>NC_072411.2:59172500-60408333 GCF_028858775.2 Pan troglodytes | reverse complement strand
GCAGCCTGGTGTCAGAATAAACATCACCTTCATCTCTCAGCATGTTGGCTTCATGCTCACTGCAGACCTGTTTTTTCAGTGGGAAACATAGCTTATGACAGCTGTTAAGCTTTGGTATGTCTTAGATCTCTAGTCACTGGGTAAAGACTGACTTCAGGCTTTCTTTGGCCTCAAGTTTAAAATTTTGGAGAAGGAATTTTGTTTACAAGAGTTTGGTTATTTAAAACGAGTTTCAGAAATTTCTGCTGCAACAGTTAATTTGCAGCCCCACCACACTTTTTTGACTTTCCCACTTTTATTCCCATCTGTTCTTTCTCAGCATCATTTCCTTAATTCCAAACTTGGACTCTTGGCCCAGTCTTTCTCACTTCTTAACTCTCTTCCTGGCCTATTTGGCCTTTAGCTTTCCTGTTCTTTGTGTCTTGGTATGTCGTTTGGTCCTTCTATCCCTTTGTCTTGACTGAAGACTGGTTTCTCAGAGAATCCCCTTCCAGCTTTTTGTCTGGGAGGAATTGAGCCATATAATATGTAAGTTTCAAGATTATATAAACCATAGCTGTTTTAAGTCTTCCTTGTACTTTCAAATGGTTTTCACTAAAGGACAAAAGGCAGTTATTTTATATCTACTGTAGTCCTAAGCAGCATATAGGGTAGAAGTTCTTAAAATAACTTCTTTTGTAAAGTGGGACACCTTCAGTCATTAGACTAGAATTTTCTCTGATGCAAGTGCTAAGAAATGACCTTGATCAGTAAAAAGGTACATACATATTGAAGCATGGGAATTACCAATATAATCTTTCTTTTCTGTTTCTGGAAAGGCAATTAAGGCTTCTACTCCTACAGCAGCCAGTGCAAAGCCTGTCCTGAGTCAGATTTGACAATAGCATTTTAAAATGACCAAAGGAAGTGTAAGCCTAATTTAGAGCAGGACATTTCATCTGCACTACTCCACTTAAACTTTTGTGCTGAATTTTTTAAATGTGCAAAAGTTGTCTTGGAAATACATTTTGAATCATGAGAAAATAATTACAAGTCAGAGAGCAGGATGAATTCTAGTCAAAGAAGACATCTTTACAAATAAATAGGTAATGTTGTGGTCCTACAGAGCATTTTTCACTTAGCTCTATGGTGAAATGATTTTAAAATGAAGAAAGATGAAGTTTTACTTTAATTAGTTTGTGACGACATGGATAAGTGCTTTTGAAAGAATAATTATCTGGCCCTTCTTTTAAGAGAATGTGAATTGAGAATTGAAATTGATCTGGGATCAGCCCAATTAACTTTATCACAGTTTTGTCATGTTTTGCAGTAAATTAGCATGAATTCTGTCATACATAAACTTCATTTGATTTTGTTTTGTTTCTTTTTCATTCTTGTTTTGTGTTTATTTAAAATAGTTGAAAGGAGTTCTGGCTAAAACCAAATTCATTGAAGGACTATTTGGTCTTTTTATATATTTCCTCAAGTCGTAGAGAGAATGAAAAATATATTATGTTATACAAACGTGTTTCTCATATTGGGGATCACCAACATATGCTGTGAGATTTTTAAGTTCTCTATGAGAATTTAAATACTTTGTGTTATTTCAAACGTAATTTTTACGGAAGAGTATGTGTAGTTTAAATCCATCCATACAATATTGATGCCTATTTTTGTGTCCGTGGATTTATGACATTAGTGCCAAGAGTTACCTATGTGACAGTGTCTACATTTTAATATATTGTTTCTCAAATCAGGCTCTAAGAATCACAGAATCTCTGGACATGTTTTCAGGCATCTGCAACTACCTTTGTAACAACATTAATAACTAATATTTTCAGATGATATTTTTGACACCAGATGTCTTCTAAGAAGTTTTTATGTATTATCTGCTATAATCCTCACAACTCTAGAAAGTATTACTATTTTCTTCATTTTAAACATAGAAAGAGGCCAGTGTGGTGGCTCACACCTGTAATCCCAGCACTTTGGGAAGCCCAGGCAGGTCGATCACCTGAGGTCAGGAGTTTGAGCCCAGCCTGGCCAACATGGTGAAACCCTGTCTCTACTAAAAATACAAAAATTATCCGAGCATTGTGGCGGGCACCGGTAGTCCCAGCTACTTGGGAGGCTGGGGCAGGAGAATCGCTTGAACTCAGGAGGTGGAGGTTGCAGTGAGCCAAGATTGCACCATTGCACTCCAGCCTGGGTGACAAGAGTGAAGCTCCGTCTCAAAATAAATAAATAGATAAAATAAAAATAAAGATAGAAAAACATAAACACAAAGAAGCTAAGGAACTTGCCAAGGGTGTTAGAGCTGGGTTTGGAACCCCACACTCTAGCTCCAGAGTTCATGCTCTTGAGTACTGTGACCCTTTCCTCCCTGGTGGGGATAATGGGTACTGTTCCCTGCCCTTGTCATTGGTTACCCATAATTATGAGCACTTAAAAAGTAACTGATTTCATTAATTTGATGAATATGGGTTTCAATTTCTTGGAATAACAAGACTTCAGAAAATACTGACTGGCTTCTATTCTAAGGGTATGACTACTTATAGAAGGAATTAATTTGTGTATCAAACATTTTTAGAGTTACCAATAGAAAACTGTTAAGCCATAATAGCAACAAATTAGAGAAATTCTGTTGATGTGCATTATCCATATAGGAAGAAAACAATGTTTCCTCTACCCAGTTTCCTTCTCTTCTTTGTCCCTTCCTGAACTTTCATTCCTAAATCCTTATAAGGAGCAGAACAGTGCTGGTCTCTACACTGGAACTGGGAGGGAACTGCAGTGGCCCAAACTATGGTGTTGGAGCCCAAAAAGGGGAAAGGAGGGCATTTGTTTAGGAAGGCTGACCTTCACTGGGTCAGAGTCCAATGCGGGTAAGGACCACATTTATGTGTAAGGGCAGCCTGATATGGGTGTCAGAGCACAAGCAAGGTGGGGGTGGAAGAGGTACCATGAATGGGTGACTAGTGCACTGTGTCAGTGCCCAAGCAGAGTGAGAAGAACATCATCATGGAGGGACGGCCTGACATGGGGTTTTGAAACTCAACTGGAGTGGAAAGCATGCTCATGCAATGGGGTGGGGGGCAGAATGGGGAGTCAGAGTGAGGAAGAAGTATATTTGGAAGGGTAGAATCTGCCATGGAATATTGTAGCTCATGTGAGTGAAGGCAGGGGAGCACTGACTGTGGGCTGTTGGGACCCAAATGGGATAAGGGAGGCATCTGTGTAGAAGAGAGGTGGTATTAGAGATGAGGGATGAGATTTTATATAGGGAGTTGATCAAATAAAAGATAAAAAGTTAATGGCAGCTGGACTTCTCACTGTTGGAGAAAGAAGTTACAAATATAGGAGAGGAGAAAACTATAATGAACCCTACACTGTTGTATTGCAGTTGGAGATATCAGTGTATATTCATAGATATTGATATAAATATGTGGGCCTGTGTTTTCTAGCTTTGCCTACTGGGTGGGCCTAGAAGTAGTGACATCTCAGTGGCCATGAACACATCTAGTGCCCAAAGCTTGCCTTCTAATGCCATTCTCCAAGGAAGCAGAGCTCCTTGGAGAAATATTTGATCTAGACTGTGACCAGCAAAGACCCAGAAGAGGCTGGAAAATTATGTTGTGACAGAAAGAAAGGAAACATTCAAAGAAAGGTTTCAAAAGAACACAGAACTCCACAACCATATATGTATTTTTTATAGTCCCATTTTTGTCCCTGCAAAGACACTTGTTATGTGGCTGGAATGTAACCATGAGTTTGAATTGCTTGCCAGAGATTCACTGGCAAAAACTAGAACAAGAATAGGGCAGATTGTTGGAGCTAGAAATGAGTGGTAATGAAAGGTGAATGAAGGTGAATGCAGATTGAATAGTTCTGTGCATATGAGGGGAGGTAGAATATGTGGGAAGGAGTATGGGAAGGATGAGGGGGAAATCCCTGAAGGAGAAATGGGCAATTTGGTGACTTCAGGGGCCCTAGGCATTGATTTTTTTAAAAATCAAGAATTGTGTCAGAGAATAGTATGAGGTAGACAAAGCTAGTTGGTTGTTGAATTTATGGAAAGATGATAGTTCCAAAGATCATGGAGTTTGGAGCATCTCTCTTTGGGTTGAGATGATGGGAAAAAAATTATTCAAGCTGAACTTGTGGTACATCTGTTAATTTGAAATTTAAGTTGTGGGAGACTACAGCTGAAAAAAATGTGTAGGAGAAAAATTAATCTGCATTGCAACCACATTGTATATGGTTAATTTGCCTTCATGTACCGGGAAGCAGAAATGCTTACTGCAGTAGGTGTTAAACTAGACTAATTATGAACATTACTTGGTGAGCTTTTAAAATAAATACACAATCTCAGAAATTAATAGCAATCACTGGTATGGTAAAAAGGGTGAAACCAGTTGTTTCAAAACATGGTTTCTCCATTTTCTAAATGTGCATCCTTGAACAAGTTGTTTAACCTCTTTGAGCCTCAGTTTTTTCACCTGAAAAATGAGACTAATAGCAGCTATTTTATAGTGTTATAATGTATGCAACAGGTGCTCTCTTGGTAATTACCTTCTGCATCAACTCCCCGCACTGCCCCCCAACCGCAGATACATACTTTGTTCTCTAGGATGCTTCATATTGTTGCTAAAACCAAGCAAAAGCCATACTCTAGAATCTTGGGTATAATATAACCAATTTAGTATAAAGGGGACAACACATTAGGAGTGAGAGGCCAGACCCCACTATTTGTTAGGGCTTGGATGAGGCAGTAGCACAGAAAACCAGGGAGACAGTGCAGAGGCTTCCTTCCCAGGATGCCCTTGTTTTGGCAGATAGGCATGACCTAGATGTTACCATAGACAGATGGTAACAGGGTATGCTCTCTTGCTTTTCAAGAGGCCCTATCTTGCCAAAAGCCACCTCACATTCCAGGAAGAAGGCTGGGGCTCCCCAAGAAGTTGCCAGAAGCCTTGTTTGACCTACAGCAGTGTCAGGAGGCTAAGACCTATCATGACATGCCACAGAAGCTTAATTATAATTAATATCTTCTTTTATATATCTTTGTGTATACCTTTGATTATATCATTAGGATGAATTCCTAGAAATGGAAGTACTTGGATTTCTATATACATTTTAACAAATTGCCAGAAGTTTCTACCAATGTCTATTTCCTTAATGGTTAATTGGAATGTTATTTTGCTGTGCCCTTGGCATTGCTTTTTTAAAGATGTCTGTGAATTTGTTCAATTATACATAATAATATCAGTTAATACATGTATAGTGCTTACTATGTGCTACGTACTGTTTTAGTACTTTGTATGTGTAGTATAATTCTAGGAGGGCCCCAAGATTTCCTGCCCTCTAGCATATATGTCCTGTGTAATTCCCAGTAGCATGAACTTGTTGAGCTATCTCTGCCATGACTATGTTACATTATATGGCAAGAGATTTAGAGATGTAATTAAGGTTCCTGATAGTTGATCTCAAAATAGGGGAGATTATCCAAGTAAGCCTGATCTTGTCACAAGAACCCTTTAAATTTAGGTCTACAGAAAATTAGAGATCCAAACCATGAGAAGGAATTGGCATGAGGGTGATTATCCATGGCTGGCTTTGAAGATAGAGAGGGCCACATGAGGAATGCAAACAACTGTAGTCACTGACAACTGTCCCTGACTGATGGTGAGCAAGGAAGTGGGGGGACCTTCAGTCCAATAGCTGCAAGTAACTGAATTTGACTGACAATAAGAATGAGCTGGCAAATGGGTTTTCCCTTAAGGTTCTGGAAAATAACTCAGGCTGGTGATATGCTGATTTCAGCTTTATCAAACTCTGAGCAAAGTCATGCCATGCCAGACTTCCAACCTGCAGAACTGTGAGCTAAGAATGGGTATTGTTGTTTAAAGACATAGGGCACAGAAGCCAGCTTGAAGGGGTTTCCACTGGCTAAATTTGGGATAATTTGAGCTTCAAAATAAATAAATATAGTAACAGATTGTAACCCATTTGTTTTGGTCCCTTCTTGCATTGCTATAAAGACCTACTTGAGAGTGGGTAATTTATAAAGAAGAGAGGTTTAATTGACTCACAGTTCCACATGCTGTACAGAAAACATGGCTGGGGCAGCCTCAGGTAACTTACAATCATGGCAGAAGATGAAGGGAAGGCAGGAATATCCTCATGGCTGGAGAAGGAGGAAGAAAGAATGAACGGGGAGGTGCTACACAGTTTTAAACAAACAGATCTCATGAGAACTCACCCACTATCACAGAACAGCAAGGGAGAAGTCCACCTGATGATTCAATCACCTCCCACCAGATCCCTCCTCCAGCACTGGGGATTACAATTTGACATGAGATTTGGGTAGGGACACAGAACCAAACTGTATCACCATTGAATAAAACAAATCTATGCAGATATGAACAAACAAAAACTTACATATTTAACGAGAAATTAAACTTTATTAATTTCAAAGTACCTCTCCACAAAATACAAGTAGGAAGAAAGGTACCTTTATAGTGGAGAAACCTGACAGGCACTACCTTAATTAAGCGATCAAAGTCAATAGCATCAGTAATGGACAAAGGGAAATCAGGTAATGCAATGAGAAGAGCACAACATCACTTCTGTGATATTCCTGCCAGATGCATATTCTGGGCCTAATCATGAAGAAACATCAGACAAACCAAAACTGAAGGACATGCTACAAAATAACTGGCATGTAATCTTCAAAAGTGTCAAGATCCTGAAAGTCAAAGACTGAGTAGCAATTCTGGGCTGAAGGGGACTAAGGAAACGTGACAGCGATATGCAGTGCTTGGTTAACTGGAGCCTTTTTCTATAAAGGACATTATTGAAACAGTTGGCAAAACGTGAATGAGATCTGAGGATCAGTTGATAGTAAAGTTATCGATGGTAAATCTCTTGTTGCTGAGAGTTGTCTTGTGGTTATGTAGTAGAATGTCCTTGTTTGTAGGAAAGACACCCTCAAATATTCAGGAGGGATGGGAAATCAGGGCAACAGTTTCCTCTGAAATGGAACCTTCCTTCAGAAAAATAAACTTCCTTATACTCTACTTGCAACTTTTCTATAAGTCTGTGATTGTTTCTAAACATAAAAACATAACTTAAATTTTAAAAAGAAAAAAATTTTTCATTCACTGAAAATTTATAAAATATGGAACACAAAGAAGACAATAAAAATAATTCTATTCACATTGATTACTACTACTACATTTTGGTGTATAGCTTTGCAGTCATTTATTAAATATACATCTACACACACATATATATGCACTTTTAAAATAAAATTATAATTATTCCTATCTCTTAGAATTTTAATATACGTAAGCTATATGTCACTAAATAGTCATCTGTAATTTTTTTTTTTGAGATGGAGTCTTTCTCTGTCACACAGGCTTGAGTGCAGTGGTGTGATCTCAGCTCACCACAACCTCCACCTCCCAGGTTCAAGCGATTCTTCTGCCTCAGCCTCCCAAGTAGCTAGAATTATAGACATACATCACCATGCCCAGCTAAGTTTTATTTTTTTAATTTTTTTTATTTTTAGTAGAGACAGGGTTTCACCATGTTGGCCAGGCTGGTCTTGAACTCCTGACCTCAGGTGATCCATCTGCCTCAGCCTCACAGAATGCTGGGATTACAGGCATGAGCCACTGCACCCAGCCTATGTCATCATTTTTTATGGCAACTTTTTTACGTGTAAAACTGTTATTGAAATATTCAGATTTTTGTTGTTGTTGTTATTGTGTTTTTTTTTTTTTTTGTGAGACAGAGTCTCACTCTGTCACCCAGGCTGGAGGGCAGTAGTGTGATCTTGGCTCACTGCAACCTCTGTCTCCCGGATTCAAGTGATTCTCCTGCCTCAGCCTCCCGAGTAGCTGGGATTACAGGTGTCTGCCACCATGCCCAGCTAATTTTTTTTTTGTACTTTTAGTAGAGACAGGGTGGATTTTACCATGTTGGCCAGGCTGGTCTTGAACTCCTGACCTCGTGATCCACCTGCCTTGGGCTCCCAAAGTGCAGGGATTACAGGCATGAGTCACTGTGCCTGGCCTCAGATTTGGTTTTAAAATTATCTTAACACTTCTATTCAAATTTGTCAGCTCTGTCACTTGGTTATGTCATACTAGCCTTAGCAGTTACAAAATATATCTTGGAGCAAATAAGTTAATACATATGTCAGAGAAGAATGATGCTAGTAGCTGTTTACACACCCTTTGCCTTATACACATTTCCCATTGGACAGGACTAGAAGCATCATTTTCTAGACATAAGTCGGCACTAGTATCAATGAATATTTCAATACTCACTCTCCCTCTCAGCCCTTTTCCCAATAACAAAAATCTAATAGTGAATTTGTGAATATACGTCAATTTATTCTACTATTGGTAGACATCTGGTGTGTTAGTCCATTTTAGCTACTATAACAAAATACTGTAGACTAGGTAATTAATAAACTTCAGAAATTGATTGCTTACGGTTCTGGAGGCTGGGAAGTCCAAGCCTGAGGTGCCAGCAGCATTTGGCGATGAGAGCTTGATGAGGCAAGATGAGGACTTGTTCTCTGCCTCAAAGATGGGCCCTTGTTGCTCTGTCTTCACATGGTGGAAGGGGCAAATACACACTTTTCAATTTCTTTTGTAAGGACACTAATCCCATTCAGAAGAAAGAAGCCCTCATGACTTAATAACTTCCTAAGAGGCCCCAACTCTTAATACAGACACGTTGGGGATTCAGTTTCAGCATATGAATTTAGCCAGGGGGTGGGGGCATGAAACACCAACATTCAGACCATAGTATCTGAGTAGTTTCTTTTTGTTTGTTTCAGGTAGTGCTGTGGTGTTGATCATGGCTCACTGAAGCCTTGACCTTCTGGGCTCGAGCCATCCTCCCACTTCAGCTTTCTGAGAAGGTGATAGGCATGCAACACCACACTCGGCTAGTTTTTCATTTTTTTTGTAGAGTCAGTATCTGTTTGTTGCCCAGGCTGTGGGTCATTTCTAACATGGGTTACTAGAGATAGCGCTGCTATGACCATTCTTATATATGTCTTCTGATGAATATATGTACAAATTTCTATTGAGTATATAAAAGGTATAATGGCTAGGTCATAGTAGATGAACTGCTAGTGATTTTTTTCTAAAGAAGTTGTTCCAGTTTACACTCCCACCAGCCGTGTGTGAACGCTCTGGTTGCTCCACTTTCTTACCAACATTTGGTATTTTCTATCTTTTTCATTTCATCTACCCTAGTGTGTTTATAGAGGTATTGCACTGTGGTTTTAAATTGGATTTTGTTAATGGATAAAGTTGAGCGCATTATAATATGTTTATTGGCCACTTGGGTATCCTTTTATTGTGGAGTGTCTGTTGAGGTCTTCTGCCCCATTTTTTATTGGGTCGTCTGCCTTTTTCTCATTAATTTGTATGTGCTTTAATATATACATATGTATTCTGGATTCAAGTCTTTTGAAGAGATATATGGCAAATGGATTTTCCTGCTCTTCAGGCTCCCTTTTCACTCCCTTAATGGTGTCTTTGGATGAATAAATGGTCTTAATTTTAGTATTTCCCAACTTATTATGTTTTCCATTTAAGATGAACATTTTTTTAAAAAGAAATCTTTGCCAATTCCAAGGTCATGAATATGTTCTCCTTTGTTTTCTTCCAAAATGTTCATTTTTATCTTTCACATTTAGATCTGCAGTACATCTGGATTTGATTTATGTGACTGTTGGGAAGTAGGAGATCAAGAATCACTTTTTCCATGTGGATATCCAACAGAACCAGGACCATTTATTAAAGACTGTTCTTTCCATACTGCACAGCAGTATGACTCACTTCTTCATAAATCAGGTGATCATGTATGTATGGAACTGTTTCTTGAGGCTCTTTATACTGTTCATTGACCTATTTGCCCATCCTTGCTCCAATAACAGTCTTGATTATTAGAACTTCATAATGGATCTTGGTATATGGTACTATAAATCCTCCAGCTTTACTCTTTTCATCAAGATTCTCTTGGCTATCCTTGTCCTTTGCATTTCTATACATATTTTTAAACCAGCTTGCCAATTTTCATATGCACAAAAAAACTTTCTAGGATTTCAGTTGAGATTGTATAAATCAATTTGGAAGAGTTGACATTTTTACAATACTGAGTCTTTTCCACCATTTAAGTAATTTGCTGAGGGTGCCACAGTTTATAAGTGGTGGACCTGGAATTCAGTCTTTCACAGCCTGATTCCAAAGACCAACACTACCCTAGAGTTTAGGTGTACCTTAGTTTTGAGGATATGCTATTTTTATTTCAACTATATTTTAAATGAACCTATTTTATTGGTCTACTGTAATGCTTTCTTTTACAGTACTATTGTCTTAAAACCTTGCATTGTATGGGTATCTCATAATTTAATGTAACCAATCCCCTATGATCACTAATTTTAAAGTCATTTCCAGTTTTTCTCCAAATAGATAATTCGGCTGCAAGCATACTTGTAAATATATCTTTTTGTACATGTTTTCTTGGGATAAATCTCTAAAATTGTCACTGGGTTAAATGATATAAAAATGTTAAGAATTTTGATACAGAGCTGGCTGCAGTGGTACACACCTATAGTCAGCTACTCAAGAGGCTGAAGTAGGAGGATCGCTTGAGCCAAGGAGTTCAAGACCAGCCTGGGCAACATGGTGAGACCCCATCTCAAACACAAAGAGAATTTTGGTACAGGTGTACCTTGGAGATATTGCAGGTTTGATTCCAGACCACTACAGTAAAGCTAATATTGCAATAAAGAAAGTGGCATGAATCTTCTGGTTTTCCAGTGCCTGTAAAAGTTATGTTTACAGTATACTATAGTCTATTAAATGTGCAATAGCATTATGTCTAAAAAATAATGTACATATCTTAATTTCAAAATCCTTTAGTGCTAAAAAATGCCAATGCTCATCTCAGCCTCAATGAGTCATAATCTTTTTGCTGGTGGAGGGTCTTGTCTCGATGTTGATGGCTGCTTACTGATCAAGGTAGTGGCTGAGGAAGGTTGGGGTAGCTGAGACAATTTTTTAAAGGAAGACAACAGTGAAGTTTGACACATCAATTGACTCTTCCTTTCATGAAAGATTTCTGTGAAGCATGTGATGCTTTTGATAGCATTTTACCCACCATAGAACTTCTTTCAAAATTGGAGTCAGCCTTCTCAAACCCTGACATTGCTTTATCAACTAAGCTTATATAATATTCGAAATCCTTTATTATTTCAACAGTGTTCACAAGCATCTTCACCAGGTATAGATTTCATCTCCAGAAACCAGTTTCTTTGCTTATCCACAAGAAGCAACTCCTCATCTGTTCAAGTTATATCATGAGATTGCAGCAATTCAGTCACATCTTCAGGCTCTAATCCTAGTTCCCTTGCTATTTTCACCACATCTGCAGTTACTTCCTCCATGAAATTGTTGAACCCCTCAAAGTTACTTACAAGGGTTGGAATCAACCTCTTCCAAACTCTTGTTAATGCTGCTATTTATTTTGACCTCCTTCCAGAAATCATGAGTGTTCTTAGTGGCATCTGGAATAGTTAATACTTTTCAGCAGGTTTTAATTTACTTTGCCCAGATGCATCAGAGGAATTACTATCTATGGCAGCTATAGCCTTATGAAATGTGTTTCTTAAATAATAAGACTTGAAAGTTGAAATTACTTCTGATCCGTGGGCTGCAGAATAAATGTTATGTTAGCAGGCATGAAAGCAACATTAATCTCCCGTACATCTCCTTCAGAGCTCGTGGCTGACGAGGTGCATTGTGAATAAGCAGTAAATTTTGAAAGGAATCTTTTCTTCTGAGCAGTAAGTCTCAACAGTCGGCTTAAAATATTCAGTTAATCATGGTGTAAACAGATGTGCTATCACCCAGGCTTTGTTGCTCCATTTATAGAGCACAGACAGTAGATTTATAATAATTCTTAAGAGCCCCAGGATTTTCAGAATGGTAAAGGAGTACTGGCTTCAACTTAAAGTCACCAGCTGCATTAGACCCTAACAAGAAAGTCAGCCTGTCCTTTGAATCTCTGAAGCTAGGCATTGTTTTTTCATCTCTGGCTATGAAAGTCCTAGATGGCATTTTCTTTCAGCATAAGGTTGTTTCATCTACTCTGAAAATCTATTGTTTAGTGTAGCTACCTTCACCAATGATGTTAGCAAGAGCTTCTGGATAACTTGCTGCAGCTTCTGAATCAGGACTTGCTCCATCTTGCATTTTTATGTTCTGAATACAGCAACCTTCCTTAAACCTTATGAGCCAACTTCTGCCAGCTTCAAACTTTCTTTTGTAGCTTCCTCACCTCACTTAGGCTTCCTAGAATCAAAGAGAGTTAGGGCCTTGCTCTGAATTAGGGTTTTGCTTAAAGATTGTTGTGGCAGGTTTGATCTTCTATCCAGACCACTCAAACTTACTCCATATGAGCAATAAGACTGTTTTGTTTTCTTATCACTTGCATGTTTACTGGAGTAGCCCTTTTCATTTCTTTCAAGAACTTTTCCTTTGCATTCACAGCTTGGCTAACTGGCACAAGAGGTCTAACTTTCATCTCATTTTGGCTTTTGACATGTCTTCCTCACCAAGCTCAAACACTTTTAGCTTTTGATTCTAAGTTAAAGATGTACTATTCTCCCTCAATTGAACACCTACAGGACATTGTAGGGTTGTTAATTAGCCTAATTTCAATATTGTTGTGTCTCAGAAAATAGGGACACCCCAGGAGAGGGAAAGACAGAGGAAAGCAGCTGGAACGAATTAGTCAGAATACACACAACATTTATCAAGTTTGCTTTCTTATGTGCATGCAGTTTGAGGTGCACTGAAACAATTACAATAGTATCATCAAAGATCACCAATCATAGATCACCATAATAAATATAATGAAGGGTTTTGCAGTAACAACCAAAATGAGACACAGAGACATGAAGCAAGCACTGCTATTGAAAAGATGGTGCTGACAGGCTTGCTTGGCACAGGGTTGCCACAGACCTTCAATATCTGTGAAGTGCAATGAAATGAAGCACAAAACAAGGTATGCCTGTATGTCGCCAGCTAGCCCCCTAGATACCCACCAACAATGTGTATGAGAGTTAATTTACTGCCACCTTTCCAATTACATACATACATTTTATTTTTTGTTAATTTGATTGGGAATGTTGTGGTTATTTTAATTTGCATGTTTTTGACTGCCAGTAACAAGTGGTAGTCGTATGTTAATGACTATTTCATATGTTACTGACCATTACATTTTGAAACAAAGTATTCGATGGTACTTTTAAAGCCAAATGGAAAATCCTATGCAGCCACTTTCTGTTTGTCCTTGTGTTACATGGTAATTTGTACCCCACCCCCCCCACACCATCGACACACTCTACCCCTCCAGGCAGAAAGAAAAACTATCCCTTCCCTCTTTCTTAAGGAAGAGCAGTTTATTTTTCCTCCACTTCCCCTAGTTTTCATAGACATTGAGGTTTTTTTGAAAAAGGACTTTCAAATCATTGTTCAGAGAATATGGATCCTTGTGCAAACAGATTATGAAATAAAGGATAGTGGAGAATCGTCCCCTCCTTGCCTCTGTGAAGGACTAGGTTGAAGCAAAAATTGAAACAAGAGAAGACTGACTTATGAGCACTCCCCATTCAGCACCTCTCCTCACATCACCTCCCTCTTCTCCAGGTAGCTGCTCATCCTCAGTCACTGCCTCTCCCTGAAAACCCTACCCAGACCTGAGGGCCCACCTTTCATGCTTCAAAATTAGCCCCTCTAGTTCCTCTGCAGTAAAAACTCTACCCACTTAAGTGCAGCTAATGCCAACTATAAATTTGCCTTTATAGGGAGGAAGATTTTCGTTTATGATTTAAATTTAGAATTGAAAAGAGGAGATAGGAAAAGAAGGAAATTTTTTTTCCTCTTTTTGTTCCCTCTGCGTTTCTTTTTCCTCCCTCTTCCTTTCCCTCCCTCTAAACTTTATCTTAACTCCTTTCATCTTCCCCTTCATTTATTTACTTCCTAGCCTGGAGATCTTTCTAATTTAACTGGCAATAATACAAAATGCATTAATATTTCTTACCTCTTATTTATTCAAAACATATTAGTGGCTACCATGTTCCAGGCACTGTAATTTAATAGAGTTTTATAGTCTTTGTTGTTAAAAAGTGGTAGGTTGCTATTTTTTATTAAAAATGTTAAAAATACCCTTTGCGTAACATTTTAGAGGAAAATTACTCCTTGCATAACTGATCCTTCACGGAAAACTATTCTGGAGTATTGTATACTTACAGATGCATTCTTTTATGTTACTTTTTGGTAGTATACTTAACTTTCTGAGGATTTTTTTCTTTCCCTTTCCAGAACCACTGACATATCTTTTAACCTACTCTCTTTTAGCTATGTTAAAACTGCATGTGAAATCCTATTAGAGTTTTAAGACAGGAAATTTTGCTAGATGTAATTTTTTCATGCTACTATTGAAAAGCAATGACAGTAATATTTTCTAGTATTTTACCTATGTCTATATTGATAGGTGTTTTTCTAGAACAATTTTTATACTGCTTTATGTACAGAGACATCAGAATCTCCTGGGTGCTTCATATTATCCCAGTCTATCTCAGTTGAGGATTTTGTTTGGCTGAAAGTTACAGAACCTGATTGCAGAAGCTTGGGGATTTATTTTTCTCATTACAACAAGTCCAGAGGGAAAGAGTCCGGGGCTGGTACAGCAGATTCTTGATAACAACATCCCAGGCTCCCCTTGGCTTTCTTCTCTGCAACAGTTAGTATGAATCTTTCATCTTAATACTCACTCCATGTCTAGCTTTACGTCCGCATTTCATGCAGGAAGAAAGGAGAAAGGGCAAGGAATAAGGAGGTGTGCCTGTATGAGAAAACATATCTTGCCCTGAAATTCCCAGCAGACCTCTCTCTGGTCATGTCTCACTGGTTGGAAGTGTATCACATGGTCATTTACAGTCTCAGAGGTGTCAAAGGAAAGCCAATATTTTACCCTGAACAAAATTAGAATGTGTTAGAAAGGGAAAAAAGTAGAATGAATATTAGTACCTAGCTGTGTCTTCCAGTTTTAAACTTCAGAGGATAAAATTTCCTCAGCAGTGATAGTGAAAAGCACATCAAAATACCATTTAATTGTTGAACTCTATAACCTTGCTTGTGGCCTTCGCTTTCATGGTTTTCTTTTAATTATCAAGCTTGTAATCAAGAGAAAGACAATGCATTTGTGACCATTAATCAGAAGAAAAGCTGCGTTTTGAATCATTTTTGTTAAAGGGGCCAGAAGAAATTTATCTTACAAGGCAGAACAAATTTGTATAAAAATTATTTCATTATATACAAAATTAAAGTTAACTGGGTATTTCAGGCTGGCCTTCACAGGGTTTGTATGACTTGGTAGGGTCAAGGGGCTCTGGGAAGTGGTCCAAACTTGGCAGGTTCAGAAATGTGAGTGACAAGTGATCAGACTCTGGGGTTCTCACCAGTAGAACCCACTTGGTAATCTTTATAGACTCTAATATTGTTGCATTAATTTTACAATAGAAATGAGAATTGCAGTCAGCCCTCCATCTCTGCAGGTTTTGCATTTGTGAATTCAAACAACTTCATATAGAAAATATTTTAAAATAAATAACATAGAACAACAAAAATACAAATAAAAATATAGCATAACTATTTATTTAGCATTTACCTTGTATTAGGTATTATAAATAAGTTAGAGATGATTTAAAGCATACAGGAGGATGTGCCTAGGTTATTTGCAAAACTACACCATTTTCTATGAGACACTTTAGTATCCATACAGTCTGGTATTCTTGGAGGTCCTGGAACCAGTCCCCTGCAGATACTGAGAGATGACTGTATGTAGTAATAGGACCTTTTGGGGCTATGTTGATTACTTTTAATTACATATATGTACACATATACACATATATACATATATACACATATATATGTATATATATACACTCATATATAAAATCACTGTAAAAATGCAGTGATTTTATTACAGTTAAAGCTAAAGTCCCCTTTGACACTAACCTCCAATTGCAGCATCCTCTTCAGTTTGGTCTACGTGTGGGCATTTAGGCTTTTTTTCTCGAGAGAGAGCGCACGCACAAGAGAAGGGGGTAGTATTGTTTGAAGTCTGTTAATGTTTATATAATGGTATCATATGGTATGTTTCATAGTGAAACTTGCTTTTTTCACTCAATAATATATGTTGGAGGTAAAACTACATTATTTGTGTCTACCATGCATAGAATCTCCTTCTTAACCCCAAGCTCTTGGAGAAGTAAGATAGCATAGATATCCTTAGATTACTAACAAAATGCAAGTTTCTCCACGCGGGGGTTGTGTGCTATGATTGACACCTGAGTAGCTGGTCTGGGGCACCGGTCAACTGCAGTTAATGTGAACTTAGAGCCAGTGCTGAAACTTTAAAGCGGGCATGTGTTTTCTTCCTCACTTCTTCACATATACCTCAATCTACTGACCATTTTGACTTGGAAGTTGTTCTTGATAACAGTTGTCATCTCATACAGGTGAGCCTAGATTTAAATGTAGGGGAAAAGCAGGTGAAAACTATATGTTTGCTTCTAATACTACCATGCATTAGGTGCAGGACTGTGATCTATAATGTAATCACTTAATGCTCTTTCAGCAAATATGTATTGAATATCTAACAGGGACCAGATACTATTTTAGGCAGTCTGGAGAAACAGAGATGATCAGCTAAAGGCCTTGTTTTCATGGAGCATATATCCTAATTGTAGACGTGAACAACAGGAAAGTTAATAAATATATAGTATAATGCCACACAGTGAGATGTACCACAAAGGAAAATAATTAGAATGAGAGGGTGAAGAATAATTGAGGGTAGAGGGAACTACTTTAGATGACATTGCTAGAGATGGTCTCTCTGGAGAGGCCTGAATAAATCTATAGCCCTTTATCTAGTGTACGATAGATGTTTAATAAACATTGTAATAAGCTCATAAATAAATTAGAGAAACAGTAGGAGCAAACACAAAGTGTAATAGTAGTACAAGGGAAAGGAAAGATCATCTCTGTCTGGATTAGCAGAAGCTCCAGTAGGATAATTAAGATGAGACTGAAAAATAAGTAGGTATTGGTCAGAGAGGCAACAGCACAGAAAGGCCTTCCAAGCATAGGTATTAGTGTGTGTACTATTTCAAATGAGAGAGATATCAAAGAGCATATCAGTTTCCTATTGCTGAAAAAACATTACCACAGCCTTAGTGACTTAAACAATCCAAGTTTATGATCTTACAATTCTGGAGGTCAGACATCCAAAATAACAGCAAGCTGTGGGCAGGGCTGTATTCCTTTGGAGCCTCTAGGGGAGAACCTGTTTCCTTTCCTTTTCTAGCATCTAGAGGCTACCTGCATTGTTTGGGTCATGGTTTCATGCTTCTTCAACGCCAGAAGCATGACATCTTCAAACCTTCCTGCTTTCTCACCTCTGCTTCTGGCATCACATCTCTGATTCTGACCTTCCTGCCTCCTTCTAATAAGGCCCTTCTGATTACATTAGGCCCACCTGGATAAGCCAGGCTATTCTTTTATATAACATCAGTTGATTAGCAATCTAAATTATCTTTGCCACCTTAATTCCCCTTTGCCACATAACATAACATAATCATAAGTTCTGAGGATTACGACCTACATGGACATCTTTGGGGCACTATTCTGCCTTTCACAAGCATTGTCCGTTCAGGGATCTGCAAATGGTTTGGGAATGCTCAAGGGTAAAGTACAAATAAGGTAATAGGTAATGAAGGGGTTAGAGAGTCAAGAGCTAGATTGTCCTGGAGAGCAATTAGAAACCATTTGGTAGGTCAGGGAGTTCTATGATGTATTTGGGTGTTTGAGACATCACTCATCCAGGCAATTGTGTGATGGTAGCTGGGCTAGAAGAGCAGATAAAAGGATATTGATAAAATTCTACATATAGGATATGGAAGGAGTGAATTATATAATACCCTGCAGCTGTCAGAGAGGTTAGGCGTAAAAGGGACCAAGGGGAAGCAGGTGAACCTCTTACATCAAGTCCAGGTATGTAGGATGGGAAAGTAGACTCCCAAATTGTGTCAGAAAATTGACAAATTTAAGCATGTCCAAAATGGCAAGTCATGTAGGAGGATAAGTGGTAAGTCTTTCCAAAGCAGAGGATTACTTTCATTATTCTTTCTTTATGGATCCCACATTCAAGGGGAAAAATTAGAGGCAAAACAGTATTTCTTCATAACTAAGTACTTAGTTTCCCTAAGGTGATTTGTCAAAACTCAAAACTCCCAGTCATAGTTTCTGGTCAGAATTTCTGAGACAGTCAGTGGAAACTATGTGAATTTGTCCTTCCCCCCCCCCCCCCCGAAAAAATCTGGAAAATTCCCATTTTTATGTAGCATATACCTAATTTATACCTTTTCTCTTGGGGTTTTGGAATTATTAAAACAGTTTGGAGGATATAGAGGGAGTAAGGGCATGAGAGGCTCCACTGCAGTTACCTTCACTCTCTGTGGGGCTCTGAAGTCCCACGGAAACTGGGCCCTTTTAGGTTATTTGCTGTGGTTAACTCTTTTCTTTCTCCCGGACTGTGTTCCCCAGACTGGAAAAGCCTATGGGATGTATAGATCTGTATTTGAATTATTTTATTAGCAAGGTTGATTGAGACTCTCTACTTTGAGCTGTTTTAAAAATAGAGAAAATCATATAGGTTGACTATATGTGGAACTGGTTCATAAGCAAATTTATATGAATTATAAAGAGGGCAGAGATTTGATAGATTTTATTTTTCTGATTATGAATTTTATTTTTTAGTAGAAAAGGCAGAATTCTTTGAGAAAAATTTCTGTCTTTGATTCTTGTAGTGGTTGAATGAATATATATATATGTATACATGCCATTTTCAGTCATTAAAGGCACGTGTGTGTATATATATATATATGTATATGAACACACAAATAGAATGATATGGAAAGATGGCCAAGTTACATTATTAAGTAACTTGTGGAATTGTATAAATGTCATTATTATACCTGTATAAAATTGGATATATATAAGTACTTACAAATGCATAGAAATTCTTTGAAATAATACAAAATAAAACCTTGATAATGACTACCAGGGCTAAATGCAACTGTTCCTCCAGCTCTTCTGTTAGAGGCAAGTAGGACTGAAAATCTTAGTTCTTACCACACAATTTTCTATACAGTTTATTACTTTAACCAGTACATTTGTAACTAAAGAATAGTTTAAACTAAACTACTTATTTCCCAAAGAGCATTAAAAAATGACGTGGTGAATATTCTAATGTTAACATTTTAAAGTTCTATACAGTGCAACAAGTGTATTTTAATATACTCTGCCTTTTAGTAGAAGGTAAGAATCAATTCAGTATCAATATCATGAATTACACGTACATATGTTTATATCTTGAAGGATTCTTGATGTCATGAAATCCAGTTTCTTTTTTAATTGGTAAAATAGGCATACCATGGTAGTGTTTTCCCAGAATATAGTAAAATAGCTATTGCCTCTGCTTAGTACTTTTAAAACTGTGTTTTTCTTCTTCCTATAAAATAAGAAAAATTTAGAAATTATGCTCAATCATAAAGTAGTAATCAAAATTAAGTATAATCCTACTACCCAGAAATTGCCAGTGTTAAATATTTGCTATGCAGAATTAGACTAGTTTCTTTCTGTTCGATTTTTTTTTTTTTTTTAATTTCCCGTAATCAACTTTGGTAGTTTTTTTTTTTTACAGTCTATGTCCTACAAACTTCTTATATAGTTTATTCCTAGATATTTTGTTTTTCATTTGTTTTGAGTGAGATCTTTCCCATTATATTTGAATTGGTCATATTTATTATGTGACTGAGCAGTTTGTTTAACCATTTATATTAGTTCTAATAGTACATCTTTTGGTTCCATTAGTTTTTTCAGGACAATAAATTTATCTTACACAAACTACAGTCCATAATGTTTTATAATGAAAGTGATATGTAACATTCTGCTTAAAATTTAAAAATGAATTCTGGATGTTAGAAAAATACTGCTTCAGCTGGACTTTGGCCATAATATTTGAATGAAAATGTTGTGGGATCTTTCATATGAAAATGACCAAGATCACATACCTAGTCAGTAGCAAAAGAACTTTAGTTTCAAAATCTTTCATTATAATACAAGAATCTCTAAAAATGAAGGCTTATTTTATAATCAATATCATGGCCAACTTTTATTATTTGATAAATTAATTTTTTACAATAATTTGATACCACATCCAAGATGTTCCTACATGTATATATTTTTAAAATTTAATTTAATTTTAAGTGCTGGGATATATGTGCAGGACATGCGGGTTTGTTACATAGGTAAATGTGTGCTGCACGTATGGTTTGCTGCATATATCAACCCATCACCTAGGTATTAAGCCCCACTTGCATTAGCTATCTATCCTGATACTCTCCCTCCACTAACCCCCTGACAGGCCAACCTCAGGCCAGTATCCCTGATGAATATTGATGTAAAAATCCTCAATAAAATACTGGCAAACTGAATCCAACAGCACATCAAAAAGCTTATCCACCATGATCAAGTCGGCTTCATCCCCAGGATGAAAGGCTGGTTCAACAAATTAATAAACGTAATTCATCACATAAACAGAACTAAAGACAAAACCAGATGATTATCTCAATAGACATAGAAAAGGCCTTCAATAAAATTCAACATCGCTTCATGTTAAAAACTCTTAACAAACGATGTATTGATGAAACATACCTCAAAATAGTAAGAGCCATTTATGACAAACCCACAGCTAATATCATACTGAATGGGCAAAAGCTGGAAGGATTCCCCTTGAAAACTGGCACAAGACAAGGATGCCCTCTCCCACCACTCCTGTTCAACATAGTATTGGAAGTTCTGACCAGGGCAGTCAGGTATGAGAAATATATGAAGAAATAAAGAATATTCAAATAGGAAGTAAAACTGTCTCTGTGTGCAGATGACATGATCCTATATCTAGAAAACCCCATTGTCTCAGCCCAAAAGCTTCTTAAGTTGATAAGCAACTTCAGCAAAGTCTCAGGATACAAAATCATTTGCAAAATTACAAGCATTCCTATACACCAACAATAGACAAGCAGAGAGCCAAATCATGAATAAACTCCCATTCACAATTGCTACAAAGAGAATAAAATACCAGGAATACAGCTAACCATGGAAGTGAAGGACCTCTTCAAGGAGAACTACAAACCACTGCTCAAGGAAATAAGAGAGGACAGAAACAAATGGAAAAACATTCCATGCTCATGGATAGGAGGAATCAATATCATGAAAATGGCCATACTGCCCAAAGTAATTTATAGATTCAATGCCATTCCCATTAAACTACCATTGACATTCTTCACAGAATTAGAAAAAAAACTACTTTAAACTTTATATGGAACAAAAAAAGAGCCCGTATAGCCAAAACAATACTATTTCTACATATTGGTATTGTTTTTAACATCATTTCGCCTGGCAGAATCCCCATTATAGAAGACTCACCGTCATGGGGTGATTGACTAGTCTACATATTTATAATCAGTTTAGAGTTTAAATGCTATCCATATGTAGTACAACCTTAACCCTAAATATAATTGACTTTTTCCTTCCTCAGTGTATTAAAAAAAGATTTTCTTAGAAAAGAGAAGAATAAGAATATTAACAGTGTTAAAAAAAACTGCCTCCTTATATAAATGATCTCTCTCTTATTTTTTCACATCTCTAAAGAAGTCCTGATTTTTCCCTGTAGAGACTGGTCATAAATAGATAAATATCATTTATTTATCTATTTTACAAAAGTTTAGATTCCCCATCAACTCTGTAATAATTAACTTTTCACTAAAATGTTTTTTAACCCTCTAGCTATTGTGACACTATCATTCCATTATATATCAAAGTGTTCTTCCTGTGCTATAAGAAATTTCTTACAAAAGTATTATTTTAAGATATTTTCCATAATTGAGTAGATCTAAAAGGCTTAGCATTTTGATAACATTCATAAGCAATTTCTAAAATGTCATATAATGTGAATATGGAATAATTTATAAAACTAACTGTTCTTAAATTACTTAACACAAAAAATTCTGTTCAAGTAGCAGGTATGCAGCCAAAAGTATTTTAACAACAGGCTGATGTGGCCACTTTGAATTTCTCACTAGTAAGCATAAAATTGAAATAGCCTGGATGATGTATACTTCTTTGGGAACCAGGAAATGTTGGTTTTAATACAGTTTCATAAATCCCTTATCTGAAATATGTGGAGCCAGATAGTTTTTAGGTTTTTCAGATTTTTAGAAATGGGATAAAGAACATATGCCCATTATTTTTTGAAACCCTGGTGGGCCCCAGGCATCATCCCATAATTAAACAGATTAATATTTTTACATAAATGTATGAATGTTCACATTCATAGTGTAAACTTCAGTTTGGGTCAGGTTTGCCACCAAATGATTGCAGCTCAGGTTGGGTTTGGCCAGTGTATTAATTATGAAATAAACCTTCATTTTCAGAGATGTTTGTATTATAATGTGAGAGTTTGAAACTGAAAGTTCTGCTACTGACTAGGTGTATGATTTTGGTCATTTTTCTGAGCCTCAATCATCTCAGGTGCTAAAATGAGAACTGAACTAAGTAAATTACTTGTGAACTTTTCAGATCTAAATCTGAATGCCTAATCATTTCTCTCACATAAGAAACATTACAATGAAATCAGTTTTATAATACCTCAGCTTTAGTTCACAGGCCCTCAACGTTTTTGAAAGGCAAGTAGAAATTATACATGATTTATATATAACGATTAAAGTATGCAGGTCAGGAAGTATTTCCACTTGGTCTTCTAAATAGTTGGAACCAAATGAGGTTTCCAGTTCATGAAGACAGATTTGGCTGCAACTTTGATTTCCAGAATATATTCTAATGTCAGATTTCTTATGGCCATAATTAAAATTTGAAGTACATAGAGATAGTGAGAAACATTTTATCGCTTGCATGATTTTCTTCTGAAAACCAGGAGGAACAAATTAGACAGGGTTAGACCAAGGTAGCCAAAAGGGAATCTGCAAAACCCTATTTTGTTTCAGAACCTCAATGTTTGAGTCTCAATGCCAAGAAAAATGAGGCCTAAATCTAAAGGGGCTGGCTCTCCAATGAAAGAAAACTACACAACTAACCAATAAGAGGACAGGAGAGGTCTCCTATGAGATAAAGATGGCAAACTTGGACAGCTAAGCTATGGATGGCAGAATTAAATGAAATCTAGGGAGGGGATGCAGTAGGCCAGAGCTAACAAACCAGCATAGATTTATTTCTGGAGGCGTGCTTTGCCTGGTACTTGTGTTATAAAAAGGAAAAAGGTATATTTGATTATCTTTGGGTGTGGAATGCTCTTCAGTTTTCCAAATTTTCTGCCACTCCTATGGTCTTGCTCCTTGTCATTTCTCTCCTTTAACTTACTGATGGCTGCTGAGTGCATTTACATTTGCCACTCCTGTCTGTAGGTTATACTCTTAAAGCAGATTAAAATAACTGGGAAGGCTATGGTAGGGAGGGGGAGGCTATAGTAAGGACTTAGGAATTCTTGGTAACTTGGCAGAGTTTCCAAAAGTCATGGACCTTAACTATCTTCTCCTCCTTTTAAGAAGGTTTAGGTTACTGAAAGGGCCACTAGACATGGGTAGTTCAACCTAGTGGATATGGAACACAAACTTTTGAAAAGTGAGTACTGTTATTTAAAGAGCCACCAGAAGAGTGTGGAGTGGAAGATGTTTAGCAGGCATCTTTACCTGCGAAAGGGAGAAGAAGGAAGTGGGATTGGGCAGATGAAGACAACAACTTCAATGCAGGTCCAACAAAGTCTAGGCCAGCGTGGCAGGAAGCTCCAGAGCAAATATTATGTATCAGAGTGTCCTACATTGGGCCCAAATAGCTTTACACCCCTGCCTTGCTCAGTCATTGGGTACGGGCTGCCCTGGAAAGCATATGCCTTTGGACGAGGCTCTTCTCTGCAGCTGAGTCCTAACCTGAAGGGGGTGACAGCTGGAGGCTATCTGTAGACTGCATTCCCACAGCAAGGCAGCGAGTCCTTTGATCTGGCTGGTGCATCTCTGTATCTACCAAAAGTGCCATATTACTTGTAATAGAAGTAGTGAATAATTTATTCTTCAATTTAGGTAATTTCTTTCCTCCCAGGAACACAAAATAAAACACATAACAACTTTCTAATAACAAATTTTTTATCAGTCACTGGAATAATCCAGCGGAGGAGGATTAAGAGGGAAAAAATAGAAAGGACAGGACCAAGAACAAGAAAGGCACAGAAAAAACACTAACAGAGGGAGGCTTCTAGGGGCAAGAAAAGCAAATTTTAATAAAATTAAAAGCATTATGCCACCCAGTCCTGGGTCTTACTTTTAAAAATACTTCAAGTAACACAGCTTTAAAAACATTTATAAAATAATATTATGAAATTTTAGTTCTCTCTTGTTTCCTTAACAGATACGGAAAACATGAATCAAAGAGACCGACCATTCATGACAATTCAGAGAAATGATAGCTCAGGTATTTTTCTTACTTCCAACTCTGTTTTATTATTTACAGTGGATTATGTACTTTTGAAATGATACACAATTGGAATGTTGATTTTTCAAAATTTTAATAATGGAAAGCTCACTTTCTGGTTACATTGAATGACTGGCCAGTTCTTTACAATGGGTTTGTGTCAATCCTCAACAGTGGTCAGGATACCCTTGCTTTCTTCTTCTTTTTTTTAATTATACTTTTAAGTTCTGGGGAACATGTACAGAATGTGAATGCTTGTTACATAGGTATACACATGCCATGGTGGTTTGATGCACCCATCAACCCGTCATCTACATTAGGTATTTCTCCTAATGCTATCCCTTCCCTAGCCCTCCACCCCCCGACAGGCCCCAGTGTGTGATGTTCCCCTCCCTGTGTCCATGTGTTCTCATTGTTCAACTCCCACTTATGAGTGAAAATATGCTGTGTTTGGTTTGCTGTTCTTGTGTTAGTTTGCTGAGAGTGATGGTTTCCAGCTTCATCCATGTCCCTGCAAAGGACATGAACTTATCCTTTTTTATGGCTGCATAGTATTCCATGGTGTATATGTGCCACATTTTCTTTATCCAGTCTATCATTGATGGGAATTTGGGTCAGTTCCAAGTCTTTGCTATTGTGAACAGTGCCACAATAAACATATGTGTGCATGTGTCTTTATAGTAGAATGATTTATAATCCTCTGGGTATATACCCAGCAATGGGCTTGCTGGGTCAAATGATATTTCTAGTTCTAGATCCTTGAGGAATCACCACACTCTCTTCCACAATGGTTGAACTAATTTACACTCCCACCAACAGTGTAAAAGCATTCCTATTTCTTCACATCTTCTCCAGTATCTGTTGTTTCCTGACTTTTTAATGATTGTTATTCTGACTGGCATGAGATGGTATCTCATTGTGGTTTTGATTTGGATTTCTCTAATGACCAGAGATGATGAGCATTTTTTCATGTTTGTTGGCTGCATAAATGTCTTCTTTTCAGAAGTGTCTGTTCATATCCTTCACCCACTTTTTGATGGGGTTGTTTTTTTCTTGTAAATTTGTTTAAGTTCTTTGTAGATTCTGGATATTAGCCGTTTGTCAGATGGATAAATTGCAAAATTTTTCTCCCATTCTGTAGATTGCCTGTTCCCTCTGATGATAGTTTCTTTTGCTGTGCAGAAGCTCTTTATTTTAATTAGATCCCATTTGTCAATTTTGGCTTTTGTTGCCATTGCTTTTGGTGCTTTAGTCATGAAGTCTTTGCCCATGCCTATGTCCTGAATGGTATTACCTAGGTTTTCTTCTAGGATTGTTATGGTTTTAGGTCTTATTTTTAAGTCTTTAATCCATCTTGAATTAATTTTTGTATAAGGTGTAAGGAAGGGATCCAGTTTCAGTTTTCTGCATATGGCTAGCCAATTTTCCCAACACCATTTATTAAATAAGGAATCCTTTCCCCATTTGCTTGTTTTTGACAGGTTTGTCAAAGATCAGATGGTTTTAGATGTGTGGCACTATTTCTGAGGCCTCTGTTCTGTTCTGTTTGTCTGTATATCTGTTTTGGTACCAGTACCATGCTGTTTTGGTTACTGTAGCCTTTTAGTATAGTTTGAAGTCAGGTAGCATGATGCCTCCAGCTTTGTTCTTCTTGCCCAGGATTGTCTTGACTATGCAGGCTCTTTTTTGGTTCCATATAAAGCTTAAAGTAGTTTTTTCCAATTCTGTGAAGAAAGTCAATGGTAGCTTGATAGGGATAGCATTGAATCTATAAATTACTTTGGGCAGTATGGCCATTTTCACAATATTCATTCTTCCTATCCATGAGCATGGAATATTTTTCCATTTGTTTGTGTCCTCTCTTACTTCCTTGAGTAGTGGTTTGTAGTTCTCCTTGAAGAGGTCCTTCACATCACTTGTAAGTTGTATTCCTAGGTATTTTATTCTCTTTTTAGCAATTGTGAATGGGAGTTCACTCATGATTTGGCTCTCTGTCTATTATTGGTGTATAGGAATGCCTGTGACTTTTGCGCATTGATTTTGTATCCTGAGACTTTGCTGAAGTTACTTATCAGCTTGAAGACATTTTGGGCTGAGACGATGGGGTTTTCTAAATATACATTCATGTCATCTGCAAACAGAGACAATTTAATTTTCTCTGTTCCTATTTGAATACCCTTTATTTCTTTCTCCTGCCTAATTGCCCTGGCCAGAACTTCCAACACTATATTGAATAGGAGTGGTAAGAGAGGGCATCCTTGTCTTGTGCCAGTTTTCAAAGGGAATGCTTCCAGTTTTTGCCCATTCAGTATGATATTGGTTGTGGGTTTATCATAAATAGCTCTTATTATTTTGAGATATGTTCCATCAATACCTAGTTTATTGAGAGTTTTTAGCATGAAGGATGTTGAATTTTGTCAAAGGCCTTTTCTGCATCTATTGAGATAATCATATGGTTTATGTCCTTAGTTCTGTTTATGCGATGGATTATGTTTATTGATTAGTGTACGTTGAACCAGACTTGCATCCCAGATATGAAGCCGACTTGATCGTGGTGGATAAGCTTTTTGATGTGCTGCTGGATTTGGTTTGCCAGTATTTTGTTGAGGATTTTCACATTGATTTTCATCAGGGATATTGGCCTGAAATTTTCTTTTTTTGTTGTGTCTCTGCCAGGTTTTGGTATTAGGATGATGCTGGCCTTACAAAATGAGTTAGGGAGGATTCCCTCTTTTTCTGTTGTTTGGAATAGTTTCAGAAGGAATGGTACCAGCATCTCTTTGTACCTCTGATAGAATTCAGCCGTGAAGCCATCTGGTCCTGGACTTTTTTTTGGTTGGTAGGCTATTACTGCCGCAATTTCAGAACTTGTTATTGTTCTGTTCAGGTATTCGACTTCTTCCTGGTTTAGACTTGGGATGGTGTATGTGTCCAGGAATTTATCCATTTCTTCTAGATTTTATAGTTCATTTGCATAGAGGTATTTATAGTATTCTGTGATGGTAGTTTGTATTTCTGTGGGATCAGTGGTGATATACCCTTTATCATTTTTTATTGTGTCTATTTGATTCTTCTCTCTTTTCTTCTTTATTAGTCTGGCTAGCGGTCTATTTTGTTAATTTTTTCAAAAAATCAGCTCCTGGATTTATGGATTTTTTGAAGGGTTTTTTGTGTCTCTATCTCCTTCAGTTCTTCTCTGATCTTAGTTATTTCTTGTCTTCTGCTAGCTTTTGAATTTGTTTGCTCTTGCTTCTCTAATTCTTTTTATTGTGATGTTAGGGTGTCAATTTTAGATCTTTCCCATGCTTTCTCTTGTGGGCATTTAGTGCTATAAATTTCCCTCTACACACTGCTTTAGCTGTTTCCCAGAGATTCTGGTACATTGTGTCTTTGTTCTCATTGGTTTCAAAGAACATCTTTATTTCTGCCTTAATTTTATTATTTACCCAGTAGTCATTCAGGAGCAGGTTGTTCAGTTTCCATGTAGTTGTGCAGTTTTGAGTGAGTTTCTTAATGCTGAGTTCTAATTTGATTGCACTGTGATCTGAGAGACTTCTATAATATCCATTCTTTTGCATTTGCTGAGGAGCATTTTACTTCCAACTCTGTGGTCAATTTTAAAGTAAGTGCGATGTGGTGCTGAGAAGAATGTATATTCTGCTGATTTGGGGTGGAGAGTTCTGTAGCTGTCTATTAAGTCTGCTTGATCCAGAGCTGAGTTCAAGTCTTGAATATCCTTGTTAATTTTCTTTCTCGTTGTTCTAATATCGACAGTAGGGTGTTAAAGTCTCCCATTATTATTGTGTGGGAGTCTAAGTCTCTTTGTAGGTCTCTAAGAACTTGTGTTATGAATCTGGGTGGTCCTGTATTGGGTGCATATATATTTAGGATAGTTAGCTCTTCTTGTTCCATTGATCCCTTCAGCATTATGTAATGACCTTGTCTCTTTTGATTTTTGTTGGTTTAAAGTCTGTTATGTCAGAGACTAAATTGCAATCCCTGCTGTTTTTTTTTTTTTTTTTTTTGGCTTTCCATTTGCTTGGTAAATATTCCTCCATCCCTTTATTTTGAGCCTATGTGTATCTTTGCACATGAGATGGATCTCCTGAATACAGCGCACTGATGGGTCTTGACTATTCAATTTGTCAGTCTGTGTCTTTTAATTAAAGGCATTTAGCCCATTTACAGTTAAGGTTAGTATTGTTATGTGTGAATTTGATCCTGTCATCATGATGCTAGCTGGTTATTTTGTCTGTTGTTGTTTCTTCATAGTGCTGATGGTCTTTACAATTTGCTACGTGTTTGCAGTGGCTGGTACCGGTTGTTCCTTTCCATGTTTAGTGCTTCCTTCAGGAGCTCTTGTAAGGCAGGCCTGGTGGTGACAAAATCTCTCAGCATTTGCTTGTCTGTGAAGGATTTTATTTCTCCTTCACTTATGAAGCTTAGTTTGGCTGGATATGAAATTCTGGGTTGAAAATTCTTTTCTTTAAGAATGTTGAATATTGGCCCCCACTGTCTTCTGGCTTGTAGGGTTTCTGCAGAGAGATCCGCTGTTAGTCTGATGGGCTTCCCTTTGTGGGTAACCAACCTTTCTCTCTGACTGCCCTTAACATTTTTTCCTTCATTTCTACCTTGGTGAATCTCATGATTATGTGTCTTGGGGTTGCTCTTCTCAAGCAAAATCTTTGTGGTGTTCTCTGTATTTCCTGAATTTGAATATTGGTCTGTCTTGCTTGGTTGTAGAAGTTCTCCTGGATAATATCCTGAAGAGTGTTTTCCAACTTGGTTCCATTCTCCCTGTCACTTTCAGGTATACCTATCAAACGTAGGTTTGGTCTTTTCACATAGTCCCATATTTCTTGGTGGCTTTGTTTGTTCCTTTTCATTCTCTTTTCTCTAATCTTGTCTTCACGCTTTATTTTAGTAAGTTGATATTTAATCTCTGATATCCTTTCTTCTGCTTGATCGATTTAGCTATTTATAGTTGTGTATTCTTCACGAAGTTCTTGTCCCGTGTTTTTCAGCTCCATCAGGTCATTTATGTTCTTCTCTAAACTGGTTATTCTAGTTAGCAGTTCGACTAAGTTTTTTCAAGGTTCTTAGCTTTCTTGCATTAGGTTAGAAATGCTCCTTTAGCTCGGGGGAGTTTGTTATTACCCACCTTCTGAAGCCTACTTCTGTCAATTCGTCAAATTCATTTTCCATCCAGTTTTGTTCCCTTGCTGACGACGTGTCGTGATCCTTTGGAGTGGAAGAGGCGTACTGGTTTTTGGAATTTTCAGCCTTTTTGCACTGGCTTCTCCCCATTTTGGTGGATTTATCTATCTTTGGTCTTTGATGTTGGTGAGCTTCGGCTGGAGTTTCCGAGTGGACATCCTTTTTGTTGATGTTGATGCTATTCCTTTCTGTTTGTTAGTTTTCCTTCTAACAGTCAGGCCCCTCTGCTGCAGGTCTGCTAGAGTTTGCTGGAGGTCCACTCCAGACCCTGTTTACCTGGGTATCACCAGTGGAGGCTGCAGAACAGCAAAGGTTGCTGCCTCTTCCTTCCTCTGGAAGCTTTGTCCCAGAGGGGCACCCACCAGATGCCAGCTGGAGCTCTCCTGTATGAGATGTCTGTCTGCCCCTGCTGGGAGGTGTCTCCTAGTCAGGAGACATGGGGGTCAGGGACCCAGTTGAGGAGGCAGTCTGACCCCTAGCAGAGCTCGAACATTATGCTTGGAAATCTGCTGCAAGGAGCTGACAGGCACGGACGTCTAAGTTTGCTGAAGCTGCGCTCACAGCCTCCCCTTCCTCCAAGTGCTCCGTCCCAGGGTGATGGGAGTTTTATCTATAAGTCCCTGACTCAGGCTGCTGCCTATTGTTCAGAGATGCCCTGCCCATAAAGGAGGAATCTACAGAAGTAGTCTGTCTACAGCAGATTTGCTGAGCTTCAGAGGGCTCCGCCCAGTTGGAACTTCCCTGTGGTTTTGTTTACACTGTGAGGGGGAAACCGCCTACTCAATCAAGCCTTAGTAATGGTAGATGCGCCTACCCCCACAAAAGCTCAATCATTCCTGGTCAACTTCAGACTGCTGTGCTGGCAGTGAGAATTTCAAGCCAGTGGATCTTAGCTTGCTGGGCTCCATGTGGGTGGGATCCACAGAGCTAGATCACTTGGCTCCCTGGTTTCAGCCCCCTTTCCAGGGGAGTGAATGGTTCTGTCTCACTGGCATTCCAGGTGCCACTAGAGTATGAAAAAAACTCCTGCAGCTAGCTCGGCGTCTGCTGTAATGTTTTGTGCTTGAAACCCGGGGCTCTGGTGGCATAGGCATTTGAGGAAATCTCCTGGTCTGTGGGTTGCAAAGACCATGGGAAAAAGTGTAGTATTTGGGCTGGGGTGCACCATTCCTCACAGCACAGTCCCTCATGGCTTCCCTTGGCTAGGGGAGGGAGTTTCCCCAACTTCTTGTGCTTCCTGGGTGAGGTGACACCCCACCCTGCTTCGGCTTGCTGTCTGTGGGCTGCACCCACTGTCTAACCAGTCCCAATGAGATGAGCCAGGCACCTCAGTTGGAAATGCAGAAATCACCCACCTTCTGCATCGATCTAGCTGGGCGCTGCAGACCGGAGCTGTTCCTATTTGGCCATATTGCCAGGTCGCCCTACCCTTGTTTTCTTTCACTGTGATTGGCCTGAAATCATTTGAGAGCTTCCTATAGTCATGTGATCCATGATTTACTTAATAAATCCAATTACTTTATATGACACAGATGAATTATTCATATAATTGAGGTGAAAGTACATGTTTTGTTCGATTTACTCAAGTTATTGTACTTTATGCTACTTGAACTTAGAGTAACCCTTACTTATGTTTTACTTTATGATATGGTTTTCATGTCATACCAGACTAGGACATTGTATGTATTTGGATGTAGATTACTCAGACATTTTACATCATTTTAATATTTTTGAACATATTAAACTTTTAGCTTTCAGTTTCAACCGTTTTTTCAAATTTAATTAAAATTATTTAGATTTTTCTAAGTTAAAAATGCATCTATGACTGAAAAATCTGTTTATATAATTTGATTTATAATGATGTGATACTTAATATTCACAGTTGATGTCTATCACATTTTAAATAAAAAGAATGGGTTAACAGTCATCATACTTTGTAGCTTGGTATTATAATTTTCTAAAATCTTCAATATATGGTACTAACTTAGATGAAAGCATTCCCTCTGTACCCTTTCAGAAGTAATGCTGTGCAAGAAATAAATTGGCTATATTATAATAATTTCTAGAAATAGAGGCCTCAAATATATTATTAATATTGTAATATATTATTTCTTGTATTTGCTTTAAAATATTTAAAAATAAGATCTGAAGTCAACATGTTGCCCTAATTATATTTTGATTTCCAATAACACGATATTCTTTCTTTGTCATTTTTCTATTTTTATGACTAATAGATAATCTGGTATTCCATATGAAAAATGAGATGAGAAACATCAAGTACAAACCAGTAGACTATCAACAATTGCGTGCATTAACTGAAGCAAAGAAATTGGCTTCTGCCTCTGCAAAGCTAAAGGTTAGAAGTTGTGTGTGTATGTGTTTTTCTAGTTTTAGAAAATTGAATTGCTGGAAAGTATTTACATTGTCAATGTGAAAATAAATGACATTCCAAATAGTTGCTAGAAACTCCCAAGTAGTAATAACAGTGAATAGCAGCTAACATTTATCGAATGCTCTCGGACATCATTATATAGTTTACATGCATTCATACATTACCCATTTAATGTTCAGAACAACTCTTTGAGGTCTGAATTCAACTTTATTTTTTGAAAGACAGTTATTTTATTAGCTTTCAACTTCCAACTTAATCTGAAGAATAAAAATTGTTAGTAATTACCAGCCATGGACTATTATCTGATTAAGGCTCCTTCTCCAACACTATACAAATATGTCCCCAGGTGCTCTCTTTTCTAGAATTCTGTTTTTGGCTTAAATATATGTTCCAAGCCAGGGTGAACCTAGGCTAGATTTGAAAGGAGATTATGTGCAAGTGATTTTGCACAGTATTTTAGGACCATGTGTAGTTTAGGATTACTCACACAGTGTGATTCTCTCTTGTGCAAATAATAGCATTCATTGAAAACAGTATTTTCATTACTTGGCTGCATCAAAAAACAGGTTAAGTGAAGCAACTTGTTACGTAATTTACAAGTTATTTGTATTTAAAATTTTCATGGTTTGTTTGTTTTGCCTTTTATTGCTAATATCTTTTTTTATAGAAGGCAATTGTTATTATTTCAAAGCACATTTGATACTCTATTCTGGAGAGATTACCATATATTCATGAGACATATCTCCTCAAACTAAGGTGACCACTTAAAAGCCAGGGAATTATTTATTTGGTTTATATAACTTTAAAATAAGTTAATGTTATGGGAACATTCAAAGAAATTTTATGGTAAAGTCACTTATATTACTATCATCCTAACAAAACTTTTCATATTCCTGACTTCTGTTTATTGTACACATATATGTAAACATAAAAATAATACATATTTTATTTTTCTCATGATAAAGATAGGCATGAAATCATGTATACTTTTCTCCCTAACAGTCTATCACATAATCTTTTAAATATTTAATTGTTCAAGCCAATAAATATTTATTATGTGCCTACTATTTGCCTTGAAGATACAATAGTGAGCAAAATATAGCCCTTACCCTTTTTTTTTTTTTTTTAAAGCCACCCAGGCTATTGTATTTTTTTTATTATTATTATACTTTAAGTTTTAGGGTACATGTGCACATAGTGCAGGTTAGTTACATATGTATACATGTGCCATGCTGGTGCACTGCACCCACTAACTTGTCACCTAGCATTAGGTATATCTCCCAATGCTATCCCTCCCCCCTCCCCCCACCCCACCACAGTCCCCAGAGTGTGATATTCCCCTTCCTGTGTCCATGTGATCTCATTGTTCAATTCCCACCTATGAGTGAGAATATGCAGTGTTTGGTTATTTGTTCTTGCGATAGTTTACTGAGAATGATGTTTTCCAATTTCATCCATGTCCCTACAAAGGACATGAACTCATCATTTTTTATGGCTGCATAGTATTCCATGGTGTATATGTGCCACATTTTCTTAATCCAGCCTATCATTGTTGGACATTTGGGTTGGTTCCAAGTCTTCGCTGTTGTGAATAATGCCGCAATAAACATACGTGTGCATGTGTCTTTATAGCAGCATGATTTATAGTCCTTTGGGTATATACCCAGTAATGGGATTGCTGGGTCAAATGGTATTTCCAATTCTACATCCCTGAGGAATCACCACACTGACTTCCACAATGGTTGAACTAGTTTACAGTCCCACCAACAGTGTAAAAGTGCTCCTATTTCTCCACATCCTCTCCAGCACCTGTTGTTTCCTGACTTTTTAATGATCACCATTCTAACTGGTGTGAGATGGTATCTCATTGTGGTTTTGATTTGCATTTCTGTGATGGCCAGTGATGATGAGCATTTTTTCATGTGTTTTTTGGCTGCATAAATGTCTTCTTTTGAGAAGTGTCTGTTCATGTCCTTTGCCCACTTTTTGATGGGGTTGTTTGTTTTTTTCTTGTAAATTTGTTTGAGTTCATTGTAGATTCTGGATATTAGCCCTTTGTCAGATGAGTAGGTTGCGAAAATTTTCTCCCATTCTGTAGGTTGCCTGTTCACTCTGATGGTAGTTTCTTTTGCTGTGCAGAAGCTCTTTAGTTTAATTAGATCCCATTTGTCAATTTTGGCTTTTGTTGCCATTGCTTTTGGTGTTTTAGACATGAAGTCCCTGCCCATGCCTATGTCCTGAATGGTAATGCCTAGGTTTTCTTCTAGGGTTTTTATGGTTTTAGGTCTAACGTTTAAGTCTTTAATCCATCTTGAATTGATTTTTGTATAAGCTGTAAGGAAGGGATCCAGTTTCAGCTTTCTACATATGGCTAGCCAGTTTTCCCAGCACCATTTATTAAATAGGGAATCCTTTCCCCATTGCTTGTTTTTCTCAGGTTTGTCAAAAATCAGATAGTTGTAGATATGTGGCGTTATTTCTGAGGTCTCTGTTCTGTTCCATTGGTCTATATCTCTGTTTTGGTACCAGTACCATGCTGTTTTGGTTACTGTAGCCTTGTAGTATAGTTTGAAGTCAGGTAGTGTGATGCCTCCAGCTTTGTTCTTTTGGCTTAGGATTGACTTGGCGATGCGGGCTCTTTTTTGGTTCCGTATGAACTTTAAAGTAGTTTTTTCCAATTCTGTGAAGAAAGGCATTGGTAGTTTGATGGGGATGGCATTGAATCTGTAAATTACCTTGGGCAGTATGGCCATTTTCACGGTATTGATTCTTCCTACCCATGAGCATGGAATGTTCTTCCATTTGTTTGTATTCTCTTTGATTTCCTTGAGCAGTGGTTTGTAGTTCTCCTTGAAGAGGTCCTTCACATCCCTTGTAAGTTGGATTCCTAGGTATTTTATTCTCTTTGAAGCAATTGTGAATGGGAGTTCACTCATGATTTGGCTCTCTGTTTGTCTGTTGCTGGTATATAAGAATGCTTGTGATTTTTGTACATTGACTTTGTATCCTGAGACTTTGCTGAAGTTGCTTATCAGCTTAAGGAGATTTTGGGCTGAGACAATGGGGTTTTCTAGATATACAATCATGTCGTCTGCAAACAGGGACAATTTGACTTCCTCTTTTCCTAATTGAATACCCTTTATTTCCTTCTCCTGCCTAATTGCCCTGGCCAGAACTTCCAACAATATGTTGAATAGGAGTGCTGAGAGAGGGCATCCCTGTCTTGTGCCAGTTTTCAAAGGGAATGCTTCCAGTTTTTGCCCATTCATTATGATATTGGCTGTGGGTTTGTCATAGATAGCTCTTATTATTTTGAAATACGTCCCATCAATACCTAATTTATTGAGAGTTTTTAGCATGAAGGGCTGTTGAATTTTGTCACAGGCTTTTTCTGCATCTATTGAGATAATCATGTGGTTTTTCTCTTTGGCTCTGTTTATATGCTGGATTACATTTATTGATTTGCGTATATTGAACCAGCCTTGCATCCCAGGGATGAAGCCCAGTTGATCATGGTGGATAAGGTTTTTGATGTGCTGCTGGATTCGTTTTGCCAGTATTTTATTGAGGATTTTTGCATCAATGTTCATCAAGGATATTGGTCTAAAATTCTCTTTTTTTGTTATGTCTCTGCCTGGCTTTGGTATCAGAATGATGCTGGCCTCATAAAATGAGTTAGGGAGGATTCCCTCTTTCTCTATTGATTGGAATAGTTTCAGAAGGAATGGTACCAGTTCCTCCTTGTACTTCTGGTAGAATTCAACTGTGAATCCATCTGGTCCTGGACCTTTTTGGTTGGTAAGCTATTGATTATTGCCACAATTTCAGATCCTGTTATTGGTCTATTCAGAGATTCAACTTCTTCCTGGTTTAGTCTTGGGAGAGTGTATGTGTCGAGGAATTTATCCATTTCTTCTAGATTTTCTAGTTTATTTGCGTAGAGGTGTTTGTAGTATTCTCTGATGGTACTTGGTATTTCTGTGGGATCGATGGTGATATCCCCTTTATCATTTTTTATTGTGTCTATTTGATTCTTCTCTCTTTTTTTCTTTATTAGTCTTGCTAGTGGTCTATCAATTTTGTTGATCCTTTCAAAAAACCAGCTCCTGGATTCATTAATTTTTTGAAGGGTTTTTTGTGTCTCTATTTCCTTCAGTTCTGCTCTGATTTTAGTTATTTCTTGCCTTCTGCTAGCTTTTGAATGTGTTTGCTCTTGCTTTTCTAGTTCTTTTAATTGTGATGTTAGGGTGTCAATTTTGGATCTTTCCTGCTTTCTCTTGTGGGCATTTAGTGCTATAAATTTCCCTCTACACACTGCTTTGAATGCGTCCCATAGATTCTGGTATGTTGTGTCTTTGTTCTCGTTGGTTTCAAAGAACATCTTTATTTCTGCCTTCATTTCGTTATGTACCCAGTGGTCATTCAGGAGCAGGTTGTTCAGTTTCCATGTAGTTGAGTGGTTTTGAGTGAGATTCTTAATCCTGAGTTCTAGTTTGATTGCACTGTGGTCTGAGAGATAGTTTGTTGTAATTACTGTTCTTTTACATTTGCTGAGGAGAGCTTTACTTCCAACTATGTGGTCAATTTTGGAATAGGTGTGGTGTGGTGCTGAAAAAAATGTATATTCTGTTGATTTGGGGTGGAGAGTTCTGTAGATATCTATTAGGTCTGCTTAGTGCTGAGCTGAGTTCAATTTCTGGGTATCCTTGTTGACTTTCTGTCTCGTTGATCTGTCTAATGTCGACAGTGGGGTGTTAAAGTCTCCCATTATTAATGTGTGGGAGTCTAAGTCCCTTTGTAGGTCACTCAGGACTTGCTTTATGAATCTTGGTGCTCCTGTATTGGGTGCATATATATTTAGGATAGTTAGCTCTTCTTGTTGGATTGATGCCTTTACCATTATGTAATGGCCTTCTTTGTCTCTTTTGATCTTTGTTGGTTTAAAGTCTGTTTTATCAGAGACTAGGATTGCAACCCCTGCCTTTTTTTGTTTTCCTTTTGCTTGGTAGATCTTCCTCCATCCTTTTATTTTGAGCCTATGTGTGTCTCTGCACGTGAGATGGGTTTCCTGAATACAGCACACTGATGGGTCTTGACTCTTTATCCAATTTGCCAGTCTGTGTCTTTTAATTGGAGCATTTAGTCCATTTACATTTAAAGTTTATATTGTTATGTGTGAATTTGATCCTGTCATTATGATGTTAGCTGGTTATTTTGCTCGTTAGTTGATGCAGTTTCCTCCTAGTCTTGATGGTCTTTACATTTTCGCATGATTTTGCAGCGGCTGGTACCGGTTGTTCCTTTCCATGTTTAGCGCTTCCTTCAGGAGCTCTTTTAGGGCAAGCCTGGTGGTGACAAAATCTCTCAGCATTTGCTTGTCTGTAAAGTATTTCATTTCTCCTTCGCTTATGAAGCTTAGTTTGGCTGGATATGAAATTCTGGGTTGAAAATTCTTTTCTTTAAGAATGTTGGATATTGGCCCCCACTCTATTCTGGCTTGTAGGGTTTCTGCCGAGAGATCCGCTGTTAGTCTGATGGGCTTCCCTTTGAGAGTAATCTGACCTTTCTCTCTGGCTGCCCTTAACATTTTTTCCTTCATTTCAACTTTGGTGAATCTGACAATTATGTGTCTTGGAGGTGCTCTTCTCGAGGAGTATCTTTGTGGCGTTCTCTGTATTTCCTGAATCTGAACGTTGGCCTGCCTTGCTAGATTGGGGAAGTTCTCCTGGATAATATCCTGCAGAGTGTTTTCCAACGTGGTTCCATTCTTCCCATCACTTTCAGGTACACCAATCAGATGTAGATTTGGTCTTTTCACATAGTCCCATATTTCTTGGAGGCTTTGCTCGTTTCTTTTTATTCTTTTTTCTCTAAACTTCCCTTCTCGCTTCATTTCATTCATTTCATCTTCCATCGCTGATACCCTTTCTTCCAGTTGATCGCATCGGCTCCTGAGGCCTCTGCATTCTTCACGTAGTTCTCCAGCCTTGGTTTTCAGCTCCATCAGCTCCTTTAAGCACTTCTCTGTATTGGTTATTCTAGTTATACATTCTTCTAAATTTTTTTCAAAGTTTTCAACTTCTTTGCCTTTGGTTTGAATGTCCTCCCGTAGCTCAGAGTAATTTGATCGTCTGAAGCCTTCTTCTCTCAGCTCGTCAAAGTCATTCTCCATCCAGCTTTGTTCCGTTGCTGGTGAGGAACTGCGTTCCTTTGGAGGAGGAGAGGCGCTCTGCGTTTTAGAGTTTCCAGTTTTTCTGTTCTGTTTTTTCCCCATCTTTGTGGTTTTATCTACTTTTGGTCTTTGATGATGGTGATGTACAGATGGGTTTTTGGTGTGGATGTCCTTTCTGTTTGTTAGTTTTCCTTCTAACAGACAGCACCCTCAGCTGCAGGTCTGTTGGAATACCCTGCCGTGTGAGGTGTCAGTGTGCCCCTGCTGGGGGGTGCCTCCCAGTTAGGCTGCTCGGGGGTCAGTGGTCAGGGACCCACTTGAGGAGGCAGTCTGCCCGTTCTCAGATCTCCAGCTGCGTGCTGGGAGAACCACTGCTCTCTTCAAAGCTGTCAGACAGGGACATTTAAGTCTGCAGAGGTTACTGCTGTCTTTTTGTTTGTCTGCGCCCTGCCACCAGAGGTGGAGCCTACAGAGGCAGGCAGGCCTCCTTGAGCTGTGGTGGGCTCCGCCCAGTTGGAGCTTCCTGGCTGCTTTGTTTACCTAATCAAGCCTGGGCAATGGCAGGCGCCCCTCCCCCAGCCCTGCTGCCGCCTTGCGGTTTGATCTCAGACTGCTGTGCTAGCAATCAGCGAGATTCCGTGGGCATAGGACCCTCCAAGCCAGGTGCGGGATATAATCTCGTGGTGCGCCATTTTTTAAGCCCGTTGGAAAAGCGCAGTATTCAGGTGGGAGTGACCCGATTTACCAGGTGTCGTCCGTCACCCCTTTCTTTGACTCGGAAATGGAACTCCCTGACCCCTTGCGCTTCCCAGGTGAGGCAATGCCTTGCCCTGCTTCGGCTCGCGCACAGTGCGCGCACCCACTGACCTGTGCCCACTGTCTGGCACTCCCTAGTGAGATGAACCCAGTACCTCAGATGGAAATGCAGAAATCACCCGTCTTCTGTGTCGCTCATGCTGGGAGCTGTAGACCAGAGCTGTTCCTATTCGGCCATCTTGGGCTATGGTCAGCCCTTACCTTTACGAAGTTTACTGTTTGCTGGGGGAGGGAGAGGAGTCAGTGTTTATCAAATAAGCCTGGAAGTAAAATTATCCCAAGTATAAACTGCAATAAAAACCATGCTGTTTGGTGTATAATAGGATTTGATCTTCACTGAGTGGTTAGGGAAGGCTTTTCTGAGGAAGGGATTTTGGAATTGGGATCTCAAGGCCAATAAAGTATGAAGTTACAATGAGATAGGAGGAATCAGTTCTGGTGTTCTATTGCATAGTAGGGTGAGGATGAATAACAGTGAGGTATTGTATATTACAAAACAGAAGAGAAGCTGTTGAATATACTCCCCACAAAGAAATGATAAATGCACATGACGATGGCCGTGCTAAATACCCTGATTTAACATATATTTTATATAACATATATGTTTCAAAACATCAAATTTTGCCCATAAATATGCACAATTACAATATGTCAATTAAAAATATAATACAAAAGAATTAACTAGCTAAAAACAGGAGTGACAAGTACTCCAAAGAGAAAAAGATGCATGCATTATCCCACCCCAATTTTTAGATATTTGAGATGTATCCAATTTTGTGATAATAGAAATTATGCTACTTCAAGCATAGATACTTTTCATATTTTAGAATCCTCTACTCTCATAGGAAAAATTCCCATGATTGGGACATCTGGACCAAAAGTGTGAGTGTTTTTTAGTGTTTTTGAGACCTGTTACCAAATTTCTTTCCCAAGGTATTGTTTTAATAAAGGTACCAAAGAAATGTATTCTCTACACCCTTGTCAGTATTGGAATAGATAAATAAATATTCATACATGTATATATACACACTTATATTTCTAATACCATCCATCCATTCGAGATGTACCAAAAAAGACATTTTGGCTGAATGTAGAATGGTTGAGTGTTTAAAATCAGTATTTTATCAAAGTGAATTTCTCTTTGGTGATAGACTCATTATGAAAGAATCAATATATTTCAGATTTTTAATTATTGTGATTTTTACAGTTTGATATCAAGTGCAGGAACAATAATTTCTCAGCACTGTTAGCTGCTAGATGGTTACTGTGGTCTCTGTATTTACATATTTGTGCGGTTAAACAGATGCTCACGTTCAACTGGCATTTTAAATAACATCAGTAGCCTTTTTGTTTATAGTGGAATGTAATTCAGGAAGAAGCTTTTCTAGAAATAACTGTGTACCTGAGATTCATAGCTTGGCAAATCTCAAAAAATCCCTTGTCTTTAACTAATGAAAATGGTTCACAGTCTGTAGCAATCATTTTGACAAGCTTTTGCTTCCATTTTTAGTCTCCGCAGATTCATGATGATAAGGAATTGTCCTTTTAAAGCATTTTGGAATGTCTGTTGTTTTGAATTTCAGTTAGTGAGAACAAAATGTGTCCTAGGTACTTCATCATTTTCTAACACTTGCTTTTTTTTCTTCATGCAGTTTTCATTTTTTATTATATCTGGATTAAGGAAGATGCATTGGGAATATTGCTGTACATTATTTTTTGGAGTCTTCCCTTCTAATTTAATTTAGAGGTGGCAAGTTGACATTTTGCTTTTAATTTATTCTTGTAAGTTGTGAACAATTGCCAAATAGGACTTTTTCTTAAAAGACTCATGGCTTAAGTGGAATTAAATAACTGGAAATTAAATACAACTCAAAGTTTTTTTTAATGTCCTGAATGCTAAGATACCAAACAATCCACACTAACTAGAATTATTATTATAATAGTATCTCTCTTATTCTTTCATATATTACTTGAATTAAAAATATATAGGCTCAAAAAGAATGTATTATTATTCTTAATGTTACATAGCTAACACATTCTCTCTAAATATTTGTATTAATTATCAGCCTACTTCCCTGTTTATTTTACCTTTTAAATACACTCTTTTTTTAGACATGTAATTAACAGTTTTAATAATCATTGTTAATTATTACAGCACTTTTCTCTGGCAATATTAAATATAAACATATTTAAATAAAATGATAAAATGTTAACATTTAAAGCACATAAAGAGATTATTGCTTCAAGTTACATCTAGAATACTTAGCTACCTGTCTGATTTGTACTACTGATATTATTAACAAGTTAGATGTGATGGTCATCTATATAATCACTGTGTCATTGATCATGCACAATTTCTGCGATGCCAGCCATATAAGACTGAAGTGGACAGTCAGTGATCTAGTCTTTCAAAGGCTGAGATTGAATCTGAAGACAAATAATAGAGTTGGGCTAAAAACTGAGACCAATTTTGGTACATTGTGTGTAACTGTTCATTCCCAGTATTTTAACTGTAAAAGAGATCTTTGCAATTATTTTTAAATTTGAATTTCTTTGCTTAGATACTTCTTGTCCAGCTCAAGCCTCTATTAATTCTTTTTAAAAATGTTATAGAAAATTATAAACATATGCACAATTGGATTGAATGGTATAGTGAATCTCCATGTCACATCATTCAGCTTCAACAATGATCAACTTTTGGCCCTTGTTTCCTCTATACTGCTATCCACAAATGACCCCCTGTGCCAGATTGTTTTGAAGCAAGTCACAGACATAATATTTCACCCATAAATATTTCAACATATATTGCTGAAATAATAGAGATTTTTAAAAAGCCTACAATACTATTACCATGTCTAAAAATGTTAATGTCTTAATAATTTCAAATATGTAGTGTTAAATTTCCCTGATTGTCTCAAAAATTTTGTCTTAAAGGTTATTTAAATCAGCTTCTAGATATGGTCTGTACATTATAATTTTTTTTTAGATTTGCTCCTCTATCCTTTTGTATTTTGCAATTTATTTTTTGAAGAAATTGTATTGTTTGTCTTATAGTCCGAATTAGGCAGATAACATCCTGGTGGTGTCATTCAACATGTTTTACTGTTTCTTGTATTTCCAGTAAATTGATAGTTATATTTAGGGACTTGATCAGATTCAAGTTCAATTAATTTTGGCAAGAACAGTTACTGATGGAAGTTTTGTGCTCTAATCTTTTTCTATTACAAATGGTACTGCAGTGAATAGCTTTGTGCATATATCTTTTATACTTTTGCCAATATAGTTTTCAGATGGATTTCTATAAATGAATTTGCTAGGTCACAGGATAAATCCATATGAAATCTTGTGATGCATCTCCAAATTCCCCTCTATGGGGGTTGTATCACTTTGTATTCCCACTAGCAATATTAGACAGAACATGCTTTCTGTAGCCTCACAGTGTTTTGTTAAACAATTGAGTTTTTGTCAACCCGATAAATGAGAAATTGCGTCTTACTGTAGTTGTTTTTTCTTTTTATTTATGTTAACAGTTCTTTATTGAGTTATAACTCACATATAGTAAAATGTGTATATCTCAAACATACGTCCCAGTGAAATTTGACAAACGTATACATACATGTAACCAGTGGTCTCCTAGTTATTGACGTCTGTCTCAAAAGATGGATCTTCTCATTCAAAGAGCCTTTGTAGTATTTCAAGATACCTATTTAGGGTTTTATTATCTTGGACCATCACAATAAGCCATATACAGGAAACCCCTGGTTTCTGATTCTTTTATGAATTCATTGTTTTGGCATGTTTCCAGAGTATTTTTGAATCGTCAGCATTCTGCACAAATTATCATCCACCCTAAGTATTGACTTCATATGGTGTATTGCCCAGTAAAATGAATTGGAATCACCTAGACATCTCTCTGTTGTTAAAGATAGAACTTTAAATCTTTTTGTTCTTTTTAAGACTTTTTTTTTTCATTTTTGGCCCAAGGATAGAAGTGGAATCAATGAGTGAATTTATAAAAAAATCAGTATGTTCTGCAAAATATTGGAATTGTCTAGTGAAAAATAGTAGCTTTATTTTGACTTTTATAGTCTACTTAATTGAACTTTCCATGGGCCCAAAGGCGAGAGCATTGATTTTTTTTCAAACTATAAAAATGTGTCCCCATCTTTCACCAATGTATTTTAATTTTTTTGTACAATATGTACCAAATATGCCAAAGAAATCTAATTTTAAAAGTTGTATCTGTTGCAACAAACTTTAGAGACTGTGTATGGTAAATGGCTGGAATGAGTTTTAAGCATTCTTAAAGGGAACGTTAAAATGTCAGATTTTAGAAATACTGTGTACTTATATGCTTTTGGTAGGTAAAGTAGAGACTGCTGAATGTTTTTCTGCGGGGTCCTGTGCTTTTAAAAATGTACTTTCCTCCTAAATTTTATAATTGTAACACTCTTACCTTCTTAGGAAAATATTTGACTTTGACTTTGTATTTTTTAAAAGTAATCTTTGGGTTGTTTTCTTATACCCCTAATTTTGAATCAGTAACCAGAACAGCAGAAAGATAAACTCAAGGTTAAAGCAATCAGTGAATGTCGGCTGGAAATAGCATGCATTATAAAGATTCCTTTTTAGAACTTGTCTTCTGAAGTCTTTACATCTCCAGCATTGATCTTTTAAAGCTTTCAGGGTACTAAGTACTTTAACAGCAGAGAAATTATGAAATATGCGTATTTCATCAAGTTTCTGATTTACACGTTTGTAGTTTAAAATTGTTAATATGGAATACTTCGGTTTGGAGTACGCATGAGTATAAGTTAGAGTCTAACCAGGGAACAGACATCACTTGAGGATTTAGAGTAGAGCGGTTTTTAATGTAGGAAAATGTTTATGCAGGTGATAGCACTGAGAAGGCAAAGGACTGGGAGGCAATACAGAGATTGACAAGTACAGGAAATCACTGCCATCCGTAGGTCAGAGGGACATACAGAAGAAGCAAGGCCATGCCAAATTCCTGCGGTGTGGTTACCCAGAGATAGTTGGAACCGTAGTGGAACAGTTCAGAGAAAAGTTGGGGCAATGGACACAATGCAAATGCTCCTGGAGACTCTGTGAGAGTAGAGAAGGCAAGATGACATAATCCTTCAGCTTCTCCTTTCTTCCCTGCCTTCAGTCTCCCATCCCAGGGTCTTGCTTTGGCTGAAGCCAACTGATAGGGGTGCCTGAGAAACACAAGCTGCTCTGTGAGATGGAGCAGATCAGGCAAACAGCCAGAAATGGATCTAAGGCAAACAGATCCAGGGCTGATATAACCTTTCAGCAGAAACTCAAAATCATTAATTATGTGCTACATTTTTTAAAAGTAGTAAAATTGAGGAAAAATTACATTTAGTTGAAAATTTAGATTTCAATGCTACATGATTTTTCATATTTCTTTAAGTATCTTCAAATAAATATTTGCTTAAATTAAAAAAATTTTTTTACAAAGACGCACTTAGAGTTGAAAGACTAAAATTGTGTGTTCAAGGTCATATTTCTAGTAAGTGTTGAAGCCAGGCCTTCTAAAAACTTATCCAAGGAACCTTTCCCATCTTATGCTGAGGGATCAGATAGAAGCCAATCTAAACATCAAGGTTCTTTGTTACTCTGATATTTATGAGCTTTATAATCTTGACCACATCTTTTAACTTCTCATACATTCAATAAATATTCTCCTCCAAAAATGTGAATAAAGATGGCTATTATGCCTGACAGGGAAGATAAATCCAAAAGGGGAGAAATGAAACCTCTTGAAAACTTTTCTGGGGTTATATGAATTAAGGTATTATCTATTTCATGTATGGAAAATAGAATGACTTTGCCTTTGTTTTAATAAGTACTTTAAAAACAGTTTTTAAGTTTGTCAGTATTCCCAACCATTTTTCTTTCTCCTCCCCGCTTTAAAAAATCAAATTTATTTTAGGTAGATTTTGTGTTAGGAGATGCACGAATAAGAATTTTAAAAGAGAAACTATTTAACTTAGAAAATTCAGATTAAGCATTTCTGTTGTGAAAAACACATTCTGAAAACTTTGAAGTTGCACCTCTTTTGTTCCTCTAAATCTAGATCAGAAAAGCAATGTTGACTTCAAAGTTATCCAAAGAACAAACACTAATAAAACAACACAAGCAAGTGTGGTGGCAGGAATACCAGAGGCTGAATGAAGTCAGGTAAGAACTGGGGGACATAGTAAGAACACGTAGGAATTACTAGGAATAGCACTTATCTTGTCAGATGTTCTATAATGTTCCATGTTAATTAACCATTACAATAAAAATTTAAAGTTACGATTTGAATGTGAGTCAAATTAAAATCCTTTCATTTCCTCAGCTTAATCTGAAATCCAGTGAATATATTAATATGGCTTTTGCTTCCTGTTGGAAAGAAGATGATCTTCTGTATGTGTCAATCACTTCCACACTCCCACTCTCATACTTGTATTTACTTGTATCATACTTAGCATATTGGATTATAATGTTTTAGATACATGTTTTTTCCTACCTATAAAGTGGTAAAGATCCTATCACGGGCAAACATCTCATCATATTCATTTTTATATAGTAGAATACATAGGAGAGATGTAAATGCTTTTAATACGTGGATGAACTAATGAACAAGGAGTTCAAGTTGCAAATGATTTCTGGGTGTAAGTGCATCATGACTAACTTACTCAATTTTGCTTTTTGACTTTTGTTATTATTTCCAGCCGTCACGTAAAGATAAATTAAAATGAAATATTGATTCTACAGTTGATCTTAATTGTAATCTTTGAAAAATTAGTTTTTTCAAAGGTCAAGGCAAAAAGAGAAGACAGATGTGTTTCTCCTTCATTTATAGCTTGTATACTTGTTTTAATGATGATATTTATAAAATGTGCTTCTAAAATGTGCATTTTAAAGCATTTATTTTATATCAAAATAGTTAATTTCTGTGGTCTTATTCTAAGTAAAGTTCCTAAATGCCATTAACTTTACTTTTGACTTAGGTCTTTTTCATGTTGATGAGTTTCTTATTCTGGCAGGTGACTCCTTTATGTGAAGAAGGCTTATAATTGAAAGTGGTTTTACATTATTGTGTAACTTAAAACATAGAAAAACAAAGTTATATGGACTTCATCACCATACAGCTACTTTAAATACAATGAAATTAGACCCATCTTATCCCTCAAAAAGTCACCTTTTATGGAGTGAATGTTTGAGCCTATTGAAATTTTTTTTTTGAAAATGTGCATAACTTGAAACATGACAAAAAGGAAAGCCATTAGGAAGCTTTAATTGTGGTGTTCACTGATTCAAATTCAAGTGTAAAGGAAGACACTGGGTAAAGTTTTTTGTTTTTTTTAAATCTTGGCTATTCCACGTCTTTCTTAATGTGTATATTAAGTTGTTCTTAAGCTATGTAGAAGAGGTGTATACATATCATTATGGGAAATAATTCTTTTGGCTGACCTGGAATGACACAATGAAAATGGAGATGAGGAACACTTAAGTAATGATAACCTTAATGTCTCAGAACTTGTAAGGGCTGAAAACTGGACAAAATGAAGAATTCCACGATAAGTTTCTATGTTATTCTAGAATGCAGGCTAATTTCAATTTGTGTTCGGTGCAACTAAAAGCTAATAGCAATAGGAGATAAGTTAGAGAAATGACTACCTTGTGGAGAATTTAGGGCCACCAACAAATTAGAAGTAGTTAAAGTCCTAACAGTGTTTGTCAACCTTTAGAAATCAACATCCCCTTTTAATAAGTAAGATTCTATGCCTTACCATAAAAGACAACATTTAAGAATCTCAGGCAGGCAGAGGATAAGGGCTTATATAACACCTAACATTTGCTAGGTAATTTAATATGTGCCAGGTAATATTAGGTTGGGCAAAAGCCACAATTATTTTTGCACCGAGTATGTTAAGTCCTTTACATGTTTTATCTCCTTTAATATTTACAACGACCCTACAAAGTAGTCGTTATTGCTCTCTCGGTTTTACAGATGAGAATCTTGAGTCTCAGATGATGAAAGTTAATTTGTAGATCATAAATAACCTAGTCTGTGTGGAGCTGGGATTGGAACATTTGCCCCTAACTTCTGTGCTCTATGACCTTGGAGTTGAGTAGCTTTTTCCTTTTTCTACAGGGTTCTGTTTACATCACCTGAGATGCAATTGGTCTAGCCTTGCTGTCAAAAATAAAAGAAATTTTGCCAGGGTGTGGTGGTGCATACCAGTAGTCCCAGCTACGTGGGAGGCTGAGGCAGGAGGATCACTTCAGCCTAGGTGTTCAAGTCTTCAGTACATTATGATTGCACCCGTGAACAGCCACTGCACTCTAGCCTGGGCAACATCGTGAGACCCCATGTCTAAAAACAGCAAAACAAAATGAAAACATGTTGCCAAACTTTGATTCTTTGAAATCTGTACTAAGAAAACTAGACAAAATTTTCAAATGTAAAATTATGTTTAATATTTACATTTATACAGTTTTATTTAAATTGTGTTATGCTTAATCAAACTATACCCCTTGAGGTTTTTGACACACTTTTCCAGAGGCACTTTCTCCCTCGTTTCATTCTGGTACCACAAAGAATCCCTTAAGTTTTTGTGTGCTCGTTTGCCCAGATGATGTATTAATCTACTCAGTGCAACCACCTGCAGATAAGACACCCTGGTGAAGGGCATATTTGAGCCTTCAGGTGTCTACCTTGGTATAGATTCTTATCCTTCCAGAAAGGTGCCAAAGTTCTAAGTGGAGAATCAGTCTCCTCAGAACATCAAAAATTACCCATATCTTCATTTTTTGGCAGTTAGTATGCTCTGTTATGACTTTCTGGGTGCCGAGCTAGATGGTTTTTAAGTGCTGTGTTTTTGGTTAAACAAATCTGTTCTGGAATAACTTCTGGTTTGACTCAACCATTATGCACTCATCCTCCATGTAACAGTTGCAAATGTGATCTTAAAAATATTTCTGGCAGAAACTACCTGCTGGAAAAATAGACAGTGAGGTATCACTTACAATATCACCCCTCCTTTATACATTTAAACAAAAACCAAAACCTTGTCCCATGTAAATTGGCTTAGAAAATTATGACACAGCACTTTGGGAGGCCGAGGCAGGTGGATCACCTGAGGTCAGGAGTTTGAGACTAGCCTAGCCAACGTGGTGAAACCCTGTCTCTGCTAAAAATACAAAAATTAGCCAAGCATGGTGGCGCACACCTGTAGTCCCAGCTACTTGGGAGGCTGAGGCAGGAGAATTGCTTGAACCCGGGAGGTGGAGGTTGCAGTGAGTCGAGATCACGCCATTGCACTTCAGCCCGGGCGACCCAGCAAGACTCCTTCTCAAAAAAAAAAGAAAAAGAAAAAGAAAATAATGACACGTACATAAAATGGAATACTATGGAGTCATTAAATGATAATTATGAAAACTATTTAGAAATATCTAAAAAAAACTAGTGTTAGTAAAAAAAAAAAAAAAATCGCACAACATAAAATGTTAAATATGCCATGTTATGACCATGTGAAATATATCAACATTTAGATGAGGGCTAGAAACTTATCTGGAAAAATTAAAATAATAATTATATTAAAGGATTATAATTGCTGTTTTTTTATATTATACCATTTTAATACTGTAATAATCATAAAACTCTTTTATATGATTTAATCGAATCTGCCATAAGCAAGGGGTAGACTATAATATTTTTGGATGCCCATTTAGAGTTAGTTATGGTTTTATTCTAAAAAATGACTCTATTTTAAAAATATGTAGGCCAGGTGTGGTGACTCACACCTGTAATCCTGGCACTTTGGGAGGCCAAGGTGGGCGGATCACTTGAGGTCAGGAATTCAAGATCAGCCTGGCCCACATAGTGAAACCCTGTCTCTAATAAAAATACACACACACACATATTAGCTAGGTGTGGTGTCACATGCCTGTAGTTCCACCTACTCGGGAGGCTTAGGCACGAGAATCACTTGAACTCAGGAGATGGAGATTGCAGTGAACTGAGATTGTGCCACTGCACTCCAGCCTGGGCGATCAAGCGAGACTCAGTCCAAAAAAAAAAAAATACGTATGTACACATATGTATACATATATAAGCTCATGAAGATTTGTTGCTCTTATTAGTATATTAAAAATAAAGTATACTTCTACCTCTGTAATTCAGGGTCTCATCCTTTCTGAACTTTTAAAATTACCTCCTTGTTGGTCTAGATTTGTCTGATACCCTCCTCTTCATCTTCCATCTCTATTGCTCACATCTCCTTCTGCTCTATCTTGTTGTCTTGGGAATCTTTCTGAAACACGGATCTGAGGAAGTGAGGTCAGCCTACTGACCTTCAGTGCTTCCCAATGCTCTGGGTCCTCTCCACATGCAATGCCAGGACCTGCTGTGGGCTGGCCTTTGCTCCGCTGTTTCTTCTGCCTGAGCCTATGCATCTACCTCAGTGTCTAGCAACGACTCAAGCCATGTTAGGAATTTAGTACATGGTTTAAATGAACAGATGACAAAGCCATATTAGACTAAATATCTCTTTGGTTATTTTTTAAAAACCTAGATGTATGTTTATGATTGTAACATTTATTGAGATCACATCTCTTTCAGATGTAAAATGGAATCTGAAATAAAATCCCTTCTCAATGAAGAGAACATTGGAAATGAATGTCTTTGTGACCTTACAAATTTTGGTAAGATTTTTTTGATCCTATATTTAAAGGGGAGTTTTATTTTCAAGAATGAGAATGGGCCACTCACTTCATGTTCTTTTAATATTAACTGCCATTTGTTTTTTCTAAGGAAATCCCCAAATCTGTACTCTAATGATCTGTTTTTGGAGACACTTAAAATAATAATGTGTTCCTTTAATTCAATTTTGTTTCACCATAGAGCAAGAGCTATCAGAACAATGGTGCACATATCTTAAAAATATAATAAATCCTATTCAGCAGCTGAGAGCAGATCTAAAATACAGACAGCATCACACTTTGCAGCATTCACACCCACATATTGAGTTTAACTCTGTGAAAGTATTGGAAGAGGTTAGTATGTTACCTTTATTTTCCATAATGTAATATTTCATTTTTGTCCCAACTAGAAGAGTTTGAGATAAGAAACAAACATATGTGACTTGTATATTAGTTAATATTAATACATAAATAATATTTAAATAGAAGGGCAGCTAATTCTATCCACTAAATATTTTAAACACATGCCTGAACTCTGTCGAGCACCCTCATTTCTTGTCTGGAATGTTCCAGTGGCCTCATAACTGGCTTCCCTGCTTTCATTCTTGCCTCTCCTCCCAGTGCATCCTGGGATCTTACCCCAGCACAGGGGGATTAAGTCATCTGTTGCTGAAATTCCCCAGGGGCTCCTGTGAGTACATAAGTCCTTCTATCCACCTATAGCCTCCTTTTTGCTTCTTCAATCACATCTGCTACCTGACATTTCCACTTTGCCATAAAAGCTCAGTCACACCCAGGCTGGCCTTCTTTCTGTTTCTCCGACATGCCAGGCCCATTCCTGTACTGGCTATTTCCTCTGTCCTGTTGATGTGACTCTTTGCCATTTAGATCTTGGCTCAAATGTCCTCTTGTCTGAGAGGCCTGTGCTGAGAAGCCACAGTCACTCCCTATCACACCACCCTATTTTGACATTGCCTTCCTGCTCCTGACCCTTTCTTACATATTTTTTTATTAGTTTGTCTACTGCTTCCCCTCAATTGAGCATAAACTTCTTGAGTATAGGTGTGCTATGTTTGATAAAAATTTAGGTGGTTTTTTCTATTTTTCAGTTATTCTGTAATGTTATATTGCTTTTATAAATACTCATAAAAATATAAATGTATGCCCAGCTGGGGATTAGAGGCAAGAATGCAAGGGAAGGAAGGGGTGATTGGAGCAGAGACATCTAGTAAGTTCTCTGCATTACCACAGAGAAAATAAAAAGGTGGGTGCAGAGTGACTGTGACTGCACTGTACTTTCTGAGCTTATTTTTGGGATGTCTAGAAGCTTCATCGCAGCTCATTTGTCTGATGAGCATTGCCTACTTGGCTGGGCATCTCTTTAACTCTCTTCCACAGGTCTTTAAACTTCATCACTGATTGGCTTTTGAGAATAATTATTGTGTCTTTAAATATAAATATGGAATGAATTGCAATAATTTGCCTACTACTTGTTCCAAATGTCCTATAGGTTGACTTTGTGAAGAAACAATTGAAAACTGTCTTTGAAAGACTGAGGCTGGAGCAACAGAGAATAGAAAATGATCTTTCAGACTGGAGTATAAAGGTAAGTGTGATGTGGCTAGTAATTTATGTGTTTATCAATTTGTCGTTTATGTTAAATAAAATAATCATATACTTTTTTTTCAGATTCTAGATCATTCTTTGGAAGAAAAGACTAACCCGCTTAGTGAACTGCCCATTGAATTAGAAAGTTTGGAATGCCCATACCCTGATTTGAAATCTTCAATTCTCAGTGAGTTCTATAAGTTTACACAGAAATATCAAAAGAAGCTTCAAGACTTTAATCTGAAGTTGGAAGACATATACAGGTGATAAGATAAAACTAATTGAGTCCTGTGTAGACTTTTGACACTAACTTTTTATTTTTGTTTGGGGTCACTATACTTCCAACTTACTGTATAGTTACTGTGTAACTGGAATACAATCAATAAATGTTTAGATTGACTATTTGATGAATAGAGAGGGTTTTATTTTTTCAAAAAAATTTCTTGACATAATAGTTCTTAAGATTTTTATAAGGTTAAGACATGGGGAAAATGTCTCTTATTGAGCTCTTCACTACACAGGTAAGAAATAGTTTTCAAATATGAATTTTCAGTAACCACAACTTTTCTTTTCAAGATGTGAAGCTGCTCTGCAGTAATTGATACAATGGAAAATGTACCCATGGAATTATGTTACTTGTAATTGACTGTAATTTTATCCTATGATCAACACAGAGTATGTTTTCTAAATTTTAAAAAAATTTCTTCTATATGTTAAATTTCATTTTTAGGAAATAGATTTCTGGTTTTCTCCCAAGAATGATTATCCACTTCTGCATGGTGAATATAATGTTCAGTGATTTAAAATTCAGTTTGGCAGCAGTGATCTTCTCTAGTGTCTTCTATGTTAAAATTCACTTAGATGACAAAACCGGATACACCACTCTGAACTAGATCAATGGTCTACCTTATAGTGTATATGAAGCATCTAGGGGACATTTTGTAGGGAAACAGCTTTGTGTGCTATGATATTGACCTCAATATTTTCCCCGAAAGAATGTATATTTAAGGGACACATTTATAGTAAATTAAAATAAAAGGTTTATAACTTTGGAATGGAAGAAGACGAATATGACAAATATTTATATTTCTTATGAATTGCCTGTGAACTGCAGCTCCTCTGTATGAAACTATTAATGGTAAGAAATAAATTACAGGGGGAAAAAACTTAAATTATACCAAGTAGAGTTATTTGCTTTGGTAGCTTCCTGATCCAAACTCTTCAGTTATAGCTTCTATTGGTCTTAGCACTCTTGTCAGTAAATAGAGCTAATTCTACCTGAAGTTGGACCCCTTTTTCTGATGGTAGCTTCTCCCCATCACACACCTTTTGGTCTCCTGATAGCCTTTCCTTCCCCATATCTCTCCTTTCCTTTCTTCTTTCCTATCTTGCAGTAAAGCTGAGAAATAATAATATACAATTTACACTTGATGATTGATTAATTACATGTTAACTGGAACTCAGTCATAGTGAAGTACTAACTCAACCATGCACTACACTTAAGTCTCCAATTGTTAAATGAACGTTGTCTTCCCACTCCCCATCCCAATCTTGTTAAAGAGATTTTAGAACTCATCAAGAAAGAGGAAGAGGATTTTTTGTTTGGTAGTGGAGAGGGCATTATAATCAGCCTGATTAACTGTAGTTGTGAAGAGGGTAAATCTGACCCTATCATTTAAAGCAAGTTGGCTGGCCCAGGACCTCCTCTCCCAGATGATTCCTTATCTCCCTGAGAAAGCTGGCTGAGATCGTGGTGTTTCTAGGTTAGTAACTCCTCAAGAGGGAGGAGTTTGCCTTAGCAGTCTAAAATGGCTTTCTTCCAGAAGACTTATTCTTCACAGCCCATTTTCCTTCTTTCTTTTTAACTAAACTCAATTTCTGCTCTTTCATAATGCAACCCTGTGTGACTCAGAAACAGTTGAGATTCACAGCTACATTAAAATTACTGAAGATTAAGTGGAGGATTAGATGAATATATATCACATGCTAACAATTCTGCAGAAGGAAGAAATATTGAGGATAAAATACCTTAGGAAGGCTTGATGGAGGAAGTAAAATTCACTATGGAGTTTGAAGAAGGGGTATGCTTAGCATAGGCAGAAGACGGTGGGGAGGCATTCTAAGAAGGGAGATTAAATGACTAGACTGTAAACCCCTTGAGGACAAAGTAATTTAGTAGTTATATTTGTATCCTTAACATCTTTAAATAAATGATTGTTCAATTGAGTTGAATTTGAAAAGAAAAACAATGAAGGCAAGACATGTTATGGGAACAGTAGGAATCTACTTTGGAGGAATATAAAGTTCATAAATTCTAGTTTAATAGTCTGCTTGCCACTTATAATTATCCATAATACATTTTATTCAGATGATGATGTGTTTCACTTGATGAATATTTATTGAATAAAACTTAAAATACAGTAGTCATTGCAAGCTCCCTGGTAGGGGGTTCAACAGACAGATTAGTTTAGTATATGGCTTTGCCTCTAAGAAGGCTTGGAATATTTGGGGGAAGAAATGTATATACATGTACCCTGACCAAATAAAAATAACATGCAAACGTCAACTAAAGAAAATATTTTATAAATATGCTGGCAGGAAATAATGAAGCATCAATAAAAACTGAATGAGGTTTCAGGAGTTGTGTCTTTGAGAAGAAAGAGTAAAAGAGTGATTTCGAATAAATACAGAGTTGGTGGCTATCAGTAGTCTGTGGCTTGTGAGCAGTAAGGCATAAAAGTATACTGTTCTACCTAGGACAATGAATTATAGGTTCAATCATAACATTATTTGTACTTCCAGTTTACCAGTATCTTCACTACTTTGATATGGCCTTCTCCCCTCTTTGTTCTAGTTATTGGGCTCACATAGATTGTGTTCATGTATGTGGAAGTGTGTGCATAGTTTAGACAGTTGTGTACTGCTATGCCATATGAAAGTTGAAATATCCAGGGGGCATTGTTTAATTATAAAAGGTTTTCATTGGCTAAAGGCAGTGGACATCATGGTTATTCCCAGTGTTTATTCAATTCTTCCTATTTTATAGTAGCTCGCTGGTTTGGTTTTAAATGACTCCATCTCTAGATCCAAAGGTAGGCAGTGATTGGGAGTATGTACCCGTCAGTGCAACCTCATTTTCCCAGGTCACAGTGACTAGCTAAGGGAGGTCTAATCCTCAGGAGACGATTAGGTGAATATACATCACATGCTGATATGGTTTGGCTGTGTCCCCACCCAAATCTCACCTTGAATTATAATAATTCCCACATGTCAAGGGTGGGGCCAGGTGGAGATAATTGAATCATGGGGGCAGTATCCCCCATACTGTTCTCATGGTAGTGAATAAGTCTCCAGATCTGATGGTTTTATAAATGGGAGTTCCCTGCCACAAGCTCTCTTGCCTGCCACCATGTAAGATGTGACTTTGTTCCTCCTTTGCCTTCTGCCATGAGTGTGAGGCCTCCCCAGCCATGTGGAACTGTGAGTCAATTAAACATCTTTCTTTTATAAATTACCCAGTCTTGGGTATGTCTTTATTAACAGCGTCAGAACAGACTAATACACATGCTAATATTTCTGCAGAGGAAAGGAACATTGAGGATAAAATAACTTAGGAGGATTGATGGAGGAAGCAAAATTCACTATGAACTTTGAAGAATGGGTAGGGTTAGCATAGGCTACCCTGAGCAAAGCTCAGGACTTTTGTTAGGTGCTTGTGAAAAGCAGTAACTTTTCTGCATGGATGTTACCAAGAAAACACATGGCTGACGTTGCTACTGGCAGTCATTTGGTGACCGAAGGAAGACAGCCTTTGAAGACAGGGCAGGGCCTCAGGATTCCTGGAGAAACTGAGCTGGTGCTTTATTTGAATGGCATGGGAAGTCCACCTCACTGCTGGAATTTTAAGGGCCATTGGTCCAATTATTGTCTTAAACCAGTGTGACTTGGCTTTCTAGTTGTTTGCAACTAAAAACATCCGTAATTCAATACGATAATTGGTTTGGCTTCAAAATATCCATGACTCATGGAATTAATCTGAAAAATTATATTAAATATTCCAATTTATTAGGAAGATTAAGCTTGTAAAATCAGCCAAACTTTAAAAATGAAGATTAACTAATGGTGGAGGGATGGGACTTGCGCAGCCAAATATAAATATATATATTTTAAAATCAAAATAGATTAGAAAGTTCTATGTGACTATGGAGTGTGTAGCGGATCAGTGGAACAAAACAGAAATAAAGCAGAAAAATATAATGATTTAATTTACAATAAAGGCTAATTTCAAAACTGGGGTAATATCAGATTATTAAAGAGATAGCATTAGATAATAGGCAATTGGAAGATAAGGTTAGATCTCTTCATTCTATTCGACTCAGTAACCTCCAGGTGCGTTAAGATATGAAGAAAGAAAATCATAAAAGAATGAGATAAAAATAATAAATAATCTTGAAGTAGAGAAGGCCATTCAAAGACTATTATTTTCAGTGAAACTCGTAAAGAGTTTAAATAAATACAATGGCATAAATATTTTTTAAAATCTAGCATAATTGTTACTCAGAGAAGTTTTAACTCTAGAAAATAGAGACTTCTGGTTTTCAGTCTAGCATGTAGAAACATAGTTGCCACTTGCTTCTAACAACAAATAAAAAGCTGAACAAACTGAAAAATCAGATGTCTTTGATCTATCAAATAAGTGAGACCACAGCACAAAATGCTTCCCCCAAAATTGGAGAGACAGAAAGATACAAAGAATTACAACTTACTGGAGCAGAAATACATGAGCAGAAACCTCTGCAGGAACCGGTAATGAGCTAAGAAACCCTGAACCATAATTCATAAACTGCTAGAGGCTCAGTGTAGACAAATCTGAGAGTTAAAAACTCCAGGAGGTCCCAGTCATAGGAGGCAATCCACACTTTTGTGAGTTTTACTCCAGGAGCTATATCAGGTTCTCACTGTAAATATCTGATAAAAATTCCCTTTTGCTTCTGGCAGCAGGAGGATAAAAGGAACCAACTTGATCTATGCATTCAATGCAATCCCAGTCAAAATCCCAGCAAATTATTTTTTGGATATTGACTGGCTAGCTGATCGTAAACTTGACGTGGAAAGATGAAAGACCCAGATAGGCAGATCAATATTGAAAGAGAAGAGCAAAGTTGGAGGACTGATACTACCCAACTTCAAGACTTACCATAATCAAGATTGTGTGATATGACCAGAGAATAGCCAAGCAGATCCACAGAACAGAAGAAAGAACCTAGAAATAGGTAAAGGGATCAATGCAACAAGAAGATCTAACTATCCTAAATATATATGCACCCAATACAGGAGCACCCAGATCCTAAAGCATGTTCTTAGAGACCTACAAAGAGACTTAGACTCCCACACAATAACAGTGGAGACTTTAACACCCCACTGTCAATATTAGACAGATCAACGAGACAGAAAGTTAACAAGGATATCCAGGAATTGAACTCAGCTCAGGACCAAACGGACCTAATACACATCTACAGAACTCTCCACCCCAAATCAACAGAATATACGTTCTCTTCAGCATCTCATCGTACTTATTCTAAAACTGACCATCTAATTGGAAGTAAAACACTCCTCAGCAAATGCAAAAGAATGGAAATCATAACAAACAGTCCCTCAGACCACAGTGCAATCAAATTAGAACTCAGGATTAAGAAACTCAAAACTGCACAACTACGTGGAAACTGAACAACCTGCTCCTGAATGACTACTGGGTAAATAACAAAATTAAGGCAGAAATAAATAAGTTCTTTGAAACCAATGAGAACAAAGACACAATTTACCAGAATCTCTGGGACACATTTAAAGCAATGTGTAGAGGGAAATTTATAGCACTAAATGCCCACAAGAGAAAGCAGGAAAGATCTAAAATTGATACCCTAATATCACTAGAGAAGCAAGAGCAAACAAGTTCAAAAGCTAGCAGAAGACAAGAAATAACTAAGATCAGAGCAGAACTGAAAGAGATAGAGACAAGAAAAACCCTTCAAAAAAATCAATGAATCCAGGAACTGCTTTTTTTGAAAAGATTAACAAAATAAATAGACTGCTAGTCAGACTAATAAAAAAGAAAAGAGAAGAATCAAGTAGACACAATAAAAAATGTTGTAAGGATATCACCACTGATCCCACAGAAATACAAACTACCATCAGAGAATACTATAAACACCTCTACGCAAATAAACTAGAAAATCTAAAAGAAATAGATAAATTCCTGGACACATACACCCTCCGAAGTCTAAACCAGGAAGAAGTCGAATCCCTGAGTAGACCAATAACAAGTTCTAAAATTGAGGCAGTAATTAATAGCCTACAACCAAAAAGAGTCCAGGACCAGATGGATTCACAGCCAAATTCTACCAGAGGTACAAAGAGGAGTTGGTACCATTCCTTCTGAAACTATTCCAAATAATAGAAAAAGAGGGAATCCTCCCTAACTCATTTTATAAGGCCAGCATCATCCTGATACCAAAACCTGGCAGAGACACGACAAAAAAAGAAAATTTCAGACCAATATCCCTGATGAAAATCGATGCAAAAATCCTCAATAAAATGTTGGCAAGCTGAATCCAGCAACACATCAAAAAGCTTATCCACCACGATCAAGTCGGCTTCATCCCTGGGATGCAAGGCTGGTTCAATGTACACAAATCAGTAAACGTAATCCATCACATAAACAGAACCAAAGACAAAAACCACATGATTATCTCAATAGATACAGAAAAGGCCTTCAAAAAAATTCAGCAGCCCTTCATGCTAAAAACTCTCCATAAACTAGATATTGATGGAACATATCTCAAAATAATTAGAGCTATTTATGACAAACCCACAACCAATATCATACTGAATGGGCAAAAACTGGAAGCATTCCCTTTGAAAACTGGCACAAGACATGGATGCCTTCTCTCACCATTCCTATTCAGCATAGTATTGGAAGTTCTGGCTAAGGCAATCAGGCAAGAGAAGGCAATAAAGGGTATTCATATAGGAAGAGAAGAAGTCAAATTGTCTCTGTTTGCAGATGACATGATTGTATATTTAGAAAACCCCATTGTCTCAGCCCAAAATGTCCTTAAGCTGATAAGCAACTTAAGCAAAGTCTCAAGATACAAAATCAATGTGCAGAAATCACAAGCATTCCTGTACACCAGTGACAGAGAGTCAAATCATGAGTGAACGCCCATTCACAATTGCTACAGAGAGAATAAAATACCTAGGAATACAATTTACAAGGGATGTGAAGGACCTCTTCAAGGAGAACTACAAACCACTGTTCAAGGAAATAAGAGAGGACACAAACAAATGGAAAAACATTCCATGCTCATGGATAGGAAGAATGAATATTGTAAAAATGGCCATACTGCCCAAAGTAATTTATAGATTCAATGCTATCTCCATCAAGCTATCATTGACTTTCTTCACAGAATTGGAAAAAACTACTTTAAACTTTATATGGAACCAAAAAAGAGCCCGCATAGCCAAGACAATCCTGGGGAAGAACAAAGCTGGAGGCATCATGCTACCTGACTTCAAACTATACTACAAGGCTACAGTAACCAAAATAGCATGATACTGGTACCAAAACAGATATATAGACCAAAGGAACAGAACAGAGGCCTCAGAAATAACACCACACATCTACAACCATCTGATCTTTCACAAACCTGACAAAAACAAGCAATGGGGAAAGGATTGCCTACTTAATAAATGATGTTGGGAAAACTGGCTAGCCATATGCAGAAAACTGAAACTGGACCCCTTTCTTATACCTTATATAAAATTAACTCAAGATGGATTAAAGACTTAAACATAAGATCTAAAATCATAACAACCCTAGAAGAAAACCTAGGCAATATCATTCAGTACATAGGCATGGGCAAAGACTTCATAACTAAAACACCAAAAGCAATGGCAACAAAAGCCAAAATTGACAAATGGGATCTAATTAAAGAGCTTCTGCACAGCAAAAGAAACTATCATCAGAGTGAACAGACAACCTACAGAATGGGAGAAAATTTTTGCAATCTACCCATCTGACAAAGGGCTAATATCCAGAATCTACAAAGAACTCAAACAAATTTACAAGAAAAAATCAACCCCATCAAAAAGTGGCAAAGAATATGATCAGACACTTCTCAAAAGAAGACATTTATGCGGCCAACAAACATATGAAAAAATGTTCATCATCACTGGTCATCAGAGAAATGCAAATCAAAACCACAATGAGATACCATCTCACACCAGTTAGAATGGCAATCATTATAAAGTCAGGAAACAACAGATATTGGAGAGGATGTGGGGAAATAGGAAGGCTTTTACACTGTTGGTGGGAGTGTAAATTAGTTCAACCATTGTGGAAGAGAGTGTGGCGATTCCTCAAGGATTTAGAACTAGAAATACCATTTGACCCAGCAATCCCATTACTGAGTATATACCCAAAGGATTGTAAATCATTCTACTATAAAGACACATGCACACATATGTTTATTGTGGCACTATTCACAACAGCAAAGACTTGGAACCAACCCAAATTCTCATCAATGATAGACTGGATAAAGAAAATGTGGCACATATACACCATGGAATACTATGCAGCCATAAAAAAGGATGAGTTTATGTCCTTTGCAGGGACATGGATTAAGCTGGAAACAATCATTCTCAGCAAACTAACACAAGAACAGAAAACCAAATGCCACGTGTTCTCACTCATAAGTAGGAACTGAACAATGAGAACACATGGACACAGCAAGGGGGAACATCACGCATTGGGGCCTGATGCAGGGTGGAAGAGGCTAGGGGAGGGATAGCATTAGGAGAAATACCTTATGTAGGTGACACGTTGATGGGTGCAGCAAACCACCATGGCACCTGTATACGTATGTAACAAACTTGCGCATTCTGCACTTGTACCCCAGAACTTAAAGTATAATTTAAAAAATTAAAATTCAAAAAAAAAATTTAAAAAAAGAACCTAGAAATAGACCACATATATGCGATGTTTGATAAAGGAGCAGAGGCAACACGATGAAGCAAAGATAGTCTTTTCAGCAAATGTTACTGGAACAACTAGACACACATATTCAAAAAAAGGAATCTAGACACCTTTCACAATAATTAGCTCAAAATGTATCATAGGCCTAAATGTCGGACACAAAACTGTAAAATTCTTAGAAGGTAACATGGGAGAAAACCTGGATGATCTTGGGTATGACAATGACTTTTGAGACCAAAAGCACGATCCATGAAAGAAATAATTGATAAGCTGAACTTCATTAAAATGACAAACTTATGTTCTGCAAGAGACAATGTCAAGAGAATGAGAAGTCAAGCTGCAGAATGAGAGAAAATATTTGCAAAAGACACATCTGATAACAGACTGTTATCCAAAATATACAAATTACTTTTAAAACTCAACAATAAGGAAACAACCTGATTAAAATATGGGCAAAATCCTGAAGACACCTCGGCAAAAAAAGATATACAGATGGCAAATAAGCACATGAAAAGATGATGCACATTATATGCCACTAGAGAATGCAAATTAAGATAAAATACCCCTACACACTCATTAGAATGGCCAAAATCCAGAACACTGACAACACCAAATGCTGGCAAATAAATATGTAGAGCAACAGGACCTCTTATTCATTGCTGGTGGGAATTCAAAATAGTAGGGCCACTTTGGAAGTTAGTTTGACGGTTTCTTACAAAACTAAATATACTTTTACCATACAATCCAGCAGTCATGCTCCTTGGTATTTACCCAAATGAATCAAAACTATTTGTGAACGCAAAAACCTGCAAATGGATATTTATAGTAGCTTTATTCATAATTGCTAAAACTTGGACATTACCAAGATGTTCTTCAGCAGGTGAATGGATAAACTGTGGTACATACAGACAATGAAATTTTATTCAATGCTAAAAAGAAAAGGGCTAGCAAACCATGAAAAGACTTGCAGGAAATTTAAATGCATATAACTAAGTGAAAGAGACCAATCTGAAAAAGCTTCATAGTGTATTATTGCAACACTATGGCATTCTGGAAAAGGCAATATTATGGAATCAGTAAGAAAATTAGTGTTGCTGGGGCTAGAAGGGAGGGATAAATGAGTAGGCAGAGCACAGTGTAGTTTTAGGACAATAAAACTATTCTGTGCAATACTACAATGGTGGATAAATGTCATTACATGTTTGTCAAAACTCTTAGGATGTGCAACACCAAGAATGAATCCTAATATAAACTATGGACTTTGGGTAATAGTGATGTGTCATCGTAGGTTCATTGATGATAACAAATGTACTCCCTGGCGAGGAATACTTACAGTGGAAGAGGTTTTATTTTGCAGGGGGCTGAGGATAAGTGGGAACTCTCTATACTTTCTGCTTAATTTGGTGTGACTCCAAAACTGCACTAAGAATATAAAGTTTATTAAACACAGAGAAAAAAATAAAAATGTCATTGCTATTTAACTGTTTCAGAGCATAGAAAAAGGAGGGAAACTTCTAAGTTATGTTCATGAAGCAAGTATAATATTGATAGAAAATCTTGAAAAAATTGCACACATACAAAAATTATGCCCCAATCTCACTTATATCTATTAATACAAAAATTCTAAGTAAAATATTCACTGTCATGATTCCAGCACATTAAAATAGTTAAGGTAAAGATATCTATTATGGCTTATCTTCATGAACACTGAAATGTCATTAAAAAGCTAACACTTATTCTTTAAAAATATAAAAGGAATAGTTGAATACATTTTTCCTATAACAAAATATATTAACTTCCAAAAACTTAATGGGAATACAATAGAGCATTTTTGTTAGTGAGAAACAAGTCTGTAATCACCACCATTATTTAATATTATTCTGGAAATACTAGGCAACACAATTAGACAAGAGAAAGATATTAGAGTTATAAAGTATAGGTAAAATTATCTTATTTGCAGATAGTGAGTTTTTACAAGAAAAACTCATGGCAATCAATGGAAAAAAATCTAAAGAAATAAGATAATTTGAAAGGAGAGCCAAGATGGCTGAATAGGAACAGCTCCAGTCTACAGCTCCCAGCGTGAGTGATGCAGAAGACGGGTGTTTTCTGCATTTCCAACTGAGGTACTGGGTTCATCTCACTGGGGAGTGTCAGAAAGTGGGTGCAGGACAGTGAGTGCAGCGCACTGAGCTTGAGCTGAAGCAGGGCGAGGCATCACCTCACCCAGAAGCACAAGAGGTCAGCGAATTGCCTTTCCTAGTCAAAGAAAGGGGTGACAGATGGCACCTGGAAAATCGGGTCACTCCCACCCTAATACTGCACTTTTCCAATGGTCTTAGCAAACGGCACACCAGGAGATTATATCCCGTGCCTGGCTCGGAGGGTCCTACGCCCACAGAGCCTCCCTCATTGCTACCACAGCAGTCTGAGATCAAACTGCAAGGTGGCAGCGAGGCTGGGGGGAGGGGTGCACGCCATTGCCAAGGCTTGAGTAGGTAAACAAAGCAGCCCAGAAGCTTGACCTGGGTGGAGCCCACTGCAGCTCAAGGAGGCCTGCCTGCCTCCGTAGACTCCACTTCTGGGGGCAGGGCATAGCCAAACAAAAGGCAGCAGAATCCTCTGCAGACTTAAATGTCCCTGTCAGACAGCTTTGAAGAGTGTAGTGGTTCTCCCAGCATGCAGCTGGAGATCTGAGAACGGACAGACTGCCTCCTCAAGTGGGTCCCCGACCCCTGAGTAGCCTAACTGGGAGGCACCCCCCAGTAGGGGCGGACTGACACCTCACATGGCCGGGTACTCCTCTGAGACAAAACTTCCAGAGGAACGATCAGGCAGCAACATTTGCTCTTCACCAATATCCGCTGTTCTGCAGGCTCCGCTGCTGATACCCAGGCAAACGGTCTGGAGTGGACCTCCAGCAAACTCCAACAGACCTGCAGCTGAGGGTCCTGTCTGTTAGAAGGAAAACTAACAAACAGAAAGGAAATGCACACCAAAACACCCCATCTGTATGTCACCATCATCAAAGACCAAAGGTAGATAAAACCACAAAGATGGGGAAAAAACAGAGCAGAAAAACTGGAAACTCTAAAAATCAGAGTGCCTCTTCTCCTCCAAAAGAACACAGCTCCTCACCAGCAATGGAACAAAGCTGGACAGAGAATGACTTTGATGAGTTGAGAGAAGAAGGCTTCAGACGATCAAAGTACTCCAAGCTAAAGGAGGAAGTTCGAACCCATGGCAAAGAATTTAAAAACCTTGAAAAAAAATTAGACGAATGGCTAACTAGAATAACCAATGCACAGAAGGCCTTAAAGAACCGGATGGAGGTGAAAACCAAGGCATGAGAACTACACAAGCCTCAGTAGCTGATTCGATCAACTGGAAGAAAGGGTATCAGTGATGGAAGATGAAATGAATGAAATGAAGCGAGAAGAGAAGTTTAGAGACAAAAGAATAAAAAAAACGAACAAAGCATCCAAGAAATATGGGACTATGTGAAAAGACCAAATCTACGTCTGATTGGTGTACCTGAAAGTGATGGGGAGAATGGAACCAAGTTGGAAAACACTCTGCAGGATATTATCCAGGAGAACCTCCCCAGTCTAGCAAGGCAGGCCAACATTCAAATTCAGGAAATACAGAGAACGCCACAAAGATACTCCTTGAGAAGAGCAACTCCAAGACACATAATTGTCAGATTCACCAAAGTTGAAATGAAGGAAAAAATGTTAAGTTCAGCCAGAGAGAAAGGTCGGGTTACCCACAAGGGGAAGCCCATGAGAATAACAGCTGATCTCTCGGCAGAAACTCTACAAGCCAGAAGACGGTGGGGGCCAATATTCAACATTCTTAAAGAAAAGAATTTTCAACCCAGAATTTCATATCCAGCTAAACTAAGCTTCATAAGTGAAGGAGAAATAAAATCCTTTACAGACAAACAAATGCTGAGAGATTTTGTCACCACCAGGCCTGCCCTAAAAGAGCTCCTGAAGGAAGCACTGAACATGGAAAGGAACAACCAGTACCAGCCACTGCAAAAACATGCCAAATTGTAAAGACCATCGAGGCTAGGAAGAAACTGCATCAATTAACAAGCAAAATAACCAGCTAACATCATAACGACAGGATCAAATTCACACATAACAATATTAATCTTAAATGTAAATGGGCTAAATGCTCCAATTAAAAGACACAGACTGGCAAATTGGATAAAGAGTCAAGACCCATCAGTGTGCTGTATTCAGGAAACCCATCTCACGTGCAGAGACACACATAGGCTCAAAATAAAGGGATAGAGGAAGATCTACCAAGCAAATGGAAAACAAAAAAAGGCAGGTGTTGCAATCCTAGTCTCTGATAAAACAGACTTTAAACCAACAAAGATCAAAAGAGACAAAGAAGGTGATTACATAATGGTAAAGGGATCAATTCAACAAGAGGAGCTAACTATCCTAAATATATATGCACCCAATACAGGAGCACCCAGATTCATAAAGCAAGTCCTGAGTGACCTACAAAGAGACTTAGACTCCCACACAATCATAATGGGAGACTTTAACACCCCACTGTCAACATTAGACAGATCAACGAGACAGAAAGTCAGCAAGGATACCCAGGATTTGAACTCAGCTCTGCACCAAGCAGACCTAATGGACGTCTACAGAACTCTCCACCACATATCAACAGAATATACATTCTTCTCAGCACCACACCACACTTATTCCAAAATTGACCACGTAGTTGGAAGTAAAGCACTCCTCAGCAAATGTAAAAGAACAGAAATTATAACAAATTGTCTCTCAGACCACAGTGCAATCAAACTAGAACTCAAGATTAAGAAACTCACTCAAAACTGCTCAACTACATGGAAACTGAACAACCTGCTCCTGAATGACTACTGGGTACATAACAAAATGAAGGCAGACATAAAGGTGTTCTTTGAAACCAACGAGAACAAAGACAACATACCAGAATCTCTGGAACACATTCAAAGCAGTGTGTAGAGGGAAATTTATAGCACTAAATGCCCACAAGAGAAAGCAGGAAAGATCTAAAATTGGCACCCTAACATCACAATTAAAAGAACTCGAGAAGCAAGAGCAAACACATTCAAAAGCTAGCAGAAGGCGAGAAATAACTAAGATCAGAGCAGAACTGAAAGAAATAGAGGCACAAAAACCCTTCAAAAAATCAATGAATCCAGGAGCTCGTTTTTTGAAAAAATCAACAAAATTGATAGACTGCTAGCAAGACTAATAAAGAAGAAAAGAGAGAAGAATCTAGTAGACACAATAAAAAATGATAAAGGGGATATCACCACCTATTTCACAGAAATACAAACTACCATCAGAGAATACTATAAACACCTCTATGCAAATAAACTAGAAAATCTAGAAGAAATGGATAAATTCCTTAACACATACACCCTCCCAAAACTAAACCAGGGTGAAGTTGAATCTCTGAATAAACAAATAACAGGCTCTGAAATTGAGGCAATAATTAATAGCCTACCAACCAAAAAAAAGGCCAGGACCAGATGGATTCACAGCTGAATTCTACCAGAGGTATAAGGAGGAGCTGGTACCGTTCCTTCTGAACCTATTCCAATCAATAGAGAAAGAGGGAATCCTCCCTAACTCATTCTATGAGGCCAGCATCATCCTGATACCAAAGCCTGCCAGAGACACAACAAAAAAAGAAAATTTTAGACCAATATCGCTGATGAACATCGATGCAAAAATCCTCAGTAAAATGCTGGCAAACTGAATCTGGCAGTACATCAAAAAGCTTATCCACCATGATCAAGTGGGCTTCATCCCTGGGATGCAAGGCTGGTTCAACATATGCAAATCAATAAACGTAATCCAGCATATAAACAGAACCAAAGACAAAAACCATATGATTATCTCAATAGATGCAGAAAAGGCCTTTGACAAAATTCAACAATGCTTCATGCTAAAAACACTCAATAAATTAGGTATTGATGGGATGTATCTCAAAATAATAAGAGCAATCTATGACAAACCCACAGCCAATATCATACTGAATGGGCAAAAACTGGAAGCATTCCCTTTGAAAACTGGCACAAGATAGGGATCCCCTCTCTCACCACTCCTATTCAACATAGCGTTGGAAGTTCTGGCCAGGGCAATCAGGCAGGAGAAGGAAATAAAGGATATTCAATTAGGAAAAGAGGAAGTCAAATTGTCCCTGTTTGCAGATGACATATTGTATATCTAGAAAACCCCATTGTCTCAGCCCAAAATCTCCTTAGCAAATAGGTAACTTCGGCAAAGTCTCAGGATACAAAATCAATGTCCAAAAATCACAAGCATTCTTATACACCAATAACAGACAAACAGAGAACCAAATCATGAGTGAACTCCCATTCACAATTGCTTCAAAGAGAATAAAATACCTAGGAATCCAACTTACAAGGGACGTGAAGGACCTCTTCAAGGAGAACTACAAACCACTGCTCAATGAAATAAAAGAGGATACAAACAAATGGAAGAACATTCCATGCTCTTGGGTAGGAAGAATCAATATCGTGAAAGTGGCCATACTGCCCAAGGTAATTTATAGATTCAATGCCATCCCCATCAAGCTACCAATGACTTTCTTCACAGAATTGGAAAAAAACTACTTTAAAGTTCATATGGAACCAAAAAAGAGCCCGCATCGCCAAGTCAATCCTAAGCCAAAAGAACAAAGCTGGAGGCATCACCTGACCTCAAACTATACTACAAGGCTACAGTAACCAAAACAGCATGGTACTGGTACCAAAACAGAGATATAGATCAATGGAACAGAACAGAGCCCTCAGAAATAGTGCCGCATATCTATAACCATCTGATCTTTGACAAATCTGAGAAAAACAAGCAATGGGGAAAGGATTCCCTATTTAATAAATGGTGCTGGGAAAACTGGCTAGCCATATGTAGAAAGCTGAAACTGGATCCCTTCCTTACACCATGTACAAAAATTGATTCAAGATGGCTTAAAGACTTAAATGTTCGACCTAAAACCATAAAAACCCTAGAAGAAAACCTAGGCAATACCATTCAGGACATAGGCATGGGCAAGGACTTCATGTCCAAAACATCAAAAGCAATGGCAACAAAAGCCAAAACTGACAAATGGGATCTAATTAAACTAAAGAGCATCTGCACAGCAAAAGAAACTACCATCAGAGTGAACAGGCAACCTACAGAATGGGAGAAAATTTTTGCATTCTACTCATCTGACAAAGGGCTAATATCCAGAATCTACAATGAACTCCAACAAATTTACAAGAAAAAAACGAACAACCCCATCAAAAAGTGGGTGAAGGATATGAACAGACACTTCTCAAAAGAAGACATTTATGCAGTCAGCAGACACATGAAAAAATGCTCATCATCACTGGCCATCACAGAAATGCAAATCAAAACCACAATGAGATACCATCTCGCACCATTTAGAATGGCGATCATTAAAAAGTCAGGAAACAACAGGTGCTGGAGAGGGTGTGGAGACATAGGAACACTTTTACACTGTTGGTGGGACTGTAAACTAGTTCAACCATTGTGGAAGTCAGTGTGGCGATTCCTCAGGGATCTAGAACTAGAAATACCATTGATCCAGCCATCCCATTACTGGGTATATACCCAAAGGATTATAAATCATGCTGCTATAAAGACACATGCACACGTATGTTTATTGCGGCACTATTCACAATAGCAAAGACTTGGAACCAACCCAGATGTCCAACAATGATAGACTGGATTAAGAAAATGTGGCACATATACACCATGGAACACTGTGCAGCCATAAAAAAAGATGATTTCATGTCCTTTGTAGGGACATGGATAAAGCTGGAAAGCATCATTCTCAGCAAACTATTGCAAAGACAAAAAAACAAACACTGCATGTTCTCAGTCATAGGTGGGAATTGAACAATGAGAACACATGGACACAGGAAGGGAAACATTGCACACTGGGGCCTGTTGTGGGGTGGGGAGAGGGGAGGGATAGCATTAGGTGATATACCTAATGTTAGATGACGAGTTGGTGGGTGCAGTACACCAACATTGCACATGTATACATACGTAACTAACCTGCACATTGTGCACATGTACCCTAAAACTTAAATAAAAAAAAAAAGAAATGAAATAATTTAGTAAGATGGCTGGGTATAAAATTAATGTAAATAGAACCCAAACTTTCATATATATAAACAGTGGCCATCTAGAAGATCTCATGAAAGAAAGAAACAGAGTTTGCAATAGCAATTCTAAATATAGAATATTTGGGAATTAATTTAACAAGAAATGTAAAAGATCTGTACTATAGGAAAAAAATTTCAAATGTTGCTGAAGGACATAAAACTTGAACAGGTGATATTTTAGTCTCAGAAGACTGAATAATTATAGATATATTTTGCATCAGTATATGAATTTAATGATATCAATAAAATTCACAGGATTAAAATATTAATCTGAATTTGAATTGAGGAGAATTCTGAGGAAAAGAAGCAATAATGAGGGAAGACTATTGCTGTCTTATATTAAGCATTTTATAAACTGTAGCATGTTGCCATGAACAGATCAGTCAATGGATGTGATTTGGGCTCAGACAATCCAAAAATCCTTGGATAAATTTGGGTTCAGAATTGAGTTAAAGGGAAAAGAAGCAAGGAGTGAGGCATTCACGTTGCTCATGTGATCATATTCTGACATTATAGCTTCCTGAGGTGGTAGGTGGGGCCTTTCCTAATCATGGCAGAGGCATTATTGTGTAAGTCATATAATATGTAGTCATAAACTATTTTTTGCTTAAAGAATTTGAATAGTTTTTATCATCTGCAACTAAATCTTAACAGATGTGGCGAGAGTGTGGAGAAAACAGGTATTTTATATTCTGCTAAAGTGAGCCTAAACTGGTGAGTCTTTTCTATAGAGCAGATCAGCAGGACTTCCCAGATCACAAAGCATATGCCCTTTGTCCTGACAGCCTCCAAATCTCAATAATATATCATATAAATGTACTTGAATATGTATACACTGATTTATTTTTACAGTTATTCATTGCAGTAGTGAAAGATTGAGCAAAAACCTTAATATCAATAGGAACTAGTTTTATAGATTATTGTATATACACAGAATATATTATTTTGCAGATTAAAAATTGTGAAAATTTACATTAACTGACATGGAACAATATGTAAGGGTTAGGGTGAGGTATATAGTTAAGTAATCAAAGCAATGTACAGTCTACATTGTGTAAAACAGGAAAAAGCAAACATATATATTTGCTTTTACATGTCTGAAACAATACACAAAAATTGATAACATTCATCTTGAGGGAGGGGAGCCAGATGCCTGGGGGAGTAGGTGTGAGAAAGAATTTTTATTGTATCCTCTTTCATTAAACCTTTTGAATTTTGAACCATATGAGTATTGTTTCTATTCTAAAAATTTTTAAAGGAAAAAAATTGACAAGGTTAAAAATGAAGTAACAGGAAAATGTTGGCAACATATCAGGTACAAATGATTAAAATCCCTAATACATAAAGACATTTTGCAAGTTAATTGGATGGTGAACAGCCAAAAGGAAAATGGAGCAAATGAGATGAAGATATGACTGACTTATCCTTCGTATTTTCAACAAATATTTATTGAACATTTATTGGCATAAAATATATAAAAATTCATGTACTCATGAAACAGAAACATGCTGAAAACCATAAACATAATACATAAGTATATTATACACAGTAGTGTTAGAAGGTGATAAGTGCTATGAAAAAATACAAAGTAAGAGAGATAGAAGGTGTTGGGGTTCTCGGGGCAGACTGTAATTTTAAGTAGATGTTTAGGGGTAGGCCTGGTTGAGAAAGTGACATAAAAGTTAAGACAGGGTTGGGAGAACTAGTCCTGCAGATATTTGGGTAAAAATATTCCAGTCAGTGTTTACTGAGGCGGGAGTATGCCTGGCAAGAGGCCAGTGTGGCAGGAACAGAGTGACAGATCTGGAGAGTAGTAGAAGGTGGGGTCATAGAGGTGTGGATGGGGGGCAGGACATTTAGAGCCTTGTAGCCATTTTTAAAACTTCAGCTTTTACTCTGTGTGATATGAGAAGCTGTTGGAAGGTGTTGAGCAGAAGTGAGCAGAGTGACAAAATCAGACTTATGTTTAGCAGAATCACTTTGGCAGTTACTGTGTTTAAGATAAACTGTGGGGCTGGGGGTAGAAGTGCAAGAAAATATTGGACACTTAGATAAAGTAATCCAGTTCAGCTCTTGGATATATTTTAAAGGCAGAGCCAACAGCACCTGTTGACAGATTCAATGAGCCATGTAAGAAAAAGAGAGCAACAAGAATAGTTCCAAATAGTTGCTTTTTGGGGACTGAGCCACTAGAAGGATGGAGTTGCCATCAACTTAGATGGGGAACACCGTATGTGAAGCAAGCTTTGGCTGTGGAGAAAATCCGGGGTTGAGGTTTGGACACGATGAGGTTGAGATGCCATTAGGTATCTGTGTAGAGATTGTGTGGATGCAGTTGGCTATATGGGTTTGGAATTCAGGAAAGAGCTCTTGACTGGAATTACATGGATATGAGTCATTAGCATGAGATTGGATGTGATCACTAAAGTAGTGAGTAAAGAGAGAAAGGAGAAAATCAAAGACTGATCCCTTAGGCCTGCCAACATTACAATGTCAGGGACAAGAGGAAGAGCCAACAAAGGACACTGAGAAAATGTCTGTGAGATATGAAAACAAAGAGAGTATAGTGTCCTGGAAGGCAAGTGAAGAGGAAGTGGTCAGTCCATTGAATACATGCTGCTGGTAAGTAAAATACACTGATAATTGACTGTTGGCTGTAATAGAGGTTGTTGGTGGCTTTAGATGGAGGTTCAATCTTCATTGAAGAAGTGGAAGCAAATGCCTGATGGAATAGATTGGAATGCGTAGGAAAGGAATTGAAGATGATGTGTACAGATAACTATTTTGAGAAGTTTTTCTGCAAAGGAGAGTAGGCAAGTAGGGCCAGGCTTTTATGTAGTTATTTGCTTTTTTTTTTTTTTTTTTTTCCAAATAGGAGAAGTAGCAGTGTGTTTGATGCTAGTAAGAGTAATCTAGTAAAGGATAAACTCTGAAGATGCAGGCGAGAGGGGAATTGCTGAATGATGTCTTGGAGTTGTAAGGAGAGTTGGGATTTAGTACACAAGTGGAGGAATAAGCACAGATGGTTCATCTGCTACTCTAACAGGTGAGGTTGCAGAGTATATGGTGCAGATGCTGGGAGGGGAATGAATAGATGTTCATGGTGGCAGTCTGTGGAACTCTGGCTGGTAATTCTAAATGCAAATGACTAAGAAAGTTATAAAAGCCTCTCTACTCATCAAAGCAATGAAAATTTAAAACATACTCAATTTTTTTCCTATAAAATGGTAAAACATTGTGTCCAGAGTTTTAAATGGTATGAGAGAAATGAGCATTTTAATATATAATTGGTGTATTTGGAAGTCTGACACCATGTCATCAAAAATCTTTATAAATGTGAGTACTCTTTGTCTCTTTAGATATGATCTTTAAGGAAATAATCAGAGACATAAAGTGGATATTGGCTACAAGGGTGTTCAACATTAAATTTTCTTTCCTTAGTGATGGCAAAATCTTCAAAACTACCTAAAGAGCCAGCAAATAGGGAATGAGCTTCATCAAGTATGATATATCCACACAGTGGAATACTACACTGACATTAATGATTATGTAAAGGATATTTCTAATGACACAAATGGTTTGAATATGTTGCTATGTAATTAAAAAGCAGGCCACAAAATAGTTTATAGAACATGGACTTTCTTTTTTTCTTTCCTTCTGAAAGCGTTACATCTATATATAGCCACAGAAAAAAGACTGAAATGTTATTCACCCAAATAAACAATAAAAATAGTTATCCTGGGCCAGGTGCAGTGGCTCATGTCTGTAATCTCAGCACTGTGGGAGGCAAGATGGGTGGATCATTTTTGGTCAAGAGTTCAAGACCAGCCTGGCCAACATGGTGAAACCCCATCTCTACTAAAAATACAAAAATTAGCTGGGCAGTAGTGGTGCATGCCTGTAATCTCAGCTACTTGGGAACCTGAGGCAGAAGAATTGCTTGAGCCTGGGAGGCAAGCTGAGATCACACCACTGCACTCCAGTCTGGGCAACAGGGTGAGACCCCATCTCAAAAAAAAAAAAAAAAAAAGTTATTCCCAGGTGGTGAAATTATACAAAATTTTGGCATATTTTTACTTTCTATTTTTTAAAGCAAAAATACATGTTTTTAAAAATCTAACTTAAAGGTTGAAGAGGAGACCATTGATATTTAATGAGTACCTATTACATGATCTGATAAATACAAATGATTTTAACCCTCAGTTTACCCCATCTTAAAAGCTCTGTTTTACAGATGAAGAAACTATAGCTCAAAGGAAGGTGAGCAATTTCCCCAAAGTCTCTGACATGGTAAATGGTTGAGCAAGATTACATCTCTTCTGCACATCTGAATAGAGAGCTTTCCCCGCTTACCACACTGCTTCAAGAATGTACACATGCCAGGATGCTGGTAAATCAGGTTGAGTACCAGTATCAGCTGGTAAAACAGGTTGCCATTTCATAGAAATATGGTAAAAGCTATACATGTGAGCACATATGTAATTTTAAGTTTCAAGTTGCTGTATTAAAAATGTAAAAAGAACAAGGTGAAATTTATTTTAAAGTGTGTCTTATTTAATGCAATAGTTCCACAATATTATAATTTCAACATACAATCAATATTTTTAAATTAATGAGATATTTTACATTCTCTTTTTTCATATGAAGTCTTTGAAATCTGGTCAGCATTTTATATTTAGAACACATCTTAATTTGGACTGCCACATTTTTAAGCCACATGTGGCTAGGGGCTAACATCTTAGACAGCACAGCTTTAAAGAATGATCTCTTTTACTGAAACACATTTTAAAAACAATTTGACTACAATTGAACCTCTTTCTTTATTCAGTGTTTTTGTGAAGCTATTTAGATTCTATTTGGGCTGTATTTCATCGGTAACATGAAGACAAGTTTAATTGCCTGTTTGAGACTCAGATGAGATTGTGGCTTTAATTTCCTAACATTTGGATGAATTAATCGTATAGATGAGACATAATTGTCTGATGCTCCATTTAGCTATGTCAGATATGAAGTTAATATGTGGAAAAAGCTAAAGAATGATGGCAAGTAATTTCTACTTTATAGTTTGATAGGTATATTAAATTTTGTAATGTTAGTTTATAATTAATATTCTATTATTATTCGAGATCTGAATCTGAATGCTATTTAAAATCCATAATGATTTAACAATTTTCTCCTCTGTATGTACATTGCTGATGCCCATAGTTTTATATTTTCTCAACTAAATTATTTGAATTTTCCCTACTTGTTAGTAGGCTTATTCTACTCATTAGTAATATTTAAGATAACTATTTAGTGCTCTATGAGCTTTTCCTTTTGTGCATATTCCTCTTAATACAGAAATAATTCTATTTGTTAAAGAAAATTTTTAAAATACAGTTAGAAAACTGGAGAAGAAACTAAAAATTAATCTAAATTTCCAACACTCAGATATATCCTTCGGTAACATTTTATATATTTCAGATGTATGGATGTTGTTTATAAAAATGACAAAAAACTATACACATATCTACTGATTTTTCCTGTTTTGAATCATATCCAGTGTCATTCCTTTTTTCAATAAATGGTTACTGAGCTTCTTCTATGATTTAGGTCATGTATTAAATATTATTTTACAATATATTTTTAAATTAGATGGATAGTATTACAATGTATGACTGTATCACATACATTTAACCAATTTCCTATTTTTGGACAATTATTTTTACCACATTTTGATAATTGTTTTAAAAACTTGGAATAGACAATTTTGTCACCATATTTTGAGTAGTTCTATAATTATTCCCTTAAGATGAACTCCTAGAAATAGAACTGCTGAGTCAAAGGGCATGAAAAATTCTAAGACTTTTGGTAGCATTGGTAGATTGCCTTCCAGACAAGTAAAAACAATTTATGTTTTCATTAGTAGACTTTATATTATTTGGTTCATCTGTACTTGGAGATCAAGGCATTGGAGATTGCCGTCATGTGTGAATATCATCAGTGTCACGTTCATGTTCTTTCTCTCTCTTTCAATATTTATTTGTGTAGCATAGCTCTTTCACTGTCCTTATGTGAAAGTTTTGCCAAAAGAGAAATCTATGCCTAGTTTTCATAATAAACCTGACTCTTCCCTTGTTTCAAAATAAACCATATTTCAAAATAAACTCTATTGCTAATAAAGATGAGATGGATAAAAGTCAGCATCAGAAGGCAACACTCAAGAAACACTGTGTGGCTTCACATAATTGTCTTTAAAAATATGTGAAATAAACAAATGCTTACATATATGACCGTCGCTTGATGAATACAAGACAGAAGAGAGAGGGGAAGGGGTATAATAGGTAACTGACATTTGCTTACTTGATGAGGTGACAACAAGTTAAAACATTGGAGCCCTAATTCCCATGTGACATTTTTCTCTGAGAATGAACTCTCAGAGCTGTTGGAAAGTTTCAGTGCCTGGGCATGTCCAGTCTCAGGTTCTACACTTCCAGTCTGAGCTGGTTCTGTGCCAAGGGTGATTAATAAGGAGAGAAGTTCCCAGAAACAGCAGCGTCATTACCTTATCTTCCAGTGTTCACGTAGTCTCGTTGGTTAGATGACCCCTCACCCAACATCCTGGGTCACTGCAGCTCCCATTTTCTCTTGTCCAACTTGATGTTGGGGTTTATATTTTTGGAAGGAGTGGGTAATAGTGTGGACCATGATTTTATTTTTGTCACATATCTTTAGTAGCTGTCTCTTAAAATACATCATTCATAATAACTACTTTATGGTTTTATACTCTTCCTTTAAACACCAAAAACCACATTTGGTGTTTATTCAACCTACTTTGAGTTTGTCGTGGGAATAAAACATTTTAAATTCTCTTAGATATGGTGGAGTGCCTTTTTTCAAGGGAAAAAAGGGTTCACTTTCTGCAGGATACCCTCAAAAACTAGTCTTAGAGTTTACCTTTGCTTAGTTATATTTATTTGCATGTTATGTATTTGTGAAAAGTATATCTAGGTATTTAAGAATAGCGGCTTAAATACCTAGTTTAGGCCTTTTTAGTAATATCACTGCAGCTTCACCTGCCTTTTTAATGTAATTGTTTTAGCTAGTGACTGCACAATGTAATGGTGCATGAGGCTACATTTTCAATACTTCAGGAAACTGAAAAATCTGGGTTTTATATGATGAAGGGGTGAAAATCATTTATAAGGGGTTTCTATTCTTCACTGGGTGTGAAATCAAATTAATTTGGATAAATATGATTGAAGAAAATGGAAACAGCAGCTTGATGGGTTTGTGTCTAGGACAACTGACATTTGTTATTGGATAATACAGAAAGAATATATTGTAAAAATAATAAAATATGTGTAGCTATATGCAAAGCCAAGATTAAAATTTTTATGGACAAGATTGTCAAATTTTAACATGAGAAGAATTTTAACACCTATTTTATATAACAAACCAATTGTTCATGACAACAACTTTTCCCTATTCTTTGTACCTTGAAGTCCAATTGCAGTTAAAATATAATCTTTTGAGGTAACCATAAGAACGAACACTATGGAGAACAAGTAATGTAAGAATAACTACACCATTCCCAGGTTTATGTTTATTTGCCGTATTAGTGCCTATCGGAAAACATAAAGTTGAACATTGCTAATGTCTAAAAAATAAACTGAGAAGAACCATCACTCTTTTAATTCATTCTTATAATTTCTTAGTGATTACTTATGGTTGGTTTGAGATGACATTATGACATTTTATGTGGCAATTAAAATTTCAGAAGACCTTATGATGGCTAATTAAAATTTTCCTCATACTGTCCCAAAGAAGTAGGCCAATTTTATTACTCTTGCTTTTGGACTTAGAAAATTGAGTCATAATGTCTATATAAGGTAATTTTATTTAATTCAACTTTACTGCACTTTAAAATGTTCTTGTCCCCCCAAAAATGAAGAATAAAATGGTAACATGGAGACAGATTTTGGCTCAATATAAGGATTTAAAACATAGAGCAAATAATGTATTTGTAGATGATCTTGTCTTCACTGATTCTATTCATTTGAGTTTGAGGGGGTTTTTCTGGTCTTAAAAATGGCCCTTGGTGTTGAACATCATTGGTCTGCCCACAATCAGCTGCAGAGTATTCATCACTTTAGATGCTGGTCTCTCCCCGCGTTGGGTCTATATCTCTTTCATCTCTACATCCTTTCATAGTACTTTTCTTCCAAAGCAATATTAAGATGCTATGTTTAAAAAGCCATGTTTCTCTTTTTCAGTTTGCTGTCAAATTATCTTTAGCTATAAGAGAATACCCAATCCAACTCAAAGTAACTTACATAATAAAGGAATTTCTTATTTAACAAGAAGTCTAGAGGTAGAAAAGTCCAAGTACAGTGAGGTCTGGTGTTCTGCATTCTCTTGCCCAGCCTTCTTGCAATTTAGATGACTTCCTGCCAGACAGTTCTGCATAACAATGTCCAGAAGCAGAGAGGGACCTTCCTTCTTTCTTTGTGACTCTTTTTAAGAGCTAGGAAACCTTTGCCCCAGAGGACTTCCCCTCACATTTCATTGGCCAGAATTCGATCTTTTGTCCCTGTTCCTACCAAACACTTGTTGGAGAAACAGGAAGTTTGTGAATGGGTGTTTGTGAATAGCTGAAAATCAATCCAGATTCACTGCCAGGGCTGGAGATGGGGCTCATTTTTCCTGAAGCAGTGCGAAGTGTGGATGGAGGAGAGTGGATCTTGAATAAAGTCAGCATTCTGGTGGGCAGGAGCAGGGGTGGGAGCAATGTCTGCTACAGTTTTCTTTTCCTTACACTTCTTATGATGAATGTAATTATTAAAAACTTAGCATATGGGGTGGTTGAGCAATTACATCTTACTTTTAAAAGGCTATTTTAGGTGAGGTGCTGTGGCTTATGCCTGTAATTCCAGCACTTTGGGAGGCCGAGGTGGGAGGATTGCTTGAGCTCAGAAGAAGACCAGCCTAGGCAACAGAACAAGACCCCATCTCTACTGAAAATAAAAAATTAGCTGAGTGTGGTGGCACGTGCCTGTAGTCCCAGCTCCGTGGGAGACTAAGGCGGAAGGACTGCTTGAATCCAGGAGTTCAAGGCTGCAGTGAGCCATGATCACGCCACTGCACACTGGCCTGGGTGACACAGCGAGACCCTGTCTCCAAAAAAAAAAAAGTAAAAGGCTATTTTATCTCGGTCATGTTATTTTAAAACTTCCACTAGAAAACTACTGCTGGATGGATGTTTCAGAGACAAAGAGTGGTTTAAGAGGCTTGCCATCATCCCCACTATTCTACTTCCAAAAAATATACATTCTAAGTAAAAAAAAAATGAGCTTTCTATGTAAACTTCTCTAAAAAAAAATCTAAGTAAAAGCAATATGCTTGCTATTTGGAAAATGCAACTTCCAAATAAATCGCTTAGCCTCCTGTTCTGACCGGATTCCCAAAGCCATCACTTTTAGAACCCTGCTATCTTTTCATCATTCTTCAGAAGAATGAGGCTTTGGAATTTGGCACAAGTTTTGGCTTTATCCTATAGGTCACTTTTTTTTTAAATTGTTTGTTTCAATGGATTTTGACCTTGCTAGTGAAAGTTCGCTTTATTCTGGTTGTCACCTTCCAGCTAAGTAGCCAGACTGGTAGAGCCAGGGACTGTGGAGGTGGGAATGGATCTCTGAGGAATAGAAGATGCATACCCAGGGAAGATCAGATTCTGTTGGTCAGAAATGGGTCTGGGAGCAGGGAGCCTCCTATAAACCAGACTGAAAATCAGACAGATTTATATCTGGACAGTGGGCCTGGGCTGGGATCATTGGTGGATGAAGAAACCAGGCTGATTAGATTGGGTGTTTGGATGGTTCTGTCTTGGAAAGAAAAAATTGAAAGGTGAAGTCAAGTTGTATATTACAGAGGGTCAGACCTGATGCAGCCAGACAAGAGGATGGTCTGTCATCCACATTAATTGAATGGTGGCTCACTGCACTCCTATGTCTCTGTGAAGGAGCAGTAGGTGTCCCCTAACACTGTTCTGCTTTAAGAGATGAGTTTTTCTTCAGGTCAGGTTCACTATTCCATCAGCTAGCTTCAGGAGGCACTAATTACCATTTTGCCTGGAAAGCTCCTTTTCTCTGAGAAAACATAAAACAGCTTTCAGCCAGTTTGTAACCACAGTGTTTAGTTTCATAAACTTGTTTCTGTTGTTAAAGTATCTGTTACCTGTATATGTCTTGTTTACCACCATTGTCTGCCCTCCACCCCTAAATGTATTTGAATGTCACGGAACCAGAACCCAAGGAAAGTGGTTTAAACATGGCTATGAGGACCACTAGTAGCTAAGTTAATTGTTAGTCACTTTAGGATTTTTGGAATAATTCAAACAGGTAGAATTAGGGAGACAATTGGCTTGGGTCAGGGTGAATTTTTACAGCTCTGTTGTTGTTTTCTGAATTATCTGTTTTGTCTCACTTCCTGAGAAATCATAATAAAATGATATCTGTGATCGATACTATATTGTGGGGCAGGGGATGTTGAATGAGAATTGAATGGTAAATACCTCACCTTTTGTAGGCTGAAATTCCCTGAAGTGTTCAAAGTACTCAATAAACTTACAAATTGTAAAATCTTGGCAGGCTATGATAAAGATGAACATTCTAAAGCACTTTAAATTAGAAAGTTTAGATGGACAAAAAGGAATAGAAATTGCAGAGAACTGCTAAAGATTTTTTGTCTAAAGATTTTTTTTTTTGTAAATTGCAAAAAGCTTAGGACAATTTAAAAGTTTTCTTTAAAATTTTCTTTTAACGTAGAGTCATTTTTCAAATTCAGAAAGTAGATAAGAGATGAGAATATTTTTCACTGTCTGTGCAATTTAGCTTGTTCTGTCATTAGAATCACCAGCAAAGCAGTTGAATTCAACAAGAACTTTGAAAGGTAAAACCTAACCTTAGTTTCAGCTATTTGATATAGATTTTTCTATACAAAAAAGATGAAGGTTTGATTTTAAAAGTGTCCACATTTACACTTGGAAATGCAAATATATTGAATCTGATTTTATTTTAGAAGTTCAAAGTGCATGTTCCTCAGAAGTGGCTACTTTGTTATTGTGATGAGACTACTATGTTTAAATATTCTTAGATTTTTACTATTCAAAGGCTCGGTATATATGTAGGTTATGTATGTAGCTGAGGGAGATTTCTCCCTTCCTCAAATGCAGCTTTCTAATGGAGATGCAGGGCTGTTTCATTATTACTGCCTATGTGAATATTTGCTCCAATATTTAAGGCTGCAGCTCTGGAAACTGCTATAAATACATAACCTAAAAATAATAATATTGTGAGTATTTATATATCATTTCCTTTAAGCATGTTTTTTAAATTTTTATTCTACATGTACTAAAAAGTGACTTGCAATTTGAGTAATTTTGGTAACTGGAAAAAACTGTTGGGATGTGAGGCTTCTAAAATCAACAAGAAGGTCAAAATGGATATGGTGACAGTTCATGGCATGCTTGCTTTGAAATATCTGACTTTAATGTCTTATGATCATTTCATATGTTTAAGTGGTTTAATATTGTCACTAAAATGGCAGCTAATTAATACATTCAGGCAACGTATAAAAATGCACTGAGTGCCACAAATTCTTCTGCTGCTATATTTATTTATAGCAATGTACACTGCTTAATGTGTGCTTCTATTTGGAAAGCATTTTTGTAAATGTTTGCCATTTTCACTTTCTCTTTGAGGACAGCCACAATCTTGTACTGCCACTCAGTATGAGATATCATCAAAGAAATTAATTTAGGAGTACTTTTCCATTTACCAAAAGATTTAAACTATTTTTGAAAATTACGGGTAAGATTGCTTGTAGATTATCTTAGGGTAGGTTCTATTGAAACAAAGCTGAGACAGGGATTCCTAAACAAGAGATTTGTTGGGAGGTGCTCTCAGAGGGAGGGCTGTGAAGGAAGCCAAATAGAGGAAGGGAAATGTGTAAGCAAGAAGGTGTCAGTGGAGACTGGCCACAGTTTGCTCCCATGGGGAAACGCCAGAGTGCAAAGGTATCATAGAGTTGATCCTCTCTGGAGGCAAGTAGGCTGGCTTTCTGTACCTCCAGGTAGGTCAGTCATTGGTTATGGTTGGCCTTTGAAAGAGGGTGGGAGGGTAGCCTTCTCTAAAGAGGGTGGGAGAGGCAGCTCCTAGTTGGTCCATAGCAATTCTCCAGAGAAGGAAGGGGCATCTGTGAGTTATCTGCCAAGACTCACAGCATCTCGGTGATAGGAATTCCATCTAATAAAGGCGATGTGGGTGTGGTACCAACAGTATCCATTATAGAGGTGAATCACAATTTAGAGGAACAGAGAACTGGTTGGACCTAGCTTCTATTGCTTCCCCCTTCCCAGGGCACACACTACCCATACATCCACATTTATAATCAAATAAAGGTGGAAATTCAAACTTTTTTCAAGTCCTTTTGATTAAAAAAACATTTTACAAACATTAATGAAGACATGTACTTTAGTTCTATTTTTTTGTTTGTTGCTTGTGGTATGGTAATGCAGAATTTATGTGGCTAACTCTGCTATTAAAATGCATTTATGTTAACCTGAATGAAGATGGGCTGCTCAAGACAGGACCTGAGATGTTGTCCATGAAAACCTGAGGATGTTTTAAATGCCAAGTTTACTCAGGCAAACCTTTCTCCTGGCTTAATACTCCTATTTGTACTGCTTTATTTGCAGAAGCCTTTGTCTATACGTGCATAACTGCTTCAGACAGGACTGAAACACTTGGTGTGTTCAATGAATTCATTTCCAGTTCTCTCTGCAATAAATTATTATGTCATACTGAAGAACTTTAGAGTATTCCTCTTCCTGGTAGAACCTCCAACCCTCTTCTTTTCCCCCTATTATGAAACAGATAGGACTTTTTTCTTTGAAAAAGAATTTTTCTTTCTTGCTACTTATCAGAATAATAATCTTGTATGAGAACATTGGAATTCCCGTCAGTGTCACTGATTTAAGAGGTGTTTTATTCTGTTTTAAATTGTCAAATATTTTTCAGGGGCATGGAAGATATATAAGAAATTCTTTGAAATGCACAGTTAACTTAAAGTATAAGACCATTGATATAGTAGAAATAAACAATGACAAATATCCTCTTGGATTAAGAAGTATTTGTTGCTAATAATATTCCCTCTGATTGCATTTGTATTTGATTATTCTAATTTATTAAACAGGAATAATGATATGCAAAATAAACTCAGAATATAAAAAGATATTAATTCAGTTTAGTGTTCAAACTGATATTGCAAACTTTTCACTCTGCACAAGACTTTGCTAATACTCTAGAAAGAATGCAAACCAGGATGGTGCCTAGGAGTGTTCTGAAATGAAAAAGGCCTTTTGGAGCATAGTGGATATGTTATTGGGAAGGTGACTTGAAGGGATCCTATTTGCAAATGATTTCTTCAGTGGTTTTAATGCCGTTGGTTATCTTTTCACTATCAATATTTAGTATTGCCTCTATGAAGCACTAAGAAGATAAAGTAAAAGATAATGTTAGACTTTCTTTTGAAGTCAAACCTTAAATAAGTCTCTTCCTCAGTCTGTCTTTATTTTCCTTTACATAATTGCTCATTTAACTGTCTACATTTATACTTTTCTCCAGTTTAGACATAGGAACCTTGTTGAATAAATAAAATTCCTTTTTAATCTGTATATATAATAATTTATTTTCCAATGTTTATTTCATTCATTGGTCATGATTTCTAAAATATTGTTTTAGGCAAGATAGAATAATTTATTTTTGAAATACTATGTCTCATCAAACTTAATTGAATTGTGCCTGATACTCATGGCAAGACCAAATAAAGAACTGAAGGAACCCATTGCATTAGAATTTAGAAGCTTTTCTGAAACAGACATTAAATTTGGCTAATGTATTTAAAATACACAGAAACCTCGTTTTGCTTCGTTACTATCACTTGCTAGTAGCTTGAACAGTTTGAGTCCCTCAAATTTCATGATCGCTCAATAATATGTTGTGACATTTTTGTTGCTTCCAGAAACTGTCAACTAAGTGAAGAAGACCACTGGATTTACCAGGCTATTTTGGATCAGTACCCTGCAGATCTCTTTGGAAGAAGGACTCTGTATCTGGACATGTTACAAAGATATTTTCCTCACAAATCTAGGCATGATTTGGTGAGTACTGGACCTACCTACATACTGGCAAGTTAAATTGTTTTAGTAGTCAATAATTATTAAGCAATGTACATGTATTTTCAATGGTTCTTTAAAAATTATTTTTTTCCTACCCTCTAGAAAATAATAGGGTTATATAATAGTTTGAAAGCCTGTGCAGGTCATTTTTTCAAGTTTGTCCTGTCCATAACGAGGTGGGGGGCCCCCTCGGGCAGAAGTCACTCTCTGTGCCTACTTGCTGTGGAGATCTTCACTGTGGTCCCAGGGCTGCTCTGCTAGTATTTGACTCCTCGATGTCCATACAGCCAGATGCTCACCTTCAGGGGCTTTACCATCTCCAGGTCTTGCCTGAAAGTGAAATGCCTGCTCCACCATTCACAGAGCCTGCTCTACCTCAGTCTTTCTAGTCACAGGGAGGCCAGCACTTGCCCTGGGGGTGGTACTTACTTATCTCTTCCCCACCACAACAACTCTGCTTGATCCTCCTAGTTGGATCTGAAACACAAATACCCCAAATGCAGAACTCAGAGATGTGACTGATATTTTCCTAAAAAGGAACTGGGAAATTACTGTTTTATTGTTTCATTCTTTAGTCAACAAGAACACAAGGGCAAGAAAACAGAAGTTACCCTGTCACCAGTTAATTTCACAATAACTCACCTTATAACATACACGTAAACAAACACACAGACTTTTAATTTTTAAGTGAGCCATGCTATAGCATCTTATATACTCTGCATTTTTGTAATTGTTTTAAATTAAGCAAGTAATAATACTCACATGTATATAGAAGTTAACCATATATCAATCACGTGGAAACTCCTTGAATACATGTAAGAGTGGATGGGAGAAGTACTATTCCCATCCTTAGATGGAAAAACTGAAGCAAAGGTCACACAGCTACTGTGGCCATTTTCTCCCATCCTCTTTCATCCTCTTCACCTCTCCCCCTTTATTCGGTAACAGATACCTATTATGTAATAAATAGTTCACTCTGGATTTTTAAATCACTTTCATTTATTAAATTAGATCTTTCCTTTTGTTCCCTATTGATTCTAGTTGCCTCTGTGACAAGTTGTCATTTATAACTTGAAGATTTTTATATTTTCCTATTATTATCATGATAAAGATTTTTACATTTGCTTTTTTGTTTTTTGGTTTTTTTTTTTTTTTTGAGATGGATTCTCACTCTGTCGCTAGGCTGGAGTGCAGTGGTGCGATCTTGGCTCACTGAAACCTCCCCCTCCTGGGTTCAAGCGATTCTCCTGCCTCAGCCTCCCGAGTAGCTGGGACTACAGGTGCAGGCTACCATGCCCAGCTAATTTTTGTATTTTCAGTAGAGTCAGGGTTTCACCGTGTTGGCCAGGATGGTCTCGATCTCTTGACCTCCTGATCCGCTCGCCTTGGCCTCCCAAAACATTTACTTCTTACATTGGATTGATTAGCATCCATTTCTGTGTGGTATATGCTTAATGTTTGACAGATGTTAAGTGTATTTTTGGCTTTATAAAACAAAGCTGAGAAGTTTACAGAACAGATTTTAGTAGCTGATACTTAGTTTAAGTGAGACCAAGTAAGTGGTTTTACTGTGTACCTAATTATACCTAAAGTATTATTTTAGGTGGGACATACCTTATCCTATTTGCTAGCTGCTTTTCTCACAACTCCTGGGGGTTAAATAATGTATTAAATTCAGAGTCATGGTCTATACTGGCAAAATAAAGAATTATTTAGATCAGTGACTCTCAACTTTGGAAGACACATGTTTTTCTGAGGAGCATTTCAGAATGACCCACAGAGGTTTTCCAGGCTACTCAGGTTCTCTCCATTCCTATTCTTCCCTCCAGACTGCTAATTCCCATGGATGAGATTCACTGCCAAAAGGAGCTACTGCTGCCAATGTAGAAATGCCATGTCCTTCATGAGCATAGCATGGGAAGGGCTCAGTGTCATTGCTATTATTACTTTAAGTTTAGGCATCCTAACATCTGAATGTTTCAGTAATTAAGGGTAAAATTGTGAATTTTCAGGATTGTGGTAGCAATTTTTATGTTTATTAGCATTTTGTCTAACTGAAACCCTTGATGTAATTGTTAAAATACCAAAACTGATGTAAAGATGGGGTATTTTAAAAATTATGTATAGGGAAAATATTGCTTTCTGCTCATAGAATCATTACCATTTAGAAATGAAAGTGGTTTTAGCTCTTCCTCTCCCTCTCCTCCCTCTGCCTCTCCCTCTCCGTCATCTCCGCCTCCCGCTTTCCACGGTCTCCCCCTCTCCCTTGTCTCCGTCTCCCGCTTTCCATGGTCTCCCTCTGTTGCCGAGGCTGGACTGTACTGCCGCGATCTCGGCTCACTGCAACCTCCCTGCCTGATTCTCCTGCCTCAGCCTGCCGAGTGCCTGGGATTGCAGGCACGCGCCACCACGCCTGACTGGTTCTTGTATTTTTTGGTGGAGACGGGGTTTCGCCATGTTGGCCGGGCTGGTCTCCAGCTCCTGACCTCGAGTGATCTGCCCGCCTTGGCCTCCCGAGGTGCCGGGATTGCAGACGGAGTCTGGCTCACTCAGTGCTCAATGTTGCCCAGGCTGGAGTGCAGTGGCATGATCTCGGCTCGCTACAACCTCCACCTCCCAGCCGCCTGCCTTGGCCTCCCAAAGTGCTGAGATTGCAGCCTCTGCCCGGCCACCACCCCGCCTAGGAAGTGAGCAGCGTCTCTGCCTGGCCGCCCATCGTCTGGGATGTGAGGAGCCCCTCTGCCCAGCCGCCCAGTCTGGGAAGTGAGGAGCGCCTCTTCCCGGCTGCCACCCTGTCTAGAAGTGAGGAGCGTCTCTGCCCGGCCGCCCATCGTCTGGGATGTGAGGAGCCCCTCTGCCCGGCCGCCCAGTCTGGGAAGTGAGGAGCACCTCTTCCCGGCCGTCATCCCGTCTAGGAAGTGAGGAGCGTCTCTGCCCGGCCACCTATCGTCTGGGATGTGGGGATCGCCTCTGCCCAGCTGCCCTGTCTGGGATGTGAGGAGTGCCTCTGCCCAGCCGCCCCGTCTGGGAGGTGAGGAGCGTCTCTACCTGGCCGCCACCCCGTCTGGAAGGTGAGGAGCGCCTCTGCCCGGCCGCCACCCCGTCTGGGAAGTGAGGAGCGCCTCTGCCCGGCCGCCACCCCGTCTGGGAAGTGAGGAGCGCCTCTGCCTGGCCGCGACCCCCTCTGGGAACTGAGGAGCGCCTCTGCCCGGCCGCCCCGTCTGAGAAGTGAGGAGCCCCTCCGCCTGGCAGCCGCCCCATCTGGGAAGTGAGGAGCCCCTCCGCCTGGCAGCCGCCCCGTCTGGGAGGTGGGGGGCACCTCTACCCGGCCGCCCCATCTGGGAAGTGAGGAGCCCCTCTGCCCGGCCACCACCCTGTCTGGGAGGTGTACCCAACAGCTCATTGAGAACGGGCCATGATGAGAATGGCGGTTTTGTCACATAGAAAAGGGGGAAATGTGGGGAAAAGAAAGAGAGATCAGATTATTACTGTGTCTGTATAGAAAGAAGTAGACATAAGAGACTCCATTTTGTTCTGTACTAAGAAAAATTCTTCTGCCTTGGGATGCCGTTAATCTATAACCTTACCCCCAAGCCCATGCTCTCTGAAACATGTGCTGTGTCCACTCAGGGTTAAATGGATTAAGGGCGGTGCAAGATGTGCTTTGTTAAACAGATGCTTGAAGGCAGCGTGCTCCTTAAGAGTCATCACCACTCCCTAATCTCAAGTACCCAGGGACACAAACACTGCGGAAGGCTGCAGGGTCCTCTGCCTAGGAAAACCAGAGACCTTTGTTCACATGTTTATCTGCTGACCTTCTCTCCACTATTGTCCTATGACCCTGCCAAATCCGCCTCTCTGAGAAACACCCAAGAATGATCAATAAATACTAAAAAAATTGAAGAAAAAAAGTGGTTTTAGAGGTTACCTGGTGTAACTGCATCCTATATGAGGAAACTAAGGACTTATAAACATTAAATGACTTGTCCTCAGTCACCAATTAGCCACGGGTTCAGAATTTTGGAGGTAGTACCTGGTTTCTGGTTGCTATATTTACGATTAAATATTTGTCCCCAGTTTTTCAAAATCATTGGTTATAATTCATTTTCTTTTCATTTTTGTAACAATGACGCAAAATATAAGCTCATTTTCATAATGATAAGTATTCACCCTCTGTTATCTTTTCAGGTTGAACACGAGAAATATTGTGACCAATATCGCTTTGCTATAGAGCAGCAAAATATCCTGATATCAAATTGGAATAAAAATAGGAAAGACTTTATACAGAAGGCTGTGCTGACACTCACTGAGGCTTGTGCAACTCATGAAATGGAGAGCACGTTGGCTAAGGACAAGAAAAAGCAACAGGAATTGTGTGCTGATCTGAAAGCCAAGGTAAGATGCTACACAGGTGTTTCAGTATTTGTCTGGATATTTAAGAATCCATTTTTCCCTTTTGTTCAAACTCAACCTAAAGTTCAGTTTCTCTTTAAAAAACAGCCTACCTTTAATAAAACTGTTAGTTTGAACTGTATAAAATTGCATTTTTTAGGTCAAATACAGTCAATAATCAATAATTTCATATGGTTCAACCAAAAAGTTACTATAACAGGATGTTAATATCAAAGTTTTGATTGAGATATCCAATACCAACCATAGATGTGCACATCAGACTGAGGTGCTAGACAAAAATGCAAGTGTAATGATAAAGTTACTGTCTAATGCTGATCTAAAGACTCTTGGACTTCTCATTCACGTCAAAGATAGCAAAAAGTTCAAATGAGGAGGAGAAGAGAGGCTTTATGATGAAATACATTGGGGCAAGCTTGTTGGGCTGTGTGTGAGTCCTCAGCGAAGTGTTGGGGAATGGATGGGGTTTTCCTCCTCCTCAGACCCAGAAATATCTAGCGGGGCTGGATTGAGGATAGCTTGGGGAGTTGGTAGGTAACCCTCGCTGTTAGAAGGATTGAGGACTGGAGCAATGCTCAGAGGGAAATAGAGGAGCTGCTTTAGTGGCAGAACTGTAAGTAAGAGTGGTTGTTGTGCTGGGAATAATTGCATTCCACAGGAGGGTCACAGTGCATGAGTCCTGGAGGCCCGATGTGGATATGGCCTCCCCAGGAGTGTTGGCCAGGGCCATTAAAAACAAATTGTATTGAGGTATAACATACTTGAAGTGCACAAATCTTAAGTTGATAAATGATATGGTAGGAAGATGATGGTGCAACAAAAAATTTTGTTCTCCTGATAGAAAACAACTGGCAGACATTAAGCAATACCAATTAAGAGCATATAAAACAAATGTCTTTGTTTTAAAACATTAGAGGAAAAATGTTTCATCTGCATTTTTTAAAACAAAAAGATATTTCTTTTGACATTGCATAAGCTTGAGACCTAAAAGGAATAGAAGCTGCATCAAGGCTGGTCTATCATGGGCTGCAGGGCTAATACATGTTTCTTCTCCATCTTCAGGCTGGTAAGAAACACACAGGGGCCAGGGGCCATGACAAGTTATTGTATTCCTAGTGTGTTTATATTCATTTTGCACACATTATCATTAACTGTTGAGCTATGCTGAAATTGATATTTTCCTTATATTGTATTGCACTGAGGTAAACGTACATGTAGTAAAGTGCACAAGTGCGCTTTAGGTCAAAAACGGTCAACAATCAATAATTTCATATGGTTCAACCAAAAAGTTACTATAGCAGGATGTTAATATTGAAGTTTTGATTGGGATATCCAATACCAACCATAGACGTGTACATCAGACTGAGGTGCTAGACGAAAATGCAAGTGTCTTGATAAAGTAACTGTCTAATGCTGACTCAAAGACTCTTGGATGAAGCTTTATGACACACACACATACCCATGAAAAACCACTGAGATCAAAACCTAGAATGTTTCTGGCAGCTCAGAAGACCCCTTAGTGCCTCTTCTCAGTAAATACAATCCCCACCTGTGATCACTATTCTGACTTCATGACCATCGATTAGTTTTGTCTGTTCCTGAACTTCATATAAATCAAATGATATATACAGTATATAGTCCTTTGTACTTCTTGGATTCATCATATCTGTTTCATCTTTGTGGCATGTTACAGCTATTTGTTCTTCTTTATTGCTGTTTAGTATTTCATAGTATATGTATATATTTTCCTGCTAACAGAAATTTGAGCGGTTTTCAGGTTTTTGCTATTATGATAATGGCACTATCAACATTCTTGAACATGTCTTTTGGTGGACATATACATTCATTTCTATTGGATAGATAGTATACTTAGGAGCAGAATCACTACATCATAAGGCTCAGATGTGTTTAGCTTTAGTAAATATTGCCAAATAGTTTTCCAAAGTGGTTATACAAATTTGCAACCGAATTCAGTTGCTTCACATCTTCCCCAACATTGGTATTGCTAATCTTTAATTTCATCTAATGTGGTGACTGAGTAGTGGTACCTCATTATGGTTTTTATTTGCACTTAGAATAAAGCTGTCCAAGTGTCTTTTCATATGTTTATTAGCCATTTGGGTATCCTCTTTTGTGAGAAGCCCACTCAAGTCTTTTGCCTATTTTTCTATTGGGTTTTGTGCTTTTTTTTCTTACTTATTTGTATGTTCTTTATATATTCTGTATGCAAGAGCTATTTCTTTTTATTTTCTCCCAGTCAATGACTTGTCTCCTCACTTCTCTTAATGGTATCTTTAAATGAACAAAACTTCTTAATTTTAATGAAGTACTTTTTTTTATTTTTAAATGTCTTCGAGATATGTTATATATAGTAAAATAACTATTTTTTTTTTTTTGAGATAGAGTCTTGCTCTGTCGCCCAGGGTGGAGTGCAGTGGTGTGATCTCAGCTCACTGCAAGCTGCGCCTCCCGGGTTCACGCCATTCTCCTGCCTCAGCCTCCTGAGTAGCTGGGACTACAGATGCCTGCAACCATGCCTGGCTGATTTTTTTGTAATTTTTTTTTTTTAGTGTTTTTTTTTATTATTATACTCTAAGTTCTAGGGTACATGTGCACAACGTGCAGGTTTGTTACATATGTATATATGTGCCATGTTGGTGTGGTGCACCCATTAACTCATCATTTACATTAGGTATATCTCCTAATGCTTTCCCTCCCCCCTTCCCCCACCCTGCAACAGGCCCCGGTGTGTGATGTTCCCCTTCCTGTGTCCAAGTGTTCTCGTTGTTCAATTCCCACCTATGAGTGAGAACATGCAGTGTTTGGTTTTTTGTTCTTGTGATAGTTTGCTGAGAATGATGGTCCATCATTCTCATCCATCCCTCTTTGTAGGGACAGCTTCATCCATGTCCCTACAAAGGACATGAACTCATCCTTTTTTATGGCTGCATAGTATTCCATGGTGTATATATGCCACATTTTCTTAATCCAGTCTATCATTGATGGACATTTGGGTTGGCTCCAAGTCTTTGCTATTGTGAATAGTGCTGCAATAAACATACGTTTTTTGTATTTTTTTTTTTAGTAGAGATGGGGTTTCACTGTGTTAATCAGGATGGTCTTGATCTCCTGACCTCATGATCCACCTGCCTCAGCCTCCCAAAGTGCTGGGATTATAGGCATGAGCCACCGCACCTGGCCAAAATCACTATTTTTAATGCATAGTTCTATGAATTTTGAAAATGCATGATGTATAACTACCACTATAATCAAGATATAGAACAGTTCCACCACCACTCAAAAATTCTTCACTCCCCTTTGTAGTCAACCCTTCATCTACCTCCAGCCTTTGGCAATCACTGATGTGTTCTCTATCCCTATAGTTTTGCCTATTCTAGAAGGTCATGTAAGTGTAACTCAACAGTGTGTAGCCTTTGAGTCTGGCTTTGTTCACTTAGCATAATGCATTTTAGATTCACCCATGTTGTTTGTATCAATAGTTTGTTCTTTTTTATTGCTGAGTAGTATTCCATGACATGGCTACGTTACAGTTTTTCCATTCATCAGTTGTTTCAAGTTATTGGCGATTAATGTTGCCTTGCTTATAGTGGGAGTAGACTTTAGGCTTCCTGGTGAGCCTGTGCCTCAGAGGGTGTCCCTCCTTTTTTTTTTTTTTTTTTTTTTTTAAGAGACAGGGTTTCATTCTGTTGCCCAGGCTGGAATGTGGTGATGCAATCATAGCTCATTGCAGCCCAGATGTCCCAGGCTCAAGTGATCTTCCTGCCTCCATCTTCCAAATAGCTGAGACCACAGGCATGCACCACTATGCCTGGCTAATTTTTCAGTTTTTCAATATTTTGTAGAGACAGGGTCTTGCTATGTTGCCCAGGCTGGTCTTGAGCTTCTGGCCTCAAGCAATCTTCCTGCGTTGGCTTCCCAAAGCACAGAGATTGCAGGTGAGCCACTGTTCCTGGCCTGCCACACTCTTGTTCCTTCCCCTGCACTAGATTGTTACTAGACACTTGCTAGCCTGGTAGCGGAAGGAGCATTCTGCAGTACTGGTTCAGCCTCAGTCTCAGGCAGGGCCTGTGTCCCTGGGTCTTGGGGCTAAGGGCTTACTCAGCAATCCTGCTCTTTTCCCCATGGCAGACAAATTCTGCCTCATGAGTTTGATGTTCTTGTGAGGGAGATAGTTTCCTTCACCGTCCCCAGGAGAAGATGGTTTCTTCATTTCCTTCTCCCAGTTGTGATGGGTCCACACTTGTACCCTAGTGGGTTTGTGGCTTTTCCTTCAGCAGTGATGGGTGTTCATTCTATAGGGCTTTGGATCCTCTCTGGCAGATCTGCACTGTCATAGGATGCGTTCTCTGCTCTTCTACCCTGACTCTGATTTTTTTTTTGTGAGCACTCTGTGAGATCTATGGAGAAAAGCCTGAGAGTGGGTGCAAATTCCTCTTGTGTTTGTAGCTTCCACAGGTTCTATAGTCTCATGCTCTGCGAAGTCATTAAAACTTGTAAATCATTAAAATTTATCAATTTATTACAACATTTTAGCTGCAGTCTTCTTACCCACTTCCATAGTGGCCTCATCTCCCCAGGTGCTCTGCTGCAGGTAAGCCAGTTGTCACATCCTGGCTCTCCTTGGAGGCGTCTGTCTTTCCTTAAATTTCAGGCTAATTTATTGCCTTGTAACCTCTGCTCTCTGATGAGTTCAGGAAAAGTCCTGATGTAAGTGATTCAGCTTTTTCTTCTGGTTACAGTGAGAACAATATTCTATCTAACTTTCTACACCTAAATGGAAGCTCATAGGTCCTAATGAAATATAATTCATCAATCTTTTTTGTGCCCTATTTAAGAAATCACTGGCTAATGGTAAAGGGCCATTGTCAAAGATATTCTGCCCAAGATTTTTCTGCCTAACAGGGTTCCTGCCAGAGGTAAGGGGACCCCAAAAACAGTGGGATGGAACAACAATAAATGGGAACCTGACAGATAGAAAAGAAATGGCTAGTCAAAGGTAAATGAGCATGACCCACATCAGGAGCATCTTTCCTGGAAAGCCCAGCTAGCAATCAAGGCAACAGCACTGCTTGGATATCAAGGGTCAGTATGAACCTCCTGCCTAGCTTACTTAGGACAGTGTCAGTCACCCATCATCTGAGAACTTGCTTTCCTTTTCTTTAGCCCTCCTCTTGTTTTCTTTCTCCCACCTCTGGGCCCTGAAGGTTTAAGCATCTGGGGAATGAAAGAAGAAGCCATCTTCTGCATGAAGAGGGAAGTGCTAACTAATCTCTTGGAACCAGGCACTGATTTTGAACCAAGACTGTGTTTTGTGACTTAAAGTTACCACGGACCTCTCTAACCCAAGAGTGAGCCATGCATTCTGCTGAGTTTTCAACTGGTGGTTGGAGAACATCTGAATGGAGGACAAAAACAATGCCGCATTTTGTTGATGTCTCACACATCATGCTGTACCGTATACTAAGCATACTTTACTGAGTGTCTCCTATCCACCAGGCATCCTAACAGATGCTTTCTGTGCATTTCCTGATATTCTCTTCAATGACAGATCTAAGCTGAGATGTGCAGAGGTTGCTGCAGAGCATCTAGCCACTGAATCAAGGCCACAGCTCTAAGAGACAACATAAAATGTAGCCTCCTCAGAAGGGTATGGTCACATGAGGGTAAACAAATATCTGAACTTTCAGGGATGAAACCTGAGAAGTGTAAATGCAGGCAGACAGTGGGGGAAATCAGAACATAAAGTACACTATAGTAAAATGGATTCTGTTTTTTCTAGAGAGGGTGTTATCATTGGAATTTGTATTCCTGATGAGGGACTGAGCTCAGTAAATTATAGCTGGGATCAAAATGATATCATAAAAGAAAATAAGTAAATCTATAAATTCTTCAGTCACTTAAAATGTTAAACTATGCTTATAATTTTTTTTAATCTGGAAGGAAACTTGGCAATTTATCCCTGCCCTTCATTTTATAAGCCTGAAAGCTGAGCCCTGAAAGATGAAGTGACTTGCCTGAGGTTCACACCAGCTCATTCAACTTGTAATTCAATATTATCTTGGCCCCACAAAGGTTTGCATACAAGAGTTCTACAAAATAATAGAAGATATTTATTATACTGTAGGCTCCAGTATGCTATAAAGTAGGCCCACAGAGTGTGAAAAATATTACTTCATTGTATCATAAATTTGACCTTTCTAAAACTAATATGCCAGCTATAATAAACATTAATTAAACATTTAACCATAATTTTGTTCTCAGCCTTGGAATTTAAAAGGGCTTTTGGGGGTTAATTTAGATGATTTGTGTCTTTTAAGACAAGTGTTAAAGGAATTTTGAAATAATGCTCTCGTGCTCTCTTTCGCTGTCTCTGTTTTGTTTTATTTTGGTTTCTGTCATAACAGTTGCTGTAGCAAGCAGAGGCATTTAGGCCTCTCACCAGAGGATGAGAGTAAAGGGAGGAAGCAGAGCTCTCAATCTCCTGCTCCCATGAAACCTGCTCTTTGATCCCCCAAGTTTTCCCCGACTACTGCCTGAACCAGTCTGTTAGCTGTGCACTCAATTCCGCAGCATCCTTGTCTTTCAACGGCATGCCTAGGAACATCCTCCCCAGAGCCATCTCATAATTTTTTTTTTTTTTTTTTTTTTATGGAGTCTCACCCTGTCACCAGGCTGGAGTGCAGTGGCACGATCTCGGCTCACTGCAACCTCCAACTCCTGGGTTCAAGTGATTCTCCTGCCTCAGCCTCCTGAGTAGCTGGAATTACAGGCATGTGCCACCACACCCAGCTAATTTTTGTATTTTTAGTAGAGGCAGCATTTCACCATGTTGGCCAGGATGGTCTCGATCTCCTGACCTTGTGATCCGCCCACCTGAGCCTCCCAAAGTCCTGGGATTACAGGCGTGAGCCACCGCTCCCGGCCCTCATAATTGTCTTTCTTTGCTTCCATGCTGGGTGGCTGAGTGCTGCCTGGTGGCCAAAGGGGAAGAGTTAACTTCATCTGGATGCTGAATGCCACATGAGAGGCTTTCATCCTGTCCTTAGTTTGCCCACTCTCCCCATTCCTTTTATGACTGTTTCCTATGGTCGCCACTCCATAGGACCCTTACCTGACACCATACACCCTCATTCTCAGACTCCCAGGAGACAAGCCACCTCCTACTTTAGCAAGAAAATTCAGTCATTGAGGAGTGAAACAACCCCTAATTTCTTCCTCCCCACCCTATGCCTTTCTGTCTCTTGCCAGGTGCTGGCCTTCCTCTAGATGAAGGGTGTGATGCTTCCTATGTGTTCAAGTTCGGTCCTTCTCCCTAAAGTCTGGAACTGTGACCCCCCCCCCCAACTACTTTAGAAATGTGATGCTAGTGGTTATCGCCTTTCTTTATTTTTGTCTCTCTTATTCTTTGTAGTGTTTCCTTCAGCCTATAAACATGACTAAGTCAAAAGACTATCCAAAGAAGCCTTCTCTTGTCATCCTCAAGGTCTTGGGCAGTCCCTAGCGCTACTCTTTCATTTGAAATCAATCCTTTGAAAGAATAGTCTACATTATTGTCCCAAGAACTTCTGACTTCTCAGTCTACTGAAATCTTCTCCACCCCTTAAGGTCTCCAGTGACCACCATATTACCTAATCCAGCAAGGCTCTTCCATCCTGATCCTCCTGGACCTCTCCCCTTCACTTCCCTGTTGATGATCCACTCTTTGACATTCTTTACTCCCTCAGATTCTGTAAAACCTATCTTGCCATATCTTACAGTGGTTCTTAGTCTTCCTGTATATTTCCCATTGTCTGCCCACTTTAAAACGCTGGAGCCTTCCAGTTTTCTGTCCTTGCTCTTTGCTCTTATTTCTTTACTTCATTGGCCACTAAGCCTCCTCGTGATTCCGCCTACCCTGATATGCTATAACTGCTCTCAGATCTCTATTCCCATTTCTGCACAGTTCTCTCTTCAGCTTCATGTATCCAGCTACATGCTGATTATATCAACTTAGAAGGCTGAATGCCTCAAATTCAGTGTCCAAAATAGAAATCCTCATTTTCCTGTGGTAAATTTGCACTTCTTACTTGAAACTTAGCTTCCTCTTTTCTCTTACCTTCATAACTATTTACCAACTTTTGAAAACTTTATCTATCTGCCCCTTCTTTTCTATCATAAAGCCCTGGCCATTGTTCCTGAGCTATTGCTCCTCTCATGACTATGTTTCACATTCTGCCCTTGAGAAACCCTTTCTCTAAATTGCAGGCAGAATGCTCTATCTAAAATTCAATTCAGGCCAGGCACAGTGGCTCATATCTGTAATCCCAGTGCTTTGGAAGGTTAAGGTGGGAGGATTGCTTGAAGCCAGGAGTTCAAGACCAACCTGGGCAACATAGCAAGACACTGCCTCTACAAAAAAGTGTTTAAAAAAACAGCCAGGAGTAGTGGTGCGTGCTTGTAGTTCTAGCTACTCAGGAGGTTGAGGCAGGAGGATTTCTTGAGGCCAGGAGTTCAAGGTTACAGTGAGCTATGATTGCATCACTGCACTTCAGTTCAGTCTGGGTGACAGAGTGAGTCCCTGTCTCTTAAAAAAACTGCAATTCAGGTATGCCATTCCCTAATGATACCATCTCATTTGCTTACAGTAATGGCCCAACTTTCTGGCATGGCTGTCCAGGTTTTCAGTAATTTGGACCCCGGCTTTCTTTCTAGCCTCCTTTCTTGACACACTCCATTTTACACATTACAATTTAGAAATACCAAACTCCTTGTAATTCACTCTCACTCTACCTCTGCCACTGCGCAGTGCAACATTCTATTTCCTGTCTCTGTGCCTTTGTTCCTGCTATTGTTGGCTTTGCCTGGAATGCCTCTCTTACCTTCCTTTGTCTGAATAAGTCTCATTCATCTTCAAAATTCAGCTCAAATGTCTGATACAGGAAAACTTTGTTGAATCCCTGACTAGAGTCAATACACTCTTTGTTCTCCCTAACTCCTGGTACATAACTCTGGCTCGCCTGTGATTATGATTATGTCACACTAAAAACTCTATTTCCCCAACAGAAGTGCAAGCAGGAACACCATCTTATTCATCTTGGTGTAAGCCTCCCCCTACCCCTGCCCTAGATTTTCGGTGTTTGGGACCTGATAGGTGCTCAGTAACTTTCGTTGAAGTGAAGTGGATAAGCCTTAGGCATTTTGTTCCTTCTTCCCAATACCTCCTGATACAGTACTCTCCTCACTACCTTCTTTTTAATGTATTTCTCAGGAAACTTGCTATTGAAACAAGTATATGATGTGCAGTCATCAAGAAGTGAAGTACAAGACTGAATTGTCAACATTGAATATTCTGAGATGCCAAATGTAGTTTTAAAAATAAAACCTGACTACCCATAAAATTGAGGTATATTTTAGGCATGAACAAAGTCACCAGGCACTTAGCTTTCTTCTTCACTTCATCTTGTTTTTGTGCTCCTCGTTGTCTCTCTAGCTGATTGTATGACCCAGTCAAGAAGCCACAAGTAGCTAAGAAAATCAGATAATGTTGAGACAGAAGATACCTTTTTGAATAAATATCACTTGAACTCTCTCTCTCCACATTTGGTAGTTCTCCACAGTATCAATTCCTTCCATAACCCCCCTTCTCCACAGATTTCAGCCTCCTTTGCTGTTGGAGAGCAGACTTGGATTTAGGTTTCACAAATCAGATGTGAGCAGTACTTTAATTCAAATAGAGTTTTCTGAGTTCCAGTTCCAGGGATGATGAATGGCTGTTGTCAGACTCACCCTCACACAGTAAGCAACTATAGAAACTTGACAAAATGATTTAAAAATGTTTGCAGGCATTGGATAACCAGTGTATGGATGAGATTTTTGAAATAAGAGAAGTTTTAAAAGTGGGCCTCATATTCACCCTGGATTTCTTCTTGAGGTCATCTTTCAATATGAGGTAGATAGAAACAGCCTAAGCAGAAAATGGTAGTCTTGATAGGTAAAAGAAGCAGAGATTGGAGTTTGGGCTGCAAAGGCAAATACGATTTGAGGGCAGGATACTAGAGATGAAGGACTGGCAGATAAAGAGCCTTCAAAATGTATATGAAAATATTCCTTGGGTCCTTTGCCAGCTTCTAAGTTCTGAATGTGCAGGATGAGATGCTAAAAGACAAACAGAGAACAACCACTAGAAGGCTGAGAACCAAATAGAGATATCAGAGGTCACAGGACACAGGCCTGGGGAGGTGTAGGTCTTGGAGTTCTAGTTTAGTCAAAGTAGAGAAATCTTGGTGAACTCTCTAGACATTCGGTTGAAACCCTAGAAAGGCCATGCCATAGGGGTAAGGGCTGTACTCTAGGATTATAAAGAAAATAGAAACAGACTTACCCTCTAAAAGGCCAAGACAAAGCGTCAGTAAAATTCAGGAGATTTTCTGGCAACTTAAGTGCCTTCCTGACTAAGGCTCAACACTGTTTAGAGAAATATAACATAACCCAGAGGCCCTACAAATATGATTCACAATGTCCAAAATATGATGAAAATTACCAAATACTCAAAGAAACAGGAAAAGTGACAGATACATAATCAAGTAAAGAAACTGTCTCAGAGATTATCCAGATATTTGTAGTTAAAAGACAAGAACCTCAAGATAATTATGATTAATTTGTTAAAGAAAATAGAAGTAAACATGGAAAAAATGAATGAAAATATGTATTTCAGTAGAGAATTTGCATATATAAAAATGGGTCAAATAGAAATTCTAGAAATGTAAAATATAGTACCTTAAATTAAGAATCTATTGAATTGGCTTTATCAGCAGACTGGGCATAGCAGAAGACAGAATTAGTGACCTTGAAGACAAGCCAATAGAAAATATTCCAACTGAAGCACATAAAGAAAAAATAATAAAGTGAAAGTCAGAATAGAGCAGATAACATAAGAGAGATGTGGAACATGGTAAAAAGTTGTATTATATATGTAATTAAAGTTCCAGAAAAAGGAGAGAGAGAATAAAATAGAGGCAGTATTGAAGAAATAATATCCAAGAACTTACCAAATACAATGAAAGACATCAACCTATATTTTTAAGAAGCTCAACAAACCCCAAAGTAGACAAATACACCAAAAAAAAAAAAAAAAAAACCACACCTAGGCACTTGACAGTCAAACTCCTGAAAACAATGGTGATATGGTTTGGCTGTATCCCTACCCAAATCTCATCTTGAATTGTAATTCCCATAATCCCCACATGTTGTGGGAGGGACCAGGTGGAAATAATTGAATCACAGGGGTGGTTTCCCCCATCCTGTTCTCCTGTTACTGAGTGAGTTCTCACCAGATCTGATAGTTTTATAAGGGGCTTCCCCCTTTGCTGGGCACTCATTCTCTCTCCTGATACCATGTGAAGAAGGACATGTTTGCTTACCCTTCCGCCATGACTGTAAATTTCCTGAGGACTCCCAGCCATGCTGAACTGTGAATCAGTTAAACCTTTTTCCTTTATAAATTACCTGGTCTTGGGTATATCTTTATTAGCAGCATGAGAACAGACTAATTCAGATGGATAAAGAGAAAGGGAGTTATATGAAGAGACAGACATGGCATGGCCATCGTTTTGCTGGTGTGGTCACACACAAAGGCAGTCTGTTCTGAGTCACTGGTGATGCAACAACTTCCCAATTGTGCCAGAGGCAGTGTGGCTTCTACTAGACCAGCTCTGTGGTACATGATTCTGGATGTTATTTCTGGAAACTTAGTCTAGAGCTTGCTTCTCTGCCCCCTCCACAGATTTTATGAGCTTTCTAAAATTCCATAATTAATACATTCTGCTAAACTGTCTAGGGTGGATTCTGCTGTGTGCAACTAAAAACTCTGACACAGAGGGTGTCTGGGTCCTGCTATGCTATTTTGACTGCTTTCTTGCTGGCTGCAGGTTAAAGATGAACAACAGACAGAATCAGTAATGATTCATCATTCTCCTGGTCCAAGCTGAAATAGATCTTGCAGGCACACACTATGTTGGATCACCTTTGAGGCAGAGATAATCACAAAAAGCTCATCCATCAGTCACATGGCCCAATGAAAAGGTATAGGGAAGGAGATGCATATAATAATGATATATCAACATCTATAGATGTAATTTACTTTCATTTGTACTCTGACATTATTTAGGGGGTATTTGCTCAGGAGATACAGCAAGTTGCTTCTTTTAGAGCATTAGGGATCTCCACACAATATACTTCGTTGATTAGAGAAGAAAAAACAACATAATTGGAGGAACTTGGGTGTCCAGTTTACTATGAGAGCTGACAAGGATTCAATAGTTTCTGCCAATTTAAGGCAGTTGTTCATGAGTATTTTGGTGTGGTCAATTGTGCTATGCATCATTAGCATAATCAGTGCTAGTGATGAATTCCTTGCATTATCGGCTTCCCTATAGTCACGGCAGTTGGGGGCATTTATGGAGAAGTTCCCTGTGGTTAACCATGGAAACAATATTGGCAGAAGAAAGAGCTCTGAGGAACCATAGGCATCAGTGCCAGAGTGATTTTTGGTCACAGCAGCAGATGGCATTTCCTCTATACAGCTATATTGCACTATCTGTGGCTCTTGGCAGGTAGCTAATTGAAATTCCCAGGGTTCGAGGACTTGAGGAATCTACATATTAGTTCCAAGTAAAATATTCCAAGTAGCCCTACTCTTAAAATGTCTTAGTTTTTAAAGTGTATCTGTCTGCATCGGGGTCTATTTTATAAAGTTTAAAAGAGGCTGTACTTTTTAAATGTTCTTTATAATGAGAGCCTTATATTTCTGTGGCAAGTCATAACAACATCTCACAAGATGTTTTGCAAATGAGGATACTTGGTCTAGAATATAGATGTTTGCATTTTACAATGACTTTATGCAACAAAATTTCAGGCAACCATAATCTCAAGTACTGGGTAATTTAGGAGGGGAAGTTACAACTTGGAGTTGGAAAGCCAATATTCTTAAAATATCTGTTAAAAATAAATACATAGCTATTAAAAAATGTAAACATGTCTAGTGGAACAGAATAGAGAGTCCAGAAATAGATCCACACATCTCAAGTCAGTTGATTTTCAACAAAGATATGCAGTCAGTTCAATGAAGAAAGGGTAGTCCTATGAAAAAAATGGTGTGAACCATTGAATATCCAGATGCAAAAATAAGTGAGCCTTAATACATACTTCTACCGTATGTAAAATGAACTCAAAATGGATCATAAACCCACATGTAAAACTGAAAACTACAAAACATGGGGAAGACAACTTGGGGGAATTTTTATGATCTTGGTTTTGGCAAAGATTTCTGAGATACGACACCAAATGCAGTATCCCTAAAAGATATAATTGATCAATTGGACATCTTCAAAATTGTTGAAAGACACTGCTAAGATAATAAAAAGACAGGCCATCCACTAGAAGAAAATATTTGCAAATTGCATGTCTAATGAAGAGTTGTGTGCAGAATTTATAAAAATTTATTGAAACTTAATAAGAAAACGGGGACAATTTGACTTCCTCTTTTCCTAATTGAATACCCTTTATTTCCTTCTCCTGCCTAATTGCCCTGGCCAGAACTTCCAACATTACGTTGAATAGGAGTGCTGAGAGAGGGCATCCCTGTCTTGTGCCAGTTTTCAAAGGGAATGCTTCCAGTTTTTGCCCATTCAGTATGATATTGGCTGTGGGTTTGTCATAGATAGCTCTTATTATTTTGAAATACGCCCCATCAATACCTAATTTATTGAGAGTTTTTAGCATGAAGCGTTGTTGAATTTTGTCAAAGGCCTTTTCTGCATCTATTGAGATAATCAAGTGGTTTTTGTCTTTGGTTCTGTTTATATGCTGGATTACATTTATTGATTTGTGTATATTGAACCAGCCTTGCATCCCAGGGATGAAGCCCACTTGATCATGGTGGATAAGCTTTTTGATGTGCTGCTGGATTCGTTTTGCCAGTATTTTATTGAAGATTTTCGCATCAGTGTTCATCAAGGATATTGGTCTAAAATTCTCTTTTTTGGTTGTGTCTCTGCCTGGCTTTGGTACCAGGATGATGCTGGCCTCATAAAATGAGTTAGGGAGGATTCCTTCTTTTTCTATTGATTGGAATAGTTTCAGAAGGAATGGTACCAGTTCCTCCTTGTATGTCTGGTAGAATTCGGCTGTGAATCCATCTGGTCCTGGACTCTTTTTGGTTGGTAAGCTATTGATTATTGCCACAATTTCAGAGCCTGTTATTGGTCTATTCAGAGATTCAACTTCTTCCTAGTTTAGTCTTGAGAGGGTGTATGTGTCGAGGAATGTATCCATTTCTTCTAGATTTTCTAGTTTAAGAAACAACTCAATTTTTTGAAAGAGCCGAAATTCAATCACTTCACCAAGGAAGATATATGGCAAATAAAACAAGAAAAGATGTTCAATACCACTAATTAGTAGAAAAATACAGGTTAAAACCACAGGGGGCTATTAGTATTACCTATCAGAAAGTCTAAACTAAAAAATCTGATCATGTCAAATATTGTCAACTGGACAACTGGAATTCTCATACAGTGCTAGCGGGGAATGCAAAGTAACATGGTCACTTTGTGCAACATTTTGGCAGGTTTTTTTTTTTTTTTTTTTTTTGACAGAGTTTTGCTCTGTCACCCAGGCTGGAGTGCAGTGGTGAGATCCTAGCTCACTGCAACCTCTGCCTCCTGGGTTCAAGCAATTCTCATGCCTCAGCCTCCTGCATGGCTGGGATTACAGGCACCAGCCACCAGGCCTGGCTAATTTGTGTGTTTTCAGTAGAGACGGGGTTTCACCATGTTGCCCCGGTTGGTCTACAACTACTGACCTCAAGAGATCTGCCCATCTTGGCCTCCCAAAGTGCTGGGATTACAGGCATAATCTTGGCAGTTCTTTATACGATTTTGGCAGTTCTTTTTACTATTTTGGCTTGTTTTGGCAGTTCCTTATACTATTAAACACACACTTACCACATGACCCAGCAATCCTACTCATGGGTGTTTATTCATTTAAACTGGAAATCTATGTTGACACAAAAATTTATAAGTGAACATTTATAGCAGCTTTATTTATAACTGCTAAAACTGAAAGCAGCCCAAATGCCTTCAACCAGGGAAGGGGTAAACAAGCTGTGATACTTCCATACAATGGAATATTACTCAGCAACAAAAAGTAAAACACTACTGATACAAGCAACAGCATGTACACATCTCAAATGTATTACGCTAAACAAAATATGTCAGACACAAAAGGCTATATTCCATATGATTTCACTTACATGATCTTTTGGCAAGACAAAACTATAGGAACATAAAATAAATCAGTCTTTGCAGAGGACTTGGCGGGGTGGGGATTGGGAGGGATTTCCAAGGCAGAAGGAAGGAAGGAAGGAAGGAAGGAGGGAGGGAGGGAGGGAGGGAGGGAGAGAGGGAGGAAGAGGGGAAGGAAGGCAGGAAGGCACATCCATGCCCCTCATTGGTTTTCCAGAAGTTGCACATTCTTTGTACTTGCCATGCCTGGCTGCAAGCTGAGCAATGCAGTCTATTTTAGGTAGTTGATGCCCAGCCAAAATTCAGAGATTATTACTATGAATAAAGGTGAGAATAAAATAACAGGGACAACTAGCAGACTCCAGGGTTGAGAGTTGCTGGCAAGGAATTTGGGGGTACCTTCCTTTCTAAGACTCTACCTCTGCTTCAGGTATTTTCACAAAGATTCTTGTGGCTTATTATCTCTAAGGCCAACCATAGGGTCCTCTGATCAGCATAGTTCTCCTGGAGGGCTAAGTCTATGATATTGTTTCAGGGAAAATTTTAGGGGAAAAAAACTTTTGTTAAGTGGTGACCATAGTCCTTGGCTTCTCTTAGTCTCCGTCTACTCTACCTTCTCTTTATCCTCCCTACCTGCACTTGCTATGTGATTGCCAAATATTTGTGGAATAAATAAATGAAACTTTGCTTTAGAAACAAATAGGTTAAAACATGTCAATTTGCTGTTTCTATAGGTCAGGAATGGCATAATATCAGCAATATCATATGGTGCAACCTAGTGTGCAGGTAAGTGTAAGGTGTGTTGGCTCCTATGAGGGTATATTACCAGTACAACTTTCTCTGGAGATCTGCTCTTTACACTAATGCCATAGATATTGTGAATGTGCTTCTCCCCCACCCCCCATATTGTCTTCCTAGTGCTCATCTCCCATATTACATTTATTATATCTGATATACATACTTGTTTGTGTGTCTATTTCTGGACGCTAAACATGTGAAAGGAAGGGTACTTTTTTTAAAATTTTACTTTAAGTTCTAGAGTACATGTGCACAATGTGCAGGTTTGTTAGGAAGGGTACATTTTTTATTGAGCTTTGTATCACTAATGCCTAACACCAATCCTGATCCATAATGGGTACTCAATAAACATAGCATTAATTTACTATACCTTTGAATATGCTGCATTTGTAACAAATTGACTTTATTAAAAAAGTGCTATAGGAGGAGTCTTGTGTACTCCTTTATGTTCTCTGATAATTTACTTGTATTTCAAATAGTTTACATCTGGCTTTTATATTCTTCATGGTGTTTTTAAAAATTGCACTGTAAAATCTGCCCGTGCCATTAATTCATCTGAGTCTATTTCAGGCAATCCCTATAGATTGCATAACACCAGAGCTCATTCTGGTTTCTATATATACTTTTCTCCAGCAAGAAACTCAGAAGGCAGATCTAACTGCCTTTTGTAGTTTGCCCTTTACCCTGGCATTGTTTGATTAGGGAAACTTTAGGCAGTGAGTGAAGGAATAATTGGTTAGAAAGACTCAAGTCTTGATTTCTTGTTCTTAGCTCCGGATGGCACAGGAAAGCTTTTATCAAGAGAATTTCAAGGTCAGAATGGAAAGTTTGCAAATGGACAGATGATACTTTTAAATGTATCATTTATTTTCATAGAATTATCTGTGTGATAATGGAGGAATTAAATATATTAGTTGTTGAAGGAAATCTCTGTTTTGATATCTGCAGTATTCAAGTACATTTCCACCTAGTGGAGCATATCATTCTCTGAACCCGGTGCCTGCTTGGTATTCCTTGCCAAGCTGATTATAACCAAATGAATTCCCATCAGAGTATTTTCGCTGAAGACTATTTGAGAAAATCCCTATTTTGTAAATGTCTAAAATAATGTATATTGAGTTTCTCCAATATTGTTTTTTTATAATAAATGTTTCATTTGGTTATAGTGGCTTGCTGGAAGTTCTTTTTGTGGATGAGAGAGGCAGACTAGCAAAGGGATAAAGTTGAACAAAAAAAAAGAAAAAAGTGATCTTTCACTGCCTGAGGCATTTATAATAAAGAGAATCAACTTTCTGGGCATGAAAAGACCATAAAAGACATGTTAAATGTGATTCTTCTGGGCTCTGTGCCTATTTCTTTACTTTCACAAGAGATGGAATTTATAAAAGACATATGTTGAATGCCTGGGTATTTGAAAGTGACACAAGTTGCTTGTTAGTAATATACTTAGTGATTATTACAAAAATTATTTTTCTTTTATATGGTGTAATTTATTCATTTACTCATTCAACAAATAGTTTTTGTGCACCTACCTTGTGCCAGACATTATGACAGGCACTGGGCATTCAGAGATGAGTAATTCATCCTCAGGGATCTCAGATTCCAGTAGAGGAGGCAGACACATAAACATTTGGCTGTTATGGAGTGCAGTATACACCATGGGAGAGATATGTATAAGAATTACGGGAGCACAGAGGACAGCACATAGCCTAACGAGGAAGGTAACCATATAAACACCAAAGAGGCAACCCTTTCAACAAATTGCTCAAGGATAGGATTGTTAGCTTGGTAAAATGAGGAGTGGGAGGACATTCTAGACATTGGGAAGAGATGAGCCAGTCTTCCTTAGATCAGAAACAATGTTCCAGGATGCAAAAGCAGTTCAGTGGTTCTTATTTTTAAGGTGTGAATCAGAGTGTAATGAGAGAAGGGCTAGAGAACTAGGTGTGTACTAGATCTTGCAGGGCCTTGTGTGCAACATCAAGGAGCAGGAGTTTTTGTCTACCTGTGTGATGAGGAGCCATTGGAAGCCTTTATCAGAAGAGGGACATGTTTTAAGATCAGCCTGGGACCTGGGGACCATGGCACATGCCTGTAATACCAGCCACTCGGGAGGCTGAGGCAGGAGGATCACTTGAGCCCAGAAGTTCCAGTCAAGCCTGGGCAATATAGCGAGACCCATCTCTTTAAAAAACAAAATATATATAAAAGAGGATCAGTCTCATAGCTGGGAACGTTAGGGGCAGCGATGGATTTTATGGAGAGAGGGCTAGAGGTGGGGAGTCAGGTTTCTATTGCCATCGTCTCGGTGATAGATGATGTAGTCTGAACTAGAGTGATGGTGATGGAGGTGGAGATAAAGGAGTAGAGGGATATTGAGAAAGTTGAATGGGCAGAACTGGGTGAAGGAGAAGAAAGAGCCAAAGAATTGAAAGAAATGAAAGGTTTCTACTTTCGTTATGGGATGGATAGATTCATTAATCCAACAAATATTTAGTGAATGCTGAGTATACGCTAGCATTCTTCCAAATATTAGGGAATCAAATTGTGGAAAAGATTCCAAAATCCCAACCCTCATGGAGCTTCATTTCTAATGCAAGTTAAGATGACTAACAAGATAAATCAACAAAATATATAATAAATACTACAAGAGAGCAAAAAGTGCTAGGGAGAAAAGTATAAAGCAAAGAAAATGATAGAATGTGGGGAAGGAGGGAAATGATAATTTAGATGGAACTATCTATGGAAAGCCTTATTGAGAAGACAGCAATTGAGTCAAATCCTGAGACTCAATTCTAGGGGAAGTATATTCTAAGCAAAAGGAACAGCAAGCGTAAATGCCATGCTGATGTATTCAAGGAACAGCAATTAGAACAGTGTAGCTGGAGTGAGCAGAGGATGACATGCTCTGGCTAAACAGTCGAACTGTAGGCTTGATAATGGATGACAGGACAAGCGAAAAAGCTGGCAGATGCATTAGGAAGCTTTTGCAGTAAGCTAGGTTAGAGACCATGGGATGAAATGTGATTGTATACTGACAACGTGTCCTGAGTGGTGGGGTATGCCTGTGCCCAGTCCTTCCCCACCGCCAGCCTCCTTTATTCCCCAGCTTGTCTTGGTGCTCCCAGCTTGTGCCCTCCTCAGCCACCTGCCATCCTTCAGCTCCCTCTCCTGTGTGCCTCACCTCAACCTGCATATCTGCATCTCACATGTCTCCCAGGTCCACCTCTACCATGCTCTACCCTTTATTCAAATACTTGATGTCGCTCCACCCTACCCTAACCCCTCACCTTCCCATGTTATAAACAAACTTGTGTGTCAGTCATTTCCTTGGTTTTACCACTGGATATGCATCCCTAAGTAATATAATTTAGTTTTGCCTGTGTTTGAACTCCTGTGAATAGAATCAAGTAGTATGTTACCGTACTGTGTGTGGCATCTTTCCCCCAATATTTTGTTATGTGTGGCCATTGTGTACCACAATTTATTGATCCGTTTTGCTGTTGATAGACATTTGGGTTATCTCTACTTCATGGTTATTAGAAACAATGTTGCAATAAATGTTTTTATATGTGTTCCCTGGTATACACACTTCTCCTGGGTCCATACCTAACAATATAGAATATGTGTTTCTGCAACTTGGCAAGGTACCACTGCATTTTTTTCCTAACAAGCTTGTACCAGAACTTGTACCAGCTACATATAAAAGATCCTGTTGTTCCACATCCTTGTGAATGTTTCTATCATCCTACTGTATTTTTTAAACCAATCTGGTTTTAAAAATGTATTATGGTATTTCATTGTAGTTTTAACTTGCAGTTCTCTGATTTCTAATTAAATTGAGGGACTTTCAGCATGTTTAATGGCTACCTGGATTTTTTTCTTTGTGAAATTGCTTGTTTAAGTCTTTCATCCATTTTTTTTCTATTGTGTTACCCCACTTTTTCTTATCGATTTGTACTTGTTCATTAAATATTTTGCATATTAGTTCTTTGTGGGTTATATGTTTTTCAGGTATGTTTTCCAATCCTGTATCACTCATTTTCATTCTCTTAATAGTATCTTTCAATTAAGAAACATTTACAATTTTTATGTAATTGATTTATCAATCTTTGTCTTTTATGGTTAGTTCTTTTATATTTTATGTAAGAAATAATTTCCTGACTTCAAAGTCAATGATATAGTTTGGCTGTGTCCCCACTGAAATCTGAAGTTGAATTGTATCTCTCAGAATTCCCACGTGTTATGGGAGGGACACAGTGGGAGGTAATTGAATCATGGGGGCTGATCTTTCCCATGCTATTCTCATAATAGTGACTAAGTCTCATGAGATATGATGGATTTATCAGGGGTTTCCGCTTTTGCTTCCTCCTCATTTTTCTCTTGCTGCCACCGTGTATGAAGTGCCTTTTGCCTCCTGACATGATTCTGAGGCCTCCCCTGCCATGTGGAACTGTAAGTCCAATTAAACCTCTTTTTCTTCCCAGTCTCAGGTATGTCTTTATCAGCAGCATGAAAATGGACTAATACAGTAAATTGGTACCAGTAGAGTGAAGTGTTGCTGAAAAGATACCCGAAAATGTGGAAGTGACTTTGGAACTGGTATCAGGCAGAGGTTGGAACAGTGTGGAGGGCTCAGAAGAAGACAGGAAAATGTGGGAAAGTTTGGAACCTCCTAGAGACTTTTTGAATGGCTTTGACAAAAATGCTGATAGTGATATGAACAATGAGGTCCAGGGTGAGGTGGCCTCAGATGGAGATGAGGAACTTATTGGGAACTGGAGCAAAGATGACTCTTTTTGCCCCTGCCCTAGAGACTTGTGGAACTTTGAACTTGAGAGAGATAATTTAGGATATCTGGCAGAAGAAATTTCTAAGCAGCAAAACACTCAAGAGGTGACCTGGGTTCTGTTAAAGGCATTCAGTTTTAAAAGGGAAACAGAGCAAATTTTCAGCCTGACAATGCAATAGAAAAGAAAATCCCATTTTCTGAGGAGAAATACAAGCCGGCTGCAGAAATTTGCATGAGTAACAAGAAGCTAAATGTTAATTCCCAAGACAATGGGGAGAATGTCTCCAGGGCATGTCAGAGGTCTTCACAACAGCCCATCTCATCACAGGGCAGAGTGTAGGAGGAAAACATGGATTCATGGGCTGGGCCCAGGGTTCCTGTGCTAGGGACTTGGTGTCCTGCATCCCAGCCACTACAGCCATAACTAAAAGGGGCCAAAGTACTGGTCAGGCTGTGGCTACAGAGGGTGCAAGCCCCAAGCCCTGGCAGCCTCTATGTAAAGTTTAAGCCTGTGGGTGCACAGAGGTCAAGAATTGAGGTTTGGAAACCTCTGCCTAGGTTCCAGAAGATGTATGGAAAGACCTGGATGTCTAGGCAAAAGTTTGCTACAGGGGTGGGGCCCTTATGGAGAACCTCTGCTAAGGCAGTGCAGAAGAGAAATGTGGGGTTGAAGCCCCCACATAGAGTCCCTACTGGGGCACTGCCTAATGGAGCTGTGAGAAAAGGGTCATCATCCTCCAGACCCCAGAATGGTAGATCAACCAACAGCTTGCACCTTGCACCTGGAAAAGCCGCAGACATTCAATGCCAGCCCGTGAAAGCAGCTGGAAGGAGGCTGTACCTTGCAAAGCCATAGGGGCAGAGCTGCTCAAGATCATGGAAACCCACCTCTTGCATCAGTGTGACCCAGATTTGAGACAGGAGTCAAAGGAGATCATTTTGGAACTTTAAGATTTGACTACCCTGCTGGATTTTGGACTTGTGTGGGGCCTGTAGCCCCATTGTTTTGGCCAATTTCTCCCGTTAAAATGGCTCTATTTACTCAATGCCTGTACCCCCATTGTATCTAGTAAGTAACTAACTTGCTTTTGATTTTCTAGGCTCATAGGTAGAAGGGACTTGCCTTGTCTCAGAGGGGACTTTGGACTTGGACTTTTGGGTTAATGCTGAAATGAGTTGAGACTTTGGGGAACTATTGGAAAGGCATGATTAGTTTTGAAATGTGAGTATATGAGATTTGGGAGGGGACAGGGTGGAATGATATGGTATGGCTGTGTCCCCACCCAAACCTCAACTTTAATTGTGTCTCTCAGAATTCCCATGTGTTATGGGAGGGGCCCAGTGGGAGGTAATTCAATCATGGGGCAGGTCTTTCCTGTGCTATTCTTGTGATGGTGAATAAGTCTCACAAGATCTGATGAGCTTATAGGGGTTTCTGCTTTTGCTTCTTCCTGATTTTTCTCCTGCCACCACCATGTAAGAAGTGCCTTTTACCTCCCACCATGATTCTAAGGCCTCTCCAGCCATGTGGAACTGTTAAGTCCAATTAAACATCTTTTTCTTCCCAGTCATGGGTATGCCTTTATCAGCAGCATGAAAACGGACTAATACAGTCATGAATCCATTTTCCTTTTAATCTTCTAAAGACTTTATTATTTTGCCTCTAATACTCAGACCCATAATCCTAGACTTGTTTTTTTAATGGTATGAGGTAAATGTCTAATATTACTTTTTATCATAAGGATACCCAGTTGTCCCAGTACCTTTTATTGTAAGCTCTGTCCTTTCCACTGTTTTGCAGTTCCGTCTATGCCATAGGCAAGTGTCTCTAAATCTACTTCTGAACCCTCCATTCCATTTTATTTGTCTATGTCCATGGGCAAATACTGTCCTACCTTAGATATAATAGCTTTGTAATGAGTGTTGTTATAGAAAATGCCCTCCTACCTTGTTGTTCTTCTTCATAAGTGTCTTTTTAACTCTTGAACCTTTGCATTACATTTTGGAAACTATTTGCCAAGTTCTAAAAAAGAAGTCCTATTGAGGGTTGTTTAATATTGTAATGAATATATGAATAAATTTGGCAAGAATGGAGAGCTTTGCAAAATAAAGAACATTGTATACATTTTCACTTACTTAGGTCTTCTTTAATTTTAATTTCTCTCATAAAGTTGTTTTGTCTTTTTTTCATTAAGAAAGTAAAAGAATAAAGAATGGCTACTCCATAGGCAGAGCAGCCTCTTGTAAAGTTTTATTGTTTCTTTGCAGAGGTCCTATACAATCTTTTGCCAGATTCATTTCTACATATTTGGTGTCTTTGCTATTGAAAATAGAATCTTTAAAAAAATTGTGTCTTATTTTTTCTAGAACATAAAAATATAATTTATATTGATTTTATAAGCAAACTTGATATACTAATATTAATACATATTAATATGAGTACTATGAATTCTAATAATTTTTGTGTACATTATGTTAGGTTATCCATGTATAGGATATTGCCACCTGTGAATTACAATTTTGCTTCCTTTTACCAGTGCTTATACCTTTTACTTATTTTTATTGCCTTGCTGCACTGGTTAGAACCTCCATTACAGTATTGAATAGAAGCATTGATAAGGGCCATTTTTGTCTTGTTCCTGACCTGAAAGAGAACATTCTCAGATTAAATAAGTTAACTTTTGGCCGGGCGCGGTGGCTCACTCCTGTAATCCCAGCACTTTGGGAGGCTGAGGCGGGTGGATCATGAGGTCAGGAGATCCAGACCATCCTGGCTAAAATGGTGAAACCCCATCTCTACTAAAAATACAAACAAAAAAAAATTAGCCAGGCATGGTGGTGGGCACCTGTAGTCCCAGCTACTGGGGAGGCTGAGGCAGGAGAATGGTGTGAACCTGGGAGGCGGAGCTTGCAGTGAGCCGAGATTGCGCCACTGCACTCCAGCCTGGGCGACAGAGCAAGACTCCATCTCAAAAAAAAAAAAAGTAGTTACCTTTTAGTTTTAGTTTGCTAGAAGTATATGTATGTATGAATGTATGTGTATATATATGTATATTACTATTATTAAATACTTTTTCTGATTCTATGTTTACCTTCTTTTTCTATTTCCTATTTCATATGCTATGCTTTATTCTGGAGAGTTTCTTCTAATCTAGCTTTCAGATTATCAATTCTTTAGCTATTTCTCATCTGCCATTAATCTCATACACTGATTTTTTTTTTTTTTTTTTTTTTGAGACGGAGTTTTACTCCTGCTGCCCAGCCTGGAGTGCAATGGCATGATCTCAGCTCACTGCAACCTCTGTCTCCCAGGTTCAAGCAATTTTCCTGCCTCAGTCTCCTGAGTTGCTGGGATTACAGGCACCCACCACCATACCTGGCTAATTTTTGTATTTTTAGTAGAGACAGGGTTTCACCATGTTGGCCAGGCTGGTCTCGAACTCCTGACCTCAGGTGATCCACCCACCTTGGCCTCCCAAAGTGTTGAGATTACAAGTATGAGCCACCACGCCCAGCCTAATGCACTGAATTCTTAATATCAGTTATCAGTTTTGGAATTGATATTTGCTTATTTTTCAAAATTTTAAATGTCAATGTTCATAATTTTAAATTCCTTGCTTAAAATTTTAAGCTCAGCTTTCATCTCCATGAACACAGTAAGCACTGTTGTTTTATAATCTGTTTGTGATAATTTCTACAGATGCCTTTTGTTTTCACTGTTTCTGGCTCAGGTTCTTTCTCTTCATGTACCTTGCACTTTGGTTATTTACTAGACATTGAATTAAAAATGCTCACAGAAATAATTTCATATGTAAGTATATTAGCCTCTTCCAATGAACATGCTGCATCCTTCTGCCATATTCCTGAAAGCATTAAAAGTCCAGGACCAAAGCTTGAAGCCTTTTTAATTGCTCCAGTTATCAAGGATCCCAGCTGACTGCTGCAGTCTTTCGCTCAGATTCCTTCATGATCTTTCCAAAGCCCTGTCCTCCTCCCTGAGTTGGTGAATGCCCCAGTGCTTACCCTCAGTTTTTCACAAAAGAATCTCTGATTTGGAGTAGCTATCCAAATTTCCAAAAGGAGATCTTCACTTGTCACATTCGTTCCTCACCATCTTGTTAAGTTCTTTAAGAGGTTGTTATTTTTATTATTAATTATAAAAAATACTGAATAGTTATTTTTTAGTTTAGCAGAAAGATTGGTCTGAAATACTAATCTGTCATTATTGGTTTTCTTTTTTTTTATTATTATACTTTAAGTTTTAGGGTACATGTGCACAATGTGCAGGTTAGTTACATATGTATACATGTGACATGCTGGTGCGCTTCACCCACTAACTTGTCATCTAGCATTAGGTATATCTCCCAATGCTATCCCTCCCCCCTCCCCCCACCCCACAACAGTCCCCAGAGTGTGATGTTCCCCTTCCTGTGTCCATGTGTTCTCATTGTTCAATTCCCACGTATGAGTGAGAATATGCGGTGTTTGGTTTTTTGTTCTTGTGATGGTTTACTGAGAATGATGATTTCCAATTTCATCCATGTCCCTACAAAGGACATGAACTCATCATTTTTTGTGGCTGCATAGTATTCCATGGTGTATATGTGCCACATTTTCTTAATCCAGTCTATCATTGTTGGACATTTGGGTTGGTTCCAAGTCTTTGCTATTGTGAATAGTGCTGCAATAAACATACGTGTGCATGTGTCTTTATAGCAGCATGATTTATAGTCCTTTGGGTATATACCCAGTAATGGGATGGCTGGGTCAAATGGTATTTCTAGTTCTAGATCCCTGAGGAATCGCCACACTGACTTCCACAATGGTTGAACTAGTTTACAGTCCCACCAACAGTGTAAAAGTGTTCCTATTTCTCCACATTCTCTCCAGCACCTGTTGTTTCCTGACTTTTTAATGACTGCCATTCTAACTGGTGTGAGATGGTATCTCACTGTGGTTTTGATTTGCATATCTGTGATGGCCAGTGATGATGAGCATTTTTTCATGTGTCTTTTGGCTGCATAAATGTCTTCTTTTGAGAAGTGTCTATTCATATCCTTTGCCCACTTCTTGATGGTGTTGTTATTCACTTGTAAATTTGTTTGAGTTCTTTGTAGATTCTGGATATTAGCCCTTTATCACATGAGTAGGTTGTGAAAATTTTCTCCCATTTTGTAGGTTGCCTGTTCACTCTGATGGTAGTGTCTTTTGCTGTGCAGAAGCTCTTTAGTTTAATTAGATCCCATTTGTCAATTTTGTCTTTTGTTGCCATTGCTTTTGATGTTTTAGACATGAAGTCCTTGCCCATGACTGTGTCCTGAATGGTAATGCCTAGGTTTTCATCTAGGGTTTTTATGGTTTTACTTCTAACGTTCAAGTCTTTAATCCATCTTGAATTGATTTTTGTATAAGGTGTAAGGAAGGGATCCGGTTTCAGCTTTCTACATATGGCTAGCCAGTTTTCCCAGCACCATTTATTAAATAGGGAATCCTTTCCCCATTGCTTGTTTTTCTCAGGTTTGTCAAAGATCAGATAGTTGTAGATATGTGGCGTTATTTCTTTAAGGCCCTGTTCTGTTCCATTGATCTATATCTCTGTTTTGGTACCAGTACCATGCTGTTTTGGTTACTGTAGGCTTGTAGTATAGTTTAAAGTCAGGTAGCGTGATGCCTCCAGCTTTGTTCTTTTGGCTTAGGATTGACTTGGCGATGCGGGCTCTTTTTTGGTTCCATATGAACTTTAAAGTAGTTTTTTCCAATTCTGTGAAGAAAGTCATTGGTAGCTTGATGGGGATGGCATTGAATCTATAAATTACCTTGGGCAGTATGGCCATTTTCACAATATTGATTCTTCCTACCCATGAGCATGGAATGTTCTTCCATTTCTTTGGATCGTCTTTAATTTCACTGAGCAGTGGTTTGTAGTTCTCCTTGAAGAGGTCCTTCATGTCCCTTGTAAGTTGGATTCCTAGGTATTTTATTCTCTTTGAAGCAATTGTGAATGGGAGTTCACTTATGATTTGGCTCTCTGTTTGTCTGTTATTGGTGTATAAGAATGCTTGTGATTTTTGGACATTGATTTTGTATCCTGAGACTTTGCTGAAGTTGCTTATCAGCTTAAGGAGATTTTGGGCTGAGACAATGGGGTTTTCTAGATATACTATCATGTCGTCTGCAAACAGGGACAATTTGGCTTTCTCTTTTCCTAATTGAATACCCTTTATTTCCTTCTCCTGCCTAATTGCCGTGGCCAGAACTTCCAACACTATGTTGAATAGGAGTGCTGAGAGAGGGCATCCCTGTCTTGTGCCAGTTTTCAAAGGGAATGCTTCCAGTTTTTGCCCATTCAGTATGATATTGGCTGTGGGTTTGTCATAGGTAGCTCTCATTATTTTGAGATACATCCCATCAATACCTAATTTATTGAGAGTTTTTAGCATGAAGCATTGTTGAATTTTGTGAAAGGCCTTTTCTGCATCTATTGAGATAATCATGTGGTTTTTCTCTTTGGTTCTGTTTATATGCTGGATTACATTTATTGATTTGCATATATTGAACCAGCCTTGCATCCCAGGGATGAAGCCCACTTGATCATGGTGGATAAGCTTTTTGATGTGCTGCTGGATTCGGTTTGCCAGTATTTTATTGAGGATTTTTGCATCAATGTTCATCAAGGATATTGGTTTAAAATTCTCTTTTTTGGTTGTGTCTCTGCCCGACTTTGGTATCAGGATGATACTGGCCTTATAAAATGAGTTAGGGAGGATTCCCTCTTTTTCTATTGATTGGAATAGTTTCAGAAGGAATGGTACCAGTTCCTCCTTGCACCTCTGGTAGAATTCGGCTGTGAATCCATCTGGTCCTGGACTCTTTTTGGTTGGTAAGCTATTGATTATTGCCACAATTTCACTTCCTGTTATTGGTCTATTCAGAGATTCAACTTCTTCCTGGTTTAGTCTTGGGATAGTGTATGTGTCGAGGAATTTATCCATTTCTTCTAGATTTTCTAATTTATTTGCGTAGAGGTGTTTGTAGTATTCTCTGATGATAGTTTGTATTTTTGTGGGATCGGTACTGATATCCCCTTTATCATTTTTTATTGCATCTATTTTATTCTTCTCTCTTTTCTTCTTTATTAGTCTGCTAGCGGTCTATCAATTTTGTTGATCCTTTCAAAAAACCAGCTCCTGGATTCATTAATTTTTTGAAGGGCTTTTTGTGTCTCTATTTCCTTCAGTTCTGCTCTGATTTTAGTTATTTCTTACCTTCTGCTAGCTTTTGAATGTGTTTGCTCTTGCTTTTCTAGTTCTTTTAGTTGTGATGTTGGGGTGTCAATTTTGGATCTTTCCTGCTTTCTCTTGTGGGCATTTAGTGCTATAAATTTCCCTCTAGACACTGCTTTGAATATGTCCCAGAGATTCTGATATGTTGTTTCTTTGTTCTCGTTGGTTTCAAAGAACATCTTTATTTCTGCCTTCATTTCGTTATGTACCCAGTAATCATTCAGGAGCGGGTTGTTCAGTTTCCATGTAGTTGAGCGGTTTTGAGTGAGTTCCTTAATCCGGAGTTCTAGTTTGATTGCACTGTGGTCTGAGAGATAGTTTGTTATAATTTCTGTTCTTTTACATTTGCTGAGGAGAGCTTTACTTCCAAGTATGTGGTCAATTTTGGAATAGGTGTGGTGTGGTGCTGAAAAAAATGTATATTCTTTCGATTTGGAGTGGAGAGTTCTGTAGATGTCTATTAGGTCCGCTTGGTGCAGAGCTGAGTTCAAGTCCTGGGTATCCTTGTTGACTTTCTGTCTCGTTGATCTGTCTAATGTTGACAGTGGGGTGTTAAAGTCTCCCATTATTAATGTGTGGTAGTCTAAGTCTCTTTGTAGGTCACTCAGGACTTGCTTTATGAATCTTGGTGCTCCTGTATTGGGTGCATATATATTTAGGATAGTTAGCTCTTCTTGTTGAATTGATCCCCTTACCATTATGTATTGGCCTTCTTTGTCTCTTTTGTTCTTTGTTGGTTTAAAGTCTGTTTTATCAGTGACTAGGATTGCAATCCCTGCCTTTTTTTGTTTTCCTTTTGCTTGGTAGATCTTCCTGCATCCCTTTATTTTGAGCCTATGTGTGTCTCTGCATGTGAGATGGGTTTCCTGAATACAACACACTGATGGGTCTTGACTCTTTATCCAATTTGCCAGTCTATGTCTTTTAATTGGAGCATTTAGTCCATTTACATTTAAAGTTAGTATTGTTATGTGTGAATTTGAACCTGTCATTATGATTTTAGCTGGTTATTTTGCTCGTTAGTTGATGCAGTTTCTTCCTAGTCTCGATGGTCTTTACATTTTGGCATGATTTTGCAGCGGCTGGTACCAGTTGTTCCTTTCCATGTTTAGTGCTTACTTCAGGAGCTCTTTTAGGGCAGGCCTGGTGGTGACAAAATCTGTCAGCATTTGCTTGTCTGTAAAGGATTTTATTTCTCCTTCACTTAGGAAGCTTAGTTTGGCTGGATATGAAATTCTGGTTGGAAAATTCTTTTCTTTAAGAATGTTGAATATTGGCCCCCCTCTCTTCTGGCTTGTAGAGTTTCTGCCGAGAGATCCGCTGTTAGTCTGATGGGTTTCCCTTTGTGGATAACCCAACCTTTCTCTCTGGCTGCCCTTAACATTTTTTCCTTCATTTCAACTTTGGTGAATCTGACAATTGTGTGTCTTGGAGTTGGTCTTCTCGAGGAGTATCTTTGTGGCGTTCTCTGTATTTCCGGAATCTGAATGTTGGCCTGCCTTGCTAGATTGGGGAAGTTCTCCTGGATAACATCCTGCATAGTGTTTTCCAACTTGGTTCCATTCTCCCCATCACTTTCAGGTACACCAATCAGATGTAGATTTGGTCTTTTCACATAGTCCCATATTTCTTGGAGGCTTTGTTCATTTCTTTTTATTCTTTTTTCTCTAAACTTCCCTTCTCGCTTCATTTCATTCATTTCATCTTCCATCACTGATACCCTTTCTTCCAGTTGATCGCATCGGCTCCTGAGGCTTTGGCATTCTTCACGTAGTTCTCATGCCTTGGCTTTCAGCTCCATCAGCTCCTTTAAGCACTTCTCTGTATTGGTTATTCTTGTTATACATTCATCTAAATTTTTTTCACAGTTTTTTACTTCTTTGCCTTTGGTTTGAATTTCCTCCTGTAGCTTGTAGTTTGATCGTCTGAAGCCTTCTTCTCTCACCTTGTCAAAGTCATTCTCCATCCAGCTTTGTTCCATTGTTGGTGAGCAACTGCGATCCTTTGGAGGAGGAGAGGTGCTCTGCTTTTTAGAGTTTCCAGTTTTTCTGTTCTGTTTTTTCCCCATCTTTGTGGTTTTATCTACTTTTGGTGTTTGATGATGGTGATGTACAGATGGGTTTTTGGTGTGGATGACCTTTCTGTTTGTTAGTTTTCCTTCTAACAGACAGGACCCTCAGCTGCAGGTCTGTTGGAGTTTGCTAGAGGTCCACTCCAGACCCTGTTTGCCTGGCTATCAGCAGTGGTGTCTGCAGAACAGTGGTTTTTTGTGAACCGTGAATGCTGCTGTCTGATCGTTCCTCTGGAAGTTTTGTCTCAGAGGAGTACCCTGCTGTGTGAGGTGTCAGTCTGCCCCTGCTGGGGAGTGCCTCCCAGTTAGGCTGCTCAGGGGTCAAGGGTCAGAGACCCACTTGAGGAGGCAGTCTGCCCGTTCTCAGATCTCTAGCCACGTGCTGGGAGAACCACTGCTCTCTTCAAAGCTGTCAGACAGGGACATTTAAGTCTGCAGAGGTTACTGCTGTCTTTTTGTTTGTCTGTGCCCTGCCCCCAGAGGTGGAGCCTACAGAGGCAGGCAGGCCTCCTTGAGCTGTGGTGGGCTCCACCCAGTTGTAGCTTTGAGGCTGCTTTGTTTACCTAAGCAAACCTGAGCAATGGCGGGCGCCCCTCCCCCAGCCTCGCTGCCACCTTGCAGTTTGATCTCAGACTGCTGTGCTAGCAATCCGCGAGACTCCATGGGTGAAGGACCCTCCCAGCCATGTGCGGGATATAATCTCCTGGTGCGCCATTTTTTAAGCCCATCAGAAAAGCGCGGTATTAGGGTGGGAGTGACCCGATTTTCCAGGTGCCGTCTGTCACCCCTTTCTTTGACTAGGAAAGGGAACTCCCTGATCCCTTGTGCTTCCCAAGTGAGGCAATGCCTCACCCTGCTTAGGGTTGTGCACGGTGCGCTGCACCCACTGACCTGCGCCCACTCTCTGGCTCTCCCTAGTGAGATGAACCCGGTACCTCAGATGGAAATGCAGAAATCATCCGTCTTCTGCGTCGCTTATGCTGGAAGCTGTAGACTGGAGCTGTTCCTATTCGGCCATCTTGGCTCCTCCGGTTTTATTTTCAAATAAACTTATGTTTTAAAAAATGAGTCAGTTTAAGGAAAAATGTTAATAACATAGATTATTTGTGGATCTGGTTAGAAGGGGACACTCTAATGACTGAGGTTTACCCAACACAGTGTAGTGGCTAGAACCACAGGTGCTAGTCACATTGACTTGGTCATGTCTTATCTAGATCAGTTGTGAGTTTGTTTACATTGAACATGTTACTAACCCGTCTAAGCCTCAGTTTCTTTGTATATAAAGTAATGAAAATAAAAAACATAACTCCTTTGGGAGGCTGAAGTGGGTGGATCACAAGGTCAGGAGATTGAGACCATCCTGGCTAACACGGTGAAACCCCATCTCTACTAAAAATACAAAAAATTAGCCAGGCATGATGGCGGGCACCTGTAGTCCCAGCTACTCAGGAGGGTGAGGCAGGAGAATGGCGTGAACCTGGGAGGTGGAGCTTGCAGTGAGGCGAGATCGCGCCACTGCACTCCAGCCTGGGTTACAGAGCGAGACTCCGTCTCAAAAAAAAAAAAAAAAAAAAAAAAAAACATAACTCACTGTGTTGTTGTGAGTATTGAAAGGGGCCATGCCTGTAAATGACATGGCATAGTCCCTGGCATTTAGTATAGTAAACACTTCATAGCATTTAGCTATTATTTCCCCTATTTGTGAGTCAGACAGAAAAATGACAATAGTATATATTTAGATCAGTCATTATTCTCCTTGACTATGACAAAACATTAGCCTAATTTGGAACATTCTCAGTAGGTGTGAACGGTAAGTATAAGGAATGGTCATTATCACCTCAAGGAAATGTAGGCCAAATCCTTTAAAGGACTTTTTGCATGAAATAGCCAACCCTGCTGTGAATAGCCATTGAAGTTGTATACTGTACTGCCCAACTTTATGCAAATGTTATCATCCGCTCGAGTTGTGATGTGCATTTATTCAACTTGCACAACTAACTACATGCAATGGCACTGGGAAAATTCTTCAATAATGGTATAGTCTCTATACATTTGCAATATTAATTTGCAAACCACCATTGGACTTAAGGTACCTGAATTTCTTCATCTGTCAAAGAGGAGAGTTGAGCTACATTATCTCCAGCTCTAAACTTCTATGATTTGCATGTAAAATGCAATTTCAGTATCTCTGTAGTGGATTTACATCTTTTAGTAAATTTCTAGTATTAGGTGGGCAGTTTGGAATTTGTAGGCTGATAATTAGCATGAAACATACTTTTTCTATTTGTCATATTAACAAAGCATACATATTCTAGAACAAATGTGTGACATTTAAAATCACAGGGCTTAGTCTGACCTAAGTGGCCTTTTCAAAGTCTGTTTCAGCACCATAATTATCTGTGCATAAAGGACCATATCAAATGCCTTCTTCACAATTTCAAATGGCTGAAAGAAAAGTCCTCATCAGTGATAAAGGAAATGCTGTCTTGTGTGTCTGAATGGAGTTTCAGCTCACTTAATGTGATAACTTCATGCCCAGTCTTAAAGGCAGCTCACAAGTATAATGAGGCAGTTGTTTTGTTTTGTTTTGTTTTGTTTTGAGACCGAGTCTCACTCTGTCACCCAGGCTGGAGTGCAGTGGCATGATCTTGGCTCACTGCAACCTTCGCCTCCCATAATGAGGCAGTTTTTTTGTTTGTTTTTTCTTTTTGTTTTTGTTTTGAGACCGAGTCTCACTTTGTCTCCCAGGCTGGAGTGCAGTGGTATGGTCTCAGCTCACTGCAACCTCCGCTTCCCAGGTTCAAGAGATCCTTGTGCCTCAGCCTCCCAAATAGCTGGGATTACAGGCGCATGCCACCAGGCCTGGCTAAATTTTTTTGTATTTTTAGTAGAGACAGGGTTTCACCATATTGGCCAGGCTGGTCTTGAACTCCTGACCTCGAGTGATCCACTCGCCTCTGCCTCCCAAAGTGCTGGGATTACAGGCGTGAGCCACTGAGGCAAGGCAGTTTTTAATGCAAACCCAGTAAACTCCCAGTTTCTCATCCTGACCTGAGAAGACTCTTGAAAATCTCCAAGTCATATAAATAACTTAGAACCACATATCACCATTTTACATGTTAATCCTTTTACTTAACCCAATCCATTTACCTCTTCTTTTTTTTTTTTTTTGATAAATTTGACATTTTTTAAAGCCTTTCAGGAATCTATAGGTATAATGATAATTCTTTGATTTTAAAGTGAATAGATGTTCAGGCCATAAATTTCTATGGGTACAGAGAAGTACTGATGATGTGCATAGAAGAGTCTGTCTGGAACTTCCATTGTAAGAGAAACCCTCATCATAGGATATACTTTTTCAGAGTCATCATGACTACTTACACTCTTCCAAAGCAATAGTAATTTCTCCAGAGTTTTTTTTCTCAATTTAAATTTTTCCCATCAAGAATCTTTTAGAAAATACTTTGCATAAATATAACCAACTGCAACTCTGACTTCCAGCTGTCACCAAAGGCCTCTAAAGAATATACTTTGATGATAAAACTATATTGACAGGGATTTGATAAAGAAAGAGACTCCAAAAAGCCACAGAACCGTTAGGCCTCTTTGTTCATATAAATTCCCTAGTAAAAAGCCATAGAGAAGTGCTAATATCAAAAAGTTCTTTATTTTTTGAGAAAGGAAAAACCTAATTATTACCTAGAAGCAAATGGCATGGCTCCCACTCGTGCATCCAGATGCTATGAATGGAAACCTATTATATTGTCTAAACCTAAATAATATAACAATCACAATTAGTTCTCTTCCTTAATTTTGCAAAATACTTTGACATATATTTTTCTGTCATTAGAGCTATCTTATAAGAGAGGAAAAATTATTATCCCTAAGCCGCAGGTAAGGACATTGAGTCATAGAAAATTGGCTAGCCAGAAGTTACACAGCTCATTGGCATTTGATTTGGGACTAGAATTTATTCTACAGATTCTTAGCAATGGCATTTCCCAAAGACTACAGAATCACTTATGAGGAAGTAGGGATGAAGGGGAGAATGCTGCTCATAGAAAAGAGAGCAAGTGTTTCTTCTTCCTCCTTCTCCTTTTCCTTGTTCCTTGCCCTCCAACAATCCTGCCAAGGCAAAGTGAGTTGGCCTTGTTCCCACATTTTGTGGCCAATTTATAGAATTCATATAAATCCGTGTGACTCTGTTGACTTGCTCCTTTCATCTTGAAATCCTTTTATCTTTGCTTCTGAGAATCTTCACTGGCCAGTTTTTCTTCTAGTCCCCAGCCACCTGTCAGACTCACTTGGACTATAGTAGTGTTCTCCCACATTGACTTCTTTACCACCAGCCTTGTGATCCTAAATCCATCTTCCAAATAGCCACCAGAATAATCTACTTGAAACAAATCTGACCATGTTACTTTCCTGCTATAAACTTGTTGGATGGCTTCTCATGACCGTTGGTTGTCAATTCTCTTAGACCCAATGCTCCCTTTTTGTAACAAATACTCTATAATATTTCATTTACTCTCCCCGAATGAAATCCATAGGAAATATAGTTGGCTGACTTACACAGCTTGAAAATAAAATTAATGCCTGAACAGTAATGTAAAAGAGAAATAAAAATAAAATAACTGAGCATAAAATAATATATATTTTAATGTGTAAATATTTGGATGTGACATCGCCAGGAGACACATTGGACAGTTGCTTGCACCTATGTTTAACACAGTGACTATGACAGCTGCAGGTGTCGATGGATCTAGATGTTTGTATTCATGACTCAAACCCATGAACGGTGTTGCTGTCAGTAATTTTCTAAAATGGAAAAATTCAGGGACATAGTCTATAACATCTTTTCATACTTTAATGTAAACCTGAATCACCTGAAAATCTCTTTAAACTGCCGATTCTGGGGTGAAGCCTGAGACTGCATATCTAACAAGCTCCTAGATGATACTTGTGCTACTGGTTCACAAACTACATGTTGAATAGCCAGAGCCTAAACTTGGGGAACTTCATTTGTATTCAGAGGCTAATGACATCTAGGGACATTCTAGTAAAATCTGAAGTCCCATGCAAAACTTCATGAATTCTCGCTTCTAGTATGGGGTCAATCTATATGTTGGAGTAACTGCTATCCTGGAACATAGCCCTGGAGGCCAGTAACCCTTGGCTCTGAGCCCAGAGGAAGGGCCAGGGAGTTGCAAAGAAAACACTATCCTCTTTTCTGGGGAATCGGTGGCTGACGTTGGAATCCTTTCCTAAGCACTTGTAATATTTTTTTTTTTTTTGGTTGAGTGGGGGAGGCACAGTGTAGCAAGGTAGATCATGCTGAACCTAAATTGACCCTATAAGTTCATGTCATAAATCTATGCAGTTGCCTGAGACAGATGCATGAGAGTTAGTGATGGAGGGATGGCACAGTGAATGAGTCCATCAAATCAGCAAGTAATAAACATGACTCATTTCTGTAAGGAACCCAGAATCACTGTGGCACAGAAATACTAGAGGGAATGCAGGGTCAGCTAGCACCTCTAGGGTGTGGCATCTTTGTGAGCGTCGGGAGATGGCATTCAAAGAGAGCTTCTGTAAGAGCAGCTGCAGATTTAGTGGATGCATAGTAGGAGATGGCAGATCTTCCCCTGAGGTCTGCAAACAAAGAGGCACGTGCCCATCAGGTACTTTCTTGTTAGTGTATCTTCTGTTACACCCCAGAAGTACTTTGGGGGGCATTTTATAGTGGAAGGAGGTAATCATGAGGAGGCAATAACATTTGTACACAAATACAAATATGATTTCATGTGTAATCACTGCTCAAAGAAATCTCGGGACATTGGTGGTATATTGCTATTATGTTTACTACTAATCAGGTCCTTCACTGTTGTTCCCTATATATCATGCCTGCAATCACCAAAATATACACTTTTAACCCATCTTCATCTTCTTTTAGCTTGATGCCTTCTGTATCAGGTCTGTATGACTCCTATCAAAATTTTCCTCTGATTGTTATAAAATGTTCATCTAAATCATAATTTGTAGCACAGAAAGAAAATCCTTTCTTGGTTCTTTTTTCATAGCCGGTTATTCACTTCTCACATCCTCCAGCCTCTTCCAAAGTCATCATCTCATATTAGAAGAAAAAGTGAATCCACCTCATATGTTTCCAAGGCTTTAAATCCTTTTTAAATTGACAAACAATAATTACATATATTTATAGAGAGCAATGTGGTGTTATGCTGTATGTATACATTGTGGGATGATTAAGTCATGCTAATTAATATATCCATCACCTCACCTGCTTATCACAAGACTTCAAATTCTGAGAGGAGTTTTTATGGTGGATGAGATACATTCTGGATTTCATTGTTTCATGCTTTCCCAGTGAATGAGCAGAAGTATAGGAGTTGGTATGCTTGACTCAAGACCAGTTCTTCTTGAACGTTGAGTGGATACTCCAAGAAGATAGATTCCCCACATCAGGCCTGCATTTGGCTGCCTCATCCTCTGCAATAAGCTACTATACATCCATCTCGGCACAGCACTGTGCATCCTACTCTCAGGGGCTGGGGATTCTGCAGCTTCATCAAAAGGTCTGAGTCTGCCTTGCCTGGAGACAGCTTCATATTTAACCTATAGTTAAGGCATTATAGAGTTTCCTCTTTTTCTCATCTATGTCAAAGATAAGAATTACCAAAGAATTGGCAGTAGTTGTGTACTTTTTCTTTTTGACTTTTATTCAAGAATACTTTATTCCATTCATCCGAGAACTATACTTCACCTTCCATAAACCAGAGGTATAGAGAAATATTACTGAACCCTTCTCCTCCATCAATGAGACCGGTGTGCATTTAGGACTCATATACTGCATTGCTCTCTACCTCTAGCACATGCTCTGCTTGTTCCTGAGATTGTTCCAAGATGATTCTTAAGTCTGAAATTGAGCTAAAGTTCTTTGTGCTTTCCCCAGAATTTCCCACTATAAATCTTCTTATGAAACCTCTTGGAATGCTGCCTTTAAGCTTGTTAGACAATTTTCATGTCATCTAAGAGCTAACTTATATTTTGTCCTGATATTAACCAACTGAACATCAGCCCTGCCTTTTGAACTTGGATTGGAGGAGTGGAAATGGAAAAGAAGGATCAAATAAAACAAAGAATGAATTAATGCAACTTGTCATATGGAAGCAAAGGATGTAGGATGCCTGGGATTTCTAAGCTAAAGTAGTTAGGGAAATAGAGAAACAGGAAGAGCAATTCACTTTTGTGACAAAATCAGTAAGCTTGGTTTTAAGGCATGTTGTTTAAATGACAGTAGTAACCCTAAATAAAAATACTTAGTAGTCACATATCTGATTTCCATACTATAATAGTCCCCCCTTATCCATGAGGGATACAGTCCAAGACCCCCAGTAGATGCCTAAAACCACAGATAGTACCAAATTCTATATTTATATTCTTTTCCTATGATAAAGTTTAATTTATAAATCAGGCACAGTAAGAGCTGAACAAGAATAATAATAAGACAATTATAGCAACATATTGCAATACAAGTTATATGAACGTGGTCTCTCACTCTCAAAATACTTTACTGTGCTGTGCTCACCTTTCTACTTCTGATCTGTTGATTTGATAACCAAGATGGCCACAAAGTGACTAATGGGCAGGTAGTGCATACAGCATGGATGTGCTAAACAAGGGAATGATTCATCTGGCCAGGATACAGCAGGACGGCACAAAATTTCATCGCACTACTCAGAACAGCATGCAACTTAAAATTTATGAATGTTTTATTTTTGAAATTTTCCATTTAACATGTTTCTAACCATGGCTGACCTTGGGTAACTGAAACTGTGGAAAGTGAAACCATAGATAAGCGGGGACTACTGTTAAGAAGCATAGATATATTGCAAGGTATTCATTTAGTGGTGAATTAGTAATTGAGAGATTTAGAAAAGTATATATAAAAGCCTCAAAGTAGCTTATTAACCCCCCCAAAATCTTCTTCATTAAGTCTATTAGATGATGAAAGTGAAGGTGATGATGATTATGCTGAAACAGTGAATGGATCAATTTCACAAAGGCACTATGTTACAAATGTTTGCAATGCTTGGTTATAAATACTAAACAATTATTTATAGAATTTTCCCTTATACATTTTTATCTGAAATCAAATCCAATATAGATTTTCCATTTGTCTCAGGAGCTATTTTCCAGCATTTATCTATGATGTTATGAAACATTGAATGAAATTCAGGAACTATCCTCTGATAGGGTGCACATATGTGGCTTCTGTCTACCACTATATCAGCTTTTACCATTTTGAAAATACTAAGAGTGCTTTCTATAATTGGAAAAGTACTCCCCCCTGGTAACAGTGCCTGTGGATATAATCAACATGTATATGTAATATGCATGTGCCAGAAAGCTGTGCCAAAAAGAGTTGAGCTATATTTGTATCACCATCAAGGAACTTGAGAAATCTATCCTTCGGAATAGACTAGCTTTCTCGTGCTTGCTAACAAAAGCTACTTTTGTATGGACAGCCATGGCAAGTGGTGTCCGTTGTCAAAAGTGATAACAATCCAATCCTTTACAAGATCCCAGGTTTACCTATGAATTGTTCTCTATATGGACATTTCTTATGTGTAGGATTCATCTGAGTCACTTGAGTATAGCTTTAATGGTTGGTTATCAGAATCAAGGACTCTTTTCCTCGTACAAAGTAAAGTAACCCTATCCTTTGCTGTTTGCTTGTGTCCTAAATGATACAATGCTTAGTACACTTGTGTCATCTCTCCAGCCCTGGCATGAATCCTTGTACAGAGTAATACCCCGCTTCTGTATGAGACCAAACCTATACAAGACACCTCACTTGTTTTTCATATTATTCTCATGAGGATGTGTCACAAAATGTGCAGGTAAAATAAAACAATGCCAATTTACAAATGACTTTAGTGAAGAATAAATGTTAATGTTTAGCAAGTTTGACATTACTATTTTATTGCTTTTCAATAGGTCTAAAATACTGTGTTCATATATCTCCTTATGATTCTAATTGAAGAGACATACTTAAGTATTAAAAATCCAACAGTTTAGCCATGTAACTTTGCAATCTTATATCTCATGCTTGAAGACATGCCTAAAAATATTACTCACCAAAGAAGGAAAAAATGCATACTTGTGTTCCTTACAGAGAATATTAGTGTAGGTTCTACTTTGTTCTGTTGTTAACCTCCCTTTTGAACTGAAATACTTTCTACTTTGTTCTGTTATTTACTTCCTTTAGACTTAGCAGGGATAGCACCTAAAGTGGAGCCCAAGACAAGGGCTTATGTGCAGGTAATTTATTTCAGAAAATGACATACATCAAGGAAGAAAAGTAGAGGCTTTGAAAGAGTCAAACAAGGAAGGAGGAAAAGCCATTCCAAGGATGCATTATTTTTTTGGTCACCACTATGGGCACTACAGTGTTCATCTGTGTTCATTCCAATTAGGTATCCTGTGAGGAGCCACAGAGAATGTGCCTTATAACTATTCTTCCAAGGGGAAGGGGTGGAAGAGAGAAACATGTACTCATCAGCTTCTCCCCACCAGTGGTCAAGGGTTGACCAATAGGGTATAAACTTTCTTGCATTTCTAGGTTTACACATGCTTCAGAATGAATAAGTTTTTGCAAACACTTTACATGGGGGTTGGAGGGCAGAGAAACCCTGGAGCAGAAAGTGAGATACATGGCACAAGTGAGATGAGGTTGAGTTGCTGCCAGGTCCTACCTATGAGCAGCTGGTTGCCACAACAATAGCTGCAGTTAAGAGGTTGGCCAAGAGCCAACAGGTACATGAACATGTGCTCAAACATGAGGGAAATGCAGGTTAAAACCACCATGAGATACCGTCTCACACCTGAAAGGATGGCATGACCAAAAAGACAAGAGAGAATGAGCGTCAGTGAGATGTAGAGAAAAAGGAATTCTTCTACACTGTTGGTGGGCATGTAAATTGGTACAGCCATTATGAAAAAAATGGTATAGGTGTTCCTCATAAAATTAAAAGTAGAACTACCATATGCCCAGCAATTCATCTTCTGAATATATACCTAAAGAAAATGAAATCATCACCAATCAAAGATAGCTGCACTTCTGTGTTCATTATTCACAACAGTCAAGATATGGAAACAACCTAAGTGTCCATCAAGGGATGAAAGGATCAAGCAACTGTGGCATGTATATATCCAACAGAATAGTATTCAGCCATAAAAAGAAGGAAATTCTGCCATTTGCAGCAACACGGATGAACCTGTGCTAAGTAAAATAAGTTAGAGAAAATAAAATACTGCATGATCTCACCTACATGTGGAATCTAAAAATGTTGAACTCATAGAAGCAGAGAGTAGAATGATGGTTACCAGGGGCAAGGGCATGGGAGGAAAGGGGAGATTTTAGTCAAAGGGTACATTCTTTCATTTATAAGATAAATAAGTTCAGGGGATCTAATATACAGCATGGTAACTATAGTTAACAGTCCTAAATTGTATATTTGAAATGTGCTTGAATATTCTCACCACAAAACAAAACAAAAAGTGTTACTAGGTGAGGTGATAAATGTGTTAACTAACTTGATTGTGGTAATCATGTCACAAAATTCATAGATCTAGAATCATCATGTTGTATACCTTAATATAATTGTTTGTCAATTATACCTCAATAAATCTGGAAAATTTTAAAAATTTGGTATAGAGGACTTGAGATGGTACACAGATGTTTGATTTATCAGCTAATAAAGAATAGTGAAGGAGGAGTTTAAAGGAGGTCAGGCAAATGCTTTAAAGGAGGTGTAAGATATTACTACACCCTATAAGAGGGCGTAAATCAACCCCTCTCCCCCAGAAAACTAGCCCTCCAAACTCTGACAATATCACGTGCTAGTGAAGAAGCACAACTGGAACCCTTATGCATTGCTGACAGACAGGCAGAAAAGTACAGCCATTTTGGAAAAACAGTTTGGCAGTTTTTTATAAAGTTAAACATGTACGACTCAGCAATGCTACTGATTATTTATCCAAATGAAATAAAAACTTATGTTCACACAAAACCTGCACATGAATGTATGTAGCAGCTTAATTCGTGATCATCAAAAACTGGAAACAACCCAAACGTCCTACAACTAATGAATGTATAAACAATCCGTGGTGCATTCCATTTATTCCATACAATGGAATACTTCTGAAAGTATTCAGAGGAATCAACCACTCATACATGGAACAACATGGATGAGCATCAGATACATTATGCTAAGTGGAAGAAGCCAACCACAAGGACTACATACTGTGTAATGCCTTTTATGTAACGTTCTAGAAAAGGCAAAACTGCAGGGACAGAAAATAGGGCTGAAGCCACTGTATCGTGAGTGAAAGACTGACCAGTCCGGGAGAAAAGGCAGAGAGATAATGGACACTTTTGCAGTTAAGACTGAGGTTTTATATTTATATGAAAGCAGAGTTAAATTCTTTTAGAGATCAATGACAATCTCTAATTTATATGATTTTCTATTGTTAAAATGACGTAGTTACTTATCTCCTGTTTAGTTCTAATACTATTATATGTCTGCTAATAGGTTATGACCTAGGGGTAGATGTAAAACACTGAATAACAACAGTCCTTGCCCTTAAAAACCTGTATTTTCTGATAGGGAAGGCAACTGTAAAATAAAATTTTCAATTCAGTGTGACTAATTATGTAAGAAGTACATGTCCTCGATATGGTGGTAATACCAAGAGTGAAATGATTGCCTTGTCTCATCCTGGGTCTGGGAAGACATTACAGAGGAAGAGATGCTTGAGCTGAGTCTAGGCAAGCAAATAACATTTTCCTATTAAAACAAGAGGTGTGTAGGTGTGGCAGGGCATTCCAGAAGTGGAGAAGACTATCCAAAGCCACGGGGGCTGCAAAAAAGCACGGCGAGTTTGATGTTTGGTGTGGGTGGAACACAGGTTGTATGTGGGGAGAAGAAAGGAATGAATGTTCTTTGACAGATAATAGAGGGCCTGGCATGTCATGCTAAGAATCGGAGCTTTATCTAGTTCGGGAGAGGTTGAAATTTGATAGCCTGAATATTAAGCTAGGGCTTCATATGTTTGTTTTTAAGAATGTGGGTATATTTTCATGCCCATCAATGGAGTGGTTAAAGAAACATATATATATATATATGTACTGGAATACTAGTACTGAGCCATAAAAAGGAATGAAGTAATGGCATTTGTAGCAACCTGGATGGGATTGGAGACTATTATTCTAAGTGAGGTAACTCAGGAATGGAAAACCAAACACTTTATGTTCTCACACGTAAGTGGGAGCTAAGCTATGAGGATGCAAAGGCATAAGAATGACCAATGGACTTTGGGGCTCAGGGAGAAAGGGTGGGAAGAAAGTGAGGGATAAAGGACTACAAATTGGGTTCACTGTATACTGCTCAGGAAATGGGTGCACCAAAATCTCACAAATCACCACTAAAGAACTTATTCGTGTAGCCAGATACCACCTGTTCCCCCAAAAAACTATGGAAATAAATTAAAAAATTTAAAAAGAATGTGGGTGTATTTTCAACATGAACATTTTGGAAATTGTGCATACAAATCCAGGCTTCCAGCTTCTCTTGAAAAATTGGAACATCTGGTGACCGCGGGCCTACACTCATACCTATGTGGCAGCAACTGGCTGGAGTCAAAGCAGCTGCCTCCCTTAAGTGCCTTGAGGCGGAGCATGTGCCTCTTCCTCTGGGTGTAGTCCCAACCACCACCTGTCATTTTACACCCAGCCCCCTTTACTCACTTTTGTACCTGCCTGCCCCTGGCAAATATTTGAGCTTGTGCCTCTGCTGGAGACAGTGGGGAGCCAATGAAAGGCTTGAGGCAGGGGAATCATGTGATCAGACTTTTCACTATAGAAGGATTAGTCAGGCGTGGATATGAAAGGTGGATTGACATGGGATAAATCTGAAAGTGAAGAACCAGTTAGGAAATAATTGCCAGTCTAGGAAAGAGATTAATGCTTAACTGAACTTAGTAGGGGGCTGGAGGTGAGTAACAGAGTCTAGATATATTAAGGATGATTTGGTGACAGGATGTGAAGGGTAATGGAGAAAAAGAAGTCTAGGGTGGCTCTTGGCTTAGGCAACCAACTGGGTGATCTGTGATGCCATTAACCTAGATATGGAATACAGATTCTCAGGGGAAGACAGTGATTCTGTTTTGAATGTGCTGCTTTTGGAGATATGTTGGCTACCCAACAGAGAGCTGAATAATTGGATCTGGAGCCAAGGATTTGGGAGCTGTGAGCACATTTGTGGTACTGAGGCCCCAGTGGGTTGAGTGAAAAGGAAAGAACCAAAAAGGAAACACAAGAGGAAGTGGACCCAGCTAGCCAAGGGAGATGTACAATTGGTGTTATTGATTCCGACATGCTACTAACTCTTTAAAATATACTTATAAATTATAAGTTAGAAACATTTTCTTATTAATTCAATAGAATATACTTTAATTTATATACTAATGACAGTGGTATTCGAAGATTAAAATTTCCCCTTGTGTGAAGATTAAAGCTTCCATGGGATGTATATGATGCAGAGGAGTCACACGTATGAAAAAACTGACTCTTATGAAGAGACAAAGTAATTTTAAATGTAAAAAAACAAAAACCCAAGACATTTGCACATAATGATGTATAGGATTATTGGTTGGTTGCATTAGTTCTGTTATGACAGATAGCATCTTTTTCTAGCTGAGAGTAATTATCTGTAAGCAGGAAATGTTCAATAGAACATAGACTTGAAAGAGCAAATTCAAATTTCTGAACCTCCTAGCATAAGCGGCAATTAGATTCACACCATCATGCTTTATATGTTCTATTTAATACATTTTTATGGATTAGGACAGAGCTGTCTCCTTGGGTGAATAGTATAGAATTTTATATGAGGAATAGTATAGAATTTTATATGAGGGGTCATAGCTATTCCTTTAAGAAACATATGCAGAAGAAGTAATTCGAAGATTGGGGAAGCTGGAGGAATGTATAAATGAGCTTTGGTGGAGTTGTCATTTAGAAGTAAAACTGGCTAAATCTTGAACATAAAACAAATGAATTCAGAATAATGCACGTTATTCTAGTGTTTATCTACTCAGAACATTCATTTCAGAGGTTAACTAAGACTTTATGGAAAAGAATAAGATTTCCCATTTCCACGAACATATTGTAATATCAGTATAGCATCCTGCTTTTTAGTATCTATTTGGAAAAAATTCAAGATGACTGGATTTATCGTCTTGTGAGTACTCAGAGAATTGATTTGTAACTTCCATTTAGCATTTTGGGGGATAATCTGGGTGAGGCCCCTGTGCATGGATATAATAGCCCCTTAATTTTACATTTTATCCTTTGCCTCCCCTCCCCACTTCTTTTTCCGTCTTGAAGATCTTGCTTCCTTTTCCCCCAGGTATATTCTGACTGTTCTTTCTAGAAGCTAGCATTCAGAAAATGCACACATATCAACATGCACTATATTTAGTTTGAAATATTCATTGCTGAATTACATCCCACGTGAAGGGGGTTCTGCTGATGATAATGAAAGTCTCTTTCTTTTATGATTTTTTCCCAGTTAATAATCTTGTGATTTTTGTTTGAGAATCACATTCCATTCTTGGTCTCCTGTATAGCTAAGATGTAACAAGTGAAGAGATTAAAAGTACTGCCAGTTTCTTTAAATTATCAGTTGTTGATTCTGTGCTATATCTAGAAAGGAATGAGCTGATGACGGAAGAAGTATTCTCATTGAAGGTTTCCTATTTGGGTCCTATAAGTTAGTAAATCCATATACTGTAATCACTTTTATCATACTCTGTAATCACTTTCCTTAATTTTTGTTCTCAGCAGTGGTCTCCATTTTGTAGCTCCAAAATGGTCTTATTCTCATTAAAAAACAAGTTACAGTGGTTACTGATCTATGAGCAGTTCTCTTGAGGGTTCTGTTCATTAAAATAATAACTCTAAAGGAAATATCAGACCTTTGAGGAGTATGGTTATGTTAATGTAAACCTGTACATTTAAGAATAGTTTACCATTGCTTTTTTACATTATATAATATATAAATGTAAATATGTATATTTATATTATGTACTATACATTTTTCACCTTCCCCTGCTAGGCATCATAATCCCCTCATTACAGGAAAGGATTTTTGATAACTACTTTTCTTCTTTGTAATCCATTTAACTTGCATTAATTAGGCAAATGCCTTGTTAGGTAAATGTACTAGATATTTTATTTTTAAGCACAGCCCAAGATAAGAAAGCCCAGAATTGCAGAATCAAAAGAGGAGTCATTTCTGGGGTTTGGTAGATTTATTGAAAATCTCTGATATTAAAATTAAACTTAAGGCTCAGCAGAAAGCTGTCTCAACTTTTTAAAGGGATGTTTGTAAGATCACAAGTGTCTTTAAGAATGAGTTTTATTGAGTATCTCCTTTGAATTTAGCATGTGGTAGATTTTATGGATTACAAAATTGGCATACACCTTGTCCCCAGAATACAGGGAGCATATAATCTAGTTGGGAAGTGGGATACACATGTAAAGTGGTTAATAAACTTTTTAATATAAGATAATAAAGTATTATTAAATATATTTAATACACCTTTAATAAGTATTTACTGTGCCAGCCATTGCAATAGTTTCCGTGGGAGGTAAAAAGAACAGGTAGGTGCCCTCTACGCACTGCAGAAAATTATACACATACATAAGCCTAACTTTCTCAAGGCCTCCATTCATAGAGTATATGCCCTAAAGTAGAGTCTTATTGTATTCTAAACTTGACTGTTCCCTTAGAGTCCAAATCCTCCTTTGTGAATCGTTCAAAGCTGAATCCAGGTCCTACCAGCTGTGTGAAACCTTCATGACTTTAGCTTGCCTCCTTGATAAAAGACTAGAGAGACAGAGAGGGCAAGGGGATAGGTGGAAGGAAGTGTGTTCTGTGTAAGAAATTTGTCAGGCTAAAGTTTCCTATTGAAATCACGTAATCACGTAGTGACATGCTAGATGGTACTCATCTGGCCCTGTGGTTTAGATAGTAGACAAGTATATGATTGCCAATCCGAGTTTTCTTTTACTACTATTATTTTTAAACTTTTAGATTCATATGGTTTGTCTCTGTGTCCCCACCCAAATATCATGTTGAATTGTAATCCCCACGTTTCAAGGGAGGTACCTGGTGGAAGGTGATTGGATCATGGGGGCGGCTTTCTCCATGCTGTTCTCATGATAGTGAGTGAGTTCTCATGAGATCTGATGGTTTAAAAGTGTGACACATCCCCCCTTGCTCTCTCCTGCCACTATGTAAGACATGCCTTTCTTCCCCTTTACCTTCTGCCATGATTTTAAGTTTCCTGAGGCCTCCCTAGCCATGCAGAACTCTGAGTCAATGAAACTTTTTTCTTTATAAATTACCCAGTCTCAGGTAGTTCTTTATATCAGCGTGAAAACAGACTAATACAGGGGTACATGCGAAGGTTTGTTACATAGGTAAACTCATGTCATGGGGGCTTATTGTGCAGATTATTTCATCACCCAGGTATTAAGCCTAGTACCCTATAGCTATTTTTCTGCTCCTCTCCCTCCTCCCACACTCCACTCTCAAATAGACTCCATTGTCTGTTGTTCCCTTCTTTGTGTTTATGAGTTCTCATCCTTTAGCTAAAGGATAAGTTATAAGAACATGTGGTGTTTGATTTTCTGTTCCTTAGTTTGCTAAGGATAATACCCTCCAGCTCCATCCATGTTTCTGCAAAAGATATGATCTTGTTCTTTTTTATGGCTGCATAGTATTCCATGGTGTATATGTACCACATTTTCTTTATCTAATCTGTCATTGGTGGGCATTTAGGTTGATTCCACATCTTTGCTATTGTGAATAGTGCTGCAATGAACATTTGCATGCACGTCTTTTTTATGGTGGAATGATTTATATTCCTCTATATACACAGTAATGGGATTGCTGGGTCAAATGGTAGTTCTGCTTTTAGCACTCTGAGGAATCACCATATTGCTTTCCATAATGGTTGAACTAATTTACACTTACACCAACAGTGTTTAAGGGTTCTCTTTTCTCCACAACCTTGCCAGCATCTGTTATTTTTCAACTTTTTAATAATGGCCATTGTGACTGGTGTGAGATGGTATCTCATTGTGGTTTTGACTTGCATTTCTCTAATGATCAGGGATATTGAGCTTTATTTCTTATGCTTGTTGAAGACATATATATGTCTTCTTTTGAAAAGTATCTGTTCATGTCCTTTGCCTGCTTTTTAATGGGATTGTTTTTCTCTTGTAAATTTAAGTTCCTTACAGATGCTGGATATTAGACCTTTGTCAGATGCATAGCTTGCAAATATTTTCTCCCACTCTGTAGGTTGTCTTTTTACTCTGTTGATAGTTTCTTTTGCTGTCTAGAAGCTCTTAAGTTTAACTAGATGCTGTTTGTCAATTTTCAATTTTGTTGCGATTAGTTTTGGTGTCTTTGTAATGAAATCTTTGCCCATTCCTATGTGCAGGATGGTATTGCCTAGGTTGTCTTCCAGGGATTTTATGGTTTAGGGTTTTACATTGCAGTCTTTAGTCCATCTTGAGTTGATTTTTATATATGATGTAAGGAAGGGGTCCAGCTTCAATCTTCTGCATATGGCTAGCCAGTTATCCCAGCACCGTTTATTGAATAGGGAGTCTTTTCCCCATTACTTGTTTTCGTCGGCTTTGTTGAAGATCATATGGTCATAGGTGTACATCCTTGTTTCTGGGCTCTCTATTCTGTTCTGTTGGTTTATGTGCCTGTTTTTGTACCAGTACCATGTTGTTTTGGTTACTGTAGCCCTGTAGTATAGTTTGAAGTCAGGTAATGTAATGCCTCCAGCTTTGTTTGTTCTTTTTGCTTATGATTGTCTTGGCTATTTAGGCTCTTTTTTGGTTTCATATAAATTTTAAAATAGTTTTTTCTAGTTCTGTGAAGCATATCATTGGTAGTTTGATAGGAATAAAATGGCATCTGTAAATTGCTTTGGGCAGTATGACTATTTTAATAATATTGATTCTTCCTATCCATGAGCATGGTATGCTTTTCTATTTGTTTGTGTCTACTCTGATTTCCTTGAGCAATGTTTTGTAATTCTCATTGTAGAGATCTTTCACTTCCCTGGTTAGCTGTATTCCTGGGTATTTTATTCTTTTTGTGACAATTGTGAATCAGATTGCATTTGTGTTTTGGCTCTCAGCTTGGCTGTAGTTGGTGTATAAGAATGCTAGTGATTTTTGTACATTGATTTTGTATCCTAAAACTTTGCCAAAGTTGTTTATCAGCTGAAGGAGCTTTTGGGCTGAGACTGTGGGTTTTTATAGATATAGAATTATCATGTCATCTGCAAGCAGGGGTAATTCGACTTCCTCTCTTTCTATTTGGATGCCCTTTATTTCTTTCTGTTACCTTATTGTTCTGGCTAGGACTTCTAATACTATGTTGCATAGTAGTGGTGAGAGAAGGCATCCCTGTCTTGTGCCGGTTTTCAAGTGGGAATTATTCCAGCTTTTGCCCAATCAATATGATGTTGCTGTGGGTTTGTCATAGACAGTTCTTATTATTTTGAGTTATGCTCATTCAATACCTAGTTTATTGAGAGTGTTTAACCTGAAGGGATGTTGAATTTTATTGAAAGCCTTTTCTGCATCTATTGAGATAATCATGTGGTTTTTGTCTTTAGTTCTGTTTATGTTAATCTGAGTTTTAGATACTTATTCATCCACCTAGGAATATTCATTGAGTATCTGCTTTGGGTGAGGCATTATTCCAGGAGTAGGAATAGAAGAGTGAATAAGGCAAGTCCCTGCTATCATGGAGCTTACTGTCTAAAGAGAAAAACAGACAAGAAAATAAATCAATTGATTAATAAAACAATTTATATAGTGGCAAATGTAAGTGAACTGAAAATAAAACAAAGTAGGTAGTTAAAAAGTCACTAGGAGGGGTGTATTTTAGACAGTATTCACAGACACAGGTAAGAGATGGGATAGTCAAATGTTAGGTGAAATCATTAGGATGGGACACTGAATGACCTTGAAGGGTAAGGAGCAGGAATGAGAGCTTTCCAGGCAAGGCCTGGGATGGAGATAAGCAAGGACGTGTAGGAGTGGGGAGGAAAGGAAGAGGCAGAGAAGGACAAAAGCCTGGGGAGTCATAGGAAATAAAGTCATGTGTACAGGGTCACATTCAAATACACCTTGAAAGATTGAGTCTTCCTTTTGGACAAGGTGGTATACAAATAAATGAATAAATAAATAGCTGTAAGGCCACTTGAACTGGTGGCCAAAAAGCCACTGCTATTAGAGGCTTGAGCAGGGAAGCAAAAATGAGTGAAAATTAATCCAATAAATATATGTGTACACAATGGTTTGAACCAAAGTGACACTGAAGTCAGGAATGTCGGCTAGAATGCAACTGCAGCAATCCAGGCACATAAATAACATTTGTATATCACATTTGCTTTCTTACCTCATTTCATATTCATTTAAACATATCTATTGAGCATCTATCAGGTGCCGGGTGGTATGTAAAGCACTGGAGATACATTGATTAGTCAATCAGTTATGGCCCCTGTTCTCATGGAGATCACAGTCGAGTGGGGAAACAGGCACCAGTCAAGTAATTACAAACTTAATGTCTAATTTCGAATTACAAGAATTACCTTGAAGAAAAAGTAAGCAGTGTTATGGGAGCACATAACTAAGAGGCTTGATATCATGTCCTGGTGGGCAAGGCTTCCCTGACAGAAATTGCAGCAGAAATTTGGGATTGAATAAATATTGATTAGAAAGGGGAGTGTGGGGCAGGGAGGGGGAAAGAACACTCCAAGAAAAAAAATGGCATGTGCAATATCTACATAGCTGGAAGGCATGTGGCCTGTTCAGGGATCTATCTGTAAGGTGCATCTGGAACACAGAGGGTAAATTGGTAATTGGTGTGGGATTATGAGTTGGGGTTGCAGACACAGGTTGGGCCAAATACTGGGAGCCATGTAGTCTATACCTGGGAGTTTACACATTACCCCATGAGCAGTAGAAACCATTGAAAGATGTTAGGCAGGGAGGTGGGAGTGTGGACAGGGAATGAGATGGATCAGACATCTGTTTTGAAAATATTCAGTAAAGTATTTTCTCTACTGAGTCTGGCCTCAGTAGAGAGAGAGGAGCAACAGTGGATGCAGGGAGGCCCTTATGGAATTAGGGTGGTGGTTATGGAGATAGAGAGAACTGAATGGGTTTAAGAGACAGTGGGAAGTACAGTCAGGAGTAATAGGCAACAGAACTTGGATACATGGAGTGTCAGGGACAGGCAGTGTTAGGATGATTCCTGAGTTTCTGGTTTGTTCAAATGGTTGGTGTTTGCATAGCAACCCTGTCAAGTGTGCATCATTATTATCTCATTTTACACTTACCTGAGGTTCTAAGTGGTTAAACAGTGTGCCCACGGATACCTTTAATAGGTCACAGAGGTAGGACTCAAACTCTGGTTTATGATTTCAAAACCTGGGTTTTCTCATCTATGCTGTGCTTCTGAGTTGATTGCAGAAGGAAGAAAGACTGTAGCTCAATGATGGTGACATAAAAACATTGGTCTTTATTATCACAGAGCCATAGAACCTTAGCATTGGGAGGGATTATAGAGAGCTTTCTGATGTGTTTTTCAAGCTTCTTTGACTGTGACTTACAGTGAGAAATGTATTTTACATCACAAATGAACACACACAGAATGGAAATAATTTCTTGACACAGCATTAATACATTGACATGATCTCTGTTATTTTCCATTCTATTATCTTGCATAAAAAATGCTAGTTGCTATCCACAAAATTGATTTCATGATCCAATTAATGAATTGTTTAGACAATACTGATCTAGTCCTCTTAATTTTTAGAAGAAGATTTGAGGCCCAGAACTGGGAAGTGATTTCCCAAGATCTCACAGCCAAGAAGCAAGTGAATTTCTTACCCTTAGTCCAGTTTTTTTGTTACTTTCATAAATAAAATTGACTGATAGGTTTGTAAATTTTATCCTTTCAGAAAAAGTAGCTGTTGATAATTTTCTGCTTATTGGCATTTAGTTTGTTTCTTCCTCTAGAAGTTTTGTTTTACACTAAGGTTAGACCCTCCAGGACCCAATTAAATGAAACATTGCAAGATTTTATTTGAAAAGTAAAGGACATGGAACAGTCAAGATAATAATAGTCCATTATCTTTGAGAATCTGAGTAAGACTAATAAAAGGCCACAGAAAATGAAAAGCAGTTATCAAAGAGAGGTGATAAAAAAATGAACTTATGAAGTTACCTAAGAAACCAAGGAATAATTGTGAAGCCAAGAATAAAGACAAAATTTTTCTGCTAAGCAGAAATGCCAAATGGAGAATAGAAAGCTTTAATAACATCCAAAATCACAGGTACTGTATTTCATGAGCAAAGTTTAAATATAAATGAAATATATAAGATTAAAAAGCTTAGGTAGGTAATATTGAAAAACAGTGGTACATTGGAAAAATATTTAATGGTGCTATCAGACTGTTAAAGATTTAATAAAATGAAAATTTAAAGTTTACTCAGCTGAACTGAATTTAGAAGCTTATAGTAACATTTAGGGAGAAGACAGAGAAAGGGATTTGATTGCTAGTTTTTACACATGTCCTCTAATCTTGATGGAAATATAAATTAGTTGCTGAAAATCCTGACAAGTTTTCTGATTATTTTCCCCATCAGATAAGCACAGATGAAGCTTAGGAAGCAGTGAAACAGCTAGGACTGAGGAAAGCAGGGATCAGGAGTCTCACGGTGGGGGAGTTGGAAAATGGTAGCATGTCTCTGGTGGGAGACTTTTTTTCTTTTAAAGATCAATGCAAGAGGCAGAAGAGAAAATACTGTCAATCTAACTTCAGAGCATTATCCATGCAGTCACCCAAGAAGTACTTATTGAACCCTTACTGACTGGCAGATGCTATGCTAATCTTTGGAGACAGCCTATGAATAAGACAGATCTGGTCCCTGCCCTTATTAAGTTTGCAGTCCCTTGGGTCATTCCAAACACTTGATACGTGCTGTAATAGAATAGGGACAATGTGCTAGAGAAGTAGAGAGGTATCTGATCTGGGCATGGTGGGTTAGGAAAGCCTTCCTGGAGCAAATGGCATCTGAGCCAAGACTTGAGTAGGATAAGTAGAAGTTAGGCAGATGAAGTGTGAAGTAGACAGGCTTGCTTGTTTCAAGGATTACATCATACCATGTGTTTAACATCTTAATAAAACATTAGCCTGGCACAGAATAATCTCTCATAAATGGCAAGTTTTCATATTTCATTATTGTCAGTTATAGGCACTGCTCAGATGGTAACTTTCTTTTGATTTTCCATATAAAACAACCACATCACACACTGTTTCCATAAATATGGCCAATAGAATATAATATTAATGTTTAATTATTATTATTTAAAAGATTTACAAAATACTGATGTTTTTTCATTGAAGTCAGCTTTGCGTGGAGAAGAAAATTGCAGAGCATATCATATATTATGATCTCTCTATCTAAGGAAAATATGGTATCAGAATAATAGAACTTAAATGAACTATAGTGGTAACCTGATCCAGTCCCTCCCTTTAACACATGAAAGAACTGCATGAGCCATTTGCTCAAAGTAACAATATTGTTGTTGGTGACAAAGATGGGTCTCAAAAGCAGATGTTCAATATTCATTTCCTTTATGCCATACTGACACTTATAATAAATTGTTTTCAAGCTCTCAACTTTGATGTAAAATTGTGTTAATATTGTTTCATTGATGTTAATTTCAATCATTACCTTTGAAGTTTTCATGGGCTTCATTTTTGTTTTTCTATTACTTTGTTCTTTCTGAGAATGCGTGCTTATTAATTTCAGTTGAACCACTTTACTGTACATTAAGAGTGAGGAGTACATGTAATGCTACTAACCATTTTCATTTTAAACCATTAATTTATTATTTGCAGTAGACGAGCATATTTTAAATGTCATTAATCCTCTGTTAGGTTAAGGTCTCATTCAAAGACAACCCTTGGTAGGCATATTAAGCAAAGTATTAATTAAAACCTGGAAAAATGCCCTGTAGTTAGTAGTCTAAATAATGCTTTCCTATAACACATACTCCTGGCTGCCACTGTGGTAATGTTCTTTTGTGATTATTATTGTTACATGTTTATATGTTCACATACTCTCTTTAAAGCTATATAATTAGCAAAGCCTTTAAAATAAAACTACTAAAATGTTCTTCTGTGCTATTCTTCCTTTTGCTCACTGTTCACTCAGAGTCTTCTGTGCTTTAGTCTATTGTACTAATATTGATTCTTTTGCCCACCTGCCAGCTTTCTTATCCTTAGGCGTCTTGAAAATACCATAATTGTTTGTCATTCTCTCCACATGGAAGCCATCCACATCCCTTGAGTATCTCTGTGAGGATCCATTGGATAAGGATTATTTCAATTGCCACCAGATTCTTCATCTTATCCAGTGTGCATTCTTAAAAGTTGTTTTGCCTTATTGCTTAGATACCAATTGCTGCTGAGCCTGTTTCTCATTATCAAGATCTTACCACTCTAGCTTCCAACAACCTTCTTTCCTTTACCCGCCCCTTTTTTTTTTCCTGGTACCATTATAATTAGAAATAATGCTGTGAATTATTGACTTCAGGTAAAATTCTACGGGTCCCTGACCATCCCCATGATTCCAATATTAAGTAGAAGCAATTTAGTTTCTGAAGGCTGAAGCTTTGCTCTAGGGTTTTTGTTTTTTGTTTTTTACAGCATTTCTTTTCTTTTCTTTTCTTTTTTTCTTGTATTAAGATCTACAAACTATTGGCTTTTGGTTGTTGAATTTGCAGCTGTTTCAGGATTTTCTGGTGTGTACATCACTGTTTAAAAATCAACATAACTTTATCTTTTTTTTTTTTTTTTTGGAGAAAAGAAGCATCATTTAGACTTGCCAAAGACAGGGAAGGGTAAATTAAATAAATTGGTGAGTAAACTGGTTATACTAGTTTTATTGGTCTGGTTATTATCTTGCTATACTTGCCTTAGGAAACAGAAATCTTTTCCATTTATAGATTTTGATTTATGCTTTTGCTTCTTTAAATCACAGGACATCATATAATATGCAAAGGTCATTCAATGACGGTTCCCCTTAGTTTTAAATCAAAAAATGAGAAGAGTAGTTCTAAAACCCTAACTTATTTTCATTAAAATTTATAAAAATAGTCTCAGTGCTCAGAAAGGCTGAATTTTTCTTTTCACTGTTTCAATGTATTACAGATCTTCCTTCCTACTGCCTCAGAACCTTGAGACTACAGTATTTGATTATATAAATCTCTTTGCATATGCATTATATTTTACAGTTTATTTTGTTTTTCAATACATTTTTTAGTATGCAAAAATTTTAAAACCTATAAAAGTCTATCATCCCTAACTTCAACAGTTATCCATTCGTTAGTCAAATTTGTTTTATCTGTATTCTTACTTACTCCCTCCTGCCCCTTGAAATAATAGTAAGAATCACAAGCACCATATAATCTGTTAGTATTAAGTATCTAGCTTTAAAATTAAAGTGTATATCTCTAATGTTATAGAACATAACCATACTATTATCATACCTAAAAACTTTAACAATATTTCCTTAATAGCATCAACTAACCAATAGCATCAACTTAATAGCATCAACTAAGTAATCAGTATTGAAATAGCTCTAATTATCTCATAATTTCTTTTCACATTGGTTTATTTACATCAGAATCCAAATATAAACCACATATTGCATTTGGTTAATTGGTTAATATGTTTCATAAATGTCTATCAATTTATCCCTCATTTTTATTCTTGTAATTTGTTAAAGTTCTTTGAGTGTTCACAAATTTTGGTTTTGTGGATTGTGTTCCCATATACTGTTGCATAATGTGTTTCTCTGTTGGCTGAATTTCCTGTAACCTGATAGGTAGGTCTAGAGCTTTGATCAGATTCAATTTTATTTTTTGGCAAGAATAATTCATGGGAATGCTGTATGCTTCCATCAGAAGGAACAATGTCTGCTTGTTCCTCTGTGATGTTAAGATTATTCCATATGTTTGTTTCCAGCTTGATCCATTCATTATAAAGTTTCCCATTAATTGTTAATACGAAATTTTTAGTGGTCATTGATGATCATTAACTAGGATCCATTATTTCAGCAATTGTTGCAAAGTGGTGTATTCTAATACTATCATTTTTTCTTATTTATCAGGCTTCATTTAAAATATTCATTTTGAAGGATTAAATAAAAGTTACTTGTTGAGCACCTATGATGTACCAGTACTCTGCTAGGCAGTGTAAGGGGAAGGCACATGCATGGACTGTGCTCTAAGTGGAAACCAACATTATATTCAACATACTCAGAGAGCAGTTATGGTATGGTCAGTGAAATAAGACAAGAGAGATAAAAATGGGCAGTAGAATGTTTCAAGGAAGATGTAGGCCATGAATATTTTATGAAGAAGGGGAAATCTGAGGGCATTTCAAGCAGGGGGTACTTTGAGTCACTCCATGAGCTAAGAATAGGAATGGCCATATAAGGGAAGGCAGAGGAAGAACGCTACTTAGAGATTATGTGTTAGCTACATCAAAGGGGGGCATTTGTTGGTAGTGAGAAAACTAAATTATTTAGATTCTATATTGATCAGTTGACATCATCCTTTTGAACTTTCTGATCTTGTTCTAAATACTTTTGGCAGAAAGACTTTGGATAGACTAGGGAACTACGACCAAGCTCAATGGTTTGGAAATTAGTTTGTCATAAATAAAAATTCATCCGAGCTTAAGAAATGTATGAGCTTCCAAGTCAGATGTAAAATGTAAAGAGACAGTCATGTTGATGTGTATACGTAGTAATAAAAAAAATCCAAACTACCTGGTGACTTGTGGTTCCACAGACCAAACCAGGATATTTGGAAAGGAGAAGCAGGTGCACAGGGTTTGATGTGAAGCTATGGCAAAGTTAAAGATGTTGAATTTAATTTTGGAAATGTTGGATTTTAAGTGTACATAGAAAAAGCTAAGTCTTAAAGAATTTAACATAGGATTGAATTGCAGACAAAAAGATAGAGTGGATGATATAAATTTTGTGGTCAGAAACATAGAATGAACTCCTAGAAGGGGATAAGCACATCAAATAATGAACATAGATAGAGAGGTTGGAGGTTAATGAGAGGATAATGTAGGGTTTGGATTATAGGGTAGACACAGGAAACAGGAAGAAGAGAGCAGTATCTGGTGGTAGAGAAACAGGGGAGAGAAATGTCATGACCTGGGCAGGAAAGAGTTTTAAGCATAAAGCAATGGTCAGCAGTGTCAACTATCACCATGAGGTCAAAGAATGGAGAACAGAAAACTATCTTTTGGGTATTTAGGGATAGATCACTGGTAATACGTGATGGGATGACAGGACACTGATTTTAATTGTAGCAAGTGAAAGATGGAAGATAAATTACAGAAAGGAAAGGTTTGAAAGCAGGTCAGGACAGAAGGCAGGGATGATCTATTCTAGGAATGGGGTTCCCAAGAAAAAGGTCAATATGATAGACAGGATAAGCAGTAGGTGGGCTAAACTGAACTGTATTTAAAAAACGGGAGTAGAAATTTCCTGGGTTATTTTGATAAACAAGGCAAATATTACTTTAGAAAATGAAATTTTTGCAAAAATGAACTTTAGAGTCACTTTAATTAATTGTATTTGTTTGACATTTTATTTATTTAATTTTCATCATATATATTACCATTAATAAATGATGCTTATATGAAATGTGTAAGAAATGAAGTATTTAATTGGGAATGCTAATATAAAAAGAATTTTGCATACCTCTACATTTCCCTGCTGTCTGCTTCCTTAGCCAGATGTATACATGGATCAGATAAGTATTTGTTTTTATTTCATTAGTTTCATTGGTTTCCTGCTTACAAGGATAATAAATACTTATTGAAAAAATGTCACCCAGCACAGAAAGGTTTAAAGAATAATTTTTTTAAATCCCAGGAAATGATTCTATTCAGAGATAACCAATGTCATTATTTGGTAAGTCCCCTTCCAAATCTCTTTCTATGCATAGATACATAGTTGATATTTTACATTAATGAGATCATACTGTAAATGTGGCTTTGTATCTGCTTTTCTGCATCTAACAATATGTCGTGGATATTTTCTATTTCCATGAATATGGAGTTATGGCATCCTCTTTCAATGGCAGTCATTGTATAAAAGAACCATAATTGATTTAAGCCATCTCTTACTGCCAGACTTTAGACTTTTTCGATTTTTCTGTTTTAAACAGCACTGTAGTGCACATTCCTGTGGGTACATTTTTGTGCACTTGTCCAGTTAATTGTCTTCTCTTTAAATAATATTCTGGAAATAGGGTTGTGGATCAAGGCTATGCATTTTTTATATTGTGACGCATATTTACATATTACCTAATACCCAATAGAAAGGCTGTAGCAAGTATACTTCTGCCAATAACACATACCAGCACCCAGAAAGTTGTTTTAAGTGTCTTACTATTATTTTTCATCTTAATTCAGGCCTGTTTTCCATTCTTATAAAATAAGAAGGCTGAAATATTGCAGAGATTCTTAAACTTTTAAGCATTTTAGGATTATTTGAGAATTTTTGAAAGTTGTTTAACCTCCGGGAAAAAAAAAACATAGGCAAAACCAGAAATTTTTACTTACTATTTGTGAGAATACACAGATTCTTTGGAGTTAAATCGTAGACTCTTTAGGAACCCTACTCCATGAATCCAGGTGAAGAATTCCTTAATTACATGATTTTAAAGTTGCTTTTTCCTTTTAACCCTAACAAACACACACGTTTCACAGATACATCACACAGTCATGTGCACATAGAATTTAAACATTTATTTGGAAAAAAAGTGACATCTGCTTGATATAGAGCCTAGTCTTATTATGACCTATGAAATAACTTCAGTGTGCATAGTTACTGGAATGAAGTTTTTCTCTTTATTTCAGGTTCGTCAATGGCGAGCCCACCAAGAAGAGGTAGCAAGACTGGAAATGGAAATTTCTGCCAGAAGAAGAGAAAAGGAAGAGGAGAAAGAGAAACTGTGGAAGAAGAAGGAATTGTTGCAAAGAGCAGAGAAGAAAAAAAAAGTAAAAAATCTATTGTCAATATGAATGTGTGAATGAATGCTTAATGGCCTGATTGAGCTTTTTGGTCTTGGTGTTTGGCATGAAATTCTCATAAGCAGTTCTGAGAACATTCATAAAGATCTAGTGGAATGTTTTATCTAATGAAAAGTTTATTTGAGCTTCAAAGATTTGTTGACATGGAGGAGAACCCACTTTGTTGATTTGTGTGAGCACAGGTACCTGTGATTAGGAGAGGTGCTGTAGGTTAAAAAAAAAAAAAAAGACAAGGTTGTGACAGTTGTTAAATCCTGTAATAAATAGGGACGTGGCAAAAAATGGGAGGGTGCTGTGCTGGGATAGTGTCTTGGTTGATGGCAATGTGGTAAATAATTGCCAAAAACATCCTTGTTGGTAGAATATATTATACTAGAGACAGTGCGATTCATGGAAAGTCAAAATGCCCTTTAGAGTTTACTTCTTGCCTGTTTATTAGATGGTTTTGTTTTTCATTTACTAACACAAATTCATCACTCCTCTTTTGAGTAAACATTTGTTGCACAATCTTAAAACTATACACCGAAAGAAGTGATTGTTGATAATCCATGGAAGATAGAATACACTTAAGGGTTGTTTTGTTTTAAATATATATATGAGATACTTATTTAGGCATTTATGTTTTTTCCCACCACAAAAATTATGAAATTTGCCATAAAAATATTTTTGTTAGACATTTAATCAGATATATGAACCATTTTTTAAATGGAGTGGCTAAACTCTGTAGAAATAATTCACAAAAAGTCAATTAATTTGTGATCAGCAGAGTAAAAGGAAATGTCTTTAACCTATACACCTGTTTTGACTTGATCTATATGGTGTAAAAAAAATCTTTTCTTTGGAAAAGCTGCTTACAGTGCTAAGAATGATTAATTAATTCATGGTCATTGGTGGACAAACTTTTCATTTTTGTGAACATGGTTGACGTTTTGCACTATGTGACCAACTAAGTCAAAGAAGCTCATGCCTAGAGGTTGTTCCAAGTTGAATATGTAGGGGTAAAGGAACTATGTATTTTAAAGCTATAAGCCAGTTTTTCCACATTTTATTGTACTTCAGTTGTCATTGTTATTGATTTGTTTTGTGACTTTAAATCAGCAAAATGGTGTAGAGGCAGCATTGTGGAAAACAACATACATAGAAGTTATATGATCATTTGACAAAGTCAGCTGCTAAGAAGATATACTTCACAGTGCTTATTTTAATTCAAAAAGGAATTTGATTTCTGCTTCTAAGGAAGTAAATAGGGTGGTTTTATCAAGTCCCTATCAAGAGAGTTGATGATTAAAGGGAATAATTACATGTACCTCCAAAACTCATAAATATTGATCACGTTTCAAATAATGTAAGTGAGCTATATATCTCTGGAATAGGGGAACTTACCAATTATTTACTGTTATGAAAGTACAGTATGTGAAAAGCATATCCCTCTACTTGGGCCCTCGAAGCATTTCTTCACTGTGACTTAGCGTGACCACAAAAAGTATTATACTCGTAGGCACTTGTTTACATGCGGTGTCAACTTAAATGTCATATGAAGAGATTTGGAAACAGTTTCATTTACTGGGGGTTTACAAAGACAGGTAAAGCCATACAAATTAAATAACTCAAGTATTGAGAATGGGAGTCGGTACAATTAATTGTGCCAATTAAGTTTGGGTTGAGGAACTGGCATGGCTACACAGGAGAGGATGGAGGGACATCACTAGTTTGTAAGATTTCTGGAAGTGAGAGAAAGGCATTTAAAAGATGAGAGAGAGAGAGCTTCCTGAGCCTGCAGATGGGGCTGACAATTGCCTCATAAACACTGTAACAAAAACTGAACAGAGTAATGGAAGGAAGAATTAAGCTATTTTAATGGCTGAGGCACCCAAAGCGCTAACCTAAATGCAGCTTAAAACAAGGACACTTAGGCCTGAAAAGATTAAGGCTGAGGAGAATTTCAGTATCATTAGTTGTGTGTGTAAATTAAATATCCTCTCCTCATCTTAGAATGCAAGATGTGATCTATACCTATGAGCATTAAAGTAGTACATGTTGAAAAAACATGAAAACCTCCATGCCTAGAATGCATTTTTGTCCCTGGTTGCATTTTGCTAAGCTTCATGCAGGGTGTTACATGTATAAAGTGTCCTGTACTTTGTAATAAAACATATTATAAGAAGTGCCCTATCAAATTTGTTGTCCTATTTATATAGAGTATAGAGGACATTACAATGTTTTGGGAAACTAAGCCAAATTTGTGGTCAAACCCTAGCAATTGCGTAGGACCAAGGCATACGACTTATTTTATTTTTAAAATACTTTTTCATTTATAAAATATTTTTTTAAATAGAGATTGATATGATATAGACATTAGTACACATTGGCTAGCATTAAAATGTTAACATTTTTCATTTTGTTTCAGATTTTTAAAATTTAAATAAAGGAGAGAATATTACAGATAAAGTTGAAATCCTCTTTTGAGAACTTCCTCAGTACCATTTCCCTTCTTTCCTCCCCAGAGACAATCATGATCAGGAATTTTACTTCTATCTTTCCAGGCCATATATAGATTTTAAGATATTTTGACATATAATTTGTGACTTTAATTTTTTCATGAACACTATCATGCTGTGTCATTCTGCAGTGTTTTAAAAATATGTCTGTGTTTCAGGGGGTGGGGGACAAGGGGAGGGAGAGCATTAGGACAAATACCTAATGCATGCAGGGCTTAAAACCTAGATGATGGGTTGATGGGTGCAGCAAACCACCATGGCACATGTATACCTATGTAACAAACCTGCATGTTCTGCACGTGTATCCCAGAACTTAAAGTAAAATAAAAATATAAATATACCTGTGTTAGTAATACACATAGACCTAATTCACTCTTTTTTTTTTTGAGACGGAGTCTCGCTCTGTCGCCCAGGCTGGAGTGCAATGGCGTGATCTTGGCCCACTGCAACTTGTGCCTCCAGGGTTCAAGTGATTCTCTTGCCTCAGCCTCCTGAGTAGCTGGGATTACAGGTGCCCGCCACTATACCTGGCTAATTTTTGTATTTTTAGTAGAGACGGGATTCACTATGTTGGTCAGGCTGGTCTCAAACTCCGGACCTCAGATGATCCGCCCGCCTCAGCCTCCCAAAGTGCTGGGATTACAGGTGTGAGCTACCATGCCCGGCCTTTTAATTGCTACATAGTGTTCCGTAGTAGAAGTGAGCTAGCATTTATCCATTCTCTTTGGTGGTTGACATTTAAGTTTCCAAAGTTTTGTTCGTATAGGCTGTGCTGCAGCAGCCAGCTTGTACGATGCGTGTGTTCAGGCTTTCACTAGAGTGTACCTAGAAGGAGAATAACTGTGTTGTAGATTCATATACTTTCAACTTTATAAGATTTTGGGGGGTGGTTTATAAGATACTACAACTTTGCTTTTTTACTTTTGTCAATTTGATAAATTTTAAAAGTATCTTATAAATATTTTAATTTGTATTTCCATGATCATTTGTGAGGTTGAAAATCTTTCATGTTTACTGGAGAGTTTTCTTTCTCTGTAACTCACTTATTCATACTTTTAAAATCCATTTTTTAAATTAATATGTAAAAGCTCTTTATAAATTCTAGATACTATTTCTTTTTGTAGTTATATGGGTTGCATGTATTTTCACCCGTTGGTCATTTGCCTTTTAATTTTGCCTGCAGTATCTATATTGCCATGGAAATTTAAAACGCTCAAGTAATCAAGGTTATTAAACTGTTTCTTATGAATTATGCTTCTCTTCATGAACTGTGACCTGGTAGCAAGAGCATCTCTACAGGTGGCTCTTACATGTGTCTCTGTTGAAGGTCATATGCATTTTACCCTTTGGCCTGGGAACAATTTTCGTATCAGTTTCTAGACTTGGGACACTATGCCGTGAGCCTAGAGTGCATCAGATTTAGGGCTAGTGCACAGCACTGGTCTGGGGTTCTGCACTTGACCCTTTTCTTCTCTGGTCTCCCTGGAACTTTTGCAGAGAGTGATTATGGTGTATCTAGTCCCTATTTTGCATCTGGACAAGTCCTATGTGACTTTGTGCTATTTTTAAGTAGCTTGATTCCAGCTCCCGTGAGCACAGGTCCCATGACAAATGTTAAAGGCCCGGCCACCAGCTATGCAGACCTATACTGGGTCCCAGTTTTCCTCAAGTCCTTTGGCTTCAGCTCTCTCTGACTGCTCTGACTTTAGGTTCCATGTTTATTTTTGGCACTGGGGCAGTGTGTGTGCGTGTATGTGTGTGTGTAGTTGTGTTATAGTTTGTCCAGCATTTCTATGTGTTTGAGGTAGGAAAGGAGATTTCCATGTCAACTCAGAGATACTGACCAGAAGTTCTAGCTGTCTTTACATATACTCACCACAAACCTAGATTATCTTTGTTTTAACTATTTTACTGTTGGAGATACATTTTGGTTCTTCAGCGTTTAACAGCAGCTTGGCAGAAAATTACACCAGCAGCTCCCTGCTGTCATGAGAGGTGTTGCTTTGGTAGCTGGTGCTGTTTTCCCCCCATCTGCTGTCTCATCTACCTGGCTTTCCCTTCTCCTAAGAGACTGGCAGTAGAGGCAGAGAAACTGTGCCATGTGCAAAACTCCACCATACAATTTCTGAACAAGAGGTAATCTTCCTCCTAATTCTTCTTTCCAGCAATTTGTCTGTTATTACCAATTTACTGGAATAATATTTTGGTTTGTATTCGATGCTAATTTTACCCTTGCAGTTGCCCAGCTCCTTAAATCACTTTTTCTTCTGTGCTTTAAAACTCAAGTTGAATATAATAGTTACAGTTTTCATAGTTTTAAGACTCAAAGAAAGTTTTGATTCCTAAGTTGTTAGATGATATTGATGTTTTTCAGGAGCATCTCTCTATTTCTGAAATTGTTGTCATGATAAAATCAAAAGATAACACCTCTCTATAAATGATCCCTGGGAGCTATTGTAAGAAACAAAATTTCCATGCTAGATGGACCTTATATAATATTGGTTCCCATACCACCCTTTCTCTAGATGTGGCTCTTTGTGTAGCTTAAATCACAGAAAAATTTCTCTGCATTATTGAGGTTTAGGAGATGTTGTTGCTGCATGCTGCCTAGTTTAGAGTTCCACAGAATCCATTACAAGGATGGTTCTAGCCTCACTTCCAAAATGGAGATTTTAGCAAGACTCACATAAAAAGAAGACATATCTCTCCCCTCGTCTAGCGTTTCAAAATTCTCTCTAATTTTGCCAACTCCTAATCTGCACACCAGACACTTTGTGCAATTGAGGAGTGGGGAGCATTTTCAAGGATATCAGGATACCTCTGCTGTGACCTTCAGCCTTACCTTAGAGATCTTTCTGGGGAGGGATCTGCCACTTTGTGAATTCTTAGCTTCTTGTAACATCATACCAATAAATACCAAAAGACATGGCTTTGGTAGAACATTGGCACTTGGGTGTTCCCCCACGCCCTCAGGGGATCTCATAATACCCAAATTACATGTTTCCTGCAGAGAACCAAGAAGAGGAGAAATAGTCTAAAACAAAAACCAGTAGACTGTCATAAACAGAATGCAGGTTAAAGGACTGTAACCATTCTTATTTCAGAAGACTCCAGAAGCTCTTGCACAGGAGAGAATTCAGAGTACCTCCCCACTTCAGATCTGAACCATTCTCCCAGTGTGGGAATTTGTAGGTTCTTATCAGGGCAATGAATCATGACATTATAAAATCTGTTCTCCAGCATCTTTTATTCTAATAGTATACTGATCTAAAGAGCTAAGAGTAGAAAAAATGGTGAGCACAGAAGAATGATTTTTTAAAAAATTCCCAGGCTTTAAACTCTGCTTTTTCAGGATTGTTGAATTTAAAGGGGTCAATGAATAACACCAAAAGAAGTAGGCTTCTAAGGTGGGCTATAGGATCCCCTACCCACCCTCCAGATGTGCCCTGTATAATCACCCAGACCATAAATACTGTGGATTTTACTCCCACGATTGGGTCAGATTATATGGCACAGAAGACCTTAAAATTATCTGAGTGGTCCTGACCTAATCACATGAGCCCTTTAAAGGCAGAGTGATTGCAGACTGGGGTGGTCAGAGATTTGAAACATGAGAAGGATGTGACCACCATTGATGGATAAAAGACTGAGGGAGTCACATGGCAAGGAATGTGGTGGCCTCAAGGAGCTGAGGGTGGCCCGGGCTGATGGCCAGCAAGGAAATGGGACCTATAGCCTACAGGCCCATAGCCATAAAGAACTGGACTTTTATGAATGGGATTGGAAGCAGATTTTTTCTCCTGGTGAGAACTCAGTTTTGTCAATACCTTGATTTCAGCCTGGTGATACCACAAGCAGAGAGCCCAACCACACCATGCTAGACTTCTGGTTTACAGAATTCTGAGCTAGCAAGTGAGTGTTGTTTTAAGCTGCTAAATTTGAGGCAATTTTTATACAACAACGATTTAAAAAAAAACGAATACAGATTTTAGTATCTGGAAGTGAAATGCTGCCACAACAAATACCTAAAAATGCAGAAGTGGCTTTGGAATTCATAAGTGGGAAGAGGCTGGAAGAATTTTGAGGATATCATCTTGAGGATGATAGGAAAATGCTAGAATACCTTGAATCAACTGTTAGTAGAAATATGGATGTTAACAACGTGACTGGTGAGGGCTGAGGAGGAAGTAATGAATGTATTATTGGAAACTGGAAAAAGGAGGATGGATCACTGTTAATGTGGTGACAGAAAGCCTAGGGCAGTCATGTCCTGCAGTTAGATGGAAAACAAATTAACCAGAAATGAACTTCCTAGTTGATGAACTAAGGTATAAAAAAAAAATGTTGAAGGTGCCACCTGGATTCTTTCTGCTGCTTATAGTAAAAAGAAAAGAGATAAATAGAGGGAAGAAATTTAAGTGAAAAGGATCAAGACTTGATGCTTTGGGGACTTCTTGACCTATCTAGATTGGAAAAGATCTTAGAGTTAACAAATTACTGCCAACAGTATGGCATGAAGAACAGACTGAGGTGTGAATATACAGTCCTTTGTTTTAGTCTTGAAAAGATCAAAAGGTCAGAGTATTTAGTCATATAAAAGACCCTTCTGGGAGATCAACGGTGCTTCTCATGGATCTTTTCAAACTAGCAGGCCTCCAGGAAGCTTAAGAGTGGTATCCCTCAGCCATCTCGGCAGGAGACCGAGAGAGACGAGATTATTTCAAAAAGATTGTGGTATAGCTTTTGTCTGATGTAGTGAATTCCCAAAAAATCCACAGAGGTCCTGCTGCTTTCTTGGGAAAATTTTATTAGAAACACTGCCAGCTTGGACTGAAAGGGACAGAGAGAGTATAATGTGAAAATAGGCTAATAGTCCCCCAAAATTTGATTATAGTGATGGGAGGCAGGCTGATAAAACGACTCAAATGCAAGTGCCTACTACCATTCAAGAAGAAGGATGAATGACCCTTGAACCAAGAGGGCAGAATTTAATAGCCCAGGTATTAGAGACTGTGGCTGGCCCCTGTGGCCCCTTGCATTTTTTTGATACTTCCATCATTGAACAAACCCACCTCTCTAGGCTCAGAAAGAGCTGTGACTATCCAGATCCTCCTGTAAAAGCACAGGCTACTTACTGCAAGGCAGAGAAGGGGGAAAGTGCCGCCTGAAGACAGATGGCATTTTAAGAGAGAGACAGGGCTGAGCTGAACTTGTTCAGTCATTTCTCCCACATTTGCCAATCAGAATGACAGGCCATACTGTGAACCCTCCTGGGGAGAGGAAGTTCCCAGCTATGTGAGGAGTGGAAGATGAGCATTCCCCCTAAGAAGAGTATAGGGTAGCTTCCATATCCCCTGGTACATCCATGGTGCTGAAATGATATTTCACTAAAGGTTCAATAGAAGGAGAGCAGTCCAAAGACACCTTTATTCAACTATATGTTGGCCTTAAACCTATAACTAAATGGTTCACTAACAACCTCATTAAGACCTGAGCCAAGAAGTTCCTAGATATGGAGGTATTGGAGCTGATCTAAGAGGATGTATTTACCAGAATAAAGATGAAGAAGAGCCATGGTGGAAGGAGAGAAAAAAAAAAAAAACTACAGAGTGGGTAGCAGATGTGGAAGGCCATGAATTCAGTGAGCCCACTGGAAGTGGGGAATGGCTCAGGGTGGTATTGAGCATGGGGCTTTTTGCATTCCCTCAGACCTGAGCTGGAGTTCCAGCACTGCCACTTCTTAACTGTGGGGCTTGAGGGAAATTACTTTCTCTCCATTTCAGTGTTTGTGTCCGTGTGCTATTTGCATTTGTATGATAAGAAAATGCATGTGAAGCAGTTTGCACGTGGCTGGCACTTAGAAAGGCCTCAGTAAATGATGTTCTAATTGTTACTTTTATTGTTACCCCAGTGGAATGGTAGAGCAGAAGTCAGTTAGAAAAATCATGAGAACCAAATAGAAAAGGTAGAAACGAGATAAAGATAATAATAATGAGAGGCAGTGGTTTTAATGCTGATTCAGAAACTAATGTCATGAATACAGTTCTTTTTCTCTTTGCCTGGTTACTCTTTACCTGGTAACAGAATGTCTCTAGAATGGCAGAACTATACCAACACTAGTGACTGTGGAATCCATTGAAAGGTCAAGTAAGAAGAAATGTTCTAATTACAGCATAGGGCATGCAGAAATAGTTATCCACTTTAAACCAAAGAATCTTTGACTCATTAGTAAGTACATCCTATGGTTCTAAGTGGCAATCATCAACAAAATGTACTGATTAACACCTAAATAGTTCAAACAAATAAAACATATACTAACTTCATAAGTTTCATGACTTGCTGACCTTATTGTAAACTATATACATAAGTCTTCTAATCTGTGTTTTATTTTGAAATCCCAAAGTCACCTTTCAGAAAATACTATGGCTCAACATATTTCATTTACTGTTATATTGAGTATTGGTACGAATGTCCTCCAGCACATAGTACTGTGTGGCATTTGCCTCCTTTCCAACAGCCTCCCCACCCTTTAACATAGGTTAATGGTATCAACTTCTAGTAAGATACATTCACAATAAGATTGTGTATAATTCCAAAGGGGGCATTAAGGGTCCAAACAAAATGATCATTCATTCATTTGCTTGTTCAATAAGTACATACCAAGTGCCTTTATTGTGACATGTATTATACCCAGTCCTCCATTCTCCATACCTCATGCAATTATAAGAGATCATCCACTGAAGAAATTGCCCCCTTTCTCGTCTCTGTTTAAAGGGAGGTGTTTACCTGCTCTGCCACAAAATGATATACAATTCTTAGGTCAATGGGAGCTCTTATTAATAATACAGAAGGATGTCTTTTAGCTTCAGACTTTATAAGCACAGCAAAAAGAGTTAATAGAGAAAAACTAAAAATATAAAATGAAATGAACTATATACAGTTTGTTACTGGTTAAATTAAGCATGCCCATATATAGCAAATTAAATACATTTGTGCATATACATACATACATATATGCATATGCAAATATATGTATATGCATGTGTACACACACATGTAGAGTGTGACTTTGAGATTTACTTCCTGCTTTCTCAGGGAGTATCAACAAAGCCTTAACCTAACCTAAAGTAACATTAACCTAAGTTGGGGCGGTTAGGAGAGTGCCTTTGTTCTCATCCATGCCTAGACCTCCTTTTATTTCCTGTTCCAGTATCATCAAACTGTAATTTGGGCATCTGTCTTCACACTCACCCATGCTGGTCTGACTGCTTCCTAGTGTGAATACTCTTATGCTAACAGAAGTTATTAGTTTTGCTGTAGCTAATCAAAGTTCAGGCCTTAGAGTATAGACTTTTTGCCCTAACTGACTCCAGTAGGGTTTATTAACTCTCTTTCTATTAATTTACCTGTTTCCATTGAGGCCTTTAATTGTTGCAGGCATGTGTGTACTGTAGGAACTGCAGGATATGGGACTGTCCTCTGCAGTTTTCTTTGATTGCCTGTGACTGAATGCCTTTCATCTCCATCGAATGCTCTGCTGTTGAGGAGGGAGAGTGATACAGATCTCAGGGCTTCAGGTGGTGGGAAAATCAGAGTGCTGCCTGGAAGCCAGCACATAGCAGAGAGGTCCCTGTGAGATGGTACCTGCTGATCCTGGCCCAGGTCATCCATTTCTTCCAGGTCTTTTTCCCTCATGACTCTCCTTGTTAACCTTGTGTAACAGAGAGGCTGATACTTCTTTTAAAGAGGTGTGTGTGTGTGTGTGTGTGTGTGTGTGAGAGAGAGAGAGAGAGAGAGAGAGAGAAAGAGAGAGTGATCTAACTGGATCCCAGTTAGACAAACATGACTTAAACTGTAAATATTGTCAGTTTATATAATATGTTACTAGGGCCACCTGAAATGTGAACACAAATAAAAATCCCATGGCAGGACTCAATAGTACAGTGTCATTCAGATGATCTAAAGTTGGCTTATAGCACTCTTTTTACATGTTTGTAAACCTGAGAATATGGAGTATAAGAACTCTCATAGACTTCTTAGACGCTGGAAACATGTCTTTGAACCACTCTGAACACCAGCTTGGGCTTGGCTCTAACATCCATCCACCGAGATCTCTCACAGCAAGCATCCTCACTGCAAAAGAACTTGCTGCCAGTAGAGCTGAAGTGTCCCTACTTGGCTGAGGGCCACTCTGATTAACTGCTTCCTACCCTCCCTTTTGTGATTCTTTCAATTAATAACTCCTAGACATGTGATCTTGCAAAGTTTAAGGGAGTATTTTTTATTTAGTTATTAGTCTTTTTCTTTGGGAATCTGATGGAGTACTGCAAACATGGGAACTAAAGAAAAAAAAACCTAATTGGTAAATTAACTATAAGGATAATATAATGGTCAAAAGGAGACGATAGCATATGTTTTTTTGTAGACAAGACTCCCAAGTAAACTGGGATTCAGACCTTATTTTCTGAAGATTTAATATTGGTTCTTTTAGTATTATTGTATGTGTGAAGAAATTAAGTAGAATAGGAGGTTTAATTATGCAGAAGAAATAAACTAGGGATCATCTAATTTTTAAATGTTCACAATGTTCCTTGTTTTGTTATTAAAACTTAGAAATAAACATTATTTTATTAAATTAACTTATTAATTTAAATCAACCTTATTAATTTAAATTAACTTTAAATTAACTTAACCTTCTAACATGAGACTGAGCACATGGTCAACTCTTGGTACAGTATATAAGTCAATAGGTAACAGAAAAGTTGTGGTGGTAACCCACAGATGGTAGAATGGTAATCCAAGAAGCTCACTTTTCTAGTTTCAGCTGTCTTGTAAAAATAAAAACTTCCACTAGAGCATCTTTTTAAAAGGTAGAAAAGCTGATGGAATCTTTCTACCCTCTGTCAGGACATAGTTTTAAGAAAAAGCCAGGGGTGGGTGGGGAGGGAGAGAGAGAGAGAGAGAAAGCCTGGATAATCAGGAGCCAGATGTATTTGTTTTTCTGGAAAAGATTTCCCATTAGACAGTTTTAGAGAAAGAATCTTGAATTTAACTCCAGGTATAAATTTTTGACTGTACTTTCTGGCTAGGTCTTGATTATTCATAGGGATTTGATTTAATTAACAGATACCTAAACAGTACTTGCTATGTGCAAGGCAGTATTCCATGTTCATTTAATCTTCTTAACAGCCCTAAGGGGTAGATACTTATATGATCCTCATTTCATAAATGAAGAAACTGAGGCACATAGGGGTTATGTAATTTCCCCGAAGTCACATGAACATTAAGTGTGCAGTAAGGATTTGAACCTGAGTGGTCTGACTGGTCTGATTTTAGACACTGTGCTATGCTCCCCATCAGCATGATTGCTGTGTGCTGTTAACTTTGTGATTAATTAATTTTGAGAAATCTCAGTTTCAAACTATTTACTTTCGGGTCACTTTAATGGCTTTGGTCCTGTCCTGGTTTACTCAGAACGATTCAATGGCTAGGTAATTGATAATCTTAAAACTCTTTATTAGTACCTGCCTGCTTTCTAGTAGAATTTCTTGTGTGTTCTAAAAGTTCACACTGCTTACTATGTCTGTCTCCCTACTCTTCTTAAAATTCTTTCAAGATTCTTCCCTCTGAGATAATGAATTATGATGTCTAAACACTTACAGGACACCAGACCATTATGATATGATCATAGTTGAAGTATCAAGACATGTTTTATGGAACAGTAAAAAATACCTTCTTCATCGCCTCCTCAGTGCCATTCTTTTGTTAAGCAGACTGAAGAAAATGTAATGATTTTGGTGTGATTTCTTTTCCTACTGACATCATATTTCACAAGAAGAGAATTTCCACAGGTTTCCAGTATGACATCTGCCCACCTCTCAGAATCTGTACCCCTTACCTCCCCTTACCTCTTTTTACAGTGCATGACGTGTCATGCTCCTGTCTAAGGCTAGTCCCTCCATTTGTGCGTGGAATCCTGTCCCATTTCTCCTGCTCAAGTTTATCCCAATTTCTCTCCCACCACCATCCCCCTTTTTCTAGCTCTTTCCAGGTACCCTAAAAATACACCATTATGACCTTCATCTATAAACTACCCTCCCTTGATCCCACATGCCCTCTTCAGAAAATCTCATCATTCCCTGGCCTATACACAGTGTCTCCAGCGTCTCTCCTACCATTCCCTCTTGAACCATTTTGTCCCTCTGCTCCAGCAATGTCGCACTTGCCAACATCATTGCTTACCTCCGTATTTCAGTGATCAATTCTTTGTCTTCACCTTACTTGAATTATTATGATGGAATTCATCACTGCCTCCTCCTTGGAAAACTTGATTCCCTTGGCCTCTAGGAAGCCATTCTTTCTTTGTTCCTCTGTCTTACTGGTATCTTCCTCTCAGTAAACTCCTCACCATTCCATCTTCTAAGCTTTGGAGTCTCCTGGGGTGGCAGGGTGGGGGTCAGTCCTCTCAGTATGTGTACTCTCTAATGATCTCAGCCAATCCCTATGACTTCGTATACCATTTATTTCCTAATACCAATTCATACCTTTGGCCTGGACTTTTCTTTTGAACTCCAAACTCACATGTGTTAACTCCTCAAATCTAATATTCCCAAACTGTATTCTTGCTTTTGTCTCCAAAATACTCTTTCCCTAGTTTTTCTTTTTTCAGTAAATGGAAATCTAGTCTGCTAGCACTCAGGCCGAAAGGCTTGGTATCCTCTCTGACTTCTGTTTCCGCCCTTATACCCTTACCTGTTGGCATGGATAGAAGGCTGTACCTTTAAAATATAATTAGGACTATTATAATAGCTTCCTAATCTCCTAATTAATCTGTCCCCTCCCTTTCCGTTTCCACTCTGCCTCTCCAATCAGTTTCCCACACAGTAGGCAGACCGATCATTCTAAAACTCACTTTAGATCATGTCACTGCTCTGCAGAAAACACATCAATGACTTCCCATTCTACTCAGAATAGAATCTAGAAGTGTAGAAGGGACATACAGGGCCCTGTGTGATCTACCTCTCTGCTCTGCTCCGATACTTCTTAAATCTCATATCCTACTCCTCTTCCCATCGTTGAGCTCCAGCCCAAGCAACCTACTTCCTACTCCATGAACACTCGAGCATATGTCCTCTCAGCCTTTTGCTCAGGTTTGGAACACTGCTCTCCCAGATGTCTGCATGACTCACTCCTGCACAGCATTCAGGGTCCTGCACAAATGTCATCTTAGAAAGAAAGTCCTTGATGGCCCAACAAAAATGGCATCCTCTTTCTCTGTCACTATCTATTTATCCTGCTTCATTTTTTCCTTAGCACTTGTCACTCCCAACATCTATTTATTGACTATCTTCACTTCCACTTCTAGAATGTAAGCCCCATGAGAAAAGAGAATTTGTCTAGTTTCTTTATTGCTTTAGCCCCAGTGCTGGCACAGGGCACTCAAAATTAGTGATTGAATAAATGAACTCAATGAATGAAAAGTATATCACTCTCCTTTGATGTTATGGTGTAGAGGAAAGCATGCCAAGCTGAGAGGTCTTAACAAGAGCGGCGACCTTAGCAAGTTATGTAGGGTCTGTGGGTTTTGCCTTCTTAGTTGTAAAATCAGGTGTTTTGATTAAATGATTGCAAAAATCACCTTGGTTCTAAGTCATGACTGAATGACTCAGGTTTGATTACTTTTCACTTTTCACTCTCTCTGACACTTCAGGTTTTGAAATACAACATCCTTAGTCTATATACTCCCTTCTTAATGAATAGTGAAAAGAGAGAAATTAAACAGGATTACAGACAAATTCATTTCAGCCATATCAACATATGACGTGATCATTATGCAATATTTCAATGCCCATACTGAAAACAGACCTTCCTCCTAAAGAAGACATGACAGTTATTTTTTAATCCACCTGGCATTTCAATTAAGGGGGAGATAACTAATGTGTTTACCCAAGAATACTTTCTTGGCTCATCATGTTATAAGGACATGGGACTGCATCACAGCAGAAAATAGCTTACTGCCAATTGAGTGGGAAGCTTTGCTATGGGAAAATGCTCACATAAGTGACCAAAGTAAACATCACCTAAAAGAGATTAGTGTTATTTATTTATGCATATAGACATCATCTACTTCCAAACAATTTATAATAAAAGGCATTAATACTTTAGTGCTGGATATCTTCTCCCTGAGTCGTATCACTCTCCATTCTGCTCTGTAGCACAGTTTTCACACATGGCTTCCTTGCCCTCTGGCTTTTGGTTTGGTTCAGCCAAAGTGGAACATGGGAGATCAAGGTGAGGGAGAGGTGTAGGGTTTGGATAGTTGTTTCTGCAGCTCCTTGCCCTGCAGGGTTGTACTGACCAGTTGTGTCCTTCACCAAAGATCTCAGCTCCCGTCAGGGGTCCTCCTCACCCAGCACTGTATGAGCCCTTGTGGTTGCCCTGCATTCCCACCCTCCTTTGTCGGTTGTCCACTTATTACATTCTTCTTAACTTATCCTAATTTTCAGTGTGCCATCTGTTTCCTATTAGGAATCATTAAAATAGAAAGTCAGTAAAGGAACAAAAGATGAGAAATTAAGGGAATGGGAATATCATTATGTCAGCAAACAAGACTAAAGAAGGGTGTTGTAATTGAACATGGTTAAAGTTAAAGGGAAACATATAGCTCTTATTTGCTAATAATAGAGAACACACCAGCAGATCAGGAGCTGGCAGCATGTATTGGGAGGAGGAGTACAACCCACTCAATGGATAGCATTTTCAGTAGAAATTTTACAAGAGCCTAAGTCAATCCTCTTATGAGATTGTACCAGCCTTTATAAGACCTGTGGCATAAAATTAAATCATGATTCTTTGAAACTTTTCTACAGAAAATGAAACTGCTGCCACATGCAAGGTGATTTAAAAAATGTTATATAGGAATATATATAGGATTCTTGTCATTTGACCTGATACAGGAATAGAATTTGGAAACTTTAGGAATTAATAATAGTTATGCCCCTTACATGCTCCTCCCAAATATTAATTTCCTTGGCCAGACTTCATAAAAACTGGCCATAATATACTTACACATAATAGACACAATATACTTTTGTAGTTATTACTATTATTTTTTTTAACTTTTATTTAAAGTTTAGGGGCACATGTGCAGGTTTGTTACGTAGGTAAACTTGTGTCATGGGGGTTTGTTGTACAGATTATTATATCACCCAGGTATTAAGCCTAGTACCCATTAGTTATTTTCCTCATCCTTTCTTTCCTCCACCCTCCACCCTCTGGAAGGCCCCATTGTGTAATTATAAAGTATTTTATGTCCATTGTAGATAATTTGGAAAATGCAAGCAAGCATACAAAATACAATAAAAATCACCCAAAATCCTAAACCACTGCCAAAAGAAAATTAACAGTGTCTTTACACTCTTTTTTCTACATATCCAAGGACTTTAACTTAACTAGAATCACACTATATATGTTATTTTTAACCAGATTTTTTTCTTATTGACCAACATTTTGCATATTTTCCCCTTTTTCTCCTGCCGCATAATTTTTAGTGGTTGCATAGTGTTACATCAGAATAGTGCATTTTGCAAATCTTGCAACTTGGGATCGTTACATTGTTTCCAATTTTTCACCCTTTTAAGGTTGTGATGAACATTCCTGTATATAAATCTTTGCATAGATTCCTGCCTGTTAATTCTTAAAAGTTTATTTCTTAATTCTTAAGATTTTTACTAGTTATTTTCTTATTTTTATTTTTTAAAATTTATTCTTCAGAAAAAGTATGACAATTTATCCTCCTACCAGAGGTAAATGAGCTTGTTTATCACCTTGGAGATTGGTTGCTAAAATGTTCAAGTTTAGGGCACTGATAAGTAGCTGAAACACGAACAGTTTTAATTGCAGACTGAAAGGAGATCCATTAAGTTCAAATAACCAGGCAGGATGGTTGCCAAATTGACTTTCTATTTTGAAAATGAAGGATTAACTCTGGTTTCTTACTCAAGTAGAGAGTTTTTCCATCTTTGCATAATAAATGCCCTGGAAGGTAATTCTTTTGAAGCCAATTTTTTTTTTTTTTGAGATGGAGTCTCGCTCTGTTGCCCAGGCCGTAGTGCAATGGCATAATCTCGGCCCGCTACAACCTCTGTTTCCCAGGTTCAAGTGATTCTCCTGCCTCAGCCTCCCAAGTATCTGGGATATTAGGCACGCGCCACCATGCCCAGCTAATTTTTGTATTTTTAGTAGAGACGGGGTTTCACCATGTTGGCCAGGATGGTCTCTGTCTCTTGACCTCGTGCTCCACCCACCTCGGCCTCCCAAAGTGCTGAGATTACAGGCGTGAGCCACTGCACCCAACCTGAAGCCAATTTTTTATTCAGAAACTTAAGCCAGTCCCAGGTTGAAGCACACAGAGATCTCTATACCATCAAACTACAGAAGAGGTAATGTTGGCTGAAAGGTTTTGAGAGTAGGAATGACTAAGTATAGAATACCTTTAATCTGGCTTCCATGAGCAATTTGACCTAGAGACGTACCAGGTCCCCATTCTCTGTTGGGATTAAATGCACCTCCAAACCCCTGCATGAACTGGCTAAATGAACTGGCTCACTGTTTGAAAAGTTGCCTATCTAGATGTTTTTGGATTCATATGAGCTGATATAAGAAAAGTATTTGGGGCAATGCTATCTTTCTATATTCTTTTTCATTGGATCAGTTTAGCAAATGTATACCTTGTATCTCTCATCTGAAAGGTGCAATACTAGATACAAATAAACATGATAGTATAAGGCATGCTCCTTACCATTCAGAAGTTCACACAAAGTTGTAAAAACTATGTGGCAAAATATAGATAATTGTAAAATTGATCATATAGAAAGAGGAGTCATACTTCAATTGGTGGTGATTTTAGGGGGTACAGGGACCATCATTGATCTAAATGAAGTACATGGGAAAAAATTATAGTAAAAAAAGAATGCTTTTCTATTAAGACATCCTGTTATGTTTTTACATATAACAATGCTATGTTATATGTAAAACATACTTTTTGTGTGGAGTTGCGTATTCCAGGCCAAAAGTAGAAAGGGGATCTTTTTAAATAATTGATACATAGTGATTGTACAAATTTCTGGGGTACCTGGGATATTTGATACATGCATAAAACATGTAACAATCAAGTCAGGGTAATTGGGATATCCATTACCTCAAACATGTATCATTTCTTTATGTTGGAAACATTCCGAATATTCTCTTCTAGCTATTTTGAAATATACAATGAATTGTGATTAACTATAGTCATCCTACTGGTGCTATTGAACACTAGAATTTATTCCTTCTACTTAACTGTAGTTTTATATGCATGAAACAACTTCTCTTTATCCCCTGCCGCTTACCCTTCCCAGCCTCTAATAACCACCATTCTACTCTCTACCTTAAAAATAGGATGCAAGGAACTATCTAATTAGAATCTAGAAAATGGAATAAAAATGTGCTTTATCTTCATGGCTTATGGGAACTGGAACTGGATGCTTTGAACTTCATATCTTTTATGAGTCTGGTTAAGTGTTATGACTTCCTTCTGACTGAGTCACAGGTCAGAGATACTGACCTGACAACAATGTACAGAAGTCTATTTGTTCAAAGATTCAACATCACGCAAGCGTGAAATAAGAGACAAACTATTTGCTACTCTAATCCTTTTGTCCTAACTTTCTGCTTCCTATGTGTAAATAAGAAATTCTCATTTCATGTTGAATTTAATGGTTGTATAATATTGCTCCAAGATTTTTTTAAGTTAAACTTTGAGATACTCTAATATTATAAATGTTCTGTTTACAAGTGTAGTTTTTAATAGGAAAAAAATCTGAAAGATTACAAAAGTAAGGTAGGATATAAAAATGATCTTAGACTGAAAAATAGCATGACATTATTTGGGCTCCAAAATCTATATGGTGAATAGTTTCTACAGTTTTTATTTCTACAGTATTTATTATACTTTTACTGGCTTAACTTTATTAAAATGAACAAAATGTGGGACTGTGAAAATAAACCTCTTGCATTCAATACAAATCAGAAGTATAATAATAAGAGGAGATGGGGATAATGAGTGCTTGTTTTGTTTTTCTGTAAACCTCATGTGGAAGTAAAGAGACAAGCTATAAATTCAACTCTTATCATATGCTGACTTTCTGATTCTTCTGTCATTGAAACATTATAAGAATCCTTCAAAAAGTCTAACAATCAGTGCATTTAAAATCTCTGTCTCAACAAATGTCCCAAAGGGCTAGTTAAATACCCTTAGTCTTGACTTCAGTTTGAGGCTTGCAAAGCTAATAATTCTTGATACATAAATTGTAGGATGAATTAATTGATGAAAAGTGAATGGAACTGTCCTTAGGGAGGTACTTAGTTTGGCCTTTACCATCCTGAAAAGAAAACTGCTGGCCCGGTTCCCATGTACAACTTTGTTATTCTTGGACCAGAGACCAGAAGAAACTTCCAGTCACCTAAGAGTGATCAATGATACCCTCTTATGCGTTAGACATGACACAATGTACTAAGGATACAAAGATAAATAATGCAGATTAACATGGGAAATGCTGTGCTAAGAATACACAAATAATGCCTTAGAAGGTACACCTAGCTGTATCTGGAGGAGAGGGAGAGGTAGAAAGGCTGAGAAGGCAATGCTAAAACTGAGTCTTTAAAGGATGGATAGGAAGGATTTACCAAGCAATAAGGCAAGGCAGAACTTTCCAGGCATGTACTAAATGCCCAAATATATTGGTAAAGATCCAGGGCCAGAACCTCATGAAAGAAGTCCAGGAATGCAGGTAGTCAAAGAAAGGAGGGTCATAAACTATAAGCTATTGGTGTGCCATGGATGGAGCTACTGTTTTTCTAGAGGGCTCAGGAGAAGATTCGAGGACGTGGCATTTGTTCTCATCTTATAGATAAAGTAAGTTTGACAGGTGGAAGAGGGAAATTAAGTCATTCTAGTAGAGAAAGCTGTGCAGAAAAGCAAATAAGCATGAGAGTGCATAACCACGTTCTCTTTCCTGTTTACATCCTCATCCTGGAGACCTCATCCAGTCCTCTGGTGTCAAATACTGTTTATGTGGCTATCTCCTTAATTTAGGTCTCCAGCACTGAGTTCTCCCCTAAGCCACCCATCTGTGCCTTCAGATGTTCGTCTGGCCCCTCCAACTTAGAGGTCTTATGGGCTTGTCAAGTGTTATATGTTCAAAACTGAGCTCCCAATTTTCTTCCTTTTCCAAGCTTGTTATTCTCCCAATCTTCTATCTCAGTTACTAGTATCACCTTTCAACCAGCTGTTCAAGCAAAAACCTAGGAATTGTCCTTGATTAGTCTTTCCTCCAATCTTCACATGGAATCTCTCAATGAGCCCTCTTGGAATCTTTCAATGAGCCCTCTGATTCTACTCAAAAGCACATCTCAGATCTGAACACTTGAATCCATCTCCTGAGTCCAGGGACGAGCGCTGCCTTTTCCTTCTAACTGGTCTCCCTGTTGTTCCTTAGCTTCTCTACTACCCATGCTCCACTTCATATCCAGAGCTCTCTTTTTAAAATGTAAGTCAGATCATGCTACTATTTGCTTTAGTCTCCTCAATGGCTTTTCCTTGTTTCTAGAATTAAATCCTGGCCAAATCATCTAACCCCCATGCAGCTCTCCAATCTCGCTTCTAGTCTTAACCTATGCCACCTGCTCCAGCTCCCTGGCCTCTTCCCAGCTCTCAACATATGCGAGGTCTTCCCCATCCAATGCTGTTGCACCCTCTTCCCAATGTACTCCCCTCCATCTCTTCCCATGGGTGTTTCACTCTCATCTACTAGGTTTTCAAACAAATGTCTTGTCATCCAGATGTCCTATTTAAGACATTTAAAAGATACCTTCTACTAATTCTACTCAAATTTTTCTAAACCATCACTCTACGTATCCCCTTCTTAGAGGTTAATACAGCATGTGATATTCCATTCATTCATTCATTTACTATCTGTCTCCCTTTCTAGAAAGTCTCAGTTCCACAAGACAGAGGCTTTATTTCTTTTTAAGTACCAGTTATCATGTGCTCAATAAATACTTGTTGAACAAATGAATGTCAAAGTCCCAAAGTCAATAATGGTTTAATACTATAGGTAAGGGTTAACAGAATCAAATACACAGAGACATCAAGTAAAATCATGATTGAAAAGGATATTTGACCTGATCCTGTGGAACTCACCAGTGAGAGCAGTGACTCTGGAGTGCAGTACAGAGGTAGGAATACCATAGGTGAGGAGTGAAATAGAAGATGTGCACATGGGAAAAAGCGAGTTGCTAAGATGCCTGGCGAAAGAGGAACAATGAAAGGTATGCTGCTACAATCTTTGGGTTCTAAAGAATTTCTAAATTATTGCAATGGGATAAAATTATGTTTAATTCCATGTGAGAAGGAAGCAGCAAAGAGCAAGAAGCTGAAGGTACAGGGGAGAGGAGGGGACAGATGAGGAGGGAGGCTACGAAGAAGGTGGAATTGGGAATGGGATCTGCAGCCCAGGTGAGGCATTAGTCTTGAACAGGAGGAAAAATACCTCTTCTTCTGATGGGCTGAACAATAAGAAAGATATCTTGTAGAGCTTCTGTTTGCTCTGATGAAAGTGAGGAAATAGCAGCAGGTATGGAGCTGAACATAGTGAGCAGGTTTTAGAATATCACTATGAGAAATTGAGAGGCATTGTCCAGGAATTCATAAATGGAATGCTTATTGTCATTGAAGATTCAACTGAAACCATAAATTTAGTACTAGTTCCTACAATTATGTCATCAATCAAATGGTTATTAAGTACATGCTATGTTTTAGACACTTTAGCTGAATATCTCACAATTGTTGCAGCCTAGTGGGACAGAAGAAAAGTATATTAATTAGCAAAGCCTTGTGATGAGAGCTGCACTAGGGAAATAGCATTATATAACTGGAGCCCAGAGGATGATTGGAAGTGGGTAGGGCAGGTTCTGGTCACAGAGTCTATTGCTTATTCAAGATTACCCAGTTGGAACTGTTTTCAATGATAATAGAATTCTGGAGGAAGAGGAAGTTCCCTAGAATGGAGGAAGTCATAGAATTATGAGAATAACCGGTTGGAAGGGCAGTCAGACAGATGGTGAAGTTGATTAGGAAGGTTGGAAGGGCATTCAGACAGGCTGAAGTTGCCTGTATTTGAGAAGGCTGTGACTGAAGTATCTGAATTCTTTTTTTTCTCTTTTTTTTCTTGCATTTTCTTTTTTTTGTTGTTGTTATTATACTTTAAGTTTTAGGGTACATGTGCACAACGTGCAGGTTAGTTACATATGTATACATGTGCCATGTTGGTGTGCTGCACCCAGTAACTCATCATTTAACATTAGGTATATCTCCAAATGCTATCCCTCCCCCCTCCCCCCACCCCACAACAGGCCCCAGTGTGTGATGTTCCCCTTTCTGTGTCCATGTGTTCTCATTGTTCAATTCCCACCTATGAGTAAGAACATGTGGTGTTTGGTTTTTTGTCCTTGTGATAGATTGCTGAGAATGATGGTTTCCAGCTTCATCCATGTCCCTACAAAGGACATGAACTCATCATTTTTTATGGCCGCATAGTATTCCATGGTGTATATGTGCCACATTATCTTAATCCAGTCTATCATTGTTGGACATTTGGGTTGGTTCCAAGTCTTTGCTATTGTGAATAGTGGTGCAATAAACATACGTATCCATGTGTCTTTATAGCAGCATGATTTATAATACTTTGGGTATATACCCAGAAATGGGATGGCTGGGTCAAATGGTATTTCTAGTTCTAGATCCCTGAGGAATCGCCACACTGACTTCCATAATGGTTGAACTAGTTTACAGTCCCACCAACAGTGTAAAAGTGTTCCTATTTCTCCACATCCTCTCCAGCACCTGTTGTTTCCTGACTTTTTAATGATCGCAATTCTAACTGGCGTGAGATGGTATCTCATTGTGGTTTTGATTTGCATTTCTGTGATGGCCAGTGATGATGAGCATTTTTTCATGTGTCTTTTGGCTGCATAAATGTCTTCTTTTGAGAAGTGTCTGTTCATATCCTTCGCCCACTTTTTGATAGGGTTGTTTGTTTTTTTCTTGTAAATTTGTTGGAGTTCATTGTAGATTCTGGATATTAGCCCTTTGTCAGATGAGTAGATTGCAAAATTTTTCTCCCATACTGTAGGTTACCTGTTCCCTCTGATGATAGTTTCTTTTGCTGTGCAGAAGCTCTTTATTTTAATTAGATCCCATTTGTCAATTTTGGCTTTTGTTGCCATTGCTTTTGGTGTTTTAGACATGAAGTCCTTGCCCATGCCTATGTCCTGAACGGTATTGCCTAGGTTTTCTTCTAGGGTTTTTATGGTTTTAGGTCTAACATTTAAGTCTTTAACCAATCTTGAACTAATTTTTGTATAAGGCATAAGGAAGGGATCCAGTTTCAGCTTTCTACATATGGCTAGCCAGTTTTCCCAGCACCATTTATTAAATAGGGAATCATTTCCCCATTGCTTGTTTTTCTCAGGTTTGTCAAAGATCAGATGGTTGTAGATATGCGGCATTGTTTCTGAGGGCTCTGTTCTGTTCCATTGATCTATATCTCTGTTTTGGTACTAGTACCATGCTGTTTTGGTTACTGTAGCCTTGTAGTATAGTTTGAAGTCAGGTAGCGTGATGCGTCCAGCTTTGTTCTTTTGGCTTAGGATTGACTTGGCGATGTGGGCTCTTTTTTGGTTCCATATGAACTTTAAAGTAGTTTTTTCCAATTCTGTGAAGAAAGTCATTGGTAGCTTGATGGGGATGGCATTGAATCTATAAATTACCTTGGGCAGTATGGCCATTTTCACGATATTGATTCTTCCTACCCATGAGCATGGAATGTTCTTCCATTTCTTTGTATCCTCTTTTATTTCATTGAGCCATGGTTTGTAGTTCTCTTGAAGAGGTCCTTCACGTCCTTGTAAATTGGATTCCTAGGTATTTTATTCTCTTTGAAGCAATTGTGAATGGGAGTTCACTCATGATTTGGCTCTCTGTTTGTCTGTTATTGGTGTATGGGAATGCTTGTGATTTTTGTACATTGATTTTGTATCCTGAGACTTTGCTGAAGTTGCCTATCAGCTTAAGGAGATTTTGGGCTGAGACAGTGGGGTTTTCTAGATATACAATCATGTCATCTGCAAACAGGGACAATTTGACTTCCTCTTTTCCTAATTGAATACCCTTTATTTCCTCCTCCTGCCTGATTGCCCTAGTCAGAACTTCCAACACTATATTGAATAGGAGTGCTGAGAGAGGGCATTCCTGTCTTGTGCCAGTTTTCAAAGGGAATGCTTCCAGTTTTTGCCCATTCAGTATGATATTGGCTGTGGGTTTGTCATAGATAGCTCTTATTATTTTGAGATACGTCCCATCAATACCTAATTTATTGAGAGTTTTTAGCATGAAGCGTTGTTGAATTTTGTGAAAGGCCTTTTCTGCATCTATTGAAATAATCGTGTGGTTTTTGTCGTTGGTTCTGTTTATATGCTGAATTATGTTTATTGATTTGCATATGTTGAACCAGCCTTGCATCCCAGGGATGAAGCCCACTTGATCATGGTGGATAAGCTTTTTGATGTGCTGCTGGATTCAGTTTGCCAGTATTTTATTGAGTATTTTTGCATCGATGTTCATCAGGGATATTGGTCTAAAATTTTCTTTTTTTGTTGTGTCTCTGCCAGGCTTTGGAATCAGGATGATGCTGGCCTCATAAAATGAGTTAGGGAGGATTCCCTCTTTTTCTATTGATTGGAATAGTTTCGGAAAGAATGGTACCAGCTTCTCCTTATACCTCTGGTAGAATTTGGCTGTGAATCCATCTGGTCCTGGACTTTTTTTGGTTGGTAAGCTATTAATTATTGCCTCAATTTCAGAGCCTGTTATTGGTCTCTTCAGAGATTCAACTTCTTCCTGGTTTAGTCTTGGGAGAGTGTATGTGTTGAGGAATTTATCCATTTCTTCTAGATTTTCTAGTTTATTTGCATAGAGGTGTTCATAGTATTCTCTGATGGTAGTTTGTATTTCTGTGGGATACGTGGTGATATCCCCTTTATCATTTTTTATTGCATCTATTTGATTCTTCTCTCTTTTCTTCTTTATTAGTCTTGCTAGCGGTCTATCAATTTTGTTGATCTTTTCAAAAAACCAGTTCCTAGATTCATTGATTTTTTGAAGGGTTTTTGTGCCTCTATTTCCCTCAGTTCTGCTCTGATCTTAGTTATTTCTTGCCTTCTGCTAGCTGTTGAATGTGTTTGCTCTTGCTTCTCTAGTTCTTTATTTTTTTATTTTTATTTTTTTGAGATGGAGTCCCGCTCTGTCACCAGGCTGGAGTGCAGTGGCACAATCCCGGCTCACTGCAACCTCTGCCTCCCGGGTTCAAGCGATTCTCCTGCCTCAGCCTCCCGAGTAGCTGGGATTACAGGCGTGTGCCACTACGCCCAGATAATTTTTGTACTTTTAATAGAGATGGGGTTTCATCATGTTGGCCAGGATGGTCTTGATCTCCTGACCTTGTGATCCGCCCGCCTCGGCCTCCCAAAGTGCTGGGATTACAGGCGTGAGCCACCGTGCCCGGCCTTCTCTAGTTCTTTTAATTGTGATGTTAGGGTGTCAATTTTAGATCTTTCCTGCTTTCTGTTGTGGGCATTTAGTGCTATAAATTTCCCTCTACACACTGCTTTGAATGTGTCCCAGAGATTCTGGTATGTTGTGTCTTTGTTCTCGTTGGTTTCAAAGAACATCTTTATTTCTGCCTTCATTTCATTATGTACCCAGTAGTCATTCAGGAGCAGGTTGTTCAGTTTCCATGTAGTTGAGCGGTTTTGAGTGAGTTTCTTAATCCTGAGTTCTAGTTTGGTTGCACTGTGGTCTGACATACAGTTTGTTATAATTTCCGTTCTTTTACATTTGCTGAGGAGTGCTTTACTTCCAACTATGTGGTCAATTTTGGAATAAGTGTGGTGTGGTGCTGAGAAGAATGTATATTCTGTTGATTTGGGGTGGAGAGTTCTGTACGTGTCTATTAGGTCCACTTGGTGCAGAGCTGAGTTCAAGTCCTGCATATCCTTGTTAACTTTCTGTCTCGTTGTTCTGTCTAATGTTGACAGTGGGGTGTTAAAGTCTCCCATTATTATTGTGTGGGAGTCTAAGTCTCTTTTTAGGTCTCTAAGGACTTGCTTTATGAATCTGGGTGCTCCTGTTTTGGGTGCATATATATTTAGGATAGTTAGCTCTTCTTGTTGAATTGATCCCTTTACCATTATGTCATGGCCTTCTTTGTCTCTTTTGATCTTTGTTGGTTTAAAGTCTGTTTTATCAGAGACTAGGATTGCAACCCCTGCTTTTTTTTTGTTTTCCTTTTGCTTGGTAGATCTTCCTCTATCCCTTTATTTTGAGCCTATATGTGTCTCTTCACATGAGATGGGTTTCGTGAATACAGCACACTGATGGGTCTTGACTCTTTATCCAATTTGCCAGTCTGTGTCTTTTAATTGGAGCATTTAGCCCATCTACATTTAAGGCTAATATTGTTATGTGTGAATTTGATCCTGTCATTATGATGTTAGCTGGTTATTTTGCTCGTTAGTTGATGCAGTTTCTTCCTAGCCTCGATGGTCTTTACAATTTGGCATGTTTTTGCAGTGGCTGGTACCGGTTGTTCCTTTCCATGTTTAGTGCTTCCTTTAGGAGCTCTTTTAGGGCAGGCCTGGTGGTGACAAAATCTCTCAGCATTTGCTTGTCTGTAAAATATTTTATTTCTCCTTCACTTATGAAGCTTAATTTGGCTGGATATGAAATTCTGGGTTGAAAATTCTTTTCTTTAAGAATGTTGAATATTGGCCCCCACTCTTTTCTGGCTTGTAGAGTTTCTGCCGGGAGATCAGCTGTTAGTCTCATGGGCTTCCCTTTGTGGGTAACCCAACCTTTCTCTCTGGCTGCCCTTAACATTTTTACCTTTGGTGAATCTGACAATTATGTGTCTTGGAGTTGCTCTTCTCAAGGAGTATCTTTGTGGCGTTCTCTGTAGTTCCTGAATTTGAATGTTGGCCTGCCTTGCTAGATTGGGGAAGTTCTCCTGGATAATATCCTGCAGAGTGTTTTCCAACTTGGTTCCATTCTCCCCATCACTTTCAGGTACACCAATCAGACGTAGATTTGGTCTTTTCACATAGTCCCATATTTCTTGGAGGCTTTGTTCATTTCTTTTTATTCTTTTGTCTCTAAACTTCTCTTCTCGCTTCATTTCATTCATTTGATCTTGCATCACTGATACCCTTTCTTCCAGTTGATCGGCTACTGAGGCTTGTGCATTCATCCCATAGTTCTCATGCCTTGGTTTTCAGCTCCATCAGGTCCTTTAAGGCCTTCTCTGCATTGGTTATTCTAGTTAGCCATTCGTCTAATTTTTTTTCAAGGTTTTTAACTTCTTTGCCATGGTTTGAACTTCCTCCTTTAGCTCGGAGTAGTTTGATCGTCTGAAGCCTTCTTCTCTCAACTCGTCAAAGTCATTCTCCATTCAGCTTTGTTCCATTGCTGGCAAGGAGCTGCATTCCTTTGGAGGAGGAGAGGCACTCTGATTTTTAGAGTTTCCAGTTTTTCTGCTCTGTTTTTTCCCCATCTTTGTGGTTTTATCTACCTTTGGTCTTTGATGATGGTGACATACAGATGGGGTTTTGCTTTGGATGTCTTTTCTGTTTCTTAGTTTTCCTTCTAACAGTCAGCACCCTCAGCTGCAGGTCTGTTGGAGTTTGCTGGAGGTCCACTCCAGACCCTGTTTGCCTGGGTATCAGCAGTCAAGACTGCAGAACAGTGAGTATTGGTGAACAGCAAATGTTGCTGCCTGGTCGTTCCTCTGGAAGTTTTGTCTCAGAGGAGTACCCCGCCATGTGAGGTGTCAGTCTGCCCCTCCTGGGGGGTGCCTCCCAGTTAGGCTACTCGGGGGTCAGGGACCCACTTGAGGAGGCAGTTTGTCCGTTCTCAGATCTCCACCTGCATGCTGGGAGAACCACTACTCTCTTCAAAGCTGTCAGACAGGGACATTTAAGTCTGCAGAGGATTCTGCTGCCTTTTGTTTGGCAATGCCCCGCCCCCAGAGTGGAGTCTACAGAGGCAGGCAGGCAGACAGGCCTCCTTGAGCTGCAGTGGGCTCCACCCAGGTCAAGCTTCTGGGCTGCTTTGTTTACCTACTCAAGCCTCAGCAATGGCGGGTGTCCCTCCCCCAGCCTCGCTGCCGCCTTGCAGTTTGATCTCAGACTGCTGTGCTAGCAGTGAGCAAGGATCCGTGGGCGTAGGACCCTCCAAGCCAGGCGACGGATATGATCTCCTGGTGTGCCCTTTGCTAAGACCGTTGGGAAAGCGCAGTATTAGGGTGGGAGTGACCCGATTTTCCAGGTGCCGTCTGTCACCCCTTTCTTTGACTAGGAAAGGGAATTCCCTGACCCCTTGTGCTTCCTAGGTGAGGCGATGCCTCACGCTGCTTCGGCTCATGCTCGGTGCACTGCACCCACTGTCCTGCACCCACTTTCTGACACTCCCCAGTGAGATGAACCCAGTACCTCAGTTGGAAATGCAGAAATCACCCGTCTTCTGCCTCGCTCACGCTGGGAGCTGTAGACTGGAGCTGTTCCTATTCGGCCATCTTGGCTCCACTCCAAGTATCTGAATTCTTGAAGAGAATTTGGGAGTGACTTGGAAATTTACACATGCCAATGATAACGACAGGTAGAGGGTGATATATCCATGTGGTGTTAGCATCAAAGGGAGAGAGAATTGTACATATCATAATGGCCTGAAACAGACAGTTAACAATAAGGAAAATGCCCAAGCTATTCCCCAGCAAAATGGCACATGGGGTATCAGAATATGAGTATCCTTCACTCAAAAGAATTTCAGTGAAAACAAGTAAATAGTTTTCTGAAGGTTGAAGATGTAGGGAGTTTTACATATGATGACACAGGGGTTCCAGAGGTCTCAGTGGAAAGCACTGAAAAGGATTAGAGAGAGAGAGAGAGAGAAAGAGAGAGAGGGAGAGAGCACACTTACACTATAGCAATGCCTGAAGGTTGGTACCTTCAGAGTCAAAGATGGAAATAATTGGTCTTGAGATTGCAAAAAGCTCCAGGTATAACATACGCCTGGGGCCTGCACAGGACAGTGTATCAATTGATCAAGTGGTGTCAGAAATCTGAGGATGCCAGCAACCTGGGGTTGCTCTGCTTGTGGTCAAGGAATTGTCTGCAAAAGAGCCACTGACTTTCTCCAAGGCCAGTGCTGGGAGTAAGGAAGTATTATTGGTCTGCTTTAACCCAGAGAAAAATGCTCTTTGATTCCATATCTGTTCTTTTAAAAAAATTTGTTTTGAAGTAGCTTAATTTTTTTCTGATTATAAAAGAAATATGATTCATTGCAAAAATAAGGTAGTGCAGAAAAGAATAAAATAAAGATGGTTTATAATTCCCAGATGGAGATGACATAATCATTGCTAACATTTCCGTATCTGTCATTAATAGAATTCCCTGGCATTTATCAGTTAGGACTCTAGAACACTCCTTGTCAATCAATGTTTCCTCTCTCTCCTGCACCCACCCTCTCTCTCTCTCTCTCCATCTTGGGTGCTGCTGCCTTTCTAGCTTTATCTCTGTTCTCTCTAAATCCAGAGCTCTGTCATGTCTGCAGTGGATATCACTGCACATTGGGCTTATTTAATTATTCATTAAACATTGAACAGATGTTGCTATTGTGGCTGCAGAGTTGCTATGTCTGTGGCGATGGTGCTTGGGATGCTTCTTTTGATTCTCCTAGAAATCAGAGACCATGTTGCTAGGGCAAGTCAGGAAACCACTTAGATTTTCCTATTCACCTCTGTCTCAGAAGAGAAAATGCCACCTTAGGGGTAGGGCTAGCCCAGCCTCTGCAACAGACGCCGTGCTGCCAGTCACTCACTATTTACCATTGAGGTACTCACCTGCAAGAGCCAGTCTCTTGACTCAGGCACAACATGGCAGGCCAGAGTGGTGGAATGGGCCTCTGTCAAATAAACATTCATTGTCCCATCACATTGGGAAATCCTGGATAAGGGTTTCAGCTCCCTGAAAATAGCTCATACGTACCTCTGGTTTTCTCATTTTGCTTCCATTTCCAGAAAAGGGAAGTAAAACAGGCCTACTAATAACACTGCTTTCACCTTTTTGCACTTGATAAGCTCGACCTTTATTTTACCACATAAGTCAGAACTACTATATACCACAACCCTGCTAATTTGTTCTTTTCCTCCTTCCTCCCACCTATCTCCTGCCACTTCCCCAGAAGCATAAAGCTTTCAACATCCTGCTGTCCATTAGCATAAATAAACTAATGCTTTTAAAATAAAAATAGTTTTAATGCTATATTTGTTAAAGACTGCATTACCATAAGAAGATAAAAATATTCTTGAGTAACAGGTAGATCATATACTTTAGAGACAATAACACACTTTTATTGTGGTTCTCTGGAAAGTTGATTATTTTAGCCATAGATTAAAACCTTAGGTCAGCACAAGTTATATTTCCATTCATTGCAGAAATTGTTAAACCTTGCAGTTTCTCAGGGCATCTACCTTTGTGTTTTAATTTATTTTTCTGTTGCCAGTGTATTATAAGCATATCTATGAAACAAAAAAGATGAAGTGCCCTCTAAATTCAATTTTGTAGTATGAACCAGTGGATATGGTTATGGCTTTTCCCCTCATTTTTACGTATCTGTTGTTAATTTAAATTTTATGTAACATTTATACAATAGATAAAAAAATACTGGGCCAAGAAAAAACAGAAGTGGCAGGAAATGGAAATGAGAGATCTTCAGCGTCTAGAAGAACTGAAGAAATTAATGGCCGAACAGTCACTAAAAGACAGAGAAAGGTAAAAGAAAATTTAAAATTGTGTGGTAATGGAGGTGGTGAATGGAGTCTTTTGTAAAGTGTTAGAATAAATAATATCAGAGGGAGCATTTTTCTATACTTAATGTATCCTTTCAATATTTATATTCACAAATGAATACAATGATATCTATAATGCATTTTAAATTTTCATAGTCATACATGAACCTCTGGTTTTTCATTTTGTTCCTTAGATAGCTTCCTAGTTAAAACCCTCACAGAGGATTTGATAGTATTTGATTACCCACTGTGTGCATAAAATGATACTGGCTGCTGCTGTAACTATCTCTTGACCCAGAAGGAGGAAGCCATTATTCAAATAAGAAGGAAGACCCATTTACTGTGACGGAGGCTGGGGAAGACAGTACACAATTATACAATGCTGTGTGGTGTTTATTATAACATACTTAGGGCATGCCCAATACATGAAAAAAATCTGGAATTTCCTAGAAGTATGTAATTTTAGATCTGGAAAGGACATTTGAGATCAAGTAGCTTAGTCTCCTCATTTTACATATGAGTACAATTAGAGATTTAAGTTATTTTTTCCAAAGTTACTGTATCAGTTAGGGTCAATTAGGAGACAAAAAACATATAGTAATTTGAACAGGGTAAGTTTAATAGAAAAAATGATAAACTCTAACAGGAAATCCTTTCTATATAAAGAGATAAATAGCATGCTAAAGAATACCCAAGGGCTGAAGGAGGGTTCCCTTGGAAGAAACACGTTTGGAACTGAGGAGCCCTCTCCATGGTTGGGATTCACACCTTACTGTGGAAGCTATGGTTATGACCCTCTGAATGGTGGAGAAGTTCTTGGGTGGGTTAAGATAGAGCTAGTTCAATAGTCACTAGGCAAACAGGGAATACCCAACTTGGATGCAGGCAGGCCAAAGCTGGAAGCCAATTATTGAGATGCTTGCAAGGCTTAATGGAAATCTGACCATGGAAGTACTTTTGAAATTTGATGGGACTGACCATGGGTGTGCCATTGGAACTCTGTGGACACAGCAACACTTGTGTCCCCTACATGTGCTGCTGGCAGCTGTATGGTAGGAACAAGAAGGCATAAACACGCAAACCAGGAAGGAAATCCCCTTCCTCTGCAGTGTCCTTCAAGCAGCCTTTTCTGACACTGCTTAATATTTTGCCAGTTGTAGGGATAGATAGAGGGTCCACCTCCATTTTCAGAGAGCAGACAATGAAGGGTGGATTTAGAGCTGTGAGACATTACACTGATAACTGGCATAGTTATCTAATTTAGCTAGCTCCTTAGTGATTTTCACCAAAGATAAAGAAGAGAGAGCTCTCGTTTCATAACATAAATCATAGTAAATTTCCTCTAAATAGTGAGCTTCCCTGATACATTTACCTAAGTTAGTCACTGTAAAAAAATTTCCTGGAACTCTATACTTTCTGCTTAATTTCACTCTGAACCTAAAATCGCTATAATAAATAAAGCCTATTTTGAAAATTGCCCCTCAGACTCACATATAATTTTGGAAGGCATAACCATTTGATACAATGAGGTTCACTTGTATCTAGGAAGCTTCCTTTGTGACCCATGTGACTGTTATCTCAAACTCTAATCACTGAGGTTGTAGATTGAATCTGGAGTTTCAAATAGATGCTAAGCATTCCTAAGGATTTTCTGGACGAAATGCACATTATTTCCCAGGTAGCTCAGGATTTTAGAGTTTAGTATAATCTGTTACTGAGAGAACTGAGAATATAGCAAAGCCAGGGCTCGTGGTTAGAAGGTGAAGCCACCAATGAGAACCCAGATTAACAAACACAAACCAAGACCTAAGTGGATACAGGCCATGGGTCAGAAACAAGTAGATGGTTAAGAATTCCCAAACAGCTAAATACTAAAGGGCAAGGCAACAGCTGGTTGATCAGTCTAAAGCTATCCTACCAAAACAAAAGAGAGCCACAGAAATTAAAAGGAATGGGGAAAACAGAACAGATATGTAGTTCCAGCACTAGATACAGGCTTCCACTAAAATTACCCCTCATAGTCAGGGAGCTTCTTTGATTACAGAGTCATTTCAGTCTTTTGCTTCCTGTCTCAATAATTATCAAGATTAGCTGATTCAGAACTTCAGTTGAAAAAGAAGAAAAGGAAAATCAGATTAATCTGCATTACATAACAGAAAAAAAATAAGCATATTATAAGATACTAAAAAGAGTACTAAAGACTAGGAGCCAGGAGACCAAGGTTTTAGTCTTGACTCTTCTTTGAATTGTATATGACCTTGGGAAAGTCTGTCATTTCACCTCTACAGGCTCTGTTTTGTCCTCTGTAAAGTTGAACTGGATAACTTCTGAGGGCAGAGTTGATCAACTTTTAAGGGCCTATGATATGTTTGTTCAACTCTTATGTTAAAATGCTGTAGATTCAGATAATTGTTAGTCCAGTGCTTATTTGCCAATGGAAAATCAGTGAAAAAGGCCTTTAAAATATCAGGATATTTAAGACATATAATTCTCAGAAAAATTTTTATAATATTATAGATGTATATTCCTCGTTTTGTGACTTAGGGAGATAGAATTCAACATACAAAATTGCTGATAGTTTTTGCTTTTGATAGTAACCAGAAGTTGTCTTCTTTCATAACTGCATAGCACTAAGAAATTCGGTTGATTGGTTAAAACATTTTTCTGTACTACTGAAATACAATTCATAAACCTTATGTTTGATATTTTAACTACGGACACTTTTTTTCCATATCAGAATAAGGTGGCTTGAAGCAGTTTCCAGAACTGTGTTTAGAACACACACACATATCCTTGAGGGTTTGAAAACTTCCGTCATTTACTTCCCTTTTCTATTTTTAAATTCTAAGATTATATTTCTTAAAAACAATATTCGACTGGGTGCAGTGGCTCATGCCTGTAATCCCAGCACTTTGGGAGGCCAAGGCAGGTGGATCACAAGGTCAGGAGATCGAGACCATCCTGGCTAACATGGTGAAACCCCGTCTCTACTAAAAAAGTACAAAAAATTAGCCGGGCGAGGTGGCGGGCGCCTGTAGACCCAGCTACTTGGGAGGCTGAGGCAGGAGAATGGCGTGAACCCAGGAGGCGGAGCTTGCAGTGAGCCGAGATTGTACTACCGCACTCCAGCCTGGGCAACAGAGCGAGACGCCATCTCAAAAAAATGAAATGTATGTATATATATATATACAAAATTTTATATATTTATATATACCTACATAAATAAAATGATAGGTTGAACCACATAAAATTCCATTTTTGTAGGTCAAAATGGTTGAGTACTGGCAATTTCATGTGGTTCAACATTAAAAAAAGACATAGAAATTGTTTTATTTATTAATCACATTTACCTTCTCAATCTATTAGAATATGTCTTTTGCCCTCTTCATTTTATCGAAATTGTTTTTGCCCAAGTTTCCACTAACCTCCTAATACCCTGCTTTTATTTCTCAACATGCCATTGAGATTAAGAGGGAAGGCTCTAGAATCGGTTGACATTAGAATCCTGGCTCTATCCCTTATACCTGTGTGACCTTTAGATGAGTTATTTAACTTCCCTGTGCTTCAGTTTCCTCATCTGTACCTTGAGGATATAAACAGTATCTACTTCTTAAGATTGTTGCAAGGATCAAATGATACATTGAATGTAACACATTCACTGCCTGGAACAGAGTTAAGTATTCATTAAATATAAGCGATTCCTATCAATTGACTTTTACATCATGAAATACTAATGTATTCTTTCTCAAAATATTAAAGCAAGAAGGCCACACTTCAAGCCAGAAAGAGAGCCCTCACCAGAACCTAACCATGCTGGCACATTGATCTTGGGCTTCTAGCCTCCAGAATAGTGAGAAAATAAATTTCTGTTGTTCAAGTCACCCAGTCTATGATATTTTGTCATGATGGCCCAAGCTAACTAATACAATGGTATTATATTATTAAATGTATTGTGCTTTTTTCCCAGGCATGGTGGCACGCATCTGTAATCCCAGCTACTCAGGAGGCTGAGGCAGGAGAATTGCTTGAACCCAGGAGGCGGAGGATGCAGTGAGCCGAGATCATGCCACTGCACTCCAGCCTGGGCGACAGAGCAAGATTCCGTCTCAAAAAAAAAAAAAAAAAAAAAAGTATTGTGCTTTTTGTTGCTGTTCTTAAAGATTTTATACAGTACGTATATATAGGTACATTTTAAATGAATATTTTTAAAAATATTTTAAATAAAACATGTAAAAATGAGGACATTATTATAAAAATTAAAGTTAAAGCAAAAGTGCCCTTAACCACTACCCTCATGTAATCTCTTCTCTAAAAGCCATTGCTTTTATCATTTTTAAATGCATATACATACATGCTATCTATTTTATATGTACCTATATAAAATCAAGTTTAAGAACAGCAACAAAAATCACAACACATGTAACAATATAATACCACTGTATTAGTTAGCTTGGGCTATCATGACAAAATATCATAGACTGGGTGACTTGAACAACAGAAATTTATTTTCTCACTATTCTGGAGGCTAGAAGCCCAAGATCAATGTGCCAGCATGGTCAGGTTCTGGTGAGGGGTCTCTTCCTGGCTTGCAGAGTGGGGCCTTCTTGCTGTGACTTCACATGGTGAAGAGAGTCAGCAAGTACTTGAGTGTCTTTTCTTACAAGGGCGTGACTCCCACCGTGAGGGCTACATATCCAAATACCATCACATTGCGGGTTAGGCTCTCAACATATGAATTTTGAGCAGACACATTCAGTCTATAGCAACCACTTGTGTAAAAAAAGCATTTATGTATGTACAAATCGACTATTTACTACTAACTTCTATTTATAGGTTGCTGCTGGCATATAAGTCCTTTGTGCTAGTTAGAAAAAGGTGCAGCACACCAACGTGGCACATGTATACATATGTAACAAACCTGCACATTGTGCATATGTACCCTAGAACTTAAAAGTATAATTTTTTAAAAAAAGAAAACGGTGCCTCCCTCTGTTGGCATGTGCATGTTGCTCCTACTACAAGTGGGCAAATTAGGAAAAGACTCCCTTCTGAACCATGGCATACAGCTTGACAAGCAGAGGCAAAGCTGGATGTCATACTTCATTTGTATCTCTGGGTCATGGGTCATTTTTGTAGAGCACAAACTTCAAAATGATACATGGTATCTCTGCAAATAAACCTACCTAATTCTTTTAAAATAGTATATATTATTCATATTTCTTCTAAAATTTAGTTCTGTAGCCATCTGGAACTTATTTTAATGAGTGATATGAGCTAAATTGTTCTAAATTGATAGCCAACTATCTCAACACCAATTATTTAATGATTCATCTTTACCCACTGATTTAAAATGCCACCTTTGTTATATGTTACATTTCTAATTATACTTTTATATCCATATGGACTCTTGATTAGATTAAAAACTGATCTATGTTTATAGTTCTACATTGATAGCGTCCTGTTCTAATTATTCTGTTTTGCTATCTAGTAGAACAAGTGTTCACTCATTGTTCTTTTCAAAAATATCTTAGCTATTCTTATGTCAAATTTCACTTAGAAATGCTGTTGTTTTTTTTGTATTGAAATTTTATTAAGGAGAACTGACACATATACCAAATTTAATCTCCAGCCTGGGGACATGCTTCCAAATAGCTCTACAGCTCTAGACTTTTGCTAGATCCTTTAGAAAAGTTCATCTTTTTTTTTTTCTGGGGAGGACAGAAATTATTTTTGAAATAGGTAGAAATTGGTGACCAAGAAGCCAATTATAAGTTTCCTTCAGTAAGCTCTGTGAGAAAAAGTATCTGAACTAAGGAAGTGACAGCGGGAAGCAGAAGTGCTACAAAAGCTGACAGATGTGTGTGCAGTATTTACATGAGTTAGAGTTGATGACTCATGTCATCAGGGTTGGAGGCTAAAGGAAGACAAAGAATGAAACATGACCCTGAATATTATTGTGCTTTTTCTGGCCTCTTGGGTTGAAAGCTTTAGTTATTTTGTTTTCAATGTATTTTATTTCCTAATCAATTCACTCGGCTATAGTTTTTATTTTCCTGTTTATTTTTGGCCATATTCTACAAAGTTTGAAATATTGTGTTTTTATTACCTAATTTCTAGTAGTTTTCATTTCATTTTTTATGTCACAACAATAAATTGGTGGATGTTGGGGTGCTTGCCACAGGTAAGTTTCAGTTTCATTGATTGTCTTGTGATGTGCTTCAAATTGGTGAGCAAACTGGATAGCGAAATGTATAAAAGTTAAAATACTAATCAAAATATGAGTATTAAGTGAAAGATACCTTTAGTTTTCTTGGGTAACAAATGACAGTCTTCAAAATAGACATAAGAATGTATCTTTGTCTTTTTTTTTTTTTTTTTTTTTACCACAATGTTTATTCTTTGTGTTCTTTAGTTTCTGTAACTCTATGCTCCAAGTTCCTTTCTAGCCATCCCAAAACGTTGCCACTTAGCCCTCATGGTAATTTTTACCCAAAGTCTTGTCCCCCTCCCCCTACCCCACCACTGCTGAAAGCTAAACTGTCTCTCTTTCGCATGCAGTGGTTGTTCTTTCTTTTCAGCAGGGCACTGACTGCACTTCCTAACTAACCTTGTTGGGACCAATACTGGTGCCCTGGTCACTGCAGTGTAGAGTTCTCTACAGCTGCAGTGATACTTTGATGTATATGTTTATTTTGTTTTCAGGTGTTTTTAAACACTTACCCTGTTCCCAGAAACTTTCTTTACTGAGCATTCTTTATGTTGGGTAGTGAAAGATTCTACACACAGGGAGGAGTAGAAAGCTAGGCTATGTAACAGTCATATCTCATTTGTTGTATATCTTTAGCATCACTGCTTTCTATTATCAGTGACTGTTGCAGAGCATGCAAGCAGAAATTAGACCATTCTTCCAAGCACAGGGGCCTTTCTCCCCTTTACATTATGACATTTTGAAAATGCTTATTACAATATTCAATCTTTGACTTTTCTGAAGTTCAGCTCTCTTGTAGTTAACAATCTTATTCCTCTGTATTTGCCAATTATTGCTTTAATAAGGATAATTATATTGTGGCCTTTCATCTACTTATCTCCATTGCTGTTTCTTATAATTTAATAAATAGCTTGCTTTTCTCATTTTACCTCCTTTGTGCTAATTTTAATGTTTTAAAAATGTTTTAACAATATACTCCAGAAGATAATTTTAAAGATCTCTAAAAGCAGATTTACTTAGCTAAGGAGTTCCTCTAGATATCATTTCATGACCAAAAAAACTGAAGTTTGGTACAACCAACAAATGGATGCTACAGGTTCTAAGAACTTTATCAGTCAATGCTCATGTAACACTAGAGCAGCTGTTATTCCATTCTTTGCTACATTAGAATCACTTGGGGAGCCTTTGAAAGTCCTGATGCCCAGGCCAGACTCCAGACCAATTAAATTCATATCTCTTGGGAAAATTCTGACCCCCACATTTTTGGGAAATTCTTAGGGGATTCTAAAGTGCAGCAAAATTTAAGAACCATTGTGCTAAAGTTCTTTCTACACTTTCTCAAGTATGGGCCCAAAGTCATCTACTGGGTTCTTGAGACCATTCCACTTTTTGTAGAAATGCCCATAATTTCTCTTTTCCTAGACAGTACCCTCACTGAGCTCAGAGAGGTCATATAGGTGAAACTTATATTCATGGAACAGTTTATCAATTCTAGAAAACCGCTTCAAGTAAAAATTTTGCGTGGTATTTTTCTAACAACCCAGTTATGTGTATGTATGTGTGTGTATGTTTAGTGGAGAAAACGTTGCTTTCCACAGTACAAAAAAAAAAAACAAAAAACAAAAGCAGCACTAATTTTAGGTTATTTTTTCCCAAATAACAGCATTTTCCTGTATTGTAAAATAGTAAACATTTGAAGTTTAAGATGTCAATGACCATTTGGGAAGGAAGAGACTAGAGCCAGCTGCCTTTCTAACACTAAATTGGCCTTGCGAATCTAGTGTGTGTTTTGAGGTCCTTGCCAACATCAGGGAATTGACAGTTATTGCATTTTCTAAGTAACAAAGCCAGATGTTTCTATTTTCCATGTCTTTTCTTAACAATGTGCAAATTTCGACATGTTGTATTGGAAGGCATTAAGGAAATTTAAAGTGGGTTCACAGTCTAATGTTTGAGATCTTTAAAGAGTATGTTTAGTAAAGTGACTTAATCAGAAATTTTTACAAACATTTGTCATGTTTTTGCTTCTCAGCATGAGATTTCTCAAAATTAATGGGGATGCTCTTGTTCATTAAGTCTCTGTCAACCAAATCCCCATTCCAAGTGGATGTGCCAAATGATATAGTCCAAAGATCACTGTGAACCATTAAACAAATACAGTTCTTAATAGGACTGTCTGTTTTGTATTTTATATGTATATTAGAAATGTTTTGCAAATTAGCAGTAACTTAAAACATGGAAAGAAACCTCATTGGTGGCCAACAGTAATAATAATAATAATAGTACTTATGACCTGCTCCTCAGTATAACAAAACAAATTGTGGGAGATGTGTGTGTTCATACATTGGGACATGGATACACAGATTATTTGGATATTATCCTAGTAGTTCTTGAATGGAGCTTAGCTAAGCAAGCATGATTGACAGAGAGGATAAGAAATTCATGGACAAAGCAATATATAGCCATTTTGATGTGAAAATGAACAAGCAAGCTTATGCCTGTGGGCAAATGGAGCACCAGCTGGGCAGAGATGGCACAGCTGAAGGTCATTCAAGAGGTCTTGGATGATGATTTAGCTCCTGATGACTGTACATCAAGTTGACTGTACATCTCTGGTTCCTTCCAAACCACAAGCAATTGAAGCATGTCGTTTGCTGAGTAGTTTAGGCTGCTTTTACTTTGTTGTTTACAACTTTGATTTTTGATTTGGAAATCTTGTTCATTTAAAGAGATACTGGATTTTCGTTGTATGCTAAGTTGATCTGTCTGTTGCATTTACTTGTTCAGGTCAAAAAATGGAATGTCAGCAGGTATGTGTCTGGTAAAGGCCAGACAACAATCAGAAATGCTTTAGAATATGTTTTTTAATGTATAAAATGAGCATTATTACATCCCTTTATGCCCACCATTATTTTTGTTTCATATGTATGTGTCAATGAATTGACCACAGATGCTGTAATTCCAAATAGAACATCTAGGTGCTGTGATCTTTTTGAGAATCAATTATCTCAAATTCTCCTCTTCAGTAACACAGACTTTTATTTTGGTACATAACTAGTGCTACAGATATTTGGAAGTTTTTGTTGGAGCATTAGGTTGTTTTCTTTCTTTCTTTTTATTATTATACTTTAAGTTCTGGGATATGTGTGCAGAATGTACAGGTTGGTTACATAGGTATACACGTGCCATGGTGGTTTGCTGCACCCATCAACCCACCGTCTACATTAGATATTTCTCCTAATGCTATCCCTCCCCTAGCCCCCAACCCCCCAGTAGGCCCTGGTGTGTGATGTTCCCCTCCCTGTGTCCATGTGTTCTCATTGTTTCTTTTTTTTTTTTTTTTTCGAGACAGAGTCTTGCTCTGTCGCCCAGGCTGGAGTGCAGTGGCACGATCTTGGCTCACTGCAAGCTCCGCCTCCCAGATTCACGCCATTCTCCTGTCTCAGCCTCCCAAGTAGCTGGGACTATGGGCACCTGCCACCATGCCCGGCTAATTTTTTTTTTTTTTTGTATTTTTAGTAGAGACAGGGTTTCACCGTGTTAGCCAGGAGGTTCTCAATCTCCTGACCTCGTGATCTGCCTGCCTCGGCCTCCCAAAGTGCTGGGATTACAGGTGTGAGCCACCGCACCCGGCCTTGAATGAATTTCTTAATCCTGCATTCTCATTTGATTGCACTGTGGTCTGAGAGACTGTTATGATTTCTGTTCTTTTGCATTTGCTGAGGAGTGTTTTACTTCCAGCTCTGTAGTCAATTTTAGAGTAAGTGTGATGTGGTGCTGAGTAGAATGCATATTCTGTTGACTTGGGGTGAAGAGTTCTGTAGATGTCTATTAGGTCTGCTTGATCCAGAGCTGAGTTCAAGTCCTAAATATCCTTGTTAATTTTCTGTCTCATTGTTCTGTCTAATATTGACAGCAGGGTGTTAAAGTCTCCCACTATTATTGTGTGGGAGTCTAAGTCTCTTTGTAGATCTCTAAGAACTTGCTTTATGAATCTGAGTGCTCCTGTATTGGGTGCATATATATTTAGGATAGCTCGCTCTTCTTGTTGCTTGGATACTTTTACCATTATGTAATGCCCTTTTTTGTCTTTTTTGATCTTTGTTGGTTTAAAGTCTATTTTATCAGAGACTAGGATCGCAACCCCTGCCTTTTTTTGCTTTCCATTTGCTTGGTAAATATTCCTCCATCCCTTTATTTTGAGCCTATGTGTGTCTTTGCACGTGAGATGAGTCTCTTGAATAGAGCACACCAATGGGTCGTGACTCTTCATCCAATTTGCCAGTCTGTGTCTTTTAATTGGGGCATTTAGCCCATTTACATTTAAGGTTAATATTGTTATGTGTGAATTTGATCCTGTCATTATGATGCTAGCTGGTTATTTTGCCCATTAGTTGATGCAGTTTCTTCATAGTGTCGATGGTCTACAATTTGGTATGTTTTTGCAGTGGCTGGTACCGGTTTTTTCTTTCTGTATTTAGTACTTCCTTCAGGAGCTCTTGTAAGGCAGGCCTGGTGGTGACAGAATCTCTCAGCATTAGCTTCTCTGTAAAGGATTTTATTTCTCCTTTGCTTATGAAGCTTAGTTTGGCTGGATATGAAATTCTGGGTTGAAATTCTTTTCTTTAAGAATGTTGAATATTGGCCCCTTCTGTCTTCTGGCTTGTAGGGTTTCTGCAGAGAGATCCGCTGTTAGTCTGATGGGCATCCCTTTGTGGGTAACCCAACCTTTCTCTCTGGCAACCTTTACACCTATATGCAGAGGTAAATGCTTTGCAGGTCTTCCTCAGCAGCAAAGGATGCTGTGTCCTCCAGTACGTCACACAGTATTTGTGAGTGATACGGAGGCAACCATTATATACTTTATTGATGTATTGATGTCTTTATTACTAACTAATTAGGGAGTTTTACTAAGTAGTTTTAAGTAATGAAATACTGACCTTTTGGGCATAAACTTTGCAAAGATTTTATAAAGCTGCAGGGCCAGGTAGGCAGAAACTTAGCTGGTATAGGTTAAATGAAGGAAGGAGAATAAAGCCGTGGATTGGGAGAAATAACATGGTAGCTTTTACAATATGCCACTACCCTGGTGGATACCATAGAACTCCAGGCACTTGAAGTTTATTCTTTTGCGGAACTACCCCTGAAAAAAAATATGTATGTATAAAAATATATGTTTATGTTTATTTATATATATACATACATACACTTGTATGTATGTATATATAACATATATTTATGTTTATTTATAAATATACCTACATAAATACAGCCATCAGATGATATTAAATAAGAATTAGAAGGTTAGTGAAGGGAGCATGTTTATAATCTGGGGTTTTTTAAAAAATATATTCTAATGTAAGTTTTACAGCGTCATATAATTTTGAAACTGGGAGGAATCATACAATGCATCTACTCCAACCTCCTTGCATTAACTAAGGTTTTAGCTTACAAGCAACAGAAATCCTTTCTAGTTAAATTTTGTGGTAAAAAGATTTTTGTGGAAAGATATTTGAGTAGCCCACAAAATCATCAGTTAGGCCACAGACCCAAGCTTAGCAAACTGTTGGGAATAATGAAGTCTGGGAAGATAGAAAAGAGTCAGGATTGGAACCCAACTCCCTTCGGAATTATCCTCTTAAGTTTAACCATGACTACTGGACCTTATGGCGTGCCTCCTCCCCTGTGGTCTCATGACATTGGGCATCTCTGCTGGCAACACTGCCTTTGTTCCTGTTCCTGTCGTGCCACCCTGCCCAGGGCCCTAACAGCTCCTCGACAGGCCCTGCTTCTCTGCACCACTGGCTTCTGAGGGCAGCATCCATAGGGCAGAGCTCAGGTCCCACACTCATGCTCTAGCTGCAAAGGAGGCTGGGAAAGCAAGCATCAGGCCTCAGCTTACAGTGGGGATTTCTACAAAGGAGGAAGGGGGCTCAGAAGCTGAGAAAAAAGAAAGAGAACACCTTCTACAGTTCACAGCTTTAGTTGGAAAAATCAACACATACCCTTCTTTCTATACTTAAAACAGCAAAAAATTTGCTTCCACCTAAGACTGTTGTTTTACCTTTTACAACCCAAAATGTACTCACTTCATTCCCAAAGGGAATAAACTTAAAGTCTCATTTGTTACAGCATCCAGTTCCAAATCCAAGATCCCTAGGTCATATCTTTTTGCCCTATCATCCTCTCGTCTTGTCATGATCTATCTTTATATTCCATGACCTGTGAATGGAATTTTGAAGTTCACTACCAATAACAACACCTCATGTAAAATAGTATGGAAAAGGGAGGTGAAGGAAGTGAACAGAAAGTGTGTGTGTGTGTGTGTGTCAGATCAAAATGAACACCTTTCTGTAAGTGGTCCTTGCTTCTGCAAATGGTCAAGATCACAATTCAGATTTATAATTTCCCTTCTGTACTGTGAATTACGTATGCCCATTGCTTTCAGCCAGCATCTTGACTGATTGCAGTTCTTTACTCAATAGGTTGACTCCTACCTTAATTTCTGAAGGACTTGCTTGCATAGGTTGACTTTTATCCCTGGCATACAATTCCATAAGGTGTCCTAGGAATTCTTTGGATTTCATCTGCTTCTGCCTGCCTGTATTAAATTATAACACTCCTATTTCCCATTGATAGGTCTATTGTTCCAACCAACACTGTACCTTCTTTTCTGTCTGTTTGCTTCATGGTATGACAGACCCCAAAAGGTAAACATTTGCATCAGATCTTAAGTCAATGTAACCATTGTTGTCCTCCAATGGAAGCATTAGAAGTAAAACCAGCAGAGCCTGGAGTCCTGGGGATGGGAAACAGAAATTTTATTAAAGGATCTTTGGGGTTAATTGTGAAAAGCACCATTCCCACTTGTATTTAGTGGTACAATTATGTGCATATTCTGTCTTTGTGAGAAATAGCACCATATATTGGTCACTAATCAGAGCAAAATCACTTCTTATAAAACAGCATTGAACCTCAGAAAATATTGCTTCCCAGTTCGTTCTGTAGTGGAGTCTTCAATTGGCTATCTGTCGTCTTATAAGGACAGCAGTATCCGGGTGATGCGGTGAATGCCTGCGCTTCAGCCCATTCCTCTACTTCTACACAGTTAATGGACTTCCTTAGGAAGAAACAATGTCCTGTGCGATACTATGGATACACAGTTGGCCCAAAAACAGTGTATAGTGAAAGAAAATCCAATTATTTTTTCTGTCCTTTCCATAATAGAAAGTGGTCGATAAAGTATTGGAACTGGCTAAAATTGGCTGATTCCTTTGGGGTATTATACCATGTTAAGGACTCACAGTTACAGTAGTCAGATTAGCCTTGATAAAAGCAACTGACATGGTTGAGCAGTCCGTATCTCCTGTTCCCCATCACTAGGAGCATTTTATCATAAGCCCATTAAGCAAGTGGCAGGTTGCTGGGGAAGAAGACTGATACACACATAGTAGGCCATGACTCCCACCTACTTCTTAAAAATCACCTATATACAATACATGGGCACTCTGGACTAATTCCAACAATTTTTCAGGGACTTATTTTCACAATCCTCCAATCTTATTCCTTCAGTGTCCCTAATCTACTGGCCAAACCATTAGCTACTGCCCACAAAATGTTATTAATCCATATTTTATTCATCTATTAAAAAATATTTGCTGAGTACCTAATATGAGCCAGTCACTAATTCTTTACATGAGGTAAAGTGAACATGGAAATCATCCTATTGAAATTACATTTGCATGGTAAATTTCCCTCCTCCATCCCCTTTCAGGGACATTTCTGAGCAAGGCCATCAATCTCAGCACTCTGCTTCTGTCTGGACCAGTGCATGTGTAGATCCAGCTGTAAAACTGGCTCATTTTTTCCTTTCTCCAGAGGGTGCCTTAGGGGCTGTGGGTGTGGGTTGAAAGGATGCTGCTGTGGCAGGAATGGCATGCTGAGTGGGAGCTGCCTGTCTGTGTAAATTACTTGGGTCTTAAGGCCCATTCTACATTCGTTTAATGAGTTGGTACTGCTTAGGTACTCCTAGAAGCATCTGGTGGCTCAAGTGACACCCAGCTCATTGGAATAGCGATGAGTCTCATTGTTACCTGGTATCTTAAGGTCAGGAGCCAAACTCTTGTTTATGAAACAGAGGTTAAAAAAATACATACCTTATATGGTTCTTGTGAGGAATAAACACACTAAAACATGGAAAACACTTACTACAATGCCTACCACATGTATCTGCTTGACAAATGATAGTTATCATAATGATCACCAGGGTCCAATAGTGATTCAAGAGCTAGGTCTTAAAAGAAAAATTACAACTTGCAAAGAAGGCATGGTTGTGCTGCAGAACCCTGAGGGTCTCTACTATGTGAGAACCTATAAAGGTTTTGACATGCTCTATAAGACATTCTAGTCACCCAGAATACACCGGGGCACCAGTGAACCCTCTGCATCAAGGACAAGTGGCATTGCCGTCTGCATCATGGCCTGGACCAGCTGGACAGCTTTCTCTTGTTCTGACCTGTGTTCATACTGTTAGCTGTTCAGATCACTCACTAAACTGACTGGCTAGGCATTCCCAAAAGCTGATTTTGCTACCTTCCAAACCTACAAAGAATCATCTGGCATTATGATTGTCTTTTTTTAATGTGGAGTAAGAAAATCTGTATTAAAATCCCTATCTTACCACTTCCTACCTCTGTGACCTTAGTCAAGTTGCCTATGTCTCTGAACACACCCAAATGATTGTTAGCAGAATTAAAGGAAATGATGTATATAAAGCACCCGGAGTACAATACACACCGTTACATTCATTTCTCTCTACACCCTCCTCCTTATCTACAATGTTTAGCCAGCTGTCTGGGGATTTGCCATATGGATGTCTCCCTGGCACTTCACATTTTCCATGCCTCAGATAGAGATATTCATTGCTCTCTCCACCCTGTTCTTCCTCCAGCATTCCCTTTTCTGTAAATGACAACAGGATGTACTCACTGCCCAATCAGAAGCCCAAGGTGACTCTTCCCTCTCTTACTCCCCACTCCTACAGCCAAGGGCTTATTAAATTCTGTGAATTTACCTTTTGAATATTGATATCCTTTGCTGTCACCCTGATAGGGCCACCATCCTCTCACCTGAATTGCAGCCACAACACCTCACTACTTCAGCCTTGCCCCAAAGCAAACACAGCTAGTCATGTCATTCAGATACTGAAAACCCTTCTGTGGTTTTTCTTCACACTTTGAGTAAAGTTCAGATGCCTTAATGTTGCCCATGGGATGCCCATGGCTGGACTCCGCTTAGCTCTTTAATCTCTCACTGGAGTCCTGCCCCTCCTACTCCTCTCCAGACTGCTGGGCCCTGCCAGTTCCTGGTAGATCCACTGGGTCTTCAGATGGATGTTTCTTCTACTGGGAACATTCCTGTGGCTGACTACATTCCTGTGTTCTTCATGTCTCTGCACAAATGTGACTTCCTCAGTGAGACCTTCTTTGGCCTCTTGTTGAAGTTATGTCTTCTTGGTGTATGTTTTCATGATGCCTGTTGAGATGAATTTGGACAGAGTCAAGTATTTTGACAGGGCGTGGAGAGGATGGTTTTTCTCTGCTTCATAATTTCTGGAGTTTGAGCTTGGAGGACTTGAATGGCAGGGGAGGGGAATAATCTGATGTCTTCTTTCGTCTGGGCTGAGATGACTAGAAAGCTGGGGGTAGCTGGGAACTGTCATTTGGAGCCTTGCATGGTCTCTCCGTGAAGCTCGGCTTCTTCAAAGCATAGTGGCCTCAGAGGAGCCAGACTTCCTATATAATGCCTCTGAGCTCCAGGAGATTGTCTTCCAACAAAAAAAGGCAGAAGCCTTATAGCTTTCATGACTTAGTCTTGGAAATCACATAGTGTTATTTCTGTTTTATCCACTGGTCAAAGTAATTATAAGGCCCATCAAGATTCAAGTAGAAGGCATTTAGATCCAAACTCTCAATAGGAGGAGTATCAAATAATTTGTTATCCTATTTGAAAACCACCATAGTGCCCTTTTCCTGTACAGTCTTAACACTCATTTTGTATTGTAATTACTTGTTAAATTTTTATCTTCTCCAGTAAACTCCAGTAAATTCTACGGAAGTGGAATTTGCATCTGTCTTCACCATCCTACCTTTGTATCTGGCACATTGTAGGTAACTCAATCTCAATAAATATTCATTGAGTAGAGGAATCTAACTAGAATAAACCACTACTAGACAAATGGTAGGGCCTGATTTGTTATAGTTGAATGAGTCACACTTGTTTTAGTTCTGTTTAAACTACAGGAATAAGGAATTGTCTCTTGGTTATTTATGTTTGCCTTTTTATTCTAAACAAAGGAAAGAGTACCATCTCAAAATTGTCAAGCCTGAGTATTAAAGATCATAAATCTTAAAAGTCATCTAGTTCAATGGTTTTAATGTTTAAATCTCTTCCACTTCTCTACTAAGTGTTCCTACATTTCATACATCCTAGGTACATATGCATCTCCTGATGTTGAACTTGCTATCTTTGAGGGCAGTATATTTCATCTTTTGATAGCTATAGAATTTTTTTCTTTTCCTTTTTTTAATTCCTTTATTTTTTATAGTAAGCTCAGATCTGTCTCTTGTACACATTGGTCCTCCTTTTATTGTTTGAGACCATGTGAAACAAATGTAAATCTTTCTCCTAACAAACTTTTAACATTGAGGATATTGTCTCTTTCTCTTTCCCCATATCTGTCTCCATCCCTATAAGGTCTTTGTTTTGTGAGTTCTTTTTGGAGGGAGTATGCTTTCAACTCATTTGCCATTAATAGTGGAGAAGAGTTTAGGAGGAAAATCCTCACTGGCCAGAGGACACCACCGTGATGATGCCCACACATCGTGGTTCAGGATCACTATGGCAGTATTGTTAAAGGATATAAATTATTGCAAATAAAGCTTATTGCTTAGGAAGTTATTTGTATCAGTATCTAATATACATTTATTTAAATAAGACGAATTCATATCTGAAAGCAAACCCATTTTATTGCACAGATAAACATGAGATTGATCTGTCAAGGTAAAGACCTCAAGGCACAGACAGTGGGTAAGGTGGCTTCACTTGCAGAAGGGAGCAAATAAGACAATGCTCTCCAACTCTAAGTAGATGCTGGACTAACAGACCAAGGTTCCAGTTACCATTACTTTCATTATGACTCCAATCACGCTGATTACAAACTTGAAGCAAGCCTCCCTACTTACAGCAGCTCATGGACTTCTTTAATCTTGGAGGTCTCAGAGGACTCTCCTGCTCTCTGCTGAATGGCTGAAGAGTATAGTGCTGCTCAGACCTGTCACACCATCTAAGAGAGCCCCTTTCCTTCACCAAAGTTAAGCTAGGCAGCTAAAAGGCAGCCAACACAAAGATTCAATTTTAAGTTTTCCCTTTTGTTCTCTGGGTTAGTCCATATCTGGCCCTCTGCCTGTTTTTTGTATTGCCTGCAAGCTAAGAATGTTTTTGCATGTTTAAATGGTCAAAAAAAGAAGATAAAAAAGAATTTGTGTTGTGTAGAAATTATATGAAATTAAAATTTCTGTGTCCATAAGTAAAGTTTTATTGGAACAGAGCCAAGCTTATTTGTTTGTCTCTGGCTGCTTTCGTGTGCTGCAGTGACAGAGTTGAATAGATGCCAACAGAGACTGTATGGCCTGCAGGCCTGAAATATTTATTATTTGGCACCGTTTCCACAAAATGTGTACTGACCCCAGGTCTAGCAGGATGGTGGAAGAAGCGGGGAACATTAGTATTGCTGCTTAAAAGCAAAATATTCTTACATACTTGGGTTCTATCTCGCCTTTAGAAAAACTGAACTGAAATGAAGGAAAGCTGAGAAAACTTGACATTCTATTAAACCAAAGACACCATTCTCATCTGATTGCATTCCTTTCTGCCTATTCACTTCCACAGTATAACACTCAGAGCCTTATGTATGGTCTGACCCTTCTGCTAAAACAGAGCAAACTTATAAGCTTCTTTCCCCAAGATACATACATTAATTAATTTTGCCCAAAGTGGGAAAGTGATTGTGCGTATGTGTATGGAACACTTTAAAAAATTCATATGGAACAATGATAATATTTTTCTTTCTCTCCCACCTTTTTCTCTAAATTTTAATTATTGATAAAATTTCAAGCAAAGGAAGAGTTATAAGAATAGTGCAAATAATTTCTACCCAGTTTTACTAATTTTTAATATTTTGCCCGATTTGCTTCATCATTTGTACTCTCTCTCTCTACACACACACACTTTGTTATGCCATGCCATTTGAAAGAGAGTTGCAGACATCATGACACTTTATCACTACATTGACATGAATTAACTGAGAATAAGGACAATTACCTACTTAACCACGATACCATTGTGATACCTAAGAAAATGAATGGTAATTCCATAATATCAATTAGTATCTAGCCATATTCAAATTTCCCCAATTGTCATAATAATGTTTTTTAACCCTTCCCAAGTAAGATAATATAACCATATGAGGAAAAAAGACTATTTTAAGTAACTTTTGAAAACTCTGGGCCAGGCTTGGTGGCTCACACCTGTAATCCCAGCACTTTAGGAAGCCGAGATGGGTGGATTGCTTACGTTCAGGAGTTCCAGAGCAGCCTGGGCAACATGGTGAAACCCCGTGTCTACAAAAAATACAAAAACATTAGCCAGAGTTGGTGGCGTATAGCTGTAGTTCCAGCTACTCAGGAGGCTGAGGTGGGACGGTCACTTGAGCCTGGGACATGGAGGTTGCAGTGAGCCAAGATCATAATACTGCACTCCAGCCTGGGTGACAGAGTGAGACCCTGTCTCCAAAAAAAAAAAGTAACAAATAAAAGAAAACACTAATCTGTATACGTTATTTGGATATATTATTAGGGAAAAAGTACTGGAACGAAATCCTAAACTTCACTGGTTAGGTTTATTATTAATGGTAACACTGGTATTGAGACTTTGAAATATTTACATATAAATTGACATATTAATATTAACAGGACTAGGACTCAGTGTAAAAGAAAAATACCAATATTAAATGAAAATTTCAAAACGGTGATATTAAATATAAAATGAAAATATAAATAAGAACTTATAATTTTTAAGTAAATTTTTCTCTCTCTAGAAAGCATCACAGTAAGGGCCTAGAAACAATGACACTCCAGTGGCAATGAGCATACCTAGTATCTAGATACTGATTTCTAGATATTATTTCCCACCTGAAGGAACAGGGCTAATTGGGAAACAAATGGCTGATTCCAGGTCTGGGGCAGGGAAATTATAGGGTGAGTTTAGGCTATTTTATTGTGTCAGCTAATAAATGCTGAAGAAATGATAGATTTAGAAAATAACATTTTTTATTTCCTAATGTAATAATTCTAGATCATCAATGGATGGTGAAACTTTTAGGTAAAGAATTTTTCAGAAAATTGGACATTTACACAGAACCAAGTATAACTCTATGAATTACTAAATTAAAAGGGAAAAAATATGCCTTTACAATGGAGAGAGCTGACTATCGCTACCTTAACCAAGTGTACTGATTTAGCATCACTAATACTGAGGCAAACTGACAGTGTGCCTCATGATGGTATAATATGAAGTACATCACCCTGGTGCCAAAATATTTTACCTGAAGCCAATCAATTTCTTAGTCAATGAGTTGGCAAATTTTATTTGGAAAGAGTTAGATCATAATTATGTTAGGCTGCGTGGGCCATCCTGTCTCTGTCACAACTTCTCAGCTCTGTCAATATGTAAGCAAATGGGTATGGCTATGTGCCAATAAAACTTTATTTATAAAAATAAGCAGTAGATTGGATTTGGTCCCAGGGTCATAGTGTGTCAACCCCTGTTCAAGACCCAACTTACTGTTTACAGGAAATTCAGGGGAAAGAGGAACCAAAGTAAATAACTGGATATCAAGAGGAAATAATCAGACAAATCAAAAATAAGGAACATCCTACAAGACTTTAAATTAAACAGCATTCCTTAAGTGCTTCAAAAAACTTAATATTATGGGAAAAAATGGGTCTGTTCAGACTGAAATAAACCAGTGAGATGTAAAAACCAATTTCAGGGCATGAACCTAGATAATGATCATCTTTTTTAAACATGCACCACCCAACTCTGTGTCACCAGCCCTGTCCTTCTGCAGCTGATTTTTTTTGGGCCAGAGTGCAGAATCTTCCTTTATCCTGTCCCTGCCATCACAATGATCTGTGATCACTACCACAATGACTAGTTTGAATGCATCTCAACCCCCTTGAGCTGCTTTTCAAAGCCTCATGATATAAAATCAATGCCATTTCACCTGAACATTTGATTAAAATCATTAAGAAAGCAAGTTTATGGAGGCAGAAAAATAGATGTTTATGCTTTAAGCACCAATCTTTAATTATCATGAGACACAAGTGGATGATTTATATCATTTGACCCTTTTTATTTTCAAAGAAAAAGAAACATTTGCTTGTTCCCAATAATGATCTAATCAGATAACTATATTTTTACTAATAACTGTCATAAAGTGACCTTCATTATTCACCTATAATTTCCTGAGACAGGACTTGGAGTTAAAATGACTCCAAGTTAAAATAAAATGGAGTTTTATTTTAGAATCTATCATCTAGAAGCACCTAAAGTCTGTTATAGAAAAATAATTTAAATAACTTATAAGCTGAAAACTGGTTTTAAATTAATATCAAAGGCCGGACGTGGTGGCTCACACTTGTAATCCCAGCACTTTGGGAGGCCAAGGTGGGTGGATCATCTGATGTCAGGAGTTTGAGACCAGCCTGGCCAACATGGTGAAACCCTGTCTCTACTGAAAATACTAAAATTAGCCAGGGGTGGTGGCGGATGCCTATAATCCCAGCTAGTTGGGAGGCCGAGGCAGGAGAATCACTTGAACCTGGGAGGCGGAGGTTGCAGTGAGCCGAGATGATGCCACTACCCTCCAGCCTGGGCAACAGAATGAGGCTTTGTCTCAAAAATATATATAAATAAAAATTAAAATTTAAAAAAAAGCAATATCAAAATGTCTTCATTGAAACTATAAGAAAATTACTTTCCAAGCTTAAAGTATCATACATCTTAGAGCAGATGAATAAAACCAAGTAAAATCTCTTATAAACCAAGACGTGTTTTCTTAATTCATACCTTACTGCCATGACACTCTTCTGTTCTCCCTATCAAGCCTATACATACCTTTCAAGCAGATCCCTTTATGCTTAACTAATCTCTACTGGTCCCAAGGTCCCTGCCTCTGGTTTTTCACTCTTGTTTTGGTCTCCTCCCTTAAAAAGTCATCTTTCTGAGAACAAAGCTGTTTCAGAATCAAGGTTTGTTTGATTTCCCTCATCATAACAGAAGTCTTCTGCTTTTGTTCCTTAGGGGAGATGTTCTTGAACTTTACAATAGCTTTTCAGCTCTGTTTAACAAAGAGATAAAATTTGTGCTGCTGGTAACATACAGAATCTAACTTAAGATAAATTTAAACTCAGTTCACTGTTTCTGATTTTTCTATCCTACAAACTGTGCTTATAGGATGATAATTCCAAATAATTATTTCCGACCTGGAAAAAAAAAGACCTTGAAGCCATTTCAAGTATTCTCTGAAGATATCAGCCAAAAAGTCCAGTGAAATCCCAGGCATCATTAGGAAAGAAAACAAAGGCATGAAATGATGTGTGTGTAAAATCATCATGAATTTGCATTTGGGAAACTTCATGATTCCTGGCATGATTCAGAAAATGAATATAATGGCCATGAAGTTGGGCCATTCTTCAACTTCAGCTTCAAAGGTGCAGAGTTGATACACTGGCCTCTAGTCTGAGAACACAGTGATACTATTATTTAAAATCCACCAACTTATTTGGTTTACACATTTAATAATTATTATTGAGTGTCTACTACCTTGGGATACAATGATGGACAAAAATGACACTGTCCCTGTTTTCAAGAACCTGAAGGCCAAGTGAGATATTCAGATATCCTGGGGAAGGGAAGCACAAAGTGCTACGGACACACATGGAAGTAGCACTTAAACCAGGTAGGGAGTGCCAGGGATGAGTCAGGTGTTTTCTTAGTAGAAGGAAAGGCCTTCCAGAAATAGGAAATGTCCTCCTGCCAAATCTCCATGAGGAACTGAAAGTAATTTAGTAATTTACTATAGTTGAAGTGTTTGGAGTAGGTTGGGCAAAGGTTGTGGTGAGAGAAAAGATTAAATAGATAAGTAGAGACCAAATTACAAAAGTCCCTGGAAGCCTTAAATATTGTAGAGCTTGAATAGGGTTAATTCTCACTTTTTGAATTAATTGATTAATTCATTAGAATTAATTGCATTAACCAGTTAATGAATGCATTTAGTGGTTTTTACCTTTTCTATTCCAAAAATATTATAATATATACCCAGAGATTTAGCAAATTCCAGGATACTGGACGAAACTTGTATAGAAACTGTATCTATCATTAGAGTGGCAATAAAAAAATAGGGAAGTAATTACCAGGAGGTTGCACATAAATTATGCATAGCAGGTTAATACATAAATTGGTTCAAAATGAGATTAGACAAACACAAGGACCTCATGAAGTATTAGGGGAAGTTGTTTATTAGAGGCTCTCTTATGCTCTCCAGCAAAATAACTTCAGTGACTTTATCAGAAACGGGGTTTTAGACAGGATGTTTCTTTGGTCAGATTTGGTATCATGTGTCTTAGGTATTTATATCTTTATCCCTTAACCATACACATACTTTACTTGGGGTAACCTTAGTAAATAAGATCTTCAATTAAGCTTAGAACTTTGTAGGATATTAGAAAGCCAGAGTCCATATCTGTTTGTGGGGACAACTCAGACATCCCATCTTCCATTGACTATATTTTTGAGTGACTTTTTCGTAATTAGACCCTCTACCTTCAAATTCAGCTTCTGTGGGATCATTGATTAAAATGTTGATTAAAAACAACTTTAGGAGAAATAAAACCTTCAGATAATTTTCTCTTATTGAATTCTTCTACAGTTCTTTCGATGAAGTGCTGTAAGTTGAATCTGTCCTGACTTATCGTGAGTGGAAACAGAGAACAAAGACTTCTCTGTATAAAATTCCCAATCATTCTCCATGATCACTTTCAGTTCCCCATTAGCCTTATCATTGCCACATAAAGAGTCTTACTTTAGATTTTCCTGAATCCATTTTCTGATCTTTTAATAATGTTTGCTAACCTCCTGAATTCCCTCTTAAGGACTCAAGTATTGATTCTAAGACAGTTAATGATCTCACCTTCCAGTGTTTTAGTAGATACTAAGGTGGGCTTAAATTACAGATATTTTAATTTAAAGTTAGTCAATCAGAAGTAACTGCCCAGCTACTATCTAGTACATACAGATATGAATACATAAACACAAACACACAGATATAAACACATAGACACACAAGTGCAGAGTAGGGTTAGGTAAAAGAGCAGGGATTTTGAGCAGAGAAAAAGTAGATGTAAAATTTATATGAAAGAATTTCTGAAGATTTTAAAAAGGAGGGCCAGTGTGAACGTTATTCAGGTAAGTTATTTGATATAGGTTGTGCTTCCACAGGCCTTGGCTTGAGACATGTTGGACCATATCGAAAGGAAAGCAGATTGGGGGCAGTGAGAAAGTTTTAAGTAAAGATGGGAAATTTGACCCATAACCATGGTGTACTTTTGTACTTTCCATCTTAAAACTAAATGGGCTGGATTCACAGCAAATAATGCACTGGACATATTTAACAACTGGCTGGGGGTGGGAGGAGAGCGTTGGTTAAATCCTGATTTGCAGCACGTGCTGATTTCTGTGGTGTAAATATCCCACCGTAGCCTATTTCAAATTACCAACTTGATGTTACTGAACACAGAGATGGGAAGAGATGTGCAGTGGCATACTCTCATATATTATTTCTGCCATACAGATTTAGTAGATATAAATTATCTCAAGAGCATAGATAATAGAAAAACACAGTAAAATAATTAAAAAGTGGTGAGTTTTTAGTATTTGTTACCTTTGTTTTTAATATAATTGATTTTCTGTAAATTTACATAATTTAATAATGCCTGTGTTTAACGACTAGCTTGCAAAGGTCCCAAAATGTAACAATTGGCTCAGTCCCTCCAGCTAGTATGAAGCGGCTCTGGCATATGACTGGGGTTTACAGGCACCCCAGCTGATGGAAGAAATCATGTGAGTAAGTCCCATGAGGAGCTAATTGTGATTCCCTATGGATTGCTATGGAATTGCCTGTGTTACAGACCTGATGTGCTATATCTGCTGTGCTGCCTCCCTGATAAACTTTTCCAAAATTCAGAAGTGAGATCCTAAGCCTCCTGCGCCCACTGGACACTCTGCACTTGTCCTGGCTTGTATGATCAATTTGAAGAAAAGTGGGAGGCATCCTGAACACTTTGAAGTCTTGAGTAGAAGACTAAAGGAGCTGAGTGTGGAGGTGATATTTCTATCTTGTCTTCTTGCAGGTTGCTGAAGACTCATGCAGATTGCTTTGGAAGCAGCATAACCATAGAAAACTGCCAGAATGTGCTGTCCATGCTCTTATAAAAATGATTTCCTGAGTGGTCTGTGACCAAAAAGGGAGGCTCTGAGCTAGGGACAATGGGTACCTCTCAAAAATGGAGAAAATATTTTTGACAGGAGCCTTAATAATTCCACAGAGAAGGAGTGGGGAGTATTATCGTAAATTTTTAGCAAAAACGCAAAACTTCACAGGGAACAAGAACAAACAAAATTACTTGGGGGTAAATGAATGTTAAACGATGATGAATTCCCAAGTATATGACTGAAGGATTCTTAAGTTTAGTGTAGAAATTTGGACCATAAACTTAAAGGCCAGATGTTGGATATGCCTTCATGTGAAATTGTCAAATGTAAGAGGCACATCATAAGACAATAATATAAGCCAATGAATATATGGGGGGAAATGGAAAAGAGCAGGGGCAATTAACTGTGTCTGAGAGTGTGTAGAAAGTGGGAAAAGCATAAGATACATACCTCAAATACAGAGAATAAGCCAATAAAGCCAATGAACTGGAAATATCTTTCAGGAACAAAGAACAGATAATTTCTCCAATGTAGGTCCATATGTAGGCATTGATGGCTAGAAGCTGGTGTAGGGAGGGTCTCAGATGGACCCAGGACCAGCATGGAGTGAATTGATCCCAGCGAGACAAGCAGAGACTGTAGCACATGCAGAACTATCAAAGTGAGCTCAGGAGTAACCAGCAGGTTATGGGACATGCACAATTATCAGGGGCTTGTGGCAGGAACCAAAAAAGTGTGGATGAGCAGATGGGGGATGGGATGCTGGAAAGAGAATAACATAATAGTCAGAGGAGTTCAAGCACATGGGACCATTCAAAATAAAAAATCAAGTGAACTATGGACCAGGCATTTCAATATATTACCTGCACAGGGCAGAAATAACAAAGCATAAAGCAATATCCAAGGGGCTGGTCACTATAACAATTTTCTATCTCGTTGTTGCTGGGTTTTCTATAGTTCCCATGCAATGGACACCATTCCCAGGAAGGTAGTGGTTTCCAAACTTTAGAGAGCAAAATTGTCACCTGATGGGTAATATGAAAATGCAAATTCCAGAACCCTACCTCCAGAGAGCCTAGGGCAGGCCCAGGAATCCTCATTTTAAAAATAGGCATCCTTGAAGATTCCAGTGCAGTTGGTCTACTCACTGCTTTCTGAGAAATACAACAGTATAATTAATCCAGGGCCCCTGCTGGTGAGACAGGTCTAGAAACACCCTGTTAAAGAGGCACAGAGTTTCAGTAGTTCCATCTGGTGAGCAAATGCTGACGCCTGTGAAAGGCAAATTCATGGCCCAACTGTGACAATTAACTTGTTACAATTGCTTGGAAATATCTACTCCTTTTACTTGGTTTTGTCTTGTCTTTGATTTTTAATGTTGTTGTTTTACCTGTGTTTAATACTAAATATCAGTTCAAATCTTGCTTGGAAACAGGAGGGTAGAAATTTTTATTAAATTTTTTAAAAATTGCCAACACCCTTCCTCATTTAATCAGAAATGGAGAAAGTGAATGATGCTGTTTAAATATTAGTTGAGTAATAACTTATTTTTATACTAAATGTCTTGATAATGTATCAGAGAATACCCTTTAAACTGTAAATTTTTTAAAATTTTTTAATTTTTTTTATTATACTGTAAGTTCTAGGGTACATGTGCACAACGTGCAGGTTTGTTACATATGTATACATGTGCCATGTTGATGTGCTATACCCATTAACTCATCATTTACATTAGGACACAGAAGGGGGAACATCACACACTGGGGCCTGTTGTGGGGTGGGGGGAGGGATAGCATTAGGAGATATACCTTATGTAAAATTGTAAATTTTTATGCAAATGGATTATTTTAAAAATACAAGGTACTTCATATACACCTAATAAGTGTGTGTCTTTATCTGTTGTATTCCTATAAAGCCTTATATACTCCAATGTTCTTGCATTTATAATGTTTTATCAATTGAACAGGGAAAGTTCAAAAGTTTCCATCAACTATACCTAGAGAAGAATGCATCACTTTGTCAAAATATTGTGGCTTTTTTTATTCTTTGTAGCTCTTCCAAATCCCACAAACAAAGAAAGGATTATCGTTACTATCTGAGTGTGTGTGGGCTTGAATGCGCTAAACGTTTCTAGAGGAGCAAGGCTTTTTGATGCTTAAAAAAAAATACTGTGAGCTTTTGGTGCACACTAATCAGGGTATTACTCCACAAGCCATACCCTCCTAGGACTTCCATAGCTGATGTTATGTTGGAGCAGTCTCAGAATAGAGTCTTCCTGTGGTCCATGAGTGACAGTTGTCTTATTTGCAGAAAGGTTTGTCTCTGTTCACAATTATGCCAATTTCTGCATCAACACTTTTATGCATAGAATTGGGGCGGTGCAAACAAGACATTCTGCTGGAATTGAAGAATGCACATAAGATAGAAATGTTGACTGTGCCTGGCTAAACTGATACAATTATTTTCAAAGCCTAGAATCCAGGCACAGGATAGATTTGTTGATGTGTTAGTCTTCAGGGAAACCAGAGACAGAAAGATGTATATTCAAAAGGAGGCCTTAAGGAATATTCTTGTCTCTTGAAATAATGGGGAATCTGGCAGAGAGGAGTTGTGACATCTGGGAAAGGATAATAAAGATTAAAATTTGAGTCACTTGGAGAGAAAATGTGAGTTGCCTTTCGTATATTGACAGGGTTGACAATATCTCTAAGAAATTATAATCTTTTGGACATAAGCTTATTGCTTTTAGAGAAAATAAAATAGCCTTTTTTTTTTTCTATTTAGACCATGGGATTGCCAAGCAGCTTAGGTCAGAGAAAATAAACCTATCCTTAATGGGCAATATTGATACCACTTTGTCAGCTTAACTTGGACTAAGTGGAATTTTCCCTTGGGTTTACTGTTTGGGGTCATGGTTAGGCCCCATGAGAGAGCCAGGTCTGTTTATTTCCTGACCTCTATTACTGTGAAGTTCTCATGAAGGGAGAGAGCTCTTTCCCTAAGAAGCCTCTCCTGCTGCTGCTTTACTTTCTGTGTAGAATGTGAACAAAGAGACACAACCACCTCTTGGTGTCCTTTGTTAGCTGTGTCTAGATGGCCAATGCTTGGCCATTGTAAACTTTATTAAAATAAAATTTCATAAAAGTTAGCTGTTTTTCCTACACCATGATTTGCTTAGTAAACCCTGTCCTACTTCTCATTCAGCCTGTCTACCCTTCCCCAGCTGCTTTCCAAGTTTTAGATTTAATTATAATCCAGACATCCGACTAAAGTTTACAAATCGTGAGTTGTTGGAAGCCTGTTTTATTCTCTGGCCCACGACCCTCCTCTAGCAATTTCTCTGTTTCCTTTGAGAGAGATATCCAAAGAGAGACCCATATGGACATCTCTAGCTTAATGTAGGAAAGGAAAAGACAGGGTTTCTTGAGGTTTATTTCTGTCCATACTTGAATAAAGCTGGCGAGAAGATATATACATGTTTCCTTTAAAAGAGGGGGCTATCAGTGAACTACATATTATTTGTAAGTTCATCTGAATCTCTGTCCAGTTTATTGCTTTATCTTTTCCAGTAAAGTTGGTTCCCTGTTAATTTAATTAATTTTACTATCTTTGACTTTATTGTCTGAGTGTTGATGAAAGCAACACATCTCTCTCTCTTTGCCTTTCTTGAACATAACCTTTGGCATCTCACCTGAAAAAACTACAGGGTAGGTAACAGAGTTCCCCAAGTAGGCACTGGAGATGGGCTCTCCTCCTGAAATCCAAACACCAGGGTTCACTTGGCAGAACTCTAGGGTGAACTGCTTTGTAGAGTTGTCTGTCTCCAAAGAAAAAAAAGGAACAGTGATTCCGGAGCTCAATTCCAAAAGCTGAATTCTGAGACAAAACGGAAACTGCTAAGGTAGGTGTGACTTGGCAGAGTCACCAAAGAAGCTAGTTGAAACTCTATAGCCAGAGGAAATCAGCATTTGAGAAAGCCAAAGGAAAAAAGCACTAGAAAAAGTCACACCCAATACATAAATATATTTTATCATTTGTTTTTTTAAAGCATGTTTAAAATGCCTAGCCAAAAAGTTTAGCTAATGAAAATATTTTACTGGGGGGATTAGAAGGGTTACTTAAAAAGTAGAAGAAAAAACCCCGAAGGCGTTTGTGAAAATAACTGTTCTGCTCCACTGACTTTCTTTTTTAACCTCAAATGTTAAAGAGGCTGTTTGTGAAGCCTCTTCGCTGATCATTTCCTAGGCTGAAAGAAAATCAAGGTTTACTTCTTTGCTGTGGGCGGCTGAATCACTACAAAAACCTTTGGTCCTTTTGATGTTTGCTTTCTACAGAAGTTCTGAGAGATCTGGGAAGGAAGAAAGAGAATGTAATGGGGATTTTTCAAACAGCATTAGAGAAGCCATGTTTTATTAATCTTATTTACTTAAATCATTTGTTTGAGGGAGAAGACTGTGGTTTCTTTTGTGGTCTCAGTGCCCTCTCGGTTCAGCAGTGCTGCTAAAGAAGGGAACCCAGTCCCATCATCATAATCATACAGATGTCTATCTCCAGAAAAACGAGGACCAATTAAAATCAGTTCTCACAATAAGTAGCCGAAGTTAAAAATAGATAGAACTAGACCGAAATATTATGACTTGATAACATGGTGGTATATTTTATTAGCATGTCTTTTTAAAGCTCAATACTAAAGCAATGCCTCTTTTAGTATTTGTGATTCTGAAAACACATTTATGAAAATCTTGGGCATCAGAAATTATGTGTCTTATGAGAATTTTTCAGCTGAAAAAAACCTCTCCAATAAAACTAATCACCCATGCTTATCATTTTCTTACTTTTAAAAGCATTATTTTGCTTTACAAACAAAATTAGCATAAGAATTTAAAGAAAGGTTCCAATGTTATGAGGTAAACCCTCAACAAAAGTTCCCTTCTTACACAACTGTTAAAATGATTATATGGCCTCATGAAGATTTTTTAAATGCAATACATATTAATTGTGGAGTTAAACTATATCTACCACAAACCATTTGTGAGTTCAAGAGTCACTGTGCAAATTACCCAATTAGTATCAAATGGCAGATGTCTTTTGTTAGTGAGTTCATATGATGGCAAGTGACAGGTGCCTCTAAGTATTCAAAATCCAGATGTAAGCTCTGCCTTTGTCTACTTGATAGGTGTTTCTAATTGCTCTGGGTTTTTGGTTTGTTTTGCAGAAATATGATTGTTATACATTTACATATATGGCACTTTGTATAAATGTGCTGAATAAATGAATGTATTAGAGGCAATTGGGCAAATAAATGCTGATCTGCCTGGGTGGCCTTTTAAATTTCAGTTCATGATAAATAATTTCTGAAAGCCAACATTATTTCTGCCTGTGCTGTCCCTCCGAAATCGTGATCCTAGCAAGTCTGTATCATGGTCGTGGATGTCATGCCTCAGTTTGGCTTTTAGCATTCATGGCTCCTTATTCTCAAAAGGAACTGACACTAGATTTGTTCTCCAGTAATTCAATTTCTCTTCCAGCTTCTCAAATGATTAAATATCTTACAAAGACATACTCACTGACTAATTAGACAGGCTTAAAGGAATAATGTATATTTAATTTATTCTTACATTTTTATTTTGCCAACTCCTGTGTCCTGTTATTTACCTACAGCTTAGGATATTCAATAGAATGCTTTCCATCACTTTTTAATTTCACTCATCATTTATTCTATGTTTCTTTCATTTATTGGTGCATATCTTCTGTGTTTTAGGCACTCTGCTAGTTCTTGGGGATACACAGGAGATTAAGTCATAGCCACTAGACTCAGGAAGTATACAGTCTAGTAGACAAGACATGAAAACAGAAACTATAATACAAAGCAGGAAGTGTCTATGTGTCTATGCCATTCAGTTTGTTTACTTGACCATTCTTGCTTGCTTATGGAAAGGTAAATATTATTTCCCAAACTGGGTCTATTGAGAAAGGTTTCTGTTATCAGATAACTGAGCAATAAGCACACCAAGTCCTCCTTTTAGAGATTCATAATGCACTCCACCATATTATCATAAATATTCTGAAAGCTCCTGCCATAAATAAATTTATTTTACTTTGTTTATCTTAGTATTTCCCAAACTTACTTGAACACATTTTTATAGTATACATGTTAACTTCCTGTGGGAAATTAACATTCCATGGACCATCAGTTTGGGAAAAGAACTGATTACCCTTTGGAACAGCTAGATACATGTCCTCTTGTTATAGAGGACAAAAAGACACAGATTTCCTTACACATAGAAGATATGTCTACTAGTCAGGAATCTTCAGAAGCAACTGACAAAACCTAACTCAAACTAGCTTAGGCAGAAAAGGGAATGAATTGATTTACAAGAATGGGAATCCAGGGCATGAGTCTTGCCTCAGTGACTCAAATGGTATCTTCAGATTCCTCTCACTCTCTTTCTAACTCTTTACTCAGTACCTGTGTACTGAGTACACATTCCTACCAACAATGTATAAGTCTTCCCTTTCTCTTCAACCTTGTCAACATCTGTTATTTTTGTTTTTTACTTTTTAATTATAGCCATTCTGACCTGTGTGAGATGGTATCTCATTGTGGTTTTGTTTTGCATCTCTCTGGTGATTAATGATTGCATCTCTCTGGTGGTTAATTGTTGGCCACTTACATGTCTTCTTTTGAGAAGTGTCTGTTGATGTCCTTTGCCTACTTTTTAATGGGTTTATTTGTTTCTTTTTCTTGTTGACTTAAGTTCCTTACAGATTCTGGGTATTAGTCCCTTGTCAGATGCTTGGTTTGCAAATATTTTCTCCCATTCTGTATGTTGTCTGTTCAATCTGTTGAGAGTTTCTTTTGCTGCACAGAAGCTCTTTAGTTTAATTAGGTCCTACTTGTCAATTTTTATTTTTGTTGCATTTTTAGAAGACTTAGTCATAAATGCTTTGCCTAGGCCAATGTATAGAAGAGTATTTCCTAGATTTTCTTCTATGAGTTTTATAGTTTGATTTCTTATTCTTAAGCTTTTAATCCATCTTGAGTTAATTTTTATATATGGTGAGAGGTAGGGGTCCAGTTTTGTTCTTCTGCATATGGTTAGCCAGTTTCCCCAGTACTGATTTAATGATTAAAATCTAGGTGTGTCCATAATAGGCAGTTGGCTCTGGTATCTAATTACTGCTGGAAAGAAGACACATATTTTAAAAAACTATTCTAATATCAAAGTCATTATTTTTAGATTATATAAAGTGGTTTATAGCTAATAATCCCAAATGTGAAGTCACCTCAATCAGTTGCTTAAGCATATACATGATTTTCTTGGCCCCAGGAAGTTCTATTGCTCAAAGTTTCATATTTTATGAGTGCTTTCCTTAGGTTTTTAAGTAGCTGAAATGACCAACTCCTCTATAAATATTGCAGGCTAAAATTGTTGCAGCCATCTTATAAGACATTAAACATTGGGAGCTTGATTGTCTGCTTTTGGATTGGAGTGGACCCCAAATAATTGACCAGACATGATCTTAGCTCTGTCCATGGTACCCAGGGTACCATAGTGGCTCATCTCTAACAGCATGTAAGGAGGCCATCTGGCTTTCTATTTAGATATGTCATCAGGTTCGTTCCTAACTTTGCACAAGAAGATGTCAAACTTATACCCAACTCAGACGCCCTTAAAGTAGCAGTTCTTTATTTAACCAGCAATGTAATATAGTTACACTTGAGAGATTTGTTTGAGGGTAATCCTGAACTTACATAAAGAACAAATAAAAGCTCAAAGGATCTGGGACTTTGAGGGAGGTGGAGGCTGCAGATATTTGTGCACTGATTGTAGTTGAAGTCAGATTTCTCAGAAGTAGTTTTTAAATTGAGAAAAGAAGAGGATTCATGTTGGAACTTTGGGTAGACAGACGAGGAGAAGCTGGTAAAAGGAATGAAGAGAAAGCAGTGCAAGAGATAGGAAGCACATTCCAAGAAGAAGGTATCATCAGTACCAGGCATTGCAGACAGGTCACATTGAAGGAGCTCTGAAAGACGGCTCTGAGTTTGCAATTTTGAGTCACTGGTGTTATTGGGGAAAGTAGTTTCCATAGAGTGGAGTGGACAGAGGCCAGACTGCAGGATGGTTTGGACTAAATGAGAAGTGAAGAGCTGGAGACAGAAAGTATGGCTTCCTCAGTTAAGAAATTTTCCAGTAAAAAGAATGAAAGAAAAAAAGATGGTGTCTGAAAAGGGAGCCAGAGTTGAGAGATACATCCCTCCACCCCATTTGAATAAGTTTATACGTAGAGGAAAGAGAACCATGGAAGGTGGTTGGTTAGAGAGAGAGAGAGACTGAAGAATTAAGAAAGAAAGAAGTTCACTTCTGGAGCAAGATCCTAGCAGCAACTAGGTTTATAGGATTAGGAGCCCAGATTTAAGCAGCAAAGGATGGATGAAGGTGAGTTTTGACAAGGTTGGAAGCGGCAAAGCATACTGAGGAAATGAATGCTCTTTTCAGTGGAGCAGGTGAGGTTCTCCACTAAGAGGGAGAGTTAGCCATGATGTAGAAATTCAAGGAGAACATCAAGCAGCTGGGGAGAGAATAAATAATTCTGGAGCAGTGTTGAATGTCCAGTTAAGGTTCAACTTCATTAGTATATAATAATTTCAACAAAGAATTAGAGTTGGATATTGGCAGGGTAGATGAGAAAGAAAAGGCAAGATAATTAAAGGATGCTGTTGACAATGCCTTTGAAGAGATAGACCCAGGGCTCCAAAGCTGGGGAGAGAATGAGATAAAGCCTGACTGGTTCTTGTAGCCTGGGAGAAAAGGCAAAACTAGAAAAAAAAATTTCAGGAGGGAAGGCCTAACCTGGTACCTAGCAAGATTTCCATTGTTCAATGGTATTTAAGTTAATAAATGAGAAGTGAAGAGCTGGAGACAGAATGTATGGCTTCCTCAGTTAAGAAATTTTGCAGTAAAAGGAATGAAAGAAAAAAAGACGGTATCTGAAAAGGGAGCCAGAGTTGAGAGATACATCCCTCCACCCGATTTGAATAAATTTATATGTAGAGGAAAAAGAACCGTGGAAGGTGGTTGGTTATTAATTTAAGCTAATAAATATTGTTGAACAATGGAAATCTTGCTAAGCTCAAGTCACAGATTGAGTAAGGTTAAATGGGTGACAGTGTCAGAAGGGTGACAGGCAATCCATGTGAATGACACTTCCTAGACTTGTGCAGCATACAGCCTTTCTAAGTCTATGCCATGACCCCAGACCTGGAGGCATATAACGGGAATCCTCAGTTCAAGGTGTTGGCAGGGGAACAGTTCTAGGTGATGACAATTCTAAGTTCAGTCTAAGGAAAAGTTTGCTGAAGTAGGGATGGAGTTAATGGTGCTGGAAATCAAGAGACTGTGTGGGCAGAGTTGAGTAAATATCGGACACTGACCCAGCCAGTCAGTAGTTAATTCCAAGAACCATAGAACAGACAGGATGGTATCATCCCAAAGTCAATGTGTAAAACTTTCTGGAATTGTCACTGAGGAGCCAGAAAAACTCAGCCTCCTCTCTGCAGGTACCCTCTATTTTAAGAGGTTGCAATAAAAGTAGTGGCACCTGGGAAGCACTGGTTTTCAATTAAGGCAAATCATTGAAAGCAGCGACTGAGAATGGGGTCAGGTGTGGCTGAGTGTTCCAGTGGAGGAAGTATTTTATCACTAACATTATTTAAACTATTGGGGCATGATGATTTTTTAAAAAGGTTTTTGTCCGTTTATTATTTTTAAATTCTCTATAAACAATGAGCCCCATTTGGAATGTTATTGGAAAGGAGTAGTTGAGGAAAATGTTGAAGATATGTAAAGATATAAAAGGGTTACAGAAGGTCAGGTAGAAGGAGGAATGGTTCAGAAAAAGAAGAATAAATAAGTTGTGGCGGAAATAGTTTTTTGGATTAGTTTGGGGAACGAGCTAATATGATATTTGCAACATTCTTCCAGTGTCTCTCTCTTCACAGCTTGTCCTCCTTTCAACATGGGACTCCCAGATTGAAGTCCTTGTTTGTATCTCTCACTTCCAGCTCACCTGAACTCAAACAGCAGGCTTAGAACTGATTAAAATCAACAGGAAAATGTGGTCTTATTTATGGATTTTTGCTTCCATTGTGATAAAATATCCAACCCTTGGAGCTGCCGAAATAATTCTCAAAGAAGGTGGTTCATATCTCTATTTAAAGGCTGAGACGCCTTCGAGTTATTTCCTCTTCCTTTGATTTTACTGAATAGACCCTTTAAATATCGGCCAGTAGCCTGAGGTTTTCAGCTGTCATCAGGATACACCAGTGTTTTGTCCATCAGAGGGAAAGAAAGAGGTTCAGTAATAGCCATTATTGCAACTGCCCATCACCAGCACTTATCCAAGTCTGAGAAGGCTCTGGTCTCTGAGAGAACCTGTCATCCATGTGTGTCAGGGCCATAGGGGCTGGGAAAGAATGGGGTTGAAAGGTCCTGCTCTGGAATGTCAATAATACCAAGCAAGAATTTCTAGTTTGGAACAGTCCTGAGGCATATAACTGCAATGTTTAGCACAGGCAAACAGAAATAAGCCCTGTCTAGGTAGTAATTTGTAACTGGTTTTGTCTTGATAACAGTAGTCAGGTAAAGTCCTTTTAATCTGTATATTTATCTATGCGGTAGTTCTCAAAGTGTGGTCCCCAGACCAGCACAATCAGCATCACCTGGAAACTTGTCAGAAATGCAGATTTGGGGGCTCCGCTTCACAACTACTGAATCAGAAACTTTGGAGCTGGCCCAGAAGTCTGAGGTTTAACCAGTCACACAGGTGATTTTGATGTACGCTCATTTGAGAATGACTAAGCTATGTAGCATTGGTTCTCATCCCAGGCTGCTCATTAGAATCATCTAGTGGAACTTTCAACAAAATACAGTACTTGGGCCTGACTACTAGATTCTGATGTAATTATTCTGGAGCGAGGCCTTGGCATTGCAAGTCATTTTACAAGTTTCAGTGATTGAGAACCATGATTCTGTAGCAATCTGAAAAGGGGCTCTGTAATTTGGAAGTTTATGAATAAATTCAAAAACTATTAAGAACAATTTTGTGATTTTACTACAGTGTTCATTTAGGCATGCTTATACATAACAGACCACAAATTATGTAAACTCAACAGAGTAGGGACTTCTTTCCTCTGTTTTATTTCCCCCCACTATTATAACCTGAGCACCTAGAACAGTGCTTGACACATAGTAGGTGCTTAAGTAACTCTATGTTGACTAATTTAACTAATTAATCAATTAAAAGATGGGGTTCCAATAGCTTCACAAAGGAACCAGGAAGCTCTCTGAGCTGAACAATGGTCTCTGTTTGGGGCTGGCAAGGGTTCATCTTTTCTGGTTCTGCAGAGACCCTGTGAGTTTTCTTTGTTCTTGCCTCATGCCAATCTGTACCAGGATGTCAGTGTCTTGTGTCAGGATTCACATTCCTGTTTGCAGAAATTGGTCTTTGCTTATGCCCTTAGCCAGAATCCCCACTGAGTGGAGACTCCCAGCCCGTGTGGTTAGAGGAGTGATGCCTTTCAATGTGAATGTCTTCCTGTGCAATTTCCATTCTTTTCTTTGGGCAGACTTCTCCCCTCCACTTGAAACGTGTTGGCACCTGGCCTGCCTGCTTTGATCTGCACATTCTTCCCTGTTGGGGTGACCTGTGGTTAATGAAGGGGTCCCCTCTGCTTAGTGGGAAGAACAACCTCCTGAGTAAAATCTGAGCCAAAAACGAATTTCCCAACAGGCAGAAACAGGTTCCCCATGATGCTGCCACTGAAACACCTGATAGTAGCACCTCCGGCACATGCCTGTTTAAAGATTTCTTGTTCCATATTGACTAAGCCACATGACTTAAACACTAAGTAGCAAGTTTGATTATAAACTGCCTTTAATTCAGTAGGGCAAATTACTTGCCTGAAATGTTAGGTGGTAGGGGGAGTTCCATACTAGTTAGAGACCCTAATGAAGATACGTCTTTATGCTCCATTTTATTGCTTAAGTTTTTTGTTTGTTTCTTTGTTTGTTTTAAATTGTAGAACTTGCCACTATTGACCATTTGTCAGAAGTCTTTTTCCCCCTTGGTGGCTGTAGCTTCTTTTGAGAGGAAAGTTAGCTGTGACTGCAGATAAAAGGGAGGTCAAGATTTGGTACTTATTATTTTGCCCGGTTCTCACTGAAGTTTCAGTGAAGCCCAGGGAAGCTGTTACTACAGATCAAGGTGTTTCCAAACATTTGTATTTGTATACTCATTTCTTAGAGTGCAGTGCACACATTAAAAAGTCTCATAAATGATACATAAATTCTCCATTTCTACATGAAAGCATACTGTCCCTTCAACTACACTCAGGCCTGGAGGCTTAAATAAAATCCTTTCCAGATTATTGTTAGTGCTGTGCCGGATTCTGCAGCAGCTGTTGCTTTTGAACAATATGATGCTTCTCCTCCCCCAAGAGCAGTCGAAAATGCCTCTTTTGCAGCACTTTCAACCTTTGTAGACTCAGGGAGCATATAATAGACTGAGAAATGAACCCAAGAAGGTTTCTGTTTGGGAATTTAGTGCACAACTTAAAAACTATTGAGTTTAGCCACTTCCTGACATTGACTTTCATAGCAACAGTTTAATTTGGAGAAAATCTGCTACCTCAAATGGCTAAAAGTATTTATGTGGAAAATTTTCCAAATGATTGACTTTACTGTGTTGCTATTTTCTTTCCCCATGAATATGTGAGTATTTGGCTTCCTCCCAGGAGTTTTTCTGCATCACTTCTCTTTAGGCAAAGAAAATTTTCTATCCAGAGTAGAAGAAAGAAGCACCAAGAGTTTCTCCTTTTTTAAGTGAAGTATTATTGAGTTTAAACCATAGCATCTGTAAAAATGAAGAATTTGAGTGTGTCTCCTAAGTCCTGAAATTTTTTCATGGCCAATCCTTCAGGCAGTCAGAGTAACCTTGATCATCACTTTGGAGCCAATGCAACTGTGGTCGGCTCTGTGCACCCTCCAGCTCCGCCTTGTCTCTCGCCTCTCCATTTGCATCATTTTTGCTGCAGGACTTGTTTGTCTCCATGCCCTCTCTTACTGCCTTACCTCACCTCATCCACCTCTGTGGGATGTTCTCACCAAGGTCACCAATGACTCCTTGTTGTTTAATCCAATCATTATTTTGCACTAGAATTGATCTTTCTGTAGCATTTGATGTCGTTGACCCCATTTTCCCTAACATCTTAGGACCACTTATCTTCCTCACTTCCCTAAATGGTTTCCTCTCCTTCTTTCCCTTTCCTAGGTGTTGTTTCCTTAGGAATCAATCCCAGGCCTACCTCTCTTCTTACTCTACATTCTTTTTCTAGATGGTGGCATCTGCCTTGTGGCTTCAATTCCGTTCTACTGGTAAAGACTCCCCATGTATTTCTCCAGCCCAGATCTTGTGAAGACAGGTCTGTGTTCAAACTGAACTTAATTCTTTCACCTCCCTGTTTCTCATGTAAGTTCCCAGTCTTAGGGAGGAACACCCCTGTTCACTGTGTAAGAGAAAATTTCCTCTATCTCTTTCCCTCTCCCATAAAATAAATGAAAACTTTCTGTTGATTTTTATTTTCTACATGTTCTTTAAATCCCTATCTTTTCCCAACCTCCTATGAGTACTCTTCCCCCATCCTAGATCAGGAGGCCTTCCATTCCCATCTGGATTGCTCATCTCTAGTCTTGCCTCCCAACAACCCATCCTGCATATCACAGCAGATACTTCTCCCTGATCGAAACCTCTCATGCTTTCAAAACCCCCACAGTCCAGCCCGTCTTGCTTCTCTAGCTTCAGTTCTTGGCCCTCTGCACCTTATTTTGCTCATTTTTGGTTATTCTGAATGTCTTTTAAGACATACCTGCTCACTCTCACCTCTGGGCCTTCAAATGCTACTTTTTTGTCTGAATCATTCTTTCTATTCTCTCCCCTCCTGGTGCATTCCTGCTCCTTCTTTGGATCTTAAATTTAGAGTACTTCCTCCTATTATAGATACTGCCCTAAAAGCCCCAAGTCTGGCAAAGCTGTCTTTCCCATGGTCTCTGCCCCATTGTCCCATCAGAGCACAAGCTGCCCTGTATCATAATTGCCTGGGTCTTTGTATCTACATTGGATTGTCAGTTCTTCGAGGACAGGAGCATGTCTCCCATGTTGACGTTGTATCACCAGTGCCTAACACAGCCCTTGATGCATGGCAGGTGCTCAACAAATACCTGTTAAATGAATGAATAAGCCTCAAAGTAAATGATGAGTCAGCCTTCTCTACCACACAAGTACAAATGCCTTTCTCTCATTTGCAATTTCTTCCTCACTAGTCAAGCTCCCCTGACTGTAACAACTATTACTTTTCCACAAAACAGACAAAAACTTTGTTGCAGACAAAGCAACCTATATATCCCAAAGGAAGAGAAACTTTCCAAAGGTTCTGAGAATTAGCATATGGTAATTGTCAAATCCCAGGATATTTTTTAATTGAATCTTCACAGTAGTTCACTTAGCTTGTACTCAGTGCTTAAATTGAGTAGAACCTCATTAGGGAGGTTGTGTCATGTCATGCCTTAGTGAAAGTGGAGAGAATGAGAAATAGAGCTTTCCATGACATGGAGGCGTGAGAGAAAGGGAGCATTCTGGTCTGTGGGCTCTTTAATCTATGTGTCTTGACTATATTGACTCCTGATTTTGGCAAGAACACTCATGGCCATCAAAGGAGGTTAGGATTTTCCTTCTAAATCTCATTCTGGGTTTTGTATTCCACAAGGATCCACTGTGTGCTTCCCTCCTTTCCTCTCCTGTGTCTCTCCTTTCATGACAGACTCATGAGCAACCTGTTTCTGGGGTATTCCTCCCCAGGAGCATGTTTTCCTAAGGGAACCCTGTGGCTGCAGCCTCAGCCACCAGTACTTGCCTGGGCTTCTCTGTCACTCATCATTCACTTGTTCTGTTCTTGCCACCCTGAGCTCTTCCCCTCTCGTGGCCTCCATGACTAGGTCAAGGCAAGTGAGGGCCACTCTCAGATGCCAGCCCTGCACTTGCTGTCTCTGCCTGGAATCCTAATCCTCAAGACCCTGCTCAGATACTGCCTCCTCCGTGAAGCTCTTGCTAAGTTTAGCCAGCCCCTCCGACAGTGCAGTGATTGGTCATCTCACCTTTCTCCAAATTCTCAGTGGCTCTTATTTGTACATCTCTTAAGATCACATGTCTATGCTTCTATTTCTTTATATCCATAAAATGGAATTAAAAAATGGCAACCCAGCATGTGATTGTTGTGAGGTCTAAATGACCTAAAACATATAAAGCACTTAGCACAAGACCTGATGCAGGGTGAACACGCAGTAAATACCAGAATCCAGAATGTAAAAGGTCTAGTGAAGGTGTCTCCACCTTGGAAAATGCAGGTGTGCACACTAAGGGTAAAGGACATTTGTGACTGATGCTGCAGAGAAAGCTAAATCTTTCAATGATGAAAGGGAGAGGTGGAGAGCTAATACTCCCCTGAAAACCCAGGTGCCTACTCTTTTGAAAGGATGAATTCCATCTCTATAATTCAGTAGAAGAATAGCTTGGGCAAGGAGATGGCAAGGGAGGCTGCCCAAAAAAGGCAGCAGAGGAGGGCCAAGGAGCTCAGGGCTTTAAGCTGGTATTTGAGTGGGCCATATTTTAATAGCCGATGATTTTAAGGGGGTTGGAAATAGAATGCTAAGGGAAAGTCATGTTTTTGCTGCCATCTACAGATGTCAAAGTGCAATTTTAAAAGTTGCTTAACACACATACGCACCTACTCAGAAAGTGAGAATGTAGTTGACAATATATGTAAAGTTTAAGTTCTAGTAAGTAAAATAATTTAGACATATTATTATAGTAGCTTATTTTACTTTTCCTTCTAAAAATTTGTATATTTAATCAGTAATGTAAACTTTCTAACAACCCAAGGTGTGTTAAAACTTCTCATTGGGAGACCACTATAATAGCTCACTTGAAAGTGAGCCAGTCACCTCTCAGGGCAGGTTAGCCAGAGCCATGGCAGCCAGTGGGTACTTTGAGAGTTAATAAAGTGATTTCAATGAGGAATGAGATGAACTGAATTTTACTCCCACGCTTTCCTGTATTTCTCTGGTTGTTGTTAGAATTACTATGAATTCCTGTAATCTCAGCACTTTGGGTGGCCGAGGCAGGCGGATCACGAGGTCAGGAGATTGAGACCATCCTGGCCAACATGGTGAAACTCCGTCTCTACTAAAAATACAAAAATTAGCTGGGCATGGTGGCGGGTGCCTGTAATCCCAGCTACTCGGGAGGCTGGGACAGGAGAATTGCTTGGACCCAGGAGGCAGAGGTTGCAGTAAGCCAAGATCGTGCCTCTGCACTCAAGCCGAGACTCTGTCTCAAAAAAAAAAAAAAAAAAATTGCGTTTTATATGAGTGTCTTTTATTGATTTGGACTTGAGAAATCAGTAAAAAAAAAAATGTGACAGTGCTGTTACCTCTGAGATGTGTTCTGCCCCTATGCTGTTTTCTGTACAATCTCCAATATTATTATGATGCTTCCACAACTTCCTTCTGTGTTATTTTTAAAGGGTTAAATATAGACAAGAATTATTGGAAAGGCGTTTGATGGAGAAAAAGGAAGTGGCCCTTCAAGAAGCTCATGAAGACAAAGAGAGAGCACGGCGGCTAGAAGCCCTTAGGAAACAGGTGTTTTTCATTTGGAAATTTTCATGGGTGGTTTTTTTAAAAAAAATGTTTCTAAGTGCTCTTAATAGCATTCTTACTGGGGCTTAGTTCATGACATCTGCTATATAAAATTTAACTTTTCCAAATTGGGATACTGCTGTTCATTCCTGGGAGCAATTAGATTATATTGAACCATTTCCAGTTTCTCAGTGTATTGAAAGAACTTTATCATCACCTTTTAAAAAGCTCTCCCAAGATTTAACTATATCCATATCACCTAGAGTTTATTAGCTGGATAGTATCCATTTACAACAGTGAGGCTCTACATCTAGTCTACGAATTTTACTGTCCTCAAAAAACCTGGTGGAGTTCGAGCAAGATAATCTTCTTTGGCATAGGAGCCTCCCTTTGGAAACATCCCACAGTCAACAAATGTGTTAAAAACAGTTTTTTAGAAAATATCTATTTTGTGGAGAAATAAAAGCCTCCTATCACTTTGCCTAGTGAAAGTAAGCAAAAGTAGATGAAAATGGATGGTAGATGGCAAGGGTGAGAATTTAAGAACTTAGGAAATGTGATAGTTTTACTTGGTAGTTTTTCAGAGTTTTGAACTTGAAGGGGTTGTTTCAACTCAAAATCTCTAAAATCTTCATTGACACCGTTTCCCAGCTAATAGGAAAGGACTACTTGGTTTCCCTCCTGTGTTGCTGGAGGGAACACAGAATCATGGATAAGAACTTGGCCTCTGGTGTCCTTCCAACCTGGTACAAGCTGGTTGTGTACTCACCGGCACTGCAAACAGGTCATTTACTTAACCTTCATAAGCTTTATTTCTTCATCTGAAAAATGGGAATAATAGGATCTGTCTTATAGGTTTGCAATAATGTGAGTTCAAATTTATTATTTACTAAGTGTAAAGCCCTCTTCTAAATGCTGTTAGGTATTACTTTAATTTCTACCACAACTTTATGATGTGGGCAATATTAATATCCCCATTTTATAGGAGAGGAAACAGAGGAGACACGGAGGTTAGGTGCTTTCTTCAAAGTCACACAGCTAGTAAATGTTATACTGATTCAAACCAAGGAAGTCTAGCTAAATGAGATGGTATAGATGTGGCATAAATGCATACAACTATTATATCATCATCTTCTTTGATAAAAAAAAGGTTATAAAGATAAATTTAAAGCATAGGAATGTAAGTCCTGGTAATCCTGGATCCTACAAAATTTTAGTTATTCAACTTATATATCATGGCCTTCTGGGTACAAGACCTAATGTCACTATTACTGAACACATTCTTGTTGAAAACATAACTTTGATAACTACAGTCTATATGATTAGAATTCTTTCCATCTGTGAATGCTTTGAAAGAGGAAATAGCTGTTATCTCTTATCTATAATCAGTATTTAGAACTGTGATGTAAGCTATTTTAGCTAGCAAACCTAAAATAATTAAAGCATGTTCAACCCTCAGTTATTTTATTACAGTCTTTAAATGGCATTAAGAATGCCATTTTCTTCATGCTAATTCTTGACTTTCAGAGTTAATAGGCAGGTGTTACTAATGGTGCATATCATTTACAAAATTAGTGACTTCTTTTCATTAAGATGCAGGTTTGAATTATAAAAGACAAGGGCATTTGGGTTAAGATGACTTTGCAATTTTTCAGTAGAAGGAGGACAATGGTTTATAGCAGTCCCTGGAAATCTAGTTGCCTGGTACAAAGGAAATTCACCCACCTTGTTCACTAATGCCAACACACTTGACCCATGAATTATATGCTCTAGATCCAGTTCAATCAGGTTAAACTTCCTAGAAAACGTCATGGGGTTGTTACCATAACCATAAATTGCTAATGGTCAAAAAGTAAATTTTTTTTTACTTTCTGTGACTTTCAAGTTGGTTGAATATGTAAGGTTTTCTATATGAGATTTCCTGTGACTTCATATCAGAAAGATGAACTGTTTTCTGAAATTAATTATAATTATTCAATCATTAGCAAATAACTGTATGCCAAGGCATTTTAATATTTTGTCTTATATGTATTGTCTTGTTTTGTTTTAACTCCTTTGTGGATCTCTAGGACTGACCAATTAATATTTCTTCTGCCCTTTCCTCTCAGGCTTTACCTTTAATAAAATTTCTTAACTTTAATGGGCATTAGACATCAATAATGTTGCCCAGAAATATTTAGTTTGTACCTTGTTCCAAGTAGCCATGCTTTCTCATTTTTAGGTTGCTGTTGTTGCTCAATTTGATCCTGTTAGAATGATGTCAGATACAATGGCATCAAAAGCTAGAATGGGCATTGAAATTGAAGAAGAATTTATTCTTCAAAAGCCACTCTTCACATTGAATACATACAATGAACAGCAGGTAATTATGGAAATTAGCATGACTGATGAAAAAGCCATGATGATGGTAAGGACTGTAGAAGTGTGTGTTTGGGGTTACAACAGTTTTCAATATTTACATTTGAATATCTTACATATTAACATAATTTTTACTTCTAAATGATAGTACATAATTACTACATAATTCTTAATATTACAAACTAGTTAATAGGCTACCATAGAACAAGAGGTTACCTAAAAATGTTATAAATCTGTCATTGAAGCTTATTTTTTAAATTTTTTAAAAAATGCTTTATAAAATTTTATTTGAGAGCTCTGTATTAATATTGTGTTTTGTTGTTTAAATGTTTATCTGTTACATTAAGAATTATATTTAAATTCATAATATAAATTATATTAATAACTGATACTGATGACAAAGCAGAGGAAAGTTTTTAGAAATGAAAATGAACAGAAGATAATACATCAGAGCTAATGATAAAACATTTTTTACGGAAAAAGGTGTTAAGGGCTTATTTAACCATTTCTAGGAACCTAGGGTTCATTTTAATCTGTGCCTGAGAATCTGTGCCTGTAACTGAGAAAGGATTTTAAAAGATCTTTTAGATGGATGGATTGAGGGATGGAAGGTAGGAGGGAAAACAGATGAATGGATGGATGGATGGATGGGTGGATGGATGATATATCAGTCACTGAAATTAAGAGAGAAAGTAGTTGTCAGTTTTACAAATCTAAGGAGAGAAGCTAAATAATTATTTAATTATTTAAAAACCAGGAAACCATCCATTCATCCGCTTATGTCTCTACTTTGTGCGGCATACTTTGCTAGGGACTCTAAAGAGGCATAATTCATTTATTAATTGAACCAATATTTATGGAACATATATTATATTCTGGCTCTGCGTATGGTGCCTGGGCTACATCAGAGCAAGATAGGCTGATCTTGTCTGGAGGAAGTGAGCAAAAGAGCCTACTGGGGAAGGAAAGTAGCATGTGTAGCAACAATGCCACCAGGGTGGGATCAACTCTTAATGAATGTCTAAGGGTTGCCCTAGGAAGAAGAAGGGAATGAATGGCTAACCCCGACTGGAGAAGTCAGAGAAGGTGTCAGAGAGGAAACTTCTGAGCCCTATCTTAGTCAAATATTTTTGGAAGCAGTAGCAAAATCCACTCCAGATGATTTACAATAATAACAACAACAAAAATAGGTTGTGGGGGAGGATACATAGGGAGAAGGATTAATTACAAGGTTTAAGAGGTGTCTCTAGATCCTAGCTGCCGAAGTGGGGAGAATAGCTGAGGCTTGAAAGGATTGAAATCAGAAGCTAAAAAGTCTCAGGTCGCTGGGCTAACCCTTATACTCGGTTGACCTATTTCACCTCTGGGTTTGACCAAGCGGAAGAGGGTGGGGCAAGGCTTTTTCCTAGTATGTCTTCAGTGTAAGATACATGACAAGGGGTGCATGACAAGTGCTGGGAGAGGAGACCGGAAACATGTGTTAGGTTCAGGCGGTGAAAAGCATAGTAGGTCTTGCTACTAAGGCATTTGACCAGTAGTAGCAAGTAGGCCTTGCTACTAAGGCATCTGTATGCAGATGCCAGACTTTGAAGCTTTAAATTATATACAGTCATGTGCCCCATAACAGTGTTTTGGTCAAAGACAGACCACATATATGTTGGTGGTCCCTTAAGATTATAATTGATCTGAAAATTTTCTATTGCCTAGTAGTGTCTTAACATCATAGCACAATGCATTTCCTCTTGTATGTTTAGATTCACAAGTACTTAGCATTGTGTTACAACTTCCTACAGTAATGAGCACAGTAACAGCTCATTACTTCCTACAGTAATGAGCACACTAATGCTGTACAGGCTGTAGCCTAGGAGCAATGGCCTACATCATATAACCTAGGTGTGTAGAAGGCTGTACCATCTCAGTTTATGTAAGTACATGCTATGACATTCACACAACAAAATTGCCTAAGGACACGTTTCTCAGAATATATCCTTGTCATTATGTGACACACAACTGTAATCAGATTTATGTTTTAGCTATGTGTCCTGAATGGAAAATTGGTGGGGGTGGGCATGGGTTGGGGTGAGTTCCTTTTAAAATGGCAGAGCCTTCATAGAAGTAGTGGTGGTGGTGGGGTCATGAATGGCTCTGGCTGAGAAAGGGAGAGGACAGAGAAAGTAAGGATGATTCGAAGCTGGACAACAAGTAATATTAAGAGCTGGTGTTTTGGATTCAAATCCACATCCGCTGTTTATTGGCTGGGTGCATTTGTATAAGCTATTTACGTCTTTATGCCTTGTTTTCCTCATCTGTAAAATAATTATTTACAAAGTCCTTGTGAGCATTAGAGATAATAAATGTCCACTGCCTAAAATATTTCTTGGTACCCAGTAGTAATTCAGTAAATTATAATCATCTGGTGGTGCTGCCATTAACCATATAAGAATACAGAAAGAAAAACAGATTTAGGGAAAGAGAGAATTTGTTTTACTTATACCATGTTTAGGGTAAAAATATCTAGTACATATTTACAAGAAACTGATGGGCTGCCTGTGGGGAAGGGAATTGGGAAGATGGAAGTTCCGGTAGAGGGGAGATCTCCATTTCACTCTCTAGCTATGCAAAAATTGAATAATAAAAAAAAATTTAAGCCTCACAACATGGAACTGAAGAGAGAGGTGAGTCCTAGATGTAATTTGGGAGTCAATGGCATACAGGTTGCACATGAATCACTGGAGCACATGAGAGCAGACCAGGGAGAAGACATTGAGACAGAAGAGGAAAAACCTGGGTCTTAGGCTCATATTTGTTGCTTCTCAGACACAAATCTCTGTATTATTCTTGACTTCATACTCATCGTTGCCCCAAGCCCTGTATCTGATCAACTGCCAAGTGCTATTGATTCTTGTTTTCATAGTGTTTCTGACAATTATCTCTTCCTTGCTACCAGCCAAGTTCAGACATTTATTACTTTATGTCTAGACAATTGTAGTAAATTCCTAACCACTCTCTCGGCCTCCATTTCTTCTTTCCCTGCCACCTTAATTTATTCTGAACTTACAATCAGACCCATCTTCCTATGCAACTACAATGATTATATTATTTTTATGCAAAAACTAGAAACAAACATACCCTAGTAGCTCCTTAGACTCGGCATGGCCATGCAAGCCTTTTAAGTTCAAGTCCTAGTCTGAGAAGCATCTGTTTCCAGTGTTCCTCAATGGTAACCAGTGCTCTGCTCAAACCACCCTTATCCCAAGTTGGCCTATTTCACCTCTGAGTTTGTAGGTGTCTTCCTTTCTCATTAGGTCTCTCTTCCTCCCCAGTCTGCTTTATAGACTAAGTTGGACTTTAAGGGTAGTTCAATTGCTCATCTTCACCTGAGACCATCCGCGTGCCGCCACCACCAGGAGATGCACCCCCATGTTTTACTACTTTTAGGGCATCTGCCACATGTTGCCATAATCTGTAGTTATCTGTGTACATTTTTATTGCCCCAGTTCGCCTAAGAGCTCCTGGAGGGGCTGCTTTTACTAGCTTATTATCACATCCTCTAGGGGGACTTCAAATCCATGTAAAATGCCTCATTAGGTAAAATCCATATGTGGCCACCTTCTTATCATTTCAAACAGTCTCTGTTGACATTTAATATTCATAGGAGGAGGGGAAGAGGAATAAGATCCAATCAGCTATAAATGAAAACAGAAATTGAACTACTCATATGTCTACTTCCACTTAGAATCAGATTGATGGAGGCATTTTCTACTTCTGTTTGAAATAGAAATCCAGCCTTGGAAGAAAAGTTCTATTGATTTTGTTTTTCAAGTGGTGGCCATGTGTTTAAACTTAATTTACATATTGCCAGATGATGGAGAAATTAAGATGCTTTTTTTGTGGCTTAGATTTATTTTAATCAATGATTATCTGTATTTTATAATTCCAGCCAGCAATAAGTGATAAATCAATAGTAGCACTGAAAGTAAGCTTCTTTTACTTCATCTTTTAATAATTTTAACGCATTATATTTTGACTAATCTAGTACACTATGTTCTATATACCCTACATTGGAAACCACTGATGTACTGAAAAGTGATAATGTCAAAAAGGTTTAGATGTTTCCAAAATATAGTCACTGTATTCACAGTTTACTGTCACCTAGTCATCTGTCCAGTAAAAACAAATTAGTTTGGGAAAACATGGAACTAAATGTTAAAAGTTATTTTAGTTCAATGAATTGCTATTTAAATTGTATTTTTATTTCTACAGATAATTTCTGACCCTAGACTTCGCTTCGAGTTAGCGCTTCGAGAAGCTGGACTTCATAGAACACTTTATGCTAAAGAGATATTACCAAAAATTAGTCCTCAAAAACCTCCAAGAAAGGACATGGAGTCTACTGTATTTAAAATATAGAGCTCACCCTCAAATTCTATATGTAAAGAGCATTTTTCTTTGAAAACATGTATATGGATAATAATAATTACTACTTTCTAAAATGTTTGAAATATCAGACATAGAAATCATAGCATCTATTAAAACAACTTTGCCTTTCTTTTGTGATTCTTAGAATTTCATGCACTATATTTCCTGTATCTTTAAGTTATATTTAATAGTACTAAATTCCCCCAAATTATGGAACTTAATTATGGCACATATAGTACTTATAGTATAATTTAGTAAACTACATGTTGGAGGTTATGTTATCCTATAAAAAGAGCTCAAAATAACTTTGTGAGAATTATAAATTATGTAGCTGCTACCTGCTAATGTTCATTTCTGCTTGTTATTTCAGAATTTGACTTTTTAATTATGGAAGCTTCATTATCATTAATACTTCTATTATTTCTTGGTTATTATAAGAGGAGACTCAACCTTTCTCTAAATTTAGAAACCAATTTGGTACACCATGTTTACTGCAAACCAATCATCCAAACAATTTCATTTTGCAAATTAGCCCTTAAGAATAAATTAGAAATTAGAAATAGCATTTCAAGCATGGGAATATCTGTTTTGGTTTGGAAATATATATTTGTGTGATTGTTTAGAAGAAATATTTAAAATTTCATAATATTTGGAATGCTGTCAAAAATTCCAAATTATCTATTAAATATTTAGATGATTTTATAGAAAAGGAGCATTTAAAATAAAACTCAAACATAAATATTTGACTATTTCTAAAAAATAATTTTTCAAGCAGAATAACAAGTTAGTGTTGTTGAAAGTTGCCATTGTTACAGTTAAGATTACCCCACTCCTTTTTCTCTCTATTGCAGCTCCCTGACATTTCCCACCTACCTCCCAGGGGTTGCAGCCTCTGTGCAATTACTGGAATAATGTAAAAAAAAAAAAAGCCCAATCCAACTAGTGGAATCTTTGACTTTATGATTGTCCCCAACATCATGGAAATAAAAAATACAAGTACAGCCCCGTTAGAATAAATCTTCACAAAAGATTCTATGGGCAGTATCTTTATCTGCATTCCAAAATTCATTCTAACACCCTTTTTGTTGCCTCATCATAACATCTCATAAAAAGAGAGGAAGGAGTGTTTAACAAGAGCTAGAGAGTAGTGAGCATTAGTATTTATCCTTACGGTATCTCCCAGGGTTACAGTGTTCCTTTATGGGTCCTCAGTTTGCTTGATGTGACGCCTCAGACATAGACCCAAGAAAGCCCTGCCATGTCAGAGCATACCCTCTCTAAACAGCATGACACCAATATTCCTCAGAGTCCACAGATCCTTTCCAGCATCAACATCCACACTGATGTCCAGAGGATCACACTCAAATTCCAGCTGAATAGTATCCCCTTTACGTTTTCCCAACAGTCAGACTAGTAGCTGGTGATAGTACTGTGAGGGATAGCACCACCATTTTGAGAACAATCAACTGACATGTGGTGGTTCCTTGTAGACTCTGGGTATTAGACCTTTGTCAGATGGATAGATTGCAAAAAATTTCTCCCATTCTGTAGGTTCTCTATTCACTCAGATGATAATTTCTTTTACTGTACGAAGCTCTTTAGTTTAATTAGATCCATTTGTCAATTTTTGCTTTTGCTGCAATTGCTTGTGGCATTTTCATCATGAAATCTTTGCCTGTGCCTTTATCCTGAATGGTATTGCCTAGATTTTCTTCTAGAATTTTTATGGTTTGGGGTTTTACATTTACATCTTTAATCCATCTTGAGTCCATTTTTGTAAAAGATATAAGGAAGGAGTCCACTTTCAATTTTCTGCATATGGCTAGCCAGTTCTCCAAGGACTATTTATTGAATAAGGAATCCTTTCCCCATTTTTTTTCAGGTTTGTCAAAGATCAGATCTAACCAGCATTTTTTAAAATAAAACAAAATTGAATAAAGAAATCTGAAATCCAAATGGCTAATGAACATATGAAAAGATAGAAGTACCAATTAAAGCCCCCAATGAATTATCGATATATACCCACCAGATGGGCAACAATGTCAAGAAATCTAACAATATCATGTAGTGATAATATAGAACGATGGGAACACCTACTGGTAGTGGGAGTGTAAATTGGAAGCATTTGAACTTATCTGATAAGGTTGAAAGCATTCATACTCTGATCCAGCAATTCTACTGCTAGATAGATGCTCTTGAGAAGCTCCTGCATGTGTGTAGGAGGACATAAACTAGGATTCCCAAATGAAAACAAGCAGAATGTTCATCAACAGTAAATAAATATAAAAAATGTGGTGTATTCAAATATGAATTGCATCCAGCAATGAAAATGAATAAAAATAGCACCATGGACATATTTAGTGAAAGGAGCCAGAAACAAGAGCATGCATACTGTGTAGTATTTTATTTATCTAAGGTACAAAAACAGGACAAACTAACCTATATTATTTAGGGATATATGCATAAGTGGCAAAATAATAGAGAAAAATAGAATGATTAGAATTAAAATCAAGGTTATGATTACCTCTCAGAGATGCAGAGACAGTTGGGAGTAGGGGCTTCCAAGTTACTGAAAACGTTTTATTGCTTAACCAGGGTAGTGATTAGAGGATCTGTCTAATTATTCTTTAATGTTTACATAAGTGTTTTACTTATATACTATAATAGGTCAATGCTAAGAATTCCCAATGAAATGAAAAAAATTTAGAAAATTATGAAAACAATCTTTTAGCATATAAGTGTATTGGAAATAATCTTGTTAGCCAGTTTCTGATTTAATATCCTTAATTTACATGTATTTCTGAGACAGGAAGGCCAGTCCCTACTCAGGAGTCATATTTACCCTGACATGGGATAGGATCCCCTTTATTTTCCTCCTCCCCAACCCTTGTGCTCTGCTTCAAAAGGTTGTGGCTCTTGCCAGTCTAGTTTGCCTAGCAGGCTTGAAAAAGAAAGAAAAGAGAACATACCTAATAGGAGTAAGCACTGGGCCATGAAAGTTTATTTCAATTATCTGTGTTTCTGTATAGTGGGTCATAAGAAAAATATATTTATTAGTGGGTAATGGTCCAAAAAAAATTTAAAAACTACTACCCTCAATCCCATGGTTAATAAATGGGATATCCTGATACAGCTCCACATCTTTGAAGACGATGGGCTTGTTTCAAACTGAAAGGAAAGAATGTAATCCACCTGGTAGAAATTCCCTTACCTCCCTACCACCAAATCTGCAAATACACCCAAATGGGCATTTACTTTTGCATCCTCTAGCAGAGGGAGAAACCCTCCCTCTATCAGAGACCAATGTTTCCATGTGTGTTTTGGGTTTCATCCCATCTCAACTCTGCAAGAATTTTTCTTTTTTGTTTATTCTTTTTCTCTTCTATATCTTCAAGCTCTCTCTCAGCATACAAATATGCTAGAATAAACTCCACTTTAAAAAGAAATCTCCATTAACCCCGTATTGTCCCCTAGCTACCGGGCTGTATCTCTGCTCCTCTTCTCAAGCAAACATTTTTAAAGAGTTGCCAATAGCCATTAAATGTCTCTTTTCATCTTCCAGTTACTGTCACTCATTTGATTTAGCTTTGCCCTCAACTCCTCTGACACTGCTTTTAGCAAGGTCACCAATGAACTGTGTGCTGGCAAATCTGATGACCACATCTCAATTTTCATCTTATTGACTTCATGACAACATTTGATTCAGTTGACAACTACCCCATCCAGAGCATGCTTTTCTCTTGGCCTCTATGATACCAGCCTGCTTCACCTCTTGCTTCTCTGGTCATTCCTCAATTCCTTTTCTGACTCCTCCATCTCTATCCATCTCCAGATGTTGAAGTGCTCCAGGATTAGACCCTTTAACTCTATCTTTTTAATTGTATTATCCAAGGGGACATCCTTCAATGCTGTACTTTAGTTTTAGCTTTAAATTATGTCTTTTAAGTGTTTTTTAATCTACAGGCTTCCCCCTCCATCCATTTTCCCTGTTTGCATTTTATTTATTGAAGAAACAAAGAAATTTATATGCAGAATTCCCTATGCTGGATTTTGTTGACTTTATCTTTTTGGTGTACTAATAGTTTAATGTATTCCTCTCTCCTTTGTTCTTTGTGTTTGCCATAAATTGGTAGTTGACCCAGAGGCTTTATCAGACATAAGACTCAGGTCGTTCTCTTTTTTTCTTTTTTCCAAGGCTACTTTATTGTGGTGGTGTGTTCCCCCAGCAGGATATGCATGTTATCTGATGGAACTTCTTTTTGCAATTTTTGCTGCCACTAATTCTCAATGCCTAAGTCCATTAATTAATTACAGATTGCATGGTAGAGATATATTCAAATTCAATCACTCTTTCCTTTGTTACCTGGAAAAATTACATAAAGAAAAAATTTTCCTCTTCTGGTATTTGATAGTATAAGAGGAGTAGGCTAAGTGTTTGAGTTTTTTTTTTAACCTAACAGTTTTACAAATAATGAATTTATTCTTTGACATCCTGCAAAGGTGATCAATTTTGTTGTATCTTTATGAAGTTATGAATTTAAATGTATTTGATCATTTAATCTATTAAAGTGTTATCCTTATTGATGCTCCATTTATTCCCCCTTTGCCTAATGGAAACCTTTTCAGTTTGGCTTATGAATTCTATTAAGATAGCCTAATAGACTTGGTAACTTCCTTGCTATTCCAGTTATCTATTGCTATGCAGTAAAACTTAGTGGTTCAAACTTCATTTTTAAAAATTATTTCTCATGTTTCTATGAGTCGACTGGGCTCTACTGGGTAGTTCTCACTTGGGGCCTATATTAATTTCCTATCACTGCTGTAACAAATTACCACAAATTTAATGGTTTAAACAATGTAAATCTATCTTATAGTTTTGGAAGGTAAGAAATCAGAATTTAATCTCATTGGGCTAAAATCACAGTGTTGACAGGGCTGTATTCCTTTCTCAGGGCTCTAGGAGATAATCGGTTTCTTTGCCTTCTCCAGCTTCTAGAAGCTGCCTATAGTCCTTAGCTCATGCTGTCTTTCTTTTATCTTCAAAGCTAGCAGTGGCAGGCCTAATCCTTCTGACATCCCAGCACTCCACACTCCTCTTTTGCCTCCCTCTTCCACTGTTCAGAACTCTTGTGATCACATTAAGCCCACTCTGATAATTCAGAATAATCTCCCTATTTTAAGGTCAGGTGATTAGCGATCAGAATACCCTTTGCCATGTAACATAACATTCACAGATTATGGAGATTAGGAAATTGACATCTTTGGGAGACATTTTCTGCCTACCACGGCGTATATTATAAATTTGTAGTCAATTGCTAGTTGAGGACGTAGTCATCCAAAAGCTCAACTTGGCTGAATGACCAAGAGGACTCACTTACCTGACTGGCAGTTGATGCTGGTTGTTGGCTGGGAGCTCATTTGAGGTTGTCAATGGGACCGACCACCTACACATGACTTCTCAAGATGGCTTGGCTTTTCATAGAATGGTAGCTGGGTTCCAAGATAGAATTTTCCAAGAGCAAACATTCTAAGAGGTATAAAATGCAAGCTGCTAGACCAGTTAAGATCTACTGCTGGAACTGGGATAGGGTCTTTTCCTCCATACTCTTTTCATCAAAGCAGTCATAGAACTCTCCCAGATTAAAAAAGGCTGAGAAAAAGTCCACTTATTGATGGCAAGGTCACATTGGAAAAAAGTATGTGAAATAGGAAATATTTTTGCAGCCACTTTTTGAAATCTGTCATGTTTGTTATTGGGCATAACAAGATGTTTTAAGCTCATTTTGAATATTTCTTGCTCTGACCTGGAACTAACCTTTTCTCTGAGAAGCTTTGGTTCTTTTTATTGGAAAATCATATTTCAAAACCAAAATTTGGAGACAAAGAATACACATTGCTACTAGGTTGATCTTCTATTCTAGACCTTTTCAATGAGCATGGTTAGAAAATACACACACACACACACACACACACACACTCCCATACATATACATATACATATACATACACATATACATATACATGTACAGACATATATACAAAACAGGCCAAGTGCGGTGGCTCACACCTGTAATCCCAGCACTTTGGGAGGCCAAGGCAGGTGGATCGCTTGAGGCTAGGAGTTCAAGACCAGCATGGCCAACATGGTGAAACCCTGTCTCTACTAAAAATATGAAAATTAGTAAGGCGTGGTCGAGAGCGCCTGTAATTCCAGCTATTCAGTAGGCTGAGGCACAAGAATCACTTGAACCCAGGAGGCAGAGGGTGCAGTGAGACGAAATCGCGCCACTGCACTCCAGCCTAGGTGAGAGAACAAGAATCCGCCTCAAAAACAAACAAAAAAACCCCAACAAATCCAGACATATGCTTATATTATCTAAAGATAAAATTTTTTAATTTATTCTGTTACTTCAAATTCCATAGGATTTTCACTTGATATCTTGTATTTTACTTTTGTATTTTCTTTTTTCCTTACTGACAATTCTGGTGCCCAATTACACACGGATGTTAGAATATGACATAGTTACTCATTTGCATTATCCACACAAAAGTCTTAGAATAAAATACCAATATAATAAAAACAAAAATAATAAAATTTGGGGTTATTATGCCTTTTCTATTCTTTTTCTTTTTGTTATCTATATTGTGAGGGATTGTGTAGACATTATACACACTCTCTTTTATCCATGATTGAATCTTATTCTATAAGTAAATATATATTTACCAATACTGCCAGTTTTTAATGTCAATTTCTCTCTTGTCATTTAGGTTGTCTGAAGCCTGTTTTCCAGAAGATTATTTAGGAATTAGTCATGGAAGCAATATTTTCTGGGTCCTTGAATGTTAATAACAGGTTGATGGTCGTCTTTATAGTTGAAAATAAATTTTTCCTGGGTCTAAGATACTTTATTTACGTTTTCTTTTCTTAGCATAAAATGTCAAAGGGCTGGCTATAACATGGTTTTCTTTCCCTAAGAATCACTTGATCTTTTTGCCTAATTAGAGTTTTTTTCACTTCCTTTATAATATAGCAGTTTTACTGGACTTTGTGTTGTCATTCTGGGTTAATATACTTAGTAAATTATATTCCCTTTCACAATATAAATTCAATTTTATTTCAGGAATTTTTTTAAATTATAATTTTTAGTGTTTGTTATGTTTCCTTTTTTCCCCAGGACTGTTATTATGCTATTATGCTATGTTGGATCTTCTTTGTCTGTAGTCTTTATTTGTCACTTTGTTTTGAATTCTTTTAATCTCTTTCTTCATTTTTAAAAACTTTTTTTATTTGGAAATAACTTTATAGAATAGCCGCAAGAATAAAATTGTTGTAACTTTACCCCAGATTCTCCCATTGTTAACATTTTATTCAACTTTTAAATTGCTTTTGTGTTCTTCTTTAATTTGATTCATTTCTACAGCCTTTGTTGTCTTTCAAGACATTGACTTTTTATCGTGATAAATATACATAATATAAAATTTACTATTTTAACCATTTTTAAGCATACAATTAAGTGGCATTAAGTATTTTCACATTGTTGTGCAACAATCACCCCTATTCATCTTCAGAACTTTTTCATCATCTCAACCTGAAACTCTGAACCCATTAAACAAAAACTACACACCTCCTCCCCTCAGCCTCTGGTAACCACTATTCTAATTTTTTTCTCTATGAATTTGTCTATTCTAGGTACTTCATATAAGCAGAATCATATAATACTTGTCCTTTTATGTGTGACTTATTTCACTTACCATAATGTTTTCAAGGTTCATCCATGTTGTTGAATGTATCAGAATTTCATTCCTTTTTAAGGCTGAAAACATCCCATTGTGTGTGTGTGTATATATATATATATATATATTTTTATCTATTCCTCTGTCAAAGGACATTTGGATTGTTTTCACCTTTTGGCTATAATAACAGTGCTATAAACATTGATGTACAAATATCTGTTCAAACCACTACTTTTAATTATTTTGAGAATATACTCAAGTGAAATTGGCAAATGATATGGTAATTTTATGTTTAAGATTTTGAGGAACTGCCATGCTATTTTCCACAGTGGCTTTGCCATTTTACATTCCCATTAGCAATGCACAAGAGTTCCAATTTATCTATATCCTTGCTGGCACTTGTTATTTTCTGTTTTGTTTGTTTGTTTGTTTTTTATCATAGCCATTTCAATGGTGTGAATTGGTATCTCATTGTGATTTTGATTTGCATTTTCCTAATGATTAGTGTTGGTGAGAATTTTTTAGGTGCTTTTTGGTCATTTGTATATCTTCTTTGGAGGAATGTCTATTCAAGCCCTTTGCCCATTTTTGAATTGGATTGGTTTGTTGTTGTTGTGTTGTAGGGGAGCTCTGCATATTCCAGAAATTCATGCCTTATCAGATATATATCATTTCCAAATATTTTCTCCTATTCTGTAGGTTGCCTTTTTATCCTGTTGATAGTATCCTCTGATGTACAAAAGTTTTTAATATCAGTGTCCAATTTATTTTTTCTTTTATTGCTGTGTTTTTACTGTCATATCCAAAGATTCATTGCCAAACCCAATGTCATGAAGCTTTTCCTCCATGTTTTCTTATAAGAGTTTTATAGTTTTAGTACCTACATTTAGAGCTTTCATCCACTTTATTTTTTGTATACAGTAAGAATCCAATTTCATCCTTTTGCATGTGGATATTGTTTTCTCAGCACTGTTTAAAAGACTGTCCTTTTAATTGAATGGTCTTGTCACCCTTGTTGAAAATCAGTTGACCATATATGCGAGGGCTTGTTTCTGAGCTCTCCATCCTATTCCATTGGTATGTCTGTCTTTAGACTAGTACCACACTAACCTAAAGACATTAGTCTGATCACTGTAACTTTGTAGTACGTTTTGAAATCAGGAAGTCCTTCAACTTTGATCTTTTTCACTATTGTTTTGTTCTTATTTTTTCAAGTTTTTTTGGCTAGTCAGGGTTTGTTGAATTCCATACAAATTTTAGAATTTAAAAAATATTTCTGCAAAACAACACCATTGGGATTTTAATGGGGAGTGCATTAAATCTTTAAATGGCTTTGGGTAATATAGACATCTTAAAAATATTAAGTCTTCCAATCTATGAACATAGGATATCTTTCCATTTATTTATGTCTCCTTTATTTCTTTCAGCAATATTTTGTATTTTTCATTGTACAGGTCTTCTATCTCTTTGGTTGAGTTAATTCATAAGTATTTTATTCCATTTGATGTTATTGTAAATGGAGTTGTTTTCCTTTCTGAATTGCTCATTGTTAGTGTACAGAAACACAACTGACTTTTGTGTGTTGACTTTGTATCTTGCAACTTTGCTAAATTTGCTTATTGGTTCTAACAGTTTGTGTAAGTGTGTAATCTTTAAGGTTTTCTACATAGAAGATCATGTCATTTGCAAATGATCATTTTACTTCTTTCTTTCCAATTTGGATGCTTTTATTTCTTTCTGTTGCCTAATTGCTCTGAAAAACTGTCACGATGTTATCAGGGGGTTTTTCATATATGGATGGCTTTTATCATGTTGGGAAATTTCCTTTAATTCCTGATTTGTCAAATGTTCTTTTTAAATCACAAAGCAGTGTTGAATTTTGTCAAATGCCTTTTCTGCATCAATTGAGATGATTGTGTGACTTTATTTCCTTTGTTCTATTAATCTGGAGTATTACACTGATAGATTTTTGTATGTTGAATCATCCTTGAATTCCAGGAATAAGTATCTTTTGTTCATGGCATATAATCATTTTAATATGCTGCTGAATTCAGTTTGCTAGTATTCTACTGAAGATGAAACTGACATTTTTGAAGAACACAGTGTCATTTTAAACAAAATAGAATGTTTTTCATTTGCTCTTTGCTTTTATTTTTAAATTTTTATATTTCTTACTTCCTATTTTTAAGGTATTATCTGTTGCGCTTTTATTCATTTGTTCTTCTAGTTTACTCTTCATTTCTAAAATATTTTTCTTTTATTTATAATATTTCCAGAGATATATTACCTAATTTTTGAGTGTTCCTAATTCTGATTAATTTCATTTCATGTATCATTTTCATAGTTGTTTAGCTTTTTATTTTATTTTTTAGGTTATAATTTTAATCTCTTTTGTGGTAATGTTTTTCTAATGTGCATTAATTATTTTAGGGATGTTACTTGGCTTCTTGATCTGTTGTCTGATGTTAATTTTAAGATCTGATACTTCGTTTCCTCATTTACACTTGAAATTAGTTTTCTTAATTTTTAGAAGTAGTTGTTGTTCAAGATAGTTTCTCTAACCTCATGGCTCTAGAGCTCTCTGTTTTGTTATATTTGTGCAATGTTCAAAAAATTTGGAAGCTTATTCTCTGGAAATATGTTTTCCCTTACTTTTATCTGGACCTTCCCTTTCCTTTAATGCTTTTGTCTCTGTGCTGCTCAAATGGGCGTCTCCTTGCTACAGTTTCTCCTCATTTGGACTCTTTGCCCTCAAAGTAAGTTTTGATGAGTTAGTTTGGGAGTTCATGGAGCCCAGACTTCTCTGGTCCCTTCAGACTTTAATGCAAACTCCTTTAACTTACCCATTATTAGAGGGTGTGAAACTCCTCTCAGCTTCAGATAAAATTTCCAGTGAGTACTTTTTGGATATTTTAGGGTTCTCAAGTTCATCTGATGCCCCTTGTTTTTCTCTGGTTCGTCCTGCAAAGGTACTGATAAAATGCAGTTCTTACTGGTGTCAGTGGTTACTCCTCATCCACTCATATTTTATTTTACAGTCTATGGAAATATACTGTCACCTATTTTTTCCTTGTTTTCTTGAGATGGAGTCTTGCTCTGTTGCCAGGCTGGAGTGCAGTGGTGTGATCTCAGCTCACTGCAACCTCTGCCTCCTGGGTTCAAGCAATTCCCCTGCCTTAGCCTCTCAAGTAGCTGGGATTACAGGTGTGTGCCACCAAGCTGGGCTGATTTTTTGTATTTTAATAGAGATGAGCATTCACCACATTGGCCAGGATGGTCTTGATCTCCTGACCTCGTGATATGCCCGCTTCAGCCTCCCAAAGTGCCGGGATTACAGGCATGAGCCACCACACCCAACCACTGTCACCTATTTTTAAGGATGATCTCCATGGGTATTTGGCTTTGTTATCCTATTTGCTCTGTTTCTTTTTATAGGCTGATTTAAGGAGATTCAAAATATTATGCCACTTATGCTGTCATCTTCCTAGAATTCACCAAAAATGAACTCTTGATTCTGACTGCCTTTCCTGTACTAAACATGCTCCTTCCTCAAACCCACTTCATCTCAGTCATGCCCACACCATCTACCACATTATGCAAACCTGAAATCTGGGAGTCATTCATGATGCTCCATTTTCTCTCATTTGTAACATTTAATCTATCAAACTTCTTGACTTCCTGTCTCCTACACTGGAACCATACTGCTGTTGGAGGACATTTGCTGATGGAATATATTTGCCATTCTCACATTTGGGCAATGTCCCGCATTATGCCTCTGTCTTCCAGAGTAGAAGCTAGAGATTCAATTTCCCCAATATCTTGTGATATATTCTCTGCCTATCAGATGTAACCATCTGAGACTGCAGTTCATAAGACAGCTGTGTGATAAGGCAAGAATCCACTTTCTGACGAGTGGCAGTGGAAGATTTCAGCTTCAAGGAACAATAGTTGCATAATTTATAGTATCTGGTTCTTAGTTCTCAGGGTAACTGATGTGAGCGAAGGTGCAGGGGACACAGCAGCAGTGGGTCTTCAGTGGGGCCATTTCCTCATGAGAGTTGAGCATCTTCTCCAGTTGGATAGCCTCAAACAATAACTTTCTGGCCTTTCCAGAAATTCTAAGAACTACCTAACACCCATAAAATATTGCTTTCCTACTTAAATTAGCTTCAGTAGGTTTCAGTATTTGCTACTATGGATGCAATGACACACCACTGCTCTTTTTTCATTTCCTCTGATGCACCAACCACAGCCTCATGCCCTCTGTAGATAATCCCTCCATCTCTGCAACTGTCCCAACTACCATTTCCACTCTTTTCTGAAAATAGGAAGAAGAGAACATTTCAGTTTCTTTTTAACCTCACTTTAATTGCTGAGTACCGTTTTTCACAGCAAAGATTTCTGCACTACAGAAAGACTAACTATAAAATGACCTTCTTTCCCTCCAAAGAGCTCAGCCCACTTTCCCACACCCAAATTCCTATGATTTATATGGTCCTAGTAATTGTAAAAATCATAGAAAGCGTGGGGCTTTCTACATTTGATGTGTATTTAGTTATTTTTTATGGAGGCTGTACTTCCATAGGTTTTATTTTGCCCTCATTAAAACAGCTTCATCATCTCTTAAAATCTGGCATAGCTATATTTTACCTCTGTGTTCTGTGTTCAGGACTCAAAGATAAAATATGAAGCCATTTTGAAGGTAAACGACATGGGGAAGAAAATAGAAACTTGTTAAGACCAATACTTTGCCGGGAGAAGTCAGGAGGAAAGTCTAAGTTATAAAATTTTTAAAGACTTCAAACAAATCCTAGAAATGATGAAGTCTGACCTAGGAAGAGAAAACAATCTGGGAATTCTACTGTTTCTGATATTTGATCAATTTCTTTGGAAAAATGATTGAATGGCTGCTGATACACTTGAAGATGAACACTTGATATATTACTGCTGAATACTGGAGAGGTCCTGAGAGGAAAGTCTCAGGAACTTAGACACTGAACATTTAGGAACAGTAGATATTTGAAACTCAATACAGGACTGAATTATGACAATAGAATCCACAAGCTGCCCGACTACTTAAGGAATCAACTGTACCCCTCAGTCCTTAGGAAAAAATATGACATCAAATCTGTTATTACCATATTTTTATAATCTCCAGAAAGAATTTCCACCCTCAACAGTAATTCTTGTACTAACAAATGCCTGTGTTCTTTTTCTTTCCTGCCTTTCATAGTATAGGGGTCGAGGTTTTTTTCACTGCTTAACTTGATTCAGATTTGTATTTAAATACGTGTTTTAAATGTCACTGGTGGCCTCACTAATTTCATCAAATTTTTTTTCTCAAATGATTTATTTTGCTTGTGGGTAAGTGAATTTGGGGAGTGAGTAGCTGCCTTATTTGTCTTCTATTTTGCACATTTTCCCAGACACGTCAATATTACTTAGCACCACATATGCTTAAAACTCCTAATATTTATAAACAGTTTCAAAAACAATTTGCTTACATTTCTTTAGACATTTTATAAATATGGTATTCATCTGAAATGTTTATCTTCACAGTATATTAAAAAAATGATGCAACAAATGCCCTGTTACTATTGAAATATACACTCATTTACTTTGGGAAGATTATTAAAAATAATATTTTTAAACCTACTAAAATAAAATCAAACTTTACTTGGTAGTGAAAATAAATGCCTTGCTAAAGGAAATCCAGCACAGCACAACATGAACTTCTGTCTACATGGATTGGGACCCTGGTATCTAGAAGAAAAGGTCCAGATAATGTGAAGAGAATATTTTGTTATCCACTGATATTATTATATCAATATAATGTAGTTACTTAAAACTGGCTTGAGAGATCAGTGGAAGCCTCAGAGTTTAATGTTTCTAGACAATTTCCTTTTTTTCCTCTTTCTGAGTCCAAATCTGTAACAGGTTAATTCAATTCAACGAACCTCCAACATGGAGAAATGGAAAAACCTCCTCATCTCTGCACAGGTGTAGATAAAGGAAATTGCATAATCTGTGGTGCAGGCACAGAGAAAAACTTGTAGAATATGATGGATTGAAAACATTGGGACCAAGAACCCAGACACTATGCATGGATGACTGTTCTAAGTGAACCACTAGCATGGAGTTCTGCCAATCACCTGCCATGCCTACGCCTGTGACTTGTTGAGTGGCTTTACAAGAAGCAGCAATTGCTTTGAGGTGATGATGGTCTCTTCCAATAGGGAAGATAACAAATTTCTGGGATCCCTTTGGTTCAGACCTAGCAGATGTTTCACCCCGCAGGCTGCTGACCAGTTGTCACCCCCTTGGTCTGTTCAATGATCAAACAGACCCCCTTGGTTTATTTCCATATTCTTTCTGAAAGAACAACATTCAGCTGTTTCCTGGTCTATGCTGTTCTTGTCCCTTTTGAGGCTTTATAAAGCCAGAATGCAATCCCTACTGGTATCTGTGAGTTTTACTTCTGCCATCCTCCAACTCCACCCCATTCTTCACAGACAAAGGCCTAGGGTTTCATGAATGACAGCCCAAGGTGTTTGAACTTACGTAGACAGTACAAAATATTTAAATATTTGTGGAGCATGAAAACAAAGACAATCCTTCCAGAAGGTTAATAGGAGAGCAGGGTACAGTCAAATGGAAGCAGGGAGAACCCTGGGAGTGAGGGAACCATTTATTATTAATCAGAATAAATCAGGTGTGAGATGATGTGAAAGTGGAGGTCAGTGGGGTCCAATCCTTATCACTTTGAGAGGAAGAGCAAATTTATTCATTGTTTTCTCTTTTGGAAAGTTCCTTTAGAGGGGTAGAAGAGCAGGTCTGTATGCAAAGTAAGCCTTGGGCAAGTGGATATGCAAATGGAAATATTCATAACTCTGCAGCGCCCAAAGGTGTGATGACTGGCCTGGCTCTAGCTGCTTCTTCACTCTTGTCTGAATCCCAAACAGCGCACTTAATGCTCTTACAGAATCTCTGAACAATCCTGATTCTAAGCACAGTGTGATAAGAAGGCTGCCCTCACTCAGCATCAAGCCCTTGAGTCTGCTCCTCCTGTTGCCAGCGTGTCACTCCATTGCCCAGGGCCTGGTTGGTTACATCCTATCCTGTCCATGGTCACTTCTTTGTGGTTCTTTGGTAATGGTTTTTCTGTCTGTGGTACTCTAGGACTCAGAGGTTGTCTTCTGTGATCAAGATCTCCAGTTCCTCTGGTAGCTACCTTCACCATCTTTTGTTACCAACCACTGGCATGGAGTTCTGCCAACCATCTGCCAGGCCTACCCCTGCTTGGATCTATTTATACCACAAGTCTTGGTTTGTGTTCACTTCAGTTATTGATACTCACACCTTACCTGTCCTTTCTTCATTTTGGGTGTAACACACTCTTCATACTCCCACATGCCAACTGTAGCTGCTGTCACTGAAAACCACCCCCAGTGAGCCCTGCCTCCCTCTTCTAATGTTCTTCTCTAGTGCCCTCCCTCCCATATTGAAGCTGGATGGCCTTGTGACTTGCCAGTAGAATGGGGCAGAAGTGATGCTGACAGTTCTGAACCTAAGCATTAAAAAGGATTAGCAGCTTCTGCTCCTGTGTTCTTAGAAGCTAGTTACCATGTGATAAGTCCAAGTATGCCGCCGAAGGATAGGCCCCATGGAGAGCCTTGGAGGATGAGCTCTGTGGAGAGTAAAGCCATGTGGTGGAGCACTGAGGCACCAGACAGGTTAGGAAAGAGCTCTTCTGGGAGTACAGTCGCAGTACAGTCAAGCCTCCAAATACTCCAGCCCCTGCCATCATGTGACTGCAACCACATGAGAGACCCCAAGTAAGACCAGCAGGAAAACCACCCATCTGATCCCAGTCAACTCATGAAATTATAAAGAATGGTAATACATTTGTTTTACAGTGATATGTTATGCAGACACAAGTACTGAAATCAAACTCTTGAACAACAGATTTCTGACGGATAGTTTTTTGTCAGAACTGCTAAGAGTAACAGCCAACATTTATGGAAGACTAACTACATTCCAGGCAGTGTTTCAGGTGCTTTGCATGTATGAAGTAATTTGATCTGCAACAACAACACTATGAGATATACAGTGTTACTACCTGCATTTTACAATGGGTGAAACCAAGGCTTAGAAAGGTGGCTTATCTTGCCCAAGATTACAGAATGGATAAGAATCTGAACTTAAAGCCAGGTAACCTGGCTTCTAAGCCCTCAACTCTATTGCCTTCTGATCTCAGCATTTGTCAAATTGACCATCCTCTGTTATCACAAGTATCAAGAATTACATTGGGTATCTATAGAACATTATGGGACATATCCACAAATCAGATAAAGTGATGACTCTTCTTTGGGTTTTTGCCAGGATATGGAATCACATGTATCGTAATGGTATAATTTAAGAAGTGCTGGGAAGGTCCCCTGGACCCCCAAAATGTTTCCACTCAGAAGTCTGGTGCCAGATGTGTTGGAGCTCCTTTGTATGTTATTTGTTTTTTCCCTCTTGCTGCTTTTAGGATCCTTTCTTTATACTTGACTTTTGGGAGTTGGATTAAGTTCCTTGAGGTAGTCATCTTTGGGTCAAATCTGCTTGGTGATGTATAACGTTCTTGTACTTGGATATTGATATATTTCTCTAGGTTTGGGAAGTTCTCTGTTATTATTATTTTTGAATAAACTTTCTACCCCTGTCTCTTTTTTCTACCTCCTCTTTAAGGCCAGTAACTCTTAGATTTGCCCTTTTGAGGCTATTTTCTACATCTTGTGGGTATGCTTCATTGTTTGTTATTCTTTTTTCTTTTGTCTCCTCTATGTATTTTTAAATAGCCTGTCTTCAAGCTCATTAATTATTCTGCTTGATCAATTCTGCTATTAAGAGACTCTGATGAATTCTTCAGTGTATTAATTGCATTTTTCACTTCCAGAATTTCCGCTTGATTCTTTTTAATTATTTCAATCTCTTTGTTAAATTTATCTGATAGAATTCTGAATTCCTTCTCTGTGTTATCTTGAATTTCATTGAACTTCCTCAAAACAGGTATTTTGAGTTCTCTGTCTGAAAGGTCACATACCTCTGTCTCTTTGGGATTGGTTTCTGGTGCCTTATTTAGTTTGTTTGGTGAGGCCATGTTTTCCTGGATGGTCTTGATGCTTGTGAATATTCACCAGTTTCTGACCATTGAAGAGTTAGGTATTTATTGTAGTCTTTGCAGTCTGGGCTTCTTTGTACCTGTCCTTCTTGGGAAGGCTTTCCAAGTATTTGAAGAGACTTGAATGTTGTGATCTAAGACTTTGGTCACTGAAGCTATATCTGCATTAAGTGGCACCCCAAGCCAGTAAGGCTGTGACTCTTGCAGACTTGTAAAGATACTACCTTGGTGGTCTTGGGTAAGATCCAGAAAATTGCCTGGATTACCAGGCAGAGATTCTTGTTCTCTTCCCTTACTGTCCTCCAAGCAAATGGTGCCTCTCTTTGTGCTGAACAACCTGAAGATGCAGGAGGGTGACACAAGCACCCCTATGACCACCACCACTGGGACTGTGCTGAGTCATCCTGAAACCAGCATAGCACTGGGTCTTGCTCAAGGACCAGGATGGCCACTGCTTGGTTACCACCTATGTTTACTCAATGGCCAAGGGTTCTACAATCAAGAGGTGGCAAATCCAGCCAGGCTTGTGTCATTCCCTTCAGGGCAGTGAATTTTTCTGGGTCCCAGGTAGGTCCAGAGGTACCATCTGGGAGTCAGGGCCTGGAGTTCAGAACCTTACATGTGTACCCAGTGCTCTATTCTACTATGGCTGAACTGGCACCCAAGCTGCAAAACAAAGTCCTTCCCACTCTTCCCTCCCCTTTTCTTTCTTTTTCGCCAAGGCTGGAGTGAAGTGGTGCGACCTCAGCTCACTGCAACCTTCGCTTCCTGGGTTCAAGCAATTCTGTTATCTCAGCCTCCTGAGTAGCTGGGACTACAGGCACCTGCCACCAGACTCGGCTAATTTTTGCATTTTTAGTACAGACGGGGTTTCACCTTGTTGGTCAGGCTAGTCTCAAACTCCTGACCTCAGGTGATCCACCTACCTCAGCTTCCCAAAGTGCTGGGATAACAGGCATGAGCCATCATGCCCAGCCTTCCCTCCTCTTTTCTTAAGCAGAAGATTCCTCATAACCACAAGTGCCCTAGATCTATGGTGAGTATTGCCTGGCTACTGCTGATGTTCACTCAAGGCCCAAGGGCTCTTCTGTCAGTTTGTGGTGAATGCTGCCAGTCCTGAGTCTCCATTCAGAGAAGTGGGCTTCCCTATGGTCCAGGGCAGGTCCAAAAATGCCTTCTAGGAACCTAGACCTGGAATTGGGGGACTCCAGGAGCCCACTTGGTGCTCTATCCCACTGTAGCTGAGCTGGTAACCAAGCTGCAAGATAAAGTTTCCTTTACTCTTCCCTCTTCTTTTCTAAAGCAGAAGGAATCTCTCCCCATAGCCACTACAGCTGGGAATGTGCTTGATCACACCTAAAGCCAGCACATCTCTGAGTCTCACCCAAGGCCTGTGGTGAGTATTGCCTGGCTACTGCTGCTGATAATTCAAGGCCCAAGGGCCCCTTAGCCAGCAGGTAATAAATCCTGCTGCAACTGCATCTTTCTCTTCAAGGCAACAGATTCCCTTCTGGCCTATGGTGTCTAGAAATGTCATCTGGGACCTAGGTTCTGAATGGGGGCCTCAGAACTTTGCTTGGTCCCTATTATACTGTGGCTGAGCTGGTATCCAAGTTGCAAAACAAAGTCCTCTTTACTCTTTTCTCTCCTCTCCTCAAGCAGAGTGAAGGAGTCTCTCCTGGAGCTGTGAGCTGTGCTGCCTGGAGCTAGGGGAGGGATGATGCAAGCACTCCTTTGGCTGTCCGAGTTGGTGTCTCACTAGGTCACATGCCCTTTAAGCCCACTGGGTCTCAGCCCAGCACAGCACCAGGACTTGCCCAAGAATTGCAGTCTTTGTGGCCTAGACTGCCTTTCAAGTTTACCTAGAACTCTAGAGAACTTTAGCCCGTCGTGGTGAGGCTTGCCAGAACTCAGGTTCTGACAACTGGGATGGACAATTCACTTCTGGCTAGGGCTGGTCTAAATGCTCCCTCTGTGGGCACCGGCTGAGTTCTACCCCAAGTTGTTTTCCACTATAACAGGACAGCGCTGAGTTCCAATGTAAAGTTCCATGATCTCTGCACTCTTCCTCTCCCAGATGCCCAGATTCTCTCACTGCATCATGTAGCCACTGCCGAGGGATGAGAAGGGGATGGTGTAGGTAATTCAAGATTGTCTTTCATGCCCTCTTTAGTGCCTCTTATGATGTTAAAACTAGGTGCTGTGGTCACTCACCTGGTTTTTGGTTCTTATGAAGGTGCTTTTATGTATGGATAGTTGTTCAATTTGGTGTTCCTGTGGTGGGGGGGGGATAATTGCTAGAGGCTTCTATTTGGCCATCTTGCTCTGCCCCCTCCTCCAGCCTTATATTTTAATATATACAAGTAATAAAGTCTAATGTTATTTCAAACCTCTCCTCTCCAGCGATGGTGGGCTCTTAGGACCCTTCAACTCTATATTTCAGATTTCCATTTTAATATTATTTAGTACTTATTTTTAATCCCTCAGATTTATTTTTTTCAGTCATTATTTTTGTATTCCTTTGCTCACCATTTCTTCTTGCATCCTATTTTCCTATCTGAGTCAATTATTTTTTTACCTGAAGTGTATCCTTCAATTAGCTATTCTTTCATCAATAACCTAAGTGTAGGGGACTCTCTCCATTTTTATTTGTTTAAAAATGTTTTTAGTTTGTCCTCACACTTGGTTGATATTCTACCTGCTTATAGAATTCTAAGTTAACAATATTTTTCCTCAGGACTCTGCAGGAGTCCTGATCTAGATTATCACCTAGATAATCTAGAATTTTCTAGTGTTTATGGTTGCTATTGAGATATGTGCTATCCATCTAACTGCTCCTTCGTAAGGAATCTGTCTTTCCTTTTTTGCTTCCTTTTAACATTTTCTCCTAGTTTTCTTAGACAGCCTTATTACATTTATTCACTTGTGATATATCTTTATACTGTGCTTCTTGAATATGCATGTCTTTTACCAACTTTGGAAATTTCTTAGTCATTTTATTTTGAATTTTGCCTCTTTATTGTTCTCTCTATTCTTTCCTTCTGGAATTTTGAGAAATATATTGGATCTTCTTACTTTATTCTCTTGATTTCTTACTTTTGCTTATATATTTGCCATTTCTGTCTTTCTGTACTGTGTTCTTAGATTTTTTTCAGTTCTACTATACATTATTATACATGCCTTTTTTCTTCAACTATGCCTAACCATCTATTTAACTTACCTGCTGAATTTTCTTTACAATTACCAACATTTTAATTTTTGTAATTCTCGAATCCTGAAGTTCTTTTGAAATTTCATTTGGAAATAGACTTAGTTCTTAATTTAGTATAGTGCTTAAGGCCCTGTACTCCAAATAAAGAATGCCCTTGTGCAAATGTCAATTCCGTCACTTATTAGATCTATGACCCAGGGCAAGTTACTTAACTTCACTGTCCTTTAGTTTCCTCAACTATAAAATGGGAAAATAATAATGCCTCATAACACAATAATAATACTATAATGTTATGAGGATTAAATGAGTTATTTGCAAAAATAGAGTGTGGAGTGTGTGGTCAGTGCTATGCTATCATCATCATCATCATCATCATCATTAACATTATCATTCGAAGCAAACTTGTCTTTTCATATTTCTTTCAAAAAGTTTTTTTTTTAATTTTTTTATTTCCATAGGTTATTGGGGGAACAGGAGGTGTTTGGTTACATCAGTAAGTTATTTAGTGGTGATCTGTGAGATTTTGGTCCACTCATCACCCGAGCAGTATACACTGCACTCTATTTGTAGTCTTTTATCCCTCACCCACTTCCCACCCTTTCCCTCTGAGTCCCCAAAGTCCATTGTGTCATTCTTATGCCTTTGCATCCTCATAGCTCACCTCCCACTTATGAGTGAGAACATATGGTGTTTGGTTTTCCATTCCTGAGTTACTTCACTTAAAATAATAGTCTCCAGTCCCATCCAAGTTGCTGCGAATGCTATTAATTCATTCCTTTTTAAGGCTGAGTAGTATTCATACATATATATGAATACTACTATACATCTATTGTAGGCTCTGTCAGAGGGAAGGCCTAGGGCTGAAGGCTGTTGTTCAGATTCTTTTTTCCCACGGGGTGTTGCCTTGATGTAGTACTTTCCCCCTTTTCCTATGGATGTGGCTTCCTGAGAGCCAAGCTGTAGTGATTGTTATCTGTCTTTTGGATCTAGCCGCCTAGTGAGTCTACCAGGCTCCTGGCTGGTACTGGGGGTTGTCTGCTGAGTCCTATGATGTGAACCACCTGGGTCTCTCAGCCATGGATACCAGCACCTTGTTATATATAAAGTTTTGGTGCTGCAAAAGAAATAGCACTTGAATATAAAATTTTCTTTTTAATTCTCAGCAAGGCAAGGTACTTCTATAGAAGTGTGCACCCTTACAGATGAAGCAATGGTGAGTACACACTTGGACAAGGGAGGGGAAGGGGTTCTTATCCCTGACGCGCGTGGCCCCTGCTGCTGTGTCCTTCCCCTCTTGGCTAGAGTTAGACCACACAAGCTAAACTAATTCCGACTGGCTAATTTAAAGAGAGTGACGGGGGTGAGTGGTTTGGCGGGAAAAATGGTTATGACACAGCAGGTAATCAGAATGAGTCAGGGTGGAGTAGGTAATAGGAATGAGTCAGGGTGGAACAGGTAACTGAAATGAGTCAGGGTGGAGCAGGTAATCAAAAAAGGTTGCTTTATGAGAAAGTTAAGTTTAAAAGTAGACGGTAAAGAATTGAACATACTGACATATTGATTCTTTGAAAAGAAATTTAGAACTCATATCTAACAACCTGTTCCAGTGGAGGTGGCAGAGGGGTGAAATGGACTCTGGGGGGTTCTTAGCTTCGGTGGTTTAATGCACGGGTTTTGCGCTGGTTGGCCTCTGGCCAGGAGGTGGTGCTTTCCAGAGAGCATCAGCTGTGATAAGATAGGAGTAACAGGTGGTGGGCGGGGCCTCAGAACTCCCAAGAGTATAGGCCTTTTGTCTTCAGCTACGTGAGCTGAGAACTTGCCCCAAGCTACCTGCCTCCCAGCTGCAAAAGCAACTATGGCTTTCCTTGTTCCCCCACCTGTGGAGTCAGCACACCAGATAGATTGACGCGCTGCCCCAAGTTCTGGCCAGGAGACTTCTCCGTCAGTTCAAATTGTTACAAAATTCAGCTGGAGATTTCCTTCTCCCTGTGGCCTTTTCCCAGCACCTTTGGCCATCCTCCCAAAGCGCCCCTGTGAGTCCAGGCAAAAACAGCTTGCCAGGGGACCCAGCGAGCTCCCACGGCTTTTCCCACTGCTTCCTCTACCCCTGTATTTCACTGGCTTTCTAAATTTACTCAGCTCCAGGTAAGGTCAAAATCTTCTCCCATAATCTAGGCCTTCAGTTTCTCCAGTGGGGAGGTGTGTTTGGGGGCAGACAATCTCCCTTTCCTACTTCCAGTTTGGGCACGCAGAGTATTTGGGTTGTCTCCCCGGCCCTGCAGGAGCAATCTGCTTTCTTCAGGGGGGTTGTGGGTCCTCGGAAGTTTTCTGATTTATTCCTGCAGTCGTTGTGGAGCAAAAATTCACGATGCGAGCCTCCACACACCTCTGTCTGTCCCAGTCGGAGCTGCAATCTAGTCTTGCCTCGCGTCCGCCATGATCCTCACATGTCTTTTCACATTTTTTATTCTTGTGTTTTAGTTACTTCTGGTATAGCTTTGATGATTTTAAAGCTATTATATGACAGTTGCTTTCTTTAAGGCCCAATTCTAGTCACATTCTTGGGTCTAATCCTCCTGTTGACTGTGCCTCACACAAATATTGTTACTTGCTTATTCTGTGACTTTCTATCATGAGCTTATCTTCAACGAGGCTGGCTATTTTGTGAGAATCATGTGTCACCTGGGTGTGTCTGCTTCCCCATGTGGTTTTGCATTTATTATGCTAGGAGCACCAGGGGTGTCTCTGTTCCATGACCCAATTTTCTGTATATCTTTTAAAATGGGAGTTCCTGAAATAAATTCAAATTCCAAGCCAGACTCAGGCATGGAGTTTGACTTTCTTAGGGAATTGTATTTTTTTCCTGTTGCTTGTTAAACAGAGACAAACTAGATTCACTAGAATCTCCTGTGTAGGTGGGAGGATTTCTTCAGCTGGGTATTAGTTCCAATATCCACCTCACCTGACATGAGGCCTCATGTCTACATGAGCTTTAAACCTTAGCCTTCATGTTTGGTATCAGCTGTAAGCCCAGGTCACAACCCTGGCTTTAAGTTTTCTCTTTTTTTCTAGCATGTTTTGATTCTCTTCCCAAAATACTTCATGCAGCCTTTGTAGATGTTTGCAATGCCTTGGGGTATAATAGCTCTCCCTCTTGCAGAACCCCCAGTAAACTTCTTCTTATAATATCCTTCCACAACTGTTCTCCTTGCTTACTAGTCTCCCTTCCCTCTCAATATTTCCTTTCATTTTTTTCTTATTATTTCCCTTCACTTCATGATAATTTCTGTCTTTCTCTAGCAACATATTTTGACCCCACAGAGTCCCATGTATGCTATGACAACCTGAAAAGATAAATTAACTTATTAGTTGTTCTTCCGTTATTGAGACACCAGAGTATTTATACCCAGGGTAATGCCTATTGGATTGATGCAGGAAAATTCCATTTTAAATTCACAGCCTTTGATCCTGTAGAAATACTCCCTGGTGTGTCTACCTTCTTCTCTTCTCTCTAGTATTTTAGATTTAATCATTCTTTCTGATAGCTATTGATGTGTCAGTCATATCTTCTCACTGCATTCCTGAGTCTGATAAACTGTGCTTTAAAAATAACTTCAGTCAGCTATGCTGTCTTGAGCAAGAATGCCTGAACTGCCGGATTCAAAGATTTAGGACTTCTTGGCAGATACAGTCTTATATTGGAGATAAGAACATGGGGCTACACGGTCTCCCTGCTGGTAGCCATTACCATACTCAACTCCTTTGCTGAGTGACTCATCACTCACCACAGAACCTTCTTAGAGCCACTTAACTCCTGTAGATCAGAGAAGCCCACGTAGAAATGCCAACCAGCAGTCATGAGTATCAGCAATGAGTAAATTAATAAAATTAGCAAATTAGAATGTGTTATTATAAAAACCACAAAATAGACCTCACTGAGCCTTTACATTTTTGTGATAGTGAAACTTACATAACATTTATCATTTTAACACTTTTGCATGTACAGTTCAGTAGCATTAAATACATTCACGTTATTGTGCAACTATCACCATTATCCACCTTCAGAACTTTTTCATCATCCCAAACTGAAACTCTGTGCTCATAAAACAATGAATCCCACTTCCTCTTTTTCTCAGCCCCTGGTAACCAGTATCCTACTTTCTTTCTCTGTGAATTTGTCTACTCTAAGTACCTCATATAAGTGAAATCGTACAATATTTATCTGTATGTGTGTAGTATTTCATTTAGCATAATATCCTGAGGTTTATCCATGTTGTAGCATGTATCAGAATTTCACTGAGACTTTACTTTTTAATGAATTAAATTTTATACATTTTTTTTGGAAAAACTAATTTTTTATTAGCCACAAAACCGTAAAAGGTTTTATCTGCATAGATGCTCAGATCATCACTGACATCTCTCACTCATCAGTCATTTCAACACCACTGTCTCCCACAGCCTCTATTCAGGCTGTGTCATATTTGAACTCTCCTTAGCCTTTTAACATAAGAAGACTTTGGAAGCACATGATCTTTCACGTGAAAAGGCAATTTTTATTCTGAAATATGTAAGCGGCTTGACTTTTTAGGTAAAAATTTGAAGCCACTGACCTTCACAAGTAAGGGAACTGACTAACAAGCAAATAGTGTCTTTGGAGGCCTCATCTTATCTTTAATCCATCTCCCCCGACCACCCACCACCACCTTGGAAATTGTGAAATGTAGCCGATCAAGTATTGGTCATCTACATCCAGGTGTTTCTTCTTAGTGATCTTTATCTGAAAAAGAACCAGTGCTTTTACACTTTTGAACAACTTCCCATTGCCTGGCCAATATGGTCCCATCTTCTTAACCTGACTTTTAGGACCCTACCTAATAGACTCCCAAAATACATTTCCAGATTCAGCCAACCAGGATTCTTCACCATTCTAGTCATATGTCCTGTCTTTTCCTCATTTTTTCTTAATGCTTTTCCTTTTAGTGACAACACCTCCGCTAGAACCTCTATCAAAATACCCTTAAGTAAAGCTCATCTCGAATATCCACCTTAGCCAAGAAACCCTTTCAAACCCTCTCAGCTCCATAGTATCATTTTCTTTGTTTAACCTCTCAAAACACTTGTATGTCTACCTATTTTTTGGAGTCTATCAGATTATCCTTTGAGTTCTAGTCATTCACACATTTGTCTTAGTGCCTTGAACTTACTAGGTTGCAAATTGCTTAATGGAGCTGGCTGTATCTTGTTCTCTCATAACACCTAGTCTTGTGACTTACAGAAAGTAGATTCTTTATAAATATATTTGTTCTGTCATTTGCTTGTTTACTTGGAGTGAGTTCATAGCATTGTAGCCTTAAACAAACTTTGGACTGGCTCTTTAGGAGGTGAGTCCTCTGGGGTCCTAGTGGAAGGAAGAAGATAGCACTGAAAGTAGGACTGTGAAGTGTAGGAAACAGATCTGAGTGGAGGGCTGGTGGTCACTGCTGATCATTTACCTAGAGTAAGTGGAACCTGGGTGACATTTTATTTCATTTCATCATTGGTTTTTGTTGGTTGGAATGCTGGTAGGAAATGTACAAACTTGAACTCAAATGAAAAAATAAGTTGATTTGGATATGAAAAGTATCTAGATTTTTAAAGATCCATCTTCCTGTTTTAACAAGGAATGGGCAAAATCCGATGACCCAGATAATGTCTGTAACCTTGGAACATCCACAGTGCTTCACGGTGTTAACAATTAAGCTACTATACGTGGAATAGCTTTTCCAAGAATATTAGAAATTTAGAAAAATAGACACAACCCTAAATTACTACTTTTTGGTAGGGTAATTCTAGACCAGTCCTCTGCAAAATATGATACTGGTCTAAGTTGTTTGCCTAATGAATTTCTAAACTACTTTATACTAATAACAAATAATATTTAAATCAGGCTTAATGTTTCAAGGGGAAAAAGTGGTTTAATGGCTCTTGTTCTCAAGTGAAAACTGCTTTGCTCAGTTTTTTAGAAAAACGAATGTTAAATTGATTCTAGATTCAATGACTTCTGTTTGGGAGGAGTGAAAAAACAAATCAGAAATTGAGAAAATCATTGAGAAGTGAATAACGAAGCAGACTGCAAATGGTAAGTTTTTTTCCAGTTATTCATTTTAGGAGACAGTGGTTTGCAGAGTCACTGGCTATAGTTTTAGGATCATTAAAAGACAGAGAAAGTCCTGGAGGATTGCGAAAGAAAAAAACATGTATAATTCATTTATTTTTAAAAGGAACAAAGGGAGATCTTAACAATTAAAGATTAGTTTACATAGCTCCAACCCTGAGGTGAAGATTGTTGATCAAATCCTCAAAAAAAAAAAAAAAAAAAAAATCTATGGTATAGACATCTAGAGGCACACAGGATCCTGGAGAGGAACAGTGTGGCTTTATGAAACTCAGTATGTATCAGACAATTTTAATTTCCTTCCATGACAGGATGACAGGACTTGTAGCTTGGAGGCAAACAGTAGAGGCCATTAATCTGTCTTTTACTCAAGTTTTCAATTCTATCATACATGTGATGCCCAACAGCCAGCTAGGAAAATAAGTTGAGCACCATGTTTCTCAAGCTGCAGGCCCTGGAGAGTTCACGAGAATCTCTAAATAAAAGAATACATTCTTTTACAGAAGATTATATTTTTAAAAGTATTTTACCAATTAAAGAATTAGCTTCTGTTTTGCAATTTAAAAAATGTATAATTGAAAGATCGTCATATAGAATGACTTCAGTTCCTTAAGTCAGTGATTTTCAAAATGGTTTTGGTCCCCAGATGTATTTTGGAGGCTGTATTACTGGGTCTCAGCAGGAACCAGATGGCATAATTAAACAGGGAACCGAGAGAACTTACTGAAGGGACTGTTTACAAGGGGTGGGCAGGATTTAGGGAGCAACAAAGGATGATGCAGCTGGAAACAACTGTTACCAGCCCTGATCCGAGAGGGCTGAAGCAGGGCAATTACCAGAACCCAGGGAGGACAGAAGTGTGGCAAGGGCCACCCACAGGAGCTATGGCCTTTGCTAGAGGACACAGGTGTCCTGCCACAACCTGACCTAAGGAAGGTGCACAAACCCATGAAATTGTATGCAGATTTGGGGGCATGTGTATGAATGTGTGTTTTCCTGAAGATCGGGTTCATAGATTTTATCAGGGGTCTCCAAAATGAATCCCAAATGTTAAAACTGTGTTTGTAAAAGGAATAAATAAAATTCAAACTATTATATTCCTGAAGTTGATAGTTTACATCCTGTATGAAGCCTCTACAGGATGCAACACATTAGGTAACATTCTATAGCTGATAAAAATAAGTCAAAAACGTTATTTTGTGTATTTTGGATTACAGATTGAGTTTTTCTAAGCAATGATTAAACTTAACTGTTTCCTGTGCTGATGTTTGGGAATGAAAATGGAATACAAAAGCAAATTATACTGACTAATATATACATGTCGATCTGAAGACTTGTTCAGGTGATAACATTTGGATAAAATTACCCTGAGAGGTAGTCAGCTATTTTTTGTTATTTATTTTTGTGATTTTGTTCATTTTTGTTTCATCTTTCATTGGGGTGTTTTAGTTTTTTGTATGTTTTTGTATATAATTTTATACATACCAGCAAATATGTGTGTGTACATGTGTACATGTATGAATATATATACACATACATAGTAAGATTGAATGAATTATTTTATTAATATATAATGTATAGTATATAATTACATCATTATAATTAATTATATATAATTTTTAATATATCACATATGTTATATAAATTATAAACTGTTTCATATATTATATATATATATATATATATATAAATGTAAAATCCTTTCAGTCTTACTATGTGCCAGGCACTGTGCAAGTTGCTGGAATATAAAATGAGTAAGATACTGTTGCTAGCATCGAGGAGTGAGTCAAGTAAAAGAACTTGATCTCTATATAACTATTCCGGTGGAGACAAGGCCTAAAGAGTTTTAGAAGTTCAGCTGGAAGAGCACATGCCAGAGTCACAGACTGTCCATTCTTCTAAATTGGTAACTCTCAACTTAGGCTGCAAAATAAAAAATAGAGCTTCCCAGTCCCACTCCCAGAGATTCTTGTTGAATTGGTCTGAGGTGGACCTCTGAACAGTGTTTTCAAAAGGCTTCCCTGGTGATCCTAGTATGCACCCATGTTGAGAACCTCAGGGCAGTGTCCTGGAATGAACACACTGACGCCCAACTGGGGCTCATCCCCCAAACTCCACACCCAGGCGGTCTGAGATCCACACTCATCTCTACACACTGTGGCCTCTTAGAATCAGGACTAGTTGTTCTTCTCCTGATCATTAGTTTGCATTTTTATTTTAGAGATGCTGTAAATTTGTTCTCTTTATGAGGCAACCACTAGCTGGCCCCAAGCCAATTCAGAGCCCACGTTCTGCTGATGCACAGACTCTATGGAATGCACAGGAGCAGAAGCTTCAGGCTTGTACCAGTTGATGCCCCTTCCCTTTGCTTTTCCTTTTCTTGCCCAGTTAGTTCTAACTTATACTATCTTGATGTGCTGTTATTCAACCTTGTAAGCTGTCTCAGATTCTACTGGGGAAGAAGGAGGAATATATATTTATAATGAATGAATGAACAAAGGAAGAAACATACAAAAAATGTACACAAATATACATAGAAATGACAAGAAGAGGGTTTTTGCAGGCCAATCTGCTTCTTGAAGGGTGTTCAAAGAGGGCAAGAGAGAATGAGTAGGGAAGCGTGTTACAGGTGAGGTAAAAAGCCGATGCCCAGACCTAGAGCGTGCATAGGTAAGCAGTCAGAAGATACCTGTAGAGAACAAAACTCTATGACACGCTAAGAGTACAAAGGAAATGTGAGCCTCCCAAATGAAGGCAGCCCAGGAACATGAAAAAGGATAAATGTTCTCAATACGGCATCTGCATGAGAACAAATTCCTGTCTTCCCAGTGCAAATCTAGTTCTAAAGGAAGGAGGGAAGAAGTGATAACTTGAGGGAAAATTGAAGTTGGAGACCTCCCCAAAGGAGGTGAATTTGGGGCTTGGTTTTGACAGAGGGGAAAGCTGTGTGTATATGAGAAAACAAGAGGTTCTAGACACTGCCACAGATATACACTGACGGTACAGAGGACTTTCCTCCCCACAGAGTGAGATATAGTGGGAGGAACAGCCAGGGAGAGCTGTGCTGACCAGGACTGAATAAGGAAAGTATGAGTCTTGCAAAGATTGTGAGAATATAGTGAGAGTTTACAAGGGAAATGCTGTGAAAAGGATTCATTCTTCACTTGACAAGTATTTATTGAGTGCCTAGTATGTGTCTGGTACTGTTTCAGGTGCTTGAAGTGATAGAAGCAAATAAAATATGTGCAGCCTTTGTTCTCCAGAACCTTATAGTGTAGACAGTAGGCATTAATTAAATAATGACCCCAATCATGACATAGTTGCAAGCTGCATACTTTGAAGAAGTAGTCGAGGGGGCTGTGGAGGGGGACTACAGGTGAGCATGGAAGGAATCTGGTTTGAGGATTAGAAAGACTTTCTAAGGGAAGGGATCTCTGAGTTGAGATTTAAACCATGAGCATGAGTTAAGCGAGGGCCCTTCAGGGAGAGTAGACAGCAAAAGGCTCTGAAATGGGAAGGGACATTGGCACTAAGAGTTCCCACTATCCCATATAACACCATTGTATAAATCAGGAAAAGGACCCTCTCAGTCAATGTGGCTCAGGGTAGACTGAGATTCACCCTGTCCAGGTCTCACAGCTAGCTGGACAGGGTGGATCTCAGTCCCACTTGTTCCCGCAGCTAAGCACCCCCACTGGATGGATCTGTTGGCAGTCCTTTCCAAGGGATTGTGCCTTTGTGAATTTGTGCCTTGGGTAAGACTGAAGGACCAAGGGTGATGTGCCTTGAGGGCAGACAGAAGGGGAAGAAGTGGGTGAGGTGAGCTGGGCTACCAAGCTGGGCCAAGTCAGGAATGCCTAAGCTGCACAGAGGGCTTTGGTCTTCATTCTAAGACCAATGTGAAGGCTTTGAAGCAGGAAAATAACCCGATCAAACTTCAAGAATGGAGGCAGGGTGATCAGGAGCGAGGCTTCCTCAGTGATCTGGAGGAGAGATCATGGTGGCCTGGACTAGGATGGGTGCCAAAAAGATGGAAGGAAATGAACAGACTGGGGAAATATTTAGGAGGATCAATTAATAAGACTTAGTGATTGACTGGCTGTGGAAATTAAGGAGAAAGAATCATCACAGGGGTTTCCCAGGTTTCTGGCTTGTGCAAGCGATATGGTTTACTGAGATAGGAAATACCAGTGAGGAAGACACAGACATAAATGCATGCATGCACGCACCTGTGCACACACACTCCTTGCAGGAGTTGAAGAGAAGATTAACTGTAATTATTTCATTCTTCTCCCTCTCATAGCCTCTCCTTCTCCCTGTAAAAAAAAAAAAAAAAAAAGATTGTCCAGGAGCAGGCAGATAAAAGTTCACACTGAAGCCTCTCTGAGGTGGTTTTCACTACACGGTCTAAAAAAATATGAAACAAAGTAAAAATCCCATCAGAAAATGATGGCAATGCTATTCTAGCTTGCTTTTAGCTCTCGTCTTTGAATTTGATGGTCAATTATGGAGATACCCTAAAAACGGCACTTAACGTGTCTCTAGTGCCAAAAAGAAGTTCACAAACCAATGTACCTCTTGGGGGATTGTTTATTGGTGATGATAAATACCTTGTTTATTGTCATTGCTCGAAAGAGAAAGCCATTCCCCACCCAGGAGCAAGCCAATTCAGACTCAACCAGCCTAGGACCTATTTCCTGCCCCAAGCCTCCATTCGGTCACGTGTGACAATGGCTCCGGGACCCAAATAATCTGTACTGTGTTGGAATTAAACTTTATTTGAGCCAAAACCATATAAATAATATGTACACAACATTACATACTATACAAGTGTGCCAGTCATCCTCTACCCATCCCCCATCCAGTCATTCCGACTCCCAAGTTTGTCAAATTGAGAAGAACCCAAGATGCGGTCAGTTCACAGAGAGCATGTGCAGCCAGGAGGAGCACCATGCCTCCCAGAGAATCAAACGGGTAGGGCAATAGGCCGGTCTGGACAAGTCATACAAAAGGATTCCTTTAACATCTTGAACTCAAGTCTTAATTCAATTGATATGAATTTCTCAGCCTATTTGGTTAATATTGAAATGGAATAAAAAATACAGCCTCCTCAAAACACTTTTTTTTACAAGAAAAAATGGCTAGAAGGCAATTTAGTCACTTGTGATTCTGAAGAAAAAGGAAGGCCTTTCTTTGCATTACTGAGGGTTTTCAGTTGAGAGGAAAATGTAATCCAGAGTTGTTATATTCTGAGATAAAATCACAAACAGGCATATGTAAATCTCGAATCCTATTCTGTGATGCACTGAAATTGTGCAGGGGTAAAAAAGCAGTATGGCCATATTTTCCTAATGGTAACTTTTCCATATAGACCTACATTTCACTGACACTTTTTTCTGTAAATATTTTGAGTATGGATGATCAGTTTCTGTCACTTGTCCAATACCTAGAAGTGCCTGACAATGTTCTAACATGAATTTCTGGATTGGTTTCAGAAACAGAGTGACTGGTAACTATCTGCAAATGGCTGGTCTATTTTGATGTGAGCTTAATTAATGCTGCATATGAAACTCCAAATGTCATAATCCAGGAGTTTTAAAATTTTAATTATTAGACTGATTTAGTTAACTTATTCTAAAATGAAATTTGAATTTAATTTAGTGTGAGTATTCTTTTACAATAAATTCCTTTTTAAGAGAGAAGGATTTCATAAAGTCTTTCCATTTAGCATGTGGATGAGAACTATATAAAAATGCCACAAATAAAATATGACTTTCACATTACAACTTGAGCTACAAACTTGCAGGGGAGGGTTGGGCTGCCCAGTTAGGACGTCTAGTCACAAAGTCCAAGCCGCCGTCTGATGAAGTTGGAGATTAGGAGCTGAGGCCGTTGCTGGTACTCCACCAGGACATCATGAGGCAAGTTGATCTGATCACAGTCGAGTCTGTCGAGAAGTGTCACACAGACCACAGCAGCTAGAAGAGCAATTAGCACAACTGGTGGAATGAATGGGTTCATCTTTTCTATAGAAGCATTAGCCAAACACACCAGCATCCCTAGCACATGTACTTTTGTGTATTTTTGTTGTTGTTGTTGTAATGTAGATGCAACCTACTGAACCTTCTGGTCTTCCATATTTTTGTGGAATCCCACCAAACACTTCATTTAAATAAGTTAACTAAAATTGTTGTGAACACTCCTCCTTCCTCTTTTCCTCCACAACTGACTAGATTAAGGCTCAGGAAAGCATCATGTTCAAGATAAAAGAGAAAGCTTTGCAGTCTGAGATATGCCATCTCCTGCTTTCTATCCTATTTCCAGTTCTTAGAGGAGGGTCTTTTACGGGAGGATATAACTGGAGAACTAGCCGTAATTCCCAAGGTGACATTTTTCTCCTTGGTGCAATGGTTGAGTTTGCCTGCTGCATTGCAGCCCTTGCTGAAGAAAAAAGTAAATACAGAAGAGATATAGAACGCTGACCTCAGGAAATACCAATAAAGGTGAGTACTGGCCCTCATGAAATTTGAGAGGAAAAAACATGATATGAAATGCTTAAATGTAAGAAGCAGCACCATGAAAGAGGAAATGTATTAGCATTTGATTTCTAAAGAATGAGAATGAAATCTTATAGGAAACTGGAGGAAAAAAAACAAAAGTCTTTTTTAAAAAATGAAACTCTTATTTTTGAAAAGTTGTCACAAGGGCAATGTCTTTGGTTTCATCAGCAAGAAAAATTGAGTTCCATATGAATTCTTTATTGTCAGTTTCATATCAAATCTTTGATTTCAAGGAATGTGGTTACCCACATTGAAATCAGTGTTAGCCACTTTGAATTGCTAACGGTGTAATAATCTCCATCTGAATCTGCATCATTTAAAAAAGGATTTCAGTACATATGTGATTGGATTGGATGTGTCTGTATTAACAAACTTGGAAGGCATGGAGAGAGTTGGGCATGAGGGTAGTGTTTATTTCTTTGACCTCTCTGCTACTCCAGACTTCTTTGTAAGATCTAGATTTGGGAAGAAGTAGTATACTGTAATTATAATAGTACATGCTATCTTTATTTTTAAATGACAAATAGTAATTATATATAATTATGAGGTACAATGTGATGTTTTGATATATGTATACATTGTGAAATGATTAAATTAGCCTAATTCACATATCTATCATCTCTTATACTTGCATTTTTGTGGTGAAAACAATTAAAATCTACTCTCTTAAAGATTTTTCAGTATACGTTATTACAAACTGTCATCACTATGCTATGCAATAGATCTCTCGAGCTTAATCCTCCTTGTAACTGAAATTTTGCACCCTTCGACCAGTTTCTCTCCATTCCCCATCCTGCTCCCCTATACTCTGGTAACCACCATTCTACTCTCTACTTCCATGAGTTTGATTTTTCTAGATTCCACATATAAGTAAAATCATACAGTATTTGTCTATCTGTGCCTGGCTTATTTCACTTAACAAAATGGCCTCCAAATTCATCCATGTTGTTGCAAATGAGAGAATTTCCTTCTTTTTAAAGGCTAAGCAGTATTTCATTGTGTATATATACCACATTTTAAAAGTCTATTCATCTGTTGATGGACACTTGGTTGATTCCATATCTTGGCTGTTGTGAATAATGCCGCAACAAACTTGGGAGAGCAGATGTCTGTTTACAGCACACTGATACCAATTCCTTCAGATATGTACCAGAGGTGGGATTGCTAGCTTATATGGGAATTCTTAGTTTTTTGAAGAACCACCATACTGTTTTTCATAATTGATGTACTAATTTACATTCCCATCAACAGTATTCAAGGGTTCTCTTTTCTCCACATCCTGCCAACACTTTTATCTTTCGTCTTTTTTGATTATGGCCATTCTAGCAGGTGTGAAGCGACACCTCGCCATTGTTTTAATTTGCATTTCCCTGATGACTAGTGAGGTTGAGCGTTTTTTAAAATATATCTGTTGGCCTTTTGTATGTCTTCTTTTAGAACCTATTCAGATCCTTTGCCCATTTCTTAATTTGTTTTCTTGCTATTGAGTTGTTTGAGTTCCTTGTATATTCTGTATATTACCTCTTATCAGATGTATCAGTTTAGAAATGTTTTCTCCATGCGTTTCTCCACATTTCTCCAATCCATGTATCTTTTTTGTTTGACTTAGTTATTGCTACATGCCAAGCATTTATGATATCACTTAATCCTTTACAGCTATTCCTTGAGCTAGGATTATTTTTGTCCCCTTTCGACAGATGATTAAATGAGGGCTTAGAAAGATCAACCAAATGGCCCAGAATTACACAGCTGGTCAGAGCCAATCAACTCCTAGCTTCCTAAACTGATGAGAGAAGAGTTCTCTACCTTCCATCCACTCCTCCCCTGAGCTAGCACATGGTGAACCATTAGGCAATCCTGCCCTATCGCTTATACTGACCCATCGGTCAGACTGACCCTCTTGTTCAGTGACGTGAAAAGCAATGAAAATATTCAACTTGAGCTGCGGCAAATATTTCATCACCTAGGACCCTATTTATTCAAAACTCAGTCAGTTGTAAAGCAACTTGGCTGTACAGGTAAACAAGCAAATGGAAGAGCTAGAAACTTCCCACAGCTTTTCAAGTTAATGATCAGCAAATCTGTGAAGCCTGACATGGGCTGGCAGTCGCACAGAAAAGTTGAAAGTCCTTCTCTAATCCTTCACTTTGGCAGAAGGATAAAAGGAAACCAGTGCTCTATACTTTTTACAGAGTGGGAACCGACTTTACTGAATGTCTTTTCTGGATTTCAAGAGGAATGCCAAAGATAGAAAAGAACAGGTTATAGCAATCTCAGTGGTGTTTTCTTGACCCTGGAGAATCCACTAGCGAGCAGCATATAATAATCTTGTCACTTAAAATTACTATTTCCATGAGCAATTAAAAGGGACTAATTACCCAAAACAATTTGCTGAAATTAAGCCTGACAGCTTTGCTAGCATAATCCTCAGATTAGGCAGGGAGGGTGGCTGCTGGAGAGGAAGAGATACTTAGTGACCCAGCTGCCACCAAGGAGATTGTCAGTGAACTGACCTGAGGCTAGAATGTTCTGGGAACACACAGACCTGAACATGGAGCTTGGATGCACCCCGAGGTGAACTAGGACTGCCCAGTAATTGTCAACCCTTTGGGAACATTTATGGCTGCTTTGAAAATCTGATGAAAGTCCTAATTGGAACCTCTTTTCGCACAAAAATACACATCTGCCAATACACACAAAATATTTGTGTATAACTTCAGGGGTCCCAGGACCCCTGAAAATTCACTCATGAATCCTTAGGAATCCACGCACCCCTATGGACCACCACTTTAACCCCACCTCTCTGATTCAGAATGAACTTTCAACAAGGTTTTCCCATGAACAGTGGGCAAAGATAGCAGGGCTGGGCACAAATGCCCATTGCACAGCAGAAGTCAAACAGGGCTGGTCTTTGGAAAAAGGAAAAGCAGCAAAGATTGGCTTTGGAGTTCCCAGCCTGGCCTTTCTTCTACCTCTTCCTGGTTATGTTCATACCCTCCCCCATTGCTCCTCAAGGGTTTGAGTTTATTAAGCAAACACTACCTTTGCTCCCTATATGCCTGGTATGTAAAGCACAGGAAATGTTTCTTAATCAACAATCCAGAGCCTTTGCACTTCCTGTATCTCCGCTGAAACATTAATCTCAGGCTATTGGCTGCTTATTAAAAACAAGGTGGGGAAAATTTGTATTCAAAGGGGCTGGTCAATGGTAAGAGACATAGAAACAATTTGTTCTTCTAGAGTCGTGTTTCTCAAAATGTGCTCCACTGGCCTCTTGCATCAGAATCAGAGATACTTAGGCTTTATTCCAGACATACTAAATCACAATTGGGGATGGGTGTTGGGAAAGCGCAGTGAATCTGCATGAAAACATCTTCCCAGTTAAATTATTTTTACATTAATATTTGAAAATGACTGCTTCAAAGACTTTAAACTCTATCTTTGAATCATCATTACCACAAATGTACATACCTGGACCCCAGTTCTTTGGGTGCCCAAACAATGCTGAATTAGAACCAATTCATTATACCTATGAAGAATTGTCCCATACCTTTTATAAAGGTGCTATCAACGACACTGCCCATTATAATATAGCTGATAATTTCATCTAAGTTTAACATTTGGATCAAGATTTTGTGACAAACCGCAAATGTTTTTATTAGCTAATGGTGGCTGTATAATGCACAGTGGTTTTTTTTGTTGTTTTTTTTTTTGAGACGGAGTCTTGCTCTGTCACCCAGGCTGGAGTGCAGTGGTGCAATCTCAGCTCACTGCAAGCTCTGCCTCCTGGGTTCATGCCATTCTCCTGCCTCAGCCTCCCGAGTAGCTGGGACTACAGATGCCCACCACCATGACTGGCTAATTTTTTTTTTTTTTTTGTATTTTTAGTAGAGACAAGGTTTCACCATGTTAGCCAGGATGGTCTCGATCTCCTGACTTCATGATTTGCCCGTCTCGGCCTCCCAAATGCAGTGTTTTTGTTTACAGCTTGGCTTCCAGGAAACTCAGAGCTCAATCTAAGTGTTTAAATTAAGTATTGTACTCCTGGGTGGCCTCTTTAATACTGAGAACTTCTAGCCAGACACAGTGGCTCATGCCTGTAATTCCAGCATTTTGGGAGGGTGAGGCACGAGGATTGCTTGAACCCTAGGAGTTCAAGACAGCCTGAGCAACAAAGTGAGACCTCGACTTTGCAAAAACAACAACAACCACAACAACAAAAACCCATACACACACAAATTCGTGCTTGTATGAACCTGCGGTCCCAGCTACTCTGGAGGCTGAGGTGGGAAGATGGCTTTAGCCCAAGAGGTGGAGGCTGCAGTGAGCTGTGGTCATACCACTGTGTTCCAATCTGAGTTACAGACAGAGACCTTGTCTCAAAAAAAAAAAAAAAAAAAAAAAACCTTCCTATCTATTTCCTTAAATAAATGCCTCCTATTTTTTTTTTTTACCTCTGTTTAAATTATATTATCATGCATTCCTCTTTCATTGAAAGCTGCCACAAATGCTTTTTCAAATAGAGGCAGTACAGGTCATCTTTCGATAGATGAATATATTACTTTTTTGCACCTTATGGAATAGTGGAGAGAGTGGTGATCAGGAGACAGGAGATGTCTATTCTAATTCATCTCTGTTTTAGTCTGTTTCCTCAGGCAGGTCAATTACACTCTCTAGACCTCATTTCATCCTCTGAGCAAGGAGCAGGTTAGATCTCAAAGGCTTCTTGCAAGTCCACATCCTCAGCTTACATGCCTCACATGATTTGGTTTGTTCAAAAACCTGCTGTCTTCTCCAGGAGGTCCAGATGTAATCTCGAGGACTTGAGCTTCTGCCAGATGTGGGACCGTTAACCAGAGATGCTACAGGATAGGTAGACGATGGAGCCTTGTGTACTTACTGGAGGTGGGGGTGAGAGGCTCACCAGGGGAATCCAGATAGCCTCCCTGGGGTCATAGCAGGGGAGAGGAGGGCCACAAATAATGACAACCACAGACAGGGTGGAATCAATGGCCCTAAATGATCCCTAATGTGTGAGTTGTTGGCAGTGGGAAGGGAAGAGTAGAATAGAGGCTAGGAGGGTGGAATTAAAATGAATCAAACAAAACTATAGACACTGACCTTGATTAAAATATGTGAAAAAGCAAAAAGAAACCTTTGTAAAAATCTTGTCCCTGTAAAAGTAATAAGTGAATTATGTACCATTTATACCTGATTTTCCAGCTACAATGACTGATTTTCTTGGCAGAATGAGGGCTCTGCATACTATAAAATAATTATCTGCTTAATGTTTTATTTGATCCCATCACTAAGTCAATTGGTATGTGCTCAGCCCTTAGGGTTTGCTTGTGGCAGTGGTGCAACTATCTGCTCACCACACTTAAAATGGAAAAATCTGCATTGACTTTTAGTGGTGCACATTTTGGCTCTTCTGTCCAGAGACTATGAACATGTTGTCTCCACACGGAGGCTGCTGGCAAGAAATGGCAGACAGGGTGCAAAGCGGCCTGAGTCAGCAGAGCTGGGTTCAAAGTCCAGCTCACCTGTTTCCCAGCTCTGAGAAGGTGGGAAAGTTATTTAACCTCCCTGAGCTACAGTCATGTAGAATATATACAGAATGAAGTTTTTCTCTTGTAAAGGTGAAGAGCCCTGCAATTGGTCTCCTTGTACCCTGGCCTAAAGATTTTTCAAAATCTGGATTTATCTCCATTTTAGGGTTAAGAAATACTCTAGCTCCAAACTGATTATAACCTTTAATCCTTGTGGTATCTTTTTACCTTTATCAATGATCCTCATGCAGTTCTCAGAGTCCAATATCCTTCATTGTTGGGAACAGCAGAAGAATATAAACATGGAATTAAAGTCAAGATTCTGCTCCCTCTCATTGAACTGTACTAAGGTAATATTATAAAGACTAAATATTTCCCTAAGTTACCAGTGTCTGTCCGAGGAAATAACACTGAATTCTTTAAAGAAAAGCCACTGTGAGTGCTGCAAACAACTAGACATAGAAGAGGATTTAAGCAGAACCTAAGCTTAGACAAATATTAGGCTTCTTATATTGTCAGGCAAGCCTGTGTCAAAAGGCAGCACTGTCTTTAAAACATGAATACAAGTTAAACATACTTACCACAAGTTCACAGTACAAGAGGATTATCATCTTTCATCAGAATGTTTGGGGCTTAATTAAAGTAGATTTTGCTTTAAGAGAGACACAGATATGTGCATATTATAAAGTGATAGGAGAATGCATTTATTGAGCATTGCACAGTGCTTCCATTGAACAGGTTTACATTATGCTGAAAATTTAGCTTTGGAATAATTGGGTGAATTCCACTATTTCCCTTCACCTGAATCTTTGTTAAAACAGCATTGGATTCCCAACTCTCTTTTCTAAGATAATGAGATCAGGATAGCAACAGTGACTTCTGGGTGTCAGTGGCCTTATTATAGGTAGTTTGTCCACCTATCAAATGTTGACAGACCCAGAGGTTGTAGATCTAGCAAAATAAATATTTGTATAGACCTTAGAGCAAAGGGAGGCTTGACTTTAAGGCTTTATTTCCCCCTTTGTGGACAGTTAGGAGATACTCCTAAGTCCTTTAGACAATTCTAAGCCACTTATATGACTGGGGAATAAAGGTTAAAGTTTGCAATGGCCATTTTCCATGGTCAAAAAGAGTCTAGTGGCCCTTTTTTTTTTTCATTCACTCGTTCAGTAAATATTGAAAGCCCATATGGCAGGCATTATTCTAAGTACTGGGGATACAGCAATGACAAACAAGGTCCCTGTTCTTACGGTACTTATATTGTAATGGAGAGAAATAATCAATATATGCCTTTATGTGCTAATATGCATGAAATAATATATAAGTTAACATATAAACAGACTGGAAATATAGTCAGTAGTGGTAAATGTGATGCAGATAAATGAAATAGAATGACACCATTGTGAGTGAGTGAGTGTGGGTAGTCATGCAAGACTTTTTTGAGGAGCTGAGATTTAGGGTGAGATGTGTAATACTAACTGCAAAGATAATAAGTGGTAATCCACGTGGACCAAAGGCCTCCTTGTGCTAAGTAGATCTAGAAAGATCTGTTTCTGCAATGGTCCAAACTCAGTGAGTAATTCATCTAAGTTAGTACAATGGTTCTCTAGAAGACCTTTGTTTATGTAAGTATTTGTTATTTATAAGCCATCACCTTAGTATGAATTCTGATTGGTTATCGAGTCATCTGGTAGTACTAAAGGAACAGAAGAGGTGTCAGAAGGCTGTCTGGAGAGATAGGATAGGGTGGGCCATAACTAACAGTGGCAGGGAGGGGGTTAGGGAGACATGCCTATGGGCCCTGGGCTCTTGGTGCCAGGTGAAATCTTTTTTTCCATATTGCTTACCATCAGATGTCCTCTCTAACTTCTGTTTCAGCAGCTGTCCATGAATGCATTCTCAGCCCTTCCCCAAGCAAGCTTTTCTGGCTCACACAAAGTGCGTTATAAATGGGTTAAAATCAAAAGGTGCCAGATGCCAGCTTCCAAGCTTCAGTGTTATGGGAGCAGGATGTTATGAAGTAGTAATGAAAGAAGAGAATATGATAGCATCCTATCCATGGGGTTTTCGGTCTCTATACTTGGTGGCTGATCTTCCAGGGGGCAGCATACCAGGAATCCACCTTTTAGAACAGTAGTATCTGAGGGAGATAAAGAGCCCCTGGCACCATGAAGACATTCAGATAGAAATACTCCCAAGAACTACAGAGCTGCAGATGCAACTTTTAGTGTGAATGTTGGCAGCCTAGAAGGGGTCTACTCCATGAAAGGCTGCAGCAGTGGCCTGGGGGAGAGCTATTTGCAGGCGGAAATCAGCTACCAACAGGTCCAGCAGCAGCATAAGAAAGAAAATGCAGTGGAGGGCAGTAACTACAGAAATGTAGAGAAGAAAGCATCCAGGAGGGAAACCTGCAGGTAGCAGAGAGAGCAAGGTCACAAAGATTTGCAGCAAGGACAGAAAGGCTCTTAGAATAACTTCACTTAGGTTTCTGCAACATCCTAAACAGAGAAAGAAAGACTCAGAGTCCAGGGTCCACAAGCCTAGAACTCTTCTTGGCTGCCAGTTGGTGCCTCTTAAGAAAGAACTGCTGGTCATCACCCAGTTTTCATGAAGGCAACATGTTGATAACTCGGCATTTTATGTTTAACTATTAATAAAGTGGTTAACAAATTATGTTACACTTACACATTAGGTGGAGACATGACTCAAGTGATCACTTGTTTATGTAATAAAGAAATGTGAGGAGGCATTTCCTGGAGCAGAAACATCTGAATCCAGGTGTCCCTGCAGGCTGCGCGGGGTGCTGCTTTCCCACTGTCACTAACTTGTAGAGAGAAAAGCAGATGCTCTTGTTCTCTAAAAGAGGATATTAGCAATGACCTTCAAAAGAATACAAAGATGGGCTGGGCGTGGTGGCTCACTCCTGTAATCCTAGCACTTTGGGAGGCCGAGGCAAGTGGATCACTTGATGTCAGGAGTTCAAGACCAGTCTGGCCAACATGGTGAAACCCCATCTCTACCGAAAATACAAAAGTTAGCCGGGCATGGTGGCACAAGCTTGTAATTCCAGCTATTTGGGAGGCTGAGGCAAGAGAATCGCTTGAACCCAGGAGGCAAAGCAAAGATTATAGTGAGCCGAGATCGCGCCACTACACTCAGCCTGGGCAACAGAGGGAGACTCTGTCTCAAAAAAAAAAAAAAAAAAAAAAAAAAAAGAGTACAAAAATGCATTGCGTGTTCTTCCCACATTTTTACCAATAATTTACACGTACATATATTCTGACAGATGCAAGTAGTTAAGGATAGTGGTTCAACAATTAATCTCCTTAGAACTACAGCTTTTTTGTAAAATGCATTCTTAGAAATATGACCACATATATTCTGTTTGTAAGGTGTAGATTAAAATTCATTGACTATAAGGACAAGTATTGCAAGTCAAATTCCACTTATAAAAATGAAGCTTTACTGTGCTGTAATTCTTTACTTCTTTGAAGCCTTCCTCTCTGCATATCAGGATGCCACACTTCCCTGGTGTACTGCCAACTTCATGGGCCACTCCTCCTTGGTCTCTCCCATCTCAATTAACTTTTAACGTTTAAGCAAGGACCTCTTATCATCTGTGCCTAGACTCATTGTTTGTTATCTTACCCATTGCATAGCTTTAAATACCATCTATATGCTTTCAACTTAGAATTTTATGCCTCCAGTGCAAACGACCCACCTAAACTCCAGATTCATAAATTCACCTGCTTGCTTGGCCTCCATTTTGATGTCTACTACCCTAATGTCTTCACCCCAATTTCCTCTGTCCCAGTTATGACAACCTCATGCTTCCAGTAGTTTAGACCATAAACATGGGAGTCATTTTTAACTCCTGCCTTTCTCGCCAAATTTACATCAAGTTGTCAGCAAATGTTGTTGGGTTTGTCTTCAAAATGTTTCTACAATCTGACTACTTCTCACTACCTGCGCTGCTATCACTTTGTCCATCAACTGTCACTAGACTACTGCGTTCGCCTTCTCCTTCTTCTCCCTGCTTCTGCCCTTGACCCCATTCGGGTCTTCCCAGCTCAGCAGCCACCGTGATTCTGTTAACACACAGGTCAGATCCAGCCATCTCTCTATTCAGAGCCCTCCAGTGGCTTCTCATTTCACCCAGAGTGAAAGCCATTGTTCTCACAGTGTCCTACACAATCTGTACATCTTCCCTCTCTCCTTCCATTCTCCACCACTGCCTCTCCCCTCCTGATCTCTTCCCTGTTCCTCCAATTCTCCTCGAATGCTCCTGTCTGTGGCCTTGGATTTGCACTGAACTGAATGCTCTTCCCCCAGATATCCAAGTGGCACATTCTCCTCCCATCCTTCCCTGACCATGCTCTTTAAAATTATGATTGATGGACTATTTTAGGAATATTTTGTTTGTATCTTGTCTCAATAAATTCAATTGTAATAGAAACTACTAGCCACCACCAGGATGAAGGAAACCGAACTTGCTGTCAAGTCCTGAACATGTCACCAATTAGCTGTTGAACCCTGAGGTTTAGTTTCCTTATTTGCATAATAAGAATAATGTCCTGGCCACTCACAAGATATTATAAGATAATGTATATTATATACAATTATAAGTCATGCCTTCAGCCCAAGGTAATATATAGCTGGACCTCTTTTTCTTCTCCTAAGGTGTAAAAGTAGCTTCATGAAAGAGGAGAATTTGAACCTAAGCATTCACGAAAAGCTTACCTTTTAGACCACAGAGTCCACACATAGCTGCAAACACTGTAGATTCCATTTCAATATTCCTGACACCAGCTTTATATGCTCTCTTTAAGTAGTCTAACTTTTTTTCTCTGGAAAGGGAACACAGTGCTCCATCTAGTCGGCCTTGGCCTGAAAGGGAGGGGAGAACGTTTAGTGACTTGATGTCCCACCCCACTGACAGTGGCCTCATAGGAGGCTTGCTGTTGGCTGGAGCATGCTGCAGCTGTCTAACTACAGCGTGCTCCCCGTGTAGGATAAACTGAGCTGTGTGACTCTTCCTACCAGAGGACCGTGGAGCGAGGCTGTCCCTGGCTGAGGAGTCTCATACGTAGGAAGGAGCCTTCATGGCCGAGGGCCTCAGTTCTGGGGTCAGTAACTGTTGAGTGGCTGCAGCAGCCAGCACTGTGCCCAGGGAAATCAGGAAGCCGAGGGGTTGCTGTAAGAGCTGCCCTTTGAGGAAAATCTCAGGTTGCTCCAATGACTGGGGAATGGCCCAGGGATGGGTGCTGGGAGAAAAAAAAAGAGGTTTTGATGATGCTAAGCTACTTGAGGATCAGGACAGTGTTTGGACATCGCGCCTCTCCATATGCCTTTGCGACATTGTCCACCTTCCCCCTTTCCGCACACCTCTCAGGCTGCACGCCACCCCTTGTGATCACATTTTCCTTTCCAGGCTGCTCCCAGTGTTCATTCATCACTGAATTTCAGCTGTATCTACCAGTGCGGACAGAAGCAAGGAAAGGAAACCTTGATGTCATTACTCCTTCCGTACCCTGTGCACACCCAGAAATAGACCTCCTAATGCCTCCTCACTCCTGAGAAGACCTGGATTCAAGCGAGTGGGCTAATAGCACTCTGTTGCCATCCATTATTTTCACAATCCCCTTTTTGGTGCTCTTTCCTCTCTTTCCTCTATCTCTTTCACGCTACTTTCACCCCTGGCAGTCTGCTTCCCCTTGTTCCTTCTCTTCTCATTAGAGCTGCATGCCAACACCTCTATTTAAGCTGACTCAAACACAGACATCGCAGAAGCCAAGCAGGTAATGTCGATGCGAGTGTCTGGTCTGAGGGGAGCAGCTTCACCTCACCTTCAGCAAATGTAGCCCCAGATGTGGGTCAGGGCTTGCCAAGGCTGCCATGCATATATTAGTATACATTTTTAAATGCTAGTTATTTCAAAAAGCCAGAAATGTGGATGTTAATATAAAATCTCCAGATATTGTAAATGTTGGCAAAATAATTCACATTTTAAAAAATACTGTGCAGGCCAAAGGAAACACTGACTTTAACAAGCTTCCATTTGCAAATTCTGCTTTAACATATCAGTGAGTGACCCTCGAGATGGACTATGAGTCAGTGGCCTTGAACAGAGGGTCCCAACCCTATTGGACCCCAACAGCCCTTCTATTTTACAACAAATATGTGGTGAAACCACCTTTACTAACCGGAAGTAAAATGTATAGATAATATGACCTATCTCCAAACATAATTTTTTAAAATCAACATATCTTAAGTTTGAGCTAAAGGGAAAATAAAAGTAATTTATAATGAAATAGTATGGATTTTGAAAAGAATAAAACTACTGCCAGATTTTCAGAATGCCCTTCAAGGCATGGTACCAATACTGTGTAGATTCTTTCCTCTGGGACGAGAAAGAATCAGGGGTCTGTCTTTGAAGGTTTCTTCCCCTTGGCCCTTCATCCCTAGTAGCAAGTGCTGCTACATAGCAGTCACCTTCAATTTGTCTCTAAACTTGGTTTGGGGACCCCTTACTCATGGCTGAGAGATAAAAACCCCACTCTGAGATCATGCCATCCCGTGGGATTTGTACCCCCTCCCCAAGCATTTCTCCCCATTTTCTGGACCACTCTTTCCGGGGGACAGGATCACTTTTGAGGTACAGATGAATGGCAGAAACATAGAATCAGCATACTTCCCTTCTCTTAGAGCTGCTAATTTAAGTTAAAGGCATAAACAGAGATAAGATTCTGTGAACATCACTAATTGCATTTTAGTGTTCAATGTGTTCTTGGAGGATTAAATCCACCCTCAATATAAATTCATTCTGCTGCTCATTATGTCCTTGTGTTTCTATGCTTTAGTAAGTAAAAAAGGCTGTTTCATTTCCTTTTTAACCCACAAATATTAATTTTCTAAAGTAGAGTTGTTAATATAAATTATGGGTTTGAATAACAAAGAGTTGCTGGCGTTTTTCTGTTTCCTTCACAGTTTATAAATTGTTCTCACCTTCATAAAAATCATAGGTACACATTGTATGTCCAATGAGGGTTGGGAAGTTGGGGATTTCTTTGCTACAGTTGAACAGTTCTTCAGACAGTTCCTTGTCCAGTTCAGTACTTCGGGTGACGATGTTGTCCAAAATGACCTGTTCAAACCGGGGCTTAAAGAAGGAGTCTACAGCTATATCCGTTATTACAACAGTCCCTGGTGCAATCCCTGCAATGTGGGAATAAATGATTACAGAAGAATATCGTTTAGAGTTTACTTTTGACACATAGTATGTAACTTATTCTAGCATTAATGCTAGCTGCTAATGAGTCTCCCTGTTTTCAACTTTAAAATTATTTTCTTTTCCAAATGCAATTAAATAACATTCAGAAGAGGCATTTACATTTGTTGTCTTTTCAAATGCACATTTACAATGTGATGGGGTTTAGATTTCAAGACAAACATGACTCTTGGACATGCAAATTAGTGCCAGACTTTGGGCTCAAATTTGAATAAATTAGGTCAGGAAAAAACTAAATAAGCCTGCCAGCAAGTAGCTTTCATAAAGTGATGTGACTTCTTAATATTTAATCTTCTCTGCGACTTCTTGATTACTGTAATTTCTTTGCATCTCTATCCTCTTTTTCTTCTGATTCTTTTCACATTTGTTCTCTCGCCAACTTCATGTAAATCAGGCCTCTTGGCTGACCTTCCATGGCTACAAAGTCTGGGTTGCTCAAGGGACTTGGGCTTACTTAAGAAACTATTTTCTGCCAACTGTTAGTCTCCCTGCCTGCCATGCCCTCTCCTCCTCCCCCAACCTTTTCATCACACACCAAGTCACTCTTCAGGTGTCAGCTTAATTTACTTCCTGAAAAAGGTCTGAATCCACAGAAGGGAAGCAAACAAATGAAAAAATTAAAAGGCAACACAGATAGGTTACACTAAATTTCCCCAGGCCCATTTTTGACCCAGCTTTTGACCCAGTCTGGTTTCTATTTAGAGCCTGAATAAGAAGATATATCTTCATAAATGCCCTAGACTCTCTCTGTCCTAACACTTTTTATAATTACCCATTTGTTTATCTTTTTCTCTGATAGAACATAAACTCTATAAAGTCAAGAACTATGTCTGTTCACTGCTCTCTCCTGGTCTAGCTCTGTGCCTGCCACATTATAGGTACTCAATAAAAATTTGTCAAATGAGTGAATGTTTTCACAAAGATGCCATAGATTATAGCTCTGCAAGCCTATGGTTCATAAACCAAATCCTGTCTTTGTAAATAAAGTTTTATTAGTCACACAGCCACACCCATTTATTTACATATTGTCTATAGCTGCTTTCAAGCTCTAGAGGCAGAGTTGAGAAGTTGCAATAGAAATCACACAGTCAGCAAATCCTAAAATATGTACTATCTTGTCCTTTACAGAAAAAGCTTGACAATGCTTGCTATAGAGTATAGACTTATCCTTCAGGGTGGCATAAATTTTGATATTGATCAAAGTAGACTTAATTACAAAATGCTTCAGAAGATCCAACTAGAGACCCAAGGTGGCCACTGATAATAGAGCCTTGTTGGGTGAAATATTTTTTTTTAATTTATTTTTATTTTTTTTTTTTTGAGATGGGGTCTTGCTCTGTCACCCAGGCTGTAATGTAGTGGGGTGATCTCAGCTCACTGCAGTCTCTGCCTCCAGGGTTCAAGCAATTCTCCGGCCTCAGCCTCCAGAATAGCTAGGACTACAGGCACATACACCCACACCTAACTAATTTTTTGTATTTTTAGTAGAGATGGGGTTTCACCACATTGGCCAGGCTGGTCTCAAACTCCTGGCCTCAAGTGATCCACTGCCTCGGCCTCCCAAAGTACTGGGATTATAAATGTGAGCCACCATGCCTGGCCAGATAGTTTTTAAACAATCCAAGTAAGTGGCTCCTTGAATTGTTCACAATGTCCTAAGAAAGTGATTGAGAGGGAAGTTGAAAATGTATACATAAAAATGATGTTATTTATATGCCATCCTAATATTTAAATGTGTTAGTGTATTATGTCATGGTTAAGGTTTCTCAAAAGTCAACATACTATTTAACTGAGTAGTTTATGCTTATTACGGTGTGTCGGCTCATGTAGGAAGGGATCATGTGAGCGACAATACTGTGTACATCTTTCATCTCCAAATGCAATATTGCTTAAAAGAAAATAAGCAAATACATCTTTTTGATAAGCTAAGAGTTCTTAATGAGGATAAAACTTCAAAATGAAGGTGTCCACACCAGCACAGTGGGTTAATTTGCCACCATCCATGGGCCTTCATTGTGTGCTGTATGTATCGTGTTGCCATGAAATAAAATACCCTAATCAAGAGCTGGATGGTCATTGGAGCACCTTGCCCATGCTGGTGTTCGTTAATATCAAGTGGTAACTGTAGCAGTCAGGAGTTTACAATGCATGAATGTTGGCTGTGAAGGCAGATCCTTGTAACCCACAACCCAAGAATTATGAGCAACTTTAATAGCTATGTTATCTGAAATTCATGCCCAAATGAGTAGTTCCCTACTACTGATTATTTGGGGTATTGTTGGATAAACTACAGTCTAGAAGGATGCCTGATCTGACACTTATTGCTAGCACTCTACTTCTCTCTATGGATGAACATGCACAAAGGTCCTACTTTCTCCCAGATGTAAGGGCCTTGGCTGGACTTTATTCCTGGACCACGGCTGTGGAAAGCCATCATCTTTTCCAACATGTCTGATTTCTAGTGAAGCATGGCTCAGCCATGGTGGCTTTGTGATGTTGAACACACCACTTCTCCATCTACTTGTGTGAGGATTTCTGACGTCCCTTTTTGCTCCATAAATGTCTAATTCTACCACCATTTCTCTTCCCAAATCTCAGCCCTTTTTATAATGCCCATTCAGTTCTATCGCCCTGTCAACCAAACTTCTCCATTTGCCATGTGCAGTCTGTATTTGCACTTTGGTGACATGGTAAAATCATACCCTGACAAGATGTGCTCCTTAAGAAAAAGCTGAAAATTTTGAGGAAACCTCAAAACTTCATCATAACACATTCTGGAAGCAAAACCAAGGCCTCTATACAGCTGACTGACAGGCCTAAGAAGAAGGGAGGTTGGGAGGCTCTGTGAAAACTATAGGAAGCATCACTTAAGCCTTCCCTGAAAGCCTGGCCTGGTTTTTTTCTAGTGTACTGATGAGGAAAAGATACAGCCAATAGAGGTGATGTAGTAACTGATGTGAGCAAAAAGCAATGTTTTTCTAAGAGCTTTGCAGTTTGCTCACTTAGCTGATAAAACTGGGACATTTTTATGATTTTTTTTTTTACTTGAACACACTTATTTCTGTCACTTTAAAAAACTCCTAAGACTTGAAATTTACCCCTACCCTCAAAACATATCTTCTAACAATTTTTCTACTCTTCCCTTTATAAACACCTAAGACTATCCTGCAATAGGCAGTGAGATCTCTCCCTGTGGGTTTCCATAAAGAAAAAAGGAATAAAAGAAAAAGGCAATGTGGGCAGATTTCCTTAAATTTCCTCAAGTCCAGCCTTCTGACACTTTTTAGCCCATCTTGGCTTTTGCTGGGCTCTGAATAGGATGGTATATTTTGGCAGCTACCATGTACGTAAGGATCACTCAGTTCTAATAGTAGAAATCAATCCGTCTCACCTATTCCCCCTGATGTACCGATTCTAATAATGGTGACATCGCAGCACCGTGCATGGTGGAGTAATTTGATGAGTTCATGAAGCATAATAGAAATGGAGGGGATGCCCATGCCGTGCTATTGAGAGAAAGAGAAAGTCATCATACATCTTGCAAAGTGATACATGAACAGGACATAATTTCTTCCATCATTACAAGTTAACAGGCCTCAGATACATTTACATAATCATTAAGACTTTGCCAATGCTGAGGAAAATGTAAGTCCTCCCTAATTGGCGCCTACATGACATGCTGACAGATGTGTCCATCTGTGAAGATCAGAGGGAGGCATCTCACTGCCAGTTCTGTTGACTTCAGCCCTCATCAGCAAGAGCAGAAGGCGGGGATGGTGTGGTATACAGGTGTGTCAGGGCGGTGCCATTTCCCATCTTCCCACTGGGCTCTTCATGATGAGCCTTTGAAAAAGAGCTTTTTGCACGATTGACTTGATTTTGAGGAAATATAATTTTGGTTGCCAAATCATCAGTCTTTTTCAACCATTCTAAATGAAATAGTGAATCCATTTCATTTGCTGTTAATTTTGTGTGCTCTGAAAGGTACTAGAGTAGAAACGTGGGTTAGATTCCCCACTTAACAATTTTAAACTTATACTGAACATGGAAGTGAGTTTAAATTACTATAGATCATGACCATAGCCCTGTTTTTTTCAGTATTCAGGACAGTGGAATCAATGTCACCAGAAAAGGGATCAACACAGGCTACAGGATTTAGCAACTCCTGGTGGCTACACAATGTCCTAATAACTCTCCAGAAACATCCTCCATTCTGTAATTTGCAGAAACTGGAACTGAGTTCAAAACTGGTAGTAACTTCATTCCTGACATAACAGCAGAGAGTCAAATGTGCTCTTCAATGTGTCCTACTTTTGGACACAAAGACTTTGGAAAACCATTGGCCGTGACCATGATGTTTTCACCTGAGCTTCCTCCTTCTATCAAGAATGTTGAGCTATGGAAACTTCGAACCTCTGCGTTCCCCCTTTCTGGTTCCCATTGCATATGCCCTGACTTTCAAATGTTTAGTAAGCATCCTGGAGCCAGGCATCGAACTTGTATTGATTTGTATATCCAAGATTAACAAGTTTGGGACTTTGGAACTGGCTCTGTGACTAATGAATAAATGCTCTAAGTATTATTTTTTCTTACCTGCAAATTAAGAAGATGAACTATTATTTGATCTATTAGATTCCTTCTAGTTCAGACATTTAGTAAGTTAATGATTGTCATTTGTTATGTTACGCATTGATAAAATGACAATTGGACTTGTGCTCTCTTTCACACACACGCACCCCATTCAACCACTACTGGAGAGGAAGAATTTTCAAAGAAGGAATCACATTTGTCAATCCCCTGCCTGCCTAGTAAGGCCCATTTCTAATTGGTAACCTTGGCATCACACATATTTCAGGTCTTTTTCCCAGACAGGACAGGATCAGTCTATTGCTGTTTTCATTTCTTACTGTGAAGTTTTACTGCTTATTTATGAAACATTTTTAAGAAACTTACTTTTTTGTCCTTCTCCATTTACTATACAAAAAACAGTTATAGTCTAAAGGTCCAGTAAATGTTGGTAAGAAAAAATTTGCCAAGATGAGTGGATATTCAGTTTCCTTCTAATGTAGATATTCTGTAATGGTTTACTGAATGCACAAGTGAATAACTGAATGGACTGTCCCATTTGAGCAGGTTTCAGGCACTCTTGGCCCAGAGAGGAGAGCAATTTAGCTGCCTTATTGGTGTTGCATAATTTTCCCTTCTTTACAGCAGGTTTTCATCAATGATTGTCCACACTGTAGGGCAATCAATGGATGATGCCTATTCCCTGTGGTAGGAGCCACTTACAGCTTAGTTCCTTAGAATTGCCACCCTGTGCAGGAGATTCTTCCCCTGTCCCCTGGCATGCCTGCCTGTGCCTCTTTTGAGGGTTGCAGTGCCCAGAAATGTGATGGCTTCAGAGTTATTGCTTCAGAATACAGCCCTGTGCAGAGAGACAAACATGGGAAGGCAAATGGGATGCCTATGCACATACGCCCTCATCAGTGTGTGCCCAGCTGAGTCCAAGGGGGAAATGGTCTGCATCTTCCCTAAAACTGCAAATCATTCCCCTTTCATTTTGTCTTAGGACACTGTGTGCTTCCATAACTGTTCACATGTTCTAAATGCAGGAGAGTAATTTACAAGAGCTCAGTAGAAATGCATTAGCAGCTTTTCAGCGAGCTTATTATGGTGTTAAACAGCAGCACTTTAGCAGTCCTGAAAATTAGCCTCCGTGTACTAAAAGCTCAACATTCCCAAAGCTGGGTAAGGGATAGAAGAAGGAAAATTGCCATGGCGGGGATGAGGGGTGTTAACCAGTTACAAAGTAAAGAGAAAGGAGGGGTGCTTTGAGTATTTTCCCCCTAATTTGAATACCTAAGTGGTAACTAATAAACAAAAATGATGCTGCATGCTGTGTTCTGCCCTGGGGGCTTTTTCCAATAATGAACTCATACCTGGACACCTTGTTTGATTGTGTAAGAATGCGAAGCCAGAGGGAAAAAGAACTCCTACATGTAAAAGTTCCCACTTTTTTCTCTAGCCTGCAATGACTAGCTGAAATGCAACCATGTATACTTACACTGATGGCGAGCACAGGCCCGGTTTTGTACATACAGTATCTGTCTGTCCCAGCACAGATGTCTTTTATGTCTTCTTCAGCTTCCTCCAACCCGAGCTCCTTGTGCATAAACAGTGCAAATGCTTTCATTCTGTTGGGGCTCCCACCGACACAGACAAACTGTTAATAAAAATAAACAAGGGCCTGCCATAGTAACTGGGATAAGAACCACGGGTCAGTTTCAACTCTAATGTTTTCATTTTACTTTTTAGTTAATTTACTTAAGAACACGTGTAGATGTCATGGTTTATGTTCCATGAATTAGCTAATTTGCATCATCAACCTGTAAATAAAGCAACAGATGCAAAGTTTTTTGCACTAAATTTGTAAAGAAAATCACAAAATCAAAATAAATGTTGATATTATTCAAGGAGGTGTTTCCTGGTGTTTTTGTTTATAGTGAACACCAACCAGCATCTTAAATTGACCTAGACAGCCTATTGTTGAGCATTACCATGACATATGCTTAGGATGTAAGTTCTGAGGCCACAGCACGTGAGTGATGTAAGAGCAAAAGGAGAACTACCAGTTTTAGGTATGTTTTCTGATTCCCCATCCCCCATCATAAATTTGTATTGTGAAATGGAGTATGTGAACTTAAAATTTTAAAGGAATCATGTCAAGACTTTTAAATTTCTTATTCAGAAGAAATTCTCATGGAACAAGCCTTATTATTGTAAATGTGGGATCTCCCTGTGGCATTTCATCAATTCCAGTGATTTATTTTTGTTTTTGTTTTATTCACATTTTACCTTCTCTGAAATTAGGATAGGTGTTGCAGTCAACGGTGTCTAATAGAAGATGGTAATACAATTTTCTGGCAGTTACTCATACAACAGTCTGTTTAGGGGTACCCTAGCCCCAGGTACCAGGAATGGGAGAGGTGGACGCCAGGGAGAGGAGCAGAGAAGCACTACGGGTCAGCAACAAGAGGGTGAGCAGTAGCAGACTCTCACACCCAGGAGGAAGCACAGGCCACAGCAAGGTGGCAAGAGTAAAGTCCTCCCGGATTCTGAAGTAAGTGGTGAGGAAAATGCAGAGAGAGAGAAGACAACATAGTGGAGGGTCTGCCCTTTGAGGTTAGGTAAACCTGGCTTTGAACTCCAACCCCATCAGTGAGTAAGAAACTTGCTCAGTGTCACACAAATAATCGATGTGCCTCAGAACATCTCCAAAATAGGAAAAACACAGTACCTCTCAGAGAGTTTTGAAAGAAGAATGTGAGATGGCATATGGCAAAGGACATTGCACAAGTCCAGACACGTTCTCAGTGATGTGCAAATGGTAACCATTATTTTTTATATCATGTAGCAATTTTCTATTCCTGCTTCTGAGCTTGTTACTTTTCCTATATTGCAGAATTTAGTACACATGAAGCTGGTTTGAGTCCTCTAGTGAGGAAAAGGCAGTTGGTGGTATCTGGCTGATGTAGGCATCATTGGACAGAGGACTGGGAGGGCTGACAAGGTCCATCACAGGGATAAAGAATATCTGTCTAACGAAATACCTAACTGAGGTTATAGAATAGGCGGCCCCATTCACAAATGATTTACTCTAACTATTGGGTGGTCTGAGTACATGATGCATCCTGTTTCCATTTAGCAATAATTCCTGAGCTACACTCTTTCTCAATTAGGGGTGTAATTAACCCTGTATCCACGCCCTCTGCTTCTCTTCTACCCTTAATATTGTCTTTTCTCTGCCTTCTTATGAGTTTCTCTGATGAAGCTTTAAGCTAGTAATGAACTGCAATAGAAGTCTGCCATAAAGACTGGTAGCAAAGAGGTTAAGACCATGGTTTCAGGTGAGTTTTAAACTTGTTATTGATAATTCTTAGAATTTTCTTCTTTGTTGGTATGGATAGTTAAGACTTGGCTCACGATCTAAGTCTAAGGAAATTTTTTAACACAGTACGGTAGTTTGAAAATAACCTCATTGTGTGGTGCCAGTGAATGTAAATTACAACTATTCAGATTGACCATAAAACCAAAACAGATGTTAGAATAGCTTGTGGTTTGAATTCTCCTTTGAACTGTAGATATTGCTATAATCGACAGGGATTTCTGAATATTTCTGGAGACATAAAGATCATATGCACAGACAGAAGCAGCTTGGTTCTTAAAGCCTTCCTTACTCCTAAATCAGACTCACTAAACACCACCTCTGGACACAATTTTCGGTCTGGCTGCTTTAATGAGAAGTAAAATATGGCTGAAGACCACCAACCAACATTAACCTTAAGTGACACTTACTGTGTTTATGTCTCAAACAAAATGATCAATTGTCCTGGTTTTATCAAAGAAGTTAGAAACACACTGGGAAGGAGTCAGAGGCATTACAAAAATATGTTAAGGATTTTGCCTAATGATTGCCAGAAAAAAACTCAGCTTTAGATATCCCTAGTATCTTAAAAGGCTTAACTATGCCATGTTGTATTAATCTGGTCTATTGCATTTTATGCATTTTCTGTGTTAACAAGGGAATATAAATACATTCAAAATGCATTGCATATTACTAAAATTTCTAGTGAGAGATTAGAGGATACCAGTTAGTGATTTTATAAAAGACATCTTTAGATGTTGATATTGAATAGATAACTTCCTTTTTTTTTTAGAGTTCAATTTATTTATTTTTATTTTATTGCTTGTGTTTTGGTATCTTACATAAGAAATCATTTCCTAATCCAAGGTCACAAAGATTTATGTCTATGTTTTCTTCTAACATTTTATAGAATTAAGCCTTACATTTAGGTCTTTCATCCATTTTGAGTTAATTTTTGAATATGGTGTGAGATAGGGATCTAACTTTATTCTTTAGCATGTGGATATCTAGTTGTCCCAGCACCATTTGAAGAGATGATTCTTTTCACAATAAATTGTCTTAGCATGCTTGTTGAAAATCAGTTGTACATAAAGGTGAGAGTTTATTTCTGGTCTCTCGGTTCTGTTCTAGTGATCTTTATGTCTATCCATATGTTAGACCACACTGTCTTTATTATTATAACTTTGTAATAAGTTTTGAAGTTGGGAAGTGCGAGTCCTCCAACTTTTTTCTCCTTTGTAAAAACTATTTTGGCTATCCTGCATTCCAGGCATTTTGATGTGGATTTTATTAGAAGCTTGTCAAGTTCTGCAAAATAGGCAACTGGAATTTTAATGGGGATTGCATTGAATCTGTAGAATATTTTTGGTAGTATAGTTATCTTAACAATATTAAATCTTGCAATCCATAAGCATAGGATGTCTTCCCATTTACTTAGAGCTTTCAAAATTTCTTTCAATAATGCTTGTTGTTTTCAGAGTATAAGTTTGCACTTCTTTTGTTTATTTGATTCCTGTATATTCCTGTAAGGTCTATATGTCCCACTTCAAGTCGTACAACATTGATTAAAAGTAGATTTTTAAACATTAAATATGTTTACTGTAATCCTTAGAGCAACCACTAAAACAAATAAGCAGAGAAACAAAACTGAAACAAAACAAAGAGATATAGTCAAAATATAACAGATAAATAAAAATGGAATATTTAAAAAATGTTCAACTATCCCAAAAGAAAGCCGGAAAGAGGAATAAAGAAATGGAAAGCAGAGGTTAATACACAGAAATCAAATATAAAATGGTAAACCTAAATCCAAACATATCAATAATTACATTAAATGCAAAGAGTCTAAGCACCCAATTAAGACACAGAGATTTTCAGAATGAATAAAGAAACATATGATCCAATTATATGCTGTCTATAATGATAATGATACAGGCAGATTAAAAGTAAAAGAATGGAAAAATATAGACCATGCAAGCTTTAATCTAATGCTGGAATGACTATATTAATATCAAAATAGGCTTCAGAGCAAAGAAAATTACCAGAGACAGAGGGATATTCCATAACCATAAGAGTCAGTTTACCAAGAAGACATAACATTCAAAGTGTATAAAAACTAAAAACAGAGCTTAAAAAATAAAGCAAAAACTGTCAGAAATAAAATATTAATAAACTCACAAGCATAGTTTGAGACTTCACCTCTCTCAGTAATGCATAGAACTAATGGAAAGGGAATCGGCAAGACTTAAATGTTAGACCTAAAACCATAAAAACCCTAGAAGAAAACCTAGGCAATACCATTTAGGACATAGGCATGGGCAAGGACTTCATGTCTAAAACACTAAAAGCAATGGCAACAAAAGTCAAAATTGACAAATGCGATCTAATTAAACTAAAGAGCTTCTGCACAGCAAAAGAAACTACCATCAGAGTGAACAGGCAACCTACAGAATGGGAGAAAATTTTTGCAATCTACTTATCTGACAAAGGGCTAATATCCAGAATCTGCAAAGAACTCCAACAAATTTACAAGAAAAAAACAATCCCATCAAGTGGGCGAAGGATATGAACAGACACTTCTCAAAAGAAGACATTTATGCAGCCAAAAAACACATGAAAAAATGCTCACCATCACTGGCCATCAGAGAAATGCAAATCAAAACCACAATGAGATACCATCTCACACCAGTTAGAATGGCGATCATTAAAAAGTCAGGAAACAACAGATGCTGGAGAGGATGTGGAGAAATAGGAACACTTTTACACTGTTGGTGGGACTGTAAACTAGTTCAACCATTGTGGAAGACAGTGTGGCGAGTCCTCAAGGATCTAGAACTAGTCCTCAAGGATCTAGAACTAGAAATACCATTTGACCCAGCCATCCCATTACTGGCTATATACTCAAAGGATTATAAATCATGCTGTTATAAAGACACATGTACATGTATGTTCACTGCGGCACTACTCATAATAGCAAACACCTGGAACCAACCCAAATGTCCATCAATGACAGACTGGATTAAGCAAATGTGGCGCATATACACCATGGAATACTATGCAGCCATAAAAAGGATGAGTTCATGTCCTTTGTAAGGGACAGGGATGAAGCTGGAAACCATCATTCTCAGCAAACTATCACAAGGACAAAAAACTAAACACCGTATGTTCTCACTCATGGGTGGAAATTGAACAATGAGAACACTTGGACACAGGAAGAGGAACATCACACACTGGGGCCTGTCATGGGGTGGGGGCAGTGGGGAGGGATAGCATTAGGAGATATACATAATGTAAATGACGAGTTAATGGGTGCAGCACACCAACATGGCACATGTATACATATGTAACAAACCTGCAGGTTGTGCACATGTACCCTAGAACTTAAAGTATAATAAAAAATATTTCTTCTTTTCCAACATTAGCCTTTAATTCTATAAATTTCCTCTCAGCACTCTACCCACATTCTGTAGATATAATATGTTGTATTTTCATTTTTCCTCAGTTCAAAATATTTCCTGCCTTCCCCGGAAATGTATATCCTGCTTTGTTTGAGTGGAGAATTTTATAAATGTCCATTAAATTTGAATAGATAACTTCTAAGGATCTTCCACCGTATGTATTAATTGTCTGAATCTTTCTAGTGAGTATGGCAGAGATTGATTAGCTGTTCACCTAAACAGTTTGCTCTTCTTTCTGGGCACCCAGCTAAACTTAACATCTCAGCCTCCTTTCCAGTTAGACAAGGTCATTTGTCTGGGTTCCAGTGACTAGAATTTGAGCAGAAGTAATGGGTACCATTTCCAGTCCTAGCCCATAGAAATCTCCCATCCTACAAGGAGGATGTATTGGTGACCCTACATATTGTGGCTGTCATCTGCTGGACAGGTGTTGACACACTGGGAAACAGCAATTTATGCCTTGAAGGAAACAATGACAATTATGGAAGGAGCCTGGGTCCTCGGATCACCAGATGTAGGGAAACCATCCATCAACCAAGAACTCCCACCTTGTACCTAATGTGAGTGAGAAGTAAACTTAAATTGTATTAAGCTACTGAGATTTTGCAGTAGCAAGTAGCAAAAATTTTTAAATATGGTAAGAATATGAAGGAAATAGGAGTGATTGCTGGAGTCTGAAGTTTCAGCTTTATACACCCAGAGTTCTCCTTTCTTGGAAGATAATGGTATTAATAATGATTATCATCTCTGTGAAGACAAGCCTGAGTTTTCAGGTACTGATGGATTATGTCCTCTTTTCTTAGCCAGGACTGCTGCCCTGGGATTTAAGGAACTCAAGAAATTGAATGTAGAATGTTCTCATTCAAAGAGGAGAACATGGCTGGAGGAAGGCAAGTTTCTGAGGAAACCATCTATGAGAATAAATCAGACTTTACACGCTGCCTTGAAAAAATTCTACTTCAGATTAAATGGCCAGTTCTGAACATTTGGAGCTAGGTTACCTGCTCCTCAATTTAGAAACACACACACACACACACACAAACACACACGCTTTTGCCTCCTATTCATCAAAATGGCTCAATCAGTAGAGTTGCTGTTTGATGGGATAAAACATGTTTGAAACAGAGCATGTCTTTTTATCCAAAAGATAATTTACTGAAGGTTCACAACCAGGTGGGTGGTGAATGTATAAGGTTGGATAGTGGTTATGACAGACAGTGTGTGCGAATAAGTGCTGAACAAAATCTGGACAGGCAGACGTGAAGGTCTGTTTCCTGGGATTATAACCGAGATGAGACAACTATGTGTGTGTGCGTATGTGTGTGTGTGTGTGTCTGTGTGTGTGCGTGCATGAGAGAGATACATACATGTGAGTCCCCTTATTTTTATCTCTAAAACAAAGCTTTCCATCCCAATAATTTCCCAGAAACTAATACTTGGAGTACTAAAAAGTACTAAAACATAGTGCTTTTGTTTTTTTGTTTTTGTTTTTGTGTTATTTTGTTTTGTTTGAACAGAGAAATAGCCATTTTTTTTAATCGGAGAAACCTAAGGTTTAATCTCAGCTATTTGACTTACCAGCTGTGTTGTGCCTATTACAGACAAACATATATGTGTTATAACACTATGTATATATTTGAGCCTGTGTTTTCTCATCTGTAAAGTGGAGACAATAACTACTTTAGTTGCTGTGGGGACTGAATGTACCATTTGCATGTGCCACACAGAGTCTGATATATAGAAAGCGCACCATAAATGGTAGAGGAGACACAGACACCCAAGATATGTAGATAGCAAATCACTTTCTGTCTCAAATATATATCTCAAGTCTTTTAAATGTATTAACCAGCTATGTGCCTTAGTTCATTAATTGTGAAAAGTCTTTCAATTAATCAGAGTCATCCCTAGACAAGGGTCCTGGGATATTATTGAGAGGCATGAACCTCAAATCTAACATTTGAGTTCTGGTACAATCTGGTTATTGAGTATTAAAGACCGCCTTGATCAATGACTCTTGGAGCATAAGTAAACCAAAACAGCAGCAGGGGAAGAGGTTACATTGAGAAGACAAAGCGCTAAATAGAGGCAGGCCACACAAAGGCAAGGAGCACAGCCTGGAGAGGAGTGAAGACAGGGTGGGTCACCTCACTGCCAGGACACCCACCCACGCCCTCACACCTTCCTTCCTAGGAGAGAGGGAGCAGGAGAAGGCCACTCAGCACCTACTAATCATAGGCATCATAGATCTATTTCTTCTCATTTTCCCATCTTTTTTTCTTTCCTTCCCTCCTTCCTTACTTTCTTGTTCCCTTCCTTTTCCTCTGCCTCCAACCTCTTCCTCCTCCCCTTTTCTCACCTGCCTCTTAACCCACTGGGTAAGTGAAAGAGCTAGGATTAAATAATTATGGACTATCCTGAGTTACTGTGACTCAAAGGGTCCTCCTAGTGCAATGAGCAAGAACCCTAGAGATTGGACTTGGAAGAACTTAATCCAGGTCTCAGCACTACCACTCTATGGTGTAACTGTAACCTTCCTCCACCTCTCTGAACTTAATTTCCTTGTTTTATGGAGAGAGTTAATATCTGCTAAACCCATCCAAAAGAGCTAAATCTGCAGATGTTAGTGAGATAGTAGATGTGACGCTTTTATTTTTGTTCTCGTAATTGCTAAAGAAATGAAAAAGTCAGATGAAAACAGCGCGATTCTCCATTAGTGCAACTGTAAATAGATACAGTCTTTTGGAAAACAAAAGTTCTTTAAAAATTCAGTCTCTTTGACCATTTCTGTGAATCACCCTAAGCAAATTGGCCTAAATGTAGAAAATCTTTAGTTACAAAATATTCATTTGATTCCTGTTTATAATGGAAAATATTTTAACATAAAACTCAGTAATAGTCTCTATAATGTGTGGTACACCACTTAACACCCATAAATGATATGTTTCAAAAGAATGTAATAATATGGAGAAATGTTAATGATGTAAACCTAAATGATGAAGTGCAGAATGCAGTTATATAATTACAACTATTTTAAAGTCTATTCATTAAAAATGATTGAAAGAAAAAAATGAGTTGATCATGTCTATGTTTAGGTGGCAGGACTATTGGGTGTTTTTTAACAATCATATTTTTTGTATTCCCTATTTTAAATAATGTACACAAATTGCTTATATAATTAAAATATGTCAGATAAATAATGCAGAAGTACAATTTTATGGTAGTATTTAATAAATAATTTGTATGAAATATTTCTTATGAAACAAAATTCTTAATATGAAATATTAGATAATGGTTATTTCCCAGAAGTGAAATAATATTATATTGTTAGTTTTGTTGGGTTATTTTTATGAGTTAATAAAACGAGAACTAGTGAGATTAAGCTATAAATGTAGATGTTAAATAGTGAGCTGAATCTGTTAAAACATAATGAATTCTCAACACCCAGCAGTATTGTCAATAAAATTATATTTATCTCCAGGGGCCAGAGTAGCCAAATAATATGTTTGCATTAGATTTAGTTTGGGAACGTTTATGTCTTGTTGAGGTGGAAATGATTGTTCATGATATACACATTCCAAATTGTTTCAGAGAATGAGTGTGACTTCAGTTCCTATTGGGACTTCGCTAGCCAAAGGTGTATAGATTATTTTGGCAAGGTAAGAAGAAAAATTAGTAGAGAAAACTCAATCATTTTTCCTGAAATTATAAATATTTTTACCTTTACATCTCCAAACATTGCTGGTAGGTTGTGTGTTTTTGTTCCCAAATCCAAGTGATAGAGAATGTCTTCATCCATCAAATCCAAGTAAGGATTTTTAACGTGAACAAACCTTTTTCTGGAAAAAAAATTATACAAAGAAGATATAAAAGAATTTTGAGAGAAAGCTCACAAGAAAGAAAGTCTGAACATAAACCTTCCTTTAGGGTTAAATTATTTGTTGAGAAGCAATGTAGTATAACAGTAATTATGGCTAATATTTGCTCACACTATGTGCCAAGCATAGCACTGAGCATGAAAATGGCAAGAAAACTGCATATAACAAATGCATTAACTCATTTGTCCCATAACTGCCCTCTTAGCTGGGTAAGATTAATAATTTAGTTTACAAAGAAGCCAAGGCTTACAGAAGTTGAGAAACTTGTGCAAGATTAACAACCAGTAAATTACAAAACAGCCATTTCTATTCAGTTCTGACTGTAATGGTCATCTAATTTCTTTGCATGGGAGGCTGTGGAATATAAACTACTGGGCTCTGGATTCAGATTGCCTGGGTTCCAGTACAAGTTCAACCATATATATCCTAATTGTGCAACCTTGAGTAAGTTATTTGTATTTTATTTTATCTTCTCAAAGTGTAGCATGCATAACAATCAGCCGGACACTTCATGGACTCTTCTTCTGGAAATTCTGATTCAGTGAGTTGCTGATGTGTGTCTGAATTTGCATTTCTAGCAAGCTCCTCATTGGTCCTGATGTCGATGGTCTATGGACAACACTTTGAATAGCGCTGCCATTGAGGACTCCACCAACCATGCTGAACACACCACTTTCTTTCTACCCCAGTGGCCATGGCCCTGGCTCAAACCCCCATCACGGCAGTGCTAGCTAGAACACCAATCCTTCCTCCCTTTTCTTTGTGAAATACCACGAAATTCAAGACAGTGAGCTGATGACGGCTATAAGAATGACCTTAATTCAATCTAGTTCATATTTATGAAGCATATCATTTGTAGCTTTCGGTTATTTGGATAGTAATCATATGCCACTAGAGTTGTTAGTGATAAAAGTTATCTACCCCCACACCACAGTGGGTCAAGACGTCTTTGCCAAGAACTGACTGAGACTTCTTTGTTCTTTGTTCCTCCATTTCTCTCCACATGCCTGCCCCCTCCCCTCCCCTCCCCTCCCCTCCCCTCCCCTCCCCTCCCTTCCCTTCCCTTTCAGAGTTCCACTCTGTCACCCAGGCTGGAGTGCAGTGGCCCAGTCTCAGCTCACTGCAACCTCCACCTCCCAGTTCAAGCGATTCTCCTGCCTCAGCCTCCTGAGTATCCAGGATTACAGGTGCCTGCCACCATACCCAGCTAATGTTTGTACTTTTAGTAGAGATAGGGTTTCACCATGTTGGCCAGGATGGTCTCAAACCTCTGACCTCAAGCGATCCACCCACCTTAGCCTCCCAAAGTGCTGGGATTACAGGTGTGAGCCATCATGCCTAGCCTTTCCACATGGCTTTCATTCCATACACCTCAAAACATTTTACCAGGCCTTGTGTCTTTCTATATCTTTATTGATTCTCACTTTGGTTTGCATTAAAATTACCAGGGAGCTTTAAAAACAAAAACAAAAACAAAAAAACACTGGTGACCAGGCACTAATTAATTTAGACACTCTGTATTTTAAATCTAAAGATTTTAAGTATTTTTAAAATCTCAAATGATCTTGGGTGAAGCCAAAGTTGAGAACCCCTGCTTCAGGCCTTTGTCCTTCAAACATCCTCCCCCCTTTCTTCCACTTTTCACCTATCAAATTCCAATATTCCTTTATGGTCCAATTCAAATATTACCTCTTCCGTGAAGGCTTTTCCAAGCATCTTCTCTCCTTGATCAGTATTAATTTTTTTCTCACTGTGTTCCCAAAGCATTTGTTTCATGCTAATGCTGGTAGATAGCATTTCACATTGCAATATAGTTACGTTTCCATCCCTCTAGAAAGACTGCGTATCCCCTGATGCAAGCTATCTCAAATATCCTTCTTGAATCCCTAAGTTTTAACAAATTCTATTGTTGAATTAAATTTAACTGTTCAGAAAGTGGAACAAAATACTATTAATTTCCTTCTCAAAAACATCTAGAGTAATAGATTTTTAATTAGTTACTGGGTCATACGTACCTAGTTTCAAAAATAAAGTATTCCGTGGTGTTAGTACACATTACTACTACAGAACAAGCTTCAAAATCTCAAAGCAAAGGGACATTTCCTTTCTTCTCTTGTGAGGCAAGAATTTATCCCTAGTCCCTTGTTATACAGTGTGTGGTCAGTGAACCAGCAGCATCAGGAACATCTGGGGAGCTCATTAGGAATGCAAAGTCTTAGATTCTACCCCATACCTGCTGAATCAAAATCTGCATTTTAACAAACTCTGTGTGATTCACATGCACATTAAAGTTTGACAAACACTGCCATCAACTTTTTCTTCCAAATTCTATTACACTTTCTGTTTCACTCTGCCAAGACTACTTTCACGACCTGGAAATATTCCTTTGGATTCCCAACTGAATCTATGAATGATTACTCTATAAAAGCGTCTTATTGCTCTACCCTAGAGATTCCAAACTCCAGCTACATATCAGAACCACCAGGGGCACTTTAAAGAGTACTTATCCCTAGACCCTATCTCTAGAAATTTGGATTGACTTGGTCAAGGAGACCTGGGCTTTGGTGTTTTTAAAATCACTCATCTATACACACTCTTCCTATCTTCAAGGAGAAATTCTCCAACCAGCAGAGCCATTAATTATTTTCACTTGTATTAATTATAATACTATTAATTCATTAGGATTAGTTTTCCTTGATGCCCTGTCCCAATGTCTAATGATTTCTCAGTCAGAAAATTTGAGGGACGGTCTATAGAAGTTTCTTGTTTCACTGGGCTCATCCAGAAGCACTTCTAAGATGATCACTTTATCAGTACCAAAGAAAAAACTTGTTTGGTATTTCATGCCAAATTTCTACCCAATATGAATGTAGTTTTGGGAATATTTGATTTTCCCAAAATATATAATTTTTACTAAATAGGTTTATATGTGTTGTTGAATCTTCAAACTCTTCTTCCTTTTCCTAACACATAGAATAGTCTTTTTAGTAAATCGTGACAAATTACACTACATGATGAGTATTAAATATTGGTAACCAAAAGAAAGTGCTGGCTGAGAAGAAGTCTTTCCATTTGCCATTACCTTCATCTTCATAATTTTTCCTTTTCTCTTTCTCCTGGGCTTCCCTGAGGAAGGGAACATGCAGGAGGCTACCTCTGTCTGGGATGGGCAAATGGAGAGTTTTCTGAAATGCTGACATAATGGAGGCTCTAAGCAAGACATTTCACACAACTCTCAGGAAATCAGAGGGAACCAGCAAAATCTCCTTATGCCTCATGATGATTAATGCTCTGTTGTGTTCTGTTAACCTGGGGCAGGAACTGGAGCTAAATTTGTAGACAGCTTCAGCAATTTTATATCTACCCATGAGATGAATCACATAGACGGTATTTCAGAAGTAAATTCTATGTAAGGTCCATCACGAAGCATATGAAATCACTCCACAATATCCTGCAATACAATTAAACCTCCCTCAGGCACTGAGAGGCCCTTTTAATTATTTCTCATTTGCAGCCCATGGTCTTAGAATTAAGGGCTGAACTCTATAGTGAGTCCCAGGCTGAACCTTGAATTTGTTTACTACTGAAGGTTGGCTAAACTTTTGCATGTTTTTTATAATTTATTTTGCCCCATTTTCTTAGATGAGCCAAACCCTAACCCCCAAAACCAAGGAGTAAAAATGTCATTGAAAATACATTTTCCACTGTTTTTATTGCTTTATGAGCTGTATCCAGTGATATAATCTCTACATTTAAGAAATTTGCTTAACTGTAGAGGCCCATTATCTAATCATTTAATACAAAATCCAAGGAGCATCCATCTGATCAAAACAAATTTACAAAATCAAAATTACTCACCCAACATATGTATTCCTGTCAGATCTCATGGAACTATTGGAGGCAGGTATAACTGAAGCCATTCTCTCTACTATGTGAAAAGTCACTCTTAAATTGATGTCAAGAAAGAGAAATATTGTGACTTGTTATTAAATTATAGACCTAGTCATAATAGTTCAGTTCCCAGTTAGAATGATACCCTCTCTTAAAACAGGTTTTCCTGTGAAATTGCTAAGAAAATTTTTCCTTTAGCATTTTAAATTTTCCTATCAAATAAAAAATGTCCTCCCTGACATGACTTTTATACCACAGCCCAGCTCTCAGAGCAGCACTTCCTCAAGAAGATAGGCCCCCTTTGAAGGTGTGGCATCCTAGCTCTTTGACCAGGTTGGTTAGCTTGTTAACTATTGGTGAGAACTTTCCCTTACATCTGTCCTTGATCCCAGCACAGGTTTGATGTTGCAAACAGGCTTATTTGCTTTGAGACAACTGTATATGGATACAAGTCCTCTTTTGGTTTCTATAACACACCTACCAGGTCTTCTCAAAACTGTGTCCAGTACATACGAGAACTTTCAGTTCTCAAACATTTCAGTTCCTCATCTCCATCCAGCCCCTTGCCAACTTGTTTTCATTCTTTGTCATCACAAGTTAGGAAAGCATCCAAAGTCTGGACCTCAGAATGTCCCTTTATCTGAACTTTGCTCATTCCAGTTCACACAGAAGAACTGATAATTAAACAAAACTTATTTCCCAGGGCCTCTTTCTTTAGTTAAACTGTAGGCCATTGGTAAAATTTATTGAACCAGGGGTTAATCCACATGGAATAATAATACAGCATAGTATTTTCAGAAAACGGAGTCTCTGCCAAGAAAGGCATGAATTCACTACTTTCACTAATGCTTCTCACTTTTCACTTTTGGGACAGAAAAATCTAGAAAACTAGACAACTTCATCCTGATCTTTTTTCTCTTCACTCCCATAGCAATCAGCTGAAGTTCTATGCTGGTGAGAGCTTCAAGAACGTAGTCTCATGGCTTTCAGGCAAATCAGAACCTAAAATGTCTATAAATGTCAAACAGCAGCAAATACAAGACACCTCCTAATATGCTTGGATTTCTTTCCAAGAATGTGCATCACAGTCAAGAATCAAGTGCTCATATCCTAACTGAGTTCTCCATGTTAGAAGATGCTCCTCTTCCTGGTGACAGTCATTCTTGGCAAATTCTTTGAATGCCCCACTGGCCTCCTTTGGTCCATCTTGGTCAGACAGCAAAGTTTACAGAATAGGAAGGAAAAAGAATAGGGGACTCTATATTGGGGAATCCATGTAGCCTAAATCTTGCCACTGTTACCACCAACTAGACGTTTGCAACTGTGCCCAGATAGCAAAAAATTCCTGAGGACACTTATCCTGGAAAAGGTAATGATGACTATGAGGCAAAATAGTCTTTAACATGTGTGTTGCCTTTGTAACTTAGAACAGTAGTTCTTGTTGATAGCTTGTATACATCTGTCTCTTACCTCCTGACTCATCTCAGGCTGGTCTACCTGCTGCTCCTTCCCAGGAACCACTGGCAATTTTGAGACTCAACATACTCACTCACTACTGCTGGCACCAGCACACCTTTATTTGATATTCCATGCCATATCTCTCAATTTTATTTTTAAGGTATAATGAGGAGAACCACCAATTTCAATCTGGCATTTACCTCTGGCTTTGAGAGGTAAAAATGTTAGCTAATTAGATAAGTGTTCAGTAATTAATTACCACAGTGAATTAACTAGGTTGATTAACATGTCTGTTTCCAGTGCAGATTCAGTCAACCAGTGATCTTGATCACTAACAGTGCCAGGTAATGCCATCTAAGATTTATGGACCCCATGTAACAACTCGGTCAGACATTTAGGCAAGTAATTGTCATTTGGATGAAGTTCAGAATAATCTTGTGGAATCTATAAAAGTTGATGAAAGTAGAATACTAGTTAATGCCTTCTGGGCAGTCTTAAATTATTCTCCCCACCTTTCAATCTTCTCAAGACTCGATCCTGCTCTTATGGTAGGTTGTTTCTCAGCAATGCTTTTTGATTGACTGTATTGCAAAAGGCCAGTCACCTGAAGAGCAGAGGAAAAGGTTTCGTTTTTAAAAATTATGCACACAGGAGTGCACAAGGCAAACTCAGACCCGGCCACTGGGTAATTTGCAAACAAAGGCTGTGTGCCAGGCACAGCCCATGACTCAGTCCAGCCTTGTGATCAGGAGGGTCTTGCATCAGATCTGCCAAATCCATGCTCCATGGTGTCTTGCCTGAGACAAAACACTTCACTTCCTACCGTCTTCCTTTATGATGCTGGCACTATTGCATTCTCAATTCCATTACAATTTTCTATCTGGCTTAATTTTGTCCCTGAACCTCTAATATTAGAAAAAGAAAGCACAATCTTGATGTACAACTGGATAGCATTTAGGCCTCCCTGAGACCATGCTTTTGTGCTCTTTCCCTGCCTGCTAGACTAGCCCTGGGACCAGAGTCTCAATTCTTAGATGTCTCTCCATGGGGTATCAGCAAAGGTTGTATTGGTTCACCTGAGGCTGCAGCAGGCACCCCTTCCCAGAAGACACTGCGCCTTACACATGCGCACACACACTAGCCTCACAGCCTATGGGAGTAAGGGTGTCAACGCACAGCAAAGTCCTCACATCTCCTCCTTCTTTGGTGGGTCTCAGAGTGGGGATGGGGTAACCAAGAGCCCTTTCCTCCTGCCACATCAGATTCCCCTGGCTCTTCCATTCAGCCCATAGCACAAGCAATGGCTTGAGAGAGCTCCAAAAATGTCCTAAGCTATCCATTCTGAGGCTAAGCAGTTTATATTTTCATTTATTCATTCAATAAATATTAACTGAGCATACACCATGCTCCAGGAAGTCTAGGAAGTGCTGAAGATAAAGGCATGAAAAAGACAGTTCTTGCTTCTTTTCTTGTTCACAAAATTATTGTCAATTCACAAAAATATTGACATTCCATGAATAAAGAAAACGCAAGTTACCACACTCCTCATACTAACCTTCTATATGTTAAAACACATATACTAAGTGTAAATTCAGCATTCTCTCCTTTGTGACAAATAACTAAAACTAATTAAAGATCTTTTGATCTTTCCTTGAGTGTTTATTTTCCAATACATAGGTTATATGTGCCTCAAAACCTTTGTATAAAAGGGGAGCTATTAAGAGTGTACAATTTTTTATGGTATAGATGTGTTATAGTTTAACATTATTACACATATGTGCAAAGAAAATGTACAGTATTTTCTATTAGCTATCCAGTCTTTCTCAGTATACCCACCCTCCTGGAAGATAGAGCAGAGGACAGTGTTTTTAAACTTGCCAATTAACAGCATCTCTGTCTTTGGTTTAAATAGTCTCATTTAGATGATTTATTTTCTTTTAGATATGTGTTCATCCAATTTCTTCCTTGTGCCCACTGCTCCCATCTGAGGTGACACGTACAAAATGGAATGGTGGGGATGAGCAAGGAGGAAGAGAAGGGCTCCTGGATCCATGTGCTCAGTTCCTTGTATTATCCCTTGGCTCTATGTGATGTTGCAGCTCAGGCATTGTCCGCTGTTTTCTCATGAGGGACCTGTGGCTACTTAGGTGTAGTCTATGGGTCCTTGAATGCGCTCACTGAGATGCAGCTGGCCCCATCTGGCCCTAAGGGAGCATTATGCTGGCCCTCCCCCTCACCATCTTGGATGCAGGCCTAAGCTGAATATGGAGATTCTCCTAGAGAATCACAACCTTTCTTAGGCTGCCTCGAAGGATGCAGGCCTCTGGCTCCAGTGTTCTCAGGCTGGCCTATGCCTAGTTGGATAGGGATAGCACCCTCCTCCTTTATTTTCACCCCCAAGGGTGGGTGGTCACCGCAGACCTTGGCCTGCCTCTTGCACCATTTCTCCTGCCCTCTTACTCTCATAATTAAAAGAGGAGACCCTCTTTGTACTTTTTCTCTCTGTCTTATGTGAATTTCCCTTATATCCTATCCTGAGTTCTCTCTGGTTTCTAGCAATCTCCGTGTTCAAGTCCAGACCTAGGTTTTTTTGTGTTAATGACAGTATGAACATATCTAAAATCTTTATTTTTCCTCACATTGCCTTATTAGGGACTCATAATTGCTATTGAAAGAATTCTAATTTCCTACTCTAACTCCCATTCCCCAGCAGATAGATGGGAGTGTGCACTATGAAAAAGGCCATGTATACAGAAAAGAAAAAAAGAGATTAGTATTAGGTTTCAAAGTACTATATTATAATTATAAGCAAGAATGATATCCCTAGGACAAATGCTACAATCCTACGGTGTTTGTTTTGCTCTTTTTTGGAGGGTGTTTCCCTCCACAATTCTGTCAAAATGCACTGCTGTTCTAGGCAGGGCCAGGCAGAGGGGTGGCAGCTGAATGTTTGCACAGATACCTTCCCCCGAGGGTTAGTGTAGTGGAGGCTGACCCATGCTGAGGCCCTGGGGAGGATTGCAGCATCCCCTAATCCTTGCAAAGGACTGCAATCTCCTGTTTCCAGTCTCAGGAGATGTGGTTATGTTGTAAAAGTTTTAATAATTGTGTATGAGATTTAGAAATAAAAAACAATGACATATTTTCCAGGACCCACAAGGCATTGACATCTGGAATCTTTTTAAAGTTGAAATTTGCCTGAGGAAAATTTCTTGATTGACGAAATTTATTTTTTACCAGAATTATATACACACTCTCTCTATATATATATATAGAGAGAGAGAAACCAGGAATTTCTCTTTGGACAATGATTAAAGTTAAGAAAATAACAAGTTTCAAATTGCGTGAACATTTATTTATAGGCTTTTGTAGGGGTTTGAGTAAGGAGGACTTGACTATTGTCAACCATTCCAGAAAGGGTCTGTCTCCAGGTAAATGGAAACGCCACATAAAAAGTGTCATACTTATCATGCAGTAAGTGATTATTAAGCACCTACTATGTGCTAAGTTTGTTAATGCTCGAAGATGAGTAATGTCTTACTTTATTTTATTTTTTTCTGGTTCATATTTTTTATCATGTTTTTAAAACTATAAAATATTTAATATATATTACAAAGTATTCAGAAAAATTTAACATGTTCTTTTCTACCAGACTTAATGTTAATTTGAAAACATTAAAATTAATCCATGTACAGTTGAAGATTTATCCAATCTCATTTCCTTCCCTTTCTCCCCAGAAAAGTAAACATAACCCTAAAGTTGGGAAGTATACTTCTGGTTCATGTGTTTTATAAGTTGAAGTATAGATTATAAAAAAATAGTTTTGGTTCTTCTGTTTAAAAATTTTACCTTAATACTATCCCACTCTACCTTCCTTTACAACTTTGTTTTCAAAAATTTAATATTATATATGCAATGATATCAAATTATTGTTAGGCATAGATCTAATTCATCAGATTACCATATAGTGATCTGTTATATGACATTACAGCAATTTATCCATTCTCCTATTGATGGCCACTTATTGTTTATTATATTTATTTATTTATTTATTTTTGAGACAGAGTCTTGCTCTGTCAGCTAGGCTGGAGTGCAGTGGTGCAATCTCAGTTCACCGCAACCTCCGCTTCCCAGGCTCAAGCAATTCTCCTGCCTCAGCTTCCTGAGTAGCTGGGATTACAGGCGTGTGCCACCACGCCCAGCTAATTTTTGTATTTTTAGTAGAGACGGGGTTTCACCATGTTGGCCAGGCTGGTCTCGAACTCCTGACCTCAGGTAATCCGCCTGCCTTGGCCTCCCAAAGTGCTGGGATTACAGGCGTGAGCCACCGCACCTGGCCCACTATTTTATTGTTTTTTAATAATGGTCTTTGTTCTCAGCCTGTTTTTTCTGGCAACATCCAAATGAAAAGAACTTTACTTACAACTTCCCTGGCTTTTCTGGTGGCCTTTCTTATCACTAGCCTGACTCCCACAGTGTGACCAAAGCGTAAATTCACTGTTTTCTAATGGCTGACCTTAAGCCAACACCAGAGCCTCAGAGTCAACAGAAAACTCTGAACAGCCAGCAAAGGTCATCAGTGCCTCTAGTGGCTTGGTCAACAGAGGGCCTTAAGACTGAAAAACCCTTGACTTCTGCATGTACTTGACTTCAATTTTTAGGATGTTTCTGTTCTTAATGATGTTTGAGAAAATATGAGGCACCGCGTGTCTAACAAAAATTCAAGAAAAGCTATTTCATTGGAAATAAAGCATATTTTAAATCAATACCAGTAGGGAATAAAATGTAAAAGCTTTTGTCTAAGCTCGAAATAACCACATTCAACTCAGAATAGAAATCTGAAGGATAAGGAAAAATAATGAAAAAAAAAACAGGAAGAATGTCAGTAACAACAGTGGCTAATAGCATTACTCCAGGCCAGGCTTTGGACTAAACAGTTCGACTCCGTATCTCATTTCATCCTCACAACACGTCTGTGAGATAGGTATTATTATTTCCCCAATTTTCAGATGAGGAAATGGAAGCCTAGAGAGGTTAAATGAAATGCCTGAGATCCTATAGTGAGTAAATGGAGATTGGAGTTCAGATCTAGATCTGTGCAGCCACAAAACCATGAAAACTCTTTCTACTCCGCTTCTGGTACATGGTGGAGTCCATTAAAGAAGACAAAGTCCAAGGAGAATGGCCTCAACAAGAGAAGGGAATTTGATCTGGGTGTTGAAGGTGAAGTAGGACTGGGATGTAAGGAACATCTCTCTGCCACATTTTACCCTGCTAGTCATCAGGTTGTTGATTTAACTCATTTATAGGAAAAGAGGGCACAGTTAAACCATAGCAGCTGTGTGTTCTGTGAATGCTGATGAACAAGATGGCCCCATCAAAATGATGGCCCAGTCCTAAAGCTGATTTTAAAGTCTTCTCATTGCCAAATTTTAAATTGACCCTTAAAATGTCTCTCACACACACTTTACGATTAACTCATCTCAGGCTCATCACTTCCCTATGATTTTACCCAAATAGCAGGGCCCAACTCACCACCCTGTCTGGAGCAATTTCTGTCTGCCCCTGAGCTGTCCCTGAAATATTAGTTAAAGGGCATGAGGGCTGAGAGGCTCTGTTTCTGCTGGTCTCCTAGCCTGGCTTCCTCACTGCCTGTGACTGGCCATTCTGGTGACTTCAAGCCTTGGAGATTAAAGCCCGTGTTAGTCTTTCAGCACCTGATGAAAGCGCTTAACCAGATCATGAAGTACATTGGGAAATCAGCCTCCACAGCTGGAGGAAGCTCTGTGAGTTTGACAAACCCCACACTGAAGGGGGAGGGGGTGATTTTCCTGGGAACTCAAGGAAGGTTCAGTCCTAACCTCTAACACACACCACAGATTATTACTGCTGCTGCCCAAGAGGGCTCAGATGGGAAAATAATGCTAATACATTGTGGAGGTGGTGAATTCTAGGCCCCCAAAGTCATGAAATTTCAAAGCTGACTGATTCTAATTTAGGTTTAGCTGAGTGAAAGAGAACAGCATGTTTTATGGAACTCTCTTAACATTACTAAGTGCAATATATTGAGTTAACCATTAATTTTTTTTCTAAAGAAGTAGAAAACCTTGGTTGTATAATCATGGTCACATTGACATTTCTGTAAATGCTTCACCTTAGGCATGTCATGACTTTTCAAAAATGTTATTCTTTTGAACACTTTACTTGGTTTTTTATTTAAAGTAACTAAACAGAAAATACCGTTGCTGTGGTGATTGTTAGGTCTTTGTGACTACTTCATGTTAGTTACTATATTTAAAATTTTTAATTTTAAAATATTTTAAACATAAAGGTACAGATATATTAGATGCCTGTGTAGTTACTACCCAAATTTAACAATTGTTATATTTTGCCATATTTAACACATTTTTTTTTTAAAGAAAGATTTCATTAAAGCCCTGTCACCTTCCTTACTTTAGACTACCTTCACTTTCTTCCTGAAGGTAATCACTGTCCTAAAGGTGAAGAGTTGGTAGGTATGTTTTGGGGTACATGTTAAAACTTGTACTTATAAGTATGTACTTAATAACTACATGAGCAGGTTTAAGGTGTGTGCGTGTGTGTATGTATATGGTATATGTATATATATGGTAGATATGTATATATAAGAATCATATGTATATATAATATATGGCATATATATATAAATGTAACATATATATATTTCTTTAAAACTGGCTTTTTTATGTTGCTTCCAATTTTTTCCTGTAAACATCCTTATGGGTATCTTCTTGTGTATGCACATAAGAGTTTCTCTAATGTGTGGTAATAATATGTTTGCATGTATTCAGTTTTACTAGATAGTATTACATTGCCCTACCTAATAGTTTTACCAAGTTACACTTTTGTCAACAGTGTATAATAAACCCCATTTCCCCATATTGTTGCCAATAAATCTGATGTTGTTAGCCTTATAATTCTTTTGTTAATGTGATGACTGTAAAATGGTATCTCTTTGCTTTATTTCATTTCCCTGATTACTAGTGAGATTAAACGCCTTTATATATGTTTGGCAGTCTTTCAGCTTTCTTCTCCATTCTTTGCCCGTATTTTCTTTTGGGTATTTTATTTTTGTCTTACTAATTTGTAGGAGATTTTTATATATGATGAATACTGATCCTTTGTTAGTTATATATATTGTCCTTTACTTCCAAACTTTCCATGTCATTATGTTTTAGGAGTGTATCAGGTAAACAATACATCAATGGATTTTCAAAAAGTTGTCTTTTATCTATGTTTAATACATTTACAAATACTGTGATTCCTGATATATTTTTACTCCTTTCTTCTTATTTTTTTTCTAATTGTGTGTGTGTGTGTGTGTGTGTGTGTGTGTGTATGTTTCTTTTTACTGCCTTCCTACATTCTATAGAATGATTAAGTTCTCTGTGCTGGGTGCAATGGCTCACGCCTGTAATCCCAGCACTTTGGGAGGCTGAGGTGGACAGATTACTTGACGTCAGGAGTTTGAGACCAGCCTAGCCAATGTGGTGAAACCCCATTTCTACTAAAAATACAAGAATTAGCCAGTCATGATGGCGTGCACCTGTAGTCCCTACTACTGGGGAGGCTGAGGCACGAGAATCACTTGAACCCGGGAGGCGGAGGTTGCAGTGAGCCGAGATCATGCCACTGCACTCCAGCCTGGGTGGCAAAGTGAGAAAAAAAATGATTACATGGTTCTTTGCAGACCCCATTTCCCTCTGTTATTTTGGAAGTTATATATTTTATTTCTATTCTTTCAATAGTTACCCTTACATTTCAACAAGCATACTTAACTTAATACAATTCAAAGCTAATTAATACCTATACTCTTCTGCATAACACAAGCAACTTGGAACAATTTAACTCTAATTACTACTTCACATTTTGGTATAAAGTAACTTAATCTATCTTGTTTTCATCCCTTCCTCCCTTTTAGTCTTATGGTTACCGCTTTGTTGATAGTTAATAATAATTTACATTATCCATGTCTGCCAATGTCTTTGATCACAATTGCTTCTCAGATCTCCTTCCTTCTGGGTTTCTTTCTTTCTAAAGTACATTATATATATAATAGTTCTTCAGCATGGGCTTTGAGCTGAAAACTATCTTTGTTTTATCCTCATTTTTGAGTGACTATTTAGCATGGTCTAGAATTCCAGATTGCCAGTGATTTTCCCTCAGCACTCATGGGATGTTTATTCATTATCTTCTGGTACCCATTGTTGCTGATGAAAAGTTTGTTTTCATCTGCTTGTGTTTGAGTAAGTAATCTGTCTCTTCTTTCTGGTTGCATCTAGATTTTCTCTTTATATCCTGAAGCTTTATTAAAATGTGTTTAGGTGTGACTTTTTTAGAAAATAACTTATTCTCATGGCTCACTGTGCTTCCAAATTATGAAAAAACCTGTGTGTTATCAATTTTAGGAAATTCTCACTATTTCTTCCTGAATAGGTTATCTTCTTCTGGCACCCCTCTTAGATGTATGTTAGGCCACCTCAGTTTGTCCTCCTACTGTATTAACTTCCCTTTTATACATTCAATTTGTCTCTCGGCAATAAAATGAGAAATTTTCTCAGATCTTTCTTCTTCACACGCTCTCTGGGTGTGCTTGACCACTCTTAACCTATCTGTGGTTAGTTGCAGTAATGTCCTCAATTATTTACTCCACCCTGTATCTACACCCTATTCCATATAACTATGCAATGCCTTCTCACCATAAACTGGGTAACATTGACTGCTCCTTGACCATGGACTCGATCGTGCCATTATTTTGATCAAGAAAATGAGTCAGAACTGACAATGTGCCAGTTGTTCATGCCTTTGCACTTCCCCATTGTCATACTAACATGCCCAAGGTAGTCTGCTGGAGGAAGAGAAGCATGTAAAACGGAGCCCAGGCACCTCGTCACCCCAGTGAGGGCCAGCCTAGATCATCCAACAGCCAGCTGAGCCCCAGAAGTGAGCAAGCCCACGAAGATCAGCAAAGTCACTTTGCCAGCCCAGCTGACCCCAGGCACATGAGTAGGAAATGCTTGCTGTGTGTCTTTCAGGACCTATGGCAATAGCATTATTGTGGCAACAGGGTAACAAATATACCATGCATTGAGATTTTTCATTTACTAAACTTTTTCATTTGTAGGTAAGCTAATTATTACTTTTTCAAATTAACCTATATTTAAAAACCGTATCCTATTTTTTCTACATATTTCTGTTTCATCTTTTGTGTATGTAATCATTTTAAACATAGATATTTTATAATTTCTTTCAGGTTGTTGATCTATCTGAAGTTCTTGAAGTGCTAATCTTCCCATTACAGCTGATTTCTCTCATTAGTGTTTCCTCATTTTACCTATAATTTCAATTTTGTAGTCCATATCTATTTTACCATGGGAATCCAGTACACAGAAATATTTGAAAGCATTCCCAGGCAGCAGTTTTGTATTTGCTTCTGCTAGAGGCTACAAGTGTGTCCACAGTCTAGGACCAGTTTGACATTAATGTCTTATTTTAAGGATTTTGGTACCATGTAGGTAGCATAAACTGTCATTCTACAAACACAAGTGACGCGTTACTTCCGTTTCTCACTGGAGACTGTTTTTGTACCCACGTGCCACAGAGACAAACTTTCTTTGCATTTCAAGACAGTCATTGGGATGTTAGCCCTCTTTCACTGAAGGTACAGAGTTTCCCAGTTTTGGCTTAATGTAGAAGTTTCAGGTTCAACGGTCACCTACAAACCAGGACCCTGTGTATACATCCTGCAGAATCCCAGCACCTTGGCACGGGGGCCTATTCCAAGTTTGATCCTCTCTGGGCCTCAATGGCATCAGCTCATGAGCTTACATTCTTCATTTCTAAAACTTGGGGGTTATCTCTTTCATTCCTTAAAGCTAACCCATGCTAGCCTTTAGACAATACTCCTTTTATGTCTGTTAGGAAAGTTGTCCATGTGGGTCAGTGTGCCGTGCTGCTGGCAGATGCTTTGTTTAACAAGCAAAAATAATATTGCAAAAAATTAGAAATGAAAATTTTTTTAAATTTATTTTTAATTACTATGGGTAAATAATAGATGTATATACTTAAATACATTTGATTTGTTTGTTTGTTTTTTTGGGTTTTTTGGGTTTTTTTGAGACGGAGTCTCACTCTGCCGCCCAGGCTGGAGTGCAGTGGCACCATCTCGGCTCACTGCAAGCTCCGCCTCCCGGGTTCACGCCATTCTCCTGCCTCAGCCTCCGGAGTAGCTGCGACTACAGGTGCCCACCACCACGCCTGGCTAAATTTTTGTATTTTTAGTAGAGACAGGGTTTCACCGTGTTAGCCAGGATGGTCTAGATCCCCGACCTCGTGATCCGCCCGCCTCGGCCTCCCAAAGTGCTGGGATTACAGGAGTGAGCCACTGTGCCCGGCCTACATTTGATGTTTTAATACAGGCACACAATGTGTAATAATCACACCAGAGTAATTAAGGTATCCATCACCTCAAGAATTTATTTATTTGTGTTAGGAACATTCCAATTCCACCCTTTTAGTTATTTTTAAATATATAATAAATGATTGTTGACTGTAGTCACTCAGTTATGCTATCAAATACTAGATCTTGGGGAAAATGGAGGATAGGAGGCAGGACTAATTTGCAGCTCCCACTCGGATGGACAGAGCAGCATGTAGAGACTAACATCATGAACTTTTGCTTCAAGAACTACTGCAGAAACAGCCAAGAGAGTCCACAGACCCTTTGAAGGAAGTGAACTGCTGCTGCAGGCCCCAGGATATACCCAAAAAACTGTGAGTGCCCAAAATGTGAAAGGGGGATATTCTGCCCCCAAACATATACCCTTACTGGGAAACCTGAAGGTCCAGATCCCAGATCACAGGAGAAGGATTTGACCTTACCTGGAGCTGAGATGAATTTAGAGAGTCAAGTGAAATACAGGGGTAGAAGCAGCAGCGAGAAGAGCCCTGTGGGCACTTTCATTCTCCAGGGATGCCATTTCTGACTTTGTCTCACAGGGATCCTTGGGGAGGGCTGCCAGAGGAACTGGGAAATGACCGGAGAGAAGGAAACTTCCAGCTGAACTTTGTAACAATTTCAACCGAGTGCAAAGTTTCCTGGACAGAAATTGGGGTCGGGGGTGGTTGAATCGGGAGTGCAGACACAGCACAGAAACTGCAGCAGGCAGGGAGGTGCAAAATCTGAAAGCCCTGCTTGCTTTCTAAACCAGGAGGCTGGTAGCCTGGGGCAAGTTCTCAGCCCTGCTTACCCACTGCCTGGAAACAAACTCAGTGCTGTCAAAGGGGCACGGTGGGAGTGAGCCCAGTCATTCAGGCTGCAGAGAAGCCAGGTGAGGCCTGTAACTAACCACTTTCCCCCACTCTCCTGGCAACCTACATGATGCACAAAGGTAACCATAATCCCCCTGGGAACGTAACTCCATTGGCCTGAGAACCACACCCCCATCCCCCCAGCAGCCACTGCAAGACCCCACAAGGAGACTCAGAGCTCAGACACACCTAACCCTGCCCCCACCTGATGGTCTTTCTCTACCCTCTCTGGTAGCCAAAGACAAAGGACATAATCTCTTCAGAGCTCTATGGCCCTGCCCACTCCCTGATCCTCCCTACACTATCACAGCTAATGCTCTCTTGAAAGCACCACCCCCTGGCTGGAGGCCAACCAACATGAAACTAGCACAATAAGCAAAACTACAACCAGGGACCCTCACAGAGTCCACTTCACTCCCCTGCCACCTCCACCAGAGCAGATACTGTTATCTACAGCAGGGAGACCTGAAGATGGTTCACATCACAGGACTCTGTGCGGACACTCGCCAGTACCAGCCCAGAGTACAGTAGTTCCAATGGGTGGCTAGATCCAGAAGAGAAATTACAATCACTGCAGTTCAGCTCTAGGAAGCCACATCCCTAGAGGAAGGGGGAGAGCAACACATCAAGGGAGCACCCCATGGGACAAAAGAATCTGAACAGCAGCCCTTGAGCCCAAGATCTTCCCTCTGACATAGTCTACCCATATGAGAAGGAACCAGAAAAAAAAATTCTAGTAATATGACAAACAAGGTTCTTTAACACCCCTAAAAGATCACACTGGCTCACCAGCAATGGATCCAAACCAAGAGGAAATCTCTGAATTGCCAGAAAAAGAATTCAGAAAGTCAACTATTAAGCTAATCAAGGAGGTGCCAGAGAAAGGTGAAGTCAAACTTAATAAAATTTAAAAAATGATATATGAAGGGAAAAAGCTTCAGTGTAATAAATAGCATAAATAAAAAACAATCACTACTTCTGGAAATAAAGGACACACTTAGAGAAATGCAAAATACACTGGAAAGTCTCAGCAATAGAATCAAGCAAGTAGAATAAAGAACTTCAGAGCTCGAAGACAAGGCTTTCAAATTAACTCAATCCAACAAAGAAGAGGAAGAAAGAATTTTAAAAAATGAATAATGCCTCCAAGAAGTATGGGATTGTGTTAAATGGCAGAACCTAGGAATAATTGTTGTTCCCGAGGAAGAAGAGAAATCTAAAAATTTGGAAAATATATTTGAGAGAATAATTACAGAACACTTCCCAGGCCTTGTAAGCAATCTAGACTCCAAAAACAAGAACCTCAAAGAACATTTGGGAAATTTATTGCAAAAAGACTATCACCTCAGCATAGTCATCAGGTTTTCTAAAGTCAAGATGAAGGAAAGAATCTTAAGAGCTGTCAGGCAAAAACATCAGGTAGCCTAAAAAGGAAACTCTATCAGATTAACAGCAGGTTTCTTAGCAGAAATCCTACAAGCTAGAAGGGACTGGAGACCTATCTCCTTAAACAAAACAATTATCAGCCAAGAATTTTGGATCCAGAGAAACTAAGCTTCATAAATGAAGGAAAGATGGTCTTTTTCAGGCAAACAAAGGCTGAGAGAATTTGCCACTCCCAAGCCAGCTCTATAAGAGCTGCTAAAAGGAGCTCTAAATCTTGAAACAAATACTCAAAAAGCACCAAAATAGAACCTCATTAAAGCATAAATCTCACAGGATCTATATAACAAAAGCACAATGAAAAACAAACAAAAAAAGGTATTCAGGCAACAAATAGCGTGATGAATAGAATAGTACCTCACATCTCAATACTAAAATTGAATGTAAATGGTCAAAATGCTCCACTTAAAAGACAAAGAATGGGAGAATGGAGAATTCACCAACCAAGGATCTGCTGTCTTCAAGAGACTCACCTAACACATAAGGACTCACATAAACTTAAGGTAAAGGGGTGGAAGAAGATATTCCATGCAAATGAGCATCAAAAATGAGCAGGAGTAGCTATTCTTATATCAGACAAAACAAACTTTAAAGCAACAGTAGTTAAAAATGCCAGAGGGACATTATATAATGATAAAAGGACTTGTTAAACAGAAAAATATCACAATCCTAAACATATATGCACCTAACATTGGAGTGCCCAAATTTATAAAACAATTACTATTAGACCTAAGAAATAATATAGATGGCAACATATTAATAGTGGGGGACTTTAATACTCCACTAACAGCAATAGACACGTCATCATGACAGAAAGTCAACAAAGAATGGATTTAAACTATAATTTAGAACAAAGGGACTTAACAGATATTTACAGAACATTCTACCCAACAACTGCAGAATATACATTCTATTCCTCAGCACGTGGCGCATTCTTTAAGATAGATCATATGATAGGCCACAAAACAAGTCTCAATAAATTTAAGAAAACCAAAATTATATCAAGTACTCTTTCAGACCACAGTGTAATAAAATTGGATATCAACTCAAAAAGGAACCTTCAAAACCATGCAAATACCTGCAAATTAAATAACCTGCTCCTGAATGATCATTGGGTCAACAATGAAATCAAGATGGAAATTAAAAAATTCTTTGAAGTGAATAATAATAGTGACAGAACCTATCAAAACCTCTGGGATACAGCAAAGGTGGTGATAAGAAGAAAGTTCATAGCCTTAAATATCTACATCAAAACATCTGAAAGACCATAAATAGACAATCTAAGGTCACACCTCAAGGAACTATAGAAACAAGAACAAACCAAACCCAAACCCAGCAGAAGAAAAGAAATAACAATGATCAGAGTAGAACTAAATGAAATTGAAACAAAAAAATACAAAAGATAAATTAAACAAAAAGCTGGTTCTTTGAAAAGATAAATAAAATTGATAGATCACTAGTGAGATTAAACAAGAAAAGAAGAGAGAATATCCAAATAAGTTCAATTAGAAACAAAATGGGAGATACTACAACCAATACCACAGAAATACAAAAGATTATTCAAGGCTACTATGAACACTTTTATGTGTATAAATTAGAAAACATACAGGAGAAACTAGAAATATATAACCCTCCCAGATGAAACCAGGAATAAATAGAAACTCTGAACAGAACAATAATAAGCAGTGAGAGATAAATGGTAATTAAAAATGCCAAGAAAAGTAAGTCCAGGATCAGATGGAGTCACACCTGAATTCTATCAGACATTCAAAGAAGAATTCGTGCCAATCCTGTTGACACTATTCCACAAGATAGAGAAAAAGGGAATCCTCCCCAAATCATTCAATGAAGCCAGTATCACCCTAATACCAAAACCAGGAAAGGACATAACAAAGAAAACTGCAGACCAATATCCCTGATGAACGTACAAAGATACAAAAATCCTCAATAAAATACTAGATTAACTGAATCTAACAGCATATCAAAAAGATAATCCAGCATGACAAGTGGGTTTCATACCAGGGATGCAGGGATGTTTTAACATATGTAAGTCAATAAATGTGATACACCACATAAACAGAATTAAAAACAAAAATCACATGATCATCTCAATAGATGCAGAAAAAGCATTTGACAAAATCCAGCATCCCTTTATGATTAAAACCCTCAGCAAAATCAGCATACAAGGGATATACCTCAATGTAATAAAAGCCATCTATGACAAACTCACAGCCAACATTATACCGATAGGGGAAAAGCTGAAGGCATTCTCTCTGAGAACAGGCAAAATACAAGAATGCCCTCTCTCACCACTTCTATTCAACATAGTAATAGAAGTCCTAGCCAGAGAAATTAGACAAGACAAACAAATAAAGGGCATCCAAATCAGTAAACAGGAAGTCAAACGGTCACTGTTTGCTGATGATGTGATTGTATACCTAGAAAACCCTAAAGACTCCTCCAAAAAGCTTCCTAGAACTGATAAATGAATTCAGCAAAGTTTCAGGATACAAAATTAATGTATGAAAATCAGTAGCTTTGCTATACACCAACAGCAACCAAGCTGAGAATGAAATTGAAAACTCAATCCCTGTTACAATAGTTGCAATAAAATAAAATATAATGTAATACTTAGGAATATACATAACCAAGAAGGTGAAAGACCTCTACAAGGAAAACTGCAAAACACTGCTGAAAAAAATCATAGACAAAACAAACAAATGGAAACATATCCCATGCTCATGAATGGGTAGAATCAATAATGTAAAAATAACCAACTGCCAAAAGCAATCTTCAAACTCATTGCAATTCCCATAAAAATACCACCATCATTCTTCACAGAACTAGAAAAAAATTCTAAAATTCATATGTAACAAAAAAAGAGTCTGCATAGCCAAAGCAAGACTAAGCAAAAAGAACAAATCTGGAGGCATCACATTACCCAACTTCAAACTATATTATAAGGCCATAGTCACCAAAACAGCATGGTACTAGTATAAAAATAGGCATATAGACCAATGGAATAGAATAGAGAACCCAGAAATAAACCCAAATACTTACACCAAACTGATCTTCAACAAAGCAAACAAAAACATAAAGTGGGGAAAGTATATCCTATTCAAAAAATTGTGCAGGGATAATTGGCAAGCCACATGTAGGAGAATGAAACTGGATCCTCATCTCTCACCTTATTCAAAAGTCAACTCGAGGTGTATCAAATACTTAAATCTGAAACCTGAAACTGTAAAAATTCTAGAAGATAACATCAGAAAAACCTTTGTCGATATTGGCTTAGGCAAAGACTTCTTGACCAAGAACCCGAAAGCAAATGCAACATAAACAAAGATAAATAGATGGGACTTAATTAAATGAAAAAGCTTCTGCGCAGCAAAAGAAACAATCAGCAAACAGACAACCTACAGAATGGGAGAAAATCTTTGCAATTTATATATCCAACAAAGGACTAATTTCCTGAATCTATAAAGAAATCAGCAAGAAAAAAAAATCCCATCAAAAAGTGGTCTAAGGACATGAATAGACAATTCTATTCAAGAAGGTATATAAATGGCAAACAAACATATGAAAAAATGTTCAATGTCACTAATTATCAGGGAAATAGAAATCAAAACCACAATACAATATGAGCTTACTCCTGCAAGAATGGCCATAATTAAAAAAATAAAAAATGTTGGCATGGATGTGGTGAAAAGGGAGCACTTTTATACTGCTAGTCAGAATGTAAACTAGTACAGCCACCATGGAAAACAGTGTGGAGATTCCTTAAAGAACTAAAATAGAGCTACTATTTGATCCAGCAATCCCACTACTGGATATCTACTCAGAGGAAAAGAAGTCATTATATGAAAAAGATACCTACACATGCACGTTTATAGCAGCAAAATTCTCAATTGCAAAAATATGGAACCAGCCCAAATGCCACTCAATCACCATAGATAAAGAACTTGTGAGATATATATATATATATATAAAACATATATATATAAACAGACATAAACATATGTCTATATATACGTGTATATATATATATGTATATATATATATACACCATGGAATACTAAGCCATAAAAAGGATGAAATAGTGGTATTCAGAGCAACCTAGATGGAATTGGAGACAATTATATTTTTTTTAAATTATACTTTAAGTTCTGGGATACATGTACAGAACCTACAGGTTTGTTTCATAGGTATGCACATGCCATGGTGGTTTGCTGCACCCATCAACTCATCATCTACATTAGGTATTTCTCCTAATGCTACCCCTCCCCTAACCCCCCATCCCCCAACGGGCCCTGGTGTGTGATGTTCCCCTCCCTGTGTCCATGTGTTCTCACTGTTCAACTCCCACTTAAGAGTGAAAACATGCGGTGTTTGGTTTTCTGTTCTTGTGTTAGTTTGCTGAGAATGATGGTTTCCAGCTTCATCCATGTCCCTGCAAAGGACATGAAATCATCTTTTTTAATGACTGCATAGTGTTCCATGGTGTATATATGCCAATTTTCTTTATCCAGTCTATCATTGATGGACATTTAGGTTGGTTCCAAGTCTTTGCTATTGTGAACAGTGCCGCAATAAACATACGTGTGCATGTGTCTTTATAGTAGAATGATTTATAATCCTTTGGGTATATACCCAGTAATGGGATTGCTGTGTCAAATGGTATTTCTGATTCTAGATCCTTGAGGAATCGCCACACTGTCTTCCACAATGGTTGAACTAATTTACACTCCCACCAACAGTGTAAAAGCATTCCTGTTTCTCCGCAGCCTCTCCAGCATCTGTTGTTTCCTGACTTTTTAATAATCGCCATTCTAACTGATGTAAGATGGCATCTCATTGTAGTTTTGATTTGAATTTCTCTAATGACCAGTGATGATGAGCTTTCTTTCATGTTTGTTGGCTGCATGAATGTCTTCTTTTGAGAAATGTCTGTTCATATCCTTCACCCACTTTTTGATGGGGTTGTTTTTTCCCTGTAAATTTGTTTAAGTTCCTTGTAGATTCTGGATATTAGCCCTTTGTCAGATGAGTAGATTGCAAAAATTTTCTCCCATTCTGTAGGTTGCCTGTTCACTCTGGTGATAGTTTCTTTTGCTGTGTAGAAGCTCTTTAGTTTAATTAAATCCCCTTTGTCAATTTTGGCTTTTGTTGCCATTGCTTTTGGTGTTTTAGTCATGAAATCTTCGCCTATGCTCATGTCATGAATGGTATTGCTTAGGTTTTCTTCTAGGGTTTTTATGGTTTTAGTTCTTACGTTTAAGTCTTTAATCCATCTTAAGTTAATTTTTGTATAAGGTGTAAGGAAGGGGTCCAGTTTCAGTTTTCTGCATGTGGTGGAGACCATTATTCTAAGTGAAGGCACTCAGAAATGGAAAACCACACATTGTATATTCTCATTCATAAGTGGAAGCTAAGCTATAAGGATGCAAAGGCGTAAGAATCATACAATGGACTTTAGGGACTTAGGGAAAGAGTGGGAGGTGGTAAGCGATAAAAGGCTACACGTTGGGTACAATGTATACTGCTCTGGAGATAGGTGCACCCAAATCTCACAAATCACCATTAAATAACTTATTCATGTAACCAGACCAGGTATAATGGCTCATGCCTGTAATCCCAGCACTTTGGGAGGCCAAGGCAGGCAGATTACTTGAGGTCAGGAGTTCGAGACCAGCCTGGCCAACATGGTGAAACCCATCTGTACTACAAATACAAAAATTACCCGGGCATGGTAATGGGCACCTGTAGTCCCAGCTACTCAAGAAGAGGCTGAAGCAGGAGAATTGCTTGAACCCAGGAGGTGGAGGTTGCAGTGAGCCGAGATAGAGCCACTGCACTCCAGCTTGGATGACAGAGTGAGACTCTGTCTCAAAAAAAAAAAAACATTATTCATGTAACCAAACACCACCTGTTCCCCAAAAACCTATTGAAATAAAAATAAATATAAAAAATACTAGATCTTTTTAATTTTATCTACCTATATTTTTACATCCATTAATCATCTTTACTTTTTCCCCCTCCCCACTACCCCTTTTAGCCTCTGGTAACATCATTCTACTCTCCATCTCCATGAGTTCAATTTTTTTAATTTTTAGCTCCCCAAAATAAGTGAGAACATGTGAAGTTTATCTTTCTGTGTCTGGCTTATTAATGTGCTCCAGTTCCATCCACGTTGTTGCAAATGACAGGATTTCATTCTTTTTATGGCTGAATATTATTTTATGGTGTATATGACCACATTTCCTTTATCTATTCAACCACTGATCGACACTTAGATTGCTTCCAAATCTTGGCTATTATGAACAGTGCTGCAATAAACATGGGAGTGCAGCTATCTCTTTGGTATACAGATTTTCTTTCTTTTGGATATATACTTCACAGTGAGATTGCTGCATCATTTGGTAGATCTATTTTTAGTTTTTTGAGGAACTATCATGCTATTCTCCATAATGACTACTAATTTACATTCCCTTCAATAGAAAAAAATGTTTTAACTGACCTAGTCCTCAAGCAAAATAAGAACATAGTGCAATACAAAAAATATGGTCCAGGGCACAAGCTTTTCTTTAAAGTGACCTTAATTTTTATTAAGCATTAGAAATATCTTCTATCTTTGTTAAGCAGTAAAACTTGACATAAGCAGTGTTTGGACTAATGGTCCTGTTTTTCCAAAATCATCATTTCATACAATTCCTCTATATTCTGTGATTTAATTTATGAGACTGTATCCATTCTTTATTTTCCTGGTAACACGTGATTCTTATGTCTGTAAGTCATTTGAGATGTAACAACACTAAATCAACATTTAGAAGAGTACACAGGCTTGACACACTTCATTTTTTAACATTAGATTTTATTTGAAAATATTTTAAAATAAATGCCTTTAAATGAATACTTTTAAAATACTGCAACGTGGTTTTCTAACAAATAACTGAGGTTTCTGGAGATCTTTCCTCTCCTCTCTCCAGAGCCTGTTCGGGTGAGAGAAGGTCAGGGGATCAGAGAGCAGAGATGTTCCACACTAATTCTAATCCTCCCCTACTTTGTCTTAATCCCTTCTTCATTCCCACACTAATGAGGGCACAGTCTGGTGGACAAAATACAGAGGCTGGCTTTTTGGTAAAAGTCATAATTTTGTTTCAAGGTAGAAAAAATATTTCCAACGTTTGGCCAGTTTTGATTTGAACTGGACTAGCTGGGAAAGATAACTATGGCTTCAATAAGTTGGAAGGGAGTAGTGCATCAAGATTTATAAAAACAGACTAACAATATACCAAATGATGCATTGTTCCGGGTATAATCAGTGTGTGGATAAATGGAAAGTAATTGTATTCAGAAGAAAGCCATTCTCTTGGCTGTGGAAGCAAGAAAAACAGTACAGCACAATTCTGTCACAGGATATAGATGCTGTTTTGTTTCAAAATGGTAGACTAACAAATTGCACCTACAGAGGCAGTGTGATATACTGAAAGGATAATTGTTTTAAAGCCAAATGGACCCATGTATCATTGGGCCAGCAAGCTCATAATCTTAGTGTTTTCTTCTTGTAAAATGGAAATAATAATAATTACTATGCAGGAGTATTGGGAAGATAAAATAAGAAAATATATATTAAATATCTGGTTTGTAAGCACATAATAAAAGATAAAATTATTGTTATTTTAATACCATTTATCTTAACATATACTTTTTAAATAAAAATTTATGAATATGTAATTAAAGAAGCATGAAATGGTGTGTGGCTCATGGAACACAAATCTCTTAATCAAATGAGAAAGCTCTGAAAGGGAAATTCCGGAGAGTCAAGGGGCTAAGACCAGGGATATTTATGTGGCTGTGTGGATCTAAGCTAGACTCTGCCCCCAGACAGTGAGACTTCAAACACAGATGATGATTACGCTGAATGGCTTGGTTGTCTCTGTGCAAATAGTGCCTGACAGACAGGAAACTGACTCCCATGATACACTTCACAGAATACAGTTAGCTTTACATTTGTTAACACTGATTATATAAAAGAACAATGAATGAGGCAGCATAGAACTTACCTCTCTCTCAATTCTGACTCACTCGAACTCATTCAACATTACTCTGCCAGAAACACACTCATTGTTGGAGAGCAGAAACAGTGACAAGTCAGGGAGAACATATTGGAAAAGGCTTTTTTTCAGCCATTTGAAAAAAATGTATGTAAGAGAAATGTATGAGTGGGGAAAATAATTGAATGAAGTGGAATGGGTTTAGTATGATTTAATCGCCTTTTAATTTTTCTAAATTTGCCTAATGATGACAGGTGCTACCTGTCTGTGATCTTGTTTTGTCATCACGAGCCCCCTGTAACATAGATATTTCCATTTTATAACAATGTTAGTTCATTTGCCCCAGATCTTCCAGGAGGTGAATAGCTCAAGTCTCTCCAATCCTAAATTCCACAACTCTTTCATTAACCCCTGATCAGCCAATCCAAGAAGCATATCTAGGACCAAATTCTTATAATTTGAATATCCTACAGGGACATATACAAGTAGGCTTTTTCCTTTTTTAAAAAAAAGTTATTTTTAATTTTTGTGAGTACATAGTATGTGTATATATTATGGGGTATGTGTTAGTCCGTTCTCATGCTGCTATGAAGAAATACATGAGACTGGGTAATTTATAAAGGAAAGATATTTAATTGACTCACAGTTCCACATGGCTGGGGAGGCCTCAGGAAACTTACAATCATGGCAGAAGGCACCTCTTCACATGGTGTCAGGAGAGAGAATGAATGCTGAGCGAAGGGGGAAGCCTCTTATAAAACCATCTGATCTCGTGAGGACTCACTGTCATGAAAACAGTATATGGGAAACTGCCCCCATGATTCAATTATCACCACCTGGTCCCACTTTTGACATGTGGGGATTATTACAATTCGAGGTGAGATTTGGGTGGAGATGCAGAACCACACCATATCAGGGTACATGAGATACTTTGGTACAGGCATGCAACATGCAATAACCACATCAGGGTAAACGGGGTATCCATCCCCTCAAGCATTTCTCCTTTGTGTTACAATCCAATTCTACTCTTTTCATTATTTTAAAATGTGCAGTCATTATGATTATAGTCACCCTGTTGTGCTGTCAAATACTAGGTCTTATTTATTCTTTCTAACTACTTTTTGTACCCATTAATAATCCCCACATCTCCACTCCCATCCCCCTACTACTCTTCCCAGCCTCTGGTAACCATCTTCTACTCTCTATCTTCACAAATACAATCGTTTTCATTTGTATCTCCCACAAATAAGTGAAGTGTGATGTTTGTCTTTCTGTGCCTGGCTTATTTCACTCAATGTAATGATTGCCAGTTCCATCCATGTTGTTGCAAATGACAAGATCTTATTCTTTTTATGGCTAAATAGTACTCCATTGTGTCTGTGTATCACATTCATTCATCCATTCATCTGTTGATGGACACATAGGTTGCTTCCAAATCTTGGCTGTTGTGAACACAGCTGCAACAAACACAGGAGTACAAATCTTTCTTCAATATACTGATTTCTTTTCTTTTGAGAATATACCCAGCAGTGGGATTGCTGGATCATATGGTGACTCTATTTTACTGTTTTCTGAGGAAACACCAAACTTCTCCATAGTGGTCGTACTACTTTACATTCTCACCAACAGTGTACAAGGGTTTCCTTTTCTCCATATCCTTCCTAGCATTTGTTATTAGCTGTCATTTGAATAAAAGCCATTTTTATTGGGGTGTGATGATATCTCATTGTAGTTTTGATTTTTGATTTGCATTTCTCTGATGATCAATGATGTTGAGCATCTTTTCATATGCCTGTATGCTATTTGTATCTCTTCTTTTGAGAAATGTCCATTTAGATCTTTTGCCCATGTTTTCATTGGAATACTAGATTTCTTCCTATAGAGCTGTTTTGAGCTCTTTATGCATTCTGGTTATTAATCCCTTGTCAGATAGGTAGTTTATAAATATTTTCTCCCTCTTATTCTGTGGGTTGTCTCATGCACTTTGTTGATTGTTTCCTTTGTTGTGCAGAAGTTTTAACTTGATATGATCCCATTTGTCCATTTTTGCTTTGGTTGCCTGTGCTTGTAGTTTATTACTCAAGAAATTTTTAGCCAATCCAATGTTTCCCAATGTTTTCTTGTAGCAGTTTTATAGTTTTAGGTCTTCGATTTAAGTCTTTAATCCATTTTGATTTGATTTTTATATATGGGGAGACATAAGGGTCTAGTTTTATTCTTCTGCATATGGATATCCAGTTTTCCCAGCAACTTAAAGAGACTGTCTTGTCATCAATGTACGTTCTTGGCACCTTTGTCGAAAATGAGTTCACTGTAAGTGTATGGATTAGTTTCTGAGTTCTTTATTCTGTTCCATTGGTCTATGTGTCTGTTTTTATGGCAGTACCATGCTGTTTTGGTTATGATAGCTCTGTAGTATAATTTGAAGTCGGGTAATGTGATTCCTCCAGTTTTGTTCTTTTTGTTCAGGATAGCCTTGGCTGTTTTGAGTCTTTTGTGGTTTCATATAAGTTCTAGGATTGTTTTTTTCTATTTATGTGAAGAATGTCCTTGGTATTTTGATAGGGATTGCTTTAGATAGTATGGACATTTAACAATATTGATTCTTCCGATCTATGAAACGGAATATTTTTCCATTTTTTAGTGTCCTCTTAAATTTCTTTCATCAATGTTTAGTTTTCATTATAGAGATCTTTTACTTCTTTGGTTAATTCCTAGGTATTTAATTTTATGTGTGGCTGTTGTAAATAAGATTACTTTTTTGTTTCTTTTTCACATTGTTCACTGTTGGCATATAGAAATGCTACTGATTTTCGTATGTTGATTATGTATCCTGCAACTTTACTGAATTTGTTAATCAGTTCTAATAGTTTCCTTGTGGAGTTTTTAGGTTTTTCCAAATATAAGATCATATCATCTGCAAACAAGAATAATTTTACTTCTTTCTTTTCAATTTGGATGCCCTTTATATCTTTCTCTTCTCTGATCACTATAGCTAGGACTTCTAGTACCATGTTGAATAACAGTGGTGAAAGCAGGCATCTTTGACATGTTTCAGATCTTAGAGGAAAGGCTTTCAGCTTTTCCACATTCAGGATTATACTAGCTGTGAGTCTTTCACATATGGCTTTTATTGTGTTGAGGTATGTTTCTCTTATACCCAGTTTTTTGAGAATTTTTATCATAAAGCAATATTGAATTCTATTAAATCTGTTTTCAGCATCAATTGACATAATCATATGATTTTCATCCTTCATTCTGTTGATATGATGTACACATTGACTGATTTGCATATGTTGAACCATCCTTGCATCCCTATGGTAAATCCCACTTGGTCATGATGAACAGTCTTTTAACTGTATTGTTGAATTTGGTTTGCTAGTATTTTGTTGAAGATTTTTGATCAATAGTCATCAGAAATATTGGTCTATAGTTTTCTTTTTTAGATGTGTCTTTGTCTGGTTCTGGTATGAGGGTAATAGTGGCCTCATGGAATAAGTTTGGAAGTATTCTCTACTCTTTTATTTTTTAGAATAGTTTGAATAAGGTTGGTATTAGTTCTTCTTTAAATGTTTGATATAACTCAGCAGTGAAGCCATCGGGTCCTGGGCTTTTCTTTATTGGGATAATTTGTATTACAACTTTGATCTTGTTGTTATTGGTCTGTTCAGGTTTTGGATTTCTTCATAGTTCAATCTTGTTAGGTGGTATATGTCTAGGAATTTATCTATTTCTTCCAGATTTTCCAATTTGTTGACATATAGTTGCTCATCATAGCCACTAGTTATCCTTTGAATTCCAGTGGAATCAGTTGTAATGTCTCCTTTTTCATATCTGATTTTATTTATTTGTGTCTTTTTTTCTTAGATAGTCTTGCTAAAGGTTTCTCAATTTATCTTTCCAAAAAATCTTTTCATTTTGTTGATCTTTTTTATTATTTTCTTCATTTCATTTTTATTTATTTCTGCTCTGATCTTTATTATTTCTTTTCTTCTAATAATTTTGGGTTTAGTTTGCTCTTGATTTTCTAATTTTTTAAGATGCATCATTAGGTTGTTTATTTGAAGATTTTCTTCTTTTCTGATGTAAGTGCTTATAGCTATAAATTCTCCTCTTCATACTGCTTTCACTGTATCCCATAGGTTTTGGTATGTTGTATTTCTATGATCATTTGTTTCAAGAAATTTTTCAATTTCCTTCCTAATTTCTTCATTGACCCAATGGTCATTCAGGAGCATATTGTTTAAATTCCATGTATTTGTGCAGTTGTCAAAATTCAACTTGATATTGATTTCTAGTTCTATTCCATGGTGGTCAGAGAAGATGCTTGGTATTATTTCAGTTTTTTTAATGTTTTAAGACTTATTTTGTGACCTAACATATGGTCTATCCTTATCGATATGCTGAGGAGAAAAATGTGTATTCTGCAGCCTTTGGCTAAAATGTTCTCTTAAAACATTCACATTTTTATTACATTAAAAATGTTCTCTTAGAACATTTACATTTATATTATTCCCTAATATAAATATCTCTTAGGTCCATTTGTTCTACAGTACAGATTAAATCCAATGTTTCTTTGTTAATTTTCTTTCTGAAAGATCTGTCCAATGCTGAAAGTGGGGTGTTGAAGTCTTCAGCTATTACTGTATTGGGGTCTATCTCTCTCCTTAGCTCACATAATATTTGCTTTATATCTGGGTACTTCAATTTTGGGTGCATATATATTTATAATTGTTATTTTCTCTTGCTGAACTGACCATTTTATCATTATGTAATGACTTTCCTTGTGTCTTCTTACAGTCTTTTTCTTAAAATCTATTTTGTCTCATATAAGTATTGCCACTCCTGCTCTTTTTTTGGTTTCCATTTGCATCGAATGTCTTTTTCCAGCCCTTTATTTGCAGTCTATGTGTGTGTTTATAGGTGAAGTGCCTTTTTTGTAGGCAACAGGTCAATTGGTCTTTTTTAAAAAAAAAAAATTCTCTCAGTCACCCTGTCTTTTCATTAGAGAGTCTGGTCCATTTACAATCAATGCTATTATTGATAAATAAGGACTTACTACTGCCTCTTTGTTATTTTTCTGTGTGTGTGTGTGTGTGTGTGTGTGTGTGTATGAAGGTCTTCTATTCCTTCTTTCCTTCCTTCCTGTCTTTCTTTGACTAAAGGTGATTTTCTCTGGTGTATGATTTAATTACTTGCTTTTTATTTTTTGTATATCTATACTATGTTTTTAAATTTGAAGTTATCATGAAGCCTGTAAATACTGTCATATAACCCATTGTTTTAAAGTGATGTCAACTTAACACTGATTGCATAAGTAAACAAATAAACAAGCAACAAAAAAACTAAGAAAAACTCTACACTTTAACTTTATCCCCCAGCTTTTTAACTTTTTATTTTCTTCTCTTTATGTCTTATTGAAATGTCTATGTCTTGAAAAGGTGTTATAGCTATTTTCACTGGTTCACCATACACATCACAATTACAGTTTTATAATATTCTGTGCTTTTCTGTGTGCTTGCTATTACCAGTGAGTTTTCTATCTTCAGATGATGTATTTTCTTTCTTTTCTGTTTGGATTTTGTTTGTTTGTTTTGAGACAGGGTCTCACTCTGTCACCTTGGCTGGAATGCAGTGGCACAATCTTGGCTCACTGAAACCTCTGCATCCCAGCTCAAGTGATTTTCCCTCCTCAGCTTCCCAAGTAGCTGAGACTACAAGTGCATGCCACCACACCCAGCTAATTTTTAAATAAAAATTTGGAGAGACAAGGTCTCACTACATTGCCCAAGCTGGTCTCAAGCTTCCAAGCTTAAGCTACCCTCCTGCACTGGTCTCCCAAAATGCTGGAATTACAGACATGAGCCACTATACCTGGCCCTCAAAGGATTTCTTCTTGTTTGTTGGCATCTTTCTTTTCAGTTTGAAGAACTCCCTTTAGCATTTGCTGTAGGAAAGATCTGGTGTTGATAAAATCCCTCAGCTGTTGTTTGTCTAGGAAAGTCTTTATTTCTCTTTCATGCTTGAAGGATATTTTCATTGGATGTGTTCTAGGGTAAAAGTTTGTTTCCTTCAGCACTTTAAATATGTCATGCCACTGTCTCCTGGCCTATAAAGTTTCTACTGAAAAGTCTGCTGCCAGATGTATTGGAGCTCCTTTGTATGTTGTTTCTTTTCTCTTGCTGTTTTTAGGATCCTTTCTTTATCCTTGATCTTTGGGAGTTTGATTATTAAATGCCTTGAGGTAGTCTTCCTTGAGTTAAATCTGCTTGGTGTTCTATCACCTTTTTGTATTTGAATGCTGATATCTTTCTCTACATTTTGGAAGTTCTTTGATATGATCCCTTTGAATAAACTTTCTACTCCTATCTTTTTCTCTGCCTTCTCTTTAAGATCAATACTCTTAGATTTGCCCTTTTGAGGCTGTTTTCTAGATCTTGTAGGGATGCTTCATTTTTGTTTATTCTTTTTTCTTTTGTCTCTTTTGACTATACATTTTCAAACAGCCTGTCTTCAAGCTCACTAATTCTTTCTTCTGCTTGATTAATTATACTCTTAAGGAACTCTGATGCATTGTTTTAGCATGTCAATTGCATTTTTCAGCTCCAGAATTTTAGCTCAATTCTTTTTAATTAGTTCAATCTCTTTGTTAAATTTATCTGATGGAATTCTGAATTCCTTCTCTTTGTTACCTTGAATTTCTTTGAGCTTCCTCAAAACTGCTATTTTGAATTCTCTGTCTGAAAGATCACATATCTCTGTTTTTCCAGGATTGGTCCATGGTACCTTATTTAGTTTGGTGAAGTCAAGTTTTCCTGGATGGTCTTGATACTTGGGGGTGTTCATCAGTGCCTGGGCATTGAAAATTTAGGTACTCATTGTAGTCTACACAGTCTGGGCTTGTTTGTGCCCATCTTTCTTGGAAAGGCTTTCCAGGTATTTGAAGGGACTTGTGTCCCATGATCAATAATGCTGTGGTTCTTATAGACTCATTGAGTTACCACCTTGGTGTTCTTGGATAAAATCTAGAAGAATTCTCTGAATTGCCAGGCAGAATTCTTGTTCTCTTCCCTGATTTTCTCCCAAATAAATGGAGTCTGTCTGTCTGTCTGTCTGTCTGTCTGTCTGTCTCTTTCTCTCTGTGTGCTGAGCTGCCCAGAGCTGAGGTTGGAGTGATGCCAGGAGCCCTGTGGCCACCACCACTGGGACGGTGCTGGATTGGACCTGAAGCCAGCACACCACTGGGTATTGCCTAAGGCCCACTGTAACCACTATTTGGCTACTGCCTGTGTTCACTCAAGGCCCTAGGGTTCTACAGTCTGCAGATGGGAAGATAGTCAGGTTTGTGTCTTTTCTGTTAGGGCAGCAAGTTTCCCCAGACCCTTGGCAGGTACAGAGATGCTGTCTAGAAGCCAGAGATTGGAGTAAAAAAACCTAGAAATCTACCTGATGTTTTATTCTGCTGTGGTTAAGCTGGCCCTCAAACCACAAAACAAAGTCTTTCCTGTTCTTCCCTCCCTTTTCCACTGGCAGAGGAGGCTCTCCCAGTGGCCACCACCACCACTGGCTTGCAGGGAGTTCTGCCATGCCACCACCAATATTCACGTAAAGCCGAATGGCTCTTCAGTCAGCTTGTGGGGAATGCTGCTAGGCCTGTGACTCATACTTCAGGGCAGTGGGCTCTCCTCTGGCCCAGGGCAGGTCCAGAAAAGCTGTCCAAGAACCAAGGCCTAGACTCAGGGTCCCCAAGAGCCCACCTGATATTCTACTCTACTGTAGCCAAATACGTACCTAAGGTGTAAGACAAAGTTCCTTTTACTTTTCCCTCTGCTTTTCTCAAGCAGAGGGAGTCTTTCATAGTAGTTGCTGCAGCTGGGAACGTGCTGGGTCTCACCTGTAACCAGCATATCTCAGACTCTCACCCAAGACCCACTGCATACTACCTTAGTGTCACTTTTAGTTATTTGGGGCTGAAGGGCTCTTTAGTCAGTAGATGATGAATCCTGCCAGGACTTGGTTCTTCTCAAGGCAGTGGGTTCCCTTCTAGTCCAGGGTGTATATAGAAATGTTGTCTGGGGAACTCATAACTCTGCCCAGTGTCCTATCTTATTGTGGCTGAACTGGTAGTCAAGATACAAGCCAAAGTCCACTTTCCTCTTTGCTTTCTTCTCCTTAAATAGAAGGAAGTAGTCACTTTTTTTTTTTTTTTTTTTTTTTTTTTTTTTTTTTTTTTTTTTGAGACAGAATCTCGCTTCTTTGCCCAGGCTGGAGTGCAATACCATGATCTAGGTTCACTGCAACCTCCACCTCCCAGGTTCAAGCAATTCTCCTGCCTCAGCCTCTCCAGTAGCTGGGATTACAGGCATGTGCCACCATGCCCAGCTAATATTTGTATTTTTAGTAGAGACAGGGTTTCACCATGTTGGCCAGGCTGGTCTCTAACTCCTGACCTTAAGTGATCCGCCTCAGCCTCCCAAAGTGCTAGGATTACAGGCATGAGCCACCGTGCTGGAAGGAGTCACTTTTGTTGCTGCGAGCTGCACTGCCTGGGGTTGTGGGAGGGATGATGCAAGCACTCCCTTAGCCACTCCAGGTGATGTCTCCCTAGGTCACGTGCCGCCCTAGTCCACTGGCTCTAATCCTAGCACAGCATTAGGACTTGCCTAGGAAATGCAGTATTTGTGTCCCTGACTGCCTTTTAATTTTACCTCGTACTCCAGAGCACTTTAGCCCTTGGTGATGAGGCTTGCAGAGAAACTCAAGTCCCAACCACGGGGATGGATGATCCCCCTCCGGCTAAGGCTGATCCAAATGATCTCTCTGTGGGCAGGCAATGGCTGAGCCCAGCTCAGCTTTGCTCTCTGCCATGGCAGAACAGCACTGAGTTCAATATCAAGTCCTACAGTCACTGTGCTCTCCCTCCCTAAAGTGCTCAGATTCCCTCTCCATGCCATGTAGCTGCTCTGGGGAATAGGGAAGAGGTGGCATCAGTGATTCAAGACTGTGTCCTACCCTCTTCAGTGCCTCTTTCAATGATATAAAGTTAAATCCAGGTACTGTGACTCCTCACCTGACTTTTGGTTCTTATGACAGTGCATTTTTGTTTGTAGTTAGTTGTTAAAATTTTGTGTTCCTTTGGGGGCAGTCAGTGGAGGCTTCTGTTTAGCCACCTTGCTCCGCCCCCCATAAACAGTGGTTTAATTAATATTTTTAGTGAAAAATGCCAGCATGGCAGAGAGGAAAGAACATTGGGTTAGGAGTCAGAATACTAGGGTTCTGATCCCAGCTCCATAATTAACTGGCTATGTGATCATAAGGAAACCATACAGCTTTTCTTGTTCTCAGTTATCTATTAAATGAGGTTGGATAATTAACACTTTACTTGAATCAAGAGACCTGTACATAGATAGAAACACATCTCTGATTTCTGGGTAGGGACAGGTAGAGATGGCTTGTCTGGAATGGGTAGAGATGTCCTATCTGAATAACACCAACATAAATGGAAAAGCTGCTGAATGCTTGGGGGTAGCTCAGTTTGGGTTCATTCATGAGACAGAGTCCACACGGTAATTTGGACAAGGGAAAGTTTAATATAAAGAGTTGTTAATTATAGGGAGAGACTACAGTAGCAAAAGATTGGCTAGTAAGAAGTGAAGATAATGCTAAATAATATAAAAATAGCAGATACAAGGAGCCACTATCCCTAGAGCTGAGCTAGAACACCCAAGAAAAAGCTCCCTGCACTCAAGGTTGAGATCCAGACCTTGTTTGGTGAGGCCTTTGAGGGGTGATTAGGTCAGAGTGGAGCCCTCATGATTGAGATTAAAGCCCTTATAAAAGGGACCCCAGAGAGTTCTCCATGTGAGGATACAAGAAGAAGTCAGCAGCCTTCTTGTTGGAAGAAGGCCTTTACTAGGAACTGACCATGCTGGCTCTCTGATCTCAAACTTCCAGCCTCCAGAACTTGATACATTTCTGTTGTTTATAAGCCATCCACTCTATGGTATTTTGATGTAACAGCCTGAACAAGTCAAGACATTGTTGGAGGGCATGGCTGTGGCTCACAGAGTGACTGAGAGATCACTGAGGTGCCATGCCAGTGGAACTTGCTGAAAATCCTCTCTCTAGGGTGTCAGGGAGAGCTGTTCATAGGGACATGCCTCACCAGAGAGATTCTGCTACAAAAGAACACAAAGGGTTCTAGGGGAAGCTGACGACCACAGTGCACTGTAGAAGCCAGGCACTAAATAAGCTGTATTTACTGCAAGAACTAGATGCTTAAGGAGTCACCCCTACTGTAGGAGCTGGGCACTAGAGAAGCTTTGCACTCTGCATAAGCTAGACACTGGAGAAGCTGCCCACACTGCAGGAGCCTGCCAAGAGGGCTCACTGGAATCAGGGAGCAAACCCCTTTCTCCTGCAATATCTCTTCTGCACACTCTACTAGCATAGCTTAACCTTGTGTCAGCTGACAACTAAAAACTAAATGGCCCAGCTTCATTTCATGGAGCAAGCAAAAAGGATGACTTTGGATCTCATGGGCACTAAATCAAGAACTTGCACAGGTGGACATGAAAAGCAGTTTCCTAAAAGATAGGAGTTCATGAAATGTGTCTTATTGTACCTTGGCAATCATTTGTTCCAGAGGCGACTAGCCTCTGGACAGCAAAAAGCCTTAAAATTTTGAGTTTGATCATGCCTGTAATCCTAGCACTTTGGGAGGCCGAGGTGGGCGGATCACGAGGTCAGGAGACCATCCTGGCTAACACAGTGAAACCCCGTCTCTACTAAAAATACAAAAAATTAGCCTGGCATGGTGGCGGGCACCTGTAGTCCCAGCTACTGGGGAGGCTGAGGCAGGAGAATGGCATGAACCTGGGAGGTGGAGCTTGCAGTGAGCTGAGATTGCGCCACTGCACTCCAGCCTGGGCGACAGAGTGAGACTCCGTCTAAAAAAATATATATATATATTTATATATATATATATGAATTTGAATGCTTTAAGGAAGGCCATACCTATTCTATTTATCATAGTCCTCAGTAACTCCATAGGATCTTAAGCTCAGCAGCAAACTTCATACAAATATATGCTGGGCCCACACAAGCATCTGAGTGTGTGGTCCTTAACCATTTAACCACTTCGTTTTACAGGTGAGGAAACAGCATGCTTAAATGGCTACTTCTGCCCCTGCCCCCGTCTCTGTCATAGTCAAACAAAACAGCGGGGGAGGTAATACATAAACTTTCCTTTAGTGGTGATTTTTCTCAAACATTTGCTTTGAATTTGGGCTGTTTGTATTGCACAGATTTTGCTCATTTACATAAAATCAAGATCGTTGGAATAAATATGTTCAGGTAATTCTCTGAGGCAAGAAAATAACCAAATGCTTACTCAGACTTGTTTCTCCTCGGGTTAACTAGCCTGATATTAAGTATGCCTTAATGTAAAATCCCATTCAAAATCTCCTAAAACAAAACCAGTGCTTCACAATTTGTAATTAGTACTACAAGAACAATTTAATTGATTCTCCTATTCTCCCTTCTTTTGCATTTTCAGAGCCATTACTTTCCAACAGATGAGGTTGTAGAGATTTCTATCACTTCACCAGAATGGGAAATCTATGCCATTTTCATTAAGTAACTAAATGTTAGGCCATGTCCAATTCTTAAATAATTTCACACTCTTGGCAAGGGGGGAAAAAAGATTATTCAAAGTTATTTCAAAGTTTTTACAGAATTGCTAATAATAATAACAGTAGCAATGCCTTATTAATGCAGAATACTTTATGGTTTATAAATATGTATAATATGTAATATAATATATGTGACATAATGTAGATAAAATATATGTAATTTCATTTGAAATAACTCTTTAGAAATTTTACTTGCTAGGCCGGTTTTATTGCAACTTAAAGATGCTAAGGTGAAAAATAAATTGAAAACATTTTAGTTCATTCCAAACAGAAACATAACCCTAATTATTTTATTTAAAAATAAAATATACCTCCAATCATTGATAACTACTGAAATTATAGGTAAATAAGTGAGTTTCAGGAATTATTCTGGGGCACAGTATTTGTAATGAAATAAAAAATGGGCATGGTAAAAACTTGGAATCTGGCAATCTGAACACATCGATTTGTAAATCTTCTCTGCCCATAATGGGACACCATTCATCTTCTGAAAGTTTTGGTTTTCCAATCCCTGATGCACGTAGGATTCCATATTCCTTTACAACTTTTGCTTCTCCCTCTCCCCACAAAGGCAGTGAAGAGGAATTCCCTATATCCTTCATCTCATTTGTCTTTCTTTGTCTTCACTCCTGATAGGGAAGGAGTTTGGTTTGTTTCTTTTTCTCTCTCTCTGTTTTTTTTTTTTGATGATAAATGCATTTCACTATTTATTTAGATGTTTAAGCTCTCACACTAAGTTTTTACAAGCTGATGAACACTGACAAATTATTTCTCCCACAGAACTAAAACCACACATCCCCAGACAGTATAAATATATGGTTGAACTAACCTTAATACACACCACCATTTTATCAATTACATAATAAAACAAATTATCAAGTATCCAAATATTAAGTTACACAGCTCAAAAGGCATATAAAAATTAGATGTCTGCTCAATTCATTAGCAGAAACCTGCTTCTTTTTTTTGCAAGAATGGTTAGGAAGAGAAGGCAATAAAAAATCACTTTCAAACAAAAATAAGTTGGTAAACAACTTCTGATAAATATGGAAAAAATTACAATAATTTTAGAAAATTTATGATTAAGAATTGTTTTGGCTACAATAACAAATCATCTCTACCTTTAAAAAATATTTTACTAAATTAAAGGGCATATCCCACATGCTCTGCACAAGACAAAGGCAAAATTTTGCTAAAAATAATGAATAGCCCCCTCCCATTCTTTTCTCAGGCCCTGCCTGTGAAGTTGCACCTCAGATTGCAAACATTAAATGAACTGTAAGGCCTTTCTGTCTGAAGACATTAAAGACACATGCTTCTATACAATGTAGATTTTTTTAAATGGAGGCTTTTCATAACAGCACAAAGTAAGATTTATTGAAACACATTAAATAATCACTGTAAGACATGGTAAAAAAAAAAAAGAATCAATGGTTAAACAAATCTGATATTTGCTAGCATGAATGTGGGAGATGTAAACATAGAGTGAGCAGGCAAATCACTATGTAGGCCCTACTTTCAATGTTTGAAATGATTGAAGGAATAAACTACATAAGGTCTAGAGTGTTCATAGTTCCTGGGATTTTAGTTCTGTATGGTACTAAAAATACACAAGTATTGTGCCGGGTGGCACCTAATCTTCCTAATTTTCTTATATATTGATAAGATTCTGGCAAGCGAATAGATTTAAACAAGACATAACTCAATACTGCATGATTTCAGGAAAGGTCAGTTGGTACAAACGACAGGCACATTTTAAATGCTAACAGCAAGAATCTTTTGCCAAGTGTCCAAATAGTTTGACTGTAACCCAAACACAGAGGTTGCCAAATCTGTCTAGCTTGTGGCCTGGTAAAACTGCCTTTCAGTACTCCTATGGAAGTTTCATTAGACTTACTCAAAGCCAACATGTTGGCTAATAAGTATAACAAATCAGGTCCTATCTCAAGTTCCACTTCCAAGGCAATAGCATCAGGGACCCCAGTTTTATTGACTGCAACAGTTGTATCTATGACCACTGGAGTCTTTGAAGTGCAGCCACATCTTTAAGGACGACACTTCTCCAAATACAAAAGTTAACTTGCTGTCAAAAGCTCCACACTGCTTTTTTCTTGCGAATTGTACTGCATCATCATCTTTCATTTTGCCTTCAATTAATGCTAGGGCAACAAGTACTGGAGCTCTCCCAAGGCCTGCAATGCAATGAACAGCAGTACAACAATGAGGTTCTTTATGAAACTTAATTTTCACAAGACTTAACCAGTCATCAATCTGGTTGGATGGTGGTGCACCGTCATCAAAAGGCCAATCGAGAACATGGGTACCTTCTTTCTCCAGAAGAGTAGTGTCATAAGTTGCTTTACATACTCTTATCTATTGTGAAAACTCCATACTTCTTAAGTTCCTCTACGAATTTGTTTAAGGTCACATTGGTTGGGTTGTGTGTAGTAAGAAATCCTCATGTTCTTGTATGTGACTTCCACAGGAGCTGGACGGTTCATTTGAGCCATGTTAATTTAGTTAAAAGACACTCAATAGGGTGATGAAAGAATTTTAAAAGTTGAATACAGAAATGATGCAAAGAAACTGAAGTCTACTTCAATATACTCCACTTGAAATTCTCAGTGCTTTGAGTATGAAGTTGTAAGTAACAATAAATGAAATGAACCTCCTAACAAGAAGTGACAATTCTTCAATCCAGTAATACTGAGGCAACAGAAAGGAAGCACACTGAGGTTTACCCTATCTAGGTCAGAACTCTTGTAAAATGCCCTATGGGTTTCAATTCAACACTTCTGTGTCCAGGACAATGGGTGCTTCTTGGTAGAGTAGTAATGAATTTCTACAGTTTCCTTGTTTGCATAGAGGTCATGCTATGCCTGGCAGTGATCTCCACTGCCCTTCAGAAACTCCATAAATATGTGACCAAGAACACCACAGAACTGAGGAATGTGTTTATGCATTGAAAATGGTGGCCTACTGCGTCGATCTCACTGGGAGCTGCCGACCGGAGCTGTTCCTATTTGGAAGCATCACGCTACCTGACTTCAAACTATACTACAAGGCTACAGTAACCAAAACAGCATGGTACTGGTACCAAAACAGATATATAGACCAATGGAATAGAACAGAGGTCTCAGAAATAGCACTGCACATCTACAACCATCTGATCTTTGACAAACCTGACACAAAAAAGCAATGGGGAAAAGATTCCTATTTAATAAATAGTGTTGGGAAAACTGGCTAGCCATATGCAGAAAACTGAAACTGGACCCCTTCCTTACACCTTATACAAAAATCAACTTAAGATGTATCAAAGACTTAAACGTAAGACTTAGGACCATAAAAATCCTAGAAGAAAACCTGGGCAATACCATTCAGGACACAGGCATGAGCAAAGACTTCATGACTAAAACACCAAAAGCAATGGCAACAAAAGCCAAAATTGACAAATGGGATCTAATTAAACTAAAGAGCTTCTGCACAGCAAAAGAAACTATCATCAGAGTAAACAGGCAACCCACAGAATGGGAGAAAATTTTGCAATCTATCCATCTGACAAAGGGTTAATATCCACAATCTACAAAGAACTTAAATTTACAAGAAAAAAAAAACCCATCAAAAAGTGGGTGAAGGATATGAACAGACACTTCTCAAAAGAAGATATTCATGTGGCCAACAAACATATGAAAAAAATGCTCATCATCACTGGTCATTAGAGAAATGCAAATCAAAACCACAATGAGATACCATCTCACACCAGTTAGAATGGCGATCATTAAAAAGTCAGGAAACAACAGATGCTGGAGAGGATGTGGAGAAACAGGAACACTTTTACACTGTTGGTGGGACTGTAAACTAGTTCAACCATTGTGGAACACAGTGTGGCAATTCCTCAAGGATCTAGAACTAGAAATACCATTTGACCCAGCAATCCCATTACTGGGTATATACTGAAAGGATTACAAATCATTCTACTATAAAGACACATGCACACGTATGTTTATTGCAGCACTATTCACAATAGCAAAGATTTGGAACCAACCCAAATGTCCATCAATAATAGACTGGATAAAGAAAATTGGCACATATACACCATGGAATACTATGCAGCCATACAAAAGAATGAGTTTATGTCCTTTGCAGGGACAAGGATGAAGCTGGAAACCATCATTCTCAGCAAACTATCACAAGAACAGAAAACCAAACACCACATGTTCTCACTCATAAGTGGGAGTTGAACAATGAGAACACACGGACATAGAGAGGGGAACATCACATGCCAAGACCTGTCGGGGGGTGGAGGCTAAGGGAGGGATAACATTAGGAGAAATACCTAATGTAGGTTATGGGCTGATGGGTGCAGCAAACCACCATAGCACATGTATACCTATGTAACAAAACTACACATTCTGCACATGTACCCCAGAACTTAAAGTATAAAAAAAAAAGAAAAGAAAATGGTGGCCTAATCCTACAGCTGGTCCCTAGGCAGCAGTGGCAGAGGCTGCAGGGCAGGAGGCAGAGATGGTTGTTGCTGGGTGGCGGTGGCCATGTTGCAAGCAGCCAGTGGGAACACCAGACTCTACCATGCAGTGAGCGGCTCCTGGTTTTTCAGACATCAAAGTTATACTACAAGGTATAATCCTGATTCTTTTACTTATTCAAAAATATTTGAGTACCTACTTTCTGTCAGGCACTGCTCTGTGTAATAAGAATACAGCAATGAATCAAATAGAATTCCTGCTGTTGTGTAGCCTATATTCTAAAGAGGCAGACAGAAAATGAGTTCATTAGGTAATTGCAGAATTTGTCAGGTGATAAAGTGCTTTGGGGAAAAGTAAAGCAGGGAAAGAGGACAGGTGAGTGATGTGGGCCTAAATGAGATGATCAAGAATGGCTCTCCAGAAAAGGTAATTGTTCAGAAAAAAAAGTTAAATCATTCAAGAAAAGGCTACACTTATATTGCAAGTATTCCCTCTACAACTGCTGAAATCAGACTCAAAGGGATGATTGTGAAACTGTGTTTGTCAGCTTGGGGATGCAGGAGAATAACAGAAAAGAGGGGCGGGGGAGCAGATTGGGTACTTCCTAACAGTGGATTGAGTGCTTGAAACATGTCAGATACCCAACAAATGTGCATTGAATCTGAGCATAGTCAAGTTTCACACCTCTCATAAATTGAGGTAATATAGCAGTCCTATCAAGAACAGTATTTTGGAATGCCAGTATGCTGGATCTCCCTTATAGTTCAGCTGGTTTCTATCTCTACACCTCATCCATTGGATAGTCCTCTGACGGGAAAATAACAAGTGTTATCTCGGAAGAAGATACAGCATCCTATAAGGGAAGTCCTAGCCACATGAAAAAGGAGGGAATTCCTGCCCTCCTGGACCCAAGGGATAGTGTAAAAAGGAGAGTGCTACAGAATTGCCTCTTTGTGTCCTATCCTTGGGTCAAACATTGGGGTAGGGTAGATAGTGCTGGACATTAAACCTTTGCTAGATATGGAAGAATCTGGAACAGCAGGGTTTAATAGCATGTTTTCCCCACTGTGCCTGAGAAAAGATGCAAACCCCTGGTTAAAAACCTTGCACGTGGATACATGTCCCAGGAGCACTAATAGAGAAATGGCCAGGGAGAAGACCAGAAGGTAGAATTCCTGGCTCCCCAAGGCCCATTCAGCATCTAGAACTACACTGTCCAATATGGTAGCCACTAGCCACACAGGCTCCTTAAATTTAAAGTAGCCAAGATTAAATATAATTTAAAATGTGTTTTCTTAGCTGCATTAGCCACATTTCAAGTGCTCAATAACTATGTATGGCTCAAGACTACTGCACTGTACAGCACAAATAAAGAATGTTTCCGTCATCATAGAAAGTTCTATTAGCAGTAGTCAGCAAACTTTTCCGTAAAGGGCTTACAAGTAAATATGTTTGGCTTTGTGGACAAGAAAGTCTCTGTCACAATTATTCAATACTATTGTTTTAGCATAAAAGCAGCTGTATTCTGTATGTAAATAAACAAGTATGGCCGTGTTCCAATAAAACTTTATTTTAAAAAACAGGCTTTGGTCTGAGGGATGCAACATGCCTGTCGCTGGGATAGAGGAGCCAAAAGTTCCCACATGCCTCAGTAAAGGGACAGAAGCCACTGAAAGAATCAGTGAGCTAGTGGATACCTGGGCTAGGGCCAGATTACCTGATCTGTGCATGCAAAGGCGATATGGGTCCAGGTGCAACTGAGACACATAGGCCAAGGGCCAGACCACAAACCTGCACACAGATTCAAGGCCATCCTGGGAAGGAGCAGGAAGAGAGGAAAGAAATTCAAAAGACCAACCCCAAATAATCCAAATGATCTAGAAGAAACTGTTTAAATGGAAGAGACAGTGATACTGTCTGTTGGCAGATGTAGGTGGCCCCGCCCACTGTGCCAGTCCCACCACTCCCCATATCCCTAACCCCCTGAGGGAGTAGGAGCTCAGGAGGAAGTTTAAATCTATTATTTAAAGAAAATAAGCTACAGTTTCCTTGACTTTCTAAGTTACAGCGAAAATAAAAAGTCAATGCTGCTACACAGTGTTTTCTCAAATGTATGTAAAGACCCTTTAGAAAAGAAATCTTTGCACTCTTTCTAGGAGCACTAATTTGGGCTAATTCATCTCTACAGCCCCTCCAGGGCCTCCTTGTGACTGAAGATATACACTAAGGCCTTGTGTGAGGGGAACACTGGCATGGAGGGAGAAAATCTGGGCTCCAGCTGTGTGACTTATGCTAAACCTCTAACTACCCTGGGCTTCAGTGACCTTATCTGCCACATGGGAAGATGGATCAGATGACTCCTAAGTTCTTATCCAGTTCAGAGATAATAATTTTATGATTCATCTGAAAGAAATCTGACTGGGGTTGTGGCCCGTTGCTATAATTAACATAGTTAGCCTGATCACATGTCAATGGATTAAGCCTTAGCTTTACTATTAAGATAAAACTGAATTAGCTAAGTTTCTACCAGTTCACTGAAAAGTTCTGATATTTAATACTTGGATAGTTGTAAGGACATGCTATCACTCAAACTATATTAGTCATCCAGGCTGCCATACTAAAATGCCATAGACCGGGTGACTTAAAGAACAAACATTTATTTCTCACATTTCCGAAGGCCGGAAGTCGAAGATCAGGGTGTCAGCATAATTGGTTTCTGGTGAGGGCTCTCTTCCTGACTTGTAGATGGCCACCTTCTCACTGTGTCTTCACATGGCAGGGAGAGAGTGAGCTCTCTGGTGGCTCTTCTTTTTAAGGGCACTAATCTCATTATGGGGCCCTACCCTCATGACTTCATCTAAATCTAATTACCTCCCAAAGGTTTCATCTCCAGATACTATCTTATTGGAAGTTAGGGCTTCAACATACGAATTTTGAGGGAACACAGTTTAGTCCATAGCACAAACCTTCAAATTAAGGTAAGATGCTGACTTCTTGGAATTTTGCAATCTGCTCATGGACAAAACAAAAGACGTGTCTCTCATCAGCAAGAAATTTTTGAGAAAGGAATATCAAGTTGTGTCCCACCTTTCTGACATTCAAAGCAGAGGCAGGATGGGAGGATGACTGTCTCAATTACCCACTATCATAATAACTAACATTTACTTGACAGCTTACCATGCACCAGACACTCCTTGAAGTGCTTTACATGTATCATCTCATCTCACTCCACAATAACCTAAAATGACAGCCTTTATTACTAGACCTATTGTAGAGATGAAGACACACTAATACTTGGAAAGCCTTAGGAGCTTTCATACAGTGTCACAAGTAATATGAGACTGAGTCCAGATATAAAACTCAGTAGACTAACTCCAGAGCCTGCCCTCCTAATCACCATGATCTACAACCTTCAGGTTGAACACAAGTCATGGGAAGAGTGCCTGTGTGCATGCATGTGTGTACACACATGCATGCACGCACACACACAAATCAGATGTGGTTGAAAATAGCATGCATTTAATGTATTCATAATATGTGTTAATTAATGTATTAATGCCTATAAGTTATTCACCATCTATGATGGACTTCTTTAACCAACTAAGCAAAATGCATTCTCCCAACATCTTGATGAGATTAGAATCTCAGAAAATGGGAATTTTGATGAGTGGTGAAGACCAAGAAGATCCTTTGAATTGGAGCCCTTGAAGGATGAAAGGTCCAGATAGAACATTGAACTTAGAAGCCATGAACAGCTAGGGTATGAGACAAAGGCTCAAGTGCTCGATGACAGGAAAAGGATGGAAAAAAAGGAGGAAGCCATATTGGGGCAAGAACTATGCCAAGTGAGGTGTTCACACTCCAGAGCTCTGTGTGCCAGACGTTGTACAAATTCTTCCTACAATAATCTGTAGTCTGTACACAGCCTCCCAGAGACAAATCACTTTTACCCTTTTGCCCAATATGACCGAAGTCAAGTCATTAAGACCTCTTTTTGTGCCAGCAAGGTGCTTAAGTTTGGTCATTCCTGGCTGCCAAGATATGATGTATGACTTATGTTAAAATGTGACTGACTGCATGTGGAACAACACTCAGAGGAAGCTCAGAAAGTTCAATAGTTGAGTTTAAAGACAAGAGCCCAGTTCAATGACAGAATGGATGTGCAACCAGTCATCCTAGCCATCAATTTAAATGGCCATATAATTTGAAAGGCTGACAGGCATTAGTGTTCAGTATGAAGCTGTCTGAGGCACTAGCTTGGTTACCTGATGGTCAAGTTCATTATATGGCTAGAGCTGGGCAGCAAGATCTGTAAGTTCGGAGATTCCATACCATATGTTTTCCCATCATGCTTGGACTTCTTGAAGATATCTATGATCTCAGACTCTGAAGTCACAATCGACTAGATAGTTGTTCTTTGAAAGTGGGGCAGGCAATGGAACATGGATACCTTTAATCACTTCTTGAAGACCTCCTCAATGGCTGAGAATCAGTAGCTTAGCTAATAACAAAGCCCTTCGCTTTGACCTCCTCAGCTGACTTTGGGACCTTCTGTGCTTGTCCTCTTCATATCCCTTCACTCATCTCTCTTCACCTTAACCACTTGAATCTTTAACCGGGAAATCTTTGCTTGACCTGGGCAATTCCCTGCCTGCCTTTTTCATAGGCATTGTGCCTGCAACTCTCTTCTCCCTCTCAGCTTCCCAAACCATTCACTTTCCTTATTTAAACCCTTTTCATTGCCCAGATCTTGGTGTCTAATATCTTTCTCTAATAAAAGGAACCAGGGTTCCCTCAAAACAAATGGCTGATTTTAGGACTGGGCAGGAAATATACAAGTCTGGAGCATCTTATAGTGCCAGAAAATATGGAAGTGCTTGAAAAAGAAATTGATGGGATGTATTAGTCTGCTAGGGCTGTCTTAAAAAAAATACCACAGACTGGATGGCGTAAATAATAGAATTTTATTTTCTTATGGTTCAGGAGGCTGGAAGTCCAAGATCAAGGTAATGTCAGGGGGTTGGTTTCTGGAGAGGCCTGTCTTCCTAGCTTGTAGGAGACCACCTTCTCGTTGTGTCTTCACATGTCCTTTCCTCTGTGCATGCGCGTACACACACACACACACACACACACACACAGGTTGGGGAGAGAGAGAGAGAGAGAGAAGAGAGAGCATACAAGCATGCTTCCTTGCTCCCTTGCGTCTCTTCTTCTTCTTCTTTTTTTTGTTTTTTTTTTGTTTTGTTTTGTTTTTTTTGAGATGGAGTCTTGCTCTGTCGCCCAGGCTGGCATGCAGTGGCACAATCTCGGCTCACTGCAAGCTCCACCTCCTGGGTTCATGCCATTCTCCTGCCTCAGCCTCCTGAGTAGCTGGGACTACAGGCGCACGCCACAATACCCAGCTAATTTTTTGTATTTTTAGTAGAGACGGAGTTTCATCGTGTTAGCTAGGATGGTCTCAATCTCCTGACCTCGTGATCCGCCCGCCTTGGCCTCCCAAAAGTGCTAGGATTACAGGAGTGAGCCACTGCGCCCAGGCCCTTCTTATTCTTATAAGAAGCACACTAGTCCTATTGGATTAAAGCCTACCCTTATCACCTCATTTAACCTTTATTATCTGCTTATAGGCCCTGTCTCGAAATACAGTCATATTGGAGTTTAGGGCTTCAACACTGTGGATTTCAGGAGGACACAATTCAGTTCATAACATGAGGTTATAAGCCACCCACTTCTACAAAAATTTTTAATGGCGGCCATAGAAAACTACTACAGCATCCTGGAACAACATAAAAAGAAGTTAAAAAAAAAAAAGAATCTGAATCAACTGTAGACTATACTTAGTAATAAAAATTAGGTTAAAAAACATAAAGAATCTGAATCAACTATAGACTGTAGTTAATAATAATGTATCACTATTGGGTCATTAATTGAAACAAATGTACCATAGTGTAATATAGGATATTAATAATGGGAAAACTTGGTGTGGGGTAGATGAGAACTCTGCAGTAGCTTCTCAAAAGGACACAGATGCCAACTGAAAGAGTTTTCACTGGCAATGCTAGAATAATCTGAGCAACAAAATAGAGTAGTAATGGATTATAATCCAATGTATAAAATATCCATGAGGTCATGCTGATATAAATACATGATTAAATAAATTAATAAATGGGGGGAAACAGACAAATCTTCCACACAGATGAATTGCAAATAATTTATGTAGATCTTTCACCCTGAAGAGCAGGAGCCTAACTCTCCCCACTCCTTAGGTGCGGGCTGTGCATAGCAACTTCCTTCCAAAATGCACAATGTGGAAAGGGAGAATAAAGAGTAACTTTACAGTAGAGAAACCTGACAAAACACTACCTCGGCCAGGTGACCAAGGTCAACATCAACAGTGATAAATCTTGTTGACACTGTGTACCCTTGATAAGATGTGATGAAAATATCACTTTACCTCTGTGACCTTCCTGCCAGTAACACATAACCCTAGTGTTATCATAAGAAAAGCTTCAGACACATTCCAAAAAACGGGACATCTTACAAAACACCTATCCAGTAGTCCTCAATTTTGTTGAGTCATCAGAAAATAAGGGAAATCTGAAAAACTGCCACAGCCAAGCAAAGCCTAAAGAGACATGACATAATGTGGTGTCTTGGATGAGATCTGTTATGGGTTGAATTGCATCTCCTCTCAGAAAAAAAGATATGTTGACATTCTAACTCCCAGTACTTCAGAATACCACCTTAATTGAAAATAAGATCATTGCAATGTAACTAGTTAAGTTGGGATGCAGTCTAGATAGGGTAGGTCCTGAATCCAGTATGACTGCTGTCCTTCTAAGAATCTCACGGCCATGTGAAGATACATGGAGAAGGCCATTTGACGGTGAAGGCAGGGATTGGAAATATGTAGCTGTAAGCCCTGGGACACCAAAGATTGCCAGCAGCCACCAGAAGCTAGGAAGTGAAAAGGAAGGGCTCTCCTACAGGTTTCAGAGGGAGCATAGCCTTCCTGGCACCTTGGTTTTAGGCTTCTAGCCTCTGTAAGACAATACATTTCTGTTATTTTTAAGCCAACAGTTTGTCAAAAATTTTTACAGCGGTCATAGGAAATGAATACTGGATCCTGGAACAGAAAAAAGTAAATAAACAAAATAAAGACATCTGAATCAACTATAGACTGTAGTCAATAATAATGTTTCCACTACAGGATCATTAATTGTAACAAATGTACCATGGTGTAATATAAGATATTAATAATGGGGAATCTCGGTGTGGGGTAGATGGGAGCTCTGCACTCAGTTCTCAATTGTTTAACAATGGAAAACTGTTTTTAAAATAAAGTATATTTTAAAAGAACATTTTTCTTATTTCAGCAATTGTTGAAATAAGGTCTCAATTTCTCAAAGCTTTGATTTTGAAACCATCTGCCTTTGTGTAGTTTATATCAAATGCATTCTAATTTTAAAGAATCAGGAACTTCTCCACAGAAAGCGATCATCCTAAAGGCATCATGCCTCCCAGTTTAGTCTTGTCTCCTTCCTCTCCTTTCCTCACACGTGAATCTTTTAGGTCTTGTTAACCTTCCATTCATTCGCTGTATGCCAGGAAATGTGCCAGGGATGTAGGGTAAAAAGTGACCTTGCCATCCAGGGAAGGAGACAGACACTAGAAACATCATCACACATAGAAATGACAAATCACCCTGTGACCTTTTAAGCTTAAATGGCTGGCTGTGAGGACAACACAATCTCCGCCATGAGCAGAATGCTTAGCTTAGAAAGAAACCAACACAGGACACAGCAGAGAGGCCCTGGGACATTGCTGGAAATGCTGGAGTTGGTTATGCCTGAATTCCCTACCCTTCCTTGACATCATAGTTGCATAGCCTGTTAAATACCCATTTTTAACTTAAAAATCACAACTTTCAAAAATTGTATAAAAGAGAAGTTCATCATGTTATGGGAATACTTTTAGAGGGCTATCACTTAGGGGTGTCAAGAAAGACAGCTCTGAGGATGTATATCCTTGAGGACATTATGCGAAGTGAACAAGCCAGTCACACAAAAAAAATACTGTATTATTTCACTTCTGTGAGGTACCTGCTATGATTTGAATGTCCCATGCAAAATTCAGGTTGAAACTTAATCCCCAATGTAACAATATTGAGAGGCAGGGCCTTTAAGAGGTGATTGGATGGTGAGGGCTCTGCCCTTATGAATGGAATAATCCATTCATGGATTAATGGATTAATGTGTTATCCTGAGAGGGAAACTGGTGGCTTTATAAAAGAGACCCGAACCAGCACATTAGCATGCTCAGCCCCTCACCATGTGATACCCTGCACCGCCTTGGGACTCAGCAGAGAGAGCCCCCACCAGCAATAAGGCTCTCACCAGATGTGACCCTTCAATGTTGGACTTTCCAGCCTCCAGAATTGTAAGAAATAAATTCCTGTTCTTCATAAGTTACCCAGTTTGGGGTATTCTGTTATAAGCAACAGAAAATGAGCTAAGACAGTATCTGAGTAGTCAAACTAATAGAGACAGGAAGTAGAATAGTGGTTGTCAGGGGCTAGGGAGAGAGGGGAATGGGAAGTTTAGTCTAATGGGTACAGAGTTTCAGTTTTGCAAGATTAAAAGAAGTTGTGGAGATGGATGGTGGTGATAATTCACAACACTGTGAATTTATTTAATGCCACTGAATTGTATATACACTTAAAATGGTTAAAATAGCAAGTTTTATATTTTGTGTATTTATTGTAGTTTAAAACATTTTTAATGGGAAAAAGATTTGTTAGCTCAACATCTTGTAGAAGTCATTGACTATTTATGGGAATGAGAAGAACCAATTAAAATACTAGCAGCAGATGTTTCTGGAAAAGGCAGTGAAAAAGCTGCAAAACTAGTCTCCCAGCAAGCCCTTAGTACACACCAGATTCTCAAAAGTCACTGGCTTTGGGATGGTTTTCATGCTTTTTCTCAGCCTCACTCTTTCCCATGTCCCACTACAGAAATTTCAGCATAATCTCATATTATCAGAGGAAAATGACTTTCAATATGCAAAGCCCATGATTCTCCAAGGGAACATAGAGAAATACATTAATTAATTTCTCTCACTTCCTTCTTTCTCTACACATTGCAAGGATTTAAAAAAAAAAAAAAAACCTCAAAATAACCAACAAAGCAAAAACATGAAAAAGTAAACCAGGCATTTATCAATTATTTATAAGCTATATTTTTCCCTCTTGCACTGTTTCTTTCTTTTTATTTATTCATTTATTTACTTTTCCTTGAGACAGGGTCTCACTCTGTCACCCAGGCTGGAGTGCAGTGGCACCATCTAAGCTCATTGCAACCTCCCCCAGGTTCAAACCATTCTCATGCCTCGGTAGCTGAAACTACAGACGTGTGCCACTGCGCCCAGCTAATTTTTGTATTTTTAGTAGAGACGGGGTTTCATCATGTTGGGCAGGCTGGTCTTGAACTCCTGACCTCAGGTGATCCACCCACCTCGGTCTCCTTTTGCACTTTTTCAAAAATGCAGACTTTTATTCAACACAGCTACTAATATTTTCCTGTAAGTCACCGCAAAATTGTGAAAATGCTTGTGACAGATAGTTACATTGTCCCATCAAACCTGGTAAAGAAAACCCCTTCTTTGGAATAACACTGCATTAGCTTTTTCACTATTTACTTTTTCCAATTAAGAAGGCCTATAATCTGTCTATGCCCCATTCTCCACATTTGAATTGTAGAAGATAAATTCCTCACACTTCGAGTAAACTATGGTAATGTGTGAGACATCGTGTGGCTAAAATGCTTCAAATTCCCTGGAAAACCTAATCTATAGCTTCATAAGATTATTTATAAACATGTTAACAATTCTTCCAAAGGTCAAGTAGCTACTGTATGGATAATGATTTACCTAGAAATCAAAGCCCTATCCATCCTTCCATCCATCCATCCATTGCTTGTTCTACAAATGGTTATAGAATGGTCCTGAATCCAGCCCTGTACATGGTACTGAGCTAGGCCTGTATGAGATACAAGCAATATGTTATGGGAGTTAGGCATTCAGACATTGGAGTCAGACCGCTTGAAATTGAACTCTGGATAACTATGATCACGAGTCTTTCCAAATTTCAGTTTCCTTATCTAATATACCTGTTCCTTGAGAATTTGGGGTGTACTAAATGAGAAAATGCATATAAAGTGCTTAGCACAGCAGCCAGCACATAACAGAGCACCCAGTGTATGTTAGGTATTATTATGAAAGTATGTAAAACCCAACCCTTGCCCTCCAGGTTTTGTTAGAAAGGCTACATCTTTCTTACTTATTCTTCTAAATCAGGACTTCCCAAAAGGCTATTGTTATTCACCACACACAGTTGACACCCAAGTCTTCTACCACCTTCTTTACACTTGGTGTGGGGGCTTCTACACACCTCCTGCTAGAAATGTGCTCCAGCTTATCTACCGGTTCCAGGGGCACCTCCTTTCTTCTTTTCCCATCCTTTCCCTGTAATGAAGAGATTTGTGAGGTGATTGAGGAGCCCTGCTTTAAATCAGGGATTGGCATACTACAGCCCTCAGGCCAAATCTGACCCAATGCCTGTTTTTGTAAATAAAGTTTTATTGGAACACAGCCATATTCATACTTGTATGTATTGTTTGTCACTGTTTTCAGACTATAATGGCAGAGTTGAGTCTTGGGACTGAGACATTATGGCCCAACAAACCTCCAATGTTTACTATCTGGGACTTTACAGAAAACATTTACCAGTTCCTACTCTAGATAATGATGATGAAGATGATGATGACGACAGTGAAGAAGACAAGCCACTTCTGCCATTTATTGGGCAAAAGGCAATAATATTAATTCTATTCTACAAATAAAGACATTGACGCCCAAAGATGTTAAGTAACCTTATCAAAGTGACAGAGCTAATATATGGCAACCAATATCACTCCTAAGTTTGTTCTCCCAATTCAGTCATTCAATACCCATATAATGAATGGCTACTGTTGGTGTCCAGGGCATTAGCCACTAGGGATAGAATGGTAGGCCTTACTCCAAGGAATAATAACTGACTCCTTTCTAGGTAAGAGTAACTCTCGATAGTGTCCCTGTTTATTGAAAGCTTACCCCAAGTATACTTCTTTCCAGTTTACCCACATCTTGATATCGGCACCATCATACTTTCTACTACAGCTTCATTTGATAGAATAAGTCAGGTACATCTTTTGTTCCTTAGGAACATTCCTCACTGTTTATTGGACCTTCGACTCATTGTTGGGTTCCAATTCCTTACCTACTTTTTCCTTCAGGTGACATGTTCCCATTATTCCCTTACCTAGAGTTGCCAGATAAAATACAGGACACCAGTTGAATTTGACTGTCAGATAAACAACAAATTTTTTTAGTCTAAGTATGTCCCACATAATATTTGGGACATATGAAGGGTGTTCTCTATTTTTATTTGCTAATTCTGGCAACCCCTACCTAAATATTTTTGTAGCTGGAAGAATTATCCACTGTGGGTAGCAGGGTATTTACTGGGAAGGCCTCATGGGTTAGGACAGACAGCATTGGATTTCCCAGCAGAGGATATGTGTGCCAGGCCAGCTGGGCAGCATCCCTCCACAGAATGGGAATGAGAGCCCCTACTCTCAAGGTCTGGTGAAGACTCAGTGAAATGTTGTATATGAATAGCATTGTGTTTGGCAAAGTGTAGTTGTTTTGTTTTGTTGTTGTTGTTGTTGTTGAGGTGGAGTCTTGCCCTGTTGCCCGGGCTGGAGTGCAGTGGCGTGAACTCGGCTCACTGCAACCTCCGCCTCCTGGGTTCAAGCGATTCTCCTGTCTCAGCCTCCTGAGTAGCTGGGATTACAGGTGCCCACCACCACACCCAGCTAATTTTTGTACTTTTAGTAGAGATGGGGTTTTGCTATGTTGGCCAGGCTGGTCTTGAACTCCTGACCTCGTGATCTGGCCGCCTAAGCCTCTCGAAGTGCTGGGATTACAGGCGTGAGCCACCGCCCCTGACCATGTAGTTGTTATTTATCTTCACTCCAAGTAATATTTGTTCATTCATTTTAGTCATTTCCTCTGGTAGTTCAGATTCTAAAAAACAGATATTCCTCAATATACCCTCAGCACAGCACTGTCAGACTGTGTCCCTCTAGCCTCTTCTTTTTCCAGGATCTCACTGAAAGATTTAAATGACTATCAAAGTTAATTTAATTATGAAGTATGCAAAATGCTCCTCCCAATTTATAAATTCTATGGGATAAAAAAAGGAAGTTTGACAGACTGGGTTGTTATGAAATGAAAGATATTATACACACATACACACACACACACACACACACACATATTCCTAGAGTGACCCTCAATGATTTTTTTTTAATTTTTATGGGTGCACAGTAGATATATTTATTTATATAATGTTTATGTGTGTGCATATATATATATTTATGGGGTACATGTATATATATTTATAGGGTACATGAGATGTTTTGATACAGGCACGCACTGTGAATTAGTCACATCATGGAGAATGGTGTATCCATGCCCTCAAGCAATCCTTTGAGTTACAAACAGTCCAATTATACTCTTTTAGTTATTTTTAAATGTCCAATTATTATCGACTATAGTCACTCTGTTATGCTATCAAATAGTAGGTCTTTTTCATCCTTCCTAACTACCTCAGTGCATTTCAATAGTTCATATTCAGTTACATTATCTGCTTTCGAGTTCCACCCTGTTTCAAATTCCACAATCACATTTGACAGCAGCAAATAAAAACTCATTTTAAAAAAATTCCTGGAATAATAGAATTTTTATTTTCTTTGTCCATTCAGTAAATGCCAGATCCATCTTACTCTTTTTTCTTTTTTTGAGACAGGGTCTTGCTGTGTTATCCACACTGGCCTGGAATTTCCAGGCTCAAGGGATCTTCCCACCTCAGCCTCCTAAGTAGCTTGGACTACAGGTGTATATCATCACACCTAGCTAGATCCTTCTTATTCTAAGGTCTCTTTTAGAAACTGAAATTTGATGGTTATAATTAATGCAATTTTTCATCTCTTACCTTATTAGAGAATAAGGATAAGATAGACTAGCACATTTAAAAAAAAAAACTAAATAATCCATGTAAATACATTGGAGCCAAACTGTTTACTTCTCAGTCTTCACTTAGAGTCTTTGCTCCTGTGCTTTTAGCAAATAGTTGCTAATGCCTCTCACACTTTCTTTTTTTTTTTTTTTTTTTGAGACGGAGTCTCGCTCTGTCGCCCAGGCTGGAGTGCAGTCACACTTTCTTAAAAATGCAGAAGAGAATGATATGTTACCTGTCTCCAGGAGATGGTCAATGTGGGAATGTGCTCATGGAAAACCTCAGTTCATAAAGGTGTCTGTTTATTTCTCATGAAACTCTTTAGCCAAACACTGCTAAATTTCTGTATCAGGAATTAAGCATAAAACGCTCCACTTTCTGTTGTTGCCTATGACTCTTAATATTTTGAGAACAAACAAAAGGTAAATAAAATGGAAGGAATCAAGATTAACCATTAGAAATAAAAAATGAATCACCACAGTGAAGAAAGAAAGCTTAAATTCAAGGGGATTTTTATTTCAAATGGTAATGGGGCCTATTGGTTCAAGTGAAATCACATAAGAGCTATTTTGCTCAAGTCTTTTCCAAGTGAAAAATTGTCAACAGGATTAAAGAAATATATTTTGAATTCTAATGTATGATCATAAGAAACTAGTGTAAAACATTTACAAAATTCTTCTCCCTAGGTAATATTCCCCAGTTCACTTTAAAATCCCAAATGAAAGCTGACAGACTGTTCTACTACAGACTGAGATCTTTTAAAATGGTCTCAGATCCCAAATGCATGAGTCAATTAAAGTGCCTGGCACTCCTCCTCCCCGCAGAGTGTATTAGTCTGATTGCTGCTGCCTGTTCTCCCCGACTATGATTTCCATGCACCTGTTGTTCACAGTAGAGGAAAAAGCTCACTAATGTATTACCCCTAAAATGAAAAGAGGCTGAAAAACCATTCTCTCCTGCTAATAAATGCTGGGCTACAGTAAGCAGATGAAGAAGTTTAAAAAGGAAAACAGGGAAAGAACATTTAACAAAACCTGATGTCCTCTGGTTTGTACTGCAGCTGAAAATCACTTGGAACTTAACCAATGAGGTTAATGGAAGAGGCCTGTGGCATGAATGGGAACTTCTTTTGCCACACAGGTGCTGTGGTTTTGAGCATGCCACTGACAGATGCACACACCCCTAAATCTCTCTCCATCTGTCACAGAGCCCACCATGATAGATGCATGCCTTTGAAATAAACTACCCATCTCTCATGCTTTGCTTTTGAACTCTATGTCTCTATCTGGAGAAGTTAGACATGGATCCAAAGTCAACCATTATTTTAGAACCCAGTACTTTAGTAAGAATCACCTAGTAAGGCCCTAAGGGACCAAACAGGTAACAATTAAATTGTGATGAGGGGTGGGCAAGCGGAATGTCTGGAACCACCCTGGGGAACTCTAAATTGTCAGGGCTCACACCCACCGCACTGGGTGCCTGGAGCAAGGGAGATGCCATAGTGGAGAAAGGAGAGATGGTCAAGACACATTGACTCACATCACATTTTTCAAAAGCCTGCTCTGCTTTGCAGGCAGAAGGGCAGGGGTAGAAATTGGGCCAGAGTTCTCCTCTATCTCTAAACACCCCTCTAGCCCTCATGTGGCTTTCTGCCTTCCTCCTTTTCAAGCCACACAAATGGTAGATCCCAGAGAAGCAAGAAGATGGTTAAACATGGAATCAGGCACCTTGTGTAGCTAATTTACAGTTTTTTAATACTCTTTAAACACTTGTTTAACTTAGAAGAGAGACTGTGCACTACAAAGGGCAAAAGCTGAGAGGGAAGATATGTAGGGAGTCCTCAGTTTCTTTTGTTGTTGTTGTGGTAGTGTTGTTTGAGACATAGTCTCATTCTGTCGTACAGGCTGGAGTGCAGTAGTGCAATCACAGCTCACTGCAGCCTCCATTTATTGGGCTCAAACAATCCTCCCACCTTAGCCTCCCAAGTAGGTGGGACCACAGGTGCATGGCACCATGCCTGGGTAATTTTATTTTTTGGTAGAGATGGGGTGTCACTGTTTTCCTCAGGCTGGTTTCAAACTCCTGGGCTCAAGTGATCCTCCCACCTTGACCTCCCAAAGTGCTGGGATCACAGGCGTGAGCCACCATGTCCACCCTCAGTTTCTTTTATTTTCCTGAGCAACTCAGTTCTTCCAACTGAGCATGGGGGCCCCACTCAGGAAATCAAAACATTCATCTGCCCCTGCCCCAATCCAACTCTCTTGTCCAAGTGTTCCTTCCAGCCACACAGAATGCAATCCATGAGGAGAGTTCTTGCAAAAACTTGTGTCCTTTCTTTTCTATGTCTAGTACTGTTTAGTGCCCCTTATAGATTAGGTGCTTGGGGAAATGCCCAGAAGCCTCACCCCTTAATCCTTCTCTGGTTGAACATCTGGCTATGTAATCTCAGATGCCCCCCAGCCTTCATTAACCCTCACTGAACTCTCTGCTCAGGACTGCTCACTGTACATACTTCTCTCCTCAGATTTTGAGCTGTGATGGGAGCAAAAATCCCCCAAACAAACAAATATCCTAATAAATCTGAGGTAAAAGAGACTCCTTCTAGAATTTAGAAAAACCAATTGGGAAGACTTGTAATCCAGCAATTTACAAAGAGCCTGGCATATAGTATATGTTCACCAAGTACTTGTTGAAAGAAAATTAATGAATGAATGAGCCACTGTGGCAATAGGATAAAGGATGATATGCTGCCTTCTATCTGCAACTGTAACTGAAGCTACATTCCTTTATAATTTGGCTCTATCATGATCTGTTTTTTAACAATTACGGATACTGATAATGAAGTGCATTTTTTTGACATATGACACTAAGGAGTGGTGCTGGAAAAAAAGACTTCCTGTGCCTTCTCATTTCCACTGGTCTCTTGGTTTGGCCTTGGGTAAACCCACGTGATATTTCTGAGTAGAGAACAATGCCCGGGTTTAAACCGGATGCCAGCTACAAAATCCTTATATCAGCATGCTCCTCTTGCCACTGACACATAAACTGGGAAAAAGGCAGGTTTAAACTCAGCTGATGGCAGACGTGCAAGTAAACCAGTAGCCACCTCTCGTTCCCAACACCCCTGGGGGCATCATGTGGCTTTGCCATCAGCTAATCAGCCTGTGCTCGTGCTAAAGTTTACATCACCTAAAATGGGCTTTCCAATTGGTTCCCCTTAAATGAACCTCAATACCCCCGCTGTGTGAACATGTGGAGTTCCTGACAAAGATGTTTATGAGGTAGGAAATGCACCACAGGACACCCTGAATTTGCTTTTGGGTGGAATGAAACTTAGAACAAATGCAACATGAGATACACATTATAAGCTGACTTCGACTATTAACCAAAACTCCCTCAGATGCACATAGAAAGAACAATGATAGCTGATTTCTCTAATTATAACCCAGAGAGACTGCAAAATTCTGAACTATCTTCTGAATCTTCAAGCATGGTGTCGTTTTAGTTGATCTCTTTTAATATATTTAAATTCTTTGGAAAATCATTCTATTCTGTAATGGCAACATCTTATTAACTATAATATCTGAGTAGTTATAATATAAAAATAAAATTCTGCATGAGAAAGAATGGACTGATTCCCTGGTTCCCTATATAAGGAAAAGAGATGAAACTTACAGAACTCCCTAAGCTTATTTCTGGTAGTAGAAAAACTCAATCACAATTACATAAGTGGAGAGGTTTGTAGGAATTACATAAGTGAAGAGGTTTATAAGAATTACATAAGTGGAGAGGTTTAAAGGGAAGCAATGTGTTGTCAAGACAGAACATTTTCAATATCTTGACAAGGCACTTTTCCCAGTTCTCCTTTGGTCATAACGTTAACCATAGGCAAACTAGTGAAGAATTAACTATTAATTTATCTACCTTTAGATGCTTCCTTGGAAGTTCTTTTGTGTGTAGCTCTGTCTCCCTATTTCCTAACCCAAAATTCAAATCTCAATCCATACAACCTGGCACAGAAAAACAACTTGGGGCAAGCAGATTCTCTGGCTGGGGGAGTCCTTGAAATAATAAATAATGAGCAAGCCAGATGCTTAAGAGTAAAAAGTGAAGCTGTAGGTTATGATTTAAGGAGCAATTGAGAAGTTGGCTGGGATGTCATGATGGATCATATTCAAGTGAGGGGGAGTGGAAACTATGAGCAAACATACACTCTGGCGATGAGGTTATACATTTATTTAAACTACAATTCCACTATGCAGACAAAATATAGCTTCTTTATTTGATTTAGAACAGCCTTAATCTTGTTAATGAGCCCCACCCACTGGATAACAAAAGGAACAAACCAAAATAACACGCTTTAGTCTAGTTCTCAGTTTGAAGCAATAATTTTGACATTCTTAGGCATTACTCAATTTTTTAGAATCTTATTTCTTTTCCTTCTCTGTCAATGTGATGTCTGGGGCTATAGGGCAGATTGGAGCTTATATGATCTTGTGGCTTTGAGGGGAAAGAGGCCCAAATGCCATTTAATATTCTTTGTCTCCTCTAGTCTCCACAGCCATGACCTTGAACAGCTGCTCATGGCTGGCCCCACTGGTACTTGCAGCTACAATTGGCGGCTGGTACCACTTGCGATCTAGCCTCTCGTAGCTTGGGTGGTGGCTGATGGCCTTCCCTGGCTCATGTGGCCTCACCGCACTTTACTGATGCTAATAACCCTTCCTAAAGGGTTGTGCCTCCCATTTGTCTGTCACAGCATCAAAACACGCTTACTGAGAAATAGAACTCCCCAAACTCTGTTTCCTCTACATTGAATCTACATCACTGAAGCACCAAAAGCCAACCCAAAAAGTAAAACATCAGGAAGTTTATCTCACCACATGGCACCTCCAGGTGGACAACTTGATGAAGTTGTCCCAGAGGTGCAGAGGGCAACATGGGAAGTGACTGCCTCCTAGAGTCCCAGGCATGGTATGGAGTGAAATGCTCATGCCACTTCAGTACCCCAAATTACCTGGATGTTCCTAAAGCTGCCCACTGCCCTTGAAGTTTGGCCTTGAGATGGTGTTGGGAGATAAGAGGAAGTTAGTCTTTCCATCTCTGCCTCTCTCCTTTTTCCCACAGTGCTTCAGGCTAGAAAGGGTGGGGTTTTCCTTGTCTTCGCCTGCATCTTACCATCCTTTCACCATCACTAATTAAGCCTTGTGACTAAGCCATATTAGATAGAAAGGGTATCATCTCTATACCTCAGGAGGAATTCTATGGTCTGATTCATCCAAGTTAGTTCCTGAAATTCTAAAAGGGATTTTGAAAATTCCTCCTGTCATCTAAGCCTGGTTTTCAAGCCCATTATTTTCTCACAGGACAAGGGGGTTTCATGGCTTAACCTGCAAAGAATATGATTTGAGAGGGAAAAGAAAATACATTCAGGAAAAAGGTGGAAAGGTGGAAAATTGCAAAGAATAGGATTTGAGGGGGAAAGAAAATACATTCATTTAACATTCATTTAATATTTGCAAAGCATTCATTACCTATCAAGAATGGAAAATATATTTATAAAGGGTAGAGAATTTGTCAGAAGTGAGAGGACTGCTGTTCAGACACATGGAGCGGAGTTAAGGCTGTGATTGGTAGGGACTAAAATGAAACAGCAAACATCTTACTAGAGCCGTTTAGGTTACAGAGGACTCTCTGGTTACCGTCTCTCTGGAGCCTCCTTTTGTTAGTTTATTTGGCTTTTCCTGTGTTCCCATGCTTGTGTACAAATCTTTAATTACTTGATTTAACTTAAGTGCATTTCTGTTCCTTAAAACCAAAATATCTGATCGAACATAAGCATTCATTTAAGACTTTTATATTCCACAATGTATACACATTGTGCACACGAGTGTCACTAAATCCCATTTCCTGTTCCCTGTAAATGTCGTAATAGTCTCAGATTCCGGCTGCCACACTCCCAGGTCACCACCATGTCACCCTAGCTGGCTGACCTGACTCTCTCTGCGGTTATCCTGCCATCCTTGCCCCTTTAGTCTCCCTGAAACTCCACTGTCACTACATCCTCTCCTGCTCCGAGACTTACACATTGCTCTTCACCCTCCTCCCAGTCATTGCAAGTTGGATTTGCCTCAGTGCAGTTCTCGGGTTCTGCCCATTTAAAATAATCCAATTTCCCACTATGCTCAACTTGCCTGTACTCTAGGCAGGCCGACATCAAAACTGGCCTGCAAAGGGGAACACCCTGTCTGTGCTTGCTCTCTCATTTTCTGCAGTTCCTCAATGATTTTTGCCCCCATCTACCGCTAGTCTAAATCTAACCCATTTTTCCAAGCTTCCTCCAATCCAACTTATTTTCTTTACTCTGAGCTGTTAGTTACTCTAGGCCATGCTACTTTAGAGCTTAATTATATCTCATCTTTGGATAATAGGTATCTAAAGCTAATTTTTATTGAGCACATTTTATGGGCCAAGTGCCTTCCCAGGATAGCTCATTCGATCTGCACTCCACCCCTGTGAGGTGGGCACAATGATGTACATACTGGAAATGAGGAAATGGAGCCTCCTGGTGACTAAGTAACTTTCCTAAAGTCATACAGGTAATGATAAGTGGATGGAACTAAAATTCACACCATGATATCAGATTCCAGAGACTAAACTTGTCGTTAATGCTGGCAAACTGCCCCCAGAGAATCACTGCTTCCAATGTCAAGTGTCTTGATCTTATCTCCCCAACCAGATGGTAACTATGCTGGCAGCAATATGGGCAAGATCATGAATTCTGTGTTGTCTGCATCCTCCTAAGCAAGCACATACAAGACCCTTGAATGATTATCTCCCCTGACTGGCCTCTCCCATTGAATCACCATTATCTCCCATATAGGGCAACATGGTCTTTACATTTGAGGCTTATTCAGATTCTGTTAAGTTTGAGTGCTGCACTTCTTCTCTTTCCTCCCATGCATACTCTGTGAGCCCCTGGATGGCTAAGGTGCTGACCGCCAAAGGTAGGAGGCATCTGGATGCTTTCCCAGAGACTCTACTTCTCTCTCTCTGCCCATCTGCCAGGCTTGACTTCTGATGTCATGGGACTCTGGTCAACCCCTGATGCCCTTTTGCAATGTCGGGATTGCACAATGTTCCTAAATCTACCTTCCAGACAAACCAATCCCAAAGGAGTTCATGAGCAGGATTCTAGCCTGCAGAAGGTGTTCCCAGGCCAGCTCCCCTGAGGCTGGGCTTTTTGTACAGTGTTGAAAGGAGACCCCTAAGATTTCTCATTGAAATGCTCCCCAGCCCTGTGATTTATTTAGAGGGAAACCAGCTGCCCCAGTGAGAGCAGAGAAATGTCTAGTTTGTGAACAGATTTTAAACATTAGAGCTTATGCCTTCAAAGGGTGGTTTCCCCAGGGGATCTCTCTTCCTGCTGCTAAATGAAAAGCTACAAGCATTTCGGGCTGCCTTAAGATGTGGTGAAATGAGGGTTTGAGACTGTCAACATTTGGCTTTGCTCTTTGCGGAGGGTGCTGGGGAGCTTCACAGGCCCAGGCCTGGCAGGAAAAGGCTCGGCAGGGGCCTCTTTGTTGTGAGAGGATTTGGGGTGGAAATCATTCGTTTCCTCCAAAGGCCTCCTCCCCACCAACAGTGTGGCACCTCCCTTCCTCTCCAGCATCCTCGCCGGCCTTTCCAGTCTCTCTGCTTCCCCTCTCCCACCCAGTGTCCTCCTTGGGAGGAAGAAGAGAACAAAGTACATTCAAAAAGGCCTTCCTCTCTCTTCCTATAAGGTCACCCCAAAAAAGTCTCCCCAATGTCTTAGAGTGCAAGTTTCTTGTTATACCAGGGTTTGGCTGCAGAAACTAGAAGTAATTCCATCAGTGACGACATGACAAGATCATTTAAGGATCCCCTTAAAAGCCCTGCTGTTTGTCTAAATTTCTGCCCACAGCTGTCTGTTTAAGAAACCTCACAGAAACACCATGAAATCCTGTTTGTTCTCAACCCTTAATCAGTGCTAATCCAACAGGATAGGAAGGTGGAGCTTGTTTTAAGATGGGGGAAGGGCGGCATCTGTGATCATGACACGCATCAGACACTTCCCCTTCTAGACATGTCAGGGGATGTTATGGCTTATGGGAGGTGCTCAGGAAAAAAAGCGAGGGGGGTTGTTCTTCCCTGGCCTGCTTTTATCTTTAATTGTCAACACTCCTGGCCTGCAGAGGATTGAAAAGAAAAAACTGTACAGGCCTAAATCAGTCAGAGTAGCAGGGAAGGGGTGAGATGCTCCACACTCAGGATTTAAGTCTCTTCCTGTAAGTGGGGAACTTTTTTCTATGCCTGGCCCACCTGTGCCTGCTTCAAAATGGTCCTGGACCTGGCCCCTGGTCTGCAAAGAATGAAGTGAGGCAGCATTACTTGACCCCTAATTCACTGAAGAAATGTATGTATATCCAAGGAAGTGTGATTCCTGGAAATCCAGATTTATAAAGGTAAGATTAAGTCAGGGATTAGATAGGCTTTTTGATTTTCTTGGGAAACATGAAAGGATGCCTTAAAATGGTGTCTCCCAACCAAGGGCATTTGAAATATGATCTGATTTTAAGAATTTGGTCCCCAATCAAATTCTTGGCAATTGAATCATATTCAGTGTGGGGGAGGTGGGAGAGGGAACTCATTTACTCATCAACTACATCTATGCAATTCCAACATCGGATGGGAAAGCAAAAATTCTCAGGACAGAAAAAGATTCACTAATTAATTGACCACTTATGTAATTAGTTCTCATTTAATCATAAGTTTCCACTTATGCTGTTGTCTACCCTCACACATGGCATCAAGATCTTTGTTGGTCACTCCCATGAGGTCATTAATACAATGCAAATCAAATGCAAATTGATTGCAACAAAGTGAAATTGCATATCCTACAAAAGATGTAGGCTTTCATCCAACTTGGATGAGGACATAATTTGAGCTTCAAAAGAGAGTGATCTGAATATCAGAGAATTAAAAGAGACTCTTGGGGAAATGAGTGGAGTACTTTAATATTTTTGCAAAAATGACCCTCTCATGACTGTAGCAAAAGTCAATGTAAAGTAAAGGAGATCTTAAAATTTTGCCAGCAAAGTTAAGCCAAAAAATCAACATTTAATTCATTTCCTGATTCTAAAATTAGCAATTGATTTTAACTGTAACATTCTGGTAAATATAAAATAAATACTAAATGATTTTATACCTTTCATTTTTAAAAATAAAATTCAATCAGTACTTTAAAAATACCATTTATTGTAAAAAAAAAAAAAGCTTCTTGTTTCAAGTGATTTCTCTTTGAATTTTTAAAGTATCAGCTATCCTTGGATATTGAGGACCATCTGTGGTTCTTTATTATTTCACATATATTATTTCATTTACTGCTCACAGCCACCCTGTTAGGCTGAGCAGCTATTAGCACCATTTTTACAAGTAAGAAAATTGAGGCCTTGGGAGGTGATTTGAACAGTATTACAAAGTTAGTAAATATTAGCTTCAATTACATAGGCAATGCAATTATTCTTATTTTGTAAAGGAGAAAATTCTGTCTCTAGCAGGTTCAATGACTAACCCTTGGGCGCATGGCTAGTAATATTAGTTACATTCCAACCCAGATCTTCTGTCCCTAAATCAAATCTTATCCTACTATGGCCACCAAATTTATTTACAAATAAAAATAGCCAAGCATGATGTAACCAATGTTTTGAGAGCTAAAGATGTCAAAGGGAACCTCTAGTCTATTCAGAAAGCAGGGTTCTGTTGCAACCTCCATAGAGAGGAAGGGAGGGGTAATCACTATTAGATTAAAGTGTATGTTTAATTCATTTTAGATTGAGTTAAATGGGCACTTCAGTCATGAGTACAGCAGGCTATATTCTTCTTCAGTGACCCATTTGCCAAAAGTACCACAGCAATTAAACACTGAGCAAATACATGCATAGGTAAGATAAAAATAGCACTCAGATGTTGAAAACCTAAATTTATCCAGCACATTTAAGCCTAGCATAGCAAGGCATATGTGGTATCTGTTTTTATTAATGGATTTTTATTTCTGGCTTCTTTTTCCCTTTCAGCTTTGGTAATGCTAGATGTATGAACAAAAATCTGGATATCTATCCAGAAATTGTCACTTTAGTACTCATCAGTTGATACAAACAATATAACTAAGGCCATTATAATATTAAGTGAATTTTCAACAAATAGAGTTAGAAATCCAATTATCTTTCCATAGAAAGCTTTTGTGTGGAGTCATTGTTAAATAAAGGAGGGAAGCCAGTGGGAGAGTTAGAACAGCAATTTCTCCTCCCTGCAAAAGGACGTTGGAGAAGTTCATCCTGCACATACATTAATCCATTCATAATGGCCTGCCCACTGCAGTCAGCTCACAAAGATCATTTTTAACTTCCTTTTCACTTCTGGTTACTGGAGGCTTCCTTTTGGACACAGAGCAGCAAAGCAGGAGCCGACAACTTGGGCAAAAAACTAAAAGATGAAACACACAGCCCTGCACACAAGCAAATGGCTTAACACTAAGTTCCAGATGGAAGGCACAGCACCCCTCCCCTGGGGCCTCAGTCTAGGGCCTTCAGAGCTTACTGGAAATGAGAGAAAACAGAAATTCCTTACCTTGGTTCCAATTTGACTAGACTTTGGTCGGCCTTAGATTAGTGCCTCTCAAGCTTTAATAGGTGTGTGAACCAAGTTAGTGTCTGGGTTAAAATGCAGATTCTGATTAACAGATTTGGAGTGGGATCTAAGATTCTACATTTCCAGAAAGATGGCAGGTGATTCCCATGCTATTAGTCCATGAACTTTGAGTAGAAAGAATCAAAACTAACCTAAGCCTTAGTTGGGACACTGAGTCTTATGCTTGACTCTCGGCAATGGCCATTAAAATTATATTCAACAGGGAGCTTACAGACCCTCTGGCCTTTGACAATTACTAACTATGTAACCTTGAGCAAGTTGCTTAACTTTTCTGTACCTTGATTTTCATAAAAGGTTGGTTTTAAAGATTAAATGAAATAATGCTTACTACAGTGCCTGATAGTTAGCATTTGCTTTGTAAATACAACTGATTTCATTGCTTCATTTTACAGATGTACAGAAAAGTCATTCTGAGGTGAAGAATCTTGCTCAATGTGACACAGCTTGCTAGTGCCAGTGGTTGCACAGGAACACAATCTCCTGACTTTTAGTTGAAAGCCCTTTCTACCACCTGTGGGTCTGCTGCTTAGTTAGAGCCTATTACTAATTGAGAAAGCTGACCTAGGGTACACCCAGGCCCCCTTCACTGCCCCAGCCTCAGAAACACACAGAGCAACTATGGCTTACGACGCACACCCAAATATTTTTGCTATAGCCGGTCCTGACAACACAAGCCTTCTGCCTGCCATTAATTATGAAGATTACCCAGATAATTGATTTAATTGGGAACAGGGAGTATCTCAGTGCGACCAGCCAAAGTGGATTAGATCTCCTCAGTGTGGTGTGTAGATCCCTGCAGCTCTCAAGGGGAAAGCATTTCCTTCATGGGGAAAATTATGGATGCCCCGATGGAACCTATTGTCTACTCTCTGCATAACACTAGCTTTGGTGACCTGGTCTCTGGGGATAAAATTAAAATTAGTGCCGGGCACATACAACCCTTTCTTCTTCCCTGCCATCTTTATAGAAACCCTCAATAGAGTTCTAATGCCCACATTTGACAATGATGTCTTTTGGGAGGTCAGGAAGCAGAGAGAGTAAAAAAAATTCTCTCCCAATGTGGTTTTACAAATGGGCATTAGCCACAGGCTGTTCCAGCTCAAGGGTGAAGAGTAGCACAAACTCTTTTCTTTCTCTGCAATAAAAAGAATGAAATTACTTCTTTCTACAGCAGTGCTAAGATATGAATAACTGAACTGGAAAAAAATATTAGCTGTCTGTCTACTGTTGCTGCATAATACAAAATATATATCATTCCAGCATCTGCCCAGTGAAAAATTACAAGAACACTAGCAAACATGCGCTACAAAGTATCTTTGATTTGCTTGTCCTCATTATTGGTGCAATCAAAATGGGGTTATCAATGTGGTTCTTTGAAATCAACTATTTTAGTATCCACTTATTCTAAAGACACAACACTGTTAACAAATCAGCCTCACATCACTTTAACCTCTGTGGAATATTTTCTTTTCTGTTTCTCCATGTATGAAAGCCATTTAAAACATCTGGTAGACTGAAAGCCCAGGAAAGAGAAGCCACCTGAATAAAATACAAAAAGCAGTGTTATTGATACAAATACTAAATTATGTATTCTGAGATTCTTAAACTTGGGAAACTGAAAATGAGATGGTTCTGGAGACTGATGATGGAATATAGAGCCTTTGTCTTTTAGGCAACCGTTGACATTCTAATCAGAGCAGAAATGGGAAAACAATGCAGCAGAAATGCTTCTACCCATTGAGGATACATTCTGCCTTAGTTTCTTTCTAAGGGCCCATGAACCTGCCACCATAAATCAAAACCATCTAAGATGTTGCTTTACATGCTTTGGCAACATTCACTATTTGATGGGATCAGATATTTCCTCATTCCCTGTTATGGATTGAATTGTATCTCCCCCACCCCCCAAAAAATGCAAAAATGTTAACCCCCAGTACCTCAAAATTGAACTTATTTGGAAATAGGGTCGTTGCAGATGTAATTAAATTAAGATGAGGTCATACTTGAGTAGGGTGGATCCTTTATGCTATGTGACTGGTGTACTTATAAAAGAGATGGTCATGTGAAGACAGGCACACACACAGAACACCATGGAAGATGGAGCAGAGATTGGAGTGATGCCTCTACAAGCCAAGGAGTCCCTGTGACTGCTGGCCATGACCAGAAGCTAAAGAGAGGCGTGGAACAGACTCTCCCTCGGAGGCCTCAGAAGGAATTCACCCTGCTGACACTTGGATTTTGGACTTCTAGCCTTTAGAACAATCAGAGAATACATTTCTGTCATTTTAAGCTATCCAGTTTGTGCTACTTTATTACAATAGCCCTAGGAAACTAATATATCCCCCCAAAAGGATTTTTTTCTTTTTTCTTTTTTTTGAGACAGTCTCCAGCCTGTTGCCCAGGCTGGAGTGCAACGGCACAATCTCGGCTCACTGCAACCTCCGCCTCCCAGGTTCACGCGATTCTCCTGCCTCAGCCTCCCGAGCACCTGGGGTTACAGATGCCCGCCACCACACCCAGCTAATTTTTTTGTATTTTTAGTAGAGATGGGGTTTCACTATGTTGGCCAGACTGGTCTCAAACTCCTGACCTCGTTATTCGCCCACCTTAGCCTCCCAAAGTGCTGGGATTACAGGTGTGAGCCACCACACCCAGCCAAGGATTGTTACATTTCTATCCTTTATGTCAAGTCAGAGCCTGGTTAGCCCTCTGAGATAGGAATGAATCTGAGATTCCAAAAAATAAATGAACTTGAAGATAGGAAACTTTCCCAGCCCCATACAGACTTTCTACTGAGCCAGTGTTTTGTTGGAGATGTGTCACTTTCTTTTAAGGAACATACAGAAGACCTTGGGGTCTCCGTGTCTGTGTGTCTGGTACCCTTCAGTGTGAAGCAAAACATATTTGGAAATGTGAAATTTTGACTGTGCCCCCTTTCAACTGTTCACCATTCTTTGATTTATTCAATGAATATTTATCTTCTGCCCACAGGGACAGATAACTGACATGTTGAGAACTTAAAAGTAACTGGTCTTATCTTCACCTGCCTTTCCATAAACATTTATATTCATAGCATCAGTGTCACAATCTATCATTGATTGATTCTGAAGTTGTGTGTTTCTCAGAGCCTTACTTACACCAGCTTATGAATGAACAGATAAGAGCTAGCAAAATTTCTGCTCAGAGTCTGTACATAAAATGGCACCACTGGCTATAGTTTATACTGGAAAATAGCTTTCATCTTTCATGGCACACAATAGGCCCACACTAATGGCCTGGTGATGAATGCTGATGCTGAGAGCTCTGTATTGAGGTCAATTACAAGACCACACCTGGACTCCACAGGAACTGTGCTGGGAGGCATCAATGTCTCCACCAAGCGCTCGGGGGTACAGTCGTAGTGAAGGAGCTGAGTATTTGCCCACCCTGCTTTTCAGGTTCAAGTGAAAAGACTTTGAAATTATACCTTAAAAAAAAGAAAATTGTGAAACATAAAATATAACTTTAATAACAGAATATGTGACACTATGAATCTTGGAGAATGGCTTGAGAAACTCAGCAAGCATTTTTTTCTAGCCCTTCTCTAATGATAATGTATCTAATTTTACAGATTAAAGAAGTAAAGTTGAGTATTTTGTTTTTTAAATCATCACTGCTACTTTCCAAGCTTGTGAGCTTGAGTTCTTTTAGGATCTACATTCACAACCCTTCTACTGCCCAAGAGACTTACACGTCAGAGGAGTGACAACATCTCCAGGAGCTTGGTAAATTTTGGCCAACTATTTGACACAATCCTTGTCCCTTGGAAAACACTAATGTATGTTTAAGGTGAAAATCAACTTCCTAGAAATCCCCTGTTCCAGTAGCTTATAAGGATGACAGCTGTTTAACAGAGGAAAACTGGTTTCAACCCTTGTGTATTTGAACAACTGCTTACAATGTAAAATAAGAACATCTCTGGACCAGTCAATCCCGTCCCTGCAGAATTATGTGCTGGTTTTTATACAGTGCTAAACAGTTTGGCAGATCTAATGTCATCAATGTATGAATTAGTTTCACATCTCTGGCTGTAAGAAACTGATAACACCCATAAAGCAATTCCCAGGTAGACTCTGATTGGCCAGCTCAGGTTACAAGCCCATGCCACAGTAGTAGGGTATGGTGCCCAATTAATAACCCATCAAGATTCTGTAAAATGGAGGAGGAGTTCCTTTGATTGTATCCAGCACAATAGGAATGGGATAATATGCTGATCAATGACAGACTATCAGAGCCCACTTCAATATTCTGATCCTTGGCCGGGCGCAGTGGCTCATGCCTGTAATTCCAGCACTTTGGGAGGCCAAGCAGGTGGATTATGAGGTCAGGAGTTCGAGACCAGCCTGACCAACATGGTGAAACCCCGTATCCACTAAAAATACAAAAATTAGCTGGGCGTGGTGGTGCATGCCTGTAATCCCAGCTACTCAGGAGCTGAGGCAGGAGAATCGCTTGAACCCAGGAGGCGGAGGTTGCAGTGAGCTGAAATCGCACCACTGCACTCCAGCCTGGGCGACAGAGCAAGACTCCATCTCAGAAAAAAAAAAAAAAAAAGATTCTGATCCTCTTAAACTGAGGTACCCCATCTTATATCTCTACGTATCCTCTGTAGTTTCTAGCACTGTACCTGAAAATGCAATCTTTTAATAAATTCTGATAAAAAGAAGAGGATGTAGCAAGGTAAAGGGCTCTTTTCCACACCTCTGCTTCACATCTTCAAGAACCTCATTTGATGCCAGGCCAGAAATGGGGCTCTAATGCAAGCTACAGTGGCTCTGGGGCTTCTGATGTGCACTTTATTTGGTGGAGGGCCAACTTAATTCAGAATAGAGTTCTCCAGGCTGGACTGACAGTGACCTTTCCACAGTGACCTCAGTTTAAGGCCTCATTCAATTTGAAGGAGAATCTTAAGGCTAGTTTGAACAAGTTGCCCCTGAGATAAAGCCAGAAATGGTTCATGCTCTGCAGCAGAGGAATAGACATAATGAACTGCTGACTGGTGCCAAACAATCTCTTTCTTTTCATTCACTATGCGTAATTAGTCCAGATTTATAGGACAGACTTCCTAGAATCCTCAGGTACACACACACGACAAATCTCTGGAAGGAAATGGACTTCAATTTTCCCTTCCCAAGCTCCCCTCTTGGAAGCTCTGTCACTCAAGGCCCTCTGTCTGTCACATCTCCTCTGAGATCCTTGAAGGCTGAGCTGGTTTGGAAAAGAGCACACTCCATTATCAAGCCAGGCTCCTTACACATCTTAGAACTTACTGACACCTGCTGGACGGTTTCCTTCTCTCTGAAAAGCATCTGAGCAGAAGCCTTTGCCCTACGTGTGAGGTCGAAGGAGCCAGGACATTGGCTTCTGCACTGGAAGAGGAACAGAGAGCTTTCCCTGCCCTGCGGAGTGCTGTGTCTGCTCAGTGAAAACGTACCTCCTCCCCACAGAGAGCAGACTTGAGAATTCCCAGGCAGCTTCAAGAACAAGCACCCTGATGGTAAAAATGCATGCAGGAAGGAACACCATGAAGAGCAGTTCAGAGGTGGAAGGTTGGAATTCATGATCATGGTCAAACTCCTAGATTCTTATGGCTTTTCCTCCTGGAGAGACTGAACATACAGCTAGCTTGAAAGGTATCCACTTCCAAGTGTGGAGCCTTACACTGTTCTCTGGGTTGCCAGAGCCAGGAGATGCTGCTTGACCGGGTCTGTGTTGCCCCAGAGCAAATCCTGAAGGAAGTAAAGGTGACCCTTGGTACTGTCCACTCTCAAAACATCTGGTTGTCTTTGGCTGCCTTCTCCAACTCCTAATGCTTTCAGGGCAATGCACTCTTCTCAACAGGTTGAAATAAGCCAATAAACTAATTCATTGCATCCTTGTGAAACTGCATGTTTTAAGAGAACCTTGGGGTGAGATTTGTGCTAAAGTCCAGTGAATCTCTCCTAATTGTAGCATTTTAAACCTGAGGATAGGCTAATAACAGAAACTACTTGGAAAAGTGGGCTTGTGGAACCCCTTTAATTATAACGTGTGGGACAGTTGCCTGCAGGTAGATCTTGCATAGAACTAGTTAGTTATTGCTGCTATCTTGCCAAGGAATTGCCCTACATGGAGACCATCTGCTGGACCGCCCATTCCCCAGCCTCTTCTCCTTCTTCCCAGGAAAGAGGAGGAGTACTCACTGGCTGGCTGGCTGGCTGGCTCCCCTCAAGCTCCCTGGAAGATCCCTTCTGGAGAAGCTATTCTTCAGCATTCCCTCTTGGAACCACCCATCCCATCTGCAGTCATAAGAGCATCCCCGAGTCTCATCTCAGTTTTCCTCCCTAAGAGCCCAGCTAAATGCAGAAAGCAGGAGAGTAGGTGAGTGTGAGAGCATCTGTAAGCCTTTTTGCCGCCAGGGCTCTAGTGTGGCAGAGAGACCTCCCTGGGAGTGGAGCTATACCCTTCCCTATACAGGAACACAGCCTGCCCAGGCCAACCTCAGAAACTAAACACCTTCATTTCAAGCAAGAAACACCACGCTCAAAGGTCCTCCACCTTTGGGGCCCCCCTCCCATCTTCAGTATGCTTCAGGCCAGAATTTAGGTAGAGCTCTGAAGTTTGAGTTCTAATAGCTGGGTGTTGCCTACACTTGGTGTTCTAAATGACCCCTGGCCTCCTAGGGGTAATTATACAGCGGGATTTGAGGGTTTAAGGATGAGTAGGCCAATATTGGTAAATACCAGAAGGAATGTACAATTTCCCCCTAAAAGCCTGTTAGGGCCAGAGCCTGCAGAGATGAAAGAGGTCAGGAAAATGCCATGATATTACTTGCTTCCTACCCTAACATTCGGCCTCTCTGTGTCCCTGCACAAAGAAACCTGTGCTGCCTGTCAGATATGAAAAGCATTGCTATTTAGCAACTCAAAAACCATTAGAGGATTTACTTCAATAACCTAGAACTCGACGGATTTCCAGAATCCAGCCTTTGTAGTGCTCTCTAATTTTAAGATCTGTATCCTCACAAATCCTCCTCTGTCCCAGACATACTGTGTTCCAGCACAGTCTTTTGTTCACAATGCTCCCCGTAGCCCCAAATGCAGCCCTGAGTCTTCCTCTCCAGTGATCTCAGTCCCAGCCATGTTTCAGCACCTCCCCCATGTCCCACCTCCTAATGAAGCCCTCCTCTGCCACTGCCCTCACCACCCACAGCTCTTAATATTTCCCCTGTCCTATGTCGTACACTTCCTTAGGTTGTTGCTTATATTTTCATGTAGGCAGCCTTTGTTCTGGAAGACCATAGGCCCCTCAGAGGTAAGCTCTTTGTCATATACCTGTTTGACTCCCCAGTTCAAACCCAGAACTTTTCACCACAAGTTAGCCCATGGAGGGGGTCCCCTACATGGCATCCCTGAAAGATGTTTCCCCAGTCTCGCCATGAACATTTCTGGTGACAGGATGTGCATGACTTCATCCTGACCCACTCCAATATTGAATAGCTATAAGTTTTATTAAGTTCTTATTTCTACTAAGCCAAAATCAGCAATATCTGCTCCCAATGCTGCATTACAAGCAGCTGCTAGCTCTCAATTTTTGTCAGGATTCTCTTCTCCAGAGCAGAGATTCCCCAGTTCTTTTGATCTTCATCTATCATAGTTTACAGACCCTGTACCATCCCAGCAGCTCTCTCCTGGGAACTTTCTGGTTTCCAGAGTCTCTCATGAAAATTGCCACCCAGAAGGGAACACAATATTCAGCTGTATGAAGATGTGTGCTCTGAATGATAAACATACTCGAGGGAGGTATCTTGGTGATAATGGTGATGATCATGATCACGATCAAATTCTAGCCACCTTTTAAAACACGAGGAAATTGCTAAAGAAAGAACGCTAGTATTTTACCCATCCAAGGGATTCCAGTTTTGAAGAAAACCAAAAATGTAGGAAATGCAATCACCTGGATTGTGGCAGACATTGAATCTACTTTCTCAATGTTATTTCATAGCCTTCCGATGGTAGAGTTGTGGTTTGAGTGAGTTATACGAAGAAGTTCATGTATCTGATTAAACAGCTTTATGTGTTACCAACTGGAAAGTTAACTATGGCCTTCCAAACCGACGCTGGCTGCCTCTGCAGATCCTCGTTAGAATAGAGCTGGCTCGGAACCTCAGCGGTCCTGGAGATGTTCCAACAGCTCAGGTTTCCCAGATCTCTGCACTCCTCACCCATCCCTAAGCCTCCTCCAGGGCCTCAAAATCTCGGAAGTCCCTTGAAAGAGCCAAATTAAGAGAATGAAATCATCAAATGTAAGAAGAAAACCACCAGGAAGAAACAATTTCCTTGTCTCCAAGCCCCTCAACATACCAAGCAATGCCTTAGGTAGGTTTAGGGCTTGGGAGGCCAGATTATGCTTTAGTTCTTGAGGGCCTTTTATGTAGCCACAGGACCTTATGTGAGTGAATTCTCCTTCCTGGCCCTCACTTTACTTCCTACTCCAAAATCTATGAACCTAAAGTCTACAACTAATGAAGGAGGAAAGCCTGATAAGAAATCAAAGGATTCCCCTAATCACTCCAGCCCACACTGATCTTTTGTTTCCTTTTAATTCTGAGGCATTTATTTTCTGTGCCATTTATTTAATTTTAATATTTTGCTGGCTTCTTATTTTTGTTCTCATAAATAAAAGGATAGTAAGCTCTAGGAAAAAAAAAATAACACAACTCATCTAATGCCCTTGGAAAGTTGGGGAACTGACTGGCCTAAAGTTGCAAAGCTGGTTAGTAAAAGAGTACAGATAACCACCCCAGCTAGGTGCTAAGCTCCCAAAAGGTCAGAAGAGAACAGGTTGACACATCCTTCTTTTTAGATCCAACCAGCAGCTCACTTTTAATAAATGTGCCTCAGGTCACCTTAATAGCAAACTAGGTTAGGTCTTGGGTCTATGACTGAAGGCTTCTTAGAGAAGTGGGATGAAAAGGAACTGCCCCTGGGACATTTAGTTATCCTGGCTGTCATCTACTAAGCTGTAGGATCTTCTCATATTCATAATCTCTTACCTTAAATGTGGTGGTATTTTGAAAGACAGTAGCTGGGCTTAGACATCAGCCCAAGCAAGGCATAGCTCACAGTCTCAATGCCCTACCCTGTCACCTGGGGTCCTGATGAATTTTCTGCCCAAACAGAAAGTTGGGGCACCCTTTATTCTCCAAGCCTTAACTTCAGGAGTCTGTTGCCACAAACTTACACAGAACAGAAATCTATATGGTGATTATAACATATGCTCAAATATAAGATGGCCACAAATACAAAGTGATTTCCCATAAGAACAGCCAAAGGAAAAGTTTTTGGCCAATTTGAATATATAAACTTTCAGGGATATGGATGAAATATTCAATTGCCTACTCATAATAATTTGTTAATTAAATTACTTGTTGATATTGAAAATCATGTACTACCTAAAATAATGCTTAATTTAGAATTTCTTGCCACCCTCATGTTTCTTGTACATTCTCAAAATATATTTTCCATGTTCATTGTCTCTTTCATCATAATTGCCAATTTTTTATCTTTCACCAACTTGTCCAGAGCACGTTGTTTGACATACAGCACTTTTTGAAATCGTGTGAGATGATGTCTGTAAAATTTCTTTCAAACCATAAACTTTCCTAACAGTAGGGGTTCCCATTCATTCTATAAGTTGACAATACAACTACTTCCCTTTTTGCTATTTTGTGTTTTCAAAACCCAAATTTGAAAGTTTGAAGGACTACCCTAAGGAATAATTACGAAATCTGTGTCAAATTTCCATGCCTGCTTTCTAAAACGCATTTTTGTAAGATGTTCTCTATAAAACTGTAGAACTAGCAGTGATTGAGTCATTTCAGGGAATGTATCTTTCCTAAATGGTGTTTTTAAAAAAAAAAAAAAAGAAAGAAACGAGATGACCTAGAATATGAGAAACTTCAAGAAGTCTTGAATAATACCTCTATTTATATCTGTGTCTATTTTTATGTCTATGTCTCCCTCCCTTTGTGAAATAACTTTGAAGGAAAAACTTTGCCTTATAGGTAAGGAGTGCCCAGTTTATACCTGTTTTCTGGAGTAATTATTAATAGTGCATTCTTTTATGCTCAAAAGTGTCCCAGTTTGGACAATATATTCAGTTGCCACTCTACTGATGGCAAGGAATATGCTATATATTATAAATCTGTAGCCTTGTCAAGGCATTCACCATATTGGCCATTCAGTAAGCTTCCTATAAAGCTAATATCTGCATGGCAGCCAGATGGAACTTAAAGGCATGGTGCTTGGAAATTAAAGCAATGTAACTAATTATCTAAAGTGATATTACAATGTGTAAGATACTGAAAATTTGACTATCAGTCAATACAGCATCTGCTTCAAAGAAAACATTTTTTTAAAGAATCTTTATTTTTTAGAAATCTAATTACGAGGAACTCAGTTAAGAAGTGCTGCTTTGATCTTAGAACAGTGCATTTAGTTTATTATTAGTTTAAACTAGATATTTTGTTTAATATCTCTAAATATTTGGAGATAAATTGTCCTTATTAACTTACTTTACCATTGAACCATTCAGACTTACAGTGATGTCTCATTTAAGGCAAAATTTATTTCCAAAGGACTGTCTTGAAAGTGAGTGCATTATGTGGAATGAGGGGTGAGTGAACAGATAGACTGGCTGCAAAGAGCTCTGGGCTGATGAAGCTCTGATCAGAACTCCAAGCCTTGGGCAAGCCTGCCAGCCTTTCTCACTTTCTCATGTGTTGTGGGAGGGGCCTGGTGGGAGATAATTTGAATCATAAGAGTGGTTTCCCCCATACTGTTCTTATGGTAGTGAATAAGTCTCATGAAATCTGATGCTTTTATCAGGGGTCTCTGCTTTTGCATCTTCCGCATTTTCTCTTGCTGCCGCCATGTAAGAAGTGCCTTCTGCCTCCTGTCATGATTCCGAGGCCTCTCCAGCCATGTGGAACTGTAAGTCCAATTAAACCTCTTTTTCTTCCCAGTTTTGGGTATGTCTTTATCAGCAGCATGAAAACAGACTAATTCAGTAAGTTGCTACCAGAAATGGGGTGTTGCTGAAAAGATACCCGAAAATGTGGAAGCAACTTTGGAACTGGGTAACATGCAGAGGTTGGAACAGATTGGGGGGCTCAGAAGAAGACAGGAAAATATGGGAAAGTTTGGAACTTCCTAGAGACTTGTTGAATGGCTTTGACCAAAAGCCTATTAGTGATACGGACAATAAGGTCCAGGCTGAGGTGGTCTCAGATGGTGATGAGGAGCTTGTTGGGAACTGGAGCAAAGGTGACTCTTGTTATATTTTAGCAAAGAGATTGGCAGCATTTTGACCCTGCCCTAGAGATTTGTGGAACTTTGAACTTGAGAGAGACGATTTAGGGTATCTGGTGGAAGAAATTTCTAAGCAGCAAAGCATTCAAGAGATGACTTGAGTGTTAAAGGCATTCAGTTTTATAAGGGAAGCAGAGCATAAAAGTTTGGAAAATCTGCAGCCTGACAATGTGATAGAAAAAGAAAAACCCATTTTCTAAGAAGATATTCAAGCGAGCTGCAGAAATTTGCATAAGTAAGAGGAGCCAAATGTTAATCTCCAAGAAAATGGAGAAAATGTCTCCAGGGCATGTCAGAGATCTTCACAACAGCCCCTCCCATCACAGGCCCAGAGGCCTAGGAGAAAATGGTTTAGTGGGCCTGGCCCAGGATCCCAGTGTTGTGTGCAGCCCAGGGACTTGGTGCCCTGCATCCCAGTCACTCCAGCCGTGGCTGAAAGAAGCCAATGTAGAGCTCAGGCCACGACTTTAGAGGATACAAGCCCCAAACCTTGGGAGCTTCCACATGGTGTTGAGCCTGCAAGTGCACAGAAGTCAAGAATTGGGGTTTGGAAACCTCCGCCTAGATTTCAGATGTATAGAAATGCCTGGATACCCAGGCAGAAGTTTGCTGCAGGGGTGGGACACTCATGGAGAATTACTGCTAGGTCAGTGCAGAAGGGAAATGTGGGGTCAGATCCCCCACACAGAGCCCCTACTGGGGCACCGTCTAGTGGAGCTATGAAAAGAGGGCCACCATCCTCCAGACTCCACAATGGTAGATCCACCAACAGCTTGCACCATTTGCCTGGAAAAGCCACAGACACTCAATGCCAGCCCATGAAAGCAGTCAGGAGGGAGGCTGTACCCTACAAAGCCATAGGGGTGGAGCTGCCCAAGATCATAGAAACTTAACTCTTGCATCAGTGTGACCTGGATGTGAGACCTGGAGTCAAAAGAGATCATTTTGGAGCTTTAAAATTTGACTGCCCCACTGGATTTCGGACTTGCATGGGTCCTGTAACCCCTTTGTTTTGTCCAATTGCTTCCATTTGGAATGGCTGTATTTACCCAATACCTATACCCCCATTGTATCTAGGAAGTAACCAGCTTGCTTTTGATTTTACAGGCTCATAAGTGGGAGGGACTTGCCTTGTCTCAGATGAGACTTTGGACTGTGGACTTTTCGATTAATGCTGAAATGAGTTAAGACTTTAGGGGACTGTTGGGAAGGCAATGATTGGTTTTGAAATGTGAGGACATGAGATTTGGAGGAGCCGGGGTGGAATGATAAAGGTTTGGCTGTGTCCCCACCCAAATCTCATCTTGAATTGTACTCCCATGATTCCCATGTGTTGTGAGAGGGACCCGGTGTGAGATAATTTGAATCATGGGGGCAGTTTCCCCCATACTGTTCTCGTAGTAGTGAATAAGTCTCAAGAGATCTGATAGTTTTATCAGGGGTTTCTGCTTTTGCATCTTCCTCACTTCTTCTTGCTGCCACTATGTAAGAAGTGCCTTTCCCCTCCCACCATGATTCTGAGGTCTCTCCGGCCATGTGGAAATGTAAGTCCAATTAAACCTCTTTTTCTTCCCAGTTTTGGGTATGTCTTTATCAGCAGCATGAAAATGGACTAATACAGACTGCTTGCCTGTTATATTTTATATTAAACATGACCTGGTCATCTCATGGCAGTCAGCAGGTTTGAACTCTTTCTGTGTGGCCAACTTTGGGAAGCCACTCTCCTGGAGCCACAGGTAATGTCATGGAAAAAGAGTCTTGCCAAGGCGGTGACTTATGAAGTATCCCCTCTCCTCAACCATATATGCATCTCCTCCAACTACCAAGCAGCACAGAGAGGGTTCCCATGAGATACAGTCCTAGAGAGACGCTCGTTCTTACATTGGGAACATGAGTCCTGCTCTCTGTATATGCTGTCATCCAATTTTGCCTGCAGTGAGCTGGCCTGATCAGAGAACAACCAAAGGACAGCTGTCCCTCAGAACAATCAGGACCTTGAGACCTTTACTTGGGCCCCACACTGTCCTACTTTGTGCTTGAGAGCTGAAGGCATATTTCTAGAAAGAAGGCAGCCTAAGCACCAAGGGTAATGCTCTGGGAATTTTCAGCCCCCGATGCTGCTCTGCGAGGATAAGAGAAGAGGCAGAAAGAGAAACCTTTCAGAATCCTCTCCCACACTCTCCAAATATCTAAGAAACCAGGCCGCCTCAGGTCTCTTGTCGACAAGAGCTTTCCCTTCCCACCATTTCCTAACCTCACAAAGAGCACGACGGGAGATACAATGAAGAAGGCTGGAGAGGAAGGCCTCAGCTATGGAGGCTGTTGTACTTCATCACCACCTCTTATGTCCTGGTGGCCTTTTGCCTCCCTCGATTATGTCCTCTTTCTTTCCGGGGCTGCTGCTTCCAGATGAAGCTGAAATGAGAGGGTAGGATGTGAGGCCAACTTTCCCATGTGCCCTTGGAACACGAGGATGTGATGTTTATCCCTCCAGACCCCCTTCTACTGACCTCTCTAGGCACATTGTTCTGGAATTCAGATGTGTCAGAGGATGTCTTCCGTGTGAGGCTCTGGCCAGGAGTTGCTCTCTGAACTAATTTTACACAGATGTGTACACATATGGCCCAAAGCCCACTAAGTGACCAGCAGCCTTGTCCCCAGCATTCTCTGCTGGTCTGATGCCATTGCTATATTTTCCAACCTATCCCTGTGGAATGGTGACCGTGGCCTCACCATAAACCCCAACTACTGGCTGCTCTGTCCTTGAGGTCACAGGCCAGCAGTGACCTTGCCAGTGGCTCGGCCTCCCGGAGGCTTGAGGCAGGGCTTCTTGGCTTGCAGTTGCACTGTGGTGAGTCCTCAAGGCCTCCTGTACCCTGCTCTTAGCCTGTTTGGCTTCCCTCCCCTGTAGCTGCTCCTCCCTGCAGGCCTGCTGGCCTCCACACTCCAGGACAGTTAGGATAACATCTAAAGCACGTGGAGTTGCTGGGAAGAAAGGCTCAGGTCTGCATCAGCCAAGTCACAGCTCTGCTGTCATTTTTGGTCCACAATGGCCCTGGGGTTATTGCATCTATCCAGAGCATTTCCACACCCACACCCTTCCCTCCACCCTGACCTTTTTATATTTTCTGATCTTTTTTTTTTTTTTTTTTGAGAGGGAGTCTCGCTCTGTCACCCAGGCTGGAGTGCAAAGGCATGATCTCAGCTCACTGCAGCCTCCACCTCCCGGGTTCAAGCGATTCTCCTGCCTCAGCCTCCCAAGTAGCTGGGATTACAGGCACCCCGCCATCATGCCTGGCTAATTTTTATATTTTTGTAGAGACGGGGTTTCACCATGTTGTCCAGGCTGGTCTTGAACTCCTGACCTCAGGTGATTCACCTGCCTTGGCCTCCCAAAATGCTGGGATTACAGGTGTGAGCCACTGCACCTGGCCCTATTTTCTGATCTTGATTATGCACCAATAAAAAGAAAAATTTACCAGATGATAATTTTTTTTATTTTTTATGACCAGATTGCACCTGCTACTTTTCCAAAAAGCCAACTTTTCAGAATGCTTTAAAAAACACTCCCTTTAAGTGACATATTTCATTTTGCAAAGACTATGGCTTTTTCTCAAACAGATTTTTATCTTTTTTCTGGGGTCTGATGTGGAAACCTCACTAAATTCCTCCATCTAGATCATGTCAGTATTTGATTAAAATGTGAGTTTGAAGGCTCTCCTGTGAAGCCATTTCTTCTTGCATCCTTTTAAAATTAACACTCACGTTAAAAACTGATGACATTTAACGTTGAAAATAAGCTAAACCTGATGGTAACTCTCTGAGCTCTTCAAATTGACGCTGAAGGTGGCCACCTTGTGGCTATTGTGGAAACTGCCACTTAGACCTGATTTTTCCCAGGCGTTGGGGCCCTACTGCCAATTAAATTAAATGACTCTTAAGATTATCTTTTCCCATGCAGTTTACATCCCAATCCTGCTCCTCTACAGGTCAACTTGTAGTGATATCCTGGCAGTTTGGGGGCAAGAAAGCTATTCTAAATGGCCTCAGTGGGTTAGTTGAAAGAAACCTTTTGGTCCTTAAACTAAGGAGAAGAGATAACCTCCCAGGAAGCCCAGGTCTTTGTCTTCCTCAAACCTTATATGCTCTAAGTCCCATATTTTAAAAAATATGCTCCAGGGGATCCCTATATCCGCATTCCTGGGTAAGATCTTTAAAATGCAGGTTGCTGGGGTCCCTCCTCAAGACCTAAGAATTGGAATGTCTAAGTCCTGGGATTTGCATTTTAAACAAATTTCTCAGGTGAATTTTTAATGCACATTCAAGTACTAACAATGCTACATTTTAGTCTATTAAGGAAAGAAACTGGAGACCTAACATATGAAATGCTTTTGACGCAGGCAATCTCCCTCGGGCCCTGGGAGGGAGGGGATCCAGAGCTGAAGAGAGCTCAAGAGACCAATGCAGGAGTTCTCAAAAGCCCCTGACAACCCAAATGTTTGCTGCTTGAACATAGGAGGCTCCACCACAGTGACCTGGCAACTTCAGTCGAACCCTCTAAACAAGAAGCCATGGGCCACCAGAAGAGTGGCCTGCTTGTGTATGGTGTCTCCCTCTGGCCTGCATAGGAAGCAGCAAAAGGCAGTTAGAAGGAGAGGCACCTCTGCTGGCTACTCCATCACCCCCACCCAACTCCCACCGTGTCCACCCCACCCCAAAGCTCCATGTCCCAACTCGATGTGAAAGGCAAGAGACCAGCTTCCAGGCCAGGCTCTCCTGCTGACCAGCTTTGTGAACTTGGACAGGTCGCTGGCTTCAGGTGTTATTGCTGTAAATGGAAGTAGCTAGATAACCATCACTTAGCTTCTTTCCAATTCTAACATTCTGGGATCTCATTTTGAGCTTTCAGAGGGAGAGGAGGCTCTTTATGAGAAGTGATCATGGGAGTCCAGATTCCAAGCTTAGCATTAAGCCTTTGCTGTTTGTAGCAATTAATTATTATGGAGTGTCACAGTGAGAATTGAGATCCTCTGCCAATACAAAAACAATAAACTTTTGCAATGTCAATTCTCTACATTGGGGGTAAAGCAGCACTGGACTGAAAGCCTTCCAAATGCCCCCCTCCAACTGACAGCAACCCCATGACCTCACCACACCCTCCCCTCCTCACGCACTATTCTCCAAAGACTTTAACACACCCCATCCTCATACACGCCCTTCCCACACCCACCCCCACCTCCCAATCAGGCCTCCTGTCTCTGAACCCACTTCCTGCTCTAGCGTTCATTTTGTTGGGTGCTGAGATACCTGTAAGAATGTCTAGGTGGAGACTTCACCCAGATCATCCTTCTTATCCTTTCAAGATCATTGCCCCCAGGTGCCACTGCTCTGAGACTCCACCATTCCCTATGCATACTCAGCTCAGTTCTTAACCTGTGACATTATAATCATCTGCTTTTATGCCTGTATCCCTAAATGGAAGATCTGTGGCTGCCACGTACTGAATATTCAATAAATGTTTCCTTGAATGAATGACAGTAGGAATGAAAGAATGAGTGGATAAATAAGGAATTAAGAAGATGCAAGCTGACTATTGTACAGAACCTCTATACCTATTCTTTGCACAAGGCTGGATGAGGAAAGAAGAACCTGGTCCAGACTCTCTTGACTCTGGAGCATTTTGGGGAGAAGATGGGTGCCTGCAGTAGAAGCAGCATGGTAGGTTATCAAAGCACAGGTCAGTGAAATCAGCTATTGGGTGGTGTCAATTTAGTGGGTTCAGACCAATATTTTTAAATGAAGTATAACATAATAGAATAAATTAGAAAACATGTCTCTTAGTAAGTTCCAGTACAGCTTTATGGAACTTTTTTTTTTTTTTTTTTGAGACAAGTCTCACTCTGTTCCCTGGGCTGGAGTGCAGTGGTGTGATCTTGACTCACTGCAACCTCCGCCTCCCGGGTTCAAGCAATTCTCCTGCCTCAGCTTCCTGAGTAGCTGGGATTACAGGTGCCCGCCACTACGCCCAGCTAATTTTTTGTATTTTTAGTAGAGACAGGGTTTCACCATGTTGGCCAGGCTGGTCTCGAACTCCTGACGTCGTGATTCGCCCGCCTCGGCCTCCCAAAGTGCTGGGATTACAGGCATGAGCCACCGCACATGGCCAAAACTTTTATTATATAGACATGTGCAAAATATACTTCTTTACTACACACAGTGGTCAAAAAATGTAGAAGCCACTCATCTAGGAAATACTTCCTAATACTTTACTAAATACTTCATTGACTCAATTTGAAAAAAAAAAAACTGCTGACTTTATGGTATGGCTTCCATTTATTGCAATGTGGGGATCCATTTGTCAGGAAATGTATATGGATTCCATGATGTTTTTGAGAGAGCTATATATTTTCTAATTACTTGAAATGATAATGATCTGATCTCATCTAATTTCAATTATGTTCAGAATAGGTATCTTTCATAGAGATAAATAATTTAAGAAAAATTTCCTAAAATAGGGACCTTCCCTCTGTTTTGTCTTTTATGTCTCCCCATGTAGAGCCTGTCTATGATGATAGTATAATACTAGCTCTCTCTCTTTCCTACCAAGGTGAAAAAGCCATTTTCTAAGAGTTAGTAGAAAAGAAGTGATAAAAGCAAATTAAAAATCTTAAATTCCAATATCAAACTTTGATAAATCTATCTAAATATCTCCATGGGAAATCATAGTGACAGGTGAGATAATAAAATTAAAATCACAAAGGAAGGCAAATATCAACTAGCTTTGTTAGGAACATGAATCCAAGCACATAGGATACAATTTCTTCTCTGCTGTGTTTTGTTCTCCTCCGATGAACAGCCAGCCATGTGTTAGGCTTTCCCTGGTTTGGCCATAACACTGTCCCCAGTCTCGTCTGTTGACACCATATGGGATTGTCACGCTTCTTTGTTTATGAAGAGTCTCCTGGAATCTTAAAATTAAGTTTCAGTATCAGACCAGCATCCAAAACCAATCCAGATACATACTTAGACTGGCTTGCTGTTTAAAAAGACTTCATGTTAACAGTTAAAAGTCAGAACATTTCTTTTAAAAATTAGGGTTCTTGACTTCTCTTGGAAAGGTTAAAATATTTAGAAGTGCAAGACCCATATTACTGCATGGAGACTATTGCTCTTAACCTAGGTCCAGGGGACCCCTGTGTTTTGATACAGTTTCCTCTGTAATCCTATGTATTTTATTTTCTTTATTTAAAAGCGTCATCTTGAGAAGGGATCCATGGGCTTCACTAGACTGCCAGAGGGGTTCATGGCCCAATAAAGGCTGAGACCATCCTAGAGTAGAGCCAAGCAGCAGCTGTCCCCTTGATCCCTGTTCTCATCATTCTTTACTTTCTCTGAAGCCATGCATCTGTTTTCATTTTCCATTGCACTAACAATTTTCCTGGAGTCAAGAAATATTTTCCTGTAATTATGTCTCTATCAAAAATTGGAAAAAGAAAAATGAATTGAGGGCTTTGGAATTCTTACACTAAGCTGCTCCACTTATTTATGCCAGCTCACTGGCCTCTGGTCCACAGGGATTGCGTTTAACATCCTTGATCACCAGTGAAGCACAGCCACCAACCGGTCAGAATGGTTGTCATCTGTGCACGAACAATCCTGGTGCATGCCCTGTGAACCTCAGCCCTGTGCCTGGAGGATTTCCATCCCTGCTTCAGCAGGCTTCTCTAGCTCTCTGGGTGTCATTCCATGTTGCATCTGTCCTTCTTCCTGGAATATCAGGGAGTGTGAGCAGTGGGCTATTTGGAGTGTGCTTGGGAGCATCCTGGGGAACTAGGAGAAGATCAATTTCTCCTTTTTGGCAAAGGAGCAGAGATGCCAGCTCCACCCTGCCGTCCAGTCTCTGGACTTGAGGGGAAATGGAGCTGATCATCACCATGTCCACACTTGTCCTGCATAGTGCAGTTAACAGAGCTGTCTCCCTGGGCCCTCAGCTGAGAGATCCTCATACCAAACCTTCTGAAGAAAGAGCTGGAACTAACCTCACTTTGCAAAGGAGGACCATGGACAGTCAAAGAACAGGAGCAGTGAAGTGAGAAGGAGAACACAGACCTGCATTTTAGTCCACTCAAACACTTCGAAAATACTCGCTCCTCAAGGGAAGTGACTTGTTGGGATTTCCACAGCAAGTGCTTAATAAGGCTTTTTAAAAAAAACAAAACAAAAAACAAACAGGCCTTGTTTAATGCATTAATATTTTAACAGAGCAAGTCTGGGCCTTTCAAGCAAATCTAGTCGCTATTCAACAGTCACCGTAGCCTTTATGCTAGGTATAAAGAGACAGATTTTGGATTTTGTATGGAAGATGGGCTTTTTGTGACAGTAAAATGTTTTATTTTATTTTTACAAATTATAATACAATAAAATCGACTTTTTCTTTTGGTGTATAAAATTTTAACCCATGTGTAAATTTATGTAACCACCTTCAGGATACAGATCTATCACTCTAAAAAACTCCTGCATGCTAGTTCTTTGTCTTAAAAAAATATACTGATGTACATGTAAAATGAAAGCTACAAGGATATTTGTAAAATAAAGTTTACATTTTATCCATATGAAATCAAGATAGGATTTCTCTCTCTCTGTCTTTCTTGTGTGTGTGTGTGTGTGTGTGTGTGTGTGTGTGTGTGTGTGTGTTTTAAAGGATTATATTTCCTTCCACTTTGGAGGATATAAATTCTTGAGAAATAACCTATACAGGCTATCATTAAAGAGAATTTTCAATAATTCTTTGAAGCAATATGATGGTTTGACCATTTTCAGGTTGTGATGGAAGGCATAAGAGGAAGCAAGATGAACCATTGGGGTGGTGCCTAAACATAGCGGCCCCAGGAGTGAGGCTTCTGAACATTTTCCCCACCCCAACCCACAAGGTCTTCTGCGCCTATACTACTCCCCGCTCCGTCCTAGCAATGGATCTGTATATCTCTCCAGGTTTGTCCTCTCTTCTCTCTCCTGCCTCCTTTCATATCCCACCAACTTGCCTCTTTTTTACCTTCTGTGGAGACAAAAGTGACTCCATCTTGGATGCTAATCCACCATCTTGACTTTTCATCAGCCCCAGTTCTATGAAGGCCTCCTGATTCCTCCTTTATTTACTGTCCCTAGTGTAAGAACATGTGCTCCTGATTTTAGATCAAAGCAATCTTGATGTTTTCACACAAATTATAGGCTATGATACATATAGCATTCTTGCTTGTTCTGGATGGTTTAATTGTCTTGCTAGAGTATGTATACCCTTTCCTTATGGTGGACAAGACTTGGGTTTGTGGAGTAACCATGTGGAGATCTACCTATCTTGGGGCCACCCAAGACCATGCTTCTGTCTATAAGTTCCCTCAATAAATTACCCAATACAAACAAAGTGGATTTGTCTACCACCTCCTTTAGTTTCTTGGCTCCTTCGACATCTGGGAGCTGTTAAGCATATATGGCCGTTTTCACAGAACTCCTAGGAAAAGGAGATATAAAGATCCAAGAAGAGTGGGAAAGAGAAGGTGTTCTGAGAGACAGGAATGTAAGAGTGTATTGACAAAAGGGAAAAGATATCCTTTTTCTGTCCCACTAAAATTTTACCTAGTTTGGACTCTTCCTGTTCACCTAACATGGCCTAAAGTAACAGGTAGCTGTCCTCTCTCCCTACCTGCTTTCCAAATAGAGAGATTACGCAGCCCCCTTCCCCCACTGACACCTGGGAAACAGCCATGCACCTGCCTTCCAGCCTTGCAGCCTGCTCTTCTGCACCCACTTGGTCGACCCTGCCCTTGGGCCCCTCCCTTAGAAGAAGGATGGGAGCTGAGAGAAAAGGGAGGAGGAGAGAGAGAAGAGAAGGGAGGAACAATGGGTACAGGTAAAAAGGAAGCTAATGCTCACGTGCATTCAGTGAATTCCTAATAAGAAAAAAGACACAGTGCCAGGTTCACTGCCCTCTATAAATATTGGAACAGAGAATATTAGCATAATCCAAACCGTCTTAATAAGACTTCTGAATTCTGTAAACAAGTGCACCCTTACTAGATATTTTTGCAAGTAGCTATTTCTTGGGATTTCACAGGAAGCGGAGCTTTTATTTAGTCACTAAAACTAGTGTCCTTTGAATAATGCTTACTATGACACCACATACGACAGGCTGTTTAGTAAATGATTTTCATTGGTTATGATATCATCTAGTTATTCTATGTGACTTCAGTGGGAAAGAGAAGAAATGCCTAAGTCAGTGGTTTTCTCATTTTTAAAACATTAATTATCATTACATCCAAATGAGGCTTCACATACAGTGTTAAGGTAAAGACCAAACTGTATTCATTGTGTATGCATATATATATGACATATATTTAATAGACTACAACTATACAACTATTTTCAAAGTATATAAGCTTAAAAAGAAGAAACAGAATGATAGAAAATGAATTGTTTGTGCTTCATTGAAAAATGTACAAGAGTTTGATATAATCGAAGAATTGCAACCCAGTGAAATTTTGGCCATAAGTAAAAAGCACTTGAATATCTTAATTAGTTTTGGAGTCAAATTTGGTTCCCCCTATATGGGAATGAACTCATCCCACAGGCCCACATCAGCTTACAGAGTTGTATGCCCAAAAACGAATAACTACATAAACCAGATATTGAGAGTATGAACTTTTCCCAGTTTCAACACTCAGCTATGCAAAGATTTGACTTTATGTTTCTATAATAGCTAGCTTTAACTTTTGAATCCTTGTTTCAACTTGGTAGCAGAAATGTTAAGTGTGCCCATTTGAGGTAAAACTTAGTTACTTCTAGAGTTAAAATCTGTAAGTTTTGGGTAAGTAGCCATTTCAAGATGCATCCCTGTTCCTGCTTCCTTCCAGGAGAGATATAAGTACTAAGACGACTTCTGTATTGTCCAGAAAGGTAAATTTATGGCTTAAATATGTTGTTCTATTATTCACAAGGTACTTCTGGGTCACCTTTGCTATAAAAGTGGAGAATATTTTTAAAATAAAGTTAGGACACACTCCATAAAAGTTTTACAACTCACTTAAAATCATAGAAGAGCTGTATATTTCAAGATGAAGATTTAAGCTCTGGTTATTTAACAGGGTCTTAAGAGGCAGGAATTGCTGTGTCAACTAATGTTGTGCACTATATTTCATTACTGCCTTTATGTTTTTTTAAATACCTCAAGAATAAAGTTTATTTAAAATGTCACACTTTGCAAACTGCACATTATATCCATAGAATATGCGAGTACCACTCCCATTCCTTTTATTTATTACAGTAGATTAGTTATGGACCCTCTGCTATAGTATCTTGGCTTATTAAGATACTGCATGCTAAAAAGCATAGATGGCCCTGTAATGAGCAGTTACAAAATCAAGTCACCGATTCTTCCTTGGCTTTCTTTTTTGTTCAGAGGGAAAAATTGAGGATTTGACCTGTGCCTGAAACATTAACCACCTGATTCTGCTTGTGGGGTGGGGACAGAAAAGGGCCCTCTCAACACTTAATTATTGAGAAATCCTCCGTATCTCTCCAGGATTATAGAAAAGGATTAACAATCATCAAGGTTGCTTGAACAAATCTCAAGTTCAAATTCCAGAGGAAGACGGGATGGTCTAGGGTGATCAAAACCTAGACCCAGGGCTGGGTGCAGTGGCTGACACCTGTAATACAGCACTTTAGATGCCAAGGCAGGCAGATCACTTGAGGTCAGGAGTTCAAAACCAGCCTGGTCAACATGGTGAAGCCCTCTCTCTACTAAAAATACAAAAATTAGCTGGGTTTGGTGGCGGGTGTCTATAATCCCAGCCACTTGGGAGGCTGAGGCAGGAGAATCACTTGAACCCAGGAGGTGGAGGTTGCAGTGAGCTGAGATTGCACCATTGCACTCCAGCCTGGGCAACATGAGCGAAACTCTGTCTCAAAAAAAAAAAAAAAAAAATCATCTAATTCACAAGAATTTTTTTTGCTAACATAAGGCATCCATAAACCTCTATGAAAGGTGAGCCCTTTATGAGACAACTTGATCCCTATAAAGTATTCAATAAATACAATGGGCACTAAAAGAGAGTCTTAATGAAAAGGGACAATTTAGAAATATTTTCTTAATTGACATCAAGAAAAAGTAATTTTAAAAAACTGTTAGTTTTTTTTTTTTTTTAAACAAGTGTTAGTGAGGATGTGGAGAAATTGGAGCCCTTGTGCACTGTTGGTGGCATTACAAAATGGGGCTACTGCCATGGAAAATAGCGTGGTGGTTCTCCAAAAAATTAAAAATAGAATTACCATATGACCCAGCAATTTCACTTCTGGGTATATGCATTAGTCCTTTTTCATACCACTATAAAGAACTACCTGAGACTGGGTAATTTATGAACAAAAGAGGTTTAATTGACTCACAGTTCCACAGGCTGTACAGGAAGCATGGCTGGGAGGCCTCAGGAAACTTACAATCATGGTGGAAGTTGAAGGGGAAGCAGGCACATCTTACCATGGTGGAGCAGGAGAGAGAGATAGAGAGCAAAGGGGTAAGTGCCACACACTTTCAAACAACCAAATCTTGTGAGAGCTCACTATCACAAGAACAGCAAGGGGGAAGTCTGCCCCATGATTCAGTCACCTCCCACCAGGCCCCTTCCCTGACACGTGGAGATTACAATTCAAGATGAGATTTGGTGGGAACACAGAGCAAAACCACATCCGTATATAAACAGAGTCTCAAAGAGATATTTGCACATCCATGTTCACAGCAGCACTATTCACAATAGCTAGGAAATGGAAGCAATCTAGATATCCAACAACAGATGAATGGATAAACAAAATGTGGCATATACATACAGTGGATTATTATTCAGCCTAAAAAAGGAAGGAAATTATGTCACATGCTGTAACATGGTTGAACCTTGAGGATATTATGTTAGGTGAAATAAGCCAGTCACAAAAAAAGATCAATACCATATGATTCCACTAATATGAGGTATCTGAAGTAGTTAAATTCATAGAAACAGAAAGTAGAGTGGTGGCTGCCAAGAGCTGGGAAAGGGGGAGTGGGAAGTTGTTGTTTAATGGGTATAGAGTTTTAGTTGGGCAAGATAAAAAGTTCTGGAGATCTGTTTAACAAGAATGTGAATATACTTAACACTACTAAACTGTATACTTTAAAATGGTTAAGATGGTAAATTTGACATTGTGTGTTTTTGTTTAATTATAATTTTAAATCTGTTAGTTTGTCTAATGATCATAATGAAGATTAATTAAATTGTGCTCAAAAGATGTATTATGGGATAGGAATACAGGTAATTTTATTCTCTTTATTGTTGCTGGACCAAGTTTTCTGCTTCCTACATATCAGAATGGCTAGGCATTGCAAGATAATCTATCACCATAGAATCTAAGGATTCTTTTGGAATATAAGCATCATTTTCAAAAGTAATTTGTGATTCAAGAGTTGCCTAGAACCAAATTTCCCTAGGAAACTTAATGGTTTGGGTGTTTTGTTATGGGGTGGAGGGAGAAGATGTGGTGGAAGTTGGCATGATCTCTATTTGGGTGGGGCTGTTTTTGTATTTTTGATAGAGAATAGCTGTATTAATCAGTAGTGTATTATAGAAGGCATATGTCTTATGTTTCATTGCTTGGTTTTATGTTGTGCAGCAGCAATTTGCTAACCACAGTCCTGAAGAAATATAGCCACGCAGCAAAAGAAGCATTTATTTTCAGAAACACGTTTCTTTTCTGACATTACAGGGGAGTGGGAGGGAAGGTCCAGATTAACTGTACTTTTTAATAAGAGATGGAGTGCTATTGGAAAACTATTAAGGAAACTGTGGCTTTAGCTCAGATTCAAGGAAGCCCATAAGAAAAATTTACTACCTTCCAGCTTAATACTGCAGCAGGGCCAGTTCTACAGACCCACTGCTCCCTGAATGATTCTGGAGAGTATTTGCAAGCTGGGGTTGTTCTAGGAGAGGCAATCAGCCGCTGATGAGCAACCCTGCTTAACTTTCCTAATTGATTCCACCAGACCTCCTAGTAGACTAGTTGCTAACCCTGCCCCATCCCAACTCTGGCCTGGCTCTTTCTGATGGCAAAGTCTTCAGAGACCATTTGCCAGTTTGGAGTTAGGCCTTGGAGCTGCAGAACAGGCTTGTAAAGCAGATGCGTAGTAAATGCTGCAGCCAAGTGTACAGCACATTTTCCTAAGTGGAAATCCTGTGTTACCGACAGAACATTACTTAACAGTAGGTGGGCAGTTCAATCCTAAACAGCTCAGTTCTTCCCCATCAGAGACCCTGCAGAAGCAGGCTTCTGCCACAGCTGTGGGAGGAAGAACAGTTCTTGTAACTGTTAGGAGCAGACAGTGGCTAAGAGAAACAGTCTCTTGGGAAGTCCCTGTCTGTGATTTTCCTACGTAAACACAAGAAAACAAAACCCCTGGGCTTGCCGTTCACACAAGCAAGCTGCACAAAGCTTTCTTTCCTTCATCTGCATGTGCTAGTGTGCTGTTCTTCCTTTAGGTTTTACTGCTGCTTAAAGGTGTTTTTGTCCAGATATGTAAAGGTGCCTCGCCCTTCTCCTTCTCAGGAAAAATAACTATTTATTGAGTGCCTGTTGCCATGCAGGAACTCTGTATCCATCATCTCACCTCTTCCTCATCAAACACATCTCTTCCGAGTGAGTTGCCAAATTACACTGCTGGCTTCCCAACCTGAGGTTTTGCTTCTGTTTACATTTTACCAGAGCAAGAGAGAAAAAGTCTCAAATGATGTGCTGTCTTCTCATCTTACTAATCCCCTCTTCCCCAAGCCTTTCCACATCTAGAATTAAATACCTGGGCCTTGGCAGCCAGGCCAACCCCTAACATCGGTAAAGCCCAGGCAAGAGCACAAATGGATGCCCATATGCCTAAAGCTGTAAGAGTTATAATGCCCCTTTAATGCATCCTCATGTCCACGTTGGATATGTGCATTAAAATTCATGAAAAAGAATTATTGGCCAGGTGTGATGGCTCATGCCTGTAATGCCAGCACTTTGGGAGGCCGAAGTCAGAGGATCACTTAAAGCCAGGAGTTTGAGACCAGCCTGTGCAACATAGTGAGACTCCATCTCCACAAAAAATAAAACTTTTAAAAAAAATTAGCCAGTTTTGGTGGCAATACCTGTGGTTTTAGCTACTCGGGAGACTGAGATGGGAGGATTGCTTGAGGCCAGGAGCTACGATTGCACCACTGCACTCCGGCCTGGGCAACAGCAAGAATCTATTTCAAAAAAAAAAAATAATAATAACAATAGCTTAAATTGGAAACAATCTAAATATTCAACAATGGGGCATTGATGAATTTTATTATAATATTTCTCCATATAGTAGGGTATGAGATCATCATTTAAAATTTTTAATAATAAGTTATTTTGAGTTTAAGTGAATAAAGATTATTAAAGTGTCTTTGTAATTATTGTTTTGTTTAAAGTATATGTACACATAAAAAGATGATCCAACAAAACAGTTACCATCTCCTTGTAGTGACTTCATAAATTATATTTTCTTCTATGTATTAGTATTTTCTAAAAATTGGTATAATGAGGGAAAATAAATAAATTTATAATAAAAATATTTGTATGCTTTAATCTAATAATTCTGTTTCCAGGAATCTCTTTTAAGGATCAAAGATGTGGTTAAATATCACAAGGTAATTTATCACAATGTTTTTCATAATTTTAAAATTATATCAGCTAGGCACGGTGGCTCATGCCTGTAATCCCAGCACTTTGGCAGGCCGAGGTGGGTGGATCACCTGAGGTCAGGAGTTTGAGACCAGCCTGGCCAATGTGGTGAAAACCCGTCTCTACTAAAAATACAAACATCAGCCAGGTGTGGTGGCACGTGCCTGTAGTCGCAGCTACTCGGGAAGCTGAGGCAGGAGAATCGCTTGAATCCGGTAGGCAGAGGTTGCAGCGAGCCGAGATCGTTTCACTGTACTCCAGCCTGGGCAACTGGAGACCCCCTCTCAAAAAAAAAAAAAAAAGAAAAAGAAAAAGGTAGAAACAATTCAGAAAGATTGTTGAACCTTTGAAACTTCCTCATGCTTATTCTGTTCTTAAAATTTTCTCTTTTCCTCAGAGTGATTAGCAATCAAACTCTTTTTTAAAAGGCTTATATGCACTGGTCTATGTGGGCAGAGAGTACAGGGAGCCTCAGAGAGTGAGCATGCAAACACTAAAGCCAGGACTGCAGAGGAGAAGATACCCAAAGGATAAAAAAGATGCTCACTGAGTCAAGTAGATGAAAACCAGCATTCTTGGTGTAAGCTCTAAGCAAGAGGGGAGACCATATACAGCCATAGCCAGGGAGTGGAAAAACCCAGAATTTTAGAAGGAAAGGAACCTTGTGGTTTCTTCAGCTCCAGGAAATAGCAAACACACCCTATCCCCACCCCACTACCATTTACACCTACCCTAGGATCTTCTATTCAATTAGAAAATCTTTCATTTATCGAGCAAATATTTGTTGAGTGATGTGCCAGGCATAGACAGGAGAGGAAAGGAGGAAGTCTGTTTGTTTCAATTAGCCAAGTTGGTTTATTCATCTCTTCCTTCTTTAAACAAACGGCTCCTTCCCTCCCTCCCTCCCTCCAGACAGGTGTTCTGTGTGAAAACTTGATCTTTTCACATGACCCTACATCCTCGTCCACAGTGATTGGTTCCCTTCAGCGGTGGACAACTTACCCAAGCTGAGCCTAGCTCCCTTGACCATTGCAATTGATCAAAGGGTGGTCATGTGGCCCAAAACAAGCCAATCAGACTTCTTCCCTAGCTTTTTTTCAAAACTTTACGGGAAAGGAGGGCTCCTTCTCTCCAGTTAGAGAGCCATGAGCCCAGATGTGAGCTTGGAAACTGTAAAGGGCCAGAAAAGAAGCAGAGGGGAAAATGAGACAATGAGCAAAACACTCAGAGATGCAGGAGGGAGAAAGAGTCCTGCTGGCATTCAGAACCCTGTGTCAGGTCTTTCTGAAACACCCATTTCCTCTGTCCTTCTGGCTGTCTGGTTACCTGAGCCATTACCTTTGCATTCTTCTGAAGCTATTTCCTATTGTATTTCTGCCATGTGAAACCAAAGGGTGTTCCCCAGCACAAGGGTTTGGAATTGCAGAGCTCTGTATGAGCTCTGGTAAGCCTCCTCGGCCTAGTGAAGCAGACAGGTGCCAGATCAGAAGCTTTATTAAGATAATGAGGGAGGAGGCCGGGCACTGTGGCTCACACCTGTAATCCCAACACTTTGGGAGGTCGAGGTGGGTGGATCACTTGAGTCAGGAGTTCGAGACCAGCCTGGCCAACATGGAGAAACCCCGTCTCTACTAAAAATACAAAAATTAGCTGGGCATGGAGGCGTGCACCTGTAGTCCCAGCTACTAGGGAGGCTAAGGCACCAGAATCACTTGAACCCAGGAGGCAGAGATTGCAGTGAGCCCAGATTGTGCCACTGCACTCCAGCCTGGGTGACAGAGCGAGACTCTGTCTCAAAAAAAAAAAAAAAAAAAAAAAAAAGAGGGAGCTAATGATGCTCTCATTGGAGGGAACTCATTGTATTACCTTTTACCTATTAATATAACTGTGCCTTCACTTAACATTAATGCAAACAATCCTTGTTGAATACCTGCCCTGTATTTCCCTCACCAGTTTTTGGCCTTTTAAATTGAATTCATGCATACCCGTTCTTCTTTCCTGCTTAATTTGATTCGGCCTACTAGGAAAGGTAAAAGGGAGGATTCCACTTATGCCCGTAACTGTGAAAATGCAACATATCTTTAGTGGAAAATTTACAAACAACCACAAGATGGGGCTGTTATGCAAGGAAGTAAAAGTTAATGGTTGGCGGGAAGAGGATGCAACAGTTTCCAGCATCCAGGATAGGATATTTAAATCTTTCCTCACTAGAAAATAAGGAAAGGAAAATATTTTAAGAACATATATTCATAAAATCAAAGCACTACTTATAACAAATTCATGGATTACTCTTTTTAACAATCTAGTGTTCCTTTTTGGGAAAGTGATACATAATTATTATAGTAGATATTTTCCGCCTATATCAAGGTTGATTGCTTGTCTTTCTTCCGGGTTTTCTTCATCCTCATTCTTCTGTCCCTTTCGATGAAAAGCCATAACATAAAACTAAAATACATGCATTAATTTATTAATTTATTTACAGACTTCTATGTCCTCTGTATTCAATTTCAAAGACAAAGAAATAGCATTTGATATATTTGATTAACATACTCTTGTTTCCTGGTGTCTTCCACCTCAATCTAAATTAAATCACTTTGACCTCATTTTTCCCCCCTTGGGTTTGCAGTTTGAAGATCTGGAAAATTCTTGATTAATAGCAATAATGTAAGGTAGCCACGTTTTTAGAAAATCCAAAAGAAGCAAGAGGAAAGTAACCCTGCACAGCCCTTTGCCTTATGAGAGACTACAGCATTTGCTGGGGCAAGATGACCACAGAAGGTAGCCACCTTTTTAGAAAATCCAAAAGAAGCAAGAGGAAAGTAACCCTGCACAGCCCTTTGCCTTATGAGAGACTACAGCATTTGCTGGGGCAAGATGACCACAGAAGGCAGCCGGCAGGAGAATGCCCATTCACCCTGGAGCTGTGCAAAGCAAGAAATCTGCAGGTAGATGCAGGGGAAGCCACAAAGAGGAAGCATTCCTGTTCCTTCTAGGGCACAGTCCAGTCTGCGTTGCGCTAACTCAAAACTGGGAGCCTCCTGTTGAGAAATGGGAAACCTAAAAATAGACCTGCAGAAAGTACTTTGACCTTGGCTTGAAAGTCAGCCCAGTGCTATGACAAGAAAAGCCTTTTCCATGAAGATTATGTTCTTAAAAGCCATATTTCATCTGCACACAGACTCCCAGTAAAACCACACTCAGAAAATGTGCGTCTTGGCTATCCTTCAACTGTAAAATCATTATGTTTGGCTCTGGTTATTCTGGACATTAGATGTCTATGTAAGGGTTTCTTTCTGAAATTCCTTGTACAAAATGTTAGGGGTTATAAACTGGATTAATAGCGACATTTAAGCAAATCTGCTATTACTGTATGTATCCAATACCTTATGATTTTTGGAAAGAATTCAAGGACAAAGCAGAAAAACTGTTGTATTCAAGTAATTCAGAATGTACATGCTTTAGAATTAACTACAATAAACTAATAACTTTTCCTGAAAAAATCTAGCCAGAAAGCCAAGAGAATATATTTCATGAAAGCTTTAGTAATTAAATCCAAAATTAAAGGGTACTGTCCTATAATTTCTTGCATGTGTTAGAATTATAATATTTAAAATTTGCAATATCAAAGCATTTCAGGAGACCATCATATGTAGTCTGCATGTATTTCAAGGATAACCCTTAAAGGGTGATAAAAAGCTATTAAAGAGGGGAGAAAAAGCACTTTTATATACTTAGGTAACTTTCTAAGGAACAGCTGCCACCAATTAAACAACAAATACCTTTTAAAGACTCTTGGGGGTTCAATGTTCTTTCAGTGGACTGAAAAATCTGGGAAAATGGACTTCATTAGCAACTACAAAATTATTGAAAGGATATTTGAAATGGCATTTAATACCTGCAAAGACTGAAACAATCAGTAGTTTAAAATTTCACCATAAAGATTGGTAAATAACACGGATTACAGGTCTTATTCAAACAGAAAATAATGAATATGTAATGAAAAGAGAATAATGATCCAAATTGCTTTTAATCTTGGAGTTATGCCTATTGATTGGCCTGGAAATAATAGTGCTAATCTTACAGTAGGAAAGTCAAGTGCTTTAGAAAGTCATTAGCTTTAGGGAAACGGGATACCCATTTCATTGTGCCAGTACAGTATTTTATTGAGTAAAGCCTCAAACAACTGTGTGTTTAAGAAAAATTCCAAGGTTAGTCTAAGTCAAATAACATTCCTCTCCACTCTGCTCTGTAACTGGTAAAAGCAATTTAGGTACTCTTTCTAATTTATCTACCTAAACACCTACTATATTCCTGCAACACAAAATAATCAAATACAGTAAATAATTCAGCATTCCAAAAGGTAATTATTGATCTCACACTGGCTTATTTCTAATAAGCTGAAGAAGTAATAACCTTCTCAAAATAGTAAATTTACATTTTAGACTGGCATTCCTGAGACACTCTGGCAAAGTTTCATGAACGAATATATTTATAAGCAAATATACATTAAAAAGACGCAGTCTTTTTAAAAGTCATAATTTCTCATCTCTAGGAAAAGCCTCAAAGGATTCTGAATTTGAAATATCTTTACTTCCCATTAACTTTCCATGTATCCAATTACAAGTTAAATTTACATTCTTTTCAATCCATTTTTGAGACCTTAAATGTATTCTTAGATCCTGAGCTTGAAAATTGATTGCTTTTATTTTAATTTAAATGTTAACACAGAAGCATCTGGTTAATGAAAATAGAGATACGTGAAAAGCCGGGCACGGTGACTCACGCCTGTAATCCCAGCACTTTGGGAGGCCTGTAATCCCAGCACTTTGGGAGTCCAAGGCAGGCGGATCACGAGGTCAGGAGTTCAAGACCAGCTGACCAACATGTTGAAACCCTGTCTCTAGCCAGGTATGGTGGTGCGTGCCTGTAATCCCAGCTACTCAGGAGGCTGAGGCAGGAGAATCGCTTGAACCTGGGAAGTGGAGGTTGCAGTGATCACTCCACTGCACTCCAGTCTGGGCGACAGAGCAAGACTCTGTCTTAAAAAAAAAAAAGAGAGAGAGAGAGAAATACGTGAAAAACCCACATTCCTCTTAGCAAATGTGCATGGAACAAGGAACTGGCCGGTGTTAAAAGTTGCCAGGCAGGGCAGCAGAGAGCACTTCACAATGACATGGTTAGATGAGGCCCTCAAGACCAGCTGGTTGCCAGGGAACAGTCAGGGCACCTGAGAAGTGGGCAAGATCAATTTGTTATGGGGAAGTCAGCTGAATGCAGAGCTGAAAAGAGAAAGTGCAAGCCAGAGGGAACAAGAAAAGACTGAAGTCAGAGTGGAAAGAGCTTGGGCTTGGAAGTCCCGAAAACCTGACTTCTGACCCTTATCAAATGTGTCACCTCTGAGAAAGGAAACACCTTTGTCTCTCCGACTTGGTGTTTTTCACGTGTCAACTGAGTATAATGATAGCACCGCCTCGCAGAATTATTATAGAGTTATAAGATGATGCATATCAAGCACTTAGCACACTGCCTATGAGTACACAGAAAGGGCTGAGCAAAGGATATGAGTATTACTACTGACTGCTGCTGCCAGAGAGGCTGGCAAAGGGAAGGTGAATGCCAGTCTCAGAAAAGGATACAAATGGGTACCTCACAGAGTCAAAGTCAGGGAGGCAAAGGAAACAAGGCAAAGGGAACTAGGATGGTGTGGAATCTCCTCACTAGGCTTTGCATTGAACCAAGGGCCTTCTGGTACACAAAATCTTGCACACTGAAATATGCCCCTTGGAATGTTCACCTTTCCTGACCCTGTCTTAAAGATACCTTGCTCTAAATCCAGTCATTTGTAACAGCTGCTCTGGAAAGCAAATCTGGTGTCATTTCAGATCTGACAAGTGCCTTTGAATAAGAGCAGGAAGGAGAAGCTCATTCCATTGAAAGGCTTCCTCGAGTATGCCTAGGAAGACACCCACTGGAGATGGTTTGTTAGCTTGTTTGCCAAAACAAGTGATTCTTGGAAGTTGCTTTTATTTTTTTAATTCATGTGAATGGTCCCTTTATTTTTTAAAATGTGAGGTAAGTATCTCTCCCTTGTTTCTGGAGAAGATGGTGAAGTTTCCATGCATCTGAGTGCAGACACTGCAGTCTGGAAGATGTTGAGTGTTCTGCTTCATATTGGGAATTATGGACTTTTTTTTTTTTTGAGACGGAGTCTCGCCCTTTCACCCAGGCTGGAGTGCAGCGGTACGATCTCGGCTTATTGCAAGAGCCGAGGCTCCGCCTCCCTTGTTCACGCCATTCTCCTGCCTCAGCCTCCAGAGTAGCTGGGACTACAGGCGCCCGCCACCACGCCCGGCTAATTTTTCATATTTTTAGTAAAGACTAAATAACACGGGGTTTCACCGTGTTAGCCAGGATGGTCTTGATCTCCTGACCTCGTGATCTGCCCGCCTCTTCCTCCCAAAGTGCTGGGATTACAGGCGTGAGCCACCGTGCCCGGCCATTATGGACATTCTTAACCACATTGTGCTCTTGAAGAATTAAATAACTTTATTAGCCATAAAATGGTGTTTGTAGGCTGAACTCTCCTCTACTTACTGCCCTTTAGGACTAACAGCCCAGACTTGGGTAAAGGGAAATGCGCTTTGGGGTGTTTTGCTGATCACTTTAGCTGCGCAGTGTAATGAGACCATTCCCTGGGTGAGTGTGAGGAGGGGATGAACACGCCTCAGGATAGAGAAGGAGAGAAGCTTATTTGCTTCAAGGGGACTGATGGTTGGGCACAGGACTGAGGCTTGCGGATGCCTAGAAGTCCTGTGTGTGGAGTGTGAGCTGCTCCTGGCCATGGAGAGGCCTTCGGGGGCTGGGCCAGGACCCTGAAGTTTGTTTAGGGTCAGCTGTAAGCCGGAAGAGCCCCCACTGGTCCCTGCAGTGTCAAGCACTCAACTTGATTCCATTGGCACTTAGTAAAGTTTTTATTAAATATCATGTTACTTTTCATTTTTGGTAAATGGCAGAGCCATATAAATTCACCAAAATGTTCAAACTGAAAACTTCCCCGTTCCTTCCCACTCTTCCACTGAAACCATCAACAAGTACTATCAATTCTGCCTCCAAAGAGCCTTAAGCTCAAGCTCGTGCTTTGTTTGCCTCTCCTGTTTCCCACCCTGATTCTGATTCTGTTGTTTTCCACCTGGGTGACAACAGGATCCTCTTCCTCTCCTGGCTTTCTGTCTTCACCTTCCATCCCATTCTTTACCAGCAACCTGAGAATCCCCTTTACAATATAAATGAAGTCAAGTCATTCTCCTGCTTAAACATTTCAGTTTCCCAGTATTCTCAGGATAAAGATCCAAATGCTTAGCATGGCTTGCAAGGTCAAGTCTGGGCTTGGTGAGCTTTGGAGAACTCAGTGAGAGCCCTGGCCTCTGGAAAAAGCTGCCTGGAAAACACAATTATAGCCAGTGCAAAGTGATCACTCAAAGTGTGGGCTGCAGGGTAGGTGACAAGAGACCATAACAGATTTCTTGAGATTCCTTCTAGAAGGGAAACCAGTAGAAGAACAGGCTCCTCATTCCTGTTGGTGAGAGGTTGTGACAGGGCAGTAAAGGAAACATGACTAGAGGTGTAGGCACTGGTTGATAAGATTTAGGGATATATCAGTGACACACCCAACCTAGGGTACTGTAACTGTAAATCAAAACAATCTTAGTCTTAAAAACAAGAACCAAAAATTGTAAAATTTAACGTGTAATAATGGCTTCTATTTATCAAGCATCTGCAAAGGGGCTGGCTTTATGCCAGGCATTTTACATATTTGATTACAAAAACCTTATAAGATAATTATTATCTCCATTTTTGATATATGGGAACCAAGGCTCAAAAGGTTACTAAAAGTCAAATGAATAATAAGGCACAAACTTTAAAAAAAGTTACCAAATTGCATTTCTTTATGAAGGAAAGGGACAGATCTAATGTTAATTTGTTATTAACTGAGGACGCACAGAAAGTTGGGTGTTTACTTGTTTCTTATCCATCTCCCCCGACTAGGAGGAGAGAGCTTCATGAGGGGAGAGCCTGTTTTGTTCACAGCTGTCTCCCGAGCACACTGAATAGTGTCTGGTCGCAGCAGACCTGTAGGGGTTTGTTCACAGACTGAAGCAATGAAGTTTGACAGCTGCTTTCATTACTCAGTGATTTTGATTCAGAGCTTTACAAAAGTAGGAAAAATTAGTGTGAATATCCATTTTTCCATAGATTTGGTGTTGGATTTTTTTTTTCTTATTCTCTCCACTAACGTACTGCTATTAAAATACAACTAAGCCTTATTCACCGGGAGGTTTCCATTAGCAACAAGAATTAATTAAATTATGAGTCATCAGCAGATGACATACTAAGGCAGATTATTCCCTGACGATGATTGTTTTTTATTTTTCTAATTATAAAAGTAATATAGTAAAGAACACTAGCAAGATTTACTAATTTTAAAAAGTAAAGTATGTACTGTTATGAAAATATTTCTAAGATATATTTTTAGTGAAAAGAACAAGATGTAGAATAGTGTTCATGGTAAGCTTTTCTCCCATGGGATAATAATAATAGTTATTGAGAGCTTACTGGGTGCCAGGCATTATATTATATCCACTGCATGAATTATCTCATTTAATCCTTCAATAACACCATGTTGTTGGCACTGTAACATTATTAGTACTATACTCCATTTGAAATAGTACTATTGCCCTCATATTATTTTTCTTGTTTTTATTTTGAAACAATCCAGCACTTAGAGAAATGTTGCAACATGCAAAATACACATACACACACCCAAGCATATACATGTGTACATTTTACATCTGTATTTACTTCTATGTACCCATATATTAAAAGCCATGAGGTTGTACTAATATCTACAATTCCATTCCTATGCCACAGAGTTGTAGTTTTCTCTCTTTTTTTTATTTTTTGAGAAAGAGTCTCACTCTGTTGCCCAGGCTGGAGTGCAATGGTGTGATCTCAGCTCATTACAACCTCTGCCTCCCAAGTTCAAGTGATTCTCCTGCCTCAGCCTCCCACATAGCTGGGATTACAAGCACACACCACCACACCTGGCTAATTTTTGTATTTTTAGTAAAGATGGGGTTTCACCATTTTGGCCAAGCTGGTCTCGAACTCCTGACCTCAGGTGATCCACCCACCTTGGCCTCCTAAAGTGTTTGGATTACAGGCATGAGCCACCCTGCCCAGCCGGCTCTCTTTTTATATGTATATTTATTCTCCCAAATAATGTGAAGGCTGGCTCCAATTGTCTTCAGTTTATTTATTCATCGAATCACCCTCCTGTTGCCTCCACTGTCCCTATCCCTGGCAGGAATGTCCCTCCTCCCACTGGTCTCCAGCACTCCGCATCGGACCTTCTCACCCCCTACAACCTCCAAGACCTTGTGCCCCATCATGCTCTGACACCTCCACCAACACAGAAGTCCTTCTTTCTCTGTGTCAGGACCTCCCCGAGCCCCCTAAGTTGTGACACCCCACCTACCCATCCCTGACAAAGACAGCTCCCTTGCCCATCAGGGATAGAGATGAGGAAGTGGCTCCACGGGTTCTAGTATTTTGAGACTGCATCAAACTTAATATGTTAGCATCTTTGGTAGCCCATTCTTAACCTGGACCAGCAGTTAGACCTAAAGCATAGATGGCCATTTAGCTAGTCATTTGCATGAGAATTAAACATGAGGATGAAAGAAAAGAAAAAGGAAAAAGAAACAAATTGTACCAGGAAGGAAGATATTTCATGAGCTGAATCCCAAGCAGCAAAGTCACCACTAATGTCACACGGTGTTGCCAGCTAATAATGGGGCTGCTTCTTAACTGTCAGGAAATGCAAACAGCACAACATTAAAATGGTTCTATTTTTTTCCATCCTTACAATAGCAACACAGCAATAGAGTGCTGATCTCTGAAAGACAAAGGCTGTGAAAATAAACATGCACTTAAGCCAGGGGGCACTTGGGTTGTGATTTTTCTTTCGAGATATTTGGTAACATATCCCAAATCCTCAAACCACCCCAGGGATCTTCCCTTCAATACAGTCTGAATCACCTACCTGTCTCAAATGGCCCAGCAAAGCTCTTGCTCTGTGCAGGCAGGCCTGCCAGATAGCTGCCTTTTTCTTTTCCTCTTACCTTGGCTAAGTGGCTTCCAAGGTGTTTCGGAAAGGAAAATGTAGGATTCAAAATAAAGAGCAGAGAGTTGGGCCAGGCCTGCATTGTCCTCTAACTGTGATAATGGGTGGCTGCTCGGCCCCTGGTTCATCTTCCACAGCAAAAGCTGGACCAAGGCCTGCTTTTTTTCTCTAATGGTGGGATTGCCTCTGGCTTCGAGTTGCACGTTTATCTTTGGTACTCATCACTTTGATTTTGTTATTACTTCACCCTCCCCTTTGTCTTCACTTTTATCTGTCTGTATATTTCCTAACAACCTGTTTTTACTTCATCTCCCTCTTTTATTATTACCATTTTTATTCCCCTGCCCTGCATCCTTGGCTTCCCCTGTAAGCACTTTGAAAAATGAGGTGAATTTTATATTGGTAAAAGATGCTGAAAGGTGAATCTGTGAAGCCCCCGCCCCCATAGCCTCCTTCCATGTGAGTACCTTCTTTCCATGTAAGGTAACAGCTCTCTCTCTTCTTTTTTTTTTTTTTTTTTTTTTTTTGGTGCTCATTCTCCCCAGGCAACCAGGAAAGCTGTCCGCTTCAAGGAATGGCTTGATCTAAGATCCACTCATGGGATACAACTAAAGAACAAAAGCTCCTGTTATCAGGTTGCAAATGTCCAGGTATTTGCAAGCAGTGTTTTGCTTTCTTAAATACCAGACTATGGCTAGCAATCTTCCCCCACTTCAGGTTATAGAAATTCAGAGCTCCCTATCTCAAGACCAGGAAAATCCAGAGCAGACACATGTTTTGTGAATATGACCAGGAATAAGTTATTTCATCTTGGGAAAAAAATAAGACCAAGATCTAGGGCGTGCTTGATGTTTCCCAGTTGTTCTTCCAGTCCACCCTGTTCCCTTCATTCACTCTTCTCTGTGCCCCAAGTAGGAGGCTGACCTATTGGGCTGTATAAACAGGCTCTTTTGCACTATAGCTTCTTATTGGATTCACCCCATGGGGAGCATTGGAGATCAGAAAGAGGGTAGAATAGTGAGAGCAGAAGGCCAGGGTATTTATTCACCAGCTCCCTCTCCGTGGGCCACTACAGGCTGGCTGAATATCCCTGCTCCTGTCAGGTGACCCTCTCTCTCCAGCACCAACATCATTCTGTCCTTTGTCCCATCAGGCCTTCTACTAGCCCAGGGTACTGCACTACTCCTTGTGATTTCCCTATAACCTGCTAATACCTTTATAAATAATCTCCTTAATAAACTCTACTCAAATTACCCAATTTGAGTGGACCATTTGTTTCCTGCTGCTGGTTTGATGCTTACAAAAGATCTCTGCTTAGGCAAGGCAGAAACAGGTGCATTTGAGAAATGGCAATGGCAAATGATCGGGAACCCAGTTACCTGGAAACTGAGGCCCACGGTAGGAATTCAAGCAACTCTTGGCACAGAGAGACAAAGGAGAAACTTCTTTACTGAGGATTAGCAATACAGAGAAGTGAATGCAGTTACTGACAACTGGAGGTACTATGCTCAGATTTAATAATAACACATTTACCATGCACTTATGATAAGCCAAGTACCTAATAAATACCCGGTCACATTTTAGAATTTTTTATCCACTTTACTGATGAGGAAACTGGGTGAATTGATCATTGCTGTTTTGTAGACCCAAATTCCCTCCTTCAGCATCTTCTAGTAATAAAACTACTCTCTCCTGCAAGGAGCTCATTTCACAGGTTTTAACTAGTGCTAACCCGGGCCTTGCCTGTCAGAACACACCTCCTCCCATGCACAATGCTTGGCTCAGTAATGGACATGTGACTCTAACAGGCCAATAAGTTTCTCCGAGATTTGATACTTGGACCTAGGGAAAGACTAGAAGGATGATGATAGCAGCCACCATTGCTTCAGGCTACCTTTCCCTCTGCTTGGAGGAAGCCGTCTCCAGTAAGAAATCATTTAGCATCAGCAAAGAGAACAGGAGAGAGAGAAAAGGGATAGATGGAGGAAGAGCAACAGTGAGCACAAAAGAGATGACCTCATTTGCTACTGCAGCCAGTCTCTTGAGTGAGTTTTATCCTTCAGTTTTCCAGTATTATGAGACAATGAATACTTTATTTTTACTTAATATAAGTTGGATCTCTCATTTATATTTCCAAAAAACCCTGTAAGTAGATTAAGGCTGCCTTGCAGAGACTCTTCAGCTGGGCAGTGATCAGCCCATGCGTGTGAGAAAACTACCAAAAGTTGGAAAAAGAGCCACTCAGAAGGAGCAGGTAGAGCAATCTCCAGAGCTTACAGAGATCCAGAGGCAGGAGAATCACTTGAACCCAGGAGACAGAGGTTGCAGTGAGCCGAGATCGCGCCATTGCACTCTAGCCTGGGGGACAAGACCAAGACTCTGTCTCAAAAAAAAAAAAAAAAATTTGAAAGGCACAAAATGAAGAGAAAAACATATTATCTTTTCTACCATTCTTACATTAATATTTATTTTGAAAAGTTTTAATAACTTTTGACATCATTTCTCCCTCTCTCTCTCCTTCCCTCCTTCCCTTTTTATCCTAATCCCTCCAGTGCAATCTCCATCTCTTTTGATGTTTTTAGTATACTTCTCTTATTCTCTCTCACACTCACTGATTCTTTTTGGGTAAGTGTATGTGTGATTTAAATAGCATCCCAAAATAAAATAGATGTAAAATTTTTCTTAACTTTTATTCCATTTACTTTTTAGACTTTTTTGTTAAAAACTAAGACAAAAACATGCAGGCCTACATAGAGTCAGGATTATCAAGATGTCAGTAGGCAATAGAAATTTGTCAGCTTTATTAAAATTTTATGGAACTACTGTCATATATGTAACTCATCATTGGCCAAAACGTTATTATGTGGTGAATGACTATAGCAGTCATGGTTATTAAAACAGGTTTATAACTATAGTCTATATGTTTAAGAAAGTAGAGGAAACCATAAGTGTGTTAAGAAAAGACACAGATGATGACATAAAAGAGACCCAAATAGGCTGGGTGAGGTGTCTCACACTTGTAATCCCAGCACTTTGGGAAGCCAAGTCGAGTGGATCACTTGAGGTCAGGAGTTCAGGACCAGCCTGGTCAACATAGTGAAACCCTGTCTCTACTAAAATACAAAAATTAGCTGGGTGTGGTGGCAGGCACCTGTAATCCCAGCTACTTGGGAGGCTGAGGCAGAAGAATCGCTTGAGCCCAGGATGTGGAGGTTGCGGTGAGCTAAGATCACACCATTGCACTCCAGCCTGGGCAACAGAGTGAGACTCCATCTCAACAACAATAACAACAACAACAACAAAAAGACCCAAATCAAACTTCTAGAGTTGAAAAATACAATATGTGAGATGAAAAATAAACTAGATGGGATTGAAAATAGATTAGACACTACAAATGAGGACATGTCAATAGAAACTACTCAAAATGAAACACACAGATAAAAAATGACTGAAAAAGATCAACAGAATTTCAGTGAGCAGTGGGACAACCTCATGCAGCCTACTCTGAATGTAAATGTGGTCTCCAAGATGAGAGAGAAGAGAGGACAGGAACAAAGTTTGAAGAAATATGGCTGAAATTTCCCCAGATTTGTTGAAGAACATAAACATATAGATCCAAGAAACTCAATAAACTTTATTTATTTTTATTTTATTTTATTTTATTTTTGCGACAGAGTCTTGCTCTGTTACCCAGGCAGTGCAGTGGTGCAATCTCGGCTCACTGCAACCTCCACCTCCTGGGTTCAAGTGATTCTCCTGCCTAGGCTTCCCTGAGTAGCTGGGATTACAGGCATGCGCCACCACACCCAGCTAATTTTTGTATTTTTAGTAGAGATGGGATTTCACTATGTTGTCCAAGCTGATATCGAATCCTAACCTCAAGTGATCCACCCACCTGGGCCTCTCAAAATGCTGGGATTACAGGCATGAGCCACTGTGCCTGGCCTCAATAAATGTTAATGAAAAGAAAGATGAAGACACACATCAAGGCACATCATAATCAAATCAGGGAGCCCATCTAAGTGGGCAACATCCCCCACAGTCATTTCTGACCTTCGAAGTAGAGTAATCACAGAGCATTTCAAGGATTCAGACGTGCCCTCCACTAAAGTATTTCTCAATATCTTAGTGAAGGGAAAGTCTTCGAGGCTTCTGGTGGAGCATTAGGTGGGAGGATGGGCACCAGGTTGCACATGATAAATCCAGTTCAACCTTATGTCCTAAGCCTGTGGATTCCCTTCTCCATAGCATGCCAAGGAAGCTCTGGCATGGCATCCCCATTAAATGTAGACTACCATTGAGTCCAAGTTTTAGTCAATCCACCAAAAAAGATGTTAAAACCACCTCCAGTTGCATGAGCTAATACATTAAATCCAGAATCTCTACTAAGTACACCCATATCCATGATTTAACCCAATCGAATATTGTATCTTCTTATGAAAAAGACCCTTAGAACATACTCTCACACATGTTCCCCAGGTTTCTGTTGCTATATATTTATTAGCAAAGTCTTGAAATGTTTGGGGCATGCAAGTTAATTTTTCCCAGGTCATTGTGTGTACTTATCCACCTACAACATACTGAGATTTGGACCTGTCCAAACGTTTAGTGGTAAGAGGGGGTGATTGTAGTGCATCTTAAGGAAAATGAACATCCCCTTTCAAAGCATCTTCCCCAGATGAAGGTTTTCCTAGCAATGATCTAAATGCCTCATCACACACCCAATCTCTCAGAAATGGCTGGGCTATTTCAAAGCTGGAATAGTTCACTGAAGACTCTGTTATGGTGCCAACTGGGAGACAACGGCTTAAAAGGATGATATTCTGTCTTAACAGGATGTGGTACACGCTTTGAATTAGAGACCATGGTGGCATCTTCCCCATAATCAAAATATATGTGTCTGGGAATTAAGGCATGGAAGTGAAGGAGCAATCTGTCCTCAAAAGTAAATTCAAAATTTTACCTCTATAAACAGAAGAATTTGCTAACAATTTAAAAATAGCTATTTCCAGTTTCTAGTCCCACTTTCTCCTTATTACTACCAGGCAACAAGTTTCCAAAAAAATATTAACATCCAATTTTAGCTACCTAAAAATGTGAAGACCTTTACAGATGTTCAATGGTATATTATAAAATGGTAAACTTATAATAAAGAAATGAGCAAAGGTTCCCAAAATGAGCAGTAGAATGACTGGCAGTAAAATAAAAATTAAAAAAAATAGGAGGTCCAAACACAAAATATTATGTAGTGTCCTAACTATATTTTACTGATTTTTTGATAAGCTCCCTAGTTCATCCTCTTATTTGATCTAATAATCAGACAAGCAGTTCCCTGATGTTACAGGCAAATGAATTACCCTCAGAGTTTCCAAAGAAACGTTTGAGAAAACAATAGGGAAGAACTGCAGCAATCTGCTACTGCAGTGATGTGAAGACACACTGTTGAGGTTAAAAGTCAAAGGTCAAGTTGGTGTTATTCTCTTGGTCCTTCTGCAGTTGATTAAACAATATTACTTGAGATGAAAGCAATTAGTGAAAAGAATTATGATTACTTTATTAGCATTGCTGAATAAATGTCTTTTCAGAATCCAAGTTATCACTCAAAAACATGTCATGTTGCCCTAAAATTACTTATTCAATTTCTGGCCAGAGAGGATTTCTTTATAAGAAAGACTTTCCTATTAAACTTCTCATTGAAGTTTAATCAATATACTTCATCGATATGTGTCCCCTAAAGCAACCCTAGGATTTAGAAAAGGATCTAAGTATGTGGGCTTCTATGAGTAATATCTGAGTCTGAGCTTACTCAAAAGGTTGGTTTTCAGGCTGTTTCTTCTCTAATTCTAGAAAGCTCTAGAAGGCCATAGTAAATCCTCACAGAATACAACTGAAGCATAAAAATAACTTTCAAAGATTTATAGTAAGCCGGAATAATTTTCTTTGGGATCTAATTCTTATTTACAAGTCATTTTAGAGACCCCAAATTAGGCAACAACATTGCAACATGACTAACACTGACTTCAGATTGGAAAAAAGCCATACATTTATTCAATAGGGAGTAAACAAGTTCTAGGGAAATATGTGAGAGAATAAATTAATAATATCATTTAGCAAGAAAAAAAGAGCTCAATAAATATTATAGCCTAGCTTAAAAAAGAAAAAAAAAGTATGTTTAGGCAATAGTTGTATCTCCTCACTAAAGGTATGGTAAGCTAAGATATAGCCAAAGCTATAGTAAACCAAGAAAAGCTCTTCTCTCCAGTGGAGAGAGGCAATGTTGCCTCTACAATCATGTGGTCACAGTGTGTATGGTAGAGTGGCAAGGCATCTTCTGTTCCCCTTAGTCCAAAGTATGCACCTTGGTTGATAAGCAGCTAGAAGGAGAAAACCAAATAGATTTAGATCTGAACTTTTAAAAACAGGTATATGCAAACAGGCATTCCCACATTGAGCTGGGACTATATACTGGTAAAACCAATCTTGAAGACAATTTAGCAATATATATCAAGGGTCTTATGAGTGTATATGTCCTTTGAATAGGATATTTCACTTTAGCTTAAGAAAATAATCAGATTTTTTTACAACAATGGACTTCATAGAAAAAAAAAAACACAGGAAATCATTTAAATGACCAAAAAAACTATTATAGCTTTTTTTCAAAACCATTAATGCTCAGTATAAGTAGGAAAAAATCCAGATTACAAAAAATTATGCCCACCATTTTCTATTTTGTAAGTCTGTGTATGTGTGTGTATGTGCCTGTGAAAAAAATGCAGAAAGACTTAGAATAATTTTTCTAGGGTCTTTCTTTTTGTATTTTCAATTTTTTTCTAATTTTTTTAAAAAATTATTTATTAAAGGGATCGTTAGAGTGGTCAACTACCTTAAAGAGTATTATGAATTCATGGTTTAAAAAGGTGATTGAAAATAAGGCACCAGTGTAGGGCTGTTCACATAGCATGTTTTTCTAAAATACCCTCTTCCATCGTCTGTAGTAGCTACCTGAATTTCAGTGGGCCTAGCTCTAAAAAAGTTGAGAAATTGTACCAATATGTGTTGCATCATCCCTTAATTATTTGTGCCAGTTGATGGAAGCTGAAATGTGGAAAACATCAACCACATAATTCAAAATTAATTTGTACTGAGACTTGGAATATGACCAGACACATGTGCTTAGACATGAATGTATTTCTCCTCTTCCCTCACTAACCTTCAGGCCTTGTCCTCACCACTTCTTGGTCTGGGTCCAACTCACAGCCTGGGGCCAGCATGGCAGCACTGGTGAAGTCCCTAGGAATAAAAAAAATGTTTGAGAAAAGAGTGGTGACAATGACTGGGCTCTGAATTGTGAACATTTACACGTGTAAATGCAGAAACACCCATATACGATCATCCACATATTAATTTTCCACCTAGACTCATTACTTTTCCATAACTCTGATGAAAAGGGGAGTTTTATTTGTGTAGAATCTTTCCGATTTGCTGATAGTGGTGACTGGAATAATAGTAAGAAAAGATATCTTGGCAGGACTGGCTACATCATTTAAGAGACCCAATGCAAAATGAAAATGCAGGCTCCTTGTTCTAAAATGATTAAGAATTTTAATACTGAGACAGCAGAGCATGAAACCAAGCTCAGAGCCCTTCTAAATTCAGGTCTCTGTGTGACTGTACTGGTCACGGGCCCATGAAGCCAGTCCTGAGTTTTAGAGTCAGGTAGATATGGGATCAAATTCTCGATTTTTTCATTTATAAGCTGAGTATCTTGGCTAAATTATTTAAACTTTCAAAGTTTCAGTTATGCAATCTTAAAATGGGAGTGATGTGAGTGTGGCATTATTCTCAAGATTGCTGTGAGGATTAAAAGAGAGAGCATTCTATTAGGTGCATACCATAGTGCCTGGCTCAGGGAGACTGTTCATCTTCTCTATGTTGTATACTGCAGTTAGAGTTTGATATAGTTTGAATATTTGTCCCCTCCAAATCTCATACTGAAATTTGATCCCCAATGTTGGAAGTGGGGCCTAGAGAGAGGTGTTGGGGTCATGAGGATGAATCCCTCACAAATGGCTTGGTGCCATTCTTGCGGGATTGAGTGAGTTCTCACTCTTAGTTCCTGTTAGATCTGTTAAAGAGTCTGACACCTCCCTCCCCACCCCTCTTCCTCTCTCTCTCATTCTCTCTCTCTGTTCTTTCCCTTTACCATGTGATGCCTGCTCTCCTCTGCCTTCCACCATGAGTGGAAGCTCCATGAAGCCCTCACCAGAAGCAGACGCTGGTGTCATGGTCATACAGCCTGCAGAGCCATGAGCCAGATAAACCTCTTACTTTTACAAATTACCCAGACTCAGGTATTCTTTTATAGCAACATGAAACAGTCTAAGAAAGAGTTCATATTCTAAAGTGCAAACTTGAAAGTTTGATATGGTTTGGCTCTGTGTCCCCATCCAAATCTCATGTTGAATTGTGACCCTATGTGTTGGAGGTAGGGCCTGGTGGGAGGTGATTGGATCATAGGGGTGGTTTCTGATGGTTTAGCACCATCCCCCTAGTACTGTCTCATGAAAGAGTTCTCAAAAGATCTGGTTGTTTGAAAGTGTGTAGCACTTCCCCCTTTGCTCTCTCTCCATCTCCTGCTCCGCCATGATGAATATATGCTTGGTTCTGCTTCATCTTCCGCCATAATTTTAAGTTTCCTGAGGCCCCGCAGCCATGCTGCCTATACAGCCTGCAGAACTATGAGTATATTAAATCTCTTTTCTTCATAAATTAGCCAGTCTCAGGTAGTTCTTTATAACAGTGTAAGAACAGACTTAATAGAGGGTTTCTCCCTGATTTAAGATTATTTTTGGTTATCCATTATCTACGAAACAAAATGAAAATGCACATTATGACATATAAGGACCTTAACTATTCAGGTTTTATCAATCTCTCTAAAACTTGCCACCTACCACTCTCACATATGTTCAAAGTATAATTTGTATTTATTTTCACTTTTCCTTAAGAACCAGTAATTTTAATAGGCATAGATGACAAATAATAAATTAGCATGTGCCAGGCACTGTGCTAATCATTCTGTGGGAGGGAATACTCATTCTCCACTCCTGCTGTTTCCTCCCATGAGAGAGAGCTGCATGAGCTGTAACATTCCTGGATACTTCCACCTCCTCATTTATCCTCCCCTGGCAAGGATAAGTTGAGAGAATCTGGGTATTTGTATTCCAGCCTCTTTCTCTTTTGGTAGCAAATCTCACAGGGAGCATGATTTTAGGCAAGCTGTAAGCATAGTGGCAAAGACCTTTTCCCGGTGGAACGACCCATTGTCCAGGACTACCTGATACCAGTTGGTGAGCCTGTCTATTTCTGGTATTCAGCGTCAGGAAGCCTAAGTTCTCCAGTATTAGCTTTATCAATGATAATGGTCTCCTGCCTGCATTACTCTTGTCTGTTTCTAAATTGGTTCAGAACTTGGGTGGGGAAAATGGGTATTATTTACTGAGGATACGTAAGTATCCCAACAAAGTCTACATTCATTGTCTCCTTTATACCTCAGAGCTACCATATGAGGTAAGCATATCTATCATCCAATTTTTATAGATAAGGAAAGTAAGGATTAGCAATCAAGTAAGTGGCATAATCAAGATCTAAACAGTTCTATCCGATGCCACAGATTATGCCCTTACATTTTCCCATTTTGTTTTTGCATGAAGGTTTAATAATAAACTGATAAGAACATTCAAAATTTGAGTTCATGTTGAAAAAAAAAAAGCTAACACAGTATTATATGCAGTGTACTTATATTCTATCTGGCAGAAAAGTTAGCCAAGCTAAACTTAAATTCAGCACATGCTGAATTTTATTTTAGGGAGAACAAGCTGCAATCATAATAAAGAACTGTATTTACAGCTAACAGCAATACCCACGTTTCTCTATAGGTCTTACACTACAATCTGAAATTGCATTTCATGATTTACAAGGTCTGAGACATAAACAGTAAAAGGTATGTTTCTGGGAATTTTCTCATTAACAGCCACAAAACAAGCAATTTTATGTGGAATTGCTTTGTTCACCTTTTCTGAAATATGTGCAAGATCTCTCTTTGATGTTGAATCCATTCTGATTTGAACATCTCAATATTTTTGATGTTCCGTGAACTCCTCCACACCCCACCTATCTCTGGGAAGCTCAGACCTCCCTACCTACTTGGTGAAAAGAAGGAAATTTAGAACATTTGAGCTCGCAGGCTGCCTACTTAAGACTACCCGAAGAATGAGCTCTGCTTACCCCTGTTCCTTCGTAGGTACATGAATGAGTCATCAAAAATTCACTAATAGTTGATTAATGCAGTTGTGACAGTATGAAAAACAACAAAAGGAGTGCAGTGCTGAAGAAATTCTAGATCTTGCAGATTTAATGCATCCACTTATATCCGTAACTCAATCCCTTTTCATATGACACTAGTTATTGTTGTTACTGTCTTCCATAACCATTCCTACCATGACTCCAGTCCAGGGCATACCCCCTTCTTCTTGTCACAAGAACATCAACACTCTGCAGTCTTTTCTTCTTTATCATGTCTTCATCCCTCCATACTTTGCTCACCAAGATGTGTTTTTCCATCTGTCATATTTGTCTAATCCTGTTGATTTAATGCACTATATTTCTACCAAGAAAACAGTACATACAAAATACTCCCAAGCATCTAACTACTTTTAAAAATATAGATCTTTCTAAATTACCCATATATATTGCCTGACCTGGCATCTCTCTCTCTCTTCATACAGTGCTCAGCACTCCTGATTAATTGTCTCTTTAATATTTTATCCAAAATTGCACTGGAAAACCAAGAAAACAGGACAAAGGAATGTCATTTGTACTTTTTGTAATCTTCATTATTTACCAAATGTATTTTTCTTATAACCACCTTTGTAGCACTTCAAGATATGCCTAACAGGCACTGTTAGCTCTTTTACAGGCCTGTGGATAATGGAAAGTATGGAGAATCCTGGCTTGGAAAGGCAATAAATAAGGTTATTTTGACACTACTCTCTATTGGAGGAATTGTGATTGTTTTTGTTTTTGTTTCTGTTTTGAGAGAAGAAGCTTGCCTAATGGCAATCCATAAGACATTCTGGAGAACAGTTACAGATTCAAAATGTGAGTTTTAGTCTACTTGAATGTAGCACCTTGTTAACAAAAAGGCTTCACTTTTATTGCCTCACTGATATTCACATAACCTGCTGACATAGTGCTATGGTCTGAATGTGTGTATACCCCCAAAATTTGTATACTGAAACTTAGTTCTCAAGGTGATGGTGTTAAGAGGTGGGGCCTTTGGGAGGTGATTAAATCGTGAGGGCTCTGCCCTCAAGAATGATGTTAGGTACCCTCTTAAAAGGCCTTGAGTAAGTGAAGTTTGGCTCTCTTGTTCTTCCACCTCCCACCCCGTGATATTGCAGATTTCACAACAACAAGGCACCATCTTGGGAGCAGAGAGCAGCTCTCCAAACATTAATGCTAGCACCTTGATCTTGGGCTTCTCAGCTTCCATAATTATAAGAAACCAATTTCTTTTCTTTATAAGTTACCCAGCCTAAGGCATTTTGTTATGGCAGCACAAACAGACTAAGACATATAGAGTTCATGTTGGCCACTTTTTAAAAAAATGTACAAAGAACTTGAGGCACTGAGAGGCAAATGACTGGCTCAAGAACATGCAAAGCATGATCAAGTAATTTTGAGGTATACATTTTTAATTCAAACTCCCTTGGTAATCTGATGGTGAAAAGAATTTTCAATTTTCAAATTTCCTAGACTACATGCAGGAGAGAACTCAGGAGCATGGCACCAACTTATTTTGTCTTATGTAGAAGGATATCTGACTTGAGGTTGAGAATTCCACATCAGAATCTATAGGCCTTTTCCCCTGCCCAGTAGAGTTTAGTTGCCTACCTTCAATCTCTGCCAACAGCAATCCTCTACCCCTTTGGTTTAAGCAGGCTGTTCTAAATAGTTGTCGGTGGTTACCGTGGTAACAGACGCTTAGGTTTCAGCTTCGAATGCCCCTTTTAATGAGGCAATTTCAAGAATATCTGTGATAAATTACCAGACCACAGACTTAACTGCAGGGAGTTTTGCTTTGGAAAATCTAATAAAAAGACAGCAGAAAGAATGAGCAGTAAATGCAACAGAGAAAATGGGGCCAGATTTGGAGGGGCAAATGGAAGAGATGCCAGATCTGACTACCAAAAGCCAAATCAGAATCAATTCAAACCAGAGCTTTAAATTATAAATGGTCCCTGAAGGGCTTCCTGACATGCTGAGCCAAGATTCCTTGGGAGGAGGAATGGTAAAGTGAGAGGTGGTGAGGGCAAGAGTTGAGTATGTCCTGCAGAGGGCTGTGTATTTTAAAGCTTCCATTTTCTATTTTATCATTAATTGTAGTGGCTAAATCAGAAACGGTCTTCTTTTGTTTCTCCATTTCTCCATGTATGAGACCAAGAGACATTGCCACCTGGAGAGGACATAATGAACTCAAATGTGGACTTTCGCCTAAGTGAATTTCACAGCAACCTAGGTTATCCACATTTCCCAAAGACATACCTGTCTTGATAATGGTCCAGGATTCTGTTATTAATCTCTTATCCATTGTACCCATTAAAAATTTCACAGAAGGATAAACGTACTTAAACACATTGCTACACTATTGTGTGGAAAGAAACATCTCCTAATTACCCAAAGGAAGACATGTCATTCATCCTTGTTATGATTGAATATAAAAACTATGCCTCCACTATATAAAATAGCTTCAGTTTATACTTGGTTGAAGGCAAGAGGGCAGCCTAGAAGAGCCTTCACTTACACTGTAAGTGCCTTGCCAGGCTCCCTAGGTCCCTTCAGGAACATCTTACTCTTGCTGCTCACGGAAAGCACCAGGGAACAGATGCATTACAGTTTGTGACAGGAGAACAGCCTGTGGATTCCGCCTACTCCCTCCAGTCCATCTGGGAGGTGGGTGAGACAGGGAGCCCACAGAGAGGGGGGCTCTCCTGGGAATCCCTCAGGGTACCATGGCTATTGGTGCTTTATTTTCAGTAGATGGCACTGTGTCTATTGAGATAAGCAAAGGGAGATTCTAGATGGGAAATTTAATTGTTTCTAGAGAAAGCACAAGGCATGTGAGAATGCACGGTATTTTTTTTTGCCTTAGTTACATGATAACGCAAATACTATTCAGTATTCAGGTTACATTCTCTTTGGAGCCCATGGAATTTTATGATTTATTATTCTGGCTCCATCTTAGGTCTGTGGTGAAGCCCAGGGCCATCCTATACAGTATATACTTGGAATAAGAATAAATCATTCTGAATGTTCACCTCTGTTACCCAACACATACAGCAGCACCTATACTCCATCTGTGCCCTGGATCCCCACCTGTGCACTGGCTCTCTCCCTTTTTCCCAGACAGGAAACTCTGACACTTCAGTTCCTGCCTGGAACCCAGGAGTTTTCACACCCCAAGAATGAGACAACCAGAACAGTTTCTTGCACACTGGTGGTCCCATGGAGCAGACATTCTCCGTTGTCCGTCCATCCTTTTTCTTTTCTAATAGACATCCAGTTATTTTTTTTCTCTCTTCTGAGTATTTCCAGGAAAGTAAACTCTAGCACCAGAAGATGAATCAATTTTTTTTTATTATGCTTTAAGTCTGGGATACATGTGCAGAACGTGCAGGTTTGTTACATAGGTATACACGTGCCATGGTGGTTTGCTACACCCATCAACCCATCATCTACATTAGGTATTTCTCCTAATGCTATCCCTCCCCTAGCCCCCCACCCCCAACAGGCCCTGGTATGTGATGTTCCCCTCCCTGTGTCCATGTGTTCTCATGAATCAATTTTATTTTAAGCCATAGTAGTCTTTTAAATGGGAGGAGAGAACCTCAAGTATGTTTCATAGAAAATGAACTGTAGACACAGGATGGAAGATGGAGGACATATGGGCCAAACACTAGGTGATGCGCTTAATATAAAACTCTTTTATTCCTTATGATAATCTTGAGACAGATATTTTGCTACCTGTCTTACAGATGAGCAAATGGAAGTTCAGAAAGTTTAAATAATCTACCTAAAATCATCCTCAATATTGACTGGGCATATAATAAGATTCTAAACTTTTGAGTAGTTTGCTAGAATACTTCTGGAAAGGGACTTGCATGGAGAAACTTACTTCTGTCCATTGACATTATCTTCTGAATATGACCCCTGGAACTGCAGCAGTCATCTTGAGACAATTATGGAAGGACACCTAAGAGAACAAGATAAAAGTCCAAAGACAACAGAGCAGAATGATAGAAAGAACCTGGAACCTTGATGATACCTTTTGAGCTGCTGATTTAATCAACCTTCAAACTTCAGATGTATGTTTTAGCCACTTTGAGATATGTCTTCTATTACTCATAGCCTGAAAAACCCTAAACAATACTACCTAAACACTCTAGCCATAGATGACTAGAAAATGTATTAGTGCCTGAGCCATAGGCAGCCATCCATAGGATGACTGCTGAGGAGGTAGGATATGAAAGTTCACTCATCCAGGCATCCATATTGGATAATATCTAATGAAACCAATCAGATCCTTTCTAGGGGCATCTGAATAAGACAGCATTTTCCCTGTCTCCTCAGGAACCTTGCTCCATCAATTAACCCATCTCTCCTGTGTCTTCAATGTTTTTTCCTTAAACTAACACTTTTTTTTTCTTTTCTTGAGACAGAGTCTCACTTTGTCACCCAGGCTGGAGTGCAATGGTGCAGTCATGGCTCACTGCAGCCTCGACCTCCTCTCGGGCTCACATGATCCTTCCACCTTAATCTCCTAAATAGCTGGAACTACAGGCATGTACCACCATGCCTGGCTAAGATTTTGACTTTTTTTTGTACAGATGAGTTCTCACTGTGTTTCCCAGGCTGGTCTTGAACTCCTGGACTCAAGCTGTCCTCCTGCCTCAGCCTCTCAAAGTGCTGGGATTATAAGCATGAGGCACCACCTAACTAACCCCTTCTTAAATACCGTTTAAGTTTTTCCTATTAAAAACAAACAAAACATCCTTTGTCAAATACAGAACTTCTTCCAATACCACTCGAAATAGCTCCTGTCTTTCACAGTCCACTTCTTAAAATAGATGTCTCCAGTTTCTATCCTTCAAGTCACTCTTCAACCCATTGCAATTTACACCTGCAGTTCCCCAACAGGACAGCTGCTCTTATGGACTTTACAAAATAGTAAGAAAATAGGTTGTCAATTGCTGAGTAACACACTACCTCAAAACTTAGTCATTTAAAACAACAGACACCACTGATTATCTGCCATGATTCTGTGGGTTGACAAGGCTCAGTTAGACAATTCCTCTATTCTGCACAGAACTGCAGTCACCTGGAGGCTTGACTGAGCTGGAACATCCACTATGGCTCATTGACATGGCTGGCAGATGGTGTTTGCTTTTGGTTGGGAACTCAGCTACAAGTTAGTCCTTCTCCTCCTGGCCTCTCTACATGTGGGCTTCTCTCAACATGATGGCTGAATTTCAAGAGGAACAATTTCAACTTTGTGAAAATAGAAGCTGCTCAGCCTCAGAAATTAAAGAACCTCACTTCTGCCACATTGGTCAATACAAGTCCAATCCAGCCCAGATTCAAAAGAAAGCAAATAGACTTCACTTCTTGATAGAGAGAACAGCAAATAATTTACAGCTATCTTTAATGTACCACAGTTATTAATGAATTTCTTTATTGTTAAATCCAATGAAAACATTGTAGTCCTTATTTTCTGTGGCACCTTGATTCCGGAAATACTTTCTTCCTTCAACTTTCATGACAACACACTCTCCTGCTTGTCCAGGTACTTCTAGGGCTTCTCCTTCTCTTTTTTGGGAAGAATCTTTTCCTCAAACTCAAATGTTACTGTTCCTTGGAATTCCATCCTTCTTCTTCTTCTATTATCACTATATTCACTCTTACTGGGCATTCTAATAAACTTACTAGGCTTCTATTACTATCTACATACTAATCACTCAAATCTATACTATACTCACAGTTCATATTGCTCACTTTAGTTTCAAATCTAGATATCGCACTCTTTGTTGATCATCTCTAGTCTCCATTTGAATATCCAACAAGTATCACAAATTCAAAAGGTCTAAAACTGAGCTTGTTGCATTTTCTCCCAAAGCTCCTATTTCAATGTTATCTGTTTCTATGAATAGCACCATATCCCTTCAGTTACATGATGCAGAAAGCTAAACATTTTTCCTCTTCTATTTTCTTCAACCCTACATTCAGTCACCATAGCTAGTTAATATTATATCTTTAACATTTTTCAAATTTGTCGTCAGCCTCTGTTCTCTAACACTTCAGTATTGAACTCCAGTTTAGACTACTATCATCTTTTATCTGTTTACTCCAGCATCTTGTATCAGTCTTCTTACCTCCACACTGGCCTCCTCTTTAATCCATTTTTCACGCTGTCAGAGTGAAGTTTTTAATGGTAAAATCGGATTACATTGTGCTCAATTCAGCAACACATATACCAAAATTAGAACAATTCAGAGAAGACTAGTATGGCCCTTGTGCAAGGATGACTTAAGATTTGCAAAGCATTTCATATTTTTTCTGTATCCAAGGGCACACAATGTACTGGAGATGATCAGTAAAGTGTAGGATATCTAAATTTGGAATTATGTATTATAATTTGCATGACAATAACAACAAAAAATGAGGGGAAAGGGGATGGGCTATATGGGAACAAAGTTGTGTATATTATTGTAATTAAGTTGGCATTAACTTGAAATAGATTGTTATAAATTATGATGTTGTAATTCTAACAGCAACCTGTGATGATTAATTTCATATGTCACCTTGACTGGCCTAAGGAATGGGAATGCCCAGATGGCTGGTAAAGAATTATTTATGGGTGTGTCTGTGAAGGTGTTTCTTGACAAGGTTAGTATTTGAATCAACAGACTGAGCAAAGAAGATCCACCCTCATCCATGTGGGTGGACATAATCTAATCTGTTGAAGGCATGAATCAAATAAAAAGGCAGAGGAAGGGTTAATTTTCTCTCTCTTCTTGAATTGGGACATTCGGCTTCTCCTGCCCTCAGATATTGAAGCTACTGGTTCTTGGGCCTTTGGACTTCAGGACTTCCAACCCCTCCACAACTCAAGTTCTCAGGAAATAGAGTTCCACCAGTGTACACCCTACACCAGGATTAAAGTTTTCAGGACTGGGACTTATGTCATCAGGTAGTCTTGTTCTCAGGCTTTTGAACTTAAATTATACCACTGACTTTCCTGGTTTCCCAGGAAATATGCAGACAGTATATCATTGGACTTCTTGGCCTCCATAGTTCCATGAGTCAATCCCTATAATAAATCTCCTCCTACATATCTCTATAGCCCATTGTTTCTGTTTCTCTGGAGAACCCTGGCTAACATACACCCACTAAGAAAACAATTCAAAAATAGCACAACAGAACACTAGGTAGAGTTCTAAGGTTTTTTACTCTAGTTCTTGGTGCCTGGATGGCCCCCCAACCCACACAAGACCTGGGGGAATTTGCTGCCCTGAAGAGAAGGACATAGGCCTGGCTAGTTTTGCCAGCTAATGATTGTAGAGCCCTAGAGCATTGAGTGAACATAAGTGGTAGCCAGGGAGTGGTTACAGCAGGCCTTGGGCCAGACCCAGTGCTGTTCTCGCTTTAGGTCTGACCCAGCACAGTCCTAAGGGTGGTGGCCACAGGGGTGCTTGTGTCACTCCATCCCCAGCTCCAGGTGGCTCAGAACAGAGAAAGAGATACTCTCTTTGTTTGGGAGAACGTAAAGGAAGAGAAGATGAGTCTCTGCCTAGTAATACAGAGAATTCTTTCAGATCTTGTCCAAGAACATCAAGGTAGTACCTCTATGAGTCTGCAAGACCCAGAGCATTGCTGCCTCCTAAAGCAGATACAGCTTAGATCACAAAACCCTAGTCCTTTCAAATAGCTGGAAAGCCTCCCCAAGAAAGATGGGTATGAACAAGCCCAGACTGTGAAGACTACAATAAATACCTAACTCTTCAATACCCAGACTCAGAAGATCTACAAGTATTAAGATGATCCAGGAAAACATGATCTCACCAAAAGAAGCAAATAAGGCATGTGGGACCAATCCTGGAGAAACAGAGATATGTGACTGTTCAGACAGAATTCCAAATAGCTATAATGAAGAAACTCAGAGAAATTCAAGATAACACAGAGAAGGAATTCAGAATTCTATCAGATAAATCTAACAAAGAGATTGAAATAATTAAAAAGAATAAGTAGAAATCTTGGAATGAAAAATGCAATTGACATACTGAAGAATGCATCAGTCTTTTAATACAGAATTGATCAAGCAGAATAAAGAATTAGTGAGGCTGAAGATAGGCTATTTGAAAATACATATTCAGAAGAGACAAAAGAAAAAAGAATAAAAAACAATGAAGCATACCTACGGAATCTAGAAAATAGCTTCAAAAGGGAAAAGCTGAAAGTTATTGGTCTGAAAGAGGAGGTAAAGAAAGAGATAGGGATAGAAAATTTAGTCAAAGGGATAATAACAGAACTTTCAAAACCTAGAAAGATATCAATATCCAAGTATAAGAAAGTTATAGAACACCAAGCAGATTTAATCCAAAGACTACCTCAAGGCATTTAATAATCAAACTCCCAAAGGTCAAAGATGAAGAAAGGATCCTAAAAGCAGCAAGAGAAAAGAAACAAATAACATACAATGAAGCTCTAGTACATCTGACAGGAGACTTTTCAGTGTAAAACCTTACAGGCTAGAAGAGAGTGGCATGACATATTTAAAGTGCTGAAGAGAACAAATTCTTACCCTAGAATAGTATATCCCACAAAATTGCCCTTCAAACATGAAGGAGAAATAAAGACTTTCCCAGACAAAGAAAAGCCAAGTGATTTCATCAACACCAGACCTGTCCTACAAGAAATGCTAAAGGGAGTACTTCATTCAGAAAGAAAAGGATGTTTTTTTTTTTTTTTTTTCTTTTTTATTGATCATTCTTGGGTGTTTCTCGCAGAGGGGGATTTGGCAGGGTCACAGGACAATAGTGGAGGGAAGGTCAGCAGATAAACAAGTGAACAAAGTTCTCTGGTTTTCCTAGGCAGAGGACCCTGCGGCCTTCCGCAGTGTTTGTGTCCCTGGGTACTTGAGATTAGGGAGTGGTGATGACTCTTAACGAACATGCTGCCTTCAAGCATCTGTTTAACAAAGCACATCTTGTACCGCCCTTAATCCATTCAACCCTGAGTGGATACAGCACATGTTTCAGAGAGCACAGGGTTGGGGGTAAGGTCACAGATTAACAGGATCCCAAGGCAGAAGAATTTTTCTTAGTACAGAACAAAATGAAAAGTCTCCCATGTCTACCTCTTTCTACACAGACACGGCAACCATCCGATTTCTCAATCTTTTCCCCACCTTTCCCCCCTTTCTATTCCACAAAACCGCCATTGTCTTCATGGCCCGTTCTCAATGAGCTGTTGAGTACACCTCCCAGATGGGGTGGTGGCCGGGCAGAGGAGCTCCTCACTTCCCAGTAGGGGCGGCCGGGCAGAAGCGCCCCTCACCTCCCGGACGGGGTGGCTGGCCGGGCGGGGGGCTGACCCCCCACCTCCCTCCCGGACAGGGCGGCTGGCCGGGCAGAGGGGCTCCTCACTTCCCAGTAGGGGTGGCCGGGCAGAGGCGCCACTCACTTCCCCGACGGGGCGGCTGGCCCGGCGGGGGGCTGACCCCCCCACCTCCCTCCCGGATGGGGCGGCTGGCCGGGCAGAGGGGCTCCTCACTTCCCGGTAGGGGCGGCCGGGCAGAGGCACCCCTCACCTCCCGGACAGGGCGGCTGGCCGGGCGGGGGGCTGACCCCCCCACCTCCCTCCCGGACGGGGCGGCTGGCCGGGCGGGGAGCTGACCCCCACACCTCCCTCCCAGACAGAGCGGCTGGCCGGGCAGAGGGGCTCCTCACTTCCCAGTAGGGGCGGCCGGGCAGAGGCGCCCCCCACCTCCTGGACAGGGCGGCTGGCCGGGTGGGGGGCTGATCCCCCCACCTCCCTCCTGGACGGGGCGGCTGGCCAGGCGGGAGGCTGACCCCCCCACCTCCCTCCCGGATGGGGCGGCTGGCCGGGCGGGGGGCTGACCCCCCACCTCCCTCTCGGACAGGGCGGCTGGCCGGGCAGAGGGGCTCCTCACTTCCCAGTAGGGGCGGCCGGGCAGAGGCGCCCCTCACTTCCCCAACGGGGCAGCTGGCCCGGCGGGGGGCTGACCCCCCCACCTCCCTCCCGGACGGGGCGGCTGGCCGGGCAGAGGGGCTCCTCACTTCCCGGTAGGGGCGGCCGGGCAGAGGCGCCCCTCACCTCCCGGACAGGGCGGCTGGCCGGGCGGGGGGCTGACCCCCCCACCTCCCTCCCAGACGGGGCGGCTGGCCGTGCGGGGGGCTGACCCCCCCACCTCCCTCCCGGATGGGGCGGCTGGCCGGGCGGGGAGCTGACCCCCCCACCTCCCTCCCAGACAGAGCGGCTGGCCGGGCAGAGGGGCTCCTCACTTCCCAGTAGGGGCAGCCGGGCAGAGGCGCCCCCCACCTCCTGGACAGGGCGGCTGGCCGGGCGGGGGGCTGATCCCCCCACCTCCCTCCCGGACGGGGCGGCTGGCCAGGCGGGGGGCTGATCCCCCCACCTCCCTCCCGGACGGGGCGGCTGGCCGGGCGGGGGGCTGATCCCCCCACCTCCCTCCCGGACGGGGCGGCTGGCCGGGCGGGGGGCTGACCCCCCACCTCCCTCTCGGACAGGGCGGCTGGCTGGGCAGAGGGGCTCCTCACTTCCCAGTAGGGGCGGCCGGGCAGAGGCGCCCCTCACTTCCCCGACGGGGCAGCTGGCCGGGCGGGGGGCTGACCCCCCCACCTCCCTCCCGGACGGGGCGGCTGGCCGGGTGGGGAGCTGACCCCCCCACCTCCCTCCCAGACAGAGCGGCTGGCCGGGCAGAGGGGCTCCTCACTTCCCAGTAGGGGCGGCCGGGCAGAGGTGCCCCCCACCTCCTGGACAGGGCGGCTGGCCGGGAGGGGGGCTGATCCCCCCACCTCCCTCCTGGACGGGGCGGCTGGCCAGGCGGGGGGCTGATCCCCCCACCTCCCTCCCGGACGGGGTGGCTGGCCGGGCGGGGGGCTGACCCCTCCACCTCCCTCCCGGACGGGGCGGCTGGCCGGGCAGAGGGGCTCCTCACTTCCCAGTAGGGGCGGCCGGGCAGAGGCGCCCCTCACCTCCCGGACGGGGCAGTTGGCCAGGCGGGGGGCTAACCCCCCCACCTCCCTCCTGGACGGGGCGGCTGGCCGGGCGGGGAGCTGACCCCCCCACCTCCCTCCCAGACAGAGCGGCTGGCCGGGCAGAGGGGCTCCTCACTTCCCAGTAGGGGCAGCCGGGCAGAGGCGCCCCCCACCTCCTGGACAGGGCGGCTGGCCGGGCGGGGGGCTGATCCCCCCACCTCCCTCCCGGACGGGGCGGCTGGCCAGGCGGGGGGCTGATCCCCCCACCTCCCTCCCGGACGGGGCGGCTGGCCGGGCGGGGGGCTGACCCCCCCACCTCCCTCCCGGACGGGGCGGCTGGCCGGGCGGGGGGCTGACCCCCCCACCTCCCTCCCGGACGGGGCGGCTGGCCGGGCGGGGGGCTGACCCCCCCACCTCCCTCCTGGACGGGGCGGCTGGCCGGGCAGAGGGGCTCCTCACTTCCCAGTAGGGGCGGCCGGGCAGAGGCACCCCTCGCCTCCCGGACGGGGCGGCTGGCCAAGCGGGGGGCTGACCCCCCCACCTCCCTCCCGGATGAGGCGGCTGGCCGGGCAGAGGGGCTCCTCACTTCCCGGTAGGGGCGGCCGGGCAGAGGCGCCCCTCACCTCCCGGACGGGGCGGCTGGCCGGGCGGGGGGCTGACCCCCCCACCTCCTTCCCGGACGAGGAGGGAGGACGCTCCTCACTTCTCAGACGGGGTGGCTGCCGGGCGGAGGGGCTCCTCACTTCTCAGACGGGGCGGTTGCCAGGCAGAGGGTCTCCTCACTTCTCAGACAGGGCGGCCGGGCAGAGACGCTCCTCACATCCCAGACGGGGCGGCAGGGCAGAGGTTCTCCCCACATCTCAGACGATGGGCGGCCGGGCAGAGACGCTCCTCACTTCCCAGATGTGATGGCGGCCGGGAAGAGGCGCTCCTCACTTCCTAGATGGGATGGCGGCCGGGCAGAGACGCTCCTTACTTTCCAGACTGGGCAGCCAGGCAGAGGGGCTCCTCACATCCCAGACGATGGGTGGTCAGGCGGAGACGCTCCTCACTTCCCAGACGGGGTGGCTGCCAGGCATAGGCTGCAATCTCGGCACTTAGGGAGGCCAAGGCAGGCGGCTGGGAGGTGGTTGTAGCGAGCCGAGATCACGCCACTGCACTCCAGCCTGGGCGCCATTGAGCACTGAGTTAACGAGACTCCGTCTGCAATCCCGGCACCTCGGGAGGCCGAGGCTGGCGGATCACTCGCGGTTAGGAGCTGGAGACCAGCCCAGCCGACACATCGAAACCCCGTCTCCAGAAAAGGATGTTAATGATCAAGAAGAAATCATCTAAAGTACAAAACTCACTGGTGATAGTCAGTACACAGAAAAACACAGATTATTATAACACTGTAACTGTGGTGTGTAAACTACTTTTATCTTAAGTAGAAAGAAAACAGTGAACCAATCAAAAATAATAACTACAACGTTTTAAGACATAGTACAGTAAGATATAAATAGCAACAATAAAAAGTTAAAAAGCAGGGGGATGAAGTTAAGACATAGTGTATTAGTTTTCTTTTGGCTCGTTTGTTTATGCAAACAGTGTCAAGTTGTTATCAGTTTAAAATAATGGGTTATAAGATAGTATTTGCAAGCCTCATGGTAACCTCAAATTGAGAAACATACAGTAAGTACACAAAAAATAAAAAGCAAGAAATGAAATCATATCACCAGAGAAAATAATCTTCACTAAAAGGAAGACAAGAAAGAAAGGAGGAAGAGAAGACCACAAAACAACCTGAAAACAAATAATAAAATGGCAGGAATAAGTCCTTACTTATCAATAATAACACTGAATGTAAATGAATTAAACTCTCCAATTAAAAGAAATAGAGTAAATGAATGGATTAAAAATAAATAAATAAAACTAGGCCCATTAATCTGTTGCCTACAAGAAATGCACTTCACCTACAAACACAAACATTGAATGCAAATAAAGGGCTGGAAAAAATATATTTCACACCAGTGGAAACCAAATAAGAGCAAAAGTAGCTATACTTACATCAGACAAAATAGATTTCAAGAAAAAAACTATAAGAGACAAAGAAGGTCAAGATATTATGATAAAGGCATGAAATCAGCAAGAGAATATAACAATTTGAAATATATTTGCACCCAACACTGGAGCACACAGAAATATAAAGCAAATATTATCAGAGCTAGAGAGAGAGAGAGAATCCAATACAATAGTAACTGGAGATTTCACCACCCCACTTTCAGCATTGAACAGATCTTCCAGAGAGAAAATCAACAAAGAAACATTGGGCCATGGCCCAAAGAAACATTGTACTATATACCAAATGGATCTAGTAGATATTTACAGAACATTTCATCCAATGGCTGCAGAATACACATTCTTTTCCTCAGTACATGGATTATTCTCAGAGATAAACTATGTGTTAGGTCGCTATATGTTAGGTCACAAAACAAGTCTTAAAATATTCAAAATAATTGAAATAATATCAAGCATCCTCTCTGACCACAACAGAATCATACTAGAAATCAATAAAAAGGGCTGGGCGTGGTGGCTCACGCCTGTAATCCCAGCACTTTGGGAGGCCAAGGCGGGTGGATCACGAGGTCAGGAGATCAAGACCATCCTGGCTAACACAGTGAAACCCCGTCTCTACTAAAAATAAAAAAAAAATTAGCCAGGCATCATGGCGGGCGCCTGTAGTCCCAGCTACTCTGGAGGCTGAGGCAGTAGAATGGCATGAACCTGGGAGGCGGAGCTTGCAGTGAGCGGAGATCGCGCCACTGCACTCCAGCCTGGGCAACAGAGCAAGACTCCATCTCAATAATAATAATAATAATAATAATAAGAAGAAGAAGAAGAAGAAGAATTTTGGAAACTATACAAATACATGTTTAGTATTTGTATGTGCATTTGTCCATTTTCATGCTGCTGATAAAGACAGACCCAAGACTGGTCGATTTACAAAAGAAAGAAATTTAATGGGCCAGGCACAGTGGCTCATGCCTATAATCCTAGCACTTTGGGAGGCCAAGGTGGGCAGTTCACAAGTTCAGGAGATCAAGACCATCCTGGTCAACATGGTGAAACTCTGTCTCTACTAAAAATACAAAAATTAGTTGGGTGTGGCAGCGCGTGCCTGTAATCCCAGCTACTCGGGAGGCTGAGAAAGGAGAATCTCTTGAACCCAGGAGGCGGAGGTTGCAGTGAGCTGAGATCATGCCACTGTACTCCAGCCTGGGGACAGAGCTAGACTCCATCTCAAAAAAAAAAACAAAGAAAAGGGTTTAATGGACTTATAGTTCCACATGGCTAGGGAGGCCTTGCAATCATGGTGGAGGGCAAGGAGGAGCAAGTCATGTCTTACATGGATGGCAGCAGGCAAAAAGAGAGAAGTTGTGTACAGAAACTCCCCCTTATAAAACCATCAGATCTCATGAGACTTATTCACTATCATGAGAACAGCATAGGAAAGAACTGCCCCATGATTCAATTACCTCCCATGGGGTCCCTCTCACAACACATGGGAATTCAAGATGAGATTTGGGTGGCAGCAGAACCAAACCATATCATTCCACCCCAGCCCCTCCCAAATCTCATGTCCTCACATTTCAAAACCAATCATGCCTTCCCTATAGTCCCCCAAAGTCTTAACTCATTTCAGCATTAACTCAAAAGTCCATAGTCTAAAGCCTCATCTGAGACAAGGCAAGGTCTTCCACCTATGAGCCTGTAAAATCAAAACAAGCTAGTTACTTCCTAGATACAGTAGGGTACAGGCATTGGGTAAATACACCTATTCCAAATGGAAGAAATTGGCCAGCACTAAGGGGCTACAGGCCCCATGCAAGTCTGAAATCCAGCAGGACAGTCAAATCTTAAAGTTTCAAAATGATCTCCTTTGAATCCATGTCTCTCATCCAGGTCATGCTGATGCAAGAGGTGGGTTTCCATGGTCTTGGGCAGCTCTGCTCCTGTGGCTTTGCAGGGTACAGCATCTCTGCCAGCTGCTTTCATGGGCTGGTGTTGATTGTCTGTGGGTTTTCCAGGTGTATGGTGCAAGCTGTCAGTGGATCTTCCATTCTGGAGTCTGGAGGATGGTGGCCCTCTTCTCACAGTTCCACTAGGTGGTGCCCAGGTAGGGACTCTGTGTGGGAGCTCTGAGCCCACATTTCCCTTCTGCACTGCCCTAGAAGAGGTTCTCCATGAGGGCCTCACCCCTTCAGCAAACTTCTTCACCCCTTCAGCAAACTTCTTCTAGGTTTCCTCTGAAACCTAGATGGAGGTTTCCAAAACCCAATTCTTGACTTCTGTGCACTCATAGACTCAATACCATGTGGAAGCTGCCAAGGCTTGAGGCTTGCACCCTCTGAAACCATGGCCCAATCTCTATTTCAGCCATGGCTGGAGTGGCTCGGATGCAGGGCACCAAGTCCCTAGACCTCACACAGCATGGGACCCTGGGCTTGGCCCACAAAACCATTTCTTCCTCCTAGGCCTCCAGGCCTGTAATGGAAGGGGCTGCTGCAAAAGTCTCTGAGATGCCCTGGAGACATTTTCCCCATTGTCTTGGGGATTAACATTGGGATCCTTGTTACTTACGCAAATTTCTGCAGGCATCTTGAATTTCTCCTTAGAAAATGAGTTTTTCTTTTCTATTGCATTGTCAGGCTGCAAATTTTCTGAACTTTTATGCTCTGTTTCCCATTTAAAACTGAATGCCTTTGACAGCACCCAAGTCACCTCTTGAATGCTTTGCTGCTTAGAAATTTCTTCTGCCAGATACCTTAAATCATCTCTCTCAAGTTCAAAGTTCCACAAATCTCTAGGGCAGGGGCAAAATGCCACCAGTCTCTTTGCTAAAACATAACAAGAGTCACCTTTGCTCCAGTTCCCAACAAGTTTCTCATCTCCATCTAAGACCACCTCAGCCTAGATTTCATTGTTCATATCATTATCTGAATTTTGGACAAAGCCATTCAACAAGCCTCTAGGGAGTTCCAAACTTTCCCACATTTTCCTGTTTTCTTCTGAGCCCTCCAAACTTTTCCAACCTCTGTCTGTTACCCAGTTCCAAAGTTGCTTCCCCATTTTTGGGTATCATTTCAGCAGCACCTTACTCTACTGGTACCAATTTAATATGTTAGTTCGTTTTCATGCTGCTGATAAAGACATACCCAAGACTGGCCAATTTACAAAAGAAAGAGATTTGTTGGACTTACAGTTCCACGTGGATTGGGAGGCTTCACAATCATCATGGAAGGCAAGGAGGAGCAAGTCCCATCTTACACGGATGGCAGCAGGCAAACAGAGAAAGCTTGTGCAGGGAAACTCCCCCTTATAAAACCATCAGATCTCATGATACTTATTCACTATCATGAAAACAGCACAAGAAAGACCTGCCCCCATGATTCAATTACTTCCCATGGGGTCCCTCCCACAACATGTGGGAATTCAAGATGAGATTTGGGTGGGGACACAGCCAAAAAAGATTAACGTGGAAATTAAACAATATGCTTCTGAATGACCAGTAGGTCAATGAAATAATTACAAAGGAAATTAAAAAATTTCTTGCAACACATGCTAATGGAAACACAACATACCAAAACCTATGGGATACAGCAAAAGCAGCACTAAAGAGGAAAGTTTATAGCTATAAATGCCCACATTAAAAAAAGAAAAACATCAAATAAACAACCTAACAAAGCATCTTAAAGAACTAGAAAATCAAGAGCAAACCAAATCCAAAATTAACAGAAGAAATAAAAAAGATCAGAGCAGAAATAAATAAAATTACAATGAAGAAAACAATACAAAAGATCAACAAAACAAAAAGTTGGTTTTTTTTTTAAGTTAAACGAAATGGACAAGAATTTAGCCAGATTAGCTCAGAAAAAAAAAGATACAAATAAATAAAATCAGAGATGAAAAAGGAGACACAACAACTGATTCTGCAGCTATTCAAAGGATCATAAGTCACTACTGTGAACAACAATAAGCCAATAAATTGGAAAATCTAGAAGAAATGGGCAAATTTCTAGACACATACAACCTACAAAGGTTAAACCATGAAGAAATCCAAAACATGAACAGATCAATAACAATTAATGAGATGGAAGCCATAATCAAAAGTCTTTCAGTAAAGTAAAGCTCGGAACCTGATGGCTTCACTACTGAATTCCACCAAACATTCAAGGAAGAACTAATACCAATCTTACTCAAACTATCTGAAAAATCAAGGAGAAGTGACTACTTCCAAACTCATTCTACAAGGCTATTATTGCCCCAATACCAACACCAAAGATACCTCAAGAAAAGAAAACTACAGGTCCATATCTCTGATGAATACTGATGCACAAATCTTCAACTAAATACATATTTAACAATACATTAAAAAGATGATTCATCATGACCAAGTGGGATTTATCCCAGGGATGCAATCATGGTTCCAACATACGCAAAATAATCAATGTGATACATTATATCAACAGTATGAAGGACAAAAACCATACAATCATTTCCATCAATGCTGAAAACCCATTTGACAAAATTCAGCATCTCTTCATGAAAGAAAACCCTCAAAAACCTGGGTACAGAAGGAACATACGTCAACCTAATAAAACCATACACAAAAGATCCATAGCAGATGTCATACTAACTGGGGGGTGGGGGGGTACTGAAAGCTTTTCCTCTAATATCTGGAACATGACAAGGATGCCCACTATCACCACTGTTATTCAACATAATACTGGAAGTCCTAGATAGAGCAGCTAGACAAGAGAAAAAGAAAAGGGCATCCAAATTGGAAAGGAAGAAATCAAATTATCCTTGTTGGCAGATTATGTGATCTTATATTTGGAAAAACCTAAAGGCTCCACCAAAAAACTGTTAGAACGTATAATCAAATTCAGTAAAGTTACAGGGTGCAATATCAACATACAAATATCAATAGCATTTTTATATGCCAACAGTGAACAAATCGAAAATGAAATTTTAAAAAGTAATCTCATTTACTATAGCTGCAAATAAAATTAAATGCCTAGAAATTAATCAAAGAAGTGAAAGATCTTTATAATAAAAACTATAAAACACTGATGAAAATAATTGAAGAGGACACCACAAACTGGAAAGATATTTCATGTTCATGGATTGGAAGAATCAATATTGTTAAAATGTCCATACTACCCAAAGCAATCTATAGATTCAATGCAATCCCTATCAAAATGCCAATGACATTATTCACAGAAATAGAAAAAAAAATCCTAAAATTTATATGGAACCACAAAAGACCCAGAATAGCCAAAGCTATCCTAAACAAAAAGAACAAAACTGGAGGAAGCACATTATCTGGCATCAAATTATACTTCACAACTATAGTAACCAAAACATCATGGTACTAGAATAAAAACAGACACATAGACCAATGGGATAGAATAGAGAACCCAGAAACAAATCCACACACCTACAGTGAGCTCATGTTCGACAAAGGTACCAAGAAGATACACTAGGGAAAAGACAGTCTCTTCAATAAATGATGCTGGGAAAACTGGACATTCATATGCAGAAGAAAGAGACTAGACCCCTATCTCTCATCATATACAAAAATCAAATCCAAATGGATTAAAGACTTAAAGACCTCAAACTATGAAACTACTACAAGAAAACATTGGGGAAACTTCCAGGACATTGGACTGCACTAAGATTTCTTGAGTAATACCCCACAAGCACAGGCAACCAAAGCAAAAACGCATAAATGGGATCACATCAAGTTAAAAAGCTTTTGTATAGCAAAGGAAACAACCCAAAAAGGAAAGAGGCAACCCACAGAATGGGAAAAATTATTCACAAACTACCTATCTAACAAGGGATTAATAACAAGTATATATAAGTAGCTCAACCAACTCTGTCAAAAAAAAAAAAAAATCTGGCCAGGCATGGTGGGACACACCTGCAATCCCAGCACTTTGGGAGGCCAAGGCGGGTGGATCACCAGAGGTCAGGAGTTAGAGACCAGCCTGGCCAACATGGTGAAACCCCATCTCTACTAAAAATACAAAAATTAGCCGGGCGTGATAGCACATGTCTGTAATCCCAGCTACTCGGGAGGCTGAGGCAGGAGAATCGCTTGAACCCAGGAGGTGGAGGTCGCAGTGAGCCGAGATCGCACCATTGCACTCCAGCCTGGGTGACAAAAAAAAAAAAAAAAAAAAGTAAAAAAAACTAATAATCCAATTTTAAACGGGCAAAAGATTTGAAAAGACATTTCTCAAAAGAAGAGATACAAATGGCAAACAGACCTATGAAAGATGCTCAATGTAGTGATCACAGAGGAATGCAAATCAAAACTACAATGAGATGTCATCTCAGCCCACTTAAAATGGCTTCAAAAACAGGCAATAACAAATGCTGGCTAGGATGTGGAGAAAAGGGAACCTTTGTACACTGTTGGTGGAATGTAAATTAGTACAGCCACTGTGGAGAACAGTTTGGAGGTTTCTCAAAAAATGAAAAATAGAGTTACCATATGATTCAGCAATCCCACCACTGAGTATATACCCAAAAGAAAGGAAATGAGTGTGTCGAAGGGATATCTACACTCCCATGCTTGTTGCAGCTCTGTTAACAATAGTCAAGATTTGAAAGCATTTAAGTGTCTATCAACAGATAATGGATAAAGAAAATGTGATTCTCATACACAATGGAGTACTATTCAACCATAAAAAAGAATAAGATCCCTGTGCAACAACATGGATGGAACCAAAATTCATTATGTTAAGTGAAATAAGCCAGGCACAGAAATATAAACATCACGTGGTCTCATTTATTTGTGGGACCTAAAAATAAAGACAATTGAACCCATTGAGATAGAGAGTAGAAGGATGGTTACCAGAGGTTGGGAAGGTTAGTGGGGGATAGGAGGAGGTGAGATCCTTAATAGGTATCAAAAAGTTAAAATGAATAAATAAGGCCTAGTATTTGACTGTACAACAGGGTGGCTACCATTAATATAATTTAATTGTGCATTTTCTATTAAGAATAGCAAAGACATGAACACAACCTAAATGCCCATCAACGATAGACTGGATAAAGAAAATATGGTACATATACACCATGTAATACTATGCAGCCACAAAAAGGATGAGATCATGTCCTTTGCAGGGACATGGACGGAGTTGGAAGCCATTATCCTCAGCGAACTGATGCAGGAACAGAAAACCAAACACCACACGTTCTCACTTATAAGTAGGAGCTAAATGATGAGAACACAGGGACATATTGGGGGGAAAACACACATTGGGGCCTGTTGGAGCAGGGGTGAAGGCAGGCAGAGCCTCAGGAAAAACAGCTAATGCATGTTGGGCTTAATACCTAGGTGATGGGATGATCCATGCAGCAAACCACCACAGCACACATTTACCTATGTAAAAAAAACCCTGCACATCTGGCACATGTACCTCTGAACTTAAAATTGAAAGTTGAAGAAAAAAATTAAATAATTTAATTGTGCATTTTAAAATAACTAAAAGAATGCAACTGGATTGTTTGTAACACAAAGGATAAATGCTTGAGAGTGCGGATACTCCATTTTCCATGATGTGATTATTACACATAGCATGACTCTATCAAAACATCTCATGTAACCCATGAATATATACAGCTGCTGTGTACCCACACAAATTGAAAATTAAAAATTATTTTAAAAAAGAAAATAAAAATAAATACAGTAAAAGAAACAATGAAGGATTAAAACAATACATTAGAAAATATATTTATAACACAAAAGTAGGTATTAATAAAGGAAGGATTGAAAAAGACATGAAACATAAAAAACAGGTAGAAAAATGGCAAATGAGAACATTACATTATTAGCAATTTCATTAAATGTAAACTGGTTGAACATTCAAATTAAAAATAAGAGATTCAGCCAGGTGCAGTGGCTCACACCTGTAATCCCAGCACTTTGGGAGGTTGAGATGAGTGGATCACCTGAGGTCAGGAGTTCAAGACCAGTCTGGCCAACATGGTGAAATTCCGTCTCTATTAAAAATACAAAAAAAAAAAAAAAAAATTAGCCAGGTGTGGTGGCAGGTGCCTGTAGTCCCAACTACTTGGGAGGCTGAGGCAGGAGAATTGCTTGAACCCAGGAGGCAGAGGTTGCAGTGAGCCGAGATTGTGCCATTGCACTCCAGACTGGGTGACAAGAGTGAAACTATGTCTCAAAAAAAGAAAAAAATGAGATTAGCTGATTTAAAAGCAAGATTCAACTATATGCTGTCTATGAGAGACTTTAGATTTAAAGACACAAAGAGGTTGAAAATAAAAGTATGAAAAAAGATGTACCAGTCAAACTGTAACTAAGAGAGACCTAGAATGACTATATTATTAAAGTAGACTTTAAGACAAAAAATTGTTACTAAAGACTAAGAAGGACATCTTACAATGATAAAAGAGTTAATCGGCCAGGCATGGTGTCTCATGCCTGTAATCCCAGCACTTTGGGAGGCCAAGGTGGGTGGATCACTTGAGGTCAGGAGTTCGAGACCAGCCTGGCCAACATGGAGAAACCCTGTCTCTACTAAAAATACCAAAATTAGCCAGACATGGTGGCATGCACCTGTAATCCCAGCTACTAAAGAGGCTGAGGCAAGAGAATCACTTGAACCCGGGAGGTGGAGGTTGCAGTGAGCTGAGATCGTACCACTGTACTATAGCCTGAACAACAAAGTGAGACTCTGTCTCAAAAAAGAAAGAGTTAATTCATCAAAAACATGTAAGAATTATAAACATATATGCACCAAACAACCCCAAATTCTAACAGAATTGAAACTAACAGAATTGAAGGAGAAAATAGTCAATTCAACAGTAGTTGGAGATTAATTAACCCACTTTCAATGGTGGTTAGAATAGCTAGACAGAATGTCTTCCAAAAAATGGAGGACTTGAACAAGGTATAATCCAGTTTCCAGAGATCTAAAGAACCTCCATTTATTAATAAAATAATACACATTCTTCTCAAGCACACGAGTAACATTTGCCAGGATAAAACATATGTTACACCATAAAGCAAGTCTTAATAAAGTATAAAAGACTGTAATGGTACAAATTATACTATGTGACCACAGTGAAATGAAATTAGAAATTAATAACATGAAAATTTGGAAATTTCACAAGTATAAGAAAATTGAGCACAGTTGTAAATAATTAAAGGTCAAAAAGTAAATTACAAAAGAAATTTGAAAATGCCTTGAGATAAATGAAAATAAAAACACAGTACACCAGATCTTAGGAGATGCAGTAAAAATAGTGCCTAGAGGGAAATGTATAATTAGAAATGCCTATTTTTTTTAAAAAAAGATAGATCTCAAATCAAAACCAAAACTTTATCTTAAAGAGCAAAAAAAAAAAAAAAAAAAAAAAAAAAAAAGCAAATCCGAAGCAAACAGAAGAAAAGAAATAATAAATATTACAGAGAAAATAAAGGAAATAGAAAATAGAAAAACCATAGAGAAAATCTGTAAAACCAAAAGTTGGTTCTTTGAAAAGACCAACAAAATTGACAAAACTTTAGCTAATCTCACCAGGCAAGGAAAAAAAAAAAAACCTCAGCCGGGTGTGGTGGCTCATGTCTGAAATCCCAGCACTTTGGAAGGCTGAGGCAGGTGGACTACCTGAGGTCAGGAGTTTGAGACCAGCCTGGCCAACATGGTGAAACCTCGTCTCTACTAAAAATACAAAAATTAGCCAGGTGTGGTGGCACACACCTGTAATCCTAGCTACTTGGGAGGCTGAGGCAGGAGAATCACTTGAACCCAGGAAGCAAGGTTGCAGTGAGCCGAGATTGCAGCACTGCACTCCAGCCTGGGTGACAGAGCAAGACTCTGTATCCAAAAAAAAAAAAAAAAGAAAGAAAGAAAGAAAAGAAAAAACAGACTAAAATTACTAACATCAGAAATGAAAAATGGGACACTATTAATAACTTTACAAAACAAAAAATATTATAAGGTGTTTTTGACTGAATGTTCCCCCTCACTGTCTCTAAATCCACATGCTGAAGCCCTAGCTCTCAATATGATGATATTTAAAGATGGGATAAGGGTAAGGTAAATAGGGTTAGGTTAGGTCATGAGCTTGGGCCCTCATCATGGGATTAGTGGACTTAGAAAAAGAAGGAGAGATGAGATCATGGCAGACAGGAGGCAGGACTAGATTGAAGCTCCCACTTGGACAGACACAACAGCCTGTGGAGGCTTGTACTGTGAACTTTTGCTCCAGTATGACTGTAGAAATATATTAGGAAAGCCAAGAGAACCCATATATCTTCCGAAAGAAGTGGATTGTTCCTGCAAGACTCTGGAGACACCCCAAATACTGTGAGTGCCCAAACTCTGCAAGTGGGAAAGGAAGGTTGTTCATCCATGAACATACATCCCCACTGGGGAACCTGAAGGTCTAGATTATGGGAGAAGATTCTGACCTTACCTGGAGCTGAGTCAATTTAGACAGCTGAGTGAAATACAGAGGTAGAGGAAGCAGCAGGAAAATCTCTGTGGGCTTGCTGGGTCCCTTAGCAAGACATTTCTGCCTCACCTCACAGGCATCCTTGAGGAGAGCTACCAGAGTCACTGGGAAAAGGCCACAGGGAGAAGAAAAGCACCAGCTGAACTTTGTAACAATTTGAACGAATTTAGAAGCCTCCTGGCCAGAAACTGGGGGAGGGTGTGAATCTGGTGTGCATACTCCACAGGTGGGAGAGGAAGGAAAGCCCTAGTTATTTTCGCAGCTGGGAGGTGGGTAGCCTGGGGCAAGTTCTCAGTCCTGCTGGCCCACTGCCTGGAAACAGACTTGTTGCTGTTGGGGGTGGGAGCGTGGTGGAAGTGAGATCAGCCCTTTGGGTTGGGTGGGAGCTGGGTGAGGCCTGTGACTGACAGCTTTCCCCCACTTCCCTGACAACCTGCATGACACAGCAGAGGCAGCCATAATCCTCCTGGAAACAAAACTCCATTGACCTAGGAACCTCACCCCCACCCCCAACAGGAGCCGCAGCAAGACTTATCCAAGTAGAGTCTGAGCTCAGACACACCTAGTCTTGCCCCCACCTAATGGTTCTTCCCTACCCACCCTGGTAACTGAAGACAAAGGACATAAACTCTTGGGAGTTCTAAGGCCTCTCCCACCACCTGTTCCTCCACATACTACCACAGCTGATGCTCTCTTGAAAGCACCACCTCCCAGCAGGAGGCCAAACAACACAAAAATAGTGCAATAATCAACCAAAGCTAAGGACCCTCACAGGGTCCATTTGATACCCCTGCCACCTCCACCAGAGCAGGTGCCAGTATCCATGGCTGAGAAACCCACAGATTGTTCACATCACAGGACTCTGTGCAGACAACCCCCAGAGCCTGTCTACTAGAGCAAGTCTACTAGCCCAGAGCCTGGTAGGCTTGCTGGATGGCTAGAAGAGAGATAACAATTACTATAGCTCAGCTCTCAGGAAGCCACATCCCTAGGAAAAGGGACAACAACAAGAAAACACCCCGTGGGACAAAAGGAACTGAACAACAGCCTTGAGCCTGAGATGTTCCTGCTGACAAAGCCCAAATGAGAAGGAACCCGAAAATCAACTCTTGTAATATGACAAAAAAAAGGTTTTTTAACACCCCTCAAAAATCATACTAGCTCTCCAACAATGGATCCAAACCAAGAAAAAATCCCTGATCTACCTGAAAAAGAATTCAGAAGGAGGTTAGTTATTAAGCTAATCAGGGAGGCACCAGAGAAAGGTGAAGCCCAATGTAAGGAAATCCAAAAAATGATACAAGTGAAGGGAGAAATATTCAATGAAAAAGATAGCATAAATAAAAATCAATCAAAACTTCAGGAAACAGTGGACACACTTATGCAAATGCAAAATGCTCTGAAAAGTCTCAGCAATAGAATTGAACAAGCAGAATAAAGAACTTCAGAGCTTAAAGACAAGGTTTTCAAATTAACCCAATCCAGCAAAGACAAAGAAAAAAGAATAAGAAAATATGAACAAAGCTTCCAAGAAGTCTGGGATTATATTAAATAACCAAATCTAAGCATCTTCAGCGTTCCTGAGGAAGAAGATAAATCTAAAGGCTTGGAAAGTGTATTTGGGGGAAAAAAATCAAGGAAAACTTTTCTGGCCTTGCTAGAGAACTAGACATTATACAAGAAGCTCAAAGAACATCTGGGAAACTCATCACAAAAAGATCATTGCCCAGGCACATTGTCATCAACTTATCTGAAGTTAAGATGAAGGAAAAAATATTAAAAGCTGTGAGGCAAAAACACCAGGTAACCTATAAAGGAAAACCTATCAGATTAATAGCAGATTTCTCAGAGAAAGTCTACAAGCTAGAAGGGATTGGGGCCCTGTCTTCAGCCTTCACAAACAAACAATTATCAGCCAAGAATTCTGTACCCAGTGAAACTAAACTTTGTAGATTAAGGAAAAATACAGTCTTTTTCAGACAAACAAATGGTGAGAGAAATCACTACTACCAAGCCAGCACTACAAGAACTGCTAAAAGGAGCTCTAAATTTTGAAACAAATCCTGGCAACACATCAAAACAGAACCTCTTTAAAGCATAAATCTCACAAGACCTACAAGACAAAAATACAATTAAAAAAAAAAAAACCCAAGATATACAGGAAACAAATAGCATAATGAATGGAATGATAGCTCACATCTCAGTCAAACGTTCAATGTAAATGGCCTAAATGCTCCACTGAAAAGATACAGAATTGCAGAATGGATAAGAATTCACCAACCATCTGCTGCCTTCAAGAGACACACCTAATACAAAAGGACTCACGTAAACTTAAGGAAAGGAATGGAAAAAGACATTGCATGCAAATGGACACCAAAAGTAAGCAGGGGTAGCTGTTATTATATCAGACAAAACAAACATTAACGCAACAGCAGTTGAAAAAACAAAGAGGGTCATTATATAATGATAAAAGGTCTTGTCCAACAGGAAAATATCACAATCCTAAATATATATGCACCTAACACTGGAGTTCCCAAATTTGTAAAAGAATTATTAATAGAAGTAAGAAATAAGATAGACAGAAACACAATAATAGTGGGGGCCTTTAATACTCCACTGACAGCACTAGACAGGTCATCAAGACAGAAAGTCAACAAAAAACAATAAATTTAAACAATACCCTGGAACAAAGGGACTTAACTGATATACACAGAACATTCTACCCAACAACCACAGAATATACATTCTATTCAACAGTGCATGGAACTTTCTCCAAAAGACCATATGATAGGCTGCAAAACGAGCCTCAATAAAGGTAAGAAAATTGAAATTGAATTCAAGTATTCTCTCAGACCACAGTGGAATACAACTGGAAATCAACTCCAAAAGGAACCTTCAAAACCATGCAAATACATGGAAATTAACCTTCTCCTGAATGATCACTGGGTCAAAAATGAAATCAAGATGAAAATTTAAAAATTCTTCTAACTGAATGACAATAGTGACACAACCAATCAAAACCTCTGGAATACAGCAAAGGCAGTGCTAACAGGAAAGTTCATAGCCCTAAATGCCTACATCAAAAAGGTTGGAAGAGCACAGACAATCTAAAGTCATACCTCAAGGAACTAGAGAAGCAAGAACAAACTAAACCCAAACCCAGCAGAAGAAAGGAAATCACCAAGATCAGAGCAGAACTAAATGAAATTGAAACAAACAAAAAATACAAAAGATAAACAAAACAAAAAGTGCTTCTTTGAAAAGATAAATAAACTTGATAAACCATTAGAAAGATTAACCAAGAGGAGAGAAAATCCAAATAAGCACAATTAGAAACGAAATGGGAGCTATTACAACTGACACCACAGAAATACAAAAGATCATCAAGGCTACTATGAACACCTTTATGTGCATAAATTAGAAAACCTAGAAGAGATGGATAAAGTCCTGGAATGATACAACCTTCCTAGCTTTAATCAGATAGAATTAGGCACTCTGAACAGACCAGTAACAAGTAGAGAGACTGAAATGGTAATAGCAACAATTACCAACAACAAAAAAAGTCAAGGACCAGACGAATTCACAGCAGAATTCTAAGAGACATTCAAAGAAGAATTGGTACCAATCCTATTCATGCTATTCCACAAGACAGAGAAAGAGGGGACCCTCCCCCCAAATCATTCTATGAAGCCAGCATAACCCTAATACCAAAACCAGGAAAAGACATAACAGAAAAAGAAAATGAGAGGTGACAGTGTGCTGGCAGTGCTCACAGCCCTCACTTGCTCTGGGCGCCTCCTCTGCCTGGGCTCCCACTTTGGCGGCACTTGAGGAGCCCTTCAGCCTCCCGCTGCACTGTGGGAGCCCCTTTCTGGGCTGGCCAAGGCCGGAGCTGGCTCCCTCAACTTGCGGGGAGGTGTGGAGGGAGAGGCGCGGGTGGGAACCGGGGCTGCGCCTGGTGCTTGAGGGCCAGCGCGAGTTCCAGGTGGGCGTGGACTCAGCGGACCCCGCACTCGGAGCCACCGGCCGGCCCCACCGGCCCCACCGGCCCCGGGCAGTGAGGGGCTTAGCACCTGGGCCAGCAGCTGCTGTGCTCAATTTCTCGCCAGGCCTTAGCTGCCTTCCCACGGGGCAGGGCTCGGGACCTGCAGCCCGACATGCCTGAGCCTCCCTCCCACTCCGTGGGCTCCTGTGCCGCCTGAGCCTCCCCGAGGAGTGCTGCCCCCTGCTCCAAGAGCCCAGTCCCATCCACCACCCAAGGGCTGAGGAGTGTGGGCGCATGGCTCGGGACTGGCAGGTAGTTCCACCTGCAGGCCCCGTGGGGGATCCACTGGGTGAAGCCAGCTGGGCTCCTGAGTCTGGTGGGGACATGGAGAACCTTTATGTCTAGCTAAGGGATTGTGAATACACCAGTCGGCACTCTGTATCTAGCTACTCTGGTGGGGTCTTGCAGAACCTTTGTGTCCACACTCTGTATCTGGTGGGGACATGAAGCACCTTTGTGTCTAACTCAGGGATTATAAATGCACCAATCAGTGCCCTGTCAAAACAGACCACTCAGCTCTACCAATCAGCAGGATGTGGGTGGGGCCAGATAAGAGAATAAAAGCAGGCTGCCGGAGCCAGCAGTGGCAACCCGCTCGGGTCCCCTTCCACAGAGTGGCAACTTGCTTGGGTCCTCTTCCACACAGTGGAAGCTTTGATCTTTCGCTCTTTGCAATAAATCTTGCTACTGCTAACTCTTTGGGTCCACACTGCCTTTATGAGCTGTAACACTCACGGCGAAGGTCTGCGGCTTAACTCCTAAAGCCAGCAAGACCACGAGCCCACAGGGAGGAAGGAACAACTCCAGACGCCCGCCTTAAGAGCTGTAACACTCACCGGGAGGGTCTGCAGCTTCACTCCTGAGCTAGCGAGACCACGAACCCACCAGAAGGAAGAAACTCGGAACACATCCGAACATCAGAAGGAACAAACTCCAGACATGCCGCCTTAAAGAACTGTAACACTCACTGCAAGGGTACTTGGCTTCATTCTTGAAGTCAGTGAGACCAAGAACCCACCAATTCTGGACACAAAAACTACAGACCAATATCTCTGATGAACATAGATGTTAAAATCCTTAACAAAATACTACCTAACCAAATCAAACAACATATCAAAAAGATAATCCATCATGATCAAGTGGGTTTCATACCAGGGATGCAGCGGTGGTTTAACATATGCAAGTCAATAAATGTGATACACCACTTAAACAGAATCAAAAACAAAAATCACATGATCATCTCAATAGATGCAGAAAAAGCATTCAACGCAATCCAGCATCCCTTTATGATTAAAACTCTCAGCAAAATCAGCATACAAGGGACATACCTCAATGTAATAAAAGCTGTCTATGACAAGCTCACAGCCAAAATAATACTGAATAAAAAAAAGTGGAAAGCATTCCCTCTGAGAACTGGAATAAGACAAGGATGCCCACTCTCACCACTCCCCTTCAACATAGGACTGGAAATCCTAGCCAGAGCAATCAGACAAAAGAGAGAAATAAAGGACATACAAATTGGTAAAAAGGAAGTCAAACTGTTGCTGTTTGCTGATGATATGATCCTTTACCTAGAAAACCATAAAGACTCCTCAAGAAAGCTCCTAGAAGTGATAAAAGAATTCAGCAAAGTTTCTGGATACAAAATCAATGTATGCAATCAATAGCTCTTCTATACACCAACAGCAACCAAGCTGAAAATTAAATTAAGAACTCGACCACGGCCAGGCGTGGTGGCTCACACCTGTAATCCCAGCACTTTGGGAGGCCGAGGTGGGCAGATCACGAAATCAGGAGTTCAAGACCAGCTTGGCCAACATAGTGAAACCTCGTCTCTACTAAAAATACAAAAAAAATTAGCTGGGCATGGTAGCATGTGCCTGTAGTCCCAGCTACTCAGGAGGCTGAGGCAGGAGAATCACTTGAACCTGGGAGGTGGGGGTTGCAGTGAGCCGAGATTGTGCCACTGTACTCCAGCTTGGGCAATAGAGTGAGATTTCATCTCAAAACAACAACAACAACAACAACAACAACAAAACTCAACCCCTTTTACAATAGCTGCAAAAAAATAAAATAAAATGCTTAGGAATATACCTAACCAAGGAGGTGAAAGACCTCTACAAGCAAAATGGCAAAACACTGCTGAAATATATCATAGATGACACAAACAAATGGAAACACATTTCATGCTCATGGATAGGTAGAATCAATATTGTGAAATGGCCAGGTGCAGTGGCTCAGGCCTGTAATCCCCAAACTTTGAGAGGCTGAGGTGGGTGGCTAACTTGAGGCCAGGAGTTCAAGACCAGCCTGGCCAACATGGCAAACCCCCTCTTTACTAAAAATATAAAAATTAGTCAGGAGTGGTAGTGCACACCTGTAATTCCAGCTACTGAGGAGGCTGAGGCATGAGAATCACTTGAACCCAGGGTTCAAGTGTTGCAGTGAGCCAAGATCATGTGACTGCACTCCAGCCCAGATGACAGAGTGAGACTGTGTCTCAAAAAAAAAAAAAAAAATTGTGAAAATGACCATGTTGCCAAAACCAATCTACAAATTCAATGCAATTCCCATAAAAATACCATCGTTCTTCACAGAATTAGAAAAAACAATTATAAAATTCGTATGCAACCAAATAAGAGCCTCCATAGCCAAAGCAAGACTAAGCAAAAAGAACATATCTAGAGGCATCACATTACCTGATTTCAAACTATAGTATAAGACCATAGTCACCAAAACAGCGTGGTACTGGCATAAAAATAGGAACATAGACCAATGGAACAGAATAGAGAACCCAGAAATGAAGCCAACTGATCTTTGACAAAGCAAACAAAAATATAAAGTGGGGAAAGGACACACTCTATTCAACAAATGGTGCTGGGAAGATTGGCAAGCCACACGTAGGAGAATGAAACTGGCTCCTTATCTCTCACCTTATACAAAAATCAACTCAAGATGGATCAAGGACTTAAATCTAAGACATAAAACTATAAAAATTCTAGAAGATAACTTTGGAAAAACACTTTTAGACATTGGCTTAGGCAAGGATTTCATGACCAAAAACCCAAAAGCAAATGTAACAAAACAAAGACATATAGCTGGGACTTATTAAACTAAAGAGCTTTTGCATGGCAAAAGGAACAGTCAGCAGAGTAAACAGACAACCCACAGAGTGGGAGAAAATCTTTGCAATCTATACATATGACAAAAGACTAATACCCAGAATCTACAACAAATTAGCAAGGAAAAAAACAAACAATCCCATCAAAAATTGGGCTATTCTCAAAAGAAAATATACAAAAGGTCAACAAACATATGAAAAAATGCTCAACGTCACTAATGATCAGGGAAATGGAAATCAAAACCACAATGTGATACCATAATGGTATTACATTAATGGCCATAATCAAAAAATCAAAAAATAATAGATGTTGGCATGGATGCAGTGAACAGGGAACACTTCTACACTGCTGGTGGGAATGTAAACTAGTACAACCACTATGGAAAACAGTGTGGAGATCCCTTAAAGAACTAAAAGTAGAACTACCATTTGATCCAGCAATCTCACTATTGGGTATCTACCCAGAGAAAAAGAAGTCATCATATGAAAAAGATACTTGCACCCCCATGTTTTTAGTTGCGTAATTTGCAAGTGTAAAATCATGGAACCAACCCAAATGCCCATCAATTAACATGTGGATAAATAAACTGGTATAAGGCTGGGCATAGTGGCTCACGCCTGAAATCCCAGCACTTTGGGGGCGCTGAGGCAGATGGATCATTTGAGGTCAGGAGTTCAAGACCAGCTTGCCGAACATGGTGAAACCCTGTTTCTACTAAAAATAAATACAAAAAAATGAGCCAGGCATGGTGGTGCACATATGTAATCGCAGCTACTCAGGAGGCTGAGGCATGAGAATCACTTGAACCCAGGAGGTGGAGGTTACAGTGAGATGTGATTGTGCCACTTCACTCCAGCCTGGGTGACAGAATGAGACCCTGTCTAAAAAAAAAAAAAAAAGACGCAAAACTGGTGTGTGTGTGTGTGTGTGAATATATATATATATATGATGGAATACTACTCAGCCATAAAAAGGAATGAATTAATGGCACTCACAGTGACCTGGATGAGATTGGAGACTATTATTCTAAGTGAGGTAACTCAGGAGTGGGAAACTAAACATTGTATGTTCTCACTCATATGTGGGAGTTAAGCTATGAGGATGCCAAGACGTAAGAAGGACAAAATGGATTTTGGATACTCAGGGGGAAAAGGTGGGAAGGGGATGAGGGATAAAAGACCACAAATTGTGTACAGTGTATACTGCTCAGGTGATGAGTGCACCAAAATCTCAAAAATTACCACCAAAAAACTTACTCATGTAACCAAACATCAGCTGTTCCCCAATAACCTACGGAAATAAAAAAAAAAAAATTAAAAAAGAGGGAGAGATCTCATCTCTGTCTTCTTTCTAGTGCTCTCTCTTTACACGCATGCACCAAAGAAAAGCTTTGTGAGGACATATCAAGATAGTGGCTGTCTGTAAGTCAGGAAGCAAGCCCTCAAGAGGAAGTAAATCAGCTAGGACCTTGATCTTGGACTTCCCAAAGTCCAGAACTGTAAGAAATGAATTTCTGTTGTTTAAGTCACACAGTCTGTGATATTTTGTTACGGCAACCCAAGCCAACTAAGACATTAGGCATACTATGAACAATTATAAGCCAAAAAAGTAGATAACTTAGATGAAATAGACAAATTCCTAGAAACATACAAACAACCAAATCTAATTGAAAAAGGAATAGAACATCTGAAAAGATCAATAACAAGAGTCTGTATTAGTAATAAAAAAACTTTTGAAAAGGCCCAGGACTATACAGATTTACTGGTGAATTCTACCAAACGTTTGAAGAAGAATTACTACTGATTCTTCATAAGCTTTTGCAAATAATAAAAGAGGAGGGAACAGTTTCTAACTCAATATTTGATGTCAGTACTTCCCTGATATAAAAGCAAGACAAACACATGACAAGAAAAGAAAACTACAGAGCGATATCTTTATAAATATGGAAGCAACATTGCTCAACCAAATACTGGCAAACTGAATTCAAAAAAACATATAAAAACATTTTAGACCACTCAGCATCCCCTTCCCATTCTTTCCCTTGTTCCCTCTCTTCCCCCTCCCAGAGCACCTTCCCCGTGAGGCTGCAGTAGTGGCAATGGGGTTCAACTGGGACCCGGTGAACAGGAGCGGGGGCTGGCAGACATGGCGGCCAACATGTACCAGGTAGGAGATTTTGTCTACTTTGAGAATTCCTCCAGCAATCCATAAATAATCAGGATAGAAAATCTCGACAAGACTGCAAGTGGCAACATGGAAGCAAAAGTAGTATGCTTTTACAGATTACGTGATATTTCGAACACACTGATAATGCTTATGGAGAAGCATGCTAAAGAAATTGAGGAAGAATCTGAAACAATAGTTGACCTTTACTTGACCAATACTCAGAAACATCAATCAAAACATAAGTTACTTTCTTTGTCACCCCAATATGAATCTTTGCCTTCAACACATATTAGGGGAAAATGCAGTGTTGGCTTATGAATGAGACAGAATCAGTATTGTCATATCTTCATAAAAAGGATACTTTCTTCTACTTATTGATCATGACCCCTCATCGAAAATGCTATTAGCTGATGAAGGTGAATTCAGAATGGGACCTAGATATCAAGTAGATGTCCCAGAAATGCTCATAGAAGGAGAATCAGATGAGAGGGAACAGTGAAAATGGAAAGTTAAAGTTTGGGGATCCAAATAGCCCACTTAAAGATTGATCAATTAACCAGTTTTTAATTGTAGCAAGTACTATTGGGACACTCCCTAGACCTCTCGATTGCAGCAGTTCTTTGAGGCAGCCTAGTTTGCATATGAGTACTGCTGCAGCTTCCCAAGACATCACCTTCTTTCATGCTATCAATACATTGTGTAGACATAGCTATGATTTGAGCAGTGCAATTAGTGTCTCAGTACCACTTGAAGAAGCTGTTTTATGCAGAGATAAATTGGAAGAATGGTCAGCCTCTTAAGCTAGCTTATTCGAAGAGGTACTGGAAAAAATATGGCAAAGACTTCAACGACATATGCCAAAAATTTTTCCCTTGGAAATCATTGACTAGCATCACTGAGTGTTATTTCTTGTGGAGAACTACTGACAGATATGTGCAACAGAAATGGTTAAAAGCAGCAGAAACTGAGAGTAAGCTGAAACAAGTATATATCCCAATTTACAGGAAACCAAATCCCAACCAAATATCTACCAGCAATGGCAAGCCTGGTGCTATGAGTGAAACCATGAGGTTGACATTCCTGCCTCAGAATCCCCTTGTAGTGCAAGCCTGGGAGGGCTGCTGTGCTACACAGTCTAACCAGTAGTATTCTTGGGGCCCACCTAATATGCAGTGCAATTTGTTGGCTTTATTGAGAAAAATATGGAGACCTGAAAATGCCCACCCAGTCAGAAGAAAAGTTATCTCCTAGCCCAATTACAGAGGACTCTCATGTTAGAAATGCTGCCAGGCCATTCAAGGGATGCCACTCCAAAACACTGTCAGTACAAAGTCTGCAGTGAAAACTCACCAAGCTTTCTTCCTTCATACTGTGTTTTTCACAAAATTTGCTCTCCATTTATTCAAAAGTATCCTCTGGCTGAAGCAGGCAGCAAGATGGCCACTTGTAGCTATTAATTTATGCTGCCATTAGGGCAGAATGTAAGCTTTTTTTTTTTTTTAGACAGGGCTTCACTGTATCACCCAGGCTGGAGTGCAGTGGCATGATCATGGATCACTACAAACTTCCTCTCCCAGGTTCAAGTGATTCTTCTGCCTCAGCCTCCTGAGTAGCTGGAATTACAGGTGGCTGCTGCCACGCCTGGCTAATTTTTGTATTTTTAGTAGAGACAGGGTTTCACCATGTTGGCCAGGCTGGTCTTGAACTCCTGACCTCAGGTCATCCTCCCACCTCGGCCTCCCAAAGTGCTGAGATTACAAGTGTGAGCCATTATGCCCAGCCACTGCTTTAAAATTCTTAATCTTATATGTTGTGCTTCTGACCATTTCCTCTCGCTCCTTTTTTTGTTTGTTTGTTTGTAATAAATGTAAGTTATTGTGTACAACCTTTTATTTGGTTTATTTTTTAACATTATTTTTGTCTGTTGCTATTTGTATCATGCCAATCTGAAAAAAATCAAAGCATTAAAAACTTCTGTTATCTTATCAGAGAATACTGCTCAGCAAAAGATTGGTGGGAGGTGATCCTATCCCACGGGGTTTTATGATGGAATTGCCTACAAAGCCCATAAGCACTTTTACCTACTAGGTAGTGCAACAAGATAACCCCTAAGGATGGTTGATATAGTATGGCTGTGTCCCACCCAAATCTCATCTTGAATTGTAATTCTGATAATCCCTATGTGTCATGGGAGGGACCAGGTGGGAGGTAATTGAATCATGGGGGTGGTTACCTCCATCCTGTTCTCATGATAGTGAGTGAGTTCTCATGAGATCTGATAGTTTTATAAGGGTTTTTTCTCCCTTTCACTCTGCACTTCTCCTTGCTGCCACCATGTGAAGAAGGGTGGATTTGCTTCCCCTTCCACCATGATTGTAAGTTTTGTGAGGCCTCCCTAGTCCTGCTGAACTGTGACTCAATTAAACCTCTTTCCAGCCAGGTGCAGTGGCTCACGCCTGTAATCCAAGCACTTTGGGGGGCTGAGGTGCATGGATCACCTCAGGTCAGAAGTTTGAGACCAGCCTGACCAATATGGAGAAACCCCATCTCTACTAAAAATACAAAATAATTAGCCGAACGTGGTGGGGCATGCCTGTAATCCCAGCAACTCAGGAGGCTGAGGCAGGAGTATTGTTTGAACCCAGGAGGCAGAGGTTGTGGTGAGCCGAGATTGCACCATTGCACTCCAGCCTGGGCAACAAGAGTGAAACTGACATAAAAAAACAAAATAAAACAACAAAAAAACCCTCTTTACTTCATAAATTACCCAGTCTCAGGTGTGTCTTTATCAGCAGTGTGAGAACAGACTAATACAGTAAATTGGTACCAGGAATGGAGCTGTTCGGGTAAACATACCCCAAAATGTGGAAGTGACTTTGGAACTGGATAACAGGCAGAGGTTGGAAGAGTTTGGAAGGGTTAGAAGACAACAGAAAGATATGGGAAAGTTTGGAACTTCCTAGAAACTTGTTGAATGGCTTTGAACAAAATGCTGATAGTGATATGGACAATAAAGTCCAGGCTGAGGTGGTCTCAGATGGCGATGAGGAACTTGTTGGGAACTGAAGTAAAGGTCACTTGCTATACAAAGAGACTGATGACATTTTGCCCCTGCCCTAGAGATCTGTGAAACTTTGAACTTGAGAGAAATGATTTAGTATATCTGGCAGAAGAAATTTTTAAGTGCCAAAGCATTCAAGAGAGAGTAGAACATAAAAGTTGGGAAAATTTGCAGCCTGATGATGCGATAGTAAAGAAAAACCCATTTTCTAGGGAGAAATTCAAGCCCACTGCAGAAATTTGCATAAGTAACAAGGAGCCAAATGTTAATCACCAAGACGATGGAGAAAATGCCTACAGGGCATGTCAGAGACCTTCAGAACGTCCCCTTTCATCACAGGCCCAGAGGCCTAGGAGGGAAAAATGACTTCATGGGCTGGGCCCATGGCCACCCTGCTCTATGCAGCCTCTGGACATGGTGCCCAGCATCCCAGCTGCTTCAGCTCCAGCCATGGCTAAAAGGGACCAATGTACAACTCAGGCTGTTGCTTCAGAAGGCGCAAGCCCTTGGTGGCTCCCACAAGGTGTTGGGCCTGTAGGTGCACAGAAGTCAAGAACTGAAATTTGGGAACCTTCACCTAGATTTCAGAGGATGTATGGAAACATCTGGATGTCCAGACAGAAGTTTGCTGCAGGGGTGGAACCCTCATGGAGAACCTCTGTTAGGGCAGTGTGGAAGGGAAATGTGGGTTCAGAGCCCCAACACAGAGCTCCCACTGGGGCACTGCCTTGTAGAGCTGTGAGAAGAGGGCCACTGTCTTACCCCAGAATTGTAGATCCACCAACAGCTTACCCCATGTACCTGGAAAAGTCACAGACACCCAATGCCAGCCCATGAAAGCAGCTAGGAGGGAGGCTGTACCCTGCAAAGCCACAAAGGTGGCACTGCTCAAGGCCATAGGAGCCCACCTCTTGTATCAGCATGACCTGGATGTAAGACATGAAGTCAAAGGAGATCATTTTGTAACTTTAAGGTTTAATGATTGCCCTGTTGGGTTTCAGACTTGGATGGGGCCTATAACCCCTGTGTTTTGGCCAATTTTCCCCCCATTGGAATGAGTGTATTTGCTCAATGCCTGTACCCCCAGTGTAACTAGAAAGTAACTAACTTGCTTTTGATTTTACAGGCTCATAGGCAGAAGGGACTTGCCTTGTCTCAGATAAAACTTTGAACCTGGACTTTTGAGTTAATGCTGGAATGAATTAAGATTTTGGGGGACTGTTGGGAAGGCAGGATTATGTTTTGAAATGTGAGAACATGGGATTTGGAAGGGGCCAGGGCATAATGCTGTGGTTTGGCTGTGTCCCCACCCAAATCTCATTTTGAATTGTAGTTACCATAATCCCCATGTGTCATAGGAGGGACCCAGTTGGAGGTAATTGAATGCTGTTCACATGACAGTGAGTGAGTTCTCATGGATCTGATGGTTTTAAATGGGGCTTTTCCTCACTTTGCTCTGCACCTCTCCTTGCTGCTGCCACATGAAGAAGGACATGTTTGTTTCCATTTCCATCATGACTGTAAGTTTCCTTAGGCCTCCCTAGCCCTGAAGAACTGTGAGTCAATTAAACCTCTTTCCTTTATAAATTACCCAGTCTCAAGTATGTCTTTATTAGCAGTGTGAGAATGGAATAATACGATGATGTTATAATGAAACTCCATAATTGAGACAGTGAGGTCCATTCATATGTAGATTAATTAGGTCTAAATAAAATTTGCCCAGCCTGGCTAACACAGTGGATCCCCACCTCTACCAAAAAATACAAAAATTATCCAAGTGTGGTGGCACATGCCTATAGTCTCAGCTCCTTGGGAGGCTGAGACATGAGAATTGCTTGAGCCCAAGAGGTGGAGGTTGCAGTGGGCCAAGATTACACTACTGCACTCCTGGGCAACAGAGCGAGACCCTGTCATAAATAAATAAATAAATAAAATTTGCCAATTTACACTTAAAAAAGGATTTTATACCATAACCAAATGAGATTTATCACGGGAATGCAAGGTTGGCTCAACATAAAGAAATCAATCAATAGGCTATACCATATTAATAAAGAAAAATCCCATATGATCATCTCAATTAATGCAAAAAATGCATTTGACAAAATGCAACACCATGTCATGATTTAAAAAAAAAAAAAAACACTTGGCAAATGGGGAGTAAAAGGGAACTTAACCTGATAAAGAGAATCTATGAAAACCCCAGAACTCATATAATATTTAATGATGAAAGACTGACAGTTTTACTCCTAAAATCAGAAAAAAGACAATGGTCTTCCAGTCTGATATTACTTTATGATTATAAAGTCATGTGTGTTGTAATTTAAAATACTTTCTATAAAGTCTAGATGTGGTGGCACATGCCTGTAATCCCAGCACTTTGGGAGATTGAAGTGGGAGGATTGCTTGAGGCCAAGAGTTTGAGACCAGCCTGGGTAACATAGTGAGACCCTGTCTCTACAAAAAATTAAAATATTAGCTGGGTGTTGTGGCATGTACCTGTAGTCCTACCTACTTAAGAGGCTGAGGCAGGAGGATTGAGAGGATCAATTGAGCTCAGGAGTTTGAGGTTGCAGTGAGCTATGATTGCACCACTACATCCAGCCTAGGTAATAAAGTGAAATATTGTATCTAAACAACAATAACAACACTTCTTAAAGGATATGCATGGTGTAATCCAATTTTCATTCTTTAACAAGTATATGTGATGCACAGAAATGAGTTTAGAAGGCTGTATACCAAGATATTGGCAATGGTAATTGGGATGGTGGCAGTGTTGATGATGTATATAGCTTATATATATATTTTAACAACAACTTTATTGAGATGTAACTCAGATGCCATACAATCCACCCATATTTAAAGTATACAATCCAGTGGTTTTTGGCACAGTTATGCAAGCATAACCACTATCTAATTCCAGAATATTTTATCACCCTAAAAAGAAACCTTCTACTCATTAGAAGTCACTCCCCACTTCCTTCTCTTCCAGCCCCCAACAACCACTAACCATCTTTCTGTTTGTATGAGTTTACCCATTCTGGATACATGCTATGTAAATGGTATCATATAATATGTATTTTTTTGCATGTCTGGCTTCTTTCATGTGTCATCGTGTTTTCAAGGTCCATCCATATCATAGCATGTATCAGTACTTTATTCCTTTTTACAGCTAAACAATATTCCATTGTATGGATATACTATATTTTGTGTATGCTTTTATCAGTTGATGGACATTTGGGTTGTTTCTACTTCTTGACTATTATTATTAATGGTGCTATGATCATTCATGTACAAGCTTTTGTGTAGACATATATTTTCATTTATCTTGGATATATAGTAGGTGTGTGTTTAACATCTTAAGATATATAGTAGGTATGTGTTTAACATGTTAAGAAATTGCAAAGCAGTTTCCAAAATGATTGCGTATTTTATATTTCCATCAGCAATATATGAAATGTATGAAAGTCCTAGTTGCTCTATATCCTCTCCAATATTTGGTTTGATTAGTCTTTTAAATTTTAACCCTTCTAATGGATGTGTCATAGTATCTCATTGTGCTTTTAATTTGCATTTGCCTGATGATTAATGATGTTGAGTGTCTTTTCATGGACTTATTGGCTATTAGTGTATCTTCTTTTTTAAAGTGTCTTGCCAAGACTTTTGTTCCTGTTTAAAATTGGGTTTTCTTTTTGATACCTATTTGTAGAAGTTTTTATATATTCTGAACACACATCTTCATGAATATTTTCTATAGTTTGTGGCTTGCCATTTCATTTTTCAACTTTGAGTCAAGGTCTACTGTTATACTCCAAACACTGGGCAGACCTCAAGCTTTGTCTTCTGTTCTCCACCCCACTTCCTGTGAAACCATTATAAATGCAATGTCAAGATCACTACAGTTTAGCATATGTTCTTAAGGCAAAAGCCTTAGCACTTTTCTCACCTCTTAGGAGGTTCCATGTTCACTTTATTTTTAGTTTCTGGGAGCCTTTACTTTCTTGGCAGTTCAGTAATGTGTTTGAAAGTTTATTTGTTTATATATATATATATATATATATTTTTTTTTTTTTTTTTTTTTTTTTTTTGAGATGAAGTCTCACTCTGTCACCTAGGCTGGAATGCAGTGGCGCAATCTCAGCTCACTGCAACCTCCACTTCCCAGGTTCAAGTGATTCTCCTGCCTCAGCCTCCTGAGTAGCTGGGGTTACAGCCGCACACCACCACACCTGGCTAATTTTTGTATTTTTAGTAGAGACGGGGTTTCACTATGTTGGTCAGGCTGGTCTCGAACTCCCGACCTCGTGATTCACCTGCCTCGGACTCCCAAAGTGCTGGGATTACAGGCATGAGCCACGGCGCCTGGCTTGTTTATATTTTATATGGCAGCAGTATTACTTTGAGGGAGAGGATGATAGCTTCCCTTGCAGCTAGCACTGATCATGTGACATAGTTCTGGCCAATAAGAGAAGAGGAAGTCTGTGGGCAATGATCCTTTCCTCTTCCTTCCACTTTTCTGCTTCGAATATAGATGTGAGAACCAGAGATGAAGCACCCATCTTTAATTCATTAGGAAGTAACACATTTGCTAAGAATGGCTAAATAGAAATAAAACAGAAACCATAAACAATGATGACATCATGAGCTGTGGGACCAATCCTGGGTTGCCTAACTCCAAACTTCTTAGTGAAAAGTTATATACTCTAATTTGTCTAAACTACTGTTGGTTGGGTTTTCTGATACTTACAGTCAGAAATTAAAGTTATTTTTGAGATTTAATATTTATATAATCATTCATCCATCTAATCAATAAGCATGTATTAAATACATATCAAGTGCCAGACATTGTTTATAATAGAGTTTCTCATTAGGGGTGGTATTACTATTAGTTAGCATTTTAAACATTTGTGAGAAAGTTTTTGTAGTGTTACAACTGGAAGCAACTAACATTTAGTGGATTGGTACTGGGAATACAATATTTCTTTTTTTACATCTTATTATTTTTTTTTTTTTTTGAGACAGAGTTTTGCTCTTGTTGCCCAGGCTGAAGTGCGATGGTGCAATCCTGGCTCACTGTAGCCACCGCCTCCCGGGTTCAAGCGATTCTCCTGCCCCAGCCTCTCGGATAGCTGAGATTACAGGCATGCACCACCACACCCAGCTAATTTTGTATTTTTAGTAGAGACAGGGTTTCTCCATGTTGTTCAGGCTGGTCTTGAACTCCCGACCTCAGGTGATCTGCCCACCTCAGCCTCCCAAAGTGCTAGGATTACAGGCATAAGCCACTGCGCCCAGCCAATACAGTATTTCTTAAAATGCATAAGACTGTCCCATGCAGTAAGAATTGCCCTACATCTCGCATACTTTTCAATGTCCACCAAAGACATATCTCTAGCTGAAAAAAGTGTTTTTAATGATCTAAAATTAGAACTTAATTCATTTTGCAAATAAATACCAAGTAGTTTCAACATGTGTTTAATAGATTTAAATTTTCCAGAAATTTTTTTTAAAGAGACAGGGCCTTGCTCTATTGCCCAGGCTGGAGTGCAGTGGCATGATCATAGCTCACTGCATCCTCAAACTCCTAGATTCAAGCAGTCCTCCAACCTCAACCTCAGTCTCCTGAGTAGCTAGGACTACAGGGGTAGTCCTACCATGTAGCATGGTAGTAGTAACTACCATGCCTAGCTTTTGTTTTTTTTTTTTTTTTTTTTTTAGAGATGGGGGTCTCCCTATGTTGCCCAGGCTGGTCTTGAACTTTGGCTTCAAGTGATCCTCCTTCCTTGGCCTCCTAAAGTGCTGGTATTACAGACATGAGCCACCAAGCCCAGCTTCCAGGAATATTTTGTTAGAAATATACCATAAGGTATTCAACATTTAGGAAAATCACATAATCACTAGCAATGCTGCATATGATTTTAAAGTTTCCAATATAACACACCTATATCAGACTACATGTATAGCTGTCTCATTTACATTTATTCTATATATTAGTGTAAGTAAGCATCTAAGTTATTTTGTCTAGAAGTCAAAACTAGATATTTACCTTTTGAAATACATACTATATTATAAAGAACTTTGCTTTTATTACTCCTTTACATAATCAGGCGTTATGTTGCTTTTTTAAATTATGTTCACTTGTAAGTTATATAGTCTATTTAGTTAATGACAGAATTGTAAGCAGGTCTTATAAAATATCTATAATAGGAAGGGAGTTGCGCCTGGATAGAGTTAAGAATCATTGGTTTTAATGGTAATTCCTTATCTTTAAAAAATTGTTGGCCAGGCGCAGTAGCTCATGCCTATAATCCTAGCACTTTGTGGGGCCAAGGTGGGAGGATCACTTGAGCCCGAGTTCAAGACAAGCCTGGACAACATGGCAAAACTCCATCTCTACTAAAGATACAAAAAATTAGCCAGGCATGTTGGCGTACCCCTGTAGTCCCAGCTACCTGGGAGAATGAGGAGAGAGGATCACCTGAGCCTGGGAGGTTGAGGCCGCAGTGAGCTGTGATCATAACACTGTACTCCAGTCTGGGTGACAGAGTGAGACCTTGTCTCAAAGAAAAAAAAATTGTTACATAGTATTTAATACTTTTCATTCAAGATGACAAGAAAATGCCTAAAAGCAAAGAAAATCCCTGGTTGCTTGGAAAACCTGACCCCCAGCTAGAATTCCCTGCCTATAGATTTTTAATTTCTGAGTACACTTTATGGCTCTTTGACTCAGATTGCATTTTACCCCGGTGGGCAGCAGAAGTTCCTGCCACTCTGCCAGCTCCTGGTGACTACTGGGGAGGGTTGTGAAGTCACCTCATTCCAGCAGCAAATCCATATGGCTCTGCAGCAATTTGATTCTTGCCTCCTCAGAGGAAAAAATTTGGCTAAGGGGCATAAGGCAGAGTGAGAGACAGGGGCAAGTTTTAGAGCAAGAGTGAAAGTTTATTTAAAGTTTTAGTACAGGAATGAAAGGAAGAAAAGTACACTTGGAAGAGGGCCCGGCAGACCACTTGAGAGATCCAAGTGCCCCGTCTGTCCCTTGACTTGGGGTTTTCTACATTGGCACGGTTCTGGGGTTGGCATTTCTTCTTCCTTGATTTTTCCCTTGGAGTGGGCTGTCCATATGTGTGATGGCCCGCCAGCACTTGGGAGGGGCTGCATGTGCAGTGTGTTTACTGAAGTTGTGTGCATGCTCACCTGGGGCATTTTTTCCTTACCAGTTGAGCGTTCCTAGAGGAAGGTCATATACCAGTTAAACTCTGCCATTTTGCCTCTTAGTGTGCATGTTTGAGCCCATTCGCCCAACTCCTGAAATTCTATCGGAAAGCTACTGATCACCAGCTTCGGGTATTTTCTGTCTATTGGGAGGCTCTTTTCGTGGTGCCAGCTGCAACCAATTATTTTGGAGAGACAGTTTAACAACAACCTGACCATCACCTGATGGTCACCTGACATTCCTGGTGGGGGCCCTCTCCTGCCCTGCTCGTGTCTGCCTAACTACCACTCTAAAAACCTAAGAACTTGGGTGTATTTCTCTTGAAGTTTGACACCATTCCTCTGAAGAGGAAAACACAATTAAGGAGGACTTACTGACTTACAGATGGAGAATGAATGAAAGAAGAAATGCAACTTGTTTAAGATCATGCAAAAAGCAGTGAGTGTTCAGAGGTAGGAACCAAATCTAATTTTCCAATTCCTGAAGCTAAATTTGGCTTAACCCATTAGTGTATGTTTTATATTTATTTATTTATTTACTTATTTTTGAGACAGAGTCTCACTCTATCACCCAGGCTGGAGTGCAGTGTCACAATCTCGGCTTACTGCAACCTCTGCCTCCTGGGTTCAAGCAATTTTCCTGCTTCAGCCTTTCTGTGTAATTTTTATATTTTTGTATTATTAGTAGAGACGGGGTTTCATATGTTGGCCAAGCTGGTTGGAACTCCTGACTTCAGGTGATCCACATGCCTTGGCCTCCCAAAGTGCTGAGATTACAAGTGTGAGCCACCATGCCCAGCCTGTTTCCTATTAAAAAAAAAAAAAAAAAAAGACATGAGAATATCTGTGTATGGTCAGAAAGACCTCTCTCCTCTTGAAGTTTAATAACTTAAAAAAAGTGGCTTACCACAGGCAACAATTGGAAAAATAGATAAATGGATAAATGGGATTACATCAAACCAAAGAGCTTCTGTATAACAAATAAACAATCAAAAGGGTGAAGAAACAACCTACAGAATGGGAGAAAATATTTGCAAACCATACAAAGAGGTTAATGTCCAAAATATATAAAGAACTTGTACACCTCAATAGTAAGAAAACAAATAACCCAATTTTATTTTATTTTATTTTTATTTTTTGCTGTTCCTTGCAGAGCTAATTCTTAGGCAGTGGGCCCAGGGTCAGCCCCAATTTTAAAATGGACAAAAAACCTGAATAAACATTTTTCCAAAAAAGACATACAAATGGCCAACAGGTATATGAAAAAATGCTTAATATCACTAATCATTAGAAAAATGCAAATTAAAATCACAATGATATATCACCTCATGCCTGTTAGAATGGCTATAATAGAAAACACAAGTGTTGGTGAGGATGTGGAGAAAAGAGAACGCTTGTACACTGTTGGTGGAAATGTAAATTATTGCAGCCATTACAGAAAAGAATATGGAGGTTCCTCAAAACAATTAAAAATAGAACTACCATATGATCCCGCAATCCCACTTCTGGGTATATATCCAAAGGATATGAAATTAGTATGTCAAAAAGATATCTGCTTGCCCATGTTTATTGCAGCATTGTTCACAATAACCAAGATATAGAATCAACCTAAGTGTCCATCAATGGATGAATAAAGAAAATGTGTATCTATACAATGGAATGCTATTCAGTCTTAAAAAAGAAGGGAATCTTGTCATGTGACAACATGGATAAACGTGGAGGACATTATGTCAAGTGAAATATGCCAGGCACGGAAAGACAATCTGAAAAAGTCAAACTCACAGAAGCAGACAGTAGAATTAGAATGGTGGTTATTAGGGGCTCATGGTTCCCCGTTGGTCGGGAAGGTCATGACATAAAATAGCAGGATTGGAGATATAGATGCTAGTCAAGAAAAGTCAAGAAATATAAATTTTGAGTTAACTATCAGAAATACATTCAGGAGATGTATTGTATGTTGCGGTGACTATTGTTAATAACATATTGAATATTTGAAAGTAGCTAAGAGAGTTGGTTTTAAGTGTTCTCAGCACAAAAAAATAAGTGAAGTAATGCATATGCTAATTAGCTTGATTTAGCCATTCCACAGTGTATGCATATATCAAAACATCATGTTGTACACCATACATATATACAATTTTTAGTCATCCGTTAAAAAAGGGAAAGAAAAGGTGGCTCACATTTCTCCCATTGAATCTTCTTTTTTTCTAAGTACAGTCATCCCTTCGTATCCTCAGGGGATTTGTTCCAGGACCCCCGAGGATACCAAAATCCATGGAAGCTCAAGTCCCTGATATAAAGTGGTGTAGCATTTGCTTATTATCTGAGCACATCCTCCTATACACTTTAAATCATCTCTAGATTACTTATAATGCCAACACAATGTGAATGCTATGTGAAGCATTGTTGTATTGCATTCTTTTGAATTGGCATTCTTTTTTATCATTGTCTTGTTATGTTTAATTATTTTTTTCCAAATATTTTCTAACTGAGACTGGTTAAATCCATGGATGGGGAACCACAGACACAACAAAGGACCAACTATAATTTCACTTGTATAAGTTCCTTATAAGTGAGGAGAGTGAAGGAAAGAAAATTTCAAAGGTCACAGAATTATTAATTGACAAGGTAGAAGCTCAGCTTCCTTAAGTTCTAGCCAAGCTTCTTTGCTATAGTAAAGTATTTATAAAGAAGTCAATGTTCAACTCTTATTAATATTATGGGTTTAAAATGTTTTCATTATCTAATTATACTTGGTCTCCTCTGATTTTGTTACCACTCCCCACTCATGCAACGTCATGCTCTCTTACTGGATACCTGATGGTTTCTTCCCTTTTATACTGGGATCTTTCCATTTGGCTATACCAGACAAATTTCGTTTAAGCAAATTATTAGAATCAGATGAGAAATTTTAAAGGCAATGTGACACTTTTTGCCTAAGACTTGGGCAAATGTCTGAAACTCTCTATACTCCAGTTCATTTTAGCTTCATATCTGTGATTGTTTGCTCTTTATAAATACTCACAACAGGGTTATAATATCCCAGGTATTAACTGAGCCTGTAAAATAAGAGTATTTTGTAAATTATGCCATTCATGTTTGCAACAAAAATAAAGTATCTTAAATTAACCCAGATATTTTGTTAACATTAGCCGATTGACCAAGAATACACAAGACATCTATGGAGGAAATTTTAAGACTTTTATAAAGGGCATAGATATGAATTTAGTACATGAAAAGACTTTATACTCTCAAACATAATATTTTAAAGATCTAATTACACTAACGTAAAAATCTATTAATTAATATATTTAAAGCAGTTGATTAAAATTCCAGTTAGATTTCGGGAGGAAATTTATACTCTAGAATTTATATGCCAACTAATTTGCTAGACTAAGTTGCCATTTTAAATGTAGACTCCTACTTTGTGATATTAAAACATAAACAGTAGTAATAAGGAGCAGGATGGCGTTTATTTGAATAAGGAATTGAAAAGGGAAGCAGAACTTCTATTCATAGAATAATGGATTTACTATAGTGTTAAGCTTTAGGCAATTATGGGAGCTGGCAGAAGAGTCTATATAAGCTTTTGCATCTGCATCTAGTGTTGACCTCAAGCATTTATAGGTCAGACAGACTAGCAGATGGAAAGGAAAGCTAGCTGTGGCTGAGAGGATGGGCAAACTGGAACCAGTGAAGACAAACTGGAGCTGGAACTGGAACCCACAAGACAAAGCAGAACCAGTGTGTGTCTCTTGCCATTTCCAACATCAGTGCTATGAGTGATCAGTAGAAGGTGGGACCTTTCACCATGGAACTGTCCACATACTTGGGGCAGAAATTGGAGAATCTGGTGGAGATTTGACAGGAGCTGGAGGAGCTGGATGTCTCAGTTGATTCAATAAGATAAGCCAGCAGATCAGTAACAATGCATGCAAGATGTTGCTATACCTGGCACTTTCTGAGGACCTTCAGAGCAGATAGATGATAGATAGGTAGATAGATAGATAGATAGATAGATAGATAGATAGATAGATAGACAGACAGACAGACAGATAGACAGATAGATAGACAGATAGCTGCCCCTTCACTTACCACTTTTCAAGTATCACACAAAATGCCTCCTGTGGCCAAAACAAACTGAGGACCATAAGGAAAAAATAATTATAGGAAATGTAATTCCAGTAAAACTAATCTGACACAGTTCAAAGCTATCACAATATTATATTGTTGGTTTGGTTCAAGAACAAACAGACAAAAAAGAACAGAAGTGAGTGCCAGGGACATGTTTATACAGAAACTTAATAGACGCTAAAGGAAAACTAGCTATATGCACACAAAGACTGGATCTTTATACAACATAATAAAAAATGGACTCCAGATAGATTTAAGAATAAATATGCTGTAATCCCAGCACTTTGGGAGGCCGAGGTGGGTAGATCACAAGGTCAGGAGTTCAAGATCAGCCTGGCCAAGATGGTGAAACCCCGTCTCTACTAAAAATACAAAAAATTAGCCAGGCATGGTGGCGGGCGCCTGTAGTCCCAGCTACTCGGGAGGCTGAGGCAGAGAATTGCTTGAATCCGGGAAGCGGAGGTTGCAGTGAACCAAGATCGCACCACTGCACTCCAGCCTGGGTGACAGAGCGAAACTCTGTCTCAAATAAATAAATAAATGAATAAATAAATAAATAAATAAAAGATTAAATATGAATGTTATAACTATAAATTTATAAAATAAAATATAGAACATTTTTGTGACTTAGGAGTAGGGAAGGGTTACTTATACAAAACTTCAGAAGCACAAGCTATAACAAAAGGAAAAAAAGTAAAGTAATTTGATTACACCTAAATTGAGGCTTTCTGTTGAACAGAGAATACTTTGGACAAGATTGCGTAGTTAGGCCTGGGTGTGGTGGTTGACACCTATAATCCCAGCACTTTGGAAGGCTGAGGCAGGAGGATCACTTGAGGCCAGGAATTTGAGACCAGTTTGGGCAACATAGTGAGACTCCATCTCTATTAAATTGAAAAATAAATATTTTTTAAAATAAAAATTTTTGAATGTACAAATAAAACCACAGTTGAGCAAAGGAATACAAAAAAACACTCAAGTGTATTAGCTGGATGCACACATATTTATTCCCACCCCCATTGTGTAAAAGCAGCCCTACTGCCTCCTAAAGAACAGGGTCCATGATCCCTGCGAAGATGATAACTTCTCTTCGTGTCTGCCAGTCCCTGGACACAAGGAGCATGAAATGCCTGATGGTGGTTGTTGTCTACATTTGCTGGATCTCCTAGCAAAACCGTGCCTCCTTTGGTAACCAGGACCCTAACGCTTCAGAGCCTAGGGTTGTGGGGAGAGAAAGTTCAAGTCTCCACTGAGTCTTTAGGAGTGATGGTAAGTGGGGTCACTCCTGCTTCTATTCCTTAGTTCTTGGACCCCTGATTTTTCTTACTGGAGATACAGTGTCATGTAAAAATGTTTTGATTCAATCTTCTGGGAGATGGAAGCCAATCTATCCTGATGCCCAGTAGCTGGAGCTCTTTCTGGAGAATGAAACCCCTTTTTGGTAAAGTATTGTCTCTAAGCTAGCATTTCAACTGTGTCTTCGGCATGACATTTCAATCTTCCAGACTGCCAGCTTCTGAGTGGTGTGGTATGTGATATGACCAGTGGATCCAATTGTCATAGGCTCACTCCTATACCTCCTTTGCAGTAAAGTGAACTCCCTGCTCTAACAGTGTCAGGAAAGGATCCTTTCCTAAGGAGAAAACATTTCACAAATTCCTGGATGGTGATGGTAGCTGAGGCTGTGCATGCAGGAAAAGTAGACCCACTCCCAAAACGTGTGTTTATTCTTATTAGAACAAACCTCTGGCCTTTCCAAGTTCGAAGGGGCTTGTAGTAGTTAACTTACCACTAAATTGTCTCCTTGAGAAACTATATATCAGATGCTCAGCATCAGTGTCTGCCCCTGGCAAGTTGGGCATTTGATGCCAGCAACAGCTAAATTCACCTTGGTAAGTGGGAACTCATACTATCTGGCCCATACATAACATCTGTCTCTCCTACCATGCCCATTTCATCATCAACCCATTGTGCCAGCACTGGGGTAGCTGATGACAGAAACTGGTGTAGTAATGCTGTCTACTTGGCTGTTTAGATCGATCTCCATGGTTAACGCTCTTTGGTGGATATGTGATACAAAGACTTTCTCACTTCATTCCTACTCCCATTTGTTCAACCACCTCCTTATCTCATTCCTTCAATCTTACTCTTTCATGGGCTCCTGCCCATGAGTCTGGATTTATTGTTACATCAAGCCGCTACTCCTTTTACACAAAGTGGATCAACAGGTGAATCATTCCAAGCTACCTATTAGAAAGATTGTCCTTGTCCCTCACTATAGTCTTTTAAAACCTCTTCGGAATGAGACTGCAGTTCAGTTGTTTCCATTTTTAAGAAACACATACTAAGCTCTTCCATTTCTAAATCAAGCTTTGGATTTTGGTTCTTCCATTAGCTGGTCATGAGAGATTCCCAATATGATCATAGTGAGGTGAAGGAGAGGTCTTAGTATGCAGTGGTGAAATTCATGGGGGTCTGGGCTACATGCTTATGCTGCTTGTTTTTTGCTAGTCCTTCTTATGCTTGGAGCTCATGCTTATCTTTAGATAACTGCTGTGGCGCTTAAGCAACCTTATGATTTGGAGATTCTGTGTGAATCAAGCTCATGTTGGGCATTTCTTGGAGGCATGACCATTGGTGTCTCCTGGTCAGGCATTTTTATGAATTCTATGAATGCCGGGCAGTATCCCAGGAGTTTTGTTTTGGTTTTTTCAAGTATATAATTCACTTTGCTCCAGAATCTCAGAAGCTGGCACTGTTATTCTCCTGCTGGGGCTTACTGTAGCCCCATTGCCACTTTGTATCTTTTCTTGCTACTGGTATTTCTAATACCACAGTATCTGCAGAGTCTTGTCGTCCAAGTAGTGGAGCTGCTAGTCCTCCACCTTGGATTTGGTACAGAAATCTTTTCTGCACTAGGACCTTCTTAAAGATGCCAATATTTCTTTCTTTTTCTTTTTTTTTTTTTTTTTGACAGGGTCTTGCTCTGTTGCCTAGGCTAGAGTGCAATGGTGGGATCACAGCTCAGTGCAGCCTCAACTGCCCAGGCTCAAGTGATTCTTCCACCTCAGCCTCCTGAGTAGCTGGGACTACAGGCTCATGCCACCACACCAGCTGATTTTTTTTTTTATTTTTTGTACAGATGAGGTTTTGCAAGGTTGCTCAGGCTAAAGATGGCAATATTTCTTATCAGTTGGTGCATGGGCTGAAGTATTCCCTAGTGCGGAATAAGCTATCTCCAGAATTGAGGGCAACGTATTATGCATAGAGGTTCCTTCCTTGTAGTGGAAGGTGCAAGATGTAATGGTTTGTCTTTTACTTTGAAATATGTGCCCTGATATATTAATACTTTTGACTACAGGACTCCTAAAATTTTGCTTACATGTCAGCCCCTGGTTCTCTATAGGCTTTATCTCATATCCTATGGAGCACATGTATCTTACTAAGTCCTCTAATGCACTAGCCATTTTTTATTCATTAGCTCCAATTAACATAATATCATTGATGTAGTAGGTCATTGTGAAGTTTTATAGGATGCCCAGATGGTCCATATCTCTCTGGACTGTATTATTACAGAAAGCAGAAGAATTAGCATAGCTTTGGGACAAAACCATAAATATGTCTTTTTACCCATCCCATGAGAATGCAAACTCTTTCTGATCAGAATATAAAAGAATGTTTTTGCCAAGTCAGTGGCTATGTACCATGTACCTGAAACCCTTTTCATCTCCTCTAGCAAAGGTATTAATTACATCTAGTCCTGTGGCTGAAATTAGGGAAACAACTTATTTAAGTTTGCAGTAAACTGACACTTTCCAGGAGCAATCTGGTTTCTTGTGGAGCGAAATTGGCAAGTTAAATGGAAATATGAGAGCATCTATTATCTCTGCATCCTCAAAAGTAGTACTAATTTCTGCCATCTACCAACCTGGGGTGGTTATATTGTTTTTGGTCCTTTGATGATATCTTAGTTCATTTGTGCTGCTACAACAAAATGCCACATATTGGGTAATATTTAAACAACAGAAATTTATTTTCTTGCAGCTCCAGAGGCTAGGAAGTCTAGGATTAAGGTGACGGAAAGTTTGATATCTGTCAAGGGCCTGTTCCCTGTTTCCAGGCTAGCACTTTTTTGCTGCATCCTCATATGGTGGAAGAGATGGAAGGGAATAAACCTGCTCCCTCAAAGCCTTTTATAAGTCCTAATCCTATCCAGGATGGCTCTGCCCTCACAATTTAATCACCTCCAAAAGGCCCTCCATCTGGCAGATCACTTGAGGTCAGGAGTTCAAGACCAGCCTGGACAACATGTCGAAAACTCATCTCTACTAAAACTACAAAAATTAGCTGGGCATGGTGGCACATGCCTGTAATCCCAACTACTTGGGAGGCTGAGGCAGGAGAATTGCTTGAACCCAGGAGGTGGAGGTTGTAGTGAGCCGAGATCACACCACAGCACTCCAGCCTGGGCAACAGAGCAATTCGCTGTCTCAAGAAACAAAACAAAACAAAACACCTCCCTCTTAATACTATCACATTAACCATTAAGTTTCAACACATGAATTTTGGGGGACACATTTAGACCATTTCAGATGGGATTGAGTAGAAGATGGGGTATTTTTAGAGGCTTCCACTTGGCATTTCCCACTATGAAATCCCTTACTCTACAGGCCAAAGACCCAAAGTTAAGGTTGTGCCAAGTACTACATAGGGCAATCCCAATTATACTTTTGTGAACCAGAGGAATGACAGCTAGTTGGGAAAACAAACCCAATAGGCCTGCTATAAGCAAGACTTTGGTCATAACACTGTAAGGCCTCATTCTAACAGGGAGACCATGATGTTACTTTGGGTCTCTGGATTTTGATGTCAGCTCAGACCTTTGCCTCCCACAATGTCCAAAATATTTGGGATACCTGAGTAAGTGGGCATTTGTCCCTTTGGAGAAAGACTAGCAGGTATTATTAACATGTATATTCGGCTGGGCACGGTAGCTCACACCTGTAATCCCAGCACTTTGGGAGGCCGAGGTGGGTGGATCACCTGAGGTCAGAAGTTCAAGACCAGCCTGACCAACATGAATAAACCCCATCTCTACTAAAAATACAAAATTAGCTGGCCATGGTGGCTCATGCCTCTAATCCCAGCTACTCAGGAGGCTGAGGCAGGAGAATCGCTTGAACCTGGGAGGCGGAGGTGAGCCGAGAGATGTCGCCACTGCACTCCAGCCTGGGCAACAAGAGCAAAACTCCATCTCAAAAACCAAAGAAACAAACACACAAAAAAATGTATATTTGGCATGAGGTTAGGGTCTATCCTTCTGGAAGCCTGGCCCTTTTTTCAGTCAATGGGTTCTGTAGCTGAAAACGAATTTAGATCCAGGGGCTAAATTGCTCTCAATTTAGTTGTCACCCATATTCAATTTCTTCTGATAGTACAAGCCGAGTTATACTCTTATTGCCAATATATTTGGCCCTATGGATACTGTATTCCAACCATCTCCTTTACTCTCTGCGGGTCAGGCCCTTTTGGTTATAACCCTATGAGCCTGCTACTCATTTAGATAATTATGTCAATGTGGCTTCTGGCAATTCCTACCATAACACACCCTCTATTGTTTTGGAATCCTAACATCCCCACCGCTTTTATTGAGTCTACTCTGTAATGGCCTCTCCTAATATTAGCCCTGTCTAATAAAGAAGTCCCAGCACTAAACATTTTAGTGATGCTGGTACACCTCTCACCTGTGCATTACTATGGCCTTGCTAATGGTGTGCACAATAGTCCCTCTCATGGTACATAATCATCTGGTGAGTCTTTCAGCATTACATAGATATTTAATGCCTATTTCAGCATGCCCATTTCCTTAAGCTTTTAATCCTTTCCTCCACTGCCTACCATAGCAATTCTGGCATTTCAACTTTAGTATGGTTTGTTATTTTCTGCATGCTTCTGGGATCTATACTAGAAGTGAGTTGCTACCATCTCCTCAGATCCTTGACAGAGTATTGAATCTTATATTTTTGGAGAGTGCCCCAAATAAATAAAGTCTCTCCTATCCAATATATTGTTCCAGATTGCTTAATGGTGCACCCTCAGAATCCAGTGCCAATAATGCCAACCAATACATTCTGTTTAGGTCTTGCAATTCCTTTGGGTAGAGCTTCTTTTCATCCTTATCAAGCCCAGCAAATCTGAAGCTGTATTACGTTGGAACTTAACCCTGGTTATAGATCTAGTGGCCAGGAAGGGAAATGGGAGCAAATCAGGAGGCAAATCATGTGCCTACAGGAAAAGCCCTCTCCATTGTCTTCAAGCAAGAAGGATGTGCTAACTCTTGGAGAGGGATGGTCACTTCTGCAGACCAGGAGAATTCAAAGAAGCCTAGGGGTTCAAAATCTTAAATGACATTCACCCAAATCTCCCCAGCACAAGGGACAGTGTCCTGTTTTTCCTAATCTTGGCCCTAACTTTAGCATAACAGAATTGCTTTAATTCCGCATTTCCTCTCTTGCCATTATTATTACTAATTAAGAAAAAAGCCCTCTCTGTCTGTATGTGTACAAGTGTACACACATGCATATACATCCAATGAAGTGAATATGAATTTAAAGAAATCTCTAGAAGAAAATATCAAACTTTTAATACTGGTTAAATACATGAAGGGGAGTACAATGAAAAGCTTTGGAGAAAGAAATTTGCACAATTTTCTATACATTCTTCCATGTCTAAATATTTTTTGCAAATATTTGTATAACATTTTAAAGTATTAGGAAAAGTAAAAGGATCAATCAACGTAGGGGAAGAGAACTGGAAGAGGGAAGAAAACTTTAGCCATGTCCTTTATTCTCTCCTAAGAAGTTTGACCTCACTTCACCCAACCCAAGAGGAGAGAATGAATGGGTGATGGGCATTGAGAGCTTGTGCGATGAGTCATTTCCTTGCCCCTGGAGAAGGTGGGAATGAGGAGAAGGGGGCTTACTGTCCATAGTCAGCCATACTCTTTCATTCCTCCTTCAGAAGGGGCCCAAGGGCTTGGGGATTGCAGCTCTGATCCAGGGACCATGAGAACCACATGAGAGGCATATGAACCTGGGTACATTGCAGAAGGATGATTCAACTAGGGACAGTCATGAGTGACACCACAGGAGGAGGTGTATCTGTGCAGAAACAGCTCTTCACAGCTTTTTGGAACATTGGCATGGTAGGAAAGGGCAAAATAATCTATATAAATAAAATTAAGTTTCTGTCTGTTAAAACAATTGATTAGACAGATTTTCAATACATTTGACAAAGGTATTTAGAATCACATATTGGTTTTCTGTAGCTACTATAGTAACAAATTACCACAGACCTGGTGGTTTCAAACAACAGGAATTTATTCTCTCACAGTTCTGGAGGTCAGAATTCCAAAATTGGGTTCATAAGGCAGAAATCAGGGTGTTGGCAGGAACATGCTCCCCCTAAAGGCTCTAGGGGCCTTGACTCTTCCAGTTTCTGGTGGCTGGCAGTATTCCTTGACTTGTGGCCATGTCACCCCAATTCTCCTATGACTTCACATCATCTCTCTGTGTAGATAAAACTTCCCTCTCCCTCCCTCCTATAAAGGCCCTTGAGATTCCATTTAAGGTCCACCGTAAATGTAATTTGGATAATCTCCCCATCCCAAGATCCTTAACTTAATCAAATCTATAGAAACTCTTTATCCTTATCAATTAACACTTACAGGTCCCAGAGGTTGCAACCTGACATGCTTGGGAGCCATTCAGCCTACTGCAGATGGACTGAATTAAAACATGCAACACACATGAAGTTAATGTTGGGAATTCTGGTTTTTCAAAGAGCAGTCTGCTTCTAGAGAACCCAAAATTGAGAAACAATAGCAGTTTCGTGTATCTGTCAATCAGAAGAGAGCTATGGTATGTATTAAGACACCAATTAGAGAAAATAATTGGTGGCTTCAAAGTCGAGCTCTGCCTCCCCACCTCAACCTATTGAGTAGAATTTCTGCATTTGATTCTTACCCTGACTAAAGGCATAAGAGTCGACACTGATGTGTAGGCTTCAGTTCACAGGAAGTCTGCTTCTCACATGAGCAACTCCCTATAGCTGACTTCTCAGTAATAAGTAGGGATTTATTTGTGGAACCATGTAGAATCCAAGTAGGAAGTCAAATTGTAGTAATAATACTAGCTAACGTTTCTTGAGCATTTATTATATCCCTTGTAATGTGCTAATTGCCTCTCATGTATTGTCCTATTTAATTTCAAAGCAAACTTTTGAGGTAGCTTGACTCACTAAGGCTCTTTGATTATATCCACCACAAGCAAACAAGATTAATTGGAAGGCCTCTGGGCTGGCTCACAAATCAGGAGAGCTGCAAAAACAGGGTTGGTAAGGACAGAAATAACAGCAGCTCAAGTGTGAAGAACTCAGTTCTTGGTGCTTTTCTCAGTTATCATTGGATAACTATCTAAATGACCTTTCACCTCTGTGGGTTTCCACTCAGAGTTTGAATTCCAAGCAGACTTAATCTCACCCTGGTGGGACAGAGCCACAATCATTGGCTTTGCCTGGGACAAATGCCCACCCTGGGCCAGGGGAGCAGGTTCAGACATGAAAAAAGAGTGAGGAGTCGGGTGCAGTGGCTCAAACCTGTAGTCCTAACACTTTGGGAGGCCGAGGCGGGTGGATCACCTGAGGTCAGGGGTTTGAGACCAGCCTGGCCAACATGGCGAAACCCCATCTTTACTAAAAATACAAAAATTAGCTGGGTGTGGTGGCACATGCCTGTAATCCCAGCTACTTGGCAGGCTGAGACAGGAGAATCGCTGGAACCTGGAAGGCAGAGGTTGCAGTGAGCCTAGATCATGCCACTGCACTCCAGTCTGGGTGACAGAGCGAGACTCTGACTCAAAAAAAAAAAAAGTATGTGTCTCAAACACTATTTTGCAAGCGTGAAAGAAGGAAGAGATAGAATTGTGACGTTAAGTTCCCCAAGTCACTAAGCAAGCTGATAGTGAAACTATAATATATCTTTCAGTCTGTGACCTTTGGAACTCTCTGATAAGATGCAGACTACTTTAGCCATGTAGTAGACAGCTAATGTTTTTGCTAGGCCAGTACTGTGGATTAAATTGTGTCCTCCCAAAATTCACATGTTGAAACCCTAACCCCCCAATGTGATGGTATATGGAGATAAGGCCCTTGGGAGATAATTCGGTTTAGATAAGGTCATCAGAGAAGAGTCCTCTTGATGGGATTAATGCCTTTATAAAAAGAAGAAAAAGTTACCAGAGCGCTCTCTCTGCCACATGAGGACACAGCAAGATGACAGCTTTCTGCAAGCCAAGAGTGTGTCCTCACCAGAACTCATCCATGCCAGCACCCTGATCTTGGTCTTCCAACCTCCAGAACTGTGAAAAGGGTCTCTGTTATTTAAATCACCAGTCTGTGGTGTTTGTTATAGTTGGTGCCCAAGCCAACTAAGACAACCAGCATCCGTACCCCTTATTTTGGAAGCAGCTTTCCAATTCTAGGAAGTATTTTTTTTTTTTTTAGACAGAGTCTCACTTTGTCACCCAGGCTGGAGTGCACAGTGGCATGATCTCGGCTCATTGGAACCTTCGCCTCCCAGGTTCGAGTGATTCTCCTGCCTCAGCCTCTCCAGTAGCTGAGATTACAGGTGCCTGCCACCGTGCCCAGCTAATTTTTGTATTCTTAGTAAAGACGGGGTTTCACCATTTTGGCCAGGCTGGTGTGAAACTCCTGATCTCAGGTGATCCACCCATCTAGGTAGTCTTAATAGGGAAGTCAAGGCCCGGTGCGGTGGCTCACACCTGTAATCCCAGCACTTTGGGAGGCCGAGGCAGGCAGATCACGAGGTCAGGAATTAGAGACCAACTTGGCCAATATAGTGAAACCCTATCTCTACTAAAAATACAAAAATTAGCCGGGCATGATGGTGCGCGCCTGTAATCCCAGCTACTCAGGTGGCCGAGGCAGGAGAATGGCGTGAACCCGGGAGGCGGAGCTTGCAGCGAGCCAAGGTCGCGCCACTGCACTCCAGCCTGGGTGACAGAGTGAGACTCCGTCTCAAAAAAAAAAAAAAAGTCAAGCACAGGGCCCTCTACCAAACCAAGCCAATCAGACTCTCCAGGGAGAATGACAGAGAGACTCTAGGTGGGTGAAATGGGGTTATTCCCATGGCATGACCTAAGGAAAGAAGGTATGTATATTTCTGACTAAGATTCGGTAGCTTCCTGCTCCTCTTTCTTCCCAAGACCTGGCTCATCAGTGTTTCCTTTAATTCTGTAAGCTATAAAGTGCCCTTCCAATAAATTCCTTTTTCCATCTAGGTGAGTCAGAGCTTCTTTCAGTTTCTTGCAGAACTGATTCAGCAATGGTAGCTGGGAGTGAGAACTGCAAGCAACAGAACTGCTGTGGAAATAGCAGAATTAGGTGCAAGGCAATGAGAATTCCCCAGTGTAGTTTAGAAAGCTGAAGCCAGTTATTTTTCTTGAACTTCCCAATTCATATATTCACCAATAAATTTCCATTGTTGCCCAATCTAGTCCTGATGAATATAAGCTACTTATGCAAAATGCAAGGACTTATGCTAGTAAGGTGTTTCTCTTCTTGTGGTTATTTGGTGAATTGATGTGGGCTGCCGTTGTGTATGTGCCTGGAAGCACTTTTTTTAACCCATTAGAGTAGCCTCAATGCACATCAATACCTGGCCCCAAACCAAGCCTTTGGCTTTTATAACCCTCAAGCTAATAAATGAGAACTGGAAATTTAGGTGCATAGAGAAGTACCCAACCACACTCCCCTTCTAAGATTATTGTGTTAGAAAGAGCCTATGGAAAGCAAAAAGGCAGAGCACAGCAGGCGAGCATAATAATAATGATGACCACCATTTGTTAAACCCTTACTATGTGCCAGACATTGGGCTATTATGTCACTTAATCCTGGAAGAGCAATACTATTATGTTTTGTTTTGTTTTATTTGGTATCTAAGGTTGAGCTGCAGAGGCTCACAGCTGAATTGATTCAATCAGTCATTCTTTTCTGTTACGGGCATGATATAATCATCTGTCTAGACATGACCCCTATTTTTTATCTTCTTTATCCTTCATCCCCAAGTGTATCTAATGTGTGTCCTTCCAATCTACTTTCCATAGACTTACAGATCCGTAAAAATATGTAGTATAGTGTCTGCTTTTAAACTGTATATAAATGAATCATACTGTATGTCTCACTCTGCAATTTGCTTTTTTTACTCAGCATTATGTTTCTGAGATTCATCCACGTTGATATATATAGAGAGAGCTAGTTCATCTGTTTAAACTGCTCCATTGTATATGATCATATCAATATACTGTACCTTACTTAGGTATTTTCTCTTGACAGATATCTAGACTTTCTAATTCTTTCCTAATACAAAAAAAAAAAAAACTTCAATGAATAATCTTGTACACATCTCTCCATGCATTGTGCAACAGTCTCTCTAAGATTTACCTAGAAGTAGAATTGCCTTAGGCTATATATATTTTCAGTTTTAGGAAATCTTGCCAAATTACTTTTCAAAGTAGCTTTACTAATTTACACTCCCACCAACAGTATATGAGAGTTCTTGAGAGAGATAATATTTAGTATCTACATTTTGCAGGTGAGGAAACTGAGGAAACACAAAAAATGTCCAAAGTAAAACACTGTATCTATCTGAACCATGTCTATCTAGCTCCAGAACTACATTACTCAATGTCATGATAAGATATACACTAATTAACATAAGAAATATATTCAGCTGCAAGTGACAGAACCATCTACCAGTAGCTAAAGCAGTATAGGCATTTACCATCTCACTTAACACCATGGACTGAAGAGAGGTAGTTCCAGAGCAAGTCAGTAGCTCAGCTCTGGCAACACAGGTACTCTTCAGTTTTTTTATTCTGCCACCCTTAGCTGTTTTCACCCTTATCTTATCTCTTCTCAGTCCTATGATGTCTGACATTGTTCTGACATTGTGTTTGAGTTCCAAGCAGGAAGAAAAGGGTTGAGGTGGTGGTGTATGCAGGCAGTGGTACCATGAAGCTCTTTGCTTGTTCTCCTTTTTATTGGAAAGAAAAATGCCTTCCTTGAATCTTCACTCATCCAAGCCTACTTCCTTTATCTCACCGGTCAGAATTTGGCCAGAGCCCACTGCTGAAAGAATTTCAGGTAAAGTGGAACGAGATGATCATGTATGGTTTAGATAATCATGACTCAGCTACTGGGGCTAAGGAAGGATCTGCTTTCCTGGATCTAAAGCCATCTTCAAGTCTAAAACCTGTTCTGTTAGTAAGAAAGAAAGGAAACAACTCTTGGATATTGACATGGTTTTTCTTCCAACTTGGTATCTTCTTAGATTTCTTTGCTGACATCCTCATCCCACTGAGTTGTTAAATTCTTGCTTGGTCCTGGTCCTCTTCTCTTTCCAAGATATTTAAAAGAAGGCCAACAGATGGCCAACAGGCCAAATTTGAGTTTTTAACCCCTGCTGTATGCTCCCTAGGCTGATAGTATCCATTTTTATAGTTTTAATTACCATTTACATATTGATGACTCCTAAATTTGTATCTCCAGCTTCCTCCTCTGCCTTGAGTTTCAGATCCATATGTACCATTGCCTACTTGGATATTCCTAAGACACATCAAAGTCAACGTATCCAAAACTGAGTTTTTCACCTCCCACCCAAACTTGCTCTTTCTTCTTTGGTGAATCCTATCTCAGTAAATACCACCCCCTTCCACTCAGTTACCCAAGTTAGAGACCTGCAAGATATCTTGATATTTTCACTCACTTCCCACATAATAACTCTCAATTTATCTGCTTTTCTTCATCTCCATTGCAACCTTGACCTAAAATTTTGTGATTCAAGTGTTTGTAGTGTGGACCAGCAGCACGGCACCTGGAAGCTTGTTAAAAATGCAGAATCCCAGGCTCTACCTCAGACCCACTAAATCAGAAATCTGCCTTTTAACAAGGTCTCCAGGCAAAATTCTTTAAAATTTGAGAACTTCTCTTCTCGTCTTGTGACATAGTTTACTATGTCAAAGTAAATCTCTGGCCCCCTAAAACTCTTTCTTTACACTGCAAACCTCATAAGTCACCTCCCTCATTAAAGCCCATAACTAGCTCCCCATTGCTTTAGAGACAGAATGCAAAAGCCTACAGAGTACAAAGCCCTGCGGAAGTTCCCCCGCTGCCTAGTCTCCAGCCCCATTCTGCCTTCCCTTGTGGACGCCAGCCACATTAGTCTCTTTCCGATTCCTGTGCCAGGCTATATTTTTTCCAACTCGGGGCCTTTTTTGCCTGCTGCCCACCCCTATACCCAGCATGATCTCAACTGCCCTGGCATATACCTAACTCCTACTCTTTTGCTTCCTCAAAAAAGCCCCTTCTCTCACAGCCCAACTGAGATTAGCAGCTCTCCTGTTAAGCTCTCGTTGCACATCATGCTCCTTTAAACATTTATCACAGTTGTATTTAAATAATGAAGGGTGTGTTTCATCATTCAATGTCAGTCTTCCCAATTGAATTGAAGTTAATACAAACAACTGTATCGGCTCTGTGCATTGTTACATGCTTTCAGGGCCTAGCACAGTGCTGGATGCACATTAGGCGTTCAATCAGTATCTGTTGACTTAATGACTATGAATGAATAATCATTCCCTGGGAGTTGTCTTGGCTCAGGGTGGCCCCACTTTCTTAGTTCAACTGGAATCAAGAATCAGAAAAAGACCTCAGAGGGCCAAGGAAGTATAATTTGACCACCAGCAGCTAATCAGGGATGAAAGTGTCCAATTCTGACTGATGGACCTCATGCACGTGCTGAAAGAAAAACAGAAGCAGCCCGCCTGAGGGTGATGGTAAACATTTTGTTCCCCAGCCAGTGCCCTCCTCCTCAATACACTCCCAAACTGACCTTTAGAAACACTTTTGTATAGTGGGAGGTCTCTTTTAACCTCCAGTGAATAGGGGTATGAAGTGGTGTTTGCTTTTTGCCCTTTGTTCTCTGACTGAGAAAAGTCTGGAGGCGGTGGAGTGCGGCTTAGTAATACAATTGCCTTCCCTTTCATATGCTAAAGAGGGTTTTTCCTCCTGGTTTAGTATAATCTAAGAGTTGTGGAGGTCTGGAAGGGATCCACTCCTCTTCCTTTTGGCATCTCATTTCCTGCAGACTAGGGGTAACTTTGCAATTAATAGAAAAACCAGAGCTGTAAAAATATCGTCAACATTGCCCACCAAGCAACTCTGTGAGTTGAGCCAGTGTAGGATCGTTAAATACTAAGTTTACAGGAAGGACATCCAGGTGAAATGCGGGAAAGTCCCGCCATCGTTGAAGCTGGCCAGAGATCCTTGCGTTCCTGCCATTCTCCACACCCGAAGGAAAAGTTGAGGTTGACTTGCTCAAAATAGCATGTTGTCACAGCCTTTGACTTCCATACAGGTGTAGATCTGGGTTTTGGGGCATTACATTTATACAGTTCGGAGGGTTCCCCAAATTAAGAAACAGAATGTTATGAATAAAATCAGGTTCAGGGCTTCGGAAAGATCTAGTGCGAATGAGGACAAGCTTTGTGATATATCCACATCTATCCCCAGCTGAATATACTGGAAAAGCTGAGGCTTCAAAGCCCTTGGGCAAGTGTCTCACTACCTAAAGGCTTTATCCAGTAATCTGTAAAATGGAACTCTCAATCCCTTCTCCACAGAGATAAGGTAAAGATGCGTAAGACAATGGCAGAGAAAGTACCCATTATTTGATAGGAAATACTCAGTCGTTGTGGAGACCTCTTTGGGAATTTACAAATCCCTTCTGGGCTGCCTTCTCCTTCCCTTTAGTATCTCCTTTGCCTTTAAGTTTTTCCAGGTACTTCTGTGATCAATCTAGGATATGTATTCTTACTGCAGACTTAAGGAAAGTTCCCAAACAGGCAGCTGAAGTCAATACATTTGTTTGGACATCACAAGATTTTTAAATAAATTTAATTTGCTTTACTTTTATTGTTTTATCCTTAGCTTGCTTTTTTCATATTTTTCTTTGTTTTACTTCATAAAGAGCCAGTTCAAGTTTATTTGGGTTTTTTTGTTTTTGTTTTTTTCTTGTTTGGTTTGTTTAATTTGATTTGTTGTTTAATTTTTTGCCACTGTGCAAAAGGCAATCCAAAGGTCAGTCTGGTGTGTGTGTGTGTGTGTGTGTGTGTGTGTGTGTGTGTGTGTACTGAATTAGGTCCATATTGTTTACCATCCCTAATGTTTACCATCCCTTACCAGCTCCATGTTTATAATCCCGAGGGCATCTGAGTTTATAATAAATCAAAATCTGCTAGCAAACACACAGAGGAGTAGGAAAGGAATCAGGAAAATGCTGTGAACTAACACATAGCAAGTAGGGAAACAGCACTGGAGTTTGAGGGAGCCTCTGGCCTGGTACTACCTGGTTCAATTCCCATTTTAGCCACTTACCAGCTTTTAACCTATAGCTATATTCATTTGAACTTTCTAAATCTCACTTTGCTCATCTAGAACACTGGGATATTTATAGAGCTTTCCTTAGAGTTTTGCTGTGAGGATTAAATGAGAAAATCCTCTCGAAGTGCTAAGAATAGTCAGTGGAACAGGGTAAACCCTCAATAAATGTTAGTTATTATTAACAGCACCTCCTGTGTAGCCCGTAGTGAGCTTTATATATGTCACCTCATGTCACAGCACTGAGAGGTTAAATGGCCTGCCCAAGATGGGGAAATGTAAGAGTTTAGACAAAGAAGCTATTTTTAATGAGTTTCCATTTACTGCTTTTTACAAAAATCAAAGACTCATGGATTTGTAAGATTTGTAATGCCTATTTCCAAGCATTAAAACGTAAGAAAATTATATGTCTCAGAAACAAAAGATAATAGCGCTCTTTCCACTACACTACATCATGTATCTCCCCCCAAATTTCTTTTCATTAGCACATTGTCCAATGATAGATGTGCCCGTTGCCAGCATTATTTATTAGCTAGATCACGTACAGATAGATACCTCACTCTGGAGTCCTGTAGCACTTATTGTACCTTCCATTGTCATCACTTCAAGATGTGATCCAGATATTTGGCAGATCAAGCTGGGAAGGTCACCCTTCTCCCAACTAAAGAAAACCACTAGGCAACTGTATGGTAATGTTCAGTTTCTAACCTAATCCAAGTTTTGTGCTGACCTACTCTGCAGAACACCTTAGTAGAGGCTGGGGAGACCTGACTGTGGAAACCACCCTGTGGAAAATGGGGTGATGTAGAAAATAAACTCAGAATTTGGTGTGAAGAACCTGAGTCCAGTGGCAACCTTTTCAACACAAGTAACTATGAGACTTGGGGGAAGTGACATCCTCTATAAAATGACACTAATAATCCTACCCCGCTTACTTCTGATCAACAGAGTGAAGATCTATGATATGCAGGTTAAGCATCCCTAATCTGAAAATCTGAAATCTGAAATGCTCTAAAATAAGAAACTGTTTGAGCACTGGCATGACACCACGAATAGAAACTCCACACCTGACCTCATGTGATTGGTCGCGGTCAAAACACAGGCACATAACACAGAGTTTTTCAGCATTCCCAAAGGAAAAAAGACCCTCTCAGCCCCTCGTTAACTGTGACATCTTTTCCATACATACCCAGACTTCCCCACACAAGCACACCCACCAAGGTTAATAAAATGGCACATGTGCAGGCCAGACACACCAATGGCAGATTCCCCATGATGCCCTACACGAGGCCAAAACCTACATGTATTACTCACTGTGGGTTTTTGCTTATTCTCTGCTTTGTGGTGTAAAAATTTGTTGAACATGTCAAAAGTGCCTGCAGATAACTCCTCTGGGTAACAGTGATAAGAAAAAGAGGAAGCATTTATGTTTATCCAAAGTACACAGAAAGTCAAGCTGTTGGAGAAACTGGACAGCAGTGTAAGTGTGGAATGTCTTAAACAAGAGTATGGTGTTGGAATGACCTCCATATGTGACCTGAAGGAACAGAAGGATAAACTGTTTAAGTTCTATGCTGAAGTGATGAACAGAAGTCAATGAAAAATAGAAAAACACTGCATAAAGCTAAAAATGAAGATCTTGATTATGTACTGAAAGAGTAGGTCTGTCAGTGTCGTGGTGAACTTATGCCACTTAACAATATGCTGATCATAAAACAAGTGAAGATTTATCATGATAAACTAAAAATTGAAGGGAACTGGTGAATATTCAACAGGCTGGTACAAAATGTTTATGAAACCAATCAAAAATGATGTCCCTGGGGATCCATGTCTTTTTGTTAGCATAATAACGGACTGGTAAGAAATTCACTCCAGAAATTTAAGAAAAAACATAGCATTAAGTTTTCGAAAATTTGTGGTGACATACCAGGTACGGTGGCTCACGCCTGTAATCCCAGAACTTTGGGAGGCAGAGGCAGGCAGATTGCCTGAGGTCAGGAGTTTGAGACCAGCCTGAGTAACATGGTGAAACCCCATCTCTACTGAAAATACAAAAATTAGCCAGGCATGGTGGCATATGCCTGTAATCCCAGCTACTCAGAATCACTTCAACCTGGGAGGCGGAGGTTGCAGTGAGCCGAGATCATGCCACTGCACTCCAGCCTGCACAATAAAGTGAGACTGTCTCAAAAAGAAAAAAAAAAATTGTGGTGGTAAAGCATCTGCTAATCACAAAGCAGTGGAGAAACTCTTTGATGAGTTTGCCAAGGTCATTGGTTATGAAAATTGGATGCCAGAACAAGTCTATAATGCTGATGAGACATCGCTGCTCTGGCATTATTGTCCCAGAAAGACATTGACTACAGCTGATGAGACAGCATCTACGGGAATTAAGGCTGCCAAGGACAGAATAACTGTGCTTGGATGTGCTAATGCAGCAGGCGTGCGTAAGTGTAAACTTACTGTGATAGGCAAAAGCTTACATCCTCCCTGTTTTCAAGGAGTGAATTTCTTACTGGTTCTTTATTATATTAACAAAAAGAGATGGATCACCATGGAATCTCTTTCTGATTGGGTTCACATTTTGTACCAGTGGCTTGTGCTTACTGTAGATGGCTTACTGTAGATGGCTTGTGCTAAACTAGATGATCACTGCAAGATTTTGCTATTCCTTGACAACAGTTCTGCTCATCCTTAGTTGAAATTCTCACCAGAAATAATGTTTATACCATGTACTTTCTCCCAAATGTGACTTCAGTAATTTAGCCATGTGACTCAGGTATCTTAGGTCAATGAAGAGTAAATATAAAAACATTTTCTTGAACAATATGCTAGCAGCAGTGAACAGAGGTGTGGGTGTGGAAGATTTTCAAGAGGAGTTTAGCATGAAAGATGACATATATGCTGTCGCCAACACTTACAACACAATGTCTAAAGGCACAGTGTACATGCCTGACACAACCTCTGGCCTGCCACTATGTTCAGAGTTGATGATGAACAAAGTGGTGACTTTGAAGAATTCCATAAGTCAAGTGAGAAAAAAATGTCTCTGACCTTCTTACATATGCAAAAAATATATTTTCAGAGGCTGTTGTAAGTAAGCTGGAAAAAGTGGATATTGAAGAAGTTTTTAACATGAATAATAAGTCTCCAGTTGTTCATTTATCAACCAATGGTGAAATAGCTGAAATGACTCTGAATCAGTATGATGGTGATAGTCCAGGCATGGTGGCTTACACCTATAATCCCAGTGCTTTGGGAGGCCAACGTGGAAGGTCACTTGAGCCCATGAGTTCAAGACTGGCCTGGGCAACATAGGAGACTCCCATCTCTACAAAAAATTAAAAATTTGCTGGGCATGGAGGCACACACCTGTAGTCCTAGTTACTTGGGAGGCTGAGATGGGAGAATCACATGAGCCCATGAGTTCAAGGCTGCAGTGAGCTATGATCTATAATTTATGATCAAGCCATTGCATTCCAGCCTGGATGAAAGAGTGAGACCCTGTCTCTACAAAGAAAACTAAAGAAACAACAACAACAAAAAGATGATGGTGACAATGAAGTTGATCTTAACATTACAGAAAAAGTACCTATAGGCAGCATGCTGAAAATGTGTGATGGGCTTATTGAAGGATGAAAGCAGCATGTATTCATAACAGAACAAGAAGTCATGTCAGTTAATAAAATCAGAGGCTTCTAAGACAAAAACCATTGTTAATGAGGCAGATGACTTTGGAGGAAACATTTTTAAAAACTATCCAGCAGAATGTCTCCTCATTGCTAGAGGACCCACTTCCTGGTCCCTCAACTGCTTCTGATGTTTCTTCTCACCTGAAAAAAAAAAAAAAAGTACAGTGTACAGTAACCTTTTAATCCAAACCTTTTAATTGTAGGTGGAGACAGAAAGCCCACAGTTGTTTGTTTTGCTGTTGACAGTTGGTACAAATATCCTGATGATGTCACTGTGCCACTCAGTTACCCCAAACACATCATTCTTTCCCTGTATTAATTGTGTGTCATACTTTTTCCTGTATGTATGTGTGAATAAGTGTAAGAAAACAATTGCTTATCAGTAGCATATAAAGTCAAAGTCAAGAATGATGGTGATGCCAAAAAACCACACATTGTCCACACGGGTGGGTAAGATAGTGACACCTTTGCTTTCTGATGGTTCAATGTAACTGTTTCATACACAAAAATGACCAAACATGTTGTATAAAATTACCTTCAGGTATGTGTATAAGGTGTATATAAAACATAAATGAATTTTGTGTTTAGACTTGGGTATCATCCCCATGATATCTTATCATGTACATGCAAATAGTCCAAAATTGGAAAAAAATCTCAAACCCAAAAATTTCTGGTTGCAAGCTTTTCAGATAAGGGGTACTCAACCTGTAACACTTGTGAAACATAATATGTGTGGATATGCTGTACAAATGTAACCTTTATTAATGTTGTTGTTAATTGCTGTAGCTTGTTACTTTTAGCAGGAAATAGGCAATAAGATGGTGGAAGTTGGGCAAATCACTTACAGAAAAGGTATATGTATATGTGATTGTGTATGTATTCTGAAAAGTCTAAAAGGGTGTATTCCAAATTGTATATGGTAGTGGGGCTTACTTCCATATTTGTGGATTAAGTTGTTTTTACAACAAACATATTTTTTATTTTTTTAACATTTCTTTGTAATATTCAATAAAAATATGTAGTTTTAATAATATTTTTATTTCAATAAATCTATAAAAACAACAAAGAATCTCATGCTAAGAAGAGGTTCTTTTCAGGCCAGATGCGGTGGCTCGTGCCTGTAATCCCAGCACTTTGGGAGGCTGAGGTGGGTAGATCACCTAAGGTCAGGAGTTTGAGACCAGCCTGGCCAGCCCTGTCTCTACTAAAAATTCAAAAATTAACCAGGCATGGTAGCACATGCCTATAATCCCAGCTACTTGGGAGGCTGAGGAAGGAGAATCTCTTGATCCTGGGAGGTGGAGTTTGCAGTGAACCAAGATTGTACCATTGCACTCTAGCCTGGGTGACAGAGCAAGACTCCGTCTCAAAAAAAAAAAAAAAGAACAGTAGCGTTTCCAGAAACTATGGTTTGACCAAATTGAATCAATTCTTAACACATCTTATTCTAGCCCACCACCACACCCCAGTATGTTACAGATCATGTGAAAAAACAGCCACTACTAACCAACTCTGTTTTAAATTCTATGGCCAAGTTTTTTTTTTTTTGAGATGGAGTCTCACTCTTACCGCCTAGGCTGGAGTGCAGTGGGGTGATCTCAGCTCACTGCAGCCTCCACTTTCTGGGTTCAAGCTATTCTCCTGCCTCAGCCTCCTGAGTAGCTGGGATTACAGGTGTCCGCCACCACGCCCAGCTAATTTTTGTACTTTTAGTAGAGACAGGGTTTCACCATATTGGCCAGGCTGGTCTCGAACTCCTGACCTCAGGTGATCCGCCCACCTCGGCCTCCCAAACTGCTGGGACCACAGTCGTGAGCCACCGCACCCAGCTATGGCCTAATTTTTGATGGTTGTTACTTTTGGTTTGTTTTTTTCTTACAAAACTTTAGTTAGATGTCTTCACTTAAGAAGGGAATCCCTCTTTTGAAGGAAAAACAATGAATTTTCATACCACTAATTATTAAGATTTACAATCAAAAGAATCTCAATTTGAGCAAAGAATCAGCAGTTACTTCAAATGAAAAGCACAACATCTCAGAAATTGGAAATTTCTCATAAAATTTTAAAAACCAAAACAATTACCTTTTAAGAAAACTAAAAAATTCATCGTTTCACCTCCATGGCCAGTCTATGACAGGCTCTTTTGCTGATAGGACTTCCTCCTCTCACCTTTGAGATTGATAACATGCTTATAGCTCTCTCCTCAGACCTGGTCTTCTAACAGCCTCTTCTTTGGAGATCACACATCTGGTACCACCTCTTTGCATATAATTTCCAAATATTTTTTTCTGGCTTGAAACACCCTTCTCATTTCTGTAAAACTTTTCACTTATCAGTTAGCCCAATTTACACTCATTGCTAGTATCTCATCCCATACCTGCTCAGAGCGAAATTAATCTTTCCTTCTTTTTGTTTTGTTTTGTTTGTTTGTTTTTGGTACACCGTAATTCTTCCCAGTCAACCAGGAGCAGCCAAGACTGACATGTTTTTCTTTGACTTCTTCCTTCTCTATGCCCCACAATTCTTTGCTTAGATTTTTATTATGCCCTTTGCTTCTTCCTACGTCTACTCCCACCTCCCTGGTTCAGGCTCTTGCTTTCAAAGCAAGCAACACAAGTGAAGAGAAACAAGCAATAGGAGGTGAGAGAAGCACTCACAATGGGTCTAGCATGTGACCGAGAACTTGAAAGATATTCTCCTTAAGTGAAAAAGGTATTCCAAAATAATAAAATAGCATCAATAGAGGCACCCTAGGCACAGATATGCCTGGCATCATGAAAGAAAAGGAAGAAGCTGGTGGGGCTTTTGTGTTGGGGCTGTATAAAGATTCTCAGGGATTAGGTTGGACAGGTAGGTTCATTCCAGAAAGACTTTGAATTCCATTCTCTAAGCAGTGGAAAAATAAACTTATGTGGCAAGAAAACCTGTTATAAAACTGGTGTGGGCCAGGTGCAGTGGCTCACACCTGTAATCCCAGCACTTCAGGACGCTGAGGCAGGAGGATCACTTGAACCCCGGAGTTTGAGACCAGCCTGGGCAACAAAGTAAGACCCTGTCTCTACAGAAAATTTAAATATTACAACACAAAAACTGTTGTGATAGCCAAGGGAACAAATCATGGAAGTACTAATTATGGCAATAAGAATTGACACACAACATATTTGACTCTTAGAATCCACTGTTTTGGTGACTAGTTGCTTGTGGGAGAGGGGCAAGTGGGAGATGAAGACACTAGAGGTAACTGAGTTTGGTAGCCTGGGTACTTAAAAGCATGATTCACCTTGAAGAGCAATGCAAATTGAGATTTGCATTTCCGAATGACAGTAAAGTTCAGTTTTAGGCATGTAGATTGTGATGTGTCAGTGGGATATACAGGTGGAGAGGTCCAAAACACACTATTACCTCTGTGAGAATGATCTCCTAGGAAATCTATTCCTAGATCCCCGTTGGATATATGGCTTTTATTTATATATCCCATCAAAACAAAGACAACCTGTCTAGCCCTGAACCTATCATGGTTTCTTTGCCACAAACCACCTTCACATTCCCACTGCTCTGTTTTGGATAATGATATTTTTATTTTCCAAAGTCCTTGTCTAGTACCTATAGGTTGTTATCAATTCCTTTCTCCTTGAAATGTCAAATGCTTATCTTTACTTAGGCACCAAATCTTATTAATTTTTTCTTTTACACGTTTCTCACATCCACAAATCTTCTGCCTTATCTAACTGCTGCTGCCTAACTCTGGCCCTTATTTTTTTTATACCTTAGTAATCACTTCCTAACAGGACCGTTGCTGCCAGGCTGCCCCCTAACAACCCATTCTATCTCCCACAATAAGGTTACTCTTCCTAAAACCCTAAATTGATCTTGTCACTCCCCTTCTCACAAACCTTCATTTCAAAGCAAGCAACACAAATGAAGAGAAACAAGCAATAGGAGGTCAGAGAAACACTCATAATGGGTCGAGAATGTGACTCAGAACTTGAAAGATATTCTCCTTAAATGGAAAAGCCTGGACAACATAGCGAGGCGCTGTCTCTACAGAAAACGTAAACAAAACAACACAAATGCTTTCTCACAAAACTTCATTGACTTTCTATTATGAACAAGATAAAGTTCAAATTCCTTAATATGATTCAATTCATAATATATATAGTCTAGCATTCTCTCCAGCCAAACTGATCTACTTAGCATCCTAGGAAACTACTCTACTCTCCCCAGGTTTTACTTCATTGTCTGCATTTTAATCAGAGTATATGGAGGGCAAAAAATAATTTTTTAGAAACACTTAATAAATACGTGGGTAAATCTCTGTTTGGGGCTCTCAGCTCTGAAGGCTGTGAGACCCCTGATTTCCCACTTCACACCTCTAAAAAAAGAAAAAGAAAAAGAAACACCTTGAAATGTCAAAAGAGAGGTGCTTGGTGTCTTGGCATAGTCTCAGAAGGGACTCCATTGAACACATCTGGCTAACTTGCCATGCCAGGGGCTCCAATCACAGATCTAAAGACTACATAAAAGAAGGGAAAGAAAAAAGAAGAGAAAGTGTGGAATAAGTGAATAAAGAGGAGATCAAAGAAAGAGATGTGTAGGAGTTGGCCATAAAGGACACACATTACAGTTCTCAGCCCTTTCTAAATAACCAGTCTTTATAAACTTAAAACTGATTAACCGCTTGCCTTGGAGTGCCTCAAGGGCAGAAATCAAGTCTTGTTTTTTGTTTTTTTTGTTTTTTTGTCCTCAGCACCCAGCACAAAGGCTGGCACATAGATGGTGCTCAGTAAATGATTCTCAAATGAATTGCCAGCAACTGACTCATCTTCAATTAAAGGATGTTGGTGACTTCACCATCCTCCCAGATTACATTCTGCACTTGTAAAGACTGCTTTTGCTTTCTGTGTGCCTTTTCAAAGATGTCCAGAACAACACTGAGGAAAAAAAACAGCACTCGAAAAGGGATTTTTAAAAATACAGTATATATTGGGAAAATTGATTTACTTCGACATACTGCTATTTATTGGTCCTTTTTCTAGAATCGTATTTGACTTTCTGTCTCATTTCCAGTTATGAGTAACTCCCACCATTAACTCTTTCAGGCAATAATCACTCATTGCTAGTCACTGTTCTTGCTATGTTGGTATAATCTGTTTTTCCCTCTTAATAAACGTATTACTCTGTGATAGTTGCTAATGAAGTTCATTCTTTCTGCCTCCACCTCTTCCCCATCTTGCCAGACCATTTGGAATTCTAATCCTGTCCTGGATGCTCGCCTTCCTAACTGACGATGGGTGTCATCTGCTAACAGCATGCTATCATCTGTCAGCTCTAGGAGCTTATTTTCTGTTCTATCCATGTAAATCATTGATGAAATATTAAAGAATCAGCCCCAGAATGGAGGCCTGTGGGACATGATTTCTAATATCGCTGAGTTTGACATGAGTATCATTGATAATAAATTTGTCGTAAAACTACCTACCACAGAGCCACACTTACCCCAGTGTATTGGCGGAATACACACAGTCTTGGGGAAGGTAATCAAAAGTCTTCCTGGGGCCAAATAGCCATGGAAAAGTTTAGGGAGAAAACTAACGTACTGACTGCCCATATTTCTGTTAAGCAGGCACTTCATGTATGTTAATTTAATGAATCCCTCCACCACTCTATAAGGCAGTATAGTATAGTGGTTAATGCCAGGGATCCTAAGGTTAACGTGTCTGAGGTTGAATTTTTACTCCATCACTCTCTAGCTGCATGAAATGGGCAATATATTGAAATTCTCTGTGCTTAATTTTTATCATCTGAAAAATAACAATAGAATTCACCTCAAAGAATTGTTTTGAGGATCCCATTGCATGTAAAGCACTTAAACAGTGCCTGGCACACCCTGAGTTTTCTACAAATCTTAGCTGTTATTATTATCACATATTAAAGTTGAGGAAACTAAGGCTGGTATGTAGCAGAGCCAAAATTTTAGACCTGAGTGTGTCTGACTCCAAGTCTCAGCTCTTTCTACTCTATTGTACAGACTTTTAGATTTATATTCAACATATTTCCAAAAGAGATTTCAGATAAAAATGGCTCTAGCAGTCAGAAATGCATTAGATTGTACCTAAGCCTCATAATTTAAGCCACTATTTATTTGTTGGGGAGGTATTTATATTTGGTTGAGTTCTGCTTGAAAAACAAGTTATTTTATAAGAGAAAATAAATGACCTGAGTATAAAATGAAAATCATATAATACTAGGTTTGAAAAACTTCAGGGATCAACTAGTTAAAACTATAGACTAATGACTAATGAAGGGTTCTTCTGGGATTTTTGTTAAATTTTTTTCTAATTACATAAGTGGTAAGTGCTCAAAGTAGAAAACTTGGAAAACTCTGACAAGCCCTAAGGAGAAAAATCACCTATAATTCAAGTAATACTGATAATCACTATTAATGTTTTCATGTGTGTACTTTCTTTAATATTATCTTTCTTTATAAAATGAAAAAAATAACAAAATGAAAAAATGTATCTTTGTTTACAAAAATTTTCTTTACAAAGTTGTATCACAGTATGTACACTATTTCAGTAGGCTGCTTTTTCACTTAGCAATAGATCATCAGCTTTTTTTCTATGTCCTTGTCTTACTGATTTTTAATATTTGAAAAATCTATAAAAAACAAATCATAGGAAAGTACCATAAATAACTAATCCCCTTTTGTTGGACATTTAGGTTGATTCTATTTTTTCCCTTACTATTATAAATAAAACTGTCACGAAGAGCCTTGTATTATGTTGTTGCATAATTCTCTCATTATGCACAAATCCTTCTTATCCTTAACAGATGGTTAGCCAGCCTCTGTTTGATCACTTCCAGTAACAGGGAGCTCACTTCTTTGCCAGACAGCTCATTCCATTTATGGACAACTCTAATTGTTAGAAAGTTCTTTATTTTTAACCCAAATCTGTTCCCCTTAACTTACACTCATTGATTCTAGTTTTGTGGTCTGGAATTACCCAAAGCAATCTTTTTTTTTTGTACTTGGAAGCCCATCAAATACTTGAGGAAGGCCATAATGAAACTCCCTAAGTATTCTCTTCTTGAAGATAAATATCCACGTTTAAAAGTCTTATGATAAAAAAGGATGAGAAATTGGTTGTGGTGAAGGGGTTCCTCAAGAAAGATATAAATTTGGTGACAGATCATATTCCCTTTTTGCTTTGGCCTCCTGGAAGCTCAGAGCCTACTTGGCTGCCCTGTTTTTGTAACAGTAGAACCTTGTCACCTGTTTATATGTGCAGTATCTTTTCTCTTGGACCTAATCATCCTATTTTGCCTATATTTTTTCTGTCTATAAGTTTTCCTTAAAAAAAAAACTTACTGGTAGATCTCTTGAAGATGGAAAGTAGATTGGTGGTTACCAGAGGCCAGGAAAGGTAGAGGGGTGGGGTGATAAAGAGAGGGTAATTAATGGATACAAATACTCAGTACAATAAAAGAAATAAGACTTGGTGTTTTGTAGATCAGTAGGGTGACTGTAGTTAACATTAGTCTATTGTATATTTCAAAACAGCTAGAAGAGAATAATTAGGATGTTCCTAGCATGAAGAAAAATAGTTAAGGTGATGAATATCTTAATTATACTGATGTGATTATAGGAATGCATCAAATGATCACACATACCGCTAAAATATGTATATCTATTATGTATCAATTAAAAACATAAAAATAAATAAATAATAAAAATGTTAAAATTTACTGCAGGAGCTCATAAATCCTCTGTAGTACAAGATATAGTATAATCACGTAGGTTTCTCTATTATATTTAGCCACTCTGTACAAAATTAGTTGATCCTTTTGGTTCCCTCTTAGTATTTTAGTACACATGCATGTCTTTAACGTCCAAAAGCTATCAGAGCAAAGGAATAGTTTTAATTCCCTGCCCCTTTTCTCTGGTGGGGGAACTGAATGGAATGGGAGGATAGATAACAGATTCTCATTCCTCCTAATCATTAGTAGTTTCTCATATTTTCAATATCTCCTCTGTCATCCAATGGCATCATTTTCTGTTCTTAAAAGACACTGTAACACGTATCTCACTGACCCTCAGAGCAATGATCACCACGCATGACACTGCAGGGTTCACAGACTATCCATATACATGTGAGGATGGGTCATCCTCCCTGCAGCACCTCTGATAGCAAAGTACTATTATCCTCATTGCAGCCTTGGAGAACAGAGGCTCAGAGAGGTGAGACTTGAATCCAGGTCCTCTAACTCTGAATCTGAGAGCCCATCCATGCCCCTACAGTGCATGGACTTCAGAAGAGCTCCAGACAGACCCAAGCCAAGAGGATTTCACTCCCGTTGGCCAGGAGGCAGGCAACTCTGCATGTTCCTCCTTTCAGTCAGGAATCCAGCTCTGATGATCCTCTTCCCACAGAGAGAAGCGTGCCGGCTGCCAGTTGCATATGGCTTGACGAAGATAGGAGAGGACATAAAGACACCCCCCACCTCCCTGTGCCCCCGGAGGAAAATCAAGCAGATTGTTTCCTACGTGGAGGAAGTGGATGTGAGAAACCTAAGGCAGCAGGCAGACCTCAAATAGGTGAGAATCACAGTGACTCCCCTGACCCCCTTGCAAGCTCTGTCTTGAGGAGCCAGGTTCGAAGGCACCAGGGCTGCCTGTGGGCCAAAGAGCTAGACCATTTCAGCCCCAGGAGCTTCCTCCCTGAGATGCCCACCTGAAGAGAAGCCGCTGTTGCCTTCAGCCTCCCTGGAAGACCTCTGCTGCCGGCAGGCTGGTCGATGTAACAGCTCAGAGTTGAAACCCTCTTAAAAATAGCTCTGTTCCCTTCTGGGTTTAGCAACTCACACTTGAAAAGCTCTTTATTCTTTATAATGAATAGAGAGCAGGAACTTTTCATTGACAAAGAGGAGCTAAAATACAAAATAAAGGCAGAGCGATGGTAGTTATTCTTTTGAAGCGGTGGACAGAGAGGGCTTCAGTACTCAGCTTTCACAGCTATCAACCCTTTCCTTGGGTTATTCCTGGAATAGAGGCATGAAGAGGCTTTTGAGCGGCTCTTGCTGTCAAAAGCTCTTGTGTGGTGGGCAGTATTTCAGGTGACAGCATTAGCTAGAGACCAGCAGAGCAGCTTGAAGTTGAAATTTCAATCTAATTAATCGACTGAAGGAGAAAAAGACCTGAAAGAAGGGCTTAACTCTTTGCTATCCAGACCTCCAAGACTCCTGACCATACCGAGGAAGGGAGCAGGTCTGACAGTAACAGGATGGGAGTGAAAGGTCAAGAAGCCAATACTTATCTTGGTGGGAGGGACCACCATTAGGTATGTGTTGGGGAACCTTGTCTGTCAGAGAGGCCAGAATTACTCAATTTATGTCTTACCCATGAATCAAAAGTAATACAGATGGAGGAATAATGTCAAGTCTAGTTTCAAAGTAATTTATTTTCTTTAAATCAAAAGAAATGCATCTCTCAGAGTCCCAGTGAGTTGGTGAGAAATTTGATCTCAGTTATTATTTGGGTCTTCTTCCCTCTTTCCAAATATAAACATCTGGGAGGCATATGAGTTACCTGGGAAAGAGGGAAAAGACATGTAAATTATGCAGCGTAATTGAAGCTGGTCATATGCCAAAAACTCCAAATCACATTGTCTTAAGATAGGATGTTTATTCCTTGCTCAGGCAAAGTCCAATGTGGATGTTCATGATCAGGAAGCCATCTCAGGCAGCTCTCCTCCAAGCAGTGACTCAGGGATCCAAGCCCCTTCCAAGATGGGTCTCTGTCATCATCTGGGCTTTGAAATCATTTGCTTCCTACCACTATGACTGGAAAGGAATTAGAGGTAGAGATAGAGAGATCATAAGGATATATTTACGAGTCAGGCCCTAAAGTGGTATATATTACTTTAGCCCACATTCAATCAGTCAGACTCAACCACTTAGCTGTAAGTTGATACAAGGAGGCTGGCAGAGAAATAGAATTTAACTGTGTGCCCAGTGAACAGAAATATCTATTGATAAAATTTAGCAATCTGTACCAATGTATCTAATCTTCAGGTCATATGGCTTTTTCTGTTAGTCTTCTCGTTCATTCCACATGGTCCATAGAAGCTTGGTGCTCTCTGTTTGTCAGAAGGATTCAGTGAGGCTGGAAACCACACCTGCTACAGTCTTGCTGCTTCTTCTGGAGAGGGGCACCATGGACCCATCAAATTCTAACTCTTCTTTTTCTCTTTCCTCTGAAGCATCCTTTTCTCTTCTCCTAGGATTTCTAGTATAACTTTTTCTTTTTTTTGTTTTTTGACACAAAGTCTTGCTCTGCCGCCCAGGCTGGAGTGCAGTGGCGCAATCTCAGCTCACGGCAACCTCCACCTCCAGGGTTTAAGTGATTCTCCTGCCTCAGCCTCCTGAGTAGCTGAGATTACAGGCACACGCCACCACATCTGGCTAATTTTTGTACTTTTAGTAGAGACAGGGTTTCACCATGTTGGCCAGGCGGGTCTCAAACTCCTGACCTCAGGTGATCCACCTGCCTTGACCTTCCAAAGTGCTGGGATTACAGGCGTGAGCCACCGCACCTGGCTGTTCATCATCATTTTCATACAGACAGAAAAGACATAATCACTGTGAAGAGAAAAGGATAAGAATATGAAGCACACAGTTGAGACAGGCATGTTAGGCAGTTGGCTGGGCTCAGCTAGGCAAGCTTATGTCACTTACAATTATGACAGTGGGCCAGAGTCCAATGCCTCAGCAAAATAGCAAATTACTACCTACCATGTATTTCTGGGTCTATTCATAGTTGAAAACTACGAATGACAGTTGCCATAGTTTGTTTTAGTTTGCCCAAGAGAGACAAGATTTCACCTGGTGGTTTTTATGAGTTCAAGTGTCTAGACCTTGAGAATTATACTCCATGGGTCTGAAGGAAATTCAGGTACCATGTAACTACTACAATGGGCAATCTCAGAGGAAGTGTGGCTCATGGGAGTGGCTTCCAAAGACAAGAAAGGGGTAAGTAGTCTGATTTTCAGAAAGGAGAAAAAGTGGGAATCACAGAAAGTACAAATGTGAAAGTTTGAGGTTTGAGGCCAGTTCTTTTTTTTTTTTATTTTTTTTAAATTTTCTTGGAGACAGGGTCTCACTCTGTCGCCCAGGCTGGAGTGCAGCTGTGCAATCATAGCTCTCTGCAGCCTCAACCTTCTGGGCTCAAGGGATCCTCCCACCTCAGCCTTCTGAATAACTGGGACTACAGGTGTGCAACCATGCCCGGCTAATTATTTTAAATTTTTTGTAGAGACAGGGTTTTGTTATGTTGCTCAGTCTGGTCTTGAGACCCTGGGTTCAAGTGATCTACCCAAAGTGCTGGGATTACAGGCACGAGCCACTGTGCCTGGCCCCCAATTCTTTCTAATACTCATCTAGATTTTACTAATCAACAGTTAATTTATAATTTTTTTAAAGTTTTAGGCTGGGAGCGGTGGCTCATGCCTGTAATCCCAGGACTTTGGGAGGCCAAGGCAGGTGGATCACGAGGTCAGGAGATTGAGACCATCCTGGCTAACATGGTGAAATCCCATCTCTACTAAAAATACAAAAAAATTAGCTGGGCATGGTGGTGGGCGCCTGTAGTCCCAGCTTCTCAGGAGGCTGAGGCAGGAGAATGGTGTGAACCTGGGAGGCGGAGCTTGCAGTGGAGCCAAGATCGCGCCACTGCACTCCAGCCTGTCTCAGGAAAAAAAAAAAAAAGTTTTAAAAGGAACATAATAATCACTTCATATTATGATCAGTTTGTTCAAAATAAGTCATACTTTTGAACTAAAATGAACCAAACGTTACCTTTCCTTTTTTAGTTTGGACTATTAAGTTGTCAGGGTAGGGGACTATGATAGACTTACTTTTTCTGGAATTTGTTGAAGGCCTCAATAATAATATGTTTTGATAGACTTAAAGCTGTTGAACAATCAATCTTGGGTGTTAAGATTGAGCTTTGGGAACAGTCCATTTATAACAAGTCCCTCTTACCCATCTAAGTTCTGAAGCGATGAATAAGTAAATACAGGTGTCATCCAGATGGGGAAAACAAACCTCACCTCTGTTTTTGGTTAAACTGATAAGAGAATGTGGCTTGTTATGTGTCCACAACCTGGCCCTTAATCCTTGCTAATATTCCAGGCCTGACACAGTTAAACATCCCTCTCCAGTCACAGGCACAGCTGAACCACTTTGGCCTCCTATTCAGGGGCAGCTCAGTGATTGGTGGAAGAGGAGAATGCACGTGTCCTGCACAGAGGCAACTTCAAGGAATTCAGAGAGGGCTTGTTGAGGCAGCTTCAGTTCCTTCTCCAAAATTGACCAACCATCAAGCATGGTTGGAGGTAGAAGGAGTGAACTAGAAGCAGTAGAAGTTATGATCCTGACATTTCTGCAAGGGCAGAAGGTCTTATTTCGTGGATCAAGTTAGGCATGCATGGAAGGGAACAGAGTGATTCCTTTTAGCAAACAATAGGGTAACCTAGAGTTCTTTCCGCTTGTGCTGTTACAGTCAACATTTTGCTATTTGATGCATATGAAGGCCCAGAAGGAATGTATAGCTTTTTTGAGGTTCTTACCAAAATAGGAAGAATAACTGACATGACAAATGATGGAAACTTAAAAATCAGCTCACCTGGCCGGGCGCAGTGGCTCATGCTTGCAATCCCAGCACTTTGGGAGGAGGTGGGTGGATCACTTAAGCCCAGGCCTTTGAGATCAGCCTGAACAACATAGCAAGAACTCGTCTCAAAAATAAAATAAAATAAAAATAAAGTAGAAAAAAAATCACCTTGGCTGAGTGCAATCTAGGCTAGAGTCTCCTAAACTCAATTATTTAGGTTAAAAGAAAATTTTAAAGGAAAACTTCATACACTATGCAATTGCTCAGATACAGAGTGAAGAACAACAGTGTTGGCATCAATTTATATTAAAATGTGCCTGGGCACAGTGGCTCATGCCTGTAATCCCAGCACATTGAGATGCCGAGGCAGGCAGATCCCTTGAACTCAGGAGTTCGAGACCAGCCTGGCCAACATGGTGAAACCCCGTCTCTACTAAAAATACAAAAATTAGCTGGGCATGGTGGCAGGTGCCTATAATCCCAACTACTTCGGAGGCTGAGGCAGAAGAATCACTTGAACCCTGGGACGTAGAGGTTGCAGTGAGCCCAGATCGCACCACTGTACTCCAGCCTGGGCAACAAGAGTGAAACTCCATCTCAAAAAAAAAAAAAAAAAAAAAAAGGGCCAGGTGTGGTGGCTTAGGCCTGTAATCCCAGCACTTTGGGAGGCCAAGGTGGGCGGATCACGAGGTCAGGAGATCGAGACCATCCTGGCTAACATGGTGAAACCTGTCTCTACGGAAAACACGAAAAATTAGCCGGGCGTGATGGCAGGGGCCTGTCGTCCCAGCTACTCGGGAGGCTGAGGCAGGAGAATGGCGTGAACCCGGGAGGCGGAGCTTGCAGTGAGCCGAGATCGCGCCACTGCACTCCAGTCCGGGCGACAGAGCGAGACTCTGTCTCAAAAAAAAAAAAAAAAAAAAAAAAAAAAAATGTATTACAATCTTGTACGGATTTTTTTTCTTTTTTTCTTTTTTTTTTTGAGACGGAGTCTCGCTCTGTAGCCCAGGCTGGAGTGCAGTGGCGCGATCTCGGCTCACTGCAAGCTCCGCCTCCCGGGTTCACGCCATTCTCCTGCCTCAGCCTCCCGAGTAGCTGGGCCTACAGGCGCCCGCCACCACGCCCGGCTAATTTTTTATATTTTTAGTAGAGACGGGGTTTCACCGTGTTAGCCAGGATGGTCTCGATCTCCTGACCTCGTGATCAGCCTGCCTCGGCCTCCCAAAGTGCTGGGATTACTGGCGTGAGCCACCGCGCCCGGCTCTTCTACGGATTTTTAGTTCACCTGAACTGAATATAATTATTATGCATCTGCTAAAAATGTTAGTGCAGTCTCCAGCTGCATTTGTTCAACAAATACTTGTTTAGCATGTATTCCATTGGCAGGCATTGTGCTGGGTGGGAGTTAATGGTACCACATTGTCTGGAGTAATCTGCCCATTTAGGGGCACATACTTTAAGAGCAACATTAATGAATTAAGTCGGAGGATTGGTGGGTGGAAACCTAGTCCTGTTTCTTCAGGTTTCAATGAGGCAATTTTTCTTTTTTCTTTTCTTTTCTTTTTTTTTGAGACAGAGTCTTCCTCTGTAGCCCAGGCTGGAGTGCAGAGGCGCATCTCCACTCACTGCAACCTCCACCTCCCGGGTTCAAGCCATTCTCATGCCTCAGCCTCCCAAGTAGCTGGGATTACAGGCACGTGCCACCACGTCTGGCTAATTTTTGTATTTTTAGTAGAGACCTTTTTTTTTTTTTTTTGAGAAGGAGTCTTGCTCTGTCGCCCAGGCTGGAGTGCAGTGGCACGATCTCAGCTCACTGCAAGCTCCACCTCCCGGGTTCACGCCATTCTCCTGCCTCAGCCTCCTGAGTAGCTGGGACTACAGGTGCCCGCCACCACGCCCAGCTAATTTTTTGTATTTTTGGTGGAGACGGGGTTTCATCGTGTTAGCCAGGATGGTCTCGATCTCCTGACCTTGTGATCCGCCCACCCCGGCCTCCCAAAGTGCTAGGATTACAGGCATGAGCCACTGCGCCCGGCCAGGAGACGGGGTTTTGCCATGTTGGTCAGGCTGGTCTCGAACTTGTTACCTCAGGTGATCTACCCACCTCGACCTCCCAAAACGCTGGAATTCCAGGCGTGAGCCACCATGCCCAGCCCCATGAGGCAATTTCTACTAACTCATAGAAAAAATATTTAAGTATTTTATTGGCAGAAATTATTTTAGCTGGAAATGACAGGGACATTGACATAACCAGCTTAAACAATAAAAAAAATTAGTATTATTTTAAATAAAAACAACAAAAGCCAAAGGTAGAGCAAGTATTATAATTGGAGCTGGGGATTTATTGCTTTGCTGTTCTTTGTGCTCCCTCATCCTCCAGATAGAGGTGTTTTCTTCAGGTTGATTCCTTCTGGTGACTGCCATCAGCTCTTGGAACAACATGCTTCCTCATTAGAAAATTCTTTATAGGCCAGGTGTGGTGGTTCACGCCTGTAATCCTAGCACTTTGGGAGACTGATGTGGGCGGACCACCTAAAGTCAGGAGTTTAAGACCAGCCTGGCCAACATGGTGAAACCGTGTCTCTATTTAAAAAAATATATATATATATATTAGCCATATGTGGTGGTGCATGTCTGTAATCCCAGCTACTTGGGAGGCTGAGGCAGGAGAATCGCTTGAACCTGGGAGGCAGAGTTTGGGGTGAGCCGAGATCGCGCCATTGCACACCAGCGTGGACAACAGAGTGAGACTCCGTCTCAAAAAAAAAAAAAGAAAAAAAAAAAGAAAAATCTTTCCTCCTACCTTTGAACAAAAGTAGTCTGATTAGGCTCGTCTGTATCACTTGCCCATCTCTGATCCAACAGCAGTCTCTAGGAGTCATGCCATGCACTGATTCACTGAAGCCTAAATTCTGAAACCAATCACTTGCAAGGAGATTAGAGTTACTAGGATTGGCTTCAGTTGAGGATAGGGCTGGCTTCCTGAGACACTTGGGCTCCATGAATGGGGTTGCAGTGGGGCTTTTGTAAATAACGTTAGGGTTCTGTTTGAAAAAAGGAAAATGGTGGGAAGGATGCTAAGGAGACAACCCTGGGAGAAGGAAGGTCTCTTGGGATGGGTGGACTTAGACATCTTTCCTTTCTCTCTTCCAGGAAAACCTAATCTCTCCTAGTGCTGTTAAATTTCTTAATGTGGCAATAGCTGTAACTCATACCCTTAAAACCTTGCACAGTGCTGTGGATTCAATTGTCCTGCTTCTTTGTATGTGATCATATCACATAAATTCAATCAAGTGGGGGTTTGTAGGAAGGCTGATTGTGGTCAAGGTCAAATTCTGCCCTCCATTCTATGCTTACTGGAAATATAGTTGATCTTTTGATCTTCATCTGTTGGATTCCTATATCTATTTCTAATTAACTCATAACTGGGGGTAGGCGGACATGATTATCATCCCTAAAAACCTCAACATGTGTGCTCTTCAGAGCAAACCAGAATCTAAAGGATTTGGAGAACTGTCACAAAGAGGAAATGTAAAATTCAATGTTGAGACCTTGTGCAGCCATCAGAAAAAAATATCAAGACTTTCTGCTGCCATACATCAGCTAGATATATCAGATATTCGGTAAGTTCAAAGTGCACAAATTTCAGGAGCATAGCCATCAAGAAAGCTGCACTGCTAGTAATGGGAACTCTGTCTTTGGAAGTATTCATGCACTGACTGGATGACCATCTCCCAAGTATGCCTAAACATGGAATTCTGCACATTTGGGAAGTGGAACACAGTTACTTTCATGATACGATCCAACTTTTTTTCCAAGTAATCCTGTTTTGCTAATTGTTTGACCTGTGGTTTTCAAAGTGTAGTTCCAGTAGCAGCATTAGCACCATCTGGGGAACTTGTTGGAAATGCAGATTAACAGGTCACACCCTAGCCCTCCTGTTATGGGTGGAATTGTGTCCCTCAAAAGGATATGTTGAAGTCCTAACACCCAGTACCTCAGAATGTAGCCTTATTTGGAAATAAGGTCATTGTAGATGTAATTAGATAAGCCAAGATGAGGCTGTACTAGCGTAGGGTGGGCCCTTAATCCAATGACTGATGTCCTTATAAGAAAAGGAGAGAGAGACACGGATACACAAGGGGAGACCTCCATAAGATGATAGAGGCAGATACTGAAGTTATATACCTATAAATCAAGGAACACCACAGATTGCCAGCAAACTACCAGAAGCTAAGAAGAGGCAAGGAAGGATCTTCCCTATCGATTTCAGGGGAAGTGTGGCCCTGCTGACACTTTGATTTCAGACTTTGAGCATCCAGAAATAGGAGCTTGTTTTAAACCACCTATTTCGTGGTAATTCATTATGGCAGCCCTACGAAACTAACACACCTACTGAGTTAGGAACTCATATATTAGGGCCCAGCAATCTGTGTTTATAAGTACCCCAGATGATTCTGATATATACTAAAATTAGAAAATCACTGATTGATTCCTTCCTTCCTTTTATTTTTTTATAATTTCAACTTTTATTTCAGATTCAGGGGGTACATGTGCTGGTGTGTTTCATGGGTATATTGCATGATGCTGAGGTTTGGGGTACAAATGATCCCATCACCCAGGTAGCGAGCAAAGGGTTTTCCAATCCTTTCCCCTCTCTCTCTCTCCCTGCTCTAGTAGTCTCCAGTGTCTGTTGTTGCCCTCTTTATGTCCATGAGTGCCTAATGTTTAGCTCCCATTTACAAGTGAGAACATGCGGTATTTGGTTTTCTGTTCCTGGGTTAATTTGCTTAGGATAATGGCCTCCAGCTGTGTCCATGTTGCTGCAAAAGACATGATTTTGTTGTTTATGACTGTGTAGTATTCCATGGTGTATATGTACCTTTTCTTTATCCAATCCACTACTGATGTGTACCTAGGTTGATTTCATGTCTTTGCTATGGTGAACAGCACTGTGATGAGTGCATGTGTCTTTTTGGTAGAATGATTTGTTTTCTGGTTTTTTTTTTAGACAAGGTCTCACTCTGTTTTCTAGGCTGGAATGCAGAGGTGTGATCGTGGCTCACTGCAGCCTCAATCTCCCAGGCTCAAGCAATCCTCTACCTCTGCCCCCCAAGTAGATGGGACTACAGGCATGCCCACCATGCCTGGCTATATTTTTTTTTTAAGAGATGGGGTCTCACTACATTGCCCAAGCTGGTCTCAAACTCCTGGAATCAACCGATCCTCCCATCTCAGCCTCTCAAAGTTTGGGGATTATGGATGTGAGCCATGACGCCCTGCCCTTCTTTTGGATATATACCCAGTGATGGGATTGCTGGGTAAAATGGTAGTTTTGCTCTTAGATCTTTGAGAACTCTCCAAACTGCTTTCCACAGTGGCTAACTAATTTATACTCCCACCAACAATGTATAAACATTCCCTTTTCTCTGCAGCCTCACCAGCATCTGTTCTTTTTTTACTTTTTAGTAATAGCCATTCTGATAGGTGTGAGATGGTATCTCATTGTGGTTTTGATTTGCATTCATCTGATAATTAATGATATCAAGCGTTTTTTATATGTTTGTTGGCTGCTTGTATGTCTTTTTTTGAGAAGTGTCAGTTCATGACTTTTGTCCACTTTTAATGGGGTTGTTTGTTTTTTGATTGTTCAATGGTTTAAGTTTCTTATAGATTCTGGATATTAGAGCTTTGTTGGGTGCATAGTTTGTGAATATTTTCTCCCATTCTGTAGGTCTGTTTACTCTGTTGACAGTTTCTTTTGCTGTACAAAACCTCTTTAGTTAATTAGTCCCACTTGTCAATTTTTGTTTTTGTTGCAACTGCTTTTGAGGACTTAATCATAAATTCTTTCCCAAAGCCGATGTCCGGAATGGTGTTGACTAAGTTTTCTTCTAGGATTGTTATAGGTTGAGGTCTTACATTTAAATCTTTAATCCACCCTGAGTTAATTTTTGTGTATGGTAAAATGTAGGGCTCCAGTTTCATTCTTCTGCATATAGCTAGTCAGCTATTCCAGCATCATTTATTGAATACAGAGTCTTTTCCCCATTACTTATTTTTGTTGACTTTGTCAAAGATCAGATGGCTGTAGATGCATGGCTTTATTTCTGAGGAGAACCACTGTTTCCTTTTTTCTTTTTTAAAAGTTTTTAAATGAAACCCTTCATGAATTTGCATGTCATCTTTGCACAGGGGCCATGCTAATCTTCTTAGTATATATACTGCTGAAGTGAGTACAGAACCACTGTTTTCTATTCTAGATCTAGACCAATGCCTCTCTCACATTTACATGCATGTGAATGAATTGAGGATATTGTTAAAAGGCAGATTCTGATTCAGTGGATCTGGAGTAGGACCTGAGCTTCTACATTTTCCAATATGCTCTCAATACATGCCCAATATGCTCTCCAAGGACCGGACTTTGAGTACCAAGTGTTTAAATCAGTGCCGTCCGGTAGAACTTTTCATGATAATGGAAATGTTCTATACCTCTACTGCCCAATATGAAAGTCACTAGCCACATCTAGCTACTAAACACTTGAAATGTGGCTTGACTGAGAAATAAATTTAAAATTTTTATTTCCTTTTTTTTTTTTTTTAATTTAATAGAGACAGGGTTTCCCTATGTTGCCCAGGCTGGTCTCAAACTCCTGGGCTCAAGGGATCCTCCTGCCTCCGTCTCCCAAAGGGCTAGGATTACAGGCATGAGCCGCCACACCCATCCAAGAACAAAATTTTTAAATGTTATTTAATTTAAATAAATTAATAGCTACATGCATTATATAGTACAGGTCATCAGTTTCCTGTTTCTAGTCTTAAATGGCATGTTTTGCAAAGCTTTCGGGGCTCTCAACTTTTTCATCTTGAAATATCCATAATTTGATAGTCAGGACTGGTGGTGTTCCCTATGCAAGACTGTGTGTGCTCAGCAGTATATTAGGAGCCACTGGAGAGCATAAAATAAATAGATTGCAGGGTCTTTGCCCCTGAGGAACTTCCTGTTTATTAACCAGCTCTCATTGTGTTTTCTTCCAGTTTCTGCCAAGCCTGAAAGTGTTCAATGTTAAAGGGTGGGGGGAGGAGGAAATTAAGCAATAATTAGGAGAGATGATGCTTGGCAGGGGCTTTTTTATCTCAAGGCTACCAGATTTTGTTCATGGAATTTGAGAACATGAGTGATTTGCATATGTTGCATAAATTTGCATCTTGTATTCAAGAGACCTGACTCCAAGTCTATGAAGTACAATTTAATTAATTAGTGGAACCTGCTATAGCTGTATTCAGAATAGAATTCATGGCATAACACACATGAAATTGCTAGCTGTTGACAGCAATTCAGGAGATCCCAGACCAGGTCAGGAGACCAAAAAAAAAAAAAAAAAAAAAAAAAAACAGAGCAGAAGAGGTTGACAGTTAAGGGGGAAGAAAAGGTGCCAGGACCTTTGTTATCATCCCTGACCTCTGCCTTCTGTGCACCTCCAGCCTTTGTATATAGAGTCATTCATTTCCCACAAATGGCATTATGTAAAATGAAGTTGCACCAAAGAATGGAATTAGACCTCCTGTGCCCACTAGTGTCAGTTTCCTTATCTTTGGCATACCCCATACTTCCTGCCTTGCTTCTCTGCCTACAACTGAACTCTGCATGAGTGTTAGCACATAGTTTAAAAAAGGAAAGATAGAGTGAATGAGAGAATGTCTAAAGAAAAGAAGTGAAGAGTCAGGTAGTTTTTCCTGCTCTCTCTTCCCTTCTCTTTCTTCTCTCCTCTACTAAGCACCTACTCAATATCTGCGCCAGGTCTGTGGTGGGCCTGGGGGATACAAAGTTAAAGTAACACAGGCTTCTTGTCTCGAAGGAGCTCAGCACTGCAGCAGGGGAGATGGACATATGAGCAGCAACTTCCATACTGTGCATAGCAAGAAACGATAAAGGCGTGTCCTAGGAAGGGGACCCAGAGGAGAGAGAGATGCCTCTGTTGATGTGGAGAGGTAGTGGGGAAGTTTTCACACAGGAAGAAAGGTAAAGGATTTGAAGATAGAGAAAAGACTTAAAGAAAGAGAAGGACTGTGATGGAACAGAGAACAGCATGTGCAGAAACAGCATGACGTGCTTAGCGTACAGTTAAGTATCAGAAATGTGAAGGGGAGGAGGGAGGTCAGGGAGAGGTACAAAATCCAGAGCAGCGTATAAATGCCTTATTAACTTGCTTTCAGGCGCCAAGGGAATGGAACTAAAGTAGAGTACTTTAGACCATCTTACCTGGGAATGAAAACATGGCACCGACCCCAGCAGCAGGGCTAAAGGATCTTTCCCTCAGGAGCTAAGTCCTCCACTCCTAGCATCTCTTGACCGAAGTTAGCTGTAGATCTGCCCTTAACATTTCTTACTTGCGCCCCTTTCTAGGAGAACTTGAATTCTATTATGACCCAAGTTGACTATAAATAGGCATCTGTATAATATATCCTCTATTTTTTGTCTGTAATCAAATACACCCACTGCCTGCTGGGCAGCCCACAGAGGTCAGGTGGAGCTGAAGGGTCATCCTGAAATGGTCGTGTTCACCACCTGAATGATTCCCCTGATTCTCTCCCCTCCCCATCGTGTTGGTATTTACTCCTTCTTTCTTTTCGGAAACTCAGAACCAAATGTGGCAACTGCGTATAGCTCCAGAGATACTAAAAACTCACCTGCTCCCCCACCACCTCCATGGCCAAATCTAGGAGCCATGGAGCTACCCCTCACTGCAGAGCTAGTGGGATAGCATAAGGATAGAGACTGTGTCTAGTGCCTCCTCCCACCTCGCCCATGTAACTCTACACTCTGTGGGAGAACTGGCTGCCATGTTTCATTGATCTACTACTAAATGTTTTAGAAAAATAGAAAGCACAGAGTATACAATCACCTATTCATACCTGCTCCTCAGCTTAAGAAATACATTTCAATCTTGGCTGGGTGCGGTGGCTCATGCCTGTAATCCCAGCACTTTGGGAGGCCAAGGCGGGCGGATCACCTGAGGTCGGGAGTTTGAGACCAGCCTGACCAACATGGAGAAACCCCGTCTCTACTAAAAATACAAAATTAGCCAGTCGTGGTGGCACATGCCTGTAATCCCAGCTGCTAGGGAGGCTGAGGCAGAAGAATCACTTGAACCTGGGAAGCAGAGGTTGCGGTGAGCCGAGATCGCGCCATTGCACTCTGGCCTGGGCAACAAGAGTGAAACTCCATCTCAAAAAAAAAAAAAAAAAATACATTTCAAATTCAACTGAAGCTCTTCTGTTTTCCTAATTAATTACCTTCCTTTTCTTCCTCTTAAGAAGTAATCATTATCCTGAATGTGGTATTTATTACACCAAATACTTGTATTTATATGATACTATGGTATATTGTGTTGTTTTAAGTATTTTAATATTTATAAAAATGTTATGCCTCAAAATGCCATCAACAACCAACTCTGTTAGTTTCTTGTGTGGGAAAGCTTCTGAATTGTGTGGTCTTGCCCCTCTGGACCCTATGGCTCTATCATAATAAAAAGATAGCTTTTGGCAAGACTTTATCTTATGCTATTGATCTACATTGTCTCATATTTTTCCTTTATTCTTGTATATTCTATGAATATGGTGCTATCCTGTCATTTAGTTATTGTAATGTGTGTGAACTGCTGGGGACAGACTGATGTGAGTGCAGTTCTTAAACTTAAAAAGCCCTAGACATCACATTTGTGGTGTTTAAAGTATTAGGAACAGCCCTACAAACAGGGGTTGATTGTATTGAATATTCTTCCTGCTGAGCCCACCTTGTGATGGTGGTTGCTTAGGGATCTTGGAGCTAAAGAAATGGTAATCATTCAATAATGGTCCTGTAATATTCATCACCCATGAGCAGTTAGTAAAGAATGGCTGCAAAGGCAGAGTTAGGCTACTAACAAGGAATTTATGTAGATGTGCCATGTCTAGCCTGTGTTCTGGAACTATAGACATGAGTAAGTTATGGTCTATTCTCTCTGGAGGCTCATAATTGAATAAGGAGTATTAATAAGTGAATGATTGCAATTCAGCATGGCAAAAGCTAAAATATACGTATGTAGCAGCTATAATAGGAACAGAGTAATAGGGAGAGTCAAAACCCCCAAAAAGTCAGGTATATAATATGTGCATATTTTGTATATACATGTAAACTCTAACTATGAGGTAATAATCTCTGGTCTGTCCTTATTACCTGTGTGGATTGGGCAAGTTACTTACAACACTCAGCCTGTTTCTTCATCTGTGAAATGGTGATAATATCTAGTAATATCTAGTAGTGTTGATGTATGGATTAAATGAGATAATCTAAAAAAATGTTATCCAGTGATATCCTGGTAAATTGTTTAACAACACGTTCTCTAGGAGAAAAAAGACAACTTAATTTAAAGCATCTGCCAATTTCCATGCTTACATACTCCCACCATGGCCAAATTCAAATGACCACATTGTGTCAGTGAACAAGAAGTTAGGAAGAGATGACCCCAATACATGTAAGCCAGCTCTGGCACCCCACTGATTTATTATGTTCTTCATTAACTTGATTTTTTTCCTCAACATTATTATATTTGAGATTTGTTCATGTCGATACATGCAGGTCTAGGTTTTTTTTTTTTTCTTTCACTTCTACTGCTATGTAGGGTTGATTGTATGAACGCACCAAAATTTATTTTTCCTGCCAGGCACAGAGGCTCATGCCTGCCAGGCACAGAGACTGCAGCTTTGGGAAGCTGCAGTAGGAGGAACACTTGTACTCTGGAGTGCAAGGCTGGCTTGGGCAATGTAGCAAGACCCCTTCTCTACAAAAAAAAGTTTAACAATTAGCGGGGTATGGTGGTGCACACCTGTAGTCCTAGCTACTCTGGTGGCTGAGGCGGGAGGATCACTGGAGCCTAGAAGTTTGAGGCTGCAGTGAGCTATAATCACACCACTGCACTCCAGCCTGGGCAACACGGCGAGACCCTGTCTCAGAAAAAAATTAAATAGTCTGTTTTTCCTTTTTTTTTTTTTTTTTTTGATGGATATTTAGGTTGCTTTCGATCTGGGGACACTTGAAAATAATGCTGTAAAAATCATTTTTGAATGTACTTCATGGTGCACAGGTGTAAAAGATTTCCCAAAATCAGAGTAGAATTCATGGGTTTTGGACATACATGTTCCAACATGAGTAGATTTTGCCAGATTTTCCTCCTAGGTAGCTGTGATGATTTACTTTCCCACTAGTGTATCAGTGTTTCCATTACCTTCATTTTCTCCTGTTCTTAGTTTTGACAGATGTTATAAAGTGAATTGTGTCCCTCCAAAATTTACATATTAAGTCCCAACCCCCAATGTGACTGCATGTGGAGATAGAGCCTTTATGGAGGTAATTAAAATAAATGAGGCCATAGGGGTGGGGCTTTAATCCTGTATAATTGGTATCCTTATAAAAAGAGGAAGAGGCCGGGCGCGGTGGCTCACGCCTGTAATCCCAGCACTTTGGGAGGCCGAGGCAGGTGGATCACGAGGTCAGGAGATCGAGACCATCGTGACTAACACGGTGAAACCCTGTCTGTACTAAAAATACAAAAAATTAGCTGGGCGTGGTGGTGGGCGCCTGTAGTCCCAGCTACTCAGGAGGCTGAGGCAGAAGAATGGCGTGAAGCCGGGAGGCGGAGCTTGCAGTAAGCCGAGATTGCACTACTGCACTCCAGCCTGGGCGACAGAGCAAGACTCCGTCAAAAAAAAAAAAAAAAAAAAAAAAGAGGAAGAGACACTAAAGCTCCCCCAACAACTCCACCCAACTCCCACCCTCTCCCCACTATGTGTACATAAAGGAAAGGCCATATGAGGACACCGTGAGAAGCCAGCCATCTATAAGCCAGGAAGGGAGCCCTTACTAGAACCCGAATTTGCCAGAACCTTGATCTTGGACTTCTAGCCTCCAGAAGTGTGAGAAAATAAATGTCTCTTGTTTAAGCCACCCAGTCTGTGAGATTTTTGTCATGGCAGCCTGAGCAGATTAATGCAACAGACTTTTAAAATTTTGCCTTTAAACAGATGTAGTTTTTCTTTATTTTAATTTTAGAAACTCTTTGTTTCCTTCTAATCAAGCCTCGACTCTTATCTAGTTTAAACAAACTCCCAAACTGACCTCTTCCTTTATAACCCACCTAATTTACTTATTCCCAATTTACTTCATTCAGGCTGATTTTCTCAGATTCCCCAAATATACCATGCTCATTCTTATCTCTGGACCTTCATTAAAGCAGCTCTGCTTGCCCAGAATACCCTATCATTTCCCTGGGCATATCAATATCTTGCCCATTTTTAAAATACACAAGTCAAATCCCGTTCTCCAAGAGTTAGGACTCCTTCTGGGTCAAATGAAAGAAAATCCAAACCAAACTTCTATGGCACAAAAAGGAAATTTGGTTTTACGAAAAACAGAACAGCTTGCTTCAGAGATGCCAGGGACCTAGACAGTGCTATCAGGTCCCTCTTCTCATATCCAGTCTCACTTTACCCTGCACTGGATGAATTCTCTCCTTCTGTAGACATCGTGCCTCCATAGTGAAGGACCAGCACAGGGCCACAGAAAGCTCCACACTTACAACATCTTATGCGTAACCCACAAAAGACTTCCTCTCTCCCATCCTCCATTTGTAATATCCTGGCTGCGGGGCGAGAGCGGGGGAGTTTTCATTGGCCTGATTTGGACCAAATGGCATTTTCTTGTTCAATCATTCCATCTAGAATGGTGGGATACTATGATAGCTAAGCCCAGGGTATACGCCCACATCTGTAGCCAGGGAGGTACAGTATTATGACTGTCAAACCCATTAAAACCACATGGAGTGTGGAAGATCAAATCTCCTTGCTGTGGTCTGAATGTTTGTGTCTTCCTAAAATTCTTATGTTGAAACCTAATCCAGGGCCGGGTGCGGTGGCTCACGCCTGTGATCCCAACACTTTGGGAGGCCGAGGCAGGCAGATCACTTGAGGTCAGGGGTTCGAGACCAGCCTGGCCAACATGGCGAAACCCCCATTTCTACTAAAAATACAAAAATTAGCCAGGCATGGTGGTGGGCGCCTGTAATCCCAGCTACTCGGGAGGCTGAGGTGGTAGAATCGCTTGAACCCAGGAGGCAGAGGTTGCAGTGAGCCGAGATCCTGCCACTGCACTCCAGCCTGGGTAGCAGAGCAAGACTCTGTCTCTAAAGGAAAAAGAAAGAAAGAAAGAAAAAGAACAGAAACCTCATGCCCAACATAGTATTAAGATGTGGGGCCCTTAAGAAAAGGTGCGGGTGAATCATCTTGAGCCTTGGAGTTTGAGACCAGCCCAACATGGCAAAACCCCGTTTCTTTTTTTTTTCTTTCTTTTTTTTTGAGACAGAGTCTCACTCTGTCGCTCAGGCTGGAGTACAGTGGCACCATCTGTGCTCACTGCAACCTCCACCTCCGGGTTCAAGTGATTTTCGTGCCTCAGCCTCCCGAGTATGGATTACAAGTGTGTGCTACCATGCCTGGCTAATTTTTGTATTTTTAGTAGAGATAGGGTTTCGCTATGTTGGCCAACCTTGAACTCCTGGCCTCAAGTGATCCACCTGCCTTGGCCTCCCAAAGTGCTGGGATTACAGGTGTGAGCCACAGCGCCTGGCCACAAAATCCCGTTTCCACAAAAAATACAGAAGTTAGCTGGGCATGGTGGCTTGTGCTTATAGCCCCAGCTACTGGTGAGGCTGAGGTAGGAAGATGGTTTGAGCCCAGGAGGTCAAGGCTGCCATGATCTGTGATTATGCCACTGCACTCAAGCAGAGAGCAAGCCCTCACCAGATATCAAATCTACTGGTGCCTCAATCTTAGACTTCCCAGCCTCTAAAACTGTAAGAAATAAATTTCTGTTAATTATTAATTGCCCTGTCTAAAGTGTTTTGTTATAGCAGAATGGACTAAGATATCCCTAAAGAAGGGTCCTTGACAGACACAAATGACAGAATCTATCACACGCATTATCCATGAAGCTACCCCATTTCTCCAGCCCTCACAGCTCCTCTTTACTTTTGAATTGTTATTGTATCTATAGCATCTCTCACTTAATTATCAAAGTATCTTTTGTTTTATGCTAAATCATAATCGTGTTAATATTAGGAATCATGTCTTCACTTACCATGTATCTTTCACAGTCATTTTTTTTTTTTTTTTTGAGACAGAGTCTTACTTTGTCACCCAGGCTGGAGCACAGTGGCGCAATCTCAGCTCACTGCAACCTCTGCCTTCCAGGTTCAAGAGATTCTCGTGCCTCAGCCCCCTGAGTAGCTGGGACTACAGGCACCTGCCACCATGCCCAGCTAATTTTTGTTATTTTTTAGTAGGGACGGAGTTTCGCCATGTTCGCCAGGCTGGTTTTGAACTCTTGACCTCAAGTGATCCACCTGCCTTGGCCTCCTAAAGTGCTGGGATTACAGGTGCGAGCCACCATGCGCAGCCACCTTCATAGTCCTTAACAGAGAACTGAGTATGTATCAGACATCTGACAAATACTAATTCTGAGAACCTGTGGCCTGCTATTTCTAATGGAAGCAGATCTTTAAAATCCACTCCTATCGACTTCAATTGTAATTTAGCTGAAATTTGAATTTTGAAGCTACAATGCAATTTTGGAGGTATCATGGCCAAAAATGTATATGGTGCATAGCAGTTTAGAAAATACTCTCACATTCTATGATTTTCACAGAGAGAAGGCAGGTTCTGTCCCGTAGGAAACTGAGATTTACCCATCAATGCATGTAATTTTTTTGCCCAAAGTAGACTGGCTGGTGAGTAGCAGAAACAGATAAGCCACAGTTTGACTGGGCCTTGGGAGAAATTTGCCTTTTGTCACCACCCTATAGAGGGCTGAGTGTTCTGGCAGGTATGGTGAGAGACTCTTCTAGAAATAGTGCTCTAGGGGGTTGCCTCCAAGAAGCTTTGATTGCCCTCCATCCTGTGAGGGTTCCATGAATGAATCAGCCCATGGAAACTCTACCTACATTTGGACACTCACTGTCTGGAACATGTGTTTGGAGACTGGAACCAAAGCATCTCTGTGGCCCCGAATGTTACTGAGGAGAGATTCAGCCCACATCTAAATGCCAGATGATAGAAGCAAGTGGCCAAGCAGTGCAGGCATTTTTGCCAAGTTGGAATGGGAGCAAGTGTGACTAAGCCAATGGGACTAGAGGTGGCAAACAATTCGTGTCTGGTTGGAATCAAGCACTGTGTTGGTGATAACACTTCCAGAACAGGCAAGGGTGACCATAAACTTGCGTTCCAAGGCACCCTGCAAAGGAATGAGCTGTATACGCTCATGCTATTTAACAGAAATTCACCAATGAGGCCCATCTTTTAACGTCAGCTAGAACAGCAATGTCGACAATGGCATCACCAGGCTTCCCCTGCCTGCTGCTAGCCCAGCAGAAGCTTGTAAAGGCAGAACTTTCGGGCCCAGACGTCTTGTTTCTGTTGCTTTTGCCAGAGAGCGGCTCCAGAGGGGGGTTGCATTGTGTTATAATCACATGGTTTGCAAAATGATAGTTAAGAGTCTGTTAGCATTTCCACCCCAAACCTCATATTTTCAGCTGCTCGGAGTGACTCAAATATAAGAATTCTCTTTAGGCTGAAATTTGGCACACAGGGTCTCAGGCCCAGCTGGGGAGCAATTTCAACCTTTCTTGGGACCGGATTTCAATAACATCCATTTGGCTGTTTTTGAATAACAGCAGAAGTACAACAGAAGAGAAGTTAGCATTTTTATAGCAAAATGTTGCCATTGTGTGACTCAAGAATTGGTGTTGAGGGGTGGGTGGGACCCACCCTAGCAACTCCCAATAAACCCTGGCAGGTGATTAGCCTTCGAGTGGACTAAGCATGTATACTTTTCTTAAGTATATATTAAAAAGCCCAACTGCTAGTCTGTTGTTCAGAACAGAGGAGAGATTTTGTTTAATAACATATTGTGTTTTTGAAAAGCAAAGTTGACTCAGGAACAATGACACATACCAGTGGATACTGAATTTCTACTACACCCACTCCTTGGTGCAACTGGGGCAGTGGCAAATTGTAGGATGCAACTGAGTTCCCAAATGTACAGGAAAAAACTGCGAGGGGGCAGGAGAAAGGGAGGGGAGGGTAGTGCCATGACCACAAACATGATATGAGGAATATTCTTGATGATCTAAGATCTCAGATCTGGTCCTTCCTTCTGGAAGGAAGAAAACATCAGAACTCAGTTCCTCTTCTGCACCTCCCCACTCACTAATGACAATGCATCAAATTACAAATGACAGATTCCAAAAAGGCAAAATGATACCAAGCTTGTTTTTTTTTTTAATGAAATATTCCAGGAAAAAAAAAAGCATAGAGAATAATAAAAAACACACTCATGTGCCCACGACTCAGTTTATGAAATAAAACATTGCAAACATAGGCCAGGCGCAGTGGTTCATGCCTGTAATCCCAGCACTTTGGGAGGCCAAGGCAGGCGGATCCCTCGAAACTAGACATTTGAGACCAGCCTGGGCAACATGGTGAAACTCTGTCTCTACTAAAAAATAAAAAATTTACCAGCGTGGCAGTGTGAGCCTGTAATCCCAGCTACTTGGGAGGCGGAGGTGGGAGGATCACTTGCTCTCATCTTAAAAAAAAAAAAAAAAAAGCAAATACAATCAAAGTCCTATCTGTGTATTTATCAGCATTCTTGATGATTTCCTTGTTTTTTGCTTTTTTGTTTTTTGCTTTTGAGATGGAGTCTTGCTGTGTCACCCAGGCTGGAGTGCAATGGTGCGATCTTGGCTCATTGCAACCTTTGCCTCCCAGGTTCAAGCGATTCTCCTGCCTCAGCCTCCCGAGTAGCTGGGATTACAGGCGCCTGCCACCATGCCTGGCTAATTTTTGTATTTTTAGTAGAGGCAGGGTTTCACCACGTGAGCCAGGCTGGTCTCGACCTCCTGACCTCAGGTGATCTGCCCGGCTTAGCCTCCCAAAATGCTGGGATTACAGGAGGGAGTTACTGCGCCCAGCAATTTCCTTGTTTCTTAATACAAAGATTTATTATTGTTCTCTTTATATAGGATGTTATATCTCCAGTTTGTATTTCATAGGAGTAATTATCTATGATTCCTCCTCCTCTTCTTTCTACATTATTCAGATTTACAGAAATTCTGTTTAAATTTATGCCTTTTCTTTCCAGAAGTTCCTAGTTTCCATCACTGAGTGGTAATCAGCCATAGCAGGTTTGCCAATGTGGGATCCAAAAGCACCTTTCCTGGTTAAAGTCAAATGAAGACGATTTTCCTCAACCTCTGCTAAAATGATACCCCAACATACCTTAAGAATCTTCTGACTGTTACATTATAGGAATTGATACCCAGTCTCTAAATTCTAGACTTTATATACTTTCTGCTACATCAAAATGCCTTTTCTGCAGTTGAGGAGACTGCCCCCTGCTGTAACCATCAGCTCTATCCCTTCTGTGCTGATCAACATCTTTGCAAATAGAAACCTTGATTTACAAGCCCCTTGTATTCTGCGTAAGCCACCTCCAGTTCTATCCTGATCTCCTAACCACGACCTCAGGGAGAGCTTCTAACTATAAATAAAGTGGTTTTTACCAACTCAGTCAATTCTCAGATTTAAAGATACATTGGTCCCAGTGCAGCAGGCTATAGAAGTCATGGTAGTTTCCCCTCTAGAAGCCATCCCCACCTATTCTTGGGTCATAGACCCCTGATTTTGTTCAGGCATCAGGTAGCCACATGCTTCAGGAAAGCTGGGTCCTTCTCCAGCCCCAGAGCCAAAAAACCAGCACTGTATTTCAGTTAAGAGTCTGGTCTCATGATTCCTTCATAGGCTCTTGTGTGACCTTAGGTAAGTTACTAAAACTTTATGTGTCTTGGTTCAATTCCTTTTGTCAGGGATTGTTATAGCTGACTTGCTGGGGTTGGCAGAGTTAAAACAAACAAACAAAAAATCTGAGAACTTGTTAATGCTGCTGAGTCACTGAATTAACCAACCATAGAATATATGCTCCCTGAAGGCAGAGATTATTGCCTGCTTTATTCACTCATACATCACCAGCACCAAAAACAGTGCCTCGCACTTAGTAGGTGCTCAATAAGTACTGGTTAAATTGCATTGACTTGAATCTCAGACTCACTAAATTGCAGGCAAGACTTTTTGTTATGTGACATAATAAATACCCAGCCCAAAGCATCTTGATACATAAATACCCTTTGTCTAGTCAGTACCATTCTTTCCTAGGAACTGTCCCCTCCACATGTTTACAAATATGGCAGCGATGGGAGCTGAGTTAATACGTTGTGACCCAGTGGCTACCATTAATTCATTCAGGGGTGGCTACCTGACCCAAATGGGATCAATCTTAACCCTTTCCCAGGAGTTTGGAATTAGACTAAGACTCACGTCAATCTTGCTGCTGTTTGAAATGGAAGAAACATAAGATGTGGCCTATTGGCAGTTGTGTTTCCCATGTGCACGCATGAACACTACAGCAGGTTAGCTGGCAGCAAGCAAAGAAGGAAGCCAACTGTCAAAACAAAGACAAAAGATGGACAGAGAGTGCTTGTGGTATTTAAGTGTGGTTAAGTGCGACCCACCTACATTCCAGTTCTTGGAGTCTGGGAAACACGTGGATTTTCTTATGATAGTCTCTTTTCTCCTTAGGCTATTTTGAGTTGGGCTCCTGTTAATTGCAGAGAAAAGATCCTAAGAGGTTTTTTGTTGTTGTTGTTTTAATTATAGTTATGAATTCTGAGTAAACCACACCTTACTTCCTGTAACTATTATATGAACCCATGAAAAGTAAACACTTTAAAAAAAAAATAGGGCCGGGTGCAGTGGCTCATGCCTGTAATTTCAGCACTTTGGGAGGCCGAGGTGGGCAGATCACGAGGTCAAGAGATCGAGACCATCCTGGCCAAGATGGTGAAACCCTGTCTGTACTAAAAATACAAAAATTAGCTGGGCATTGTGGCATGTGCCTGTAGTCCCAGCTACTTGGGAGGCTGAGGTAGGAGAATTGCTTGAAGCTGGGAGGTGGAGGTTGCAGTGAGCCGGGATTGCGCATCTGCACTCCAGCCTGGTAACACAGAGAGGTTCTGTCTCAAAAAAAAAAAAAAAGAAAAAGAAAAAAAAAAAAGAAATGCTGAGGGACAAATATAACCCGAAACATAACCATAAAACCTTTGGAAACGTAAACGAGAAACAAACTCTGAGTACACTTGTCTCAAGTCTACCTTTAAGCCATCCTCTACAGCCCTTGCACTCCAGTCCTCTTCTTTTGTCCATGCAAACATGGTGACCAATGAGATTCTTCACTGTTTACAATGGTGTGCTCCACTATCATCCCCTGGTTTTTCCATGTGGCAAACTCCGTAACTGGAAACCCTTTCTATTCTAGCTGTTTAGTACATAACTCCTAAAGTTCTCTCTTCTCGTCAGCTTTAAATGCCTTCACGGTTGGTTTTGCTTTTATTTTTCTCTGAGGTTTCAATGTACAATTCCAGGAACTAGCTGTCTCTATCAACCTGAAACTGTGCCTGGGTTCTACGTTGCTAATTTTTTACTAAGCCACAGGGACCATCTGGTCTAAGGTCATGACTCTGTTTGCCATTTGTGCAGCTGCCTGCACATCTGTAGGTTCCGATGCATTCTTTTATTATTGTCTGCTTTCTATTGCATGTTGTCAAAGGCCTGGGGACTGCATCTGTTTGAATTTTGTCTGTAGGGCTCCGAACATAGAGCAGTGTGTGGTTGGGAACACAGAAAACATTACTTTCAGCAAACTGGATTCATAAAGAGTCATGATGAATGGAAATGATGAGGGAGATTTGAGCCCAGGAATAGGGACTGGATTTCCTATTACCTCCTCACTAACAATGATGCTTTTAAATGTTCTCGCTCTGAACAACTTTATCAATGCTTTGAGCTGAGACCCACTCACATAATGATTATTTCCTTGTAAGTACTTATTATTTAGTTGAGTTAGCTGTTTCAATATGAAGTTTTTATACTGGTTTTTTAGAATTGTTCACCATACATTCTCTTTAACATGTATTCTCTTAGTCTCTCTTTCTGTCTCTGTCTCTCTACACACACACACACACACACACACACACACACACACACACGTGTTCATTTGAACGCAGGTTTTAAGGCTGGGTCTATACTTGGCCAACATCTTCAAGGTCACTAATGTTACTTCTTGCCTCTGCTGTGTGGGAGCCAGAGTGTGAGTCATCAGGGTGAATAATGCCTCTGTAATACTACCAGATTGTGTTTGTCTCCACTTCAAAGCTCTTAGTTTGAACAGAATAGTATTTCTCCATCCCGCCCACCCAAACAGCAGTCTAGATGGCTGAGAGGCAACAGTTATATGAACAGTAGTATGATTTCCATAGGATGGGCTACTCCCCACCCGACCCATATTCCTCAAAAAACCTGCAGGACCCTTTATAGAAGTTCTCAGGCAACATTCTAGTCAGGTTTTGTTGACTAGAGATTACAGCTCATCACCTCTTTTTTTTTCTTCTTTCCTTCCTTCTCCTTCCTTCCTTCCTTCCTCTCTCTCCCCCTTCCCTTCCTCTCTCCCTTCCCTTCCCTTTCCCTTTCCCTTTTTGAGAGGGAGTCTCACTCTGTCACCCAGGCTGGAGTGCAGTGGTGCAATCTTGGCTCACCGTAACCTCTGCCTCCCGGGTTCAAGCGATTCTCCTGCCTCAGCCTCCCGAGTAGCTGGGATTACAGGCGCTACCACCACACCCGACTAATTTTTTGTATTTTGAGTACAGATGGGGTTTCACCATGTTACCCAGGATGGTCTCGATCTCCTGACCTCATGATCCACCAGCCTCGGCCTCCTAAAGTGCTGGGATTATAGGCATGAGCCACCGTGCCTGGCCTCCTTCCTTCCTTTTCTTTCCATTCTTTTTTTGCCTCACATTGGTCTATAAATCTGCCATTTCTGATCCATCTTCAGTGATCTTTTTTTTTTTTTCATAGTTCACTGCAGCCTCGAACTCCTGGGTCCAAGCAGTCCTCCCATCTCAGCTTTCCAAGTAGCTTGAACTACACATGTGCACCACGGCACCTGTTTTTCAGTTACTGCTCTTCCCTTTAGTCTTTCACTTTCTTTTTCATTCACCAAAGACTTTATGACTGAGTTTGTCAAAAAAAAAAAAAAAAAAAAAAAAAGAGAAGCAGTGAAGGGAAGAACAGAAGAAAGGAAGCAAGCAAGCAAGCAAGACAGACAGAAAGAGAAAGACCAGACATGGTGGCTCATGCCTGCAAGCCCAGCACTTTGAGAGGCTGAGGCAGGCGGATTGGTTGAGTCCAGGAGCTCAAGACCAGCCTGGGCAATGTGGTGAAACCCCGTCTCTACAAAAAATACAAAAATCAGTTGGGCATGGTGTACATGTAGTCCCAGCTACTCAGAAGGCTGAGGTGGGAGGATTGCTTGAGCCAGGGAGGTAGAGGCTGCAGTGGGCTATGATCATACCACTGCACTCTAGCCTAGGCAACAGAGCAAGACCTTCTCTCAAAAACAAAAACAAACCAAAAAAAGTCTTTAAACCCAAGAATCAACTCCCACTTCCACAGCCTCCCTGTGGCTCCTCTCACAGGAACACTTTATTTTAAAAGTCATGTGACTCTGGTGAGACTACAGTGCAGAGTGGCCATGATGGAAAGAATAATGGTGGAACTGCTACCATTGAGCACCTAATCACAGTGCCAGCTGGTTTACACACATATTTCATTAACTCCCCAAAACTGAAGTAAGCCTTATTATCTTTTTTACCCATGAGTAGAGTGAGGTTCAGAGATACTCAATAACTTGCCCAAGATCATAGCCATTAAGCAGAAAGGAGGAAAATAACCAACTCTGTATGGTGCCGAGATTCATGCTTTTTTTGGTGGGGGGAGGGGGGCTCAGTTGCTTGGTGAGAGAGGAGATATTAACCTGTCTAGACTTCCTAGTTTTTCTATGTCCTGCCTTTCTTGCTGTGAATTTATGGGATAACTTGAGAGTATAATTTTCTCTGATCATTCCTATGTCACTTCCCAAAGCATTTCTCATTGTCGTCAGTGGTATCTGGGTATATTTCCCCATACTCATGAATAACATACCTTAGAAATTTTGCCAGTCCTCATTCATGTCCTACATGTGTTAATCAAATGTCTTCTAGGCCTAGGGTAATGGTATATAATCTATCATCCAAACTGGGACACTTTTGAGATGAAAAAGAGTGCTATTAATAATTATGCTGGGCACACTGGGATGTATGGCCACCCATTTAGAACAAACTATAGTCAAGCTAATGTCTCCTATGGACAAGGAGGGTATGAGTAGAATAGTCCAGCCTTAACTAGACAGAGAACAGAGGTTGTGGGGGAGAGAAGCTAAATCTACCAGATTCCAACCGTTTTGTCTCTCTAGCAGTTGTTGTATTTCTGGGCCTGAGTGTGTGTGGTGAAAGAAGGAAGGTAGCTGAAAACCTCTCAGAATTAGAATTATCACTATCTCCATTCCTTAAGAAAGTGGTGCTCAAACTTCAGTGTGCTTAAGAATTACCAGTTGTTTTTAAATAAAATGCAGATCCCTGAACTATATGCCTTAGAGATGCTGAAAATACAGTCTGAGATGGGCCCTGGAAACTGCATTTTAACATCCTCCTGTAAAGATTTTGATCTAGGTAATTTATAAATTACCCTGGGAAGAAAAACAGTATTTCCTTGATAGAAGAATTCCTGCATACTCACTCTACAAAGACAGGCACAATTTCAGAGGAAGTCCTCGCGGGACTCAATAACACAACTGTTCACAACACTGATATTTGTTCAAAGATACTGTCTATGTGACCTGAATCACTATTTGAATCAAATAATTTAAACCACATTAACCTTACAATTACTTTCAGCATAGATTCTTAGGGATTCCTAGCCAAATATATATAATTTATCTTTACATATATGGTATTATATATATTCTTAGTATCTTTATATTGTAGTGAAAGAAAAGAGAATAACATTTTCTGTGCTTTCTGATAATCACAGTAATAATAGTTTTTATATATTAAACATTGTTCTTGTGTCAGACATTTATATACATTACCTTGAATATAAAAAGTCTTGAAGGTAAGTCAGTCAAGTGAGCTCTGTTTCAGACAGGATGTACTACAGGCTCAGAGAAGCTAGGTGACTCGCCTGAAGCCTCACAGCTAGTAACTGGCAGAGTTGCCATTTAAAACCAGGTCACCTGCCTCACACTGGAAATATTTAGTGAACTCATAAGCACCCTGTGAATACTGAAAAATACTGGTTGGAAGGCCACATCATGCATGAAAGCTAGTATGACCTTTCTAGAATAATAATTCCTAGACAGAAGAACTGAATGGTGACTTTGAGACATGAAAAGGCATTTCTCTGAAATAAAAAGGCTGAAGAAAGCCGATGATCGGTTAACATTTGGGAAACTCTGAGGTACAGCTAACCATTTGCCAGGCTAGCCTTTGGATTTATTTCTTTTTTGTTGGCTGTGCTGCTGCTACGCTCTTTATTCATATTTTCAAGGAAACACAAGTAAAGCGAATGTTCTCTAATTGCGCTCCCTTCCTGCAGTAAGCCCGCTCCTCCTGAGCACCCGGGCTGGTTCCATACGCAGCTCGTTGTGTGGAAGGGCTGGTGGCAGCTGCAAGTTGGTGTGTGACACATTGAGTAGTCATATTTCTCTTCTCTGTGGCCCTCCAAAGCCCTTTCCAACATAACTTTTCCCCATCTGTTCTCGTTTGCACTGCATAATAGGGGACAGGTTTTGGAACTTGGGATTCAAAAAAACATTAAGAGAAAATAAAAATGAGATGGAATTTGAGTAGAAAGAAACTCGCTGGCTTTCCCCCCCACAGCCCCCTTCCTTAGTTGCTGGGATCATTACCAGAGTATTAAATCGATCAAGTTTTTACTCTCGTCTAGTTGGTTCTCTTTATGGGGTAGTGGGGAAACGTGAGAACATTAAAACATCTCTTTAAACTGTCTGCAATAAAATAAGCACAGGGCTGAGTCATTAGTAGGAACAATGTTGCCCAATACCTGACAAAGTTTTTCCACATTTGCTTAGAATCTCTAATAAGTTACATTAATTGTCTCCTGCCTCAGGTTCCTTCTCTGTGAAAGGGATGCCTGAAGTGAATCTTAGGAATATTTAGAGACAGTGTTTTCCTGAGTGCCATAAGCCCATCTCTGTTGTATGCACTAAATAATTTTGGAAATGATACAAACATTTTTAAATTTTAATAGTAATAAATTTCTTCTAATATACATTAGGAAGAAAACTGGCAATAGCAAAATATACCCCTGATTTCACAATTATTTTTGCTTAAGAAGAGGCTAAACTGGGCATGTAAGTTTAAAAAGTGAACAAATTTAAAGAGGAATATTCAGTAAATAATAAAAGTGAATATGGCAAAACAGAGTACAAGAATGGGTGCTTAAAAAGCAACTATATCAAGGCAGTGGTTCTTTTATTCTTTATGTTTTGTGGAAAGCTTTATTTTATGGTGTGGGCCTCTCGTTCTAGGGTTGGATTAATCATAATCCTTGGGTCATGGCATATGCTATCATTGGTCTAGCAGGGGCTCAGAATCCTTAATGGATAGCACCCCTCTTTGAGAATCTGATGAAAGTTATGGGTTTCCCTGGAAAAATGTATATTCCCATATACAGACAAACTTACATAGAATTTCTAGGTTTTCAGGAACATTTGGAGTGCATCTGTGGGCTTCTGGAAGTTTCAGGTGCATTCAAGGTTGTGTCCACTTGCTTCTCTGTTTTCTTAAGCTCACAGGCCAGCCAGCAGCTGAGGCTTTAAGCCACACCTACTACATTTCTGCAAGGAACAGCATCTTCCCTCACTGCAGGCACCACCCAGCCTGCTGCCTGGGATCATGTAGATATTACGGAAAATATCCACCCCCCACCCACCTCCCCACTTTCACCTTTTCAAAAACAGAGATACTACAAAAATGTCAGTAGCCGGGACCAGTTGCTGTTTGCCCAGTTCACCTCATTATCCACTGAGATCTGCTCCTCCTCCCTTCAACGGCTTGCACCTGTGAGCACTGCTATTTCTTTCTCACTTGTCCAGAGACAGGCACCTGCCCCAAGCCAGACCAATCAGCATCTTTCCACTTCCCACATCAGAACTTGGAAAGAGAGGTACATGACATGAAACTCAGTGGGGGTGCTTGTTTGTTAATTCTGCAGAGAAGAGCACTAGGTGCACACATGGGGTTCTCTACATGCTCTGATGATACTGATTCCTTCAGCATATGTCTTTGGAGCTGAAAAATTTTAAGTAATCACTTCCATAACTCCCACCACGATACTGCACACTGTTCTTCAAGTACTCAGTTATTTATGAGAAGGTTGGTGATAATATTAATCAGAAAGATCATGGTAATGCCTGGCATCTACTGGACCCAGGCACTGTGCCACCACCACTGCATGCTATATGCATGCCTTCTCACTCATGAGGCAGGTAATATTATCTACTCCACTTTACAGAAAAGGACTCTGAGGTTATGGTGTCAGAAAGTGCTAGAACCAGATGGGCATGGTGGCACGTGCCTGTAGTCCCAGCTACTCACAAGGCTGAGGTGGGTGGACTGGTTGAGCCTAGGAATTCAAGCTTTGCCTGGGAAACACAGTGAGACTCCATCTCTAAATAATAATAATAATATATACATAAATATATAAAGAAAGGTGCTAGAACTAGTATACAGACCAGGACTGCCTTGCTCCAGACCCTACAACCTTTTCTTCTTCTCAATTTTTGAATAGGTAATTTGTTCACATAGTCTTTTTTTTCTGTTCAAAATAGTGAAACATCTCGCCCTGTCCTTTCCTTCCTTCTCGTTGTTCAAAGCCCCAACCATTTCTGAGGATTTGTGTCCAATTATACTACCCAACATAGACGTATATCTCTTTTTTTATTTAAATGATAGCATATGGTAGCATACGATCTATTTTGCTGAACCTTGCAGGATTCTTTTTCCTACTTACTGCTAATTGAGGAGCTCAGTTCATATCGATACATTGAAAACAACTTTATTATTATTATTATTTTTAAAAAGCAGCTTCATAGTGTTCCATTGTAAGAATGTTTCATAATTTACTGACTCAATATCCTATTGATAGGCAGGTTGTTTTCAATCTTTTGCTTTTATATATAGTGCTGCAAAGAAAACCTCCCACATCTGTCATTTCAGAATTGGGTGAGTATATGTGTAGGAAATATTCCTAGAATGAAATTCCAAGGTCAAAGTGTATGTGAATTTATAATTTTGCAAGAGAATATAAAATTGCCTTCCACGGACCTTGTATCAACTTCCTCTTTGACCACAATGTACGAGAGTAACTTGCAGTATTCTTGATGATTTCAAAGTCTTCTTCTACTCTCACATTTAGAAGTTTCATCCTCTCTAGAATGTCTTAAATTGCTTTACCAAAAAGAAAAACAAAGGGCTGGGCATGGTGGCTTGTGCCTGTAATCCCAGCTACTTGGGAGGCTGAGATGAGAGGATCACTTGAGGCCAGGAGTTAAGACCAGCTTGAGCAACACAGCAATCCCCTTCTCCAACTCTCTCTATAAAAAACTCTAAAAAATAACAACAGATAACCAAAAGTCTTACAATCAGTTTCTCCCCTGGCCCCATCCGGCACGCACACACATACAGAATTTTTTTCTGTTGTACATTTTTACCTACTTTTCTTAGAGCTCCCCCAACTTTGAAAGGAAGCTACGAGGATAAATGGTTTAAGGGCTTGGGATTCTATCAGCAAGCCAGTCCTGCTTAACCACTCAAAGAGCTGATGTTTCATCTCCAAGCCATTTACCATGAAGTCTTTCCGAGGGATCTCTGATACCATTTCCCTGTTCCCCATTGCCAACCCTCCCTCCATCAGCTCACTGTCAGGCATCTCCACCGCAAAGCCCTGGCCTCCAGCATTCCTGATAGTTTGCACCAACTACATCTTTGGGGCCCTGCCACTCCACTTATTATTCTCATTCTTTGGGAGGTTAATGACTTTGTGGAAATCTGAAACAGCCCCTCCTCAGGAAGTGGTAAAAGTCTCTTAGAATAACAGAAACAAGTCTTGAAAGAGCTCTTGAGTTCATCTGCATTTTAGGCCAATTAAAATCCCTAAAGAAACAATGATATGCATAAAAATTCAAGATTATATAATTGGCAGTGGCCAAAATCTCATAAATTTATATAGATACTGTCCTTTACAAACAATGAAAACATATCTAAAGGGGGAACAGATGCCTTCCCCACTCTCTCTCTCTTCTTCACAAATTAATGACCCTTTCCCTCCTTTAAGTCATTTTAGATATCAATTATTTAGCCAAGAAGAACCAGAAGAGTATCTTCTTTGTAGTAATGAGGCTTTGTCTTCGCAGGAACTCAAGTTCAGTTCAGAAACTTTCAAACATGGTTTTAAAGGCTTTTGTGAGTCAACTGTTAGTGAATCACACAAAGGGGGCCTTTATTAATAAACATATTCTGTTCATTATAGAGAAATGAAAGCCTCAGAATAATTCGCCAAGTGTTTAAAGAGAAAACAAAAACAATGTGGTAAACATATCAGGCCTTGATGAGCTGTCTAGGTAATTGGTTGTTTCTGTGCACCTGGTTCCAAAGACAATATTTAATGTGTAATCTGTTTCATTTGCTTGGGGAAGTAAGTGTAACTCTACCCCCTGGATCACATCTGCATTAAAATGAGGGGAGGCAGAGTCTTGTTTCAGCGAGTGGAAATTTATGCACATGAGTTGTCTTTTACATGGAGACAGCAATTATACCCCTAGAAATGCAGTCTGTGGGAGAAAATGACATATTCAATACTGGGGAACAAAAGCCTAATGCTAAGAGGACATTAACAAGGTTGGGAACCCCCTCCCAACAATTAACTGATCATTTACAAAATCTGCAATCTATAAAATTATTTTTAAAACATGTTTTTCAAAACAATGTGGTTTTTCTCCTTCTTTCTCAAAGAAATAAAGATTCAGCAGCAACCATACAGAACCTATTAGCTACTCCACAATAACAAATAATGTTTTAAAATCTCTTAAAATATATCTGGGGATTGAAACAAACACACACCAGGGAGTGATAGGTGATCCCTGGTTTAACAGCCTTATAATGACTGAGGGGAAAAGTGTGGCCAAGAATTTTTCATTTTTACGTGAGAAAGTTGTGGTGTTTGAAAGCAACAAACAGAATTCCAGAACACAGACTCAAAAAAAAAAAAAAAAAAAAATAGAGCATATGCAAATAAAAGTTGTTAGTTAAAACTGTTTTTTTAAAAAATAATTTGTTGGTTGATTTTCTTAAAGTCCAAAAGGGCAAAGCTAGAACCATTTAAATGAATTTAAGTTTGTGCTTCTCCCTGTCTTCTCTGGAGACTTTAAGAAATGGATGAGGAAGGATTTGCTGTCTCTCCTCAATGCCTCTGTGTCCTTTCCACTTTTGTGCTTCCTGGGCACACGGAAAGGCTTTATTTCACACACCATACTTTATTTCATGTACTGATTGTATCACCAACAGAAAACTATGTGCCCTGCTTAACTAAGATAGAATACAGTAAGTCAATGAAAACTCCCATTTGTTTTTGAATTTTTCTAAGTTGATAATGCTTAATCTTAATTTTTGGTGCATGGGTATGTGCATACTCTTTAATTAGCCTTGCTACAAAATCTGAGTGACAGCACTAATACTTTTTATTGATTTACTCTGAGCTTTTTATTTGGGTTCTTGGAAAACTTAAGTTTTTCTATCAATTTTGGTATATTTTCAGAAAGTAGCATTGAAAGAGTAACTTCAATGGGTCAGGCTCTGGGGAAAAGCCAGCTGCAAATTCTAAATCCCGACTACCTTTTGGAAAAAACTAGGAATTGTAAATGTAAACAAATATGAAAGAAGGAGAATTTAAAATGTGTTTAATATATTCTGAACCACCATAGCACTAAAATCATAGATATTGTAAAATTATGGCATGGCAATATGATATATTATAGAAAAGAGCATGATAGAATGGAATTAGAAAACCTGAATTCTACTCTGCATTGGGTAACTACTCTTTTGGAGGAATTCATTCAAACTTTAAGCCTCTATTTCTTCAGTAATTGAAAAAAAAAAAAAGTAAAATGGAGGTGGAGTCCCCTGACCTGGTTTCATCAAGTCAGTGGCATTGCCATCATGATCATCATCAACAACAACAAAAATGGGTAGGGTTAGGGGAATAGGGAGGACTAACTGATCTCAAAGTTAAAAGAGACCTAAAAGGCCAAACAGATAAATGCGATAAGTGGTCATTGTCTGGAGTCTGATTTGACGAAGACTTTTCTGAGAATATTCAGGCAATTAGAATCTGAACTGGAGATTAGAGGATACCAAAGAATCATTAATTTTATTAGATGTGATAATAGCATTATGGTTGTGTAAGAAAATGTCTACATGCTTGTTTATTTATTTATTTATTTATTACTTATTTATTAAGATAATGTCTTGCTCTGTCACCCAGGCTGGAGTGCACAGTGGCCCTATCTCGGCTCACTGCAACCTTCACCTCCCCAGTATAAGTGATTCTCATGCCTCAGCCTCCCAAGTAGCTGGGACTACAGGTGTGCACCACCACACTCAGTTAATTTTTTGTATTTTTAGCAGAGATGGGGTTTCGCTATGTTGGCCAGGCTGGTCTTGAACTCCTGGTCTCAAGGGATCTGCCCATCTTGGTCTCCCAAAGTTCTGGGATTACAGGTGTGAGCCATGGCACCCAGGTGTCCATATGTTTTAGAGATGCTTAGTGAAAGATGTCGGGATGGAATCACATGATGGCTGAACTTTATATTAAAATACTTTAAAAAAAAAAGAAAGTGGGAAACAGACAAATCAATTAAATCAATTCTGGCTTGATATTGATTGTTGTTCAACCTGGTGATAGATACCTGGCATTCATTATGCTATTTTTTCTCTTTTTGCTTATGTTTGAAACTTCATTAAACAGAGACCCTAATATCATCAAATTCACACAAAAAAATTGAGGGCTGTATTAAGTTAGTTCAAAATTTGCTTCAAAATAGAAAATTCAATCATTCTATTTCAAAGGCTGAGTAGTGATAATTGTAAACATCTAAAGCAATTTTTGTTTTATTTTCAAGATCAAATAGTATTTAAGTAAACTGTGTTACGATTATTCAATTTCATTGGTGCCTAATATCTATCTAAATGAGAATCAAGTGGAAGCAGACAATTCACTGCAGAAAAACTTCCGATGAACACTTGATTTGCCAACAAATCCACACTTGATTCGCCAACAGGGAACTTCTGACCTTTAGCAGCAACAGAGCAAGCTTTTCCAATTAAAAGCTCATCTCATCTCTATGAGAGGTTGTATGGAACATGTTCATCCAGATCAATAAATTGCCTTTTTCTTCTCCTTTTTCACCAAATAGATTATGTGGCCATTTTCTATCTAGGAATAATCACTGGCACCAACAATTTTTTTCCTTCAAGTATGCGTATTTCTTTTCCATTTCCAAGTCTTTTCCATTATGAAGAGATTCAAATGTTTTCACAATTCACATTTTGAAACTCCAAATTCTTAGATGTCATCAGTAACATCTTTAGCTGTTAAAGAGTGGGACGTTTATTTCCTTCATTCCAAATTGGATTTCTGTGTCAGAAACTGGAGGATTTGGTAACCTTTTGTACTGTGGTAGAGCACTAGGAGGAACTGAGTCATAGTCAAACTTCAGACCGTTCATTGGTTTAAAAACTCATGTTTGTCAAAGAGAAAAGTAAAGCAAGATTTGGTGCATTTTATAGTCTAGTACTATTTGGCTTGGTGTTGATGTTAACCTTGATAGGGATAGATGAATTTGGTTGAACACAATTTTTATGGTTACTTAGGAAAATCAAACATTACTTAATGCAGTTTTTATATTATTGATAGTATATACAATATTATTTTGGGAGCTTTAGAATATAATTGGCAAACAACCATTTTATCAAAATAAAACAAACTTTTCAGACTGTTCCCTCCCTCATCACTGGTGACTCCTTCAGTACAACAGAAATGAAAAGAGTTCCCAGGAGAAAGGCAGCCAGCCCCACTGCAAAGATGGGAAAAATAACAAGTGGAAACTAAGTTAATCTTTAAAAGTTGTTTGCAGATTAGAATTTCTACCTGCTCATTCCTCAGCAGGAAAAAAACCCAAACCTCTTTATACTATTTTCAATAAAAATAATACTAAAGTGCTAATGGAACAGTAGGCAAAGGGCTTTAATGAAAAAGAAAATTAGAAAAATAAACAGCTAACATATATTTATGAACAAGTTACAATCTCATCAGCAATCATATATTCAGATTGAAGTAGCTAACTTTTAAAATTTCCAAACTGGCAATGATAATAGAAGGTGTGGTGACAAAGATGATGTGGTAAGATGGACAAGCCACTGGAGAGAGTTCCTATTACTGGACAATTGGAAATATCATCTGGATTCCTACTTTTAAGAATCTATCCTGCTGGGTGCGGTGGCTCGCGCCTGTAATCCCAGCACTTTGGGAGGCTAAGGCGGGTGGATCACTTGAGGTCAGGATTTCAAGACCAGCCTGGCCAACATGGTGAAACCCCGTCTCTACTAAAAATACAAAATTAGCCAGGTGTGATGGTGCGCACCTGTAATCCCAGTTACTTGGAGGGCTGAGGCAGGAGAATCACTTGAACCTGGGAAGCAAAGGTTGCAGTGAGCCAAGATCGTGCCACTGCACTCCAGCCTGGGCGACAGAGCAAGATTCTGTCTCAAAAAAAAAAAAAAAGAATCTATCCTAAGGAAATGATGACATTCCCCATCATCATCATACTCTCATAGACTATCTAATGATCTGGGACAATGCTCACAATAAAACTAGAAGAGTCACAGAAAACCATGTGTATTTATATTTATATTTATATATAACATATGAATAATGAAAAAAGCAAGATAAATTTATCTAAAATAGTGTATCTATTTACATTGGACAGTAAAATCAGTTTTACCTTTATTGAAATACTTTTCTCTCTTTTTTTTTTTTTTTTTTGAGACAGGGTCCCACCCTGTTGCTCAGACTGGTGTCTAGTGGCACGATTTTGGCTCACTGCCGCCTTGAACTCTTGGGCTCAAGCAATCCTCCTGCCTCAGCCTCTCAGCCTCCTGCGTAGCTGAGACTACAGGTATGTGCCACCACACCCGGCTAATTTTCTTTTTCTTTTTTCAAAGATATAGGGGTCTCACTATATTGCCCAGGCTGGTCTTGAACTCCTGACCTGAAATAGTCCTCCCTCTTCAGCCTCCCAAAGTGTTGGGATTACAGGATAGTCCTCCCTCTTCAGCCTCCCAAAGTGTTGGGATTACAGGATAGTCCTCCCTCTTCAGCCTCCCAAAGTGTTGGGATTACAGGAACGAACCTCTGTGCACAGCCTATGTTTATTTTTTATAGTATATGTTGCATTATTTTAACTTTATTTGTAACAGATGTTTATTTTTATTATAAAAGTAACAATTATTGCAAGAATTTTAGGAAATACAAGATATGAATAAAAAACATATGACTACTCAATATATCCATGTAACAAAATTGCACTTGTACCCATTAAATTTATACAAATAAAAAAATTAAACTGCGGAAAAAATGTATAAATATGTTGAGAAACTGCTAATGGCTGCACGGATTCTTTTTGGGGTAATGAAAATATTTTAAAATTGACTGCAATGATGGTTGTACAACTATTTGATATGTAAAAAACCATTGAATTGTACACTTTTAAATGGGTGAATTGTATGGTATGTATATGTATATTATATCCCAATAAAGTTGCTATCAAAACCCAAAAAAGAGGCTGAGAGTGGTGGCTCACATCTGTAATACCAGCACTTTGGGAGGTTGAGGCGGGCTGATCACTTGAGGTCAGGAGTTTGAGACCAGCCTGGCCAACATGGTGAAACCCTGTCTCTACCAAAAAAAAATATATATTAGCCGGGCATTGTGGTGCATGCCTGTAATCCCAGCTACTCAGGAGGCTAAGGCAGGAGAATTGCTTGAACCCAGGAAGTGAAGGTTGCAGTGAGCTAAGATCGTGCCACTGCATTCCAGCCTGGGCACAAGGGTGAGACTCCGTCAAAAAAAGAAAAACATCCAAAAAAGTATAAGATCACCAGCACTGCCATCATCCCAAGATTACCACTGTCAGCATCTTGGCAAATAGCCCTCCAAGCTCATTTGTGTGCATCATATATGGTTGTTTAAAGAATAAAAATTAAATCTTACCAGGCATACCATTTAAAAAGTATTTTTAGCCCAGGCACAGTGGCTCTTGCCTGTGATCCCAGGGCTTTGGGAGGCTGAATTGGGAGGATAACTTGAGGTTAGGGGTTCACAGCTACAGTGAGCTATGATAGCGCCACTGCACTCCAGTCTGGGCTACAGAGTGAGATTCTGTCTCTAAAACAACAAAAAAGTATTTTTTATTACAACATGTATAACTTCATAATCACAGAAGAACCAAGTTCTAGTTCCAGCCTTGCCTTAACTAGCTATGGAATCTGAAGAGTCACATGGATTTTCAGGAAGAAACTTTTTCTGTGTAAAAGGCAGACTGGGACTAAATAAGATCTTCTGTCGCTTCCAAGTCTAGAGTTCTGTGCTTCCTTGAGGGAGGTGGCACTATAACAACAGTACACACTTGGATGTAACAACTGTTGAAATGATGAAGACTGTTTATCAATGGAGAATTACTAATCTTCAAGATAAACTTTTAGGTTAATTTTAAAAAGAAAGCAAAGGATAGAAGAGTGTGGATAGCATGTTACCATCTGTGTTAAGACAAAAGAGAATACATGTGTACTTTCATATGTCTAGAACATCTCTTTAAGGATACATGGAAGCTGGCATTATTGAGAGGGAAATCAGTAGTTGGGAAACAATGGTGGTTCAGGAATTTATTTTTCACTATACAATATATCCTTTTGTGGGTTCCATGGTGTAAGTTAGCACTCTGGACTCTGAATCCAATATATCCTTTTGTACTTGTGTATTTTCTTTTGGAGAAAGGGTCTCACTCTGTTGCCCAGGCTGGAGTGCAGTGACATGATCTTGGCTCACTGCAGCCTTGACCTCCAGGGCTCAAGCGATCCTCCCACCTCAGCCTCCCGAGTAGCTGGGACTACAGGCCTGTACCACCGCACCTGTCTTTGTATTTTTTGTAGATATGGGATTTTGCCATGTTGCCCAAGCCCTGGGCTCAAGCAATCCTCCTGCCTCAGCCTCCCAAAGTGCTGGAATTAGAGGCATCTGCCACTGCACCGGCATACTTGCATTTCTTTCTTTTCTTTTCTTTTTTTCTTTTCCTCCCTCCCTCCCTCTCTCTCTCTCTCTCTCTCTTTCTTTCTTTCTTTTTTTTTTTTGAGACAGAGTCTTGCTCTATCGCCCAGGCTGGAGTGCAATGGTGCGATCTTGGCTCACTGCAACCTCCACCTCCTAGGTTCAAACAATTCTCCTGCCTCAGCCTCCCAAGTAGCTGGGATTACAGGAGCCCACCACCATGCCCAGCTAATTTTTTGTGTTTTTAGTAGAGATGGGGTTTTCCCATGTTGGCCAGGCTATTCTTGAACTCCTGATCTCAGGTGATCTGCCCAAACTGGCCTCCCTAACTGCTGGGATTACAAGTGTGAGCCACCACGCCCAGCCTTTCTTTTTTTAAACAGTAAAATAATTATTAGGAAGAAACGATTAACAGAGACATATGGACGTATTGGGTACAGTGATAAGTGATGTAAAGCAAATTTGTCACTCACTTCCTTGCTTAAACCCTTCTTTTTTTTTTTTTTGAGACAGAGTTTTGCTTTTGCTGCCCAGGCTGGAGTGCAATGGCGTGATCTCGGCTCACCACAACCTCTGCCTCCTGGATTCAGGTAATCCTCCTGCCTCAGCCTCCCAAGTAGCTGGGATTACAGGCATGCACCACCACGCCCGGCTGATTTTGTAGTTTTAGTCGAAACGGGGTTTCTCCATGTTGGTCAGGCTGGTCTTGAATTACCAACCTCAGGTGATCCGCCCGCCTCAGCCTCCCAAAGTGCTGGAATTACAGGCGTGAGCCACCGCACCTGGCTCACTTAAACCCTTTTAATCACTTCCCTTGATGGTGACTTGTGCGACCTGCATAATTTGGCTAGGCTACTTCATCCTCCTCCATGGCCATTTCACCACATGCTCACTTCACTCTAGTAACACTGGTCTTCAGTAAGTTCCTAGAAATCTTAAGCTCTTCTTCCTCAGAAACGTCAAATGCAGTATCAGCAACGTCAAACAATTAACTTCCTACGATTTCCAACTTAACTTGAGGAATTTCAAAATGCAGAGACCTCCAAGGTGCAACCCACCCCTCACTCTACACCTGAGGAAAAACTAGGCTCTGAAATCTGAAGTTACTTGCCTAGGGTCACACAGCTAGTTCTCCACTACATATATGTAATTAACCTTAGCAGTTGCTCTCTGGAGTTTCACTGAACAAAAGTAGGTTAATAAAAAGGAAGCCTTTGGATTTTAGATATTGGTAGAATGGGGCTACATTAGGACTTAGAAAATTAATCTGATTTCTTATCCATGAAAATGTCTTCATGATGCCATTGCTCAGAGGACCCATCGGGAAAAAGAATGCTTCCTAAAACTGAAAAGCCACTGTAGTGCTGGGTTCTACCAAGAGCCACACAGTTATATTTGAAATGCATTTGTTTAATTTGAGGAAGAAATTAATTTGATCTTCCCGCCATGGGACTAGCTTTTAAAATCCACATCTCAACAATGTAGCTAAATTAACAGTAGTTAAGTAAATTAGAAACTCAAGGAGCTTCAGAATGTGAGCAAGACCATGGACAGTCCCGATGGGCATCTATCCCTCGAGGCTACAAGGAGGTTGTCATAAAGAGCCTGAGATGCAGGCAAAGAAGCAAGTCAAAGCTCTATGAGTTCTTTGAAAAAATTTCTTCTGAAAGAGATGGACCTACTACCGGAGAACAAAAATGTCAAATTTGAATTCCATTCACAACACCGCACCTCCCACTTCACAGATAAAAATCCATATGCATTCCTCACCGGTTAGGTCTTGTCCCATGATTGTCAGACCCTTTAAAAATATGTGCATTTCTATTTTTATAATGTTTATTATTTCTGCTTATAAAAGTGGTACGTTATAGAAAAATTGGAACACATAGATGTGTAAAGAAGAAAATAACAGTCAGTCGTAATTCATGTAAGTATTGCACGTCCTGGAATATTTCCTTCTAGTCTTTTTTCTTTGTGTATACATCTGATGGATGAATGTGCTTATAAGGGTTATGGAATTGGAATATTACCTTTGTCTTCTATTTTTTTTTCAACTTAGGCTTCATTGTTGGAATTTCAGAAGTTATTAGATAGTAATTATTCTTTTACACAAATTTTTGTGCGATTAATAATAATTATTTTCATGGCATACATTTCTGAAATGGGATTAAAATGTCCAAGGGTATACATCTTTTAAAATATTTGATACATATCACCTAATTATCTTCCAGAAATTGTTTTCCAGTTTACACTCTCCATAGCAACTATGTCCTTTATAAAGTCAATTTTACCAATAGAGAATATGTTTAATTGCTGACAAATTGTGTGAAATAATTATATTAAATATTTTATCTCAGTTTTGTTTGTATGTATTATCTTTTCTTAGAACTTTGGAGATGGTAAACTTTTTTCCTAAATCTCATATGTAATAATTTAAATTTTCCTTGTCTAGTCATACTATTTGCTTAATGCTCTATTAGATGGTACATTTTGTTTATTTGAAGTTTTTTTATAATTAAAGATTTTAATCCTTTGAGCATTTGTTGAAAATACAAAGAAAAGGCCAGGCACAGTGGCTCACGCCTGTAATCCCAGTACTTTGGGAGGCCGAGGTGGGTGGATCATGAGGTCAGGAGATCGAGACCATCCTGGCTAACACGGTGAAACCCCGTCTCTACTGAAAATACAAAAAATTAGAGGGGTGTGGTGGCAGGCGCCTGTAGTCTCAGCTACTCGGGGGGCTGAGGCAGGAGAATGGCGTGAACCTGGCAGGTGGAGCTTGCAGTGAGCCGAGATCACGCCACTGCACTCCAGCCTGGGTGACAGAGTGAGACTCCGCCTCAAAAACAAAACAAAACAAAACAAAACAAAGCAGAAAATACCTTCTTTTGTTTGACTGTTCCTTAAAAATTTTTAGGGAACATTTTGGACAAAAATCAAAATGTTAGGGAAATTTTTTCCCATAGTCAAGCAAATCAACCTTTATTTCTTCCATGGCTTTTATTTAGAAAGTTCTTTTCCCATCTAAAGATAAATATTTACCTACATTTGCTTTGAGTTAATTTTATGATTAAATATATGTATATATATTTAACTTTTTATTCCTTTTGGAAATATTTTCAGGAATGGTTTGAGGGGAGGCACTAACAGAATTTTTTTCCAAGTGCCTCAATACCATTTAATAAATAATCAGCATAATTTTGTAATGCCTCTTATATCACACTGTTGGCCCATAGTCACACAGTGGTTTGTACGTAGCCTCCTATGCCAGGAGTGACTGCATTGACACCCATTTCAACTATAGGCAGCTTGAGGACTCTGTGTATAACTCTCACAGTTCCCTGAATATGGTAGGTGGCCAGTGAACTCTTATATGAAATGCACAATTAATGAGTCATTGATACACCTGGGAAAGTTTAACTTGGAAGATAAACAAATGTCTGTCCTGACTGGTTTAAATGTTTACCTTTTGAGAAAAAGGGTGCCAAGTCAGACACGACTTTTAGTGATCCTTTCTGCTTATGATTTTCTCTTCCACCCCCTACTATTTTGATCGAGTTGCTTAGATCTTTAGAATATAATATTGGTTTCTTAGGGCCTCAGGATTAGGACTAAATTTAAGATCTCAAGGCCTTTTAATTCATTTTTCTCCAAGAACAGTTATGATGCATCTGGGCTAGTATTTCTCACATTTGAGTGATATACACAGCTTTAAAATGTATGTACCTTTTAAAAAAAAAAGACCATGAACCTTCAGTAATGCCTTATTTTTATTAAAACATCATTTAAATAAGGTGCATGTCCTTTTAGGCACATAGCAAAAAAGACAATGGGGTCATGGTTGCACGGTAGACACTCATATGATCCACAATAAACACAATATTACATTCTTTAATATATTGTTGTAAAAACATTGTGATTGATGCAAAAGCACAAATTTCAAGAATTCACAGAGAACCTGGAGACCTCCCTAGGAGTATATATAAGTCATTATTCTAGTCTAACAAAACAGAAATTGGAAAATTATTTTACCATATACCACATTCAACCCTCAACCTTTGCCGTTTTTCTAGGCTGTATGGATGCCTACCCGTATAAACTCATCTGCATATATTGTAACCATTATACAACTATGAAACTAAAGCTAAATAAAAACAAAACTATAAAACCTATGCTTCAAATAACCTTATTTAATGAGACGGACGATATTGTTTGCTGAACAAAAGTGTCTGTTCACATCACAAACATGGTACTATTGTCTTCTATAAGCAGGGATTTTTTTTTTTTTTTTTTGGTTCTACATGCCCATTACTTAGTGAACAGACTTATCTGGATTTGTTTGTTCCTTCCTTCCACTATTAATCTTTATTTTTCTTCAAGAAAACTTTATTAGTTGAACAGCACATCAATCCATCAGGATTTTCATGAATTATCACCAGCTGTCAAATATCCCACCAATATTCTGAAGAATTTGCTTCTGGAAGTTGATAATTAAGCTGATTTTTGCTTTACAGATTTTAAGAAAACATGGTTTTTTCTTTTTTTGGAGACAGAGTCTCACTCTGTGGCCCAGGTTGGAGTGCAGTGGCCCCATCTTGGCTTACTGCAACCTCCGCCTCCTGGGTTCAAGCGATTCTCCTGTCTCAGCCTCCCGAGTAGCTGGGATTACAGGCACATGCCACCACGCCTGGCTAGTTTTTGTATTTTTAGTAGAGACAGGGTTTCACCATGTTGGCCAGGCTGGTCTTGAACTCTTGACCTCAAGTGACCCACCTGCCTCGGCCTCCCAAAGTGCTGGGATTACAGGCCTGAGCCACTACAGCCAGCTAAGAAAACATGTTCTTTTATCCCATTATGAAATAAAACCTCTCTCTGAAACCAAAAAGAAATGGTTCCAAGATGAAAGAAAAGTACTCAGTGTGTTTAAATATATTAAATAATTTTTAAAAATTATGACTTATATACTTATCGTATCACTTACAATCTCAGTACAAAGAGGATGTGGTTATTGTTTGTAAGTCTAAAAGCTTAACACACTATAACAGAGAAGCTGTTTTTATTTATTTATAAAATTTATAATTTATTTATTTATAAAATAAATTCCCCAATTTTATAGAAAAATATCATACAGGACTCTTAGGTTGCTCAAGACCCTGTTTCCTAATAGTTTTTGAAAGCTGTTGACTTTTAGAAATGAACATGTTGATCTGGGCGTAAAGGAGGAGGATATGCAGAAAACAGAAGAGATGCCAATTCACAATGCAGCAGGCAATTAATTAGCAAGAGTCGTGCTCCTTGAAACATATGATTGAGGAGATCTGAAAATCTTAGAATAACAGAAGATACATTTCCTCCAAGTAACTTTACTGGTGTGATTTTCCACCAGAGTTCAATCAATGAATTAGAGTAAGGTTGTGGTTCTCAACAGGAGGTAGTTTGGCACCCCCTCCCAGAAAATATTTGGCACCGTCTGGAGACATTTTTGGTTGTCACAACTGTGGCAGGAGGGTGTTCTGGCAGTTAGTAAGCAGAGGTCAAGGATGCTGCCAAACATCTTACAATGCACAGGACAGCATTCACAACAATTACCCAGCCAAAAATGTCAATAGTGCTAAGGTTGAGAAACCCCGGATTAAGGTGTCCAAGCCAAAGGGCTGTATCCTTGTGTGCACAGGGCTTGTGTGGAAGGCTGTATCCTGCTGGAGGAGTGGAGGAGCCTTTTGCCTCTTGCTTTACACATACACACACACACACACACACTTTATGTTAAAAGGCCACAAGTACTGTTACAGGACCCCAACACTTACCCAAAGGTAGCCGTTGGGTCAGGGTTTCTGCACTAAAGTCCCTTCTGTGGTTGCCAGGAATATGTTTTAGGGCAGGGGTCCCAATCCAGACCCCAAGAGAGGGTTCTTGGATCTCACGCAAGAAAGAATTCAGGGCGAGTCCGCAGTGTAAAGTAAAAGCCAGTTTATTAAGAAAGTAAAGTGGTGAAAGGACATCTACTCCATAGACAAAGTAGGATGTTGCCGAAAGTAAGAGGAGGAACGATTCCATGCTAGGTACATCACTTGTATATATAGGGAGATGTGCTCTGCTACAAGAGTTTGTGATAAATAAATAAATTACTATATTTTGCAAGAATCAATATTATCTTTAAAGCAAAATTAGGAATGCCTTTGTTCTCCAGATATCGGGATATCTGGACACTCCCAAGTCTGGGTTTGTTTAGTAAACACTATTAATTTGTTCCCTTAGCTGTAAACATCTAGAGGCTAAGAAAGCCTAACTTCCCGAGAATGCAGCCCAGCCAGTCTCAGCCTCATTTTCCTAGCCCTCATTCAAAATGGAGTTTCTCTGGTTCGAATGCCTCTGACAGTACCATCCAGAATTCTCCCAGTCTCCTGGCACACTAGTAAGTCACAGGAGGTTGAGTTAGAGTGTTTTTCACTGAGCCAGCGATACAATAAGACCACTATTGAAGGAACTGCTTAAGGAACAAATAATAGGAACTGTTCAGAGCATAACAGGATTCATTAATTCATTTATTTACCTACTCAGCAAAACTTTATTGAACACCCACATGAACCCTTCTGCTAGACATTGTGATACATGATGAATACAACCAGACCTGGTCCCTGCCCTCTTGCAGCTTACAGCCTGGGAGGGAACTCTAAAGGTTACCAAGAAGGGGCCAGTTTGTACAATGAGGACTCCATGAATGTACATCATTGAGCTTCACAAGCTTTCACGTTTGTAATCTCATTTGAACTGCACAACCACCTCACGAGACAACCTGTATTCCCTTCTTAGGTTAAAAATGTGCCCCAGTTCAAAACAGTTTGTAAGTGGCAGAGCTGACACTTCAGCCAAGTGACAATGAGGGCCCTGTTACATCATTCTATAGAGCAGGGATACATATAGGTGCTCTTGCCTTGATTGGTACTGAACTTGCCTCTCCTGATCCTCACCAATCATACAGGTACAAAGCTCTCCTCTTTATGAAAAAAATGCTCCCACCTACTCCATCCTTTTGCTTACAGCTGGGGATTCTAGTTTTTTCACGTATATATGCCTTGTGTTTCTAATTAGATTGTAAACTCCCAACCTGCAGGGACCAGATCTTCCATTTCCTTTGCAACCTTTTGCAGTACTGCAGTCACCCAATAAATGCCCTCTGCATGAATGAACCTGTAGAGATAAAAATACTTTATGGCATTCCCATTTATAGGTTTCATGTTTTTATTCTGCTTTGTGATAGGACTGTACATTATAAGCTTCTAGAGGGCAGAGAAAATGGCTTAGTGCTTTCCTTTACACTCAGCAGGAACCATGCAAAATTTGATCCTTGCATGCCTTTTTGGTGCTCTGGGTAATATTAGCACACTGGGGTGTTTTTGTGTATCTAAGGACCGAGGTTATCAGACTCTCTGCAGCGGAGAATGTTCCTGCATTTCCACTGTAAGCTCCCATGGCGCCTAGGACAGGGCTAGATCACTGCAGAAGCCCCTCCATGCTTATTTCTGTTACTAAGGAAGCCAACGGCGAACATGGCAAGCTCTGGCATAACCCTAGACCTTGCAAGGAAATGAGCAAAGTGGAAGGGGATCTGAAGGCAGGTCAGAGATGGCCTGGATGAGAATGCCAAGGCTTCTCTCTGAGAATCCAGCCCAAGTCTGACATGCAGGGCTCGAGTAGGTGGCCGCCCGCAGTCCCCGGGCCCGGGATGCCCGCCCGTCCGCCCGCCTGCCCCGCGCGCCCTCGGGAGCTGTCCAGACGGCCCCGCCCGCGCCTACCTGGGCACTCACCCGTGCCGCGCGGCCTCTTCTCCTCCCACCCCGGCCACAGGAGCCCAGCTCGGGCCTGCCCCGCCGCCTCCGAGGAGCCCCGCTGGCGGCGCGCTCATAGCTTCCACCCGGCGGGCCAAGCGACCCGCCAGACAGCGCCAGGCGCGCCGGGGGCGGCGCGGTCAGGCTCGGCGGGGCTCGGCGGGCTCGCCCTCGGCCGGGCGCCTGCAGGGGGCGCGGGGACGGCCCCGCCCCGCCGCCTCCTCTCTCCCCTCCCGGCTCCCTGGATCCGCGCCGGGAGGAAATGATGTGTTGCTGCCTGGTTAATCACAGCTCCAGACACTCATTGGCCGAGCGCTCCGCAGCCACTTCCTCCTCCTCCTCCTCCCGCTCCTCCCGCTCCAGCTCCTGCTCTTTGCAGCCGCCGCCGCCGCCGCAGCCTCCCCCTCGGCGCTGGGGGAACTTTTCTACTCTCTGTGACGGTCTCCCCCGCCGCCCCCGGGGGCAAGCCCAGCTGGTCCGCCTGCCCCGCCCGCGGTCGTGCTCCCAGCCCGAGCCTCTGCGCCTCGGGAAGTTTATTCTGCCCGCCCTCCTCCCCTTCCTCCTCCTCTTCACCCCGCCTCCCCGCCCTCCCCCGGCTCTTTCCCCCGGGTGGCTGCCGCTGCCGCCGCTGCCGCTGCCAGCCTGCTCCTCGGCCAGCCGCGCCGGCCCCAGGGCCGGGAAGCTCCCGGCCCCACGCACCGCTCCGCTGCAGCCGCCGCAGCCGCCGCCGCTCGGGGCCGGCCCTCGGCCCCCGGCTCCCGGCCCCGCAGAGTTCCGGGCTCCCTCGCCGGCTGCACCGCCCCGCCCCGCCCCGCGCCGCCCCGCGCCGCGCCGACCTGCAGCGCCCGGCTGCCTCGCACTCCGCCTCCCCCGGCTCAGCCCCCGGCCGCGGCGGGACCCGAGGTGAGCGCAGGTCGCCGGCCGCGCCTGCTGGAGCCGGGAGGACTGAAGGAGGAGGTAGTCTAGCGGGAGAAGAGGCAGGGATCGGGGGTGGCAGGGTGGGCGTCTGCGGTGCCTCCCCCTCGCTTTCATTCCTTTCTCCCCCAAGCTTGATCCCCTCTCCGTGGGGGAAGCAGCCGCGGAACAAAACTGTCTTGCTTTGGGCCTGAACTGCTGGTGGGATATGGGGGGTGGGGGGGCAGAGGCGTGGAGCGGGGGTCTCAGGTTTGTATTGGGGTGTGTGTGCGTGCGTGTGTGTGTGTGTGTGTTGTGAACTCCTTCAGGGTGTGCGACTCTGACTTGTAAATCGATCTGGCCGCGGGGCCACGGGGCTCACCTTCCTAGCTGAGCTTGTAGAGAGTAAGGAGATAGATAGGCGAATTTCCCCCACCCTCAAAATATCCATCTCTTCCAAGAGGAATTTTCTGCTGGAGAGACAGCCAATAAACTCTGCTCAACTCCCTCCCTCCCTCGGTTCTTCCTAGCTGCAGTTTCAAAAAGCTTCAAAGCCAGGAATGTGGGATTCATCTTCCGATCCCCAGAAGGCAAATGTGGTTACAGATGTTGCACGGTACTTTGCCAAGTTTAAAACCCTTCCTTCAACTGTAACCAAAACAGTGAGGCTAGAACCTCGGGCGCACTAAGAAGAGATGTGGGCCTCTGGGGCCGCTGGATTCAATAACTTCCGTCGGGTTCTAGACTGGCTCGGCTCTGTCCAGTTTGTGCCAGATAGTCTCCCACCCCCTCCCCACCCCTCCTTTCCCCTGGAGATTTGAACGCTGCTTGCATGGGAGAAAAGCTACTTAGAGAAGAAAACGTTCCACTTAGTAACAGAAGAAAAGTCTTGGTTAAAAAGTTGTCATGAATTTGGCTTTTGGGGAGAGGCAGCAAGGTAATACAATGGACTTGTCAATTTTATTGGGCTTTTCTTTATTTTTTGAGGGATGTATGATAAGAGTTAGATGATGGGCAAAGGGGCCCGTTCCATACATGTTTTTACATATTTTTGAGAAGAGGCCCATGAATTGAGACATAACCCAGTGGTTTTAAAGAATCCTGTCCCAGAGATGCAGATTGCTCTGACAGCCCAAGGGAAGGCGGTGGCAAAAAATAGACACCACCTCCCTTTTCCCCAAAAAAATTCTTCCTGGAAAGGTGGTGTTAAGAAATTTCAGAGATGGGCTGATCCAAGTGGCGGGCCTTAAATGGAAACACTATAGTATGTCCTGGCACTTGTCTCTGGAGGTGGGTTGCTGGCCAGGGGCCCAGGCTTGGGCAGCCAGCAGACACTAGACTTGTGCTGACCTCAGACATCGGCCTCGCCATGCAGCTTCATAGTGTGCAGACTGCTTAAGTTTGAAATATGGGCCTCATCCATTTCACTGATGGGGACATAGGGGTCAGGAGGTTATCTTATGCCTGGATGGGACCTCGATCACTTATTTTATGATTCACTTGTTTTTATTTTCTGTCTTGGAATTTTAAAAAATGGAATTCTTTTGAAGCTGAAATCTAGGCCTTAAGTTGATGTAACTGGGTGTTGGATAATAGCATTTCTGCTATTACCCCTTATGCAGGTACTCACAGGTGGTGAATGATGGATAGATAAATTCTGGATAGGTGACAAAAACTAAGGATTGGGATGATTATAGATTGGGTTCATGCCCTCCTTTTCCAGCTGTGTTGTTGAGTTTTACTTGAAATGGAGAGGGTGGTTTTAAATAAAACTTGATTTAGATAGTAGTCTTACAACTTTTGTACCTTGGAAGAGAGTGATCATTTGAATCCTAGCAAGTTTGTTGTTATCTGTGAGGAATTTAAAGGAATATTAAGGATTCAGAGTAAAGATGCCATATTCAGGAATGTAATGTATTAATTTCAGAAGTGAGGAACTTAATTTGATTAATAGATTTGTAATGAATTTTTTTCAAAGTAGTGATTTGCCAGGTTTTCATCATGTGTCCAAGGAAGGTATAACAGAGATTGAGTCAGGAGATAGAGGTTATGCCTCTATCTTGCCCTAGATTGGACTGAACTAGTCCCATGATGGTCATGATAGGCTTCTAGGTAATTCTCAGGCTTGGATTGAGTAGTCCAGTCTTCTGAGGGAGGGGGGACAGGACAGAAATGGATTTGAAAAATGATCCTGCTCTTCAAGGTCATGAGGTGAAGATGGAATCAATGCTGGGACTGGGAGCTGTAGTCTGTGGCTTGTTCTGCTCTTGGATCTCTGCATCTTGATTTATTTTTATGTGAAGCGATCTCATGCCCAACTCAGTAGGAATTCTGGAGAAGCAAACCACTGATGGTGGCAAAACTCTTTGATATGTTTGGGTGGCTTTAATGACAGGATAGTTTAGGGGTGCTGGATATGTGCTAGGCACTGGGCTCAGCTCTTCACAGGTACTTTTTCATGACATTTCCACAAACACCATATGTCTTATTATTATTTTACCTTCCTACAATAAGAAATTGAGGCTTGGCAGATTTCAGTGGTAGAATGGGGATTTGAACCAGAGGTCTGCAGGACTTCAGAACTCATGTTCTTGGCCACTTTTGCAGTGATTGTCAAAGTTCATTCACTCACATACTGTCTTCCTGAGTTTACCATGGCTGAGTCCCACTTACTCTATTAATATTTTTCTTTAAAGCAATGATTCACTTAAAGAAAAGAACCTAAAGACATCATTTTTTAAAGAGGAAATTATGTATTACTACCATATTTGGAAAGCCAACTCACTTGTTAGGAATAGGAGGTAGTCATAAATAGGCGTTTGTATTTGCACCGAAACCCCAACTTCAGAATAATGATTATGTGGAGTGTGTGTATGTTGCAGGGACTTGGAATAAAAATAGAGGAAGTAGGTAGATGATACAGTGTTGGTGATGTTCTGGTTTTTGGATTGGGTGATGGGTTCATAGGTGCTGATTTTATTTTTAGACTTTATAACCTACATACACAATACATTTTTTGTAAAATGATAAAGAAAATTAAACACATAACCATTAACATAATGATTACTTAGGGAATATTTTACTGCACTATGCTGACTATAGATTTAGTTTGGTACCTTGTTTGCAGTGGGCACACAGTAACTATTGGCTGATCGATAAGACCCCAGGAAATAATTGTAAAGCAAGCTCATTGTTTGTTATATTTGAATAAGGTTGAGGTATGTTCCCCTCCTCCCCTATTTTCTCCTGCTTCTACTCTCCTTTCCAATATTGCAACTAAATAGTGTGGGCTGCAGTGAGGTTTCACCTGGCTGTAGTTATGGGAGACACAGGCTGGGCTGAAGCTAGCACTTTTCAGCATCACCTTGTCTTATATATCTAGCACTTGGGATGGGGCAAAGAATACTGTCATGAAGTGTTAAGACACCTTCCTTTTTACCCAGTATTAAGGTGTGACCATTCAGAGCTGGAAGCAGTATTTAAGTTAAAGCAGGGCCTGGATGAAATGTTAACAACATTAAACTGGTGAGGCTGGGAAATAAAGCCATCAGAAATTTTAATTGGAATCCGCAGAATCTCCTGTTTTATTTTCCCAAGTAAGCACTGGGCACTGTGGCTTTATTCCTGGAAATGAGGATTTGGAATTGGGTTTCCTGGTACAAAATGCCTTCTTTGATCTTTTGGAGTGAAAACTTTGTGTTTCTTTCTGTGGCCAATTCCAGCTCTCAGAAGAACCAAATGGAAGATTTACCTCCTCATTTTTAGCAGTTGGCCATAGAATGCTCTTGCTTGCCATGTTAAGTTTAAGAATCAGAAGTTCTAAACTAGGGTTTGTCTGTTGGAAGGACATTCAAATGAAAGACTCCTTTTGAAAGAGCCTCATCAGTTTGGTGTGGTTGGCACATCACAGCCTTTGGTTCAGATGGCAGGTAGTTTTGCTTGAACTCACACTCTCAAAATTAACTAATAAGATATTCGGCAGCTTCCTTTTCTGAGTTAACACAAGTACACCCTCTGCCCCTAATATTCAAACTGACCACACATTCGAATACTATTCCTGTGCGCTTCTAGGCAGTTCTGGAAATGTGAGATTGTTTATATGTATAAAGGCTCTTATGTGATCCATCAGAGCTTTGCTTTCCAGAGCCACTGCTATTCAGTTGTTTGATTTTTGGGTTTCACTCTCTGACCAACATTCCACTTTGCCCATTAGAGTTGCTTCATTGTTGACTCTGGGTATTTGGCCTTTATTTCTGTGACTGGGAAATAACTTTAAATTTCAGTCTTCCTAAATTTTGTGGAGGTTTGTGCAGTAGGTGAAGGTTGTTTTGAGGAGGGGGATGGGGTGAGACCACTTTTAGCATAAGTGTCCTGAGGGATCGCCCAAGGTCAGTTCTCATTCATCTTGAGGCCAAACCCTGGCTGTTCTGGTCTCTGCATTGCCCCTCACTCCCCTCCTTTTTGGGGGACCCAGATTCTTCAAGGCTCAGAGTAATCTTACTGCAAGCAAGAATGCTTTCTGGATTTTGCCATTTTGCCTTTCGACAGTCTCCTAGGTTTTATCATCCCCATTTCTTATTCTGGGATGTGATTGATCTCTTTGAGGGCAAGGACTTCAAGTTGTTCATTCCTCCATTGATTCTTTCTACACAAGTCATTGCTCTTCACCAACTTAAAACCTTTCAAGTTCTCTCCCTGGGCTCCTTGAGGCAAGGGACTGTCTTATTCATCTTTTGTGTAACTTTTGCACCTAACACAATGCCTGGCCTAGACCACACAGTCAATAAATTGTTTTTGAATTGCCGAGAGAATGAATGGATGATTGCATATTAAGGGAGCAAAGGGACCTAGTCCTCTAGGGAACCAGGGAAATCGCTGACAAGATGATACCAGTCACTGTGGTCCGTAAGGATGAGTTTGGAAAGTGGGGACGAAAGACATTCTATGTAGAAGGAACTGCTTTTGATACCTCTTCTTAGTGCTTAATGTTGTAACCTGTGCTTAGTCAATTCCACAAACATTTATTGTGTTCTTTTCAGCATATGTTTCTTTCTTTGTTTTTATATTTAAGAGTGATGCTTCCATTTTTGAGAAGAATATCTCACTAATTTTTTATATCCCACAGAGCAGGGAATCCTTCATTATTTATAGTTAGGACCCAGACACTCAGTGAATCAATTACTTTACTCTTGACTTTTTCCTGTTGCATATGTTTCCAAACAGTTGACAGTGAAAACATAGTGGTGGGCCATGCTTATGTGAGAGGTGGAAAAATGTAGGTGACCTCTTTGGAAAATGGGTGGAATCCAAAGTAAACTCCTCTTTTGAGAGATTTTTAAGGGCTGAAATCAGTGGACATACCACATATAACTTTTCATCTTGAATACTTGATGGGTGTGTGCTTTTGCTCATCTATGAAAGCCAAGATTGGCTATTAATATCACCATGCCATCGAAAAGCAAGATTGCTCTGGTTTGGGGGATTCCATTTTAGCCAGTTATGGAAGAATATTGATAGGCCCTCCAAAAATATAACCTTGAACTTTAGAAATGTACAGAGGGGAGAGCGAAGGTGGGGTGATCTTGGACAAAGTTGGATATTAGAAGTGGGACGATACTTGAGAGTTTGGAACGTGGGTACTGAGGAAAATGTGCAATAAGAAGAACTTGAGAAAAAGCATTCTGGAATAGAAGGGATGGGTTGAGGTGATGTTTTAAACCAAGTTCCGAAACTTCCACTATTGCAGCTATTGATGAGTGTTGGCTACGCTTGGGGTGAAAGTAAGATGTGCTTGATTTACTCTCTGTAAGTAGTGAGTTAATGCATATAAGCAAACATGACCATAAAGGCAGGAGCTTAGGGATGAATATCCCTTGTCTTGATGTCAGGGACTTACACGAGATAGAAATATGCATAGGAGTGAAAGTGTAGGTGGTTATCGAGAGTGACACCTTCCTTTTCAGGAGTAAGGGACACATGTGCCCAGTGCTATTTTTCATACAGTTTTCATATGCTTATCTTGAACTTGAAGAACCCAAGTTGTTGTAACAATAGGTGGCAAGAACAAATATATTATGAGGATGGCCTAGTAAAAAACAGAAAAGCTCAGTCAGCAGAGATTACTTTATATAAACATAAATGTTCTATTTCAGTATTTTAAAAACATTTTAACACTCAGCAGTACATTTTATATCATGACCTGGTACACACACAAACACATATGCATGTGCACAGGTGTTAAAAATAAAGCCGAATTACAAGTTCTACAAAAAATATTATAATGCTTTTTAATTAATATTCAATTTTTATTTTAAAAATTCTAGTCTTTATATACTAAACTGATTTTATAACTTGCTAATGGGTCCTAATAAGCAGTTAGAAAAAAACTGTTCTAGGTATTGTGGAAATTAGCCTTAATTTGTTTATTGAATAGTTGCTAGTCTGGATGAGACTTTCGTTTTCTTTTTGTGTGGATTTCTGTCATTCTATAGAAAGTTCATACCCCTATGCCCCTCTCCCTTGCCAGATTATTTTTTCTGTGTAAGGGTCTTTACTTGTTTCCAAATCAGATTAAAGTGAGTAATACGTGATTTGGGCCAGCTCCAGTGTGCATCATCATCATCATCTTGATCCCCATCAGCATCAAAGGTGGGGCTGATTCATTTAGAATGGTGGCAGGAGCCACTTAACTCCCTGTTTATTTAGATTATACTTGAAGAGGTTGTTGACTTTCAGGAATAAGGGGAAGCTGAGGTTACACACACCCAAAGGATGAGAGGGAGGTGGGGAAGATGACCCCCATATATTGTTCAGAAATAAAAAATGAAAGCATGTTGTTAGTAGGGACAGCTCTTTGCATTCAAAGACACAAGAGCTTAATTGTTGTCATTGTCCTTATCATTAAAATCTTGCTTTCCTCTTCCTTCATCTTTTCCCGTCTTCTTTGTCCCTTATTTATTGAGCATTTATCAAGTCTTCCTGTAGGTAAGGTTGGGCATAGAAAGCTCAGTTATTGTCAAGTTAATAATAAGGTGCACTTGAGTAAGGGAGTGAATAATTATACATGTAACTATTAGTGGCAGAACTCTGAATATCTTGGTCACAAGTTACAGAGGATCAACCAACACCTTTAAGGAGGTGGCTGTTTGGCTGGCCTCTGAAAGAGGTACCAATTGGATGTTATTTTGAGAGGTATCTGTATGTGTATAGGTTGTAGCATAGGCAACATTCCAAAAAGAGAGAATGGGGCAAGTAAATATAAGGGGCTTGTTTTTTATTTAGAGGCCAAGTTATAGAAAAGATAGTTGCACATTTTTTTTTTTTTTGAGATGGAGTCTCGCACTGTCACCTGGGCTGGAGTGCCGTGGCGCGATCTCGGCTCACTGCAACTTCCGCCTTGGGTTGAAGCGATTCTCCTGCCTCAGCCTCCCGAGTAGTTGGGATTACAGGCACTCACCACCATGCCCAGCTATTTTTTTTTTTTTTTCATTTTTAGTAGAGATGGGGTTTCACCATGTTGGCCAGGCTGGTCTTGAACTCCTGACCTCGTGATTCACCCACCTCGGCCTCCCAGAGTGCTGGGATTACAGGCACTAGCCACCGTGCCTGGCAGTTGCACATATTTTTAATCACTAGTCTCAGACTATGTGTCCTGGGATGCAGCTTCTCAGGGTGGCATGCAAGACCTTAGACAACCGAAAGGAACAGCACATTCACAGTTAAAAGTGCTTTGTGATGTGACTTGACTCTGTAGAGCACATCAAGATGAGCACCATAGGAGCAAGCTTAGAAAGGGAGATTTAGAGGCACATTATGGCTTACTTTGAATGACAGGCTGGAAGTTAAGATAAGGCATGAAAGCAGGCCTTGGTCTGGCCCCTTTCATTATCTCATTTAATGCTCACTCACACTCCATGAAGTACCTACTCTAATGCCCATTTTATAGAAGGAGAAACTGAGGCCTAGAGAGGTGATATAAATGTCTAAGGTTACACATCTGAACTTTAACTCAGGCTGTAAATTCCCACATCACCATCAGTGCACCAGAGCAGAGGTTGAAAACTGGTGGTCTCTGAGCTCAGTATACCTCAGAGTTCTGTCCTGTTTGATACTGTATTTAAAACATTAAAAAAAAAACCATGGTTGCTAACGTGTAAAAATGGGGGACATTTTCATAAAAAAAATCGAAATGTCCAGCTGCTCCTGCAACACTGAAAACTCTGGCAGCCCCAGGGCCATATTCCTTCCTGCAAGAAACTGCCAGATCTTTTGACCATGTCTGTCTGAGGGAGATGTGTGTGCTGTGGCTGCTACTGTCTCAGTTCATCCTGTTTTCTCCCAGACACTGAGGCTCGGTGTTAGTTGCTGTTTATTGTTCTTGCACTGACAGGTTTGTTTGTTTTAAACTCCTCGCCTACCTCGTTCCTGTAGGCTAAATGGATTGACCCTATAGGTGTATGAGTTTGAAGCCTTGGCACATAGCCTTCTGTTAGCCAAGGATGATTGGTCTAGTGGAGTGGGATGCCCAGAAGCCAGGAGGAAATGAGAATAGATGGAACTAGGGTTTTAGCCTTGGGCTGGAGAAGCCATAGGGCTTGGTGAATAAATTACTTTTGCGATGAGAGGGAGGGTAGGGGTTGGGTAAACATATGTGACTTTTGGAACCTGGATGACTGGGAGAATGGTGTTGCTCTTAAAAGAAAATGGAAGGTTGCCAAGAGCACCTGGGTTGGAATGGATTGTGGCGTTGGGTTTGAGGTTCTGGGAGAGCAAGAACCCAGAAGAATGCTTACTTGAGCCCTGTGAGAAGCTGGGAAAATGGAACTGAAACTCTGGAGATAGGGTTTGGGGCTTTGGCTTTGTATTGGCTATTGGATTTGTACTGGTGATTGGTGAGAGGATGAGAATGTCCTGGGGGAGAGCTTCCTTTTGGAAATGGGAAGAAGTGGGTTGAGGTCTGAATGATAAAATGAACCAGCTACAAACAGTTCAAAGTCTGTTATTGACTTTTTGGGGTCAAGTGCCATATCTTGCAAATAAATCAAATGTTTATCCGAATAGAGGAGTAAAATAACAGTCTTCAACTTTTGAACATGGGAAACTGATAAAACATCTGCTCATAGAATCAAAGGCAGATATGCTGTTTGATGGGTGACACCTGTAACTTATGTCTGTGCCTATTTCACTGAGCCTTATTAAGGTAAAACTGATTCTAATAGTGACCTTTTCTTGGTATCATAGATGATATAAAATGTGAAAAAGAAGTTGCCGGAGCTCCAAGATGGGGAAAAAAATGCCAGAGGAAAATGCTCTCTGCTTGAGATTTATCCTTGCTTTTAACCAGTTTAGAATGGAATGTCCTTTTCAAATTCAGAGAAGCTTCCCCGCCCCCCCCCCCCCCCCACCTCCCTTGGCTTGTTTGCTTAGGATTCCCTCCAACTTATTGTTTCTTAATCAGCTATGTCCACCTCAGCTCCTCTCTCTTCTCCTACTTGGTTCCCTTTTGATCCCTAAAAGTCTTATTGTTTTAGGACATTCTAAGCCCAAGTGCGGTGAATCTGTCTCAGATGTGAGTGTTGTACATGGAAATCTTCCAGGAGGGCATTTCTTTTGTTCTCATAGAGGCTTGTCTCCTTCTGGGGCCATACAACTCTGACATTTTTGGTTTAATTCAAATTGGTGTTTTTGTTTTTCGTTCCTAGATAGCTTTATTTCATTACATGTGCACAGTAATATGAGTTCCTATACATTTTTTCCTAGAAATAAAATAACTTTATTATTTTGTTTTATGTTTTTGATACTAGTCATATTATGACAGGAATATGTGTGCACAATACAAGATTTGAAGTACAGGAAGGGTTTACAGTGAAACCGTTTTAATTCAGGGACTGTCCATAGATAGAGTTCAGTACTACCTGAGGTTTCGGGCATTCACTAGGGGTCTTGAAATATATCCCCACGCCTGCAGAAATCAATCAGTCAATCTATCTATCTATCTATCTATCTATCTATCTTTTTTCTTTTTCTTTTTTTTTTTTTTGAGATGGAGTTTCCCTCTTTTTGCCCGGGCTGGAGTGCAGTGGCGCGATATCGGCTCACTGCAACCTCTGCCTCCTGGGTTCAAGTGATTCTCCTGCCTCAGCCTCCCGAGTAGCTGGGATTACAAGCATGCGCCACCACGCCCGGCTAATTTTGTATTTTTAAGTAGAGACAGGGTTTCTCCATGTTGGCCAGGCTGGTCTCCAACTCCTGACCTCAGGTGATCTGCCCGCCTCGGCCTCCCAAAGTGCTGGGATTACAGGTGTGAACCACCGCGCCCTGCCTATCTGTCTGTCTATCTATCTATCAATCATCTATCTCCTGTGTATCTGGAGATAAATACCAAGGATTGGAATTGCTGAATCAAGGGATATTTGCATTTTAAATTTCAGTATAGGCTGTGCCATGAATTGGATTTTTGCTTTGTATTTGTGAAGCAATGTGGTGTGGTGATAACGAGAGGATGACCCTTAAGACTCAAATGCTAGTCTGTTGTCTGGTGTAAACCAATTGTGTGGCCTAAGAAAGTCATTTTCTTAACCTTTGTCTTTGTGGTGCTTTCCTTTCCTCATTTGTTAAGAAGGGCACAGGCTTAGTTATTTCTAAAGTTTAGTAATTTGTTGATTCTCTCAGTCTCACTCTTTTTTGGTCCTTCCAGTAAATGGAGCTTTATGATTTTTTTTTTTTTTTCCTGTGTAAGTTTGAGTCTATAAAGAACTCTGGGCTTTGGAAGCCTTGCTAACCACAGCTTTACTTTGATTGTTTTAAAGCACTATGTCTGGTGTGTGCTTTACGTTAAAAGCAGAGCTTATATGGCTGATCACCTTTTTAAAAAAAAAATATGGTGAGTGGTAAGTAGGCATTTAGTGACCAGGAAACTCATATAGTCAGCTTTTTATTATTGATCAAGAGTGGAGGCAATGGATTTTTAGACTTAAGGAAAAAGTTGTATTTTTATAATAGCTGTAAAAAAAGCAGTAGGGCTATGATAGACAGTTTTTAAGAAACAGCAAAATTTTATTTATGACTTCGGAACAGACCATAAGAGGTAGCTTTTGATCTTTTGAACTGATCTTTTGAATTTGATCTTTTGAGCTTTTGATATTTTGTAATGTAAAGGTAAAATAGGAATTTTTGGAAATTTTGAGATATTTAGCCAGTATTGCTTAAAAAGATGATTGGATTTCCTGCTGATTGTCAAACTAGATCTATTTAAAAACTGAAACCCAAGTAAACAAAATTTAATGGGAATTTGGCCAAGTGTGGTGTCCAAGTGTGATTATAGTGGATCACACCTGTAATCACAGCACTTTGGGAGGCCAAGGCAAGAGGATTCCTTGAGTGCAGGAGTTTGAGGTTAACCTGGGCAACATAGTAAAACTGTGTCTCTACAAAAATTTTTTTAAAAATTAGTAAGGTGTGGTGGCATGTGGCTGTAGTCCCAGCTACTCAGGAGGCTGAGGTGGGAGGATTACTTGAGCAGGGAGGTCATGGCTGCAGTGAGCCATGATTATGCCACTGTACCCCATACAGGCTGGGTGACAGACTCCTGTCTCAAAAAAAAAAAAAAATAAATTTCTTTATTTCCCATACTGCATTTTTTCTTTAGAATTTGCTCCTGCAAGGCAGGGCACGGTGGCTCACGCCTGTAATCCCAGCACTTTGGGAGGCTGAGGCAGGCAGATCACGAGGTCAGGAGATCGAGACCATCCTGACTAACATGGTGTGAAACCCCGTCTCTATTTAAAAAAATACAAAAATTTAGTCCGGCATGGTGGCATGCATCTGTATTCCCAGCTACTCGGGAGGCTGAGGCAGGAGAATCTCTTGAACTCAGGAGGCGGAGGTTGCAGTGAGCCGAGATGGCACTCCAACCTGGGTGACAGAGCGAGACTCCATCTCAAAAAAAAAAAAAAAAGAATTTGCTCCTGCAACATTAAGCAATGTATTTGGATTCCAAGTTAAAAGACTTGGAATTTGGGTTGTTAATATAAATGCATTTCTTCTGGAAAATTTTTGAGCCCTTAGTTACTCATTTTAGGAAAATCACTTACTAAATCTTTCTATCTCTCTTTTTATTTTTTTTCTTGAGATGGAGTCTTGCTCTGTTGCCAGGCTGGAAGTGCAGTGGCGTGATCTTGGCTTACTGCAACCTCTGCCTCCTGGGTTCAAGGGATTCTCATGCCTCAGCCTCCTAAGTAGGTGGGATTACAGGCATGCACCACTGCACCCAGCTAATTTTTATATTTTTAGTAGAGATGGGGTTTTGCCCTGTTGGCCAGGCTGGTCTCGAACTCCTGACCACAGGTGATCCGCTGGCCTCGGCCTCCCAAAGTGCTGGGATTACAGGCGTGAGCCACTGAGCCCTGCCTAAATCTCTGTAAGTATACAAATGTATTCAACTAGGTGTAGAGTAGCAAAAAAAAAAAAAAAAAGAGAGAAACAATTTAACTGTTCTATAGGCTGGGCATGGTGGCTCACGCCTGTAATCCCAACCCTTTGGGAGGCATAGGAGGCCAGATCACCTGAGGTCAGGAATTTGAGACCAACCTGGCCATCATGGTGAAACCTCATCACTACTAAAAATATAAAAATTAGCCAAGTATGGTGGCGCACGCCTGTAATCCCAGCTACTCGGGAGGCTGAGGCAGGAGAACCTGGGAGATGGAGGTTGCAGTGAGCCAAGATCGCACCACCGCATTCCAGCCTGGGCGACAGAGTGAGACTGTCTCAAAAAAAAAAAAAAAAAAAAAAAAGTAAATGTTCTACAGCAGCGGTTAGGTTTATATATATTCCTAGAATGGAATTTTATGTAATCACTAAAAATACTATTTTTGATGAATTTTCAGAGACAGATCTCATTTTAAAAGTAGTTACCTTTTCAAAGAGGCTTTTGTTGGCTATTCCATCTAGTTTGAGCCTTAATTATTTTCCGTATCTTACAGATACTACCTTATATGTATATTATCAGTAAATACAAGGTATGTCTGTTTTGTACTCTGTGTGTGTGTGTGTGTGTGTGTGTATGTGTATGTGTATATGTTTATCCTGTGCCTAGTATACTGTCTTATGCATAGGAGGCACACAGAAATTGTTGCAATGAATGAATGACCGTAGAGAGTACACAAAATATTACATGAAATAAGCAGGACACTCAAAACATAGTGTAATTCCTTTCATATAAATTACGTACAGTTCTGTAGTACAGTTCCATAAACATAAACATGAAACATAGTACACTTTCATATTTGTAGTTAACGTATATATATGGATGTAGAGAAAAAAAAGATTGGTAGGAAATAATCCTAAATTTTAGCAGTTATCTCTGTGCTGTGGGTCATGCATAATTTTGAAGAGACAATCTTTAAATACAAATGGATGAAGTAAATATTCAAAATTATGTCAGCTAGATAATGTATTTTACCCTTTCCACATTAAAGGTGGTCACCTTACCTAAAATGATGTATTATAATGCCATGGCCTTTTCTCCTCTTGAGTAAAATGTACTGTACCTCTCTAGTGTGACAGGTTTTATATCTACTTTAGGATTAAATTATCATCTAAGAGTTGCATTTTTAAGTAACTGGCTTTAATTTCACATCAGTTGAAGTTAAAGGGTGGTGAAAGTATATTAGATCTGCTACAAGTGTGTAATTATAATTATTGACACATTTTCAAATGCTCTCTTAAGTATGATGCATTGCCCATGATTTTGACAGCTGTGACTACATTAAACCTGCTGGAATACTCTTTTCACAAAGATTTGTTTAAACTTAGAATTGTCAGAAGGATTCTCCATAAAGTGGATGAACACAGATTTAGAGGTGAAATGGTGGTTCATTTCCTACTGTGCCTGTTGATTTTTAGTCTGTTAAATGTTAAACAGAAGATTACCTGGATTTAGTTTTCATGTCAAGAAACCTGGGAATTTTATTTTATTTTTATATAGTATAAAAATGTGTGGTGCTATTCCTTTGTGATAGGACTGTATGCAATGATAGCACAGAATCTCATTCTGTCTCCTGCTGAAGGTCCCCAACCACACAACTCCAAACTGACAGACTTGATGTTGCAAAGCAGCCTTATTTTCTGAACGTCTCCTTCAACAAAGTTCACATATTATCTCCTTTTCATGGCCATTCTATCCTTCTATATAGATTTATTAAGTAGCTACTGTGTGCCAGGCACTGAGAATATAGACAGAAAGGCTGTCAGAGAGCTCAGCTTGGCAGAGGCAGAAAAAGAAATAGCCAATATACAGTAAAGTGAAGTGCCACATTAGAGCTCTAAACATAAAATTGGGATGTACAGTTCTGTTTGAGGGCACTAGAGGTCATCTCAGGGAACTGATGTTCTTGAGTGTCTTCAAGGTTAAGTAGGATGTTATCAGGTGGGGAAAGGGCCTTCTAGGCACAGAGGCTTTCAGTAGAGACAGCAACCTTTAAAACTGAATGTGGCTAGAACCTTGCTACTCAGCGTGTGGTCCTTGGGTCAGCAGTGATGGCATCAATAGAAACACAGAGTCTCAGGCTTACCTCAAATCCTGCTGGATCAGAATCAGCTTTGCAGCAGTATCCCCCAGTGATCTGAATGCTTCTAAAAGTTTGAGAAACACTGGACTTGAGCGTAGGAAGGGGTAAAGGATGGGAGAGCTTGGAAAGTAGACCACCTGCAAAGGAGATTGGATTTTTTTTTTCTAGCAAAAAGTTGATAATGAAGAAGTCACATTATTAGATTTATATTTTCTAAAAATTGTCTGGAAGTATATGTAGAGCAGCATCTGCCAAGAAGCTTTCTTGAAACCTTAATTGTGTATAAGGTGCTTCACCAAAAAAGGTCCTCAAATAAGTTTGAAAAATGCAGGATATTATATTCTTCTCTTGGACAATGTAAAGTATCACAGTAAATTGAAAGTTTTGAGAAATTGGCTTTGAAGAAAACCATTAGCTTAACCACTTATCCTGGAATATCCCTAGGGTGTTCCACATTTATTCCACAGTGGAAGTCTTTGTAGCCTCACAGCTGTTAATACCCTAGGGGTGGTGGGTAGCATTCTGCTGAACACATTTTGGAGAATGCTAGCACTGCTTCCTAAACCTTAGACACTTTGCCTTACCTGAGTAGGGTGACTGACTGTCCGGGTTTAGTGGAGACTGAGGGATATCTGGGATGCCAGACTTTCACTGCCGAAGTGGGCAAATTGGGGTGGAGTTGGTGGGTACCCTTCCTAGCAGTTTACCACATATATTACAATTTGCTTTATTTTCTTTAGGTGGGCTCAGCCTTCTTTCCTTCAATTCCTGTTTCAGTCTCATTTTCATGGACTGGTCCCCAGACTTGTCTGCATTGGAAGCACCTGGGGAGTTTCTAGGCCTGAGCCTGTGCCCACCTCATGAGGTTGTGATTTAATTGGTCTGGGGTATGTATTGGCCCTTGGGGTATGGGGTAGACTTTTCAAAAGGTCCTCAGGTTCTTCAAACTCATGAAAGTTTGTTCAAAGCAATTATACCTGTGGAAATGTAGTCTTGAGATGCTACTTAAGAATTTATTTCTTAAGTAAAATCTATAATACAAAAAACGACCATTAAAAAGAAAAAAAAGTTGAAGAATCACCTAGCAGCATGTGAGGCGACCACCAGTTGTACATGTTCCACACTTTGGGAAACACTTAGGGGGATAATCGAAGTGTGGGCACAAATTAGGGGGCTGGAACTTATTTGGTGAGTGGTGTGGCTGGAAAGGATATTGCAGATTTCAGGGCTGTTTGGGAGTCTGAGCCCATGAGATGTGGCGATTGATCTGATCTGTAGGGTGGAATAGAGTAGGAAAAGGAGAATCTGATAACTGCAGGCAATCTGGGGGTAGATGATGATCATGTTACTGGAAAGGGGTCCCAATCCAGACCCCAAGAGAGGATTCTTGGACTCGCACAAGAAAAAATTGGAGGCGAGTCCATAGAGTAAAGTGAAGCAAGTTTATTAAGAAAGTAAAGGAAGAATGGCTCCTCCATAGGCATAGTCCCCCAAGGGCTGCTGGTTGCCCATTTTTATGGTTATTTCCGAATTATTTTTTAAACAAGGGGTGGATTATTGATGTCTCCCCTTTTTAGACCATATAGGGTAACTTCCTGACATTGCCGTGGCATTTGTAAACTGTCATGGTGCTGGTGGGAGCATAGCAGTGAGGACGACCAGAGGTCACTCTCGTCACCATCTTGGTTTTGGTGAGTTTTGGCTGGCTTCTTTACCGCAACCTGTTTTATCAGTGAGGTCTTTATGACCCGCATCTTGTGCCGACCTCCTATTTCATCCTGTGACTTAGAATGCCTAACTGTCTCGGAATGCAGCCCAGTAGGTCTCAGCCTTATTTTACTCAGCCCCTATTCAAGATGGAGTTGCTCTGATTCAAATGCCTCTGACAATCACATAACAGAACAGGAAGGTGTGGGGAATGCAGTAAGGTGACAGACTGTATTTGAGAGGACTTGGGATGTCCAAGTAGAGCTGTCTGGTGAGTTGTCAGAAGAAAAACAGATGGGGCATGCTGGCTCATGCTTGTAATTCTAGCACTTTGGGAGGCCGAAGCAGGAGGATTGCTTTAGGCCAGGAGTAGGAAATCAGCCTGGGCAACATAGCAAGACCCTGTCTCTATTAAAAAAATTAAAAATAGGCCAGGTGCAGTGGCTCAGGCCTGTAATCCCAGCACTTTGGGAGGCTGAGGCTTGCGGATCACCTGGGGTCAGGAGTTCAAGACCAGCCTGGCCAACATGGTGAAACCCCGTCTCGACAAAAATAGAAAAATTAGCAGGGCGTAATGGTTATGTAATCCATAACCAGTAGTAATCCTAGCTACTTGGGAGGCCGAGGCAGGAGAATCTCTTGAACCCTCAAGATGGAGGTTGCAGTGAGCCAAGATTGCGCCACTGCACTCCAGCTTGGGTGACAGAGCGAGACTGTGTCTCAAAAAATAAAAACAAAAAGAAAAACAATTAATATATTTAATAGCTTAGAGAGGAAAGGGCTAGATACAGATGAGAGCCTCTGCTTCCTGGTACAGGAGGCAGTAAAGTTCAAGTGGGGATCAGAATTTCCTGAGAGAAAGGGGAGAGGGTGGATCTGTCACCTTGGTCCAAGGGATGAGTTCTTGGAGAAGGACCTTGAGAGAAGAGTCTGGGAACAGCCTGAGAGGTAGGAGGAACACTGAAGAGAGGCTCCTATCGCCATAGAGAGGAAGGGAAGGCTCCTCCCAGGTAGCCCTGAGAACCCAGTAAGAGAACAGCTCAAGAGGGCATTTTGTTGGTAAGTTAGTCATCATTAGTAGTGTTCGTAAGTTTAGCATAAAGGAGGAAACCAACTTTTAGTGGGTTGAGAGGGAGGAGACCACTAGATCAAGTGACTTTTTTTTTTTTAAGTTTTTACTGACGAAAAAGCCTGGCATAGTGTGGGACCTTAGGGACTAAATATGGGTTTGTTTGGGGAGTAGTCATCTTCTGGTTACTCATGGAAGTTATGTCAACAAGGAAGAAAAAATTACAAGGAGCATTCACATATTCACAGAAAAAGTGCCAGAGTTACCTGGGGCTCCATAAAATCCCTTTATTTTGAAATCATAACTACTCACCTTTTCTCCCCATCTTCCCTAAAGTTTGCTCTGTTATTCTCTAGACACAACAATCTCAATTTCTGAATTGATATTCTTATAAATGTCATTAGGATTTCTTACGGTGCTGACAAGGCTGCTTGTGATTAAGTATTCAACCTTTGTCTATATGTGGTACACATTTCTGGAGGGCTTTGTAGTTTACCAAAGCAACACTGCATTTTACATGATCCTCTTAATAACCTTGTACGGAGGCAGGGCAGAAAATGATATTATTTTATTTTACAGGGAGAAAAAAGCCTTTGAGGTTTAAATATATTAAGGAGGACCTGCTGATGATGAATGATTTAGTGATGGATCCAGGGTGCAATTCTGGTCTCTCTGGTACAGTATTTCTTCCTTATGGTGGAGGAAGATGGGGGAAGGGTATTTTCTTCTTTTTTTTTTTTTTCCAATTAGTTTATAATTTCCTTGAGGACGGGGACCATGTGTTCATTGTTGAGACCGTGGGTGTCGGAGATGGGTAGGAGAGCCCTTTGGTCCAAGCTTTACCACACACAAGGACTTCACATTGTCTTGACATTACCTTTGTATCACAGAGTCCCAGAAATATCCAGAATTGTGTATTTTCTTTTTCTTTCTTTTTTTCTTTGAGTCAGGGTCTTACCCTGTCACCCAGGCTGGATTGCAGTGGCACAATCATGGCTCACTGCAGCCTCAACCTCCTGGGCTCAGGTGATCCTCCCACTTCAGCCTCCTGAATAGCTGAGACTACAGTGCGTACCACCACACCTGGCTAATTTTTGTATTTTTTGTAGAAGTGGGATTTCACCATGTTGCCCAGGGTGGTCTTGAACTCCTGGGCTCAAGCAATCCACCTGCCTCAGCCTCCCAAAATGCTGGGATTACAGGCGTAAACCACTGTACCTGGCCCAGGATTGTATATTTTCAACAGGATTGAAAGAAGGTAGCATGGATCATGTAACCTTGAACTTGCGTCTCAGTATTGGACCATGTAATTATCTTGAGACCAGCCCAATAGTATTGCTTGGCATGTTTTGTAAATATTTAAAACATACACAATTTTTGTCATCCTATTTTTACATTTAAAAAATATTTTTTGATACCAGAAATCATCTATAGTGGAAGCGGCCCAAACCTCTCTGGACTTCAAAGGGACCCTTATCTGTATGTGCATGGAAGGACCTGAAAATGAACTAGCCCCTGTAACAAAGCTCAAGTCCAGTAAAGATGATGTTTTGTAACCACCACGGGGCACACCACAGGCACTCAATAAATACTTGTTAGTTTGAATTGAGGGAGGTGTTGTTTTGTGTTAAACATTCTCCACATTTATCACAATGGGCCACTGACAAGTTTTAATTTTTTGTAATGATCTTTCCCATGAGTCATTATAGATATGGCACTAGGATTTGGGGAAGGAGAATGATGAAAGAGAATACAGAACTGGGATCAGCAAGTTTTAGGACAAGAGATGAGAAGTTTTGAGTGAGTGAATAGTTGAAAGCAGGCAGGAGTTGCTCAGGGGAAACTGGAAATAGGTGGAGGCACTTTTAAGACAGCAGACCGCACGGATATGAGGATGAGATTGGAGTAATGCAGAGCTGATGATATCTTAGTGGGGGAACTGAAGGCTTTTTTCAACTTTAATTATAGCCACAGGAAAAAAGCACATTATAGCACTTTTTTTCTACCTCTACTAAGGGCTGGGAGGATATAATCTGTCTCGTAGAGTCTTGTCAAAGAATCTGTACTTCAGACTACACTGAAATGTATTTTTTTTAAAGTTTTTGGGGTGTCATAGGTTGAGGAAGAGGAATAAGCATTTGATTCCTTGTGTTTACATTAAAATTTCAAGCTACTATTTCATGATGATGCAAGGAACTTTTTAGTCATTGAAGAGATTTAGGCGGATGAGTTAATGTTTGGTCATCAGAAAATGTAGCATGAGGAGCATGTTTCTCTTGGGAGGAAAAAAAAGCAAAATATGAGTCAGACAAAACATCAAGTCATTTCCCAGCACTCGATGCAGCCACCCTTTTGCTGAAGGACCATCGACCCTGCAAGTATAATTCAGACAGTAATGACCACTGGCATTTGAGGCAGACTTTACAGTTTATAAAGCTCTTCCCCCTCAAGACCACTCACGGTGTTGCTGACTCTTTGTATAACATTGGCACTTCTGATGAGGGGGGCACAAGTGAGTTATTCTTCTAGGGAAGGTGCTTTGATTTAAAACCTAAAAATGCCATCTGTAATTCAAATGGGACAGAGTTTTCCTTTGTGAGGACTCATCAGTTGTTCATTGACATTGGCATGGACTGTTGCCCAGTCTGGAGTGCAGTGGCGCGATCTTGGCTCACAACCTCCACTTTTTGGGCTAAAGTGATCCTCCCATGTCAGCCTCCTGAATAGCTGGGACCACAGATGAAAGCCACCACGTCCAGCTAATGTTTTTTTGTGTGTGTGTATATATATATATATATATACACACACACACTTTTTTTTTTTTTTTTTTAAAGAGACGAGGTTTCACCATGTTCCCCAGGCTGGTCCCAAACTCCTAAGCTCAAAGCAGTCTGCCCTCCTTGGCCTCCCAAAGAGCTGAGATTACAGGCGTCAGCCACTGTGCCTGGCCAGTTCGTTGGCATTTTTGAAAAATGCTAAAAGTCAGTGTACTAGCCTGTAACATTGGGAGAGTGTAAGGTTTGTCTTATATACTTATTTTATTTTTGAGATGGAGTCTTGCTCTGTTGCCAGGCTGGAGTGCAGTGGCACAATCTTGGCTCACTGCAACCTCTGCCTCCCGGGTTCAAGCGATTCTCCTGCCTCAGCCTCCTGAGTAGCTGGGACTACAGGCATGCACCACCATGCCCAGCTAATTTTTGTATTTTTAGTGGAGTTGGGGTTTTACCATGTTGACCAGAATTGTCTCTATCTCCTGACCTTGTGATCCACACACCTCAGCCTCCCAAAGTGCTGAGATTACAGGTGTGAGCCATTGGTCGCACCCGGCCTGAAAAAGAGTCACTCTTTTTTTTTTTTTTGAGACGGAGTCTCACTCTGTTCCCCAGGCTGGAGTGCAGTGGCACAATCTCGGCTCACTGCAAGCTCTGCCTCCCGGGTTCATGCCATTCTCCTGCCTCAGCCTCCCAAAGAGCTGGGACTACAAGTGCCCGCCACCATGCCTGGCTAATTTTTTTGTATTTTTAATAGAGATGGGGTTTCACCGTGTTAGCCAGGATGATCTTGATCTCCTGACCTCGTGATCCTCCCGCCTCGACCTCCCAAAGGGCTGGGATTACAGGCGTGAGCCACTGCACCCGGCCGATACACTCTTTTTTCGTTTTGGATTTGCCAGTGTGATGGCAGAACACTGTCATTGTCTTCCTCTATCTCTGTTCTTGATCTTTCAGTGATGTTTTTATGTTGTGTTCCATTTTGCTGGGTATCAAATAATCACCAAGTCTTTGTGCAAATCAAGAGAGATAACTAGCTAGAAATATGTGTGTGGAAGATAGGTATGAAATGTTAGGAAGAAAAAAATGCTTCTTTTTTTTTTTTTTTTTTTTTTTACTCCTTTAGGGTCTGATTGATTCATGCTTTTTTATTTGTTGAAATTTTTTGAATACTAACTATGTGCTAGGCTCTGTGTTGATTATGTGTTGGTGACACTGAGACCAAAGGTGCTATTCCTGGCTTCAAGAGAATTCATGGCTTAGTAAAAGGAACACGTAAATCAGTGATTACAGTACAGGTTGGCAAATGCGGGTGTGCACAATGTACAGCAGTGACCCAGAGGGGGAAACTTAACCTGCGTTAGGGAGAAGGATGTAGGGAAGGTTCTGACCCTGGAAGATATTAAGTGAGGACTTGAAGAATAAGTAGAAGTTAGCCTGGTAATGTAGAGGAAGGGCATTTTAGCATAGGGAAACTTCATTGTAAAGATAGAAGGCATAAGAAGAGCATAGTACCAGCTGGGAATGCAGGTAGTTTAGTTGAACTGTAGCTTAGGGTGCCTGTGGGAATTGATGTGACATAAGGCTGGAGAGGTGTGTAATGGCTATGTCATGAAGACTACTTATTGCTTCCTAAACAATTCAGGTCTTATCCTGAAATATGCTAGCTCTTGGATTTTAGGGAGGAAAAGGATCAGATTAGATTTGGATTTTGGAACGGTTATGAGCAGCAGCTTTAAGAAGGTTCTTTTTCAATGGTGTCTATTTTTTTTTTTTTTTTTTTTAGAATTGTGCTATTCTCTCTCTCTTTTTATTTTATTTTATTTTTATTTATTTTTTTAAATTTTATTTTATTTTTATTGATCATTCTTGGGTGTTTCTCACAGAGGGGGATTTGGCAGGGTCATAGGACACTAGTGGAGGGAAGGTCAGCAGACAAACAAGTGAACAAAGGACTCTGGTTTTCCTAGGCAGAGTGTTTGTGTCCCTGGGTACTTGAGATTAGGGAGTGGTGATGACTCTTAACGAGCATGCTATCAATGGTGTCTATTCATCTGAGCTTTAGACTGAATTTTGTCCTTCCCAGTTGATGTGCTGAAACCCTGACCCTCAGTGTGATGCTATTTGGAGATGAGGTCTTTGGGAGGTAATTAGGTTTAGGTGAGGTCATGAAGGTGGGACCTTCCTGATGGGATTAGTCAGCTTGTAAGAAGAGATATCAGAGAACTTGCTATCTCTTTCCACATGAGGACACAGCAAGAAGGCTGCCCCTGTTAGCCAGGAAGAGGACCCTCACTAGAACCTGACACTAGGCATCCTGATCTTGGACTTCTAGCCTCTAGAACTGTGGGAAAGTAAATTTCTGTTTAAGCCACCCAATCTATGATGTTTTATTATGGCAGCCTGAGTAGACTAATACAATCTATTTATTTTTTGGGTAATTGTGAAACTAGGAACAGGAAGGATATTATAGTAATTCAAGTAAGTAGCAATAATTTGGCTACTCTATTTTGATTTAAAAATATTTGGGCATGGAACAAGTCGTTATTTAACTGAACTTCTAGTTTTGAGATCTTATTGTTAGGATATTACTAGCTACAATAAGTTTTATGAGAGAATTTTCTCCCTTGAACATCTCCACATCCTACCTTTTATTAAAGTAATCCACTGATGCCCTTTACTATAGAGGCTTTGGGTCTTTTCATTGTTTTCCGGTCAGCAGGTTGGTACAGCTGAACTCTCAGTACCTAGTGCCTGAGTGTTAAATCTGTTCGACAGCCCTCTGCTTTATCTGATTTTGATACTATGACATTTATATTGCTTTAAAGGAATCTTCTGTGTATGGTTTTAGGAGTTCTGTGGGAATTAATACCATTTAGAGGATCATATAACTATGGCAGATGATGTTTGTGATAAAATTGGTACCTATCTTGTGTATGTTTGAATAACTATTTAAAAGAATATTTTTCATAGTTTTGTTTTTATGTCTGAAGATCTGTCTTCAACATTTTATCCAGCACTTAACTTGTGCCTGATATTTGAGTCTAGTTTCCCTTTCTTTTTCCAAGGTCTTGCTCTTTTTTTTTTTCTTTTTTTTTTTTTGAGACAGGCTCTCGCTCTGTCATCCAGGCTGTAGTACAGTGGCATGACCTCTGTTCACTGCAGTCTCCACCTCCCTAGTTCAAGCAGTTCTCCCACATCAGCCTCCCTATAGCTGGGACCACAGCCATGCACCACCATGCCCAGCTAATTTTTGTATTTTTTATAGAGATGGGGTTTTGCCATGTTGCCCAGGCTGTTCTGGAATTTCTGAGCTCAAGCGATCCACCCGCCTCGGCCTCCCAAAGTGCTGGGATTACAGGTGTGAGCCACTGCACCTGGCCTATTCTTTATTTTTTTCAACTCTGTTCTTTCTCCCCAGTTCTCTCTAATTTGTCCTCTTTATTGGCCTTTTCTCTTGAATTTGGAAATAGGCTTAAGTATTCTGTCCTTTAAAGTGTTTTGATGCCTATACCTCTCATAAGCCCCTTCCTGAGGAAGCATTTAAAAAAATGAATCCACATTCAATGCTCTTGCCTCTTCAGCCTGTAGTCTTCTTCAGAACATAATAATCTTACATTGCTCCCATGTATTACATGTTTCGGAAGTGCCTACCAAATGCCAGGACTGGGCGGGTGGGGTGTGGGTGGTGGTGGTGTGTGTGTGTGTGTGTGTGTGTGTGTGTTTCTCTGTCTCCCTCTCAGGAGTCCTCTTTTTAGTGGTAGGGTCACAAGATCGGGAAGAGTTATTTAGCCCATCTCTCCATTGCCTGCAGTTGCTCTGCATTTTACCCTCTGAGTGAATCCTCAGCCTTCACTGAAATTCTACAAAGTTAGGGGATGCAATATCTACTAGGAGCCCACTCTGCCTTTGGAGTAATCTGACTGACAGAGGGTTTTTTGGCCTATAATAAATGTAGCTTCTATTTATCCTTTGATCACAGTTCTTTTCAGCTATACAGAATATAGAGTATAATAGTATTTTTGTGTGATTAGAGCTGTCATATTCACCCCTAATATCTTTTTTCTAAGAATGTCTCCATAGCTTCCACTGGTCGTCACCATCCTGCCTGCCTTGTTGCTCATACTTCTGTTTGATTGAGTCTTTAAAAATTGGTTTCTAGAGCTGATTGCGATATTCCTGACTGGGTTTTCTCTCCTAATTTTTTGACTTCCATGCTTGTATTATGCAGCTCAAACTGCTATATTTCAGGTGGCCACTTGGTTTTACTTGAAGAGTTGATCACCAACAGAAATCTCAGTTTTTTTCCATAGATGGTACTGCTAGGTCCTGTCTTCCTCAACCTCTCCTTGTCTGCTTATACCCTTGTCTTTTATTCCCTTTACTGCATATGGGATCTTAAATTTACCTTAAGTTAACTTTCCGTTTGCTAGGTCCTGCCCATAGCAGTTTGCATTGGATTCCATTTCTATCATTTTAGGGAAGATACGGGTTTTTCTGAAATAGCACCCTTTGAATGTAGTAACTTAACAGATCTGTCTAATCTGTTAAGATAGATCTGTTAAGTTAAGATGGATCTGTTAAGTTAACAGATCTGCTAAGCTAACTTTTCTTTTTTTTTTTTGGAGACACAGTCTTACTCTGTTGCCCAGACTGGAGTGCAGTGGCGCGATCTCGACTCATTACAACCTCCGCCTCCCAGGTTCAAGCAATTCTCCTGTTTCAGCCTCCTGCATAGCTGGGATTACAGATGTGCACCACCACACCCAGCTAACTTTTGTATTTTTAGTAGAGACGGGGTTTCACCGTGTTGGCCAGGCTGGTCTCAAACCCTTGACCTCAAGTGATCCGCCTGCCTTGGCCTCCCAAAGTGCTGAGATTACAGGTGTGAGCCACTGCCCCTGTCCAAGTAAACTTCTTTTTCTTTTTATCTTTTGACTTTTTATTTATCTTGATCACAAATATTTCATAAGAGATGTTGTCAAGTCTAGATGTATATGTTCCCTTGAACTGCCAGCTTAAGAATCTTAACGAGAAAAGGAAACTGGGTTAATCTTGTATGATTTGTTCTTACTATTAGGGTTCGCAGGGATTACTACTTTCTAAGTGTTTAAAATACATTCTCAAGTCTTGCCTGGGACTTGGTCTGAGTCTATGTAGTCTGTTGGCATTTTTCCCTCTTTTTTTTTTTTTGAGACTGAGTCTTTTCTGTCGCCCAGGCTGGAGTACATTGGCACGATCTCAGCTCACTGCAACCTCTGCCTACCGGGTTCAAATGATTCTCCTGCCTCAGCCTCCCGAGTAGTTTGGACTACAGGTGTGCACCACCACACCTAGCTAAGTTTTGTATTTTTAATAGAGACAGGGTTTTGCCATGTTGACCAGACTAGTCTCAAACTCCAGACTTCAAGTGATCTGCCCACCTCAGCCTCCTAAAGTGCTGGGATTACAGGCATGAGCCACCGCACCCGGCCTTCTCATTTTAATTTTTCTGAAGCATCTAGTGATTACTTGTTCCTTTCTGACTTCATTCTTTGCTGACCTCTTTTCTCCAAGTTTTGGAATTTTCTGAGGTTGCTTTTCCTCTCTTTTTCAATCGCATCTTTTAAGATTCTCTATGCTTGCATTGTCCAGTAAGGTAGCTACTAGCCACAGTCAACATAGAAATGTTACTGGTTTAAAGAATCTGCTTATTTCAAGTTGAAAGCCAGAACAGGAAACACTGACACCTGGGTAGGAGGTTAAGGTTGACTATTCCAGGAATGGAGAGAGGAGCAGGAAAGTGGCCACAATTTAACTAGTTACACTTGCTTGTTGGCTGTTGCCAGGTTATCCGTGTATGTTCCTGGCCCCTGTCTCCTGCTAACAATGAGTCATTATTGCAAATAAAGTAAATATTAATAAATCTATGTGTAGAATATTTTTAATAAAAGCCTATGTGTAGTGTGCCAAAAGATAATGAGGTTTGGAAGCAAAGTAAGTTCTTAAATTGGCAGTTTCGATGCGTGATTCTGTGTAGTACTGCTAAACTTGCTAGCTTATTCAAATACTATACAATAATGTTTGTAGGCATTTCCTAGTGTTTGGATATTTTCTGTAAGCTACAGTTTTGATATATACTACTATATTTCACATTTTTTATTAAACAATTTAAAAAGATGTTTATAATAGTGAATGAACACTATTGGAAGTATTTAAAAAATAATTTATAATTTCAGAAATTCCAATTTTTTCCCCGCAAATTTTGAAGATTGATATTGATAGAGAGTTTGAAACAATAGTACATAGTGCTTGTCCAAAGAACTGTTTGTTTCTTTTGATAATGTGATAGGTACAGAAATTAAGATAGTGTTTAGAGACTGTTATGGTAATTTGACATTGCCATCAGTACCTGTGATCAGTGGATTCAACCCATTGAACAAGGAGTTTTACAAAAGTATTGGTCCATTACAGATAGTAATTTAGTTGTATAAGTACTGGTCTAGGTGAGAGGTAGTGATTTCTTGGACCAGACTTGAAAGTATGAGAAGAGATTGGTTGGAATCAGGATATACTTTGAAGACAGAGCCAATGGGATTTGCTACTAGATTAGATGACAGATTATTCTAGATTATCTTTTCCTCTAAACTGCTTCATTTGTAAAATGTGTGTAGTTATGACAGCAACACTCATTTTTGTTGTAGCTTTGTCAGATGTTTCTTTGAGCTTGCTGGAAATCCCTCATGTTCATTGCTGCTAATAATCATCTTTCTAATCCAATCATGTAATTCCCTTGACTTTCAACCATCAACTGCTCACCATTATAGATACAAGAAATATTAAACTGCTTAGGTTGACTTTTAAGATATGAGGTGCGACTTCTTTCAGACTCTTTTCCATGTCCTCTTTTGCTCCTGACAATAGCCCAACTAGACTGCCTGCTGGTCCAGTCAATCTCTTTCTGCATAATAAATTATCCCAAATTTGATGGCATAAAACGACAACCATTTTATTGTGCTCACAGTTTAGTGAGTCAGGGATTTGGAACATGCACAGCAAGGACAGCTTGTCTCTGTTCCACAATGTCTGGGGCCTCAGCTGGGAATTCTTGAAGGTTGGGGGCTGGAATCATCCAAAGGCTCATTCACTCGCATGTCTGGCGGTTGATGCTGGCTGTTGGCTGGGAGCTCAGCTGGGGCTGTCAGCTGAAACACCTACATGTGGTCTCTCTGCATGGGCTATTTTGAGCTTCCTCATAGCATGGCGGCTGGGTTCCAAGAGCAAGTGTCTCAAAAGACAGGAAGTGGAAGCTTCCAGTTTCTTAAGATCTGGTTCTGGAAGCTGTTACAGTGTCACTTCCACCATATTCTGTTGGTCAAGCTGTCACAGAGCCCCGTTAAAGAGAAGGAGATATAGATCCCACCTCTTGATGAGAAGAGAGCCAAAGAATTTGGGGGCCATTTTTAAACAATCAAAGCTATACTTCATTCAGATTTCCTTAGTTTTCCCCAGTGTCCTTTTTCAGTTACAGGATCTCACCCAGGTTACATTACATTGAGTTGTTATGTCCCCTAGGGTTCCTCTTGGCTGTGATAGTTTCTCAAACTCTCCTTGTTTTTGAACACCATGACAGTTTTAAGAATGCAGCTCTGGTATTTTATAGAATGGGGTGGTGGAGGGATATTTTTAAATGGCCACATCCTACTATTCACCAGACTTCTCTGTCTTTCTGAGTCTCTCTGTCAGCTGCTCTCTGTCTCCACTCCTCGCCCCCTCCCCAGTTCAAACTCCATCTCTTTCTCCATGCAGTCTTTGTCATGTCTCATCCTCTGGCTAAAATCAGTTTTTCTCTCTTCTGTGTTCCCATAGTATTACTGTTTGTAATTCTTCTGTGGTCATTTTTCCGTGTTTTTCTTTCTTGGTAGATTATAAACTCTTTGAAGGTAAGAACCATGTCTTGCTTACCTTTGCATATCTCATAGCAGGTAGGTTTTTTGAACGGAACATTCAATATCAAACTGAGTCTCACATCTGACACCCAGATGGGTTGGGACTTAACAGTGGTTAAATAGAAAATATAATGAGAAAATTTAAAACATTCCTTAAAAACATCGTTTCTGATGTTGTATTTTAAGACTTTTAAAATGGACTCTCTGTTGTAGAGTAAAACTTCTAATTTTTTCTCCCTTAGCCATAAAATTAAAGGAGATTAGCTTTTTTTGATATTATCAACATCTTCCTGCTCAGGTCAATCTCTGATAGGCATGTCCTAGTGTTTTTTTGTGAACTTTAGATCTCAGTCCATTACTGGATCAGTTTAGGGAGTCACACCCAAGACTAGAAATAAAAGGAAATTGAAGTTTTGAATAAAGCTTGTGAATTGCAAGGGTAATAATTGTTTCATTAAATTTGTGTTTCAGTTTTATATGCATGTGTATAATAAGTTCAAATGTAAAATAGGTATTAAAATTTTTTGAAAGATACTCTCCTGTGCAACCTCATTCTAAACTGTTGATGTTCTGGTTCATTTCTTTGGCTTTTTCTGTTTTAGCTTATTTCTTCTGGTTTCCTTTCTGAGGGCTTATATACCTACATATCGATTCTGGGGACCATGCACACATGTTCCTTTAATCTTTACCTATCCAGCCTCTTTTTATAATAGAGGAATATAACTGCTATTCTCAGTTTCCTAGAATAGCACATGTTGTGTTTTCTCTTCTCCTTTGGAGACTTTATACCTACTCTCCTGCCCTCAAGAGGCCAGGAGGTGGAATTAGCTTATTCTTTTCTTTTTTCTTTTATGTGTTTATTGAAGTATAGAATCTATACAGTGAAGTGTACAAATCTAAAGTATACAGCTCAATAATTTTTTGCATTTGTATTTATCCCTATAAGTATCATTGCAGATGAAGATGTAGAAACAGTTTCATCCATCCAGAGGAGGTCAGTTTATTCTTAAATTGTTTCTGGAACAAGGTGGTGGTGTGAGTAAATTAGTAGATTCTCTCTGATTCCTTCATATGGCATATGTAGGTTATAATGTTTAGTTCTGAAGGTCGCAAAGGTCTGAAGCATCTGAGTTAGGAAGTGTTAAAACAGGGAGATGGGATGTTGAATGTGAGCTTTGGCAGAATTAAATGGGATGAGCTTGAGTGAGCCAAGGGGAAAAGCAAAGAGGAGTCATTTCATGAAGAATTCAGGAGAAGCAAGGTTTATTTGAATTTCAGAAGGGAAAACATTAAACTCAGTTTGCCACTGCTGCTGTAACAAATCATGACAAATTTAGTATCTTGAAACAGCACAAATTTACTTTCTTCCAGTTTTGGAGGCTCTTGGGAGAATCCACTTCCTTTGGCTTGTGGCTCTTCCTCCATCTTCAAAGCATATTCTTTCCATCTCTGTTTCCATCGTCTCACTGCCTTCTCCTCTGTGAAGTTAAATCTCCTTGTCTCTTTCTTAAAAGGACATTTGTGATTATATTTAGGGCCTACCCGGATAATCCAGGATAATCGCCTCATCTCAAAACTCTTAATTTAATCACATCTGCAAAGTCCCTTTGTCACATAAGATAACATTCACAGGTTCTGGGGATTAGGGCATGGATACTTGGTTTTGTTTTTCAAGGATCTTTCTTCATAAAGGGAAGGTCTGCTATATATTTCCTGCTAGTTTATTCTCCTTTTTAATGCTAGATTAATTTTTCTAAAACAGCACATTGTACATTTTATTTCTTTGCTGAAACATCTTTGGTGACTCCCCATTGGCTAATACAGTTAATAGGGCCTAGACTGACATTCAGATGGCTATTGAACCCCAAGTCACATTTCAAGTTTTTCTCCTCCTCTTTCATCATGGATGCAGCAGCGTGCATTTTCTCATTGTTGCCTCCATGACCGGCTTGTCTTTGCTTGCTCTGACTTTTCCTCCTGCCTGTGGGGCCCTTTCAGGCCTTCCCAGCAGCATTCCCCTCACCATCTGTATTAGCTTCCTAGGGCTGCCATAAGAAATTACCACAAACAACAGCAATGTAACTGCCAAAGTTGTGGAGGCCTGAGGTCTGAAATCAGGGTGCCAGTAGAGTTATGCTCTAACTGATGGCTTTAGGGGAGACTCTTTCCTAGCTCCTTTCAGCTTCTGGTATCTCTAGGTGTTTCCTGGTTTGTGGCAGCATGACTCCAATGTGTACCTTCATCTTCACATGACCTTCTCTCTGTGCCTCTCCATGCGTCTCTCATAAAGATGCTTGTCATTGGAGTTAAGTACCACCTACAGAATCCAGGATGATCTCATCTCAAGATTCTTAAGTTATTTACATTTGCAAAGACCCTTTTCCCAAATAAGGTCACACTCACAGGTTCCAAGGTTAGAACGCAGACAAATTGATTGGCAGGCTACTGTTCAACCCACTACACTACCTCAGTCAGCAGTCATAACTTATTTCTGTGACCTCTTGACATGACTGGCATGCCTACACAACTTATTGGGACCCCATCATCTCTATCTTACTATTTTTGGATAATTCTCACCTCTTTCACTAAACCATAAGTCCTTGTCTTAGTCCATTTGTACTGCTGTAACTAAATCCCTTAGTCTGGGTAATTTATAAACAATAGACACTTATTGCTTTCAGTTCTGGAGGTTCAAAGATAAAGGTGTGGGCAGGATTTGGTGTCTGGTGAGGGCTCACTCTGCTTCAAAGATGGCACCTTCTTGCTGTGTTCTCACATGGTGGAAGGGGGGGCCCAGGGAGCTGTTTTTTTATAAGAGCATGAATCTCCCTAATGACTTAATCACCCATCAAAGGCTCCCCCCCTCTTAATACTATCTCATTGGGTATTAGGTTCCAATGTATGAATTCTTGCGGGGACACCAACATTCAGACCACAGCAGCTCTTGAGGTCAAAAGGGTTTCTTTTGCTCTGAAACCCTCAATTCCTAGCAGGGTCCTAGCTCTGTGGTGCTTCAGAAACAGCATGTATCAGATGATCAATTTTTTAATTTTTAAATAAAATGAAAAGTGTCAAGTAAAAATCCTGGTGTGATTATCAGAATTTTAACTTGAAATATCACAGGAGATTTTTCTCATCCCAAGTTTTTTTGTTTGTTTGTTAATTTCTGGTACTTTACTTTTGGTGTGGAGTAACTAACCACTTTTGATTCCCTGGAACCTTAAGTGAGTAGGCAGCAGAGCTGATGGTGGAGTAGCCAAGCTGAGAAAGGCCTCTGGAGGGAAGAGCAAACCCAGTGGGGACAGGGTGGGTTTGGAGATCTGCCACATACAGCTTGGAAGTCTTGGGGGCAGAGCTGTCACTGTTACTTGGGAATTTGTCTTACCTGGGCTCTTGGCAGTCTTGATCTTCACTGGAATCCTTTCCAGTGGGTTTTACAAACCTGGAAGACACTCTTGTGAGCACTTGAACTTGATCTCCCACAGCACAGTTGGAGGGCCATGCCGAGGGCGGCCCCCAGCCTTGCTTTCCATAAGGAGATGATGGTTTCACAATGTCTTCTGCATGACAGGGCCTCCTTTGCCTGCCCTGTAAGCACAGCTGCTCTTTGAAGCTTACCAGTGAGCATGGGTCTTAGGCTGTTTTCCCAATTATTCTCTTTTCTTTATTTGGCTTAATTTCAAGATTATCTGCGAATAGCTCCTTTTTTCTTTTTCGTCTTTGAATGGATGCTGGCAGTCTAACCCCATTAAAGTTTAAGTACTGCTCTCATGTTTTTTGTATTAAGCATTTGAAGGTGACTGATTTTCAGCCTTTGGTATGTTCAGGCTCATATTCAATGGTTATCTTCATTTAGAGTTTTACTATATCCATGAATCCTAATATAACTGCTCAGGTCTGTGCAACATAACCATTATTTACAGTGCCAGTATTCTATTGCAGGGTTGGCCTAGAAGGTACATGTTAATCCTTTCCCATGATATCATGGGAGAAAAGAAAGGCTGGAAAAGAATCCAGAGACTGTGACATAATGGGTAAGAATGGCCTATGGTGTCAGGCAAGTGTGGGTTTAAATCTCATTCTGTCACATCCCAGCTTTGTGACATTAAGGAAGTTACTTTTCCTCTCTGAGCTTCAGTTTTATCACCTGTGTAATGGAGATGATAATTGCTATTATGTCATTATGTGTGTTGGGAGGATTAAGTGTGGTAATATGGATGCAAATCTCCGTCACAGTGGTGTCTGGTACCTTGGAAGTGTTCAAAAAACTGTGGCTGCTATTATTACTCATTTTTTAGGGAAAACCAAGGCACTAGTGATAATTATGGAATGTTTCCAAGTCACCCACAGTAAAAGTCTAACTTGTGGGATTTAGAAAACAGACTATTAGTGTGTTGAGTAATGCAGTATTGAATATGTCAGTTACTGCAGTCTGGCTCTATGGTATTTATTTAGTTAGTTTGCAGAAAGATAGACAAATGACATGAATAAAAGCACACTTACTGACTTTCTTACTGATCTGAAGCATTTATCATGCTAGCTGTGTAAATCTATACTTCCTCTAAGTTCAAGGCCTCTACCTCCAAATTCAATGGGAGGATAGAATTTAGAGTATGGTTTAATTATTAGTGTTAAATTTGTATTCTTAAGAATAATTTTGTGACTGTTAAAGTCTGAGAGGTTTATTCTGTATCACATGGCTTTTATAATAGAGATGTGATTAAATACATTGTTCTTTGTACTAGGAAACCTGGAATCTGTACACTGCCTCGCTGGTTTTCAGATCAAGGAAAAAAAATCATAGTAGATGAACCTTAGAACAGTCCCCTGCCCAGAGTTAATATTTTAGATTAAAATTACATTCCTTAAATTCCTCTGTGTAGCAGATTATTTCTGAAATTTTCAGGGGGTGGGGGAAGCAGGAACATAAAATGCTAGAAATTGAGTAAATTGCATCATCTTTGAACCTTAAATATTGATGTTGTAACTGGATGTTGAAGACTTTGCCAGAGTTCAGTGATTCATGAGTTGAAGAGTTCCTTATGCAGGGTCGTGTGTTCATACTTGGAGGAAATCTTCTAAGATTTGGAGTCTGACAGCAGGAGATACAGGGCTGGATGCATGAAAGAACTTCCATGTGGAGTTTTCTGCCTGAATGTAAACTCTGAGGGCAGGAACTTGATTGCATTTGATGTCATACCTCCAGTGCCTAAATCAGTGCCTGGCTCATTGTAGGTGCTCAGTACCTCCTGGCCGAAGGCATGAATGAATATGGGAAGGAAAGGCAGTGAACTTGCTGCAGTTCAGAACGCTTTCTGTACTCTGTACTTTATGCAGTTTATTTCTGGCTTGGCCTTTGTTAAGGGTCAGGAAGTTGGTTGGAAGAGAGATCCATCCACATGTTAGAACATCAGCTGTGTGCCAGCACTGTGCCAGTCCTGGAGATGATATGGTATAAAGACCTTTTCCAAGGTCGTCTTCAGTATTGGACTGTTGGGGGTTCTACTTTTTCTTTTGACAGTTATTGTAACAAGGGATGTTTCCCTAGAATGACTCCCCCTAAAGTAGCAGAGTGATCCCTGAGTTCAGGGGATTGGATTAATTGTTAATTTTTTTTTTTTTTTTTTGAGATGGAGTCTCTCTGTGTCGCCCAGGCTGGAGTGCAGTGGCACGATCTGGGCTCACTGCAAGCTCTGCCTCCCGGGTTCATGCCATTCTCCTGCCTCACCCTCCCAAGTAGCTGGGACTACAGGCACCTGCCACAACGCCCAGCTAATTTTTTAAAAATATTTTTCATACAGATGGGGTTTCACTGTGTTAGCCAGGATGTTCTCGATCTCCTGACCTCATGATCTGCCCGCCTTGGCCTCCCAAAGTGCTGGGATTACAGGTGTTAGCCACCGTGCCCTGCCAATTTTCTTTTTTTATAAAGAGATGGGGTCTTGCCATGTTGTCCAGGCTGGAATGCAGTGGCTATTCACAGGCAAGATCATGGTACACTATAGCCTCCAACCTTGAACTTTTGGGCTTAAGCAATCCTTTTGCCTTAGCCTTCCTAATAGCTGGCTCTACAAGTGTGTGCTGCTGCACCCAGCTCTGAGTGGATCTTTAACTGTAAGTTTAAGTAAGTCCTGACAATTTTGTTTCATTTTATTGTCCCTGAGAAGCAGCTAGGTAAATGCGATCGTTAAAATACATGTCTAAGCAGTCTTAGTGGCCTTCTTGGTCTTCCTTTGCTCCTCCCAAGTTAGAAGTCAGGGCAAGTCTTCCCCCCTGCTTCATCCTATCCCCTTATAACTTCAGATAAAATAATGACTATAAGGATTTGAAATCCCTGTGATTGTCGAAGGAGAAGGGTTGAGAGTGAGTGGGTCTTATTTTCCTCCCTACCTTCCTATGTCAATTTTGAGCCTGTGTATTCTATAGTTTTTTTTTTTTTTCTCAGCATCAAACTGAAATCTTATTTATATCTTTTTCAACTTTAATATCCCCACTTTTTGATCTTTGGGGATTAGAAGCCAAGTATGGACAAGAGGAGAGTGGCCAGGGCATTGAGTAAGCATGTATGTACATTTCATAATTTTTGCCATACCTGGTGGGTTGTGCTGAATTTCTTGGGCAAAAGGCCTGAAGTTCTGTTACCACCAGGGGAACAGGAATTGTGGTTGCCATCGGGATCACAGCCAGGAGGCTATTTATAGTCTGTAGTGAGTGGCTGTGAGCCCACCATGGTTCTGAATATGCCTCCTGCCTTAAAGTTCCCAGTGTTCTTGAAGCGGACCCTGCCCTTGCTGGCCAGACAGTAGTTAATGATAAAGTGGACGGCTGCAGGATGTGGCGCGTGATGGCCTTGGCGGCTCACAGCCTGCAGGTGCTTGTGCTTTGGCTGACCTGAACCCAGCCAGAGAGCAGGTGCTCCCTGCCCCCATGCTGGCTTCCTGGCCTTTTTCTCAGCTGGCTTCACTGACATGGAGCTGATGGACCACTCGCTAACCAGAGTCCACTTTCTTTATTCCACATGTGCCATGTCAGGTTAAGATTTATAACAGGTCATGAATTTAGCTTCCTCATCTCTCTGAGTTCAGGTCAAATATCTAGATTTGCCTTGCAAAAATGGCCAAGATCAGGTGACACTTTGCACTTTTAGCTCACATTAAGGTATATGGACTAGAAGGAAAAGGTGAAAAAGTAAGTTCTCACAAGAAATAACCAAGAAAGGAAAACGTTTTTCTTGCTTTCATAGCAATGTATGATATGCGTATTTATGTTGATTCCTGGATGCTCTAATGGTGGAGTGATAATTTATGCGTTCGTTTGCGTTTGCAGGTGATGGAAAACTCCAACCCAGATGAGCCTTAATAAGATGAACATGGAATGGCTGCCATTCTATGGAGTCCAGGGTAAAACAGGTTTTAGATCTGGGTTGACTCAGGGCTCAAGCAGTGTCCCTAGAGCCCTGTTATTTCCCCTCCACTTCTTCTTTTGTCAGTTCCATCCTCAGCAGGTTCTCTTTTCAAGGTAGCAAAATGGCTATGGCATATCCTACATTCAAGTATAATGAGAAAATCACACTTTCTTTTCTAGTAGTTCCTGTAAAATCCCAAGAGTCACTCTGATTGAGTGGGCTCAGGTCACGTCACACCCTGGAATCCAGTGCAGTGTGATGATTGGTTTTCAACCACACCTCAGCATGCAGAATAGGAGGGGGTGTATCCCAGACCCAGTTCAGGAGTTGTTGCTGAGAAGGAGAGGGGGAGGAACTGAGGAAGCATAGAGTTTCTACAGAATGATTCCATGAAGCACATATTGGGGACTTTCATTCTCATAAAAGAGCACTGTTCTTGGGACCTCATACAGTGTTGCTTGGTTCTCAAAAAGTACTAAGTTCTTGTGTGGTTTCTGGGTAAGTCTGGCATCCACCAGAAGCAGGGAGCCAGTGATTTTCCTGATGCCCTTGGGATGTTCACTGCATGGTATCAGATTACAGTAGGTCATAATGGATGCCATGCCTGGTAGTTGTGTGGTGTGACATTAGATCAATTAGCTTTCCCTGTATGCCATTACATCAAAGAGTGTCGCTGGACAGCTATTCTCAACATATGTTTTGTTTGTCTCTGAAAACACGTGTTCCATTTCTCCCTGGGCCATTCAGATTCATTTTGGGTGACTGTCTTGTCAGCCTGGGGCTGGGGAGAGGGGAGGACAGGCTTCATTTTGGCAGTGCTTCAAGCTTGGAGCAGCATCCTGCAGCCAGCACCATAAGCTGTATAATTTGTCCATGGAGGCCTATGCATTATAGAAATGAAAATTCCTTCTCTGACAGCATTCATTGCTTAGCATGCAGCAATTTCGCTGTCAGAAACAGCTGGCCCCGCAGGGTGGGACAATAGAAAGGCGAGACCCGAGAGAGGCCAGTGCTTACTCAAGACTCCCACTGTGAGAGGATCAGGTTACTGAGACTGTCATTAAGAACAGACTGCAAGGGGCTCTGGGCACAGCTTCCAGTGAGCAGGAGCCTGTGGCTCAGACAGTGAGTGATTTTCCCCTGTTTTGCTGAATGGAACAAAAATAAATAAATTAAAAATAAACCATTAACCTTTGCTGACACTCAGATGTTCAGTTCTGATTTTGTCTTCTACTGGGTGATGAGCATTTCTGGGGAAGTAAGTCCCTTCTAACCTAAGTATAGTTATTGGTGCATTGCAGAAAACTCAAAAAGGAGTGGGGCTGAGGGGCAGGATGGATTGCTTGACACCTGCATGTTGGAGGGCTGTAATTTTTAGGTTCTACTTACCTAGAAACAATGCTGAAAGGACCAGGATTGGAGACCTTATGAGGCAGGTTTAAACATGAAGTAGAAATGGGGTTGTGCGTTCTCCCCAGATGTACATACTTGGAAGAGCCATGCAGCAAGCAGAGGAGAGGAACAGAGGAGCTGTGTGGCTTGACCCTCCTCGGAATCTGCAGTGTGGCTGGCTCTGTGTGCTTCCTGTATTGATTCCATGACTCACGGAGCATGAGCTAAGCGGAAAGCACACTTAAACTACAGAGGAGACAGCTGTCTGTTACAGAAGGACATATTTTCTGGGTTTAATGGCGCCACATTTTTCCTAATAGTTTGTACACTGGGGATGTACTTACTAGTAATGTCTGCTAAAGGGTCTTTATTGTTTTTTCCTTTTTGAATAAAAAAGACATTCTTTAAAAAAATCACCTAAATATTATTCTTGACTTTTATTTCACAACAGGACTTCCCTTCTAGGAAAACAGTACCAATATTTTGTTTTTCTTTTGTACAATAAGCAACTTGTCACTATGGGTTGTTTTTTTTTCCCCACCTCTTGATAGCAAGGGTCTATCGGAAGTTTAAAGCAATGCAGCGGGAAGTACCTTGCCTTTTTGAAGCGAATAGCGTTTCAGAGATATTGGGCGGCTCAAGGTTAGTTCTCCTGTTGGAATTCGTTTGTTGTTCAGTGCGACTGGAACTGTACTTTCTCCTGCTCTCCCTCTAAATCTGTTTCGCTTTTACATGATAGAGGCTGAAGTTCCCAGATGTTGTTTGGATTAAAGAGTGTGTGTGGGGAGGGGGGGAAAAGCTTTCTTGATGATAATAACAGAGTCAGACTGGCTGGTTCTGTACTGACAGGAAAATGAAGAGATAAAAACTCCATTAATGGTGTGTGCATTGCCTAAGTAGCCAATAAAACAATGCTGTCCTCACTGGAAGCCGGTCCCAGACTGGCAACGCTTCGTGCCAACTGCAGGAGACAACAGCTGCAAAGAGGGGCAGAGAATTCGAGTCAAGAGTCCACGTTCAATGACTGGCTTGCGGGGCAGTTCTTTTGTTCTCTACCTCCTCCTCTCCTCCTCCTCCTCCTTCTCCTTCTCCTCCTACTTTTGCCCATTTTCCTTGATGAGCCCCTCTTAATGCTCACTGTTCCAGAAATTGAACCACATCTGATTAAAACTTAATGGTTACTCACAGAATGAAGTTGGCTGGTAGTTTCCAAGCCTGTTTGTCTGGGTTGCTTTGAGTTTGTGACAATAGAAATTGTTATTTTGAATAAAATGTATCTAAGGGTTACAGTCCTTAAACTTTGACAGAACAGTCACTTATCACAGATGTACCGCTCTATTTTCCCTCAAATATCTTTAAATTTCCATGCTCGAAATTAAATTAAAAAATGTAAAAGTTTTTTTTAAAAAAGCATCTCATTTTAGAAGATAATGGAAAATGGCAAAGGCTTGCTTTAGTCAGCTTTCATTCTATATGTACTTCCTGAACCCGTTCTCTGAGTGAAGCTCTCTTCTGTGACTGTGGGCCAGGTAAGGCTGTGTGCAGACGAGACCTGACTTTGGGAACTTACTGTCTCATGCTGAGGTAAATCCTTTGATCTCCAAAGGGAAAGAAAGACATGCTGTTTGAGTGATTTAGAAAAGCATCCCTGTAAATTCAAAAGAGAGATGAGCTGATTACCTAGCTCTGCCTCTGTTACATGTGAGTGTAAAATTTAAATTACTTTGACTTTTATTCATACTATACATGGGGAAGGGAAAAGATATTTGAGTGTTTATCTTTGTGCCACATCCTGTGCTATGAACTTTATGTATATTAGGAAGTAGGTATCTAGCCTCATTTTACAGGCGAGAGAAACGTAAATCTTAAGGAGCTCATTTACTCAAGGCTGCAAAGTCTGTTCTTCCTGTTCATGGGTGCAGATGTAATGAAGCACATGATATGAACCAATTCATCTGGTATTTATTCCACCTAATTACAGTAGACATCCAGAAGAGGAGATGGAGTGTTCTTTATCTAGGCCCTTCAGAATGCTGGTGTTGTGGGGTAAGGGCACACATTACTTTTAAATTCTGGAAGCCTTGTAAATCCTGGAAGCCTTCACAGAGGAGGAGAGACATTCATTTATCTTGCAGCACACCCTCTTGAGTGTGCTCACTGTGTCAGGCACCCCGGTAGGGACTGGGGACTCAGTGCTAAAGAGGACAAAGTCCTTCTGCTGTCAGAAGGTGGTGATGATTTCCTGGTTGGGAAAGCCATGGGAAGGGAGAACAAGGGTGGGTATCCAAGCACCCTGGAGGAGATGAATCTTGAGTAAAGTACCTGGCGAAGAGCTCAGCTAGGAGTGACGCTTGTCCTGGTTTCCTTCCTGAAATGGAGGACTTTGTGTGCAGATATAAGGTAGTGGATAAAATGTGTAGAGAGGAGCAATAAGGAATGCTTTTAGGTACAACCTGTGTTTCCTTTTTGGAAACCCCATGTAGATTGTGAGCTGTCTCAAGGTTCCTGGCTGCGGACTTCTCACTCTCAGGCCACACCAAGTGGCCAGTGGCCACAGTATCTCAAGCCTGGTTTCTTCTCTCATCACTAAAGATGGCAAAGTAAGGTCATGGGCAAACCTTGTTCTTACAGATAAAGCCTTTATGTTAGGCATTTCCAAAAAAAGTATTTGCCTCTTCTGACACAGTTTTAATTTACACAGCAAAGTAGGGAGCCTGCTCTGAGGAAATACGACTCCCCATGATGAATATTAGATATTGAATGGCCTTTAACATGTCATGCATGCATTACTGTGCCAGCTTGTCTTTTTCTAAATGTCAGGTCGTCACTGTTAATTTTATATGTTTAAAAGATTTGGGTGAATTCCAGGTATAACACTTTGGTTTTCATTTTTACATTTCATAGTAGTTGAAAGGCTCCATGGTATTCTTGATAGACGCTTGTCTGCGTCCATATTGATGAAGAACAGTAGAGTATATTAAATTAAAGGGTTGTTGGCTGGTTGTTTGGCAGTGACTTGCTTTCTGTTTTCTGTTCACTGGAGGATGCTTGGAGGATGTAATCTGCACACTGGTTATCAATGTGAAGGTTTCCCTTTGTTCTGTCAATAAACCCTACTGGTTAACAGATCCTTGTTTTTAACCACTGGTTTTCAGCCCTGCTGTGGGGCAGAGCTACGCTGCAGTCCATTGTGAGTATTGCTAAGTAATTTATTATTCATTATTGAGGTAAAGAAATTTTGACATACGTTGGAGCTGATTCAGCACAATACTCTCCCATGTGTTCCATTATGTCTTTCAGAGTGAGAAAAAAATGGAACTCAAAGACAAGTCAAAGAACTGTATGTTTTAGTTAGTAAAATATACTATTAAGAAAAAGAAAAAGTGTTAAGGAAAGAAATGAGTATCACAAAAGTCAGCATTATGGTTATAAGAGCATCAATAATATTAATAACTTATCCTTTAATGGTGCTTATATCATGTTCTGTTGTGAGTGCTTTACATATATTAACTCATTTAATTCTTAGGATAATTCTGTGAGGCAGGTGTAATTTTTAATTGAAATTTTTCAGATGAAGGGAATGAGGCACATTAAGTTAGCTCCTGAGGCCTTAAAGGTAGCGCATGGCAGGACCGCAGTTCTAACTGGCTCAGTTCTGGGTTTTAACCACAGTGTAGGGGAGGAAGGGGGCATAGTGGTTGAGGACACATGGGATGTGGTGGGATGTGGAGTGCTGGCAGTTTCCTAAAAAGGAAACATCAGGACCCTTACTAAAGGTTTTAGTTGCATTTTTAGTCTATATGGATTGTTTTAGTCCATTTGGGCTACTGTGACAAAATTCCAGAGGCTGTGTAGCTTATAAAGACCCGACATTTATTTTACACAGTTCTGGAGGCTGGGCAGCTCAAGATCAAAGCACTGGCAGATTCAGTGTCTGGCGAGGGCTTCTTAGGTCATAGTTGGCATCTTCTTGCTCTGTCTTCACCTGGTGGAAGGGATAAGGTAGCTATCTGGGGTCTCTCTTATAAGGGGACTAAATCCACAGGGGCACTCATCCCACGAGGCCCTGCTTTCATGATTTAATCACCTCCAAAAGCCTCACTTCCTAATGTCATCCCATTGGTGATTAGGTTACAACATATGAATTTGAGAGGATACAAACATTTAGACCATAGCATGGGTTGAATAGATATAGTCATATACTATATGTTTTTATATATGTATATATGAATATATTTATTTATTTGATATACATCTGCATGAATTCATACTGTATTTGAGAAATGGCAGTATAAATGGCACATATGTGTGTGATATATATAGCTCTCTATTCTTGCTGTCTGATGTATTCATACAATAAACCCCACAGTTGGGACCCACGCATCTACCTCTAGAGAAAGAGCATATTCACATATGGAAGCTTTTTTTCAACCCTGGAATGCCCCTACTTCTGTGGAGCATTCACATTTATTTGCCTCTTAAAAAAAAATGACCAGGCTGGGCATGGTGGGTCACGCCTATAATCCCAGCACTTTGGGAGGCCGAGGCAGGCAGATCACCTGAGGTCAGGAGATCGAGACCATCCTGGCTAACACGGTGAAACCCCGTCTCTGCTAAAAATACACAAAATTAGCTGGGGTGGCACGCGCCTGTAATCCCAGCTACTCAGGAGGCTGAGGCAGGAGAATCGCTTGAATTCGGGAGGCAGAGGTTGCAGTGAGCCGAGGTCACGCCACTGCACTCCAACCTGGGCGACAGGTGATTTTAAATTTAATCCAAAATTATATTTAAAAGAAAATAGCTTCTAGACATGTATGTGACCTGCCCTTTGTATGTCCAAAGTATTATTAAAAAACTGGAAGGATACCTCATGGTTGTGTTAAACCAGTCTAAATTTGGTTAGAAGTTCTAAGAGACTCAGTTGAATTCATGCTAGTATGTGTTGTCTTAAGCCTGAGTGCACAGCAGTGCTGGCAGAACCAACAAAAGTGCTGCACATGAAACAACTAAAATGGATTTTTAAAAAAGCTGTTATCTAAGAGTTACCTCCACCAATACTTACCACATTCAAAATTAAAACTAACAGGAGCTAGCCTTTTCCTTCCTGACAGTTTTAGAAAATAAGCCATTCTAAAACTTACAGAAGATTATCATTTCCCTCTTGGATTTAGAAAGTAAAAAAAAAAAACAAAATCAGGTAGACAAATGTTTATGAAATGGACTAAGGTTTAGTGACCTGAAACTCGTTGAATTTTTCCTGTAATTGTTGACAGTGTGAATGGTAAACAGAGACAATTGCTAACGTTTTATTTCCTTTTTATATGTGTGTTGTACTTTCATGTCCCATCATATTGAAGCAATCCTGAAAGTATTAACTGTTTCTTACCATGTCTCTTTCAGTGACACTCAACTCCCAGCTGCTCATTTGAGTCACCTGTAGAGTTGGGACAATGGCCATCCTCCATTTCCACCAGAGAGCACTCTTAGGCACTTTTAGTGTACAGCCAAGGGTGAGAACAACTGAGCTCATTTAGTCCTTTAACCCTGGGGTTTTGGGTAATGCTTGTCTGCCCTTCCTCTTCAGTCCACAGAGCTCAAGTATATGCTGGACATCAGGGATGCAAAGATACAGGAAGCCAACCTGTGCAGTATGGAGACAGTTTGTTAACTTACTGGTCTCTGGAGGAACTTCTGAGAGAATTCAGCTGGCTGTAGTATCACCTCTACCTGAGGAAGGATAGGGCTGACAATTTGCTAGTCTCTAGCTCTTCTTGAATTGCTTTTGAAGGGTAGAAATGTGTGACAAAAGGCTTATATATGTGTGTGTTTATACACACATATTCCTTTCATTGTTGCTTGGATAAATAGAGCACATTTTAAATGAGAATGGTGTTAAAATGGCTATGAAGAATTAATTTCACATTAGAAATTCTGGCCCAAATTCTGGGAATTTGGGTTATTGATAAATATAGATTGTATTAATTGTCGGGTAAGTTGCTTCTTAAGAGTTGCAATATCACAAATGATCAAAAAGCTGATGTTTCAACCTGTGCTTATGTAAATTAATCACAGGTGTGGAATCTTGAGGCTTGTGAAGAAAAGACTCCTAACAGTCAAATTCAGGCATGTTTTATGTTATAGAATTAATCTATAAAAAATGAATCCTGATGCAAAGCTATGTGTTCTAATTAATAGTAACCCAAATCAAGAGGCTAAAATTCCATTAGTGGACTGAATGCTGAGTGACACTTGAGGAGAGTAAAGTATAGAAAATGTCTCTGTTTTGTGGTTACTCATATAAAAGGTCTTGCATTAAAGAGTCCAGAGATTTATGTATCATAGACAAGGTCGTCTTGATAATAGCACATAATTCTGGGAGCAGGCACATCCCCATCTTCCCACCCCATATCACCCCTACTGCAAAGCATCACTGGAATCCCAAAGAAGATTCCAGGTAGGCTGGCCTCAGTCCTGACTCTTGACTTGCCATCATCCTTTCTCGTTTTTGTCTTTCCTGTTAGTTTCTTCTGATACCTCACGTGTCCTTTGGTAGAGGCTGTTTCATTTTAATTATTTAATTTCATTTTAATTATCTGCCATTTACTAATGTTAGTCTGAAGTTGGCGGTGATTTGCAGATTCTCAGTAGTTCTCATCTGATTGGGGGGTGGTGTCTGCCTGTTTTATAGATGGGACACAGGCAGAGAGTAATGTGCTTAAGATACCAATGCCTGGGAAGTAACATGCCTAGGTTCATTCCTCAAGCTGTGCGATTCCAGAGCTTTTGCTCTTTTCACAAAAATTAACTGGGAGACAAGCTGTGTCCAGGTGGTGAAGCTAGGTCCAGGAGTACAGCCCAGCATGTACTCGAGGTCTAAGTTGTACAAAAAAGGCTGTAAGACCTTTCAAACTGATTTTTAAAATAACAGTTTTATTGAGTTAGTTCATATACCAAAAACATTCACCCTTTTATAATGTACTATTCAGTGGTTTTTAGGGTAGCCACAGAACTGTTCAACTGACACCACTATCTAATGTTAGAACATTTTCACCACCCTGACAGAGAAACTATTAGCATGTAAGACTAATTTTAAAGCTAACATTATTGGAGTAGAAGCCAAGGATTGGGCTCTCCTGATCATCCTGTGAACTGAGTGAGGGTAGAAACCAGTTCCTGGCCCAACCCTGCAGTGGGCACAGAGTAGACACCAGTGTTGACTCTCACAGAATCCTCCAGAACAGTGAATTCTCAACTTTTGAAATTTTAACCCAGTCCCAATTTTGGTAAACTAAAAAATCTCACTTTACTCTGCCCACTTGTTTTATGAAAACAACAGGATTTAAAATTGTTTTCTAAGCACCTATTTGTTTTTTGATTTTTCTCGGGTAGATCTGCCACCCTCATTATTTTGATTGGAGAGTCATTGGCATCTCAAGACTTCTGGGTTATTTTCATTGCAGGTTTGCTTGAACACATGAAATGATTCAGTGCAGTCATGAGTTCAAATGACTCACGCATTAAGCGATTTCATGTGTAAAAGTGATCCCAGCCAGCAAATGCTAATAACAGCCATTTATTATTCCTTGGATCTTCCTACTCTTTTCTTTAACATTTGTCTTTGGCCATTGCCTCCTTTCTGTTACCTTTTTCATGCTTATTAAAGTAAATTGAATAACATTATATAGCAATGTGTGTTATTTGTCTTTTCTTCCCAGTGTGATATAAACAGTCTGGGGCTGAGAAAATGGGTAGTGGGGTGGGGAAAAACCTTTAAGAAGGTAAAGGCCAGGTGTGGTGTCTCATTCCTGTAATCCTAGTGCTTTGGGAGGCTAAGGTGGGAGAATTGTTTGAGACCAGGAATTCAAGGCTACAGTGAGTTATGTTTCTGCCACTCCACTCCAACTTGAGCAACAGAGTGAGACCCTGTTTCTAAGACAAAAAATGTAGCAAATGTAACATTGTCATGGTGAGAGGAAGAACACTTCTTTTTCCTACTTGAGCTCCCTTAGTCACCTTGACTGACAACATCTGGAAGCAGGCCAGCCAGTGAGAGCTTAGCCAAGGGAATTGTATGGGGGCATGAGTCCAAGTGACCATCTTGGGAATAATTCTCTGGGAAAAAATTACATTTTTTTTTTTTTTTTTTGGTGAAACAAAGCATCTCCCTTCTTACATTTTATTGATAACAATTTAGTTTCCAGTAATATTACATTGTTAGCATGGTATATAAGTATTTCAAGTTTTGTTTTCTCTCTCTGTGTGTATATAAAATTTAGAAAAAAGATTATGTCCTAAAATGTTAGAGTAGGGAATACTTTGTTTTCAAATGTAAGTCACAAGGAAGCTGTGGTTGAGTATATACACTTAGTTTACACATTGTCTTTTTGTATGAAATCAGAAACGTTGGTAGTTCTCTTTGTCTATAACTTAGGGTTTGGGGAAGTTTGTTTTGTTTTTTAGTTTGAGTTAAAAGCCATGACAACACTGAAAATGGGTTCCAGTAGGTCTACCTCCTTTTTTCCATTAGCATTATTATTTCTTTTTCATTTTTTAAATTGTTCATATTTCTCTTGGATGGTATCTTTTCTGCTTTGAATCCATTATCAGGGTACACCATTTATTATCAACATTTATTAAGGGCCTTTTATTTAATTTTATTTTGAGACGGAGTTTGCTCTTGTCACCTAGGCTGGAGTGCAATGGCATGATCTCGGCTCACTGAAACCTCCGCCTCCTGGGTTCAAGCAATTCTCCTGCCTCAGCCTCCCAAGTAGCTGGGATTACAGGAGCCTGCTACCACACCTGGCTAATTTTTGTATTTTTAGTACAGATGGCATTTCACCATGTTGGCCAGGCTGGTCTCGAACTCCTGACTTCAGGTGATCCACCTGCCTTGGCTTCCCAGACAGAGTGTTGGGATTACAGGCGTGAGCCACTGTGCCCAGCCTCTTGGCCTATTGTTTATGACTATCCTTGATGTTTCATAGGTGAAAAATACTCTTACCTTTGAGGAGTCCACAGACTCACCAGGGAAATAGTAAAATTTAAAAATTAAAATGCACTTTTAAGGGCCACAATAGTTAAGTTTGGGAAAAACAGATGAGGGGGCATGTGTTAATATTTCAGACAGGATGTAGACATGGGGGCTTTGGGAGGTGATGCTGGGGCTGATCCTGAAGCATAGGAGTTTGCCAGATGAAAAAAGACGTTTCAGGCAGACAAGTGCAAAGGCAGAAGGTGAACATGGTCATGGTGTCCCCAGGGAGCTGTAAGATACAATTAGGGTGAGGGTACCTATGAGATGATAACTCGATGATGTTGGAGATGTCTGGGGCCAGATCATAAAAATCAAGAAATCTACACCAGCTGGGAGAACCATTGATGGCTTTAAGCAGAGGAGAGGCACTAGTGAGCGTTACTCAATGAACAATTTACTACACTCATGGCAGGGATGTAGAGGAGACCATGAAGGAGTCAGTTGGGCCACTGCTGGTGGGAGAGGTCCTGGGCTGGGTTGTAGGCAGCGATGGGGTTTGTAAGGCAAACTTGGTTTCTGGCTTTGTCTACAAGATTCTTCAGTGGTTCCATTGCAGAAGATAGGACATAAAGAAAGATTAGTAGATTTGGGATGGTGGGTGACATGGACAGGATGCTTTTAGTCTTGGGAACCTGGATGTATTCTTTTGCTCCCTTGAGAGACTGTTCTTGGTAGACCCGCTGTTACTCTAATTCTGTTTGTACATTTTCGTACTCAGTTATCCTTCAATTGGAGAGCAAATGATTGGTGAGCAAATTAAATTAAAAGCAAACCTCAGTCAGACACAGTGGATCACGCCTGTAATCCCAGCACTTTGGGAGGCTGAGGCAGGTGGATCACTTGAGGTCAGGAGTTCGAGACCAGCCTGGCCAACATGGGGAAACCCCCATCTCTACTAAAAATACAAAAATTATCTGGGCATGGTGGTGGGTGCCTGTAATCCCAGCTACTCAGGAGGCTGAGGCACAAAAATCGCTTGAGCCCGGGAGGCAGAGGTTGGAGTGAGCCAAGATTGCGCCACTGCACTCTAGCCTGGGCAACAGAGTGAGACTCTGTCTCAAAAAACAAACAAACAAAAAAACAAAAAACTAATCTCTGAGTTAAGAATGAAACTGCTAAATTAAATAAAAAGTATTATGTTATTTTTACATTTTTTTCTTTAATTAGTGGGTTGGGTGCCATCTCAGTACAGAGGTAGATTGGAAAGCTGTCTTTTTTTGGAAACAGAGTTTTGCTATCCCTCTGTTGCCCAGGCTGGAGCGCAGTGACATGATCTCAGCAGCCTCTGCCTTCCAGGCTCAAGCAAGCCTCCTGCCTCAGCTTCCTGAGTAGCTGGGACTACAGAGACCCACTGCTATGCCCACCTAATTTTTTTTTTTTTTTTTTTTTTTTTGAGACGGAGTCTTGCTCTGTTGCCTAGGCTGGAGTGCAGTGGCGTGATCTCGGCTCACTGCAAGCTCCGCCTCCCAAGTTCAATCGATTCTCCCGCCTCAGTCTCCCGAGTAGCTGGGATTACAGGCATCCGCCATCATGCCCGGCTAATTTTTTTTGTATTTTTGTAGAGACGGGGTTTCACCATGTTGGCCAGGCTGGTCTTGAACTCCTGACCTCAGGTGATCTGCCTGCCTGGACCTCCCAAAATGCTGGGAATACAGGCGTGAGCCCCTGCGCCCGGCCTTTTGTATTTTTTTGTAGAGACGAGGTTTTGCCATGTTGCCCAGAAAATTCCTGGGCTCAAGCAGTCCGCCTACCTCGGCTTCTCAAAGTGCTGGGATTACAAGTGTGAGCCACTACACCTGGCCCAAAAACAGCACCTTTAATTAAAGAATACCCCTTGCTGTTAGCATAATTCTTGAGGAATCCTGGTAACAATCATGCAAGAAATATCTAAGAAGAATCTTTGAGCTAGAAGGAAACTTAGTGACTTGGGCCACTGCTCTTTCTTTATAGTTAGGATAAAAGGATAACAGAGAAGGGTGAGTGAGAAGGGTTAGTGACTTCTGAGTGTCACACAGCAGTGGTGCGGGGGCATGTCTAGCTCATCGATTCAGTGTTACCTCCATCGACCTGGATGACTCCCTGCTCAGTCCCATAGAGACGATAGAGCTGAGTTGAAAGACACTAGTGCTCAAGACCACCAAGTCAGCGGTAGACCCAGAGTTGCCTAAATTCTTGACTTTAATCTTATTTTAAATTAACTCACTGTTCATAGGCCAACAAGTATTTGTTGACTGGTTAGTATGGAAGGGATACTACCCCAATTATTACACAATCAGAGATAAGTAAGAGACTATTTTTCTTTTCAAGAAGTGTGCAGGTTAATTTTTCAGATTAACTCATTACAGGACTGGCAAACACTTATACAATTCATGGCTTGTCTGACATAATTATGGGTGTGTAGTATATACACACACAAAACCAGTGAGAAAACGAGGCCACATAAAACATTGTTCATTTTTCTTTTCTTTTTTACCTAACTTTATTGGATTTTGTTTTCTTTTGTTTTTTTGCTTGTTACCTTGTTCTCTCTGCACAGTGGGCAATCAGTTTCTAGACTAGCTTTAGAAATGCCTACATGCTTGTGGGCAAACAATAAATAGAACCAAATAATAAAAAATAATATTGATTGTCTTTTTTTCAGTTTATTCTTGTTCAATCATAATTAGGAAGCATGATCTGGTGAAAATTTTTCTTAGGTTGGTAATGATATAAATACTTGCAGGAAGGTATTTGGTACTTTCTGCTACTGCTTTGAATTTAAGCCTAGGGTAGAAATTTAGCCATTTCTACCCTAGAAATGATAAGAGTGATAGAGAAGTTTCTTTTTCTTTACCAAGTTTATGAGCTTGAAATTATTAATGCTTTTTGTTTTTTTTTCTTTCTTTCTCTTTCTCTCTTTCTCTTTCTCTCTTTCTTTCTTTCCCTTCCTCCTTTCCTTTCCTTTCCTTTCCCTTCCTTCTTCTTTTCCTTTTCCCCTCTACCCTCTCCCCTCTCCCCTCTCCCCTCTCCCCTCTCCCCTTTCCCCTTTCCCCTTTCCTTTCCTTTTCCTTTTCCCTTTCCTTTCCTTTCCTTTCCTTCTCTCTCTTTTTCTTTCTTTTCTTTTGTTTCTTTCTTTTTTTTTTTTTTTGACAGGGTCTTACTCTGTCGCCCAGTCTGTAATGCAGTGGTGTGACCATAGCCCACTGCAGCCTCCACCTCCCAGGCTCAAGCAGTCCTTCCCCCCTCACCCTCACGAATAGCTGGGACTACAGGTATGTGCCACCCATGCTTGGCTAATTTTTTGGAGATGAAGTCTCACAGTATTGCCCAGGCTGGTCTCGAACTCTTGGGCTTAAGTAATCCTCCTGCCTTGGCCTCCCAAAGTGCTGGGATTATAGGTATGAGCCACTGTGCTCAGCCTGTTTTTTCTATAATTTTAAACTTCATTCACGCCACAAATATTTAAGTAGTTTGGCATGATGCTAGACCAGGCACTGGAGATATAGCAGCACATTGAATACACAGAGTTCCTACTTTCAAGAGGCTCCTCGTTGAAGTTTTGCTAAATATCTGTCTAGTGAAGGTAAATAGTACAGCCTAGCAGAAACAAAATGCCAGACACTCCATTAGAAAACCAGAAAATCTGGTCCTGGCCTGGTGGGTGGCAGTCTTGCGAACTCTTGTAAAAGTGCCTGAGATCATGAGCTGATGAAAGCCTGTATAGTCTTATGTGTGAGTATAATCACCAAGGATTACCACATTCCTGCCAGACAACAGTTACAACACGGATGTCTCATGGTAATGAGGAGAGCTGGAGCGCTGCTGCAATGGGGTGTACACACGTGAAAGCTGAGCCAAACAGACAGAAAGGCGATCTAATTACCAGAGAAGTCTGATTCTGTTTAGGGAGTTGTGTGTTGGGGGAATGGAAGAAGTGGCCATTTCCTTCTTTCTTCTCTTCCACTTGTTCTCAATCCCTCTTCACTCAAGATACTCGGATTCTTCGCTGAGAACCATTTGGAGATGTACATATAGCTGGAATAAAGCTACTTGGGGTTAGCCCAGGACAGTAGACTAATTTCATGGAAGACATTTTTTCTACGGATGGAGTAGTGGGGAGGAAGAGGTATGGTTTCAGGATGAAACTGTTTACATCAGATCACCAGGCATTAGTTAGATTCTCATAAGGAGTGTACAACCTAGATTCCCCACATGTGCAGTTCACAGTAGGGTTCGCTCCACTGAGAATCTAATGCCGCCACTGATCTGATCTGATAGGAGGCAGAGCTCAGGCCTAATGCTCACTTGCAGCCCCTTACCTCCTGCTGTGCGGCCGGGTTCCTAACAGGCCATGGACCAGTACCCGTCCACAGCCTGGGGGTTGGGGATCCCTGGCCTGATGAGTTGTCATGAAACTCATTTCTCACTCAGGAATTGATTTGACTCCATGGAACCACCACAGACCTGTTAACTGGGTAAAGGCTGATGGAACTTGAAAAAAATGAAGGACAATTAGAAAAATAGGGGGAAAGTGTGATGGATCCATTGGATGTCTATATTGAGCTACTAGCTGCTCTAAAAGGCTTATAGAAAGGCCTCCTGTGTAATTGGTAACATCAGTTAACCAGAAAGGCTGTGTTTATTTCCTTCCTAAACTGGTTAATCAAAGATTTCAGTGGGCCTTGCATAGGGAAAGAAATAAGGATAGAAAAGGGAGAGAGCAGGAATAAAGAAGAGAGAGAGAAAGGAGTGGCTGGGTGTGGTAATCTCTCACTCCTGTAATCTCAGCACTTTGAGAGACTGAGGTGGGCAGATCACTTGAGGTCAGGAGACCAGCCTGGCCAACATGGCAAAACCCCATCTCCACCAAAAATTAGCCAGGCGTGGTGGCATACGCCTGTAATCCCAGATACTCAGGAGGCTGAGGCAGGAGAGTCACTTGAACCTGGGAGGTAGAGATTGCAGTGAGTGGAGATTGTGCCACTGCACTCCAGCCTGGTTGAGAGAGTGAGACTCCATCTCAAAAAAAAAGAGAAAGGAGTGAGTGACATGGGTTACTTATGAGTGAGGAGTGCATGTGTGTCTGTCTTTTGTGGAATCTGATCTTCTCTGAAGTCACACCTCATATCTGGTGAGAAGTTGACTTAAGGGGGTATTCTATTTTAGTCTCTAGCCTTCCTGTTTGGTGTCTGGATTTTTTCTAAGTCACCACCAGTGGAAGAATGAGTATTGGGCTATTAGTCTTTCATATTCTCTTTTCAGGCTTCCTATGGAGCCCTTTGTAATATTTATTTCAAAGTTGCTTATTATTATTATTACTTTTTTGACAGGATCTTGCTCTGTTGCCCAGGCTGGAGTGCAGTGGCATGAACATGGCTCACTGTAGCCTCGAGCTTCTGGGCTGAAGCAGTCCCCCCATCTCAGCCTCCTGAGTAGCTGGGACTACAGGTGTGCACCACCATGCCGGGCTAATTTTTAAATTTTTTGTAGAGATGGGGTCTCGCCATATTCCCCAGGCTGGTCTCCCAACTCCTGGGCTCAAGCAATCCTCCTATCTTGGCCTTCCAATGTGCAGGGATTACAGGCATAAGCCACTGTGCCTGGCCCTAAATTGCTATTTTGATGAGTCAAAATGGTCAAATCTCAGCAATTTTGCATAGGATTCAACCTAATAATTCAACCCTGGTAATCATCACTTCTCTTCTTATAGCTGCTCCTTAAATATTGAGTTTACAACATTAGCTACCATTTATTAGCATCCACTGAGTGCCATGTACTTCATACGTGGCAGCTCTGCAAGGGAGTCATGACGCCTGTTTTGCAGGAAAAGATTACATGGGCCAGGGCTGGGATCCATCTCAGAACCCGTTGGTTCAAGCATGGAACCTTCTTTATGCTACTGTAGCCCACTCACTGCCTTTGTTGCCTCAAGTTTTCTCCTTGATTCCCTTACTTTATATTTCTGGCAGGAGTAAATGAATCTTTGGCTGGACAGATGAAAGGGATTTTGATGGACCACCAAACCACTTCACTTGAGGGTTTCGAGGTTACGGAGTGTAGGCAGATTATCTTCAGAAGTGTAGTCTGGTACTTAATTACACTCTGTAATTAAGTAAACCACAGCGGGCCCCTTTTGTCTTAGCCAAATTGTACTTTAAATTCTGGAGGAGAAGGGTGCTCTAATATTTTGGCCAAAACATTAGGAAAGCCCATCTTCACTGTACTTCTAGTTTGGCCTGGTTGTCTTTCTAGGCTGTAAGACAGACCTGAATCTTTTCCTTAAAACATCTTGGAGATTTTGTTTTTCCTCATGCTCTGCCCTCGTTCCCCGGCTTTTTTTTCTTCATTATCTAGAAGTCTAACATATTTGATTCCTACTCTGTCTCTAGATATACACCTGGAGAGAACAGTGTTTCTGTCACAGAATTCCTTCTCAGGATTTCTTGGGAAATATATATGTTTTTCCAAATCCCTAGAAAAATCACTTATGAGGTAAATGGGAAAAAGTGTTATAATCCTCCTGTGAGAATTGTATGAGTCAACACAATGACAGTAGAAAGAATTCACTGATGTCAAGTTGAAAGCAAGAACAGGAAAAGCTGACTTGCAGAGTTGAAGGATAAGATCCACCTTTTTTGGAGCCAGTGCAGGATAGGAGCATGTGGGAGAGAATGGGTCATGATTTCTTCTCGCCGTTGCCATGTTAAAAATGTGTCTTTGTGGCCCAATCTGCTACTACCATTGATGTGTCATCCTTGCAAATAAAATAAGTTTATATGCATAGCATACTGTATACATATCCTACGCTTGGTATTGCAAGAAATAAGTTTTAGAAGTAAACTGAGTCTTTAAATTGGTGACTTCAACATACGAATCTGTGTAGTACTGTTAATTTGCTTGTAGATCTGAATGTAGGTTATTGCAGTGGTCAACAAAGTCTCTTTCTAAAGGGCCAGATAGTAAATATTTTCGGTTTTGCAAGCCATACGGACTCTGTTACAACTATCAGTTCTACCATTTCAGTGTGAAAGCAGTCATAGACTATACTTAAAATGAACAAGTGTGCCTGTTGCAATAAAACTTTTATTTACAAATCCAGACTGTGGGCTGGATTTTGCCCGCTACTGGCATAACATCCAATAATGTTCACTAGCATTTTCCAGGATCTTAGTATTTGCTATGCTACAATTCTTTATAAATCCTACTAAGTGTGATAGTTCCCATTTAACAATGTTTTTGGATATCCAAATAATGAGTAAAGAATGCAAGTATTTTAAGAAGAATATATTCTGGAGAAATTCCTGGAAATTCCCGTTTCTCATGGTCATTCACATTTTCTTATGTATAATTTGGGAATAGTATAACCTCTCAATTTCATTGTTAGGATTAGGTCAGACAATGCAAGTAATGTGGTTAACACAGTTATAGAACTAAGAGCTCACTAAATGATAGCTGCTATAATTAGTAACTAGATGGGGAGTATTTACCCCATTTCATGGAAAAGGAAACTGAAACTCAGAGGTTAAATGATTTGCGGAGGTCACATTTAATAGGTTGGAAAACTGAGTTTGGCTGCTTCCTAAGTCCGTGTTCTTGCTACCATATCCTGCTTTCTGAAGTAGTTCTGGTTAATGGCAATTCCACGGCAAGATACACCTTGATTTATTTGGTTTATGGGCTGGGTGAACAGACAGGGAGAGTATGGAATGGTTCTTGAAAGGGTAAGGATTTGCAATGTTTAGAAGCCACAGTTTCTAGAAGTCAAGGATATGATTGTAACTAAAGAGCTGAGAAAACTTGTCTTGATTTTTTTTTCCCCTGTTGCTTAGCTGTTGTGTGGACTGCCAAGAGCTTGTTTGATTTTAAGTGCTTTTTATGCTTGCCTGTTACTCAGGTCCCATCATATTGCAACAACTTTTAAGAAACTATGCATGTTCTTTTAAACTGGATTGAAGAAAACTGTAATGTTAAATGCCCAAAATTAGAGTTAGAAAATTTGATTGGATTTTCCTTCTCCTTCTTCATAGTCATCCTCCAACCACCTGCACAGGAATGTGTCTTTGACCCTTTAGGGTCAGACTTTTACACAGCTTGATTAGCTGCCAAGAATTGAAACTCCATCGCCAAATAAGTTGGCTAAATTTTTGGAAAAAAACTCAGCTCAATGAATGGTTTTTGAAAATTTGCTAGAGTTTACTATATAGATATTTATTTCATGGCACTGATTTTTTTTTTTTTTTTTAGACAAATTCTCCCTCTGTTCCCCAGGCTGGAGTGCAGTGGCGCTGATCTTGGCTCACTGCAGCCTCCACCTTCCGGGTTCAAGCGAGTCTCGTGCCTCAGACTCCCGAGTAGCTGGGATTACAGGTGCCTGCCACCACGCCAGGCTAATTTTGTATTTTTGGTAGAGACAGGGTTTCACCATGTCAGCCAGGCTGGTCTTCAACTCCGGACCTCAGGTGGTCCACCCACCTCGGCCTCTCAAAGTGCTGGGATTACAGGCATGAGCCACAGCGCCTGAACAATAGCACTGATTTTAATTAGTGTGTATATCTTTTTGGGGAGTTGGTTTTTATATTTTCAGTCCCTCTTGGGATTTTGAACACAACAGTTTTTAGCTGCCTTTCAGGTGTGCCGAGCTTGCCTATTGATAGAAGGGTATTTGGGGGGAGATGGGTGCCAAGTAGAACATTTGAAGAGTTAAGTATCCAGTTCACATTATTTCCCATTTTACCAACCTTGTCTTTCTTATAGTACACCACAGTTTTGATTTCAGTCCATGGTTTGAGAGTCCAATGAATTTTAAAACAAATGTTAAATTATATTTAACTTGGAGATTTAATTTTTATCTAGTTAACTCTTGAGTACCAAGTATATGCTAAGTATCATGAAAGAGGGCTAAACACTGAAGAATAATATGTGATCTTTACCTAGTTTTGAATTGGTTTCGAGAAACCCAGTGCATGGCAGAGAATTAAGTGCTAGATTGTTCGTCATATAGAATATAAATACCAGGGGAATTAGAAAGATCTGGGAAATATAAGAATCTTTAGAGAAGACTGGACAGAGGCAGGAGAACCCAAACACTGTCTTGAAGGATGAGAAGGAGTTCCATGCAGTGAAGATGATGGGGCTGGGATGTTGGATGGCAAATTAGTAGCACCTTTATAATGAGAAAAAAAAAAAAAAAGAGAGAGAGAGTCTCTGATTTTTAAAAAGAGAATCAGAAAAATATAAACCAGTGTTTATTTTCTGGCTTATCTAAACCTCTTCCTACCAGTACAGTAACTCTCACTTAAAGACATGGTTGACCCTAGGCAGGACAGCTGAACACTGGCCTCCTCTTAAAATGCGGTTAGTCTTTGGCAGAGGGGAAAGCAGCTTTAGTGTGAATCTGCCAGATTTCCCTGGCCCCAGCATCTTGGAAAATACCAGTATTTCAACAGTTTGTTCTGAAACTCAAGGGTTTGCGGGTGCTGCTCAGCTGATGTGTTTGTTTTTAAGGATGCCCACTTTAGAAATGCATTTTTGCTCTTTCACTTTGCTAAGTGGTTGCTGAAAAAGACAAATTTCTGGTTGACCTCCCTATGGAAGATAGTTTTACATGTCTTATTCTTACTGTGCCTTATGTGTCTAGATTTTCTTTTCAAATAGATTGTGAGCCTCAATTTAAGCTGAAGTGAGGAACGGTTTGATAGTATCTGTAAAACATTTCCCTCGAATTCCAAGGTGGATGGGAAGATTTTTCCCCATAATTATTGCAGAATGCTGCATTTGGGGCTTGTTTTCTGCTTAGATTTATTTATGTGAAGGTTTTCTTGGCAAAATGTTCCTTGAGGTTAAAAAAAAAGGCGCTGTTTTCTGAAGGCAGTAAGTTCTTCAGTGTTTTGTGTTACTTAACTATTTGAATGGGAAAGTTTGGTTCTAATAAAAATTTCCTCTTCCTTTGGCAAATGTTGATGTTTTTCAAGTCTTCCTAAAGGAAAATGGGGCCTGGGTGGGTTTTTGTTTTTTATTAGTTATCTAGAGCTCCCCTCCTCTTCCCTTCCGCTTTGTACTCCTTCCCCACCATTGTTTTATGAGCCTTTGAACCAGATCTGTCTATGCCAGAGATTGTTGCTTGAAAACAGACCAAAATCAGATATATTTGAGTAGATATACAAGAAATTGGTTACTCTGGTATACTGGATGCCTCTAGGAGGGGCCAGGGATCTTGGAACGGGAGAAAGACTTTTCATTCTGTAGTTTGTACTGCTCAAACTTTTTTTTTTTTTTTTGAGACGGAGTTTCGCTCTTGTTGTCCAGGCTGGAGTGCAATGGCGTGATCTCGGCTCACCGTAACCTCCGCCTCTCAGGTTCAAGCGATTCTCCTGCCTCAGCCTCACGACTAGCCGGGATTACAGGAATACGCCACCACACCCAGCTAATTTTGTATTTTTAGTACAGACGGGGTTTCACTATATTGGCCAGACTGGTCTTGAACTCCTGACCTCGTGATCCGCCTCCCTCAAATGCACACAATAGTACATGCAGGGTCAAAATTTTTGTTTGATTTTGTGTGTGGCAAGGGAAAGAGAGGAAAGGGCTAGAGTACATAGTGTATAGGCTTTAAAAGAACTTGATTTTGAAATGTGCTGACTGCAGATCTTACTGGTTTTTGTGTTTAGAAAAATATTTAAAGACCAGTATAGATCCATAACCTCCACACTCTTCCTATCAGTGTTTTCAAACTTTTCTGTACTTGCTGCACTTGTAGATCAGCTTTGTTTTGTGGTCCTAATTGAAAGGCGTGCCAAATGTGCACTTCCTTTAGCCACCACATTCACAACTGCAGGATTTTCTTCTGCTTAGCTGGTTTTCTTTCTTCTTTCCCTCTGCAGCCTGGAGCATTGGTAAGCGTCACACTGCCAGAGTGAGAGCTGCTGGAGAACTCATAATCCCAGGAACGCCTCTTCTACTCCCTGAGTACCCCAGTGACCAGAGTGAGAGAAGCTCTGAACGAGGGCACGCGGCTTGAAGGACTGTGGGCAGATGTGACCAGGAGCCTGCGTTAAGGTAGCTGAGTAAGCTTTATCCAGGAGCTCTCAGAACGGCATTGCCAGAACCAGCAGTGCAGCCACTTCAACAAATCACTTCTTTTAATACTCTTTGGCAGAGATCAAATCTACAGGGTAAATTCTTTGCCACAAATGATTCTTTTGTTTTTTTATATGAATCCAATAAAAGAAAGTTAGGACCAGCCTAATGGTTCTTAGTTCTGGCGTTGCCTTCATAGTAGGCTTTGTTGGGTGGATCTGCACAGCTATTCTTTAAATTTGGCCAAGTTTTTCAAATAAATACTACCAGTGTTTCCCTGCCTATAAAATGCCCCTGCCATCCTTTTCACCTTACAGGGCCACTACATTAAGTTTTTCTTTTCTTTTTTTTTTTTTTTTGAGACGGAGTCTCGTTCTGTCACCTAGGCTGGAGTGCAGTGGTGTGATCTCGGTTCACTGCAACCTCCGCCTCCCACGGTCACGCAATTCTCCTGCCTCAGCCTCTCAAGTAGCTGGGACTACAGGTGTGTGCCGCCACAGCCGTCTAATTTTTTTTGTATTATTAGTAGAGACGGGGTTTCACCATATTGGCCAGGCTGGTCTCGAACTCCTGACCTCGTGATCCACCTGCCTTGGCCTCCCAACATGATGGGATTACAGGTGTTAGCCACTGTGCCCGGCCCTAATTTTTTCTTTTAAAATAGACCTTATTTCTTTTAGAGCAGTTTTAGGTTCACAGCAAAATTGAGCAGAAAATAGAAAGAGTTCTCATCTATCTCCCCAACACCTCCCCTACTGTCAATATCCCACACCAGAGTAGTACATTTACTACAATCAATGAACCTACTTCGACATATCATTATCACCCAAAGGCAATAGTTTACATTAGGCTCAATCTTGGTGTTGTACATTCTGTGGGTTTGGACAAATGAGTGATGACATGCATCTACCATTATAATATTATAGAGAGTAGTTTCAGTGCCCTAAAGATCTCCGTGTTCTACCTATTCATTTCCCATCCCCACTAGCCCTTGGCAATCACTGGGCTTTTTGCTGTGTCCATACATTTACCTTTTCCAGAACTACATTTTAATAATACATTTCCCGTGGAGTGCTTTGAAAGCATAAAGAAGCCTTGAGCCAGGCAAGGTGGCTCATGCCTCTAATCCCAGTGCTTTGGGAGGCCAAAGTAGGAAGATTGGTTATGCCCAGGAGTTTGAGACCAGCCTGGAAAACATAGTGAGACTCTGTCTCTACAAAAAAGAAAAAAAAATTAGCCAGGTGTGTTGGCAGGTTCGTGTATTCCCAGCTACTTGAGAGGCTGAGGCACATGGATTACTTGAATCTGGGAAGTTGAGGCTTCAGTGAGCCGTGACTGCACCACTGCAGCCCAGACTGGGCAACAGAACAAGACCTTGTATCAAAAAAAAAAAAAGTCTCGCTATCCAGGATGAAATGCTGTTAAGAGTATGATAAGTTATGGGGGTAATATGAATACCTACTTGGAATAGAGTCAGTAAGATGTTTTGTGAGGGGAAGCCTGAAGTGCAAAATGTTGATGTGTGTGTCTTTCTGAATTTAACATTTGAGTTGCTCAGATATGGTTTGAACCATGTATGTGGAGACAGAAGCAAGGAATTGGGGATTAAATTCTGCCAGGGTTGGTCTGTGCAGCCTCCTTAGATTTAACACTTTTGAGGAAAGTCTCTGAAGTGGCTGTTAGGTGCATTCTTTTTAAAGGAAAGTCCAATGTATTATTATAAAACAGCCTTATTATTATTATTATTATTATTATTATTATTATTACTATTTTGAGGCAGGGTCTCACTCTGTTGCCTAGGCTGGAGAGCAGTGATGCAATCATGGCACGCTGCAGCCTCAAACTCCTGGTCTCAAGGGATCCTCCTGCCTCAGCCTCCCAAGTAACTAGGACTATAGATGTACACAACCACGCCTGGCTATTTTTTTTTTGTCGTTTGTTTTTTTTTTGGAGACAGAGTCTCACTATGTTGCCCAGGCTGGTGTTGAACTGCTGGCCTCAAGTAATCCTTCTGCCTTAGCCCCCCATAGCTTTATATTTTATGTAAAAGTTAATTTTGATTATTTCATTTCAGATAATACGAAACAGTATAAAGCATAGCCATATATAAAGATAAAAGTTCTTCCCTTCTCTCTTTCACCTTTGGCTAAAATCTTGGAACACAAACTTTCCCATTTACAAACCTTTTCTTATACAGATATTTTTATATACAAACAAATATGCATATTAATTATGTTTAAAATTGGTGGAACATGACCATACATTCTATTTTACAACTTGCTTTTTGGCTTGACTTGGTATATTGTGGATATTTTTCCTTTTAAGCAGAATTTAATCTCAGGGTGAGTAATGCCTGCCTAGTGTCCCTTAAATGGCTGTACTGTAATAATCACCAGTCCTCAAGTGAGAGGTTAGTTCATAATTTAAAGGGGGTAGGCGGGAGACCTTTCACATTAGGGACAAAACCAAGGCCATGACTGTTGACATTGGACTTTTGGTCACTAAGGATGTATGTTTTTATTTTCCAAGGCAGACGATGCACGGCTTGGGGCTGCTGCCAAGGTGTCAGTTTTGTGAAATTTTTATTTTTTGGAGGCTGTAAATATATTAGCATAGTTGTTAGTTCTGGCTACCATCCTTTGAGCATTTTGAGACACTTTTATGCCCATTTAAGGTGGTGTGAGGTTAAATTAGTTTTAAGAGGAAGTAATGAATAACAGAAATGGAATTAGGAGACAGACTTTATTTTGTGTATATATTTATTTGAGGGAGAAGGAGATGATGGCTGTAGTTAATTGCTACCCCTGTGATTCTTAATTATGAAACAGGGTTAAAATTGTTCAGCTCAGTAGTTTCCTAATGTGGTTAACAGTGAGAGTCACCAGAGAAGTTTTCCGGTATCTGGTGTTGGCAATGAATATTTGTATTTTTCTTATTTTATGAAGTATTTATTTTTAGAAAGGTAATATAATTAATGTATACAAGATTAAAAAGGCACAAAAGAGTGTAGAGTGAAAACTAAGTCTCCCTTCTCTGTCTCCCAAGTACCCAGTGGCCCTTCTAGAAACAGCCACTGTATTACCATTTTCTTGTGTATTCTTTCAGTGATTTCAGAGTATATATAATATACATGCATATAACCTATAGATATTACAATTTTTCTTTTACACACATGGTAACAGTATCCACGGTTTTATACGTTTTCTTATTGAAATAATATTTCTTGGAAGTTCTTCCATAGTAGCGCTGCATTCTTTTTATTTATTTATTTTTTTGGGACGGAGTCTTGCTCTGTTGCCCAGGCTGGAGTGCAGTGGCGCCATCTTGGCTCACTGCAAGCTCTGCCTCCCGGGTTCATGCCATTCTCCTGCCTCAGCCTCCCAATTAGCTGGGACTACCTACAGGTGCCCGCCACCACGCCCGGCTAATTTTTTGTATTTTCAGTAGAGACAGGGTTTCACCGTGTTAGCCAGGATGGTCACGATCTCCTGACCTCAGGTGGTCCACCCACCTCGGCCTCCCAAAGTGCTGGGATTACAGGTGTGACCCACTGTGTCCGGCGCATTCATTTTTAGTAGATACCTGGTATTCCATTGTAGAGATGTGCTGTCATTTACTTAACAATATTGATGGGTATATAGATCATTTCCAGTTTTTATTATCGTGAACAAAGCTATAGGGAATAACTTTGAATATACATCATTTCAAACGTGTGAGTGTATCTATGGGATCCATTTCTAGTAGAATTGCTGGGTCAAAGGTTACACACATTATAATTTTGGTAGAAATTTATTGCCAAGTTCCTCTGTTTATAGACCTTGACAGATTTTAGATTTAACAACGATGGGTGAGAACAGTTTTCTCATGCCCTTGCCTGTCAAGTATGACTCCCAAGTGATTATTTTATTTATTTGCCAAAGCAATAGGTAAAAAGGCAGTTTAACGTGCTTTAATTTGCATTTTTCTTAGTTTGATTGAGATTGAGCATCTTTTGATAAGTTTAAAAGCCACTTTTATTTCTAGTTATCTTTCTATGCTTGTGTTCGTTGTCTATTTTGCTGTTTGGTTATGATTTTTATTATCAAAATATGACATCAAAATTATCGGTCCCCCCTTTTTATCCTTGTGATATGTGCTATTTATATTTTTCTCCGTTGGCCATTTGTATAGAAATAATTATTACTTTGTTGTGCAGGTTATTACAAATTTTATATAGTTAAAATCGCCAATTTATTCAAGCAACAATTATTTATTGAATGCCTCTTGTGTATGAGAACTTGTTCTAGGCACCAGGCTATACAGTGATGTAAAAAACAGACCCCAATTCTTGCTCCACAGTGGAAGTTACATTCTTACTTACATTGGAGGAAATGATCAACATCCTAGTATCGTAGTTAAAAGACCTTTCATTTTTAGATTTAAAAACCTACTATCTCCTGATTCATTCTAATGTCATGTGGGGTTTTCTTAGATTTAAGTCTTTGATCCATCTGAAATATTAGCTATGAATTCAAATGAATTTTTCTCTAGATGCTGTATTAATTAGGGTTAGGTTGAATTGCTGTAACCAAGGGACTGAAATATGCTATGGTTCAAAGAACACAAAAGTTTATTTTTTCTTCACTTAACAGTCCCTGTGTAAGCAAAACAGGTCAGCAGAACCTCCCACATCCACTGATCATTCAGAGGCTTGAGTTCCTTCTGTCCTGTGGTTCTAGTAATTGTTGCTGTGATTATCTGCATGGTCATATCTGAGTTGCTGCTGTATCTGGGTCCTCTCCATGGGAAGGGCAAAGAAGAAAGTCCAGGGCTAGTGATCAGAAACGGCAGACATCACTACAGATGAAAACTATAGTGATGAGAACTTCGTTATGTGGGTACATCTAGCCGCAGTGCAGACTGAAAAGTGAAGTCTGTGTTGGCCGCCTTGTACCCAAGAAGAAGGAAAGAAGGGATTTTAGTGGAAAATTAGCAGTCTCTGCCATATTGGCTAGTCATTCCAATTTTACTGAACAGTCCCAACTTTTCTCCTTTGGTTTCTTTTATAGTATAAATTCCCATATAGATTTTGGTCTATTTCTGGGATAACCGTTTAGTTTCATTAATCTGTCTGCCTATTCATGCAGCAGAATCGCATTGTTTTAACTTTTGAGGCTTAGTTTTTTTTTTTCTTTTTCATGGGTAAGTCTCCCCATTTTAAGTCCCTTTCACAGAATTTTATTACTTGTGTGTGTGTGTTTGTGTTTTAAAAATAGGAACTTTAAAAGAATCATACCCAGTTACCACCCTCTCCCCCCATGAAGAAAACCTATTATTTTTGGGATTTTGTTAAATGTATAGACTTCATTAGTGAAGGTTCACTCTTTATGATGTTCATTTTTCTTATTTGACAATAGTGTTGCACAATTCCTTTGAAAAACACTGATCTGAACCCTAGACTTTCTATATCCTTTGACCCATGACACTTATTGAAGTACGTGGGAGGAAGGACCACTTTATATGATGTGTTAATTTTATTTTAATACATGATTTCTGATTATGACCAGGAAACATACTTATTTTGCTATTCTATTAAAAATAAACTTGGAACTTGTAAAAACAATTTCTTCAGTTTGAAGATAAGGAAGAGTTGATATTTCAGAAGTTTATTGCACAAACTTATTTGTAATGTACAAACCTGGGCTAATTGTTTGCATATATATGATGCACAGTGCTTGTTACTTGCTTAGTGTATGTGTATGTGTGTATATATTTGTAACAACATGTATTCAGCTTTTGTCCTTTCCTTTTTACCTTTTTTAATGTAAAATAAAACACGAAAAGAAGCATACATAGTTTAGTTAATTACAAGGTGAATTTTTTTTGTGATCACCATGCAGGCCAAGAAATAGTGTGTTATGTAGTATATACACTATAGTAATTGCCTCCTTGCCTTTTTTTAATGGGTCCATCAACCAGGTGTTCAGACCTACAGATTGGTCTCGTATTATCTCTTTATGTTTTGTAAGTCTCTTAAACCTGGGGTTTCCCCCTCCAGCCCTTTCTTTCCCTTACAGATTCTCTGTTGAAGAACCTGGCCATTTGACCTCCAGCTTCTTTCTTGCTAGATTTTGGTGATTGCATCCACATGGTTCAATTCAATTTGCTTTTCTTTTAGTGGCATATGTTATATTAACACCACAATCTGGGCACCAGGGATGCTCACTGCTACTGAGTGGGTGCTTATTTCTAGGCCCGTTTAGTGGACAGAACCAGGAATTAAATATTTATAAAATACTTCATGAGTTCATTCTGATACTTTGTGATTCAAATTCAGTTTATAAGGTTTTAACTTAACCTTTTCTATATAACATCTTTATCTCCTTTATTTGACACAAAATTCTAGTTCTCAAACACAACAGGGGGTGATAGAATACTTCATAGGTACATACTCATTTGCTTTCTTCCACATTATACACACAGTATTCTCAGAAGTGCCACAATGCTAACACTATACTGCTAGTTATGAAAACTGAAAACAATTTCTTTTTTGTATTCTATTTCCATTCTCCTTCTTGTTGTTGTTGTTGTTGTTGTTGGAGGGTGTTTTAGTTGTTGAAAATTGGGCAGATTTAACACTGATTAGCTCTTAGATGATATTTGAAGGAGGAATAATTTTAACTTTGTTGGGTGAGATGTTGGGTTTTAATTATGTTTAGAAAAAGTCCTTATCTGTCAGAGAATTTGTGGGTGAAATGATATGACATCTGTGATTCTCATTAAAATACCTCAGGAAGAAAATGGGAATGGAGGAAATAAGGCTGCTTATTTTTGAAACTGGGGGTAGAATGTTGCTTATTTTTGAAACTAGAAGATTTTAAAAGAAGGCATATTACGCTTTCTGTTTCTATGTAACTTGAACTATCTGTAATAAAAAATTTAAATATTAATTTTATAAACAGTGAAAAGAAAAGAACATATGGGGAGGAGGGTAATAAGGAAAGAATAGACAGGGAGTGGGGAAATGACTAAAGAATGGGTGATTTCATTCTCAACCTGGTGGTCCAGCCTGGTGGCCTACAGTGGTTCCCGAGTCTAAGAAAACGAGTAACATCTTGAGTGAAAGAAAAGGCTGAGCTGTGGGGCCTAAACCAAGATTTAAGGCATGAGTGACAGAAGAGGAAGCTTCTATGCAAGGAAACTGAGAAGGATCAAAGCATTAAAAGTAAAGATACCTGAGAGTGCAGCCCACAAATCCCAGCTAGGGAGGAGGCCAAGGGAAGAAGGTGGTCACAACACCACATCCTACATAATCAGTGAGTGAGACCTCCTTGTCATTCTCAGCATCACCCGATTTGCTGGAGGGTGGGGGATTCCTAGGCCTCGTCACAGATCAAAATCTCTAGGGGGTGAGGCTAGGGAATCCATATTTTGAGGAAGTTCCCTTGTGAACCTGAAGGATAAGGTAAGACTGAAACGACGTAGAACCTTAACAAGGGGTATTTCACTGGATTGACTAAGGCAGAACACTGTGGACTGAAGACTGGATGGGGGACATGGAGGAAGCCTGTGTAGTTGCTGTTCTAGAAAGTGTTCGGTGAAAGGATGAAGAGGGTGGATATTGGAGACCTTGGGGCTGAGGAGGTGGTGGTAGTTGAAATTGTTGCTTATGATGATGTAAGAGAGATTGCCTATAAATGGGAAGGATGTGGGTGGTTTTCAGTGCAGGATAACTGAGTAGTTTGGCTACACATGTGCTTAGGCCCCCCACTGCCAGAGAGATTATTTTTTGGAAAGAGAGATTTTTGATGGTTCAGGGAAAGCTTGGAAATGTTCATCATGGATTAGATGTTTCTTTCACTTGTTAGCATTTTGAATTACATATTAAGGGAGGAGAGGCCTCAAAGCCTTCTCAGTGCCTTTCCTTCTCAAGTTCTTATTGGGCCTTTCTGGCCCATCCTTGAGAAAGAAGGAAGGAATGGGGCCTGGCACACTGGATACAGGGACCCCTCCCTGCCACCTGTCCCCCATCATGTTCTTGCAGTTTTCTCTTTCTCCATTTCCTTGCCTCATGTTAAATGGCAGTCTTGTATATGTAGAACCTCCTTAAGGGATTGCCTGGTACAGAGTGGTGTTTTTCAGTCATTATACTTTTGGACTATTGGAAGGATTCCCACGTTTCCACAATGATTTCATAATCACAGTGTTTGAAGGTTGTGGACAAGGACTGAGGTGAGAATACTATTCTCCTCTTTTCCACTGCCTTGGAGTCTTTGTTTTGTTTTATTTTTAGTTTTAATTTTACATATTTTTTAGAGATAGGGTCTCACTCTGTCACCTAGTCTGGAGTACAGTGGCATGATCATAGCTCACTGTAACCTCGAACTCCTGGGCTCCAGTAATCTTGTCGTCCCAGCCTCCAGAGCAGCTGGAACTACAGGCCCACACCAACACGCTTGGCCAATTTTCTTTATTTTTTGTAGAGATGGGGTCTCACTGTGTTGCCCATGCTGGTCTTGAGCTCCTGGGCTCAAGTGATCCTCCTGCCTCAGCCTCCCAAAGTGCTGGGATTACAAGCATGAACCACTGTGCCTGACTGCATTTTATTTTTAATAACAGATCAAATTCATAATTTTCTACTCTATTGGCTTTCTACCTTTGTGTTCTTGGGCACATCACCTGTTTTTAAGATTTCATTCTTTCTCCCTACTTCATAGAGTGCATTTATTTTTACTTTTAACATTGTTTTCTTATTTAGGTCAGTGAGTGTTTCTGGTCGAGTGGGTGGTTTTTTGGTTATATCCGTTCTCCAGTCTCTCTCCACCCGGTATCCATCCAGAACCTCTCCCTGCCTCCTCTCCCTGTCTCCTCCTTGTTTTCTGTTGTGGTTACTTGGATGCTAACCCATTCAACTTGTGCACTGACCCTGGTACATGGCTCGTTTTCTTTCTCATGATCATATTTATACTTTTGATGGATATATTTAAATGAACAGCTGTGTGTTTGTTGAGTCATACCACAATTATCTGATTCTGCTTTAGCTGCTTGACTGGCAAAAGCATATTTCAAGCTAAATTGTGAGAGAATTCCATTAATCACATTCTATTCGGGGGAGGGGAGAGGAGACAGACCACTAAGAGAATTCTTTTCCAAGATTAATGTTAATTAGTGATTCCATTATTTAGAGTAGGTTGATCTGGTTGCTATTTAATGTGTCACTTGGAGAAACTTTACAAAGTTTAAATAACTGTAAAAATAACTATAAAAGGTTTAATGATAACAGCCGTGTAGGCAAAATTCCTTGGAATAAATTGATGTGCAGATAAAGTTAGTTGCTGCTGCTGGTCTATTTAAATAGATAAGGGGTCTTTCAAGGGTTCCTTTTTGTAAAGACCAGGGTTCTTGCCTCACATTGCTGTAATTCATTGGCTAAGTATTTTGTTTGAAGCCTCCTGAAAAGATAACATCTAATTCAGAAATGTTACTACTTTCTGTTTTTTGTTTTTTGTTTTTTTTTAAATGTATTACTGACTGTAACCTCTGGTCAAGTCTTTGGCTTCCATCAGCTGGATCTATTTTTCTCCTGACACTTCCTTGAGGTTCTCTCTGAAGGTTATTAATAGGCATGGAAGCATGGCTTTCCAAATAGCGTCAATAAATGTTAGAAGCCTTCAGGGGAGATAATATGTCAGTTTCTGACTTGTAGGAGATGTATATTCAAGAGACAGACGCTGTTTCAGAGGTCATTAGGGATGGCTCTGGGCCTATCAGCTGGTGTCTGCAACTAGAGATCCAAGCAATCCCTTCCAACTGGGATATTGTCCACCAGGGAGTTGTCTGGTACACCCAAGGTCTGCCAGCCGTCTTTTTGTTTGGCTGCCTCTCTTGGATGACACCCTTGAAAACTGGAATCCAAGTTACAAATGATATCTTTTAATTTATCTCAAATATCTGCTTGCTACTATATTAAACCGGGGACATACAAACCCACCCCTGCCCCCCATTTCCTTGCTAGGCTATATAAAACTTAAACTTCACCTTCCTCTCTCCACACCAAAGTGTAGCCAAGGCTAAGATGTTAAAATGAATATGTTTTAATTTATATTGTGCACCTGGTAGGTGCCAAGCATGAGTATGTAGCCATGAGCCAGGCAGAGTTCTTACTCTCATGTTGCTTACATTTTGGTGTGTGGAAGAGGGAGAAACACAATAAAAAATTTATTTATTTTATTTTAAACTAGTAAGTAAGTGACAAATCTCACCTAGTTGTTAAGTGCTAAGAAGAAGATATGGTGGGATAATATAGTTTATGGGGGTGGGTGAGAAGGTCTGAGACAGGAATGGGCTTGGAGTGTGGGAGTGAGACGGAAGGCTTTGGTTAGGCCAGTGTATAAAGGGTGGTGTTTCTCACTACCACAGAAAAGTGCTCCAGTGTCTCTCAGTAAAGACAGAGAGAGAGAGGAAGAGAGAGAGAGAGAGAAAGAGAGAAATGTACCTCTCTGGCCTTGACATTCCTTTCATCTTATACCCATCCCCCCCAAATTATTATAGATTAATCACATTAGCCTGAGAATTGGGACAGCTGTGTCAGATGAGCAGTGCTTCTAACACCGTTTGTAAGTCATGGGAGGGAAAGAAAGGTCTGCACTGTTAGGTTAGAGGGGAAACGTCAGGTCAGGCACAGCTAGAAATGAGACAGAGGACTGAGACAGTGTCTACCTGAGGACTTTGGGAAGAAGCGGGATTTGAAATGAACTTCAGAATTACATATCTAGAAGAGCTTTATGGGAAGGAATAATGGGGCTTTTCCTACCAATAGGTAAAAATAAAAAATGGTTCCAGTCACAGTTTCCAAACAAGGGATAGGGAGTGAGCTGTGAGCTGCGTTGGAGAATGTAGCAAAATAGCAGGGAGATGATGGAGTCCTAGCAGTTGAAACAAAGCAGGTGGACCATGGCTATTTGAAACAAAGGAATGAAGTGGAAAATGAGGGACAGTCTCCATATAGTCAAGCCTGGTGAAATAACACCTAGTTTTGAGGTACGAGTAAGGCACGCAGCAAGTGATCAAAACACTGGATTCTCAGAAATTTAGCGTAGGTATTCTGTGTATATCTGGAAGGGGTGTAACAAAGTCAATTTCATTCTGTGTACAGTTAAAATAAATTTACTGGGGAGCCTTTGATTCTTACATAGTAGCCTAAGCTAGACCTTTCACTTTCTTTCACATTAAGCCTTATCTTTTTTTCATCTTTTTTCATTTTACAGATCATATTGTTTGCTTCCCTTCCTTCCCAAACCATATCTAGGGTCCATCTGTTACAGCTGGAATGTTTATAGTGTAACTCAGTCAAAACCCATTCTTTCCTGAAATAATCCATAATTATTTCCTCTAACTACAGGATAAACGGATCCAGGGCCTGGTTTTCAGTTCTATAGGACTTGTCCAAGAAGCTATTTGTATTCATCTATCATGAAAGATCAAATTACATGCTAATATTCTGAAAGTAACACCCCGCCAGAAACCCTCCAGCAGCAGTGAAGTCTATATAAAACCAAGCCTTGGCAATTTGCACATTGCCAGTTCCGACAGAGTGTGGTGTTAAAAATATTTAACAGGTCATTTTTGAACCGTAGAAAAGACCCTGACTTGACTTATATGGTATGATAGCTTCGGTTTAACCTTCCTTTGCAGCTATTACTGACAGCCCATGTCTCATTTCACTCCTCCCAAAGGCCCAGGTAGTTTGGCACAAGCTGCCTTTGGGTTAGCTCATTGCCTTTTGAGCATAGAAGAGATATGACTGTTCTTGTATTATCTAATCAGTTACAGTGGCTGATTTTGGCTCCTCTTCGTGGTGGTTGATGTAAGTCTATTTTCCTTCAAAGTTTCATGTCTACAATTTCCCTTGCTGGGCCTAACTTTGCCCCCAAATATGCCTTACACTAATTTCCGTTTTTATTTTGAGGGGTGAGTTTACAAGAGAACTGAAGAGTAGGGATGGAGGATGGGGGCTAGAAACCACTGATGCACTATCAAAGAGGCTTGTTTTTTTCTATGATATCAACATCTTTTCTGGGGGCAGTGGGAGGGAGGAGATGATTGGGGGTCACAGAGTAATATGAAATTGTTTAAGGTTAGGGAAATGGAAAGAAGGCATGATTGAATGGTGTATTAAATAACCATGAGTAAAGGTTGTTCTTTAAGAGGAAAATAAAGATTTTCAGTTGAAGTTCAGAAGAATTGAGGCTTGAATAAAATGTTAAGGATGGCGGAGCATGGTAGCTCCCACCTGTAATCCCAGCACTTTGGGAGGCCGAGGCAGGGGGATTGATTAAGCCCAGGAGTTCGAGACCAGACTGAGAAACATGGTGAAACCCCACCTCTACCAAAAAATACAAAAATAATTAGTCAGACATGGTGGCATGTGCCTGTAGTCCCCACTACTTGAGGGGCTGAGGCAGCAGGATCATTTGAGCCGAGGAGGTTGAGGCTGCAGTAAGCTGAGGTTATCCCACTGCACTCCAGCCTGGGCCACAGAGCAAGACCTCGTCTCAAAAAAAAAAAAAAAAAGAAAAAAGAAAAAAAAAACCCAAACAAACAAACAAAAAACTGTTAAGGATGACAGAACAAGATTGCTAAACTGTGGCTAGCTAGTTAAGTGAAAGTTGTGTAGAGTGGTGGTGGGGTAAGACCTGAATGTTCTGATCTGGTGGTTTGCGGTTTGACCTGTGTCCTTAGGCAAGTTTCTTCTACCTTCCCAGAAGACTAAGAAAAAGCAGGATTCCATAAATTATTTTTCCACATTGCCTCTGCCTTTTATATTAAAGAGAATTATTATTTTTTCCTTATGGAAGGCATAGTACAGAATGCCTAAAGATATATAAGGATAAAAACTGTGATGGAATCGTAGTGAGAGCCCTTACCAATGGTGAGCAAGCATAGGTTAGAAAGTGTCTTCACGTGGACGATGTAAAAGTCATTCAAAATAGGGGTGGGTGATTGTATGACCTGTCTTCCAAGATTCTTTCTAATTCACAGATTGTTAGAAATTGAATTGAGAAGAGTATCAGGAATGTCCTTATTGAATGAAGGTACTCACTAAAGTATGTATTGAAGAATGAGTTTAGGCCATCAGGCAAGATAAATGAACATTTTGTGAAATTTTCCAATGGGAAAGAATTTTAGAGTTCATCTTACAACTTTCCCCTCATCCTCAATATTATAGTTAACTGTATGCTACCCATAAGTCTAGTTTTCAGAAACATGCTGTATTATAGATTAGCACTTAGATTGCCTGATATGGGTTCTGAAAGTTGCGTATAGAAGTGTATTATATTCTCAGTTATTCTGTGACCAATACCACAGTAAAATTTTGGGTAGTACATTGTAGGGTATCTGTGGCTTTATCTAGCTGTAAAATTGTGATGAGCAAAAAAAGTGCCAAACTTGGTTTCAAGCCCACATACATTAGAAATTGAGCTAAGCGCTAGCTTCTTAACTACATACAGTCTGATCTTTAAGTGGAATTTGAAAAGTAACATGGGATTTGGAAAGTCATTTTGTACTACTCTGGTGATGTGTCTGTTTTTAGTAGAATATCATGGGAATGTTCTGTCTTCTAAGAAAGTAGGCCTGAGACATTGTAAGAAACAGTATTGATTTAAAGAGGGTACCTTAGTTAAGGCAGGAGGTCTCTAACCATTTTCTGAATAGCGATTTTTCTTGTGTCTGACATACTAAAATCAGTTACCAGGGATAGACGGTCTTATCCAAGAACAGAAGGGAGATGTGCGTACACGAGAGGCACGGATTCATACTCTGAACCCTTCAGATAATATTTTGCAGTCCCCAGTAGCCTGTGATTTTTCAGTTAGAGATTTTGGCATTACAGCCTTGCACAAGGATTTAGTTGAACCCAAGCAAGATATGCAGCTATGACTACCTTCATACAAGTTTATATCCCATTTCAAAAATATTTAGCTGTATTCATAAAATATTATTCCAACATTAAAAAAAAATTAAAGCTTTCTTCCTTGACTGTTGGACTTGTTGACGTCTGTGATGTTAGAGAGGTTAATGAAATTTCTAAAACTGTAGAACAGTGTCATTTTTGTCAGGTATCCGCTAAGTGCTCAGTCTAAAATATCTGGTACCATCTGGTTATCTGATATAGTACAAAGACTGAGCATTTAAGGACTAAGGCAGTTACTTGAAGTGTTGTCCAAGAACTCCAAAGGCGCCTGAGACTTTCTCAGGGGTTTCACAAGGTCCTCCTTCTTCCAATGATATGTGTGATACTGGATTTTCTATATATAGTTCAGCCAGTACATGTTGTAACAGAATGAATGTAGATCATATATGAGAATCCAGCTGTGTTTTATTGAACAGAGATTTTCTAAAAAGCAGGAAAACAATGCCACTTTTCTCATAACATGTTTTTTAAAAATACATCATAGCTCTTTTAAAATAAAAAAATAAGGTAGTATGTTATTGTTATTTTATTATGAATATAATATTTTTAAAATTCTGTTTAAATTTTTAACACTGTAAATATCAAGAGATGTAGCCTACATACACACGCTTCTCAGTAATTTTCAAGAGTTTAAAGAGATTCTGAGACCAAAAACATTTTAAAAAATACTGGAGTAAGGCAATCCCAGAACTATTGAATTATTGCCACTCCCATTTTCCACTACTAGTTTCTCTTTCTTGCCAACTTACATATGAACGCTCCTTAGCCAAAAATATTTGAGAGCAGGAGAGTTGAAATTTTACTTTTAAAAATGCAATTTTCTTTTTAGTATATTTTAAAATTAAAAATAGATCCTTGGGACTTCGGGTTGAGATTTTAGCATATTGATGTTTCTTATAATTGAAATATGGTCAGGAAATACCAGAACATTCCCCTTTCCACATTCTTTTTTTCTTTCCTTTTGGGGGTGCTGTTTTTAATAGCTGAGTTTACTGGTCAGGATAAGCACTGCAGACCCTGAACAAAATGACAACCAGTAAGTTGACTTTTTTCCCAAAGATTTTTGGCAGATTTTGAGCTGTCTTTAAACACTAGAGACGGAATTAGTCCCTACTGTTTGAGGGTCTGAATTTATAATTCTTTTTCTGTCTTCTATTTATGAGCCTAAATTATTGTTTTAATTTTGTTCGCACAATGATAATCTGTTAATAGGTATTTGGGACGTGGGCTTTTGCTGGCTTTGTGACGTGGAAAATATGCCAGTGGTGATTGTTTCTTAGATTTTTTTTTTAATAGTAAAAGGAGTCTTGATTTGAAGCTTGTTAACTGTTGACTTTTACTATTACTTGAGCTAAATTCTACAGATTAAAGTTATAGAGATGATAAATCTCTTAATCTTGCCATTCCTTTGCAGGTCTCTCTGTGTGTGTCTGTGTGCATGGTGGGGAAGGGATGCTACTAATTCTTTAGAATTTAAACTTAAATTGAGTTGATTAATTCAGGAAAAATTCTAATTAAACTGTTATTAAATGTGCACCTACTTGGCTCTGGCAGTGATGAACAAGATAGACTATAGATTTTCCTCCCATGGAATTCACAGTCTAGTGACAGAGACAGATGTTCAAAAGCACACACAGTTATGAATACATAATTATTAATTAGGATGATTTGTATGAGTGAAACTTAAAGTGATCTATGAGAATGAGCAGAGAGTACTTAAGGGTTTAGACAGGCTTCTAGAAGGTGGTAGCCTTTAGAGAAGCCATTGAGACTTACGGGATGAGTAGGAATTCAGTAGGTTGGGCCCTGAAAGAAGGGCCCAATCATAGGGAGCATCACTTACAGATTTCCAGAGATAGACAGAAAGTGGCTGGTGGGGGTGATAATAATGGGTAGTGGGGACTGAGGAACTATGGAATGATGGTGAGAGCCAAGGGGGCAATGAAGATAGGTGAGTAGAGTGCCTAGATTGCCTTACCTCTGTTCTGACCTTTGCCTTCCTCTCTAGCCTTCTTGGGTATTCGCCGACTCTTTGTGACTCTTCCAGACCCTTTGTGTCCTGGCCATTCTTGCGTTTTTTCAATCCTGAGGTTTGCCTTAAGTCCTCAGGACACACCATGCTTGCTCTGGCCACAGGCACCTCAATAGAAGTGCCTTTTCCCTTAAATATTACCCTATCTGTGTCCTGTATTCACCCTCTCCCACCACACCTCCCAACACACTTAACCCTTTTCCTAGTACCTCTACTCATCCTTCTGATTCCTGATTCTTTTCAGATGTTACCTCCCCAGGGAACCTCTGCACCCTCCAGAAAGTCTCAAGTTGTTTTGTTAACACAGTTATTTTAACTACGTTTCTTCCCAACTCTTATTCACTTTTTAATTATGGAATCTTGGATGATTATTTGATTACCACCATAGACATATCTTGTAAGTGCCATGATAGCGAGGACCCTGTTTATATTTACTATTTTAGGTTCCTAATATGTAGCACATAGTAGGTTTTGAGTAGTTCTTGAATGCATGAATGCATTAATGAAGGACTGGGAATTCAGATAAGACTGAGATAAGAAATAGTTTAGTTCAGCAATTTTCAATGGTTTGTGATGACATATCCCATAAAAAGTTTTCTGATGCACCCTCAGTGTGTAAATTGGCCATACATTTTATATAAAATAAATAAGTACATATTATAAAACATACATAAAATAGCAGTTAAATAAGGATAAAATATTTAAGGTGTTGCTAATGGCAGTGGAATCATATTATCATCAATGAAAGTCTCAAGCCACTCAGGATAATGTTTACTATCTATGACAGTAGTTGCAAATCCGTTTTTCAAATATTTTCAAATTTTGAATTTGGGGAGATTGTTTCATGTCAGATTGAACTGAATATTACTACTTTTCTCTAGTAAAGTGGTTAAGGAAGAACCAGTAGAAATAAGCGATGTTAAGTCTACTGTTTTCTTACTCTTCTTTGGTGCTTGCATTAATAATATGTGCAATCTCTAGTTTCTGTAATGGTTTTAGAACACTTGTCATTTGGGAAGCCTCATTTCACTGTAAGTAGCCAATGTAACCTGTAATTCCACTTGAACGGACCTTCAGAACTACGAGTACATGGTTGTACTCTGTAAGTAAATCATGTCCACGCTAACATTATGTAACTCCTAGTCTTTCTGAAAGATACCTCCTGTACTAGACTGTCATAGAGAACTGAGATAGAGACCAGATTAAGTCTCAAGTTATTTTCTACTTTATTGGATTAAAACATTCTTATGAAAAAACAGTTTAATAATTTCATTTCATAGCTCAATGAATGACCCTTGCTTGGTCCTTGGATGTGCATACCTGTTTTGGAGATGAGTGGACCAGTGCTGGAGACTGCCCTAGACAGATGATTATGATTCCATGCCGGGGGCTGAAATCACTGCTGAGGGAGAGGTTTTTCACCAAGGGCTTACCTTTGAGCCGGAATCATGTATGACAGGAGGAGGCAATGGGGTTGGAGAGGGGTGGAGGAGGGGGCTCAGGGCAGTTCAAGCAGAGGGGAACAAAAAGTATATTCATGTCCAAAGGTACAGAGATGTGTTGGAGGAGTCACATTCTGGTTGTGAGGGGCCAAGATGAAGGATTTGTATATCCCCAAAAGGATCCACTATAGGAAAGATCTATGTGAACATGGAAATAATAAAAACAACAACAGTAGTAGGATCTTCCTCAAGTTTCATATGCTTTTAAAAATAGAAAAGGAAGGTAAATAAAAATCCCCTTTACCTCCTCCCTTACCTTGCTTTTAGGAAAGGGATTGACTGAACTATAATTATGGAACCAAAGAGGAATAAATTTAAGTGAAGGGTGGTAAGATATGATGGAGGTATGGTTTGTAAACAGACCGCCAGCCAAAAAAATTGATTTTTTTTTAATTTTAAAAATAATTAAAAACAAATAGAGATGGGGTCTCACTGTGTTGCCCAGGCTGGTCTCAAACTCCTGGGCTCAAGTGATCATCCCACCTCGGCCTCCGAAAGTACTGGGATTACAGCTGTGAGCCACCGCACCCAGCCTAAATAATTTGATTTTAAAGGTCAACACTCCAGACATGCTAGATAGCAATGGGCTTCCACTCTTTGCTTTAAAGCTGAAAGAGTACAAGCACACTAACCTATCATTAAAGAACTTTACCAGCTTTTTGTTTATTTTACCATCCAGAAAATTGCAACTAACCAAACTCCCATCACATTCCTGATGTTTCACATTATTCAAATGGAAAAGTTTGTTTTTATTTTTACATGATTTTAGTTGTTGTCTATCCTTGTTAAATTTGTTTAATGCAGAAATGCATTGCTTTGCCTTAGATGGGGTAAAAGTTTGTATTTTTTTGTTCTTTGTTTTTGCTGTAGGTCTGTATGTTGATGTAGGTTGCTCTGCCTCCAGTCCTTTTAAAGGAGAAGTAAGACTCTAACATAGTAATTTGGCTTGAATTATTCAGTCGTTTAATCCTTAACATCATGTTAAAATAGTCTATTCATGCTTCTCAGGTTTTTAAATTTAGTACCAATTTTGCATTCAATGGGGTAAGATAAAATTCAAACCTAAAATCTTTTGGGACTGCCTCACTTTGTAGCTGAAAATTTTTTGTTTCCTTATTGATTTCTTTGTAAGAGAGTAGACTCAGAAACTATCCTTGGAGTGACTACCAGTTAGAAGTGAATATGACTAACTCTTTAAAGTAATATGTTTAGGTCCACATAAAAGGTATGTGTTTAAATGTAGTAAGAAATAAGGCAATATATCTGAGGGTGATTAGTAAGAAGGGCCTTGAATGGCAGTTTGAAGGTGGTATGCTTAATTTAATTTGTCTTCCTGCAGTTAGATATTTATGCTTTACTTACATCTCTTCTTTTCCCTTTACAGTTGTACAATGGTAGATGGAGTGATGATTCTTCCTGTGCTTATCATGATTGCTCTCCCCTCCCCTAGTATGGAAGGTAAGTGACTCACATCTTTTTGGGTTAAGATAAGTATACTGTGATTTTTTTTTTTTTTTTTGGCTTACTATAAACTACTTCTTAAGCCTATCAAACTTAAAACACTCTTTTTATAATAAATATTTGGTGATTATTGACTATTTTGAAGTGAAATTCTTATATACATTATATCTGAATATTTACATACACCTATTTTTTAAAAAAATTCAACCTAATTTTCTACTTAAAATAAATATAGGGCCAAGCATGGTGCCTCACGCCTGTAATCCCAGCACTTTGGGAGGTCGAGGCAGGTGGATCACCTGAGGTCAGGAGTTCGAGATCAGCCGGACAACATGGTGAAACCCTGTCTCTACTAAAAATGCAAAAATTAGCCAGGCATGGTGGCGGGCACCTGTAATCCCAGCTACTTGGGAGGCTGAGGCAGGAGAATTGCTTGAATCTGGGAGGCGGAGGTTGTAGTGAGCCAAGATCACGACATTGAACTCCAGCCTGGGCAACAGAGCGAGACTCTGTCTCAAAAATAAATAAATAAATAAAAATATAAAGGAGAAATAAGAGAAAATTCTGTAATTAACAATAAAACATGTGTTTAAACAAATGCGAGGCTGGGTGCCGTGGCTCATGCCTGTAATCCCAGCACTTTTGGAGGCCAATGCAGGTGGATCACTTGAGGTCAAGAGTTCGAGACCAACCTGGCCAACATGGTGAAACCCCATCTCTACTAAAAATACAAAAATTAGCTGGGTGTGGTGGTGTGTACCTGTAATCCCAGATACTTGGGAGGCTGAGGTGGGAGGATCGCTTGAACCTGGGAGGCGGAGGTTGCAGTGAGCTAAAATCACGCCACTGCACTCCAGCCTGGGCAACAGAGCAAGATTCCATCTCAAACCCCCACCCCCCACCCCCTCCAAAAAAGCCCAAATGTGATATATTATGGTGTAGTTGGGCATGAGTCTACAAGAAGACATGATGAAGTAATACATGCTTGCACCTATATAGGTAATAATCTTCAACATCTTCGAAAATAGATTGGTACTGGTGTGTTATATTGGTGGCTTAGTTGTCATAAGTGGTCTCTTACCTTCAGTGATTGAATTTTCTGAATTGGTGAACAGATTTTGGTAGAATTTAAAAAAACCAGAACCGTTGGCCCTTGATTTATATACTAGTTATATGTTTGGAATATTTAGTATACATGAAGGCAGTGTAAGACATACATACTTTGTGTTTTTATGTATGACAGGGTTAGGTACTGGTTTCAATTCTACAAAGATTATTCATGAAAATGAATGCTCGGTGGGATAGTTGATACTTGTAGTGCAAAGGCCATGTCTTGGCCTATTTGGGATGTTACAACAAAAATACCAGAAACTGGGTGGATCAAAAACTAAACATTTATTTCTCACAGTCCTGGAGGCTGGGAAGTCTAAGTTGAAGGTGCTGGCAGATTCAGTGTCTGGTAAGGGCTCGTTCCTCATAGACGGCATCTTCTCTGTGTTGTCTCATGGTAGAAGGGGCTAGCTAGCCCTCTGGGATCTCTTTTATACCAGCACAAATCCCAATCCTGAGGGGTCTGCCCTAATACCCTCACCTTGGCAGTTAAGATACTGGCATGAATTTTGGGGAGACACAAACATTCAGGCCCTAGGAGGCTAATTCTTAGTTGTGTGGCACCACCCAGGCATTTCAGTGCCTTTGGCATCTCTGACCCTTGCTTACTTACTTTCATTACTCACCTTCCCATCCCCTCATTTCCAAAAAGTTGCTCAGGGATGGTCCTGCCCTTGTTGAAAAGGACAAAATAGATAATCAAGAGAGAAAGACAGTAAAAGTTACTCATCATTCCCTTCACTTACATGTAATTGCTTTTAACATGTTGTTATATATCTTTCTAGATAGAGAAAGCCTAAACTCTACTCTATTGCACATTGAGCAGTGCCCACTTTATTTTACAAGTGTTCCTCCATGAAGAGTGGTGCTTATTGTAGGAATCTCAACCTCTTTATGATCAGATGGGACAGTAAGACTAATGCCCTTGTTACAGGTTATTTGGGGTATGGTCTTCTTTATATAAATGATGAGTTTCCAAGGAGGCATATAATTTGACAAGTTAGTATAGCCAACAATGTGAAAAAATCAGTACTTAGAATATTATAAATCTATTTCATTATATATTAGGTTCATAATATTTGATCTGTTCCTATCTCCTTCTCATACTTAATGACATATATTATACTTCTCCATTGTCCTATATGGTAGCTGATAGTCACATATAGCATTTGAAATGTGGCTAATATGAGTGGAAATATGCTGTAAATGTAAGATACAAGCTGGATTTTGAAGACAATAAAAATGTAAATTTCACCTGTTTTTTCCTACTGCTGTGATAAAACTTAAATTACATTAGGTGGCTCACATTTTGTTTCTGTTGGCCAGTGCTGTTATAGACCATTTTAGATATCTAGTTTATATTCCACTCTAAGCAGTGTTGTTAAAGATATTCCCATAATATGGCAGTTGTGTCAGTTAGTGCCAAGAAGGTATGGGGAAGGGATCCTGAGTGGCAATGTTGAAGGAATTATACGAGGAAATGGGCTTATATTAAAGCTGGGAGGATTTGGTGAGTTAACAGTGATTTTTCAATTGGGGTAGTTTTATCCCCCAGGGGATACTTGACAATTGCTGGAGACATTTCTAACAGTCAAGTTTCTAGGACTTTTTTTTTTTTACCTCTTTTAAATTGGTAAATAATGATTATTATTTAAAAATCTAAGGAATATTGAGAACTAAAGTCCCTCCAAATTTCACTGTCTTCCTTAGTTACCATATCAATTCTATATGATATTTTTGTTGTTAGGTTTTGTTGTTGTTGTTGTTGTTGTTTGAAACGGGGTCTCTTTCACCCAGGTTGGGGTGCAATGGTGTGATATCAGCTCACTGCAACCTTCTCCTCCCAGGCTCAAGTGATCCTCCTACGTCAGCCTCCTGAGTAGCTGGGACCACAGGCTTGTGCCACCACAGCTAGCTAATTGTTTTGCATTTTTAGTAGAGACAGAGTTTTGCCGTGTTGCCCAGGCTGGTCTCCGACTCCTGAGCTCAAGTGATCCACCCACCTCGGCCTCCCAAAGTGCTGAGATTATAGGCTTGAGCCACCTTGGCTGGCTATCGATTCTGTATGATATTTTGCCTTTTAATTTTTTTTTTTTTTTTTTTTTTTTTTTTTTTGAGGCAGAGTCTCACTCTGTCACCAGGGCTGGAGTGCAGTGGCACGATCCTGGCTTACTGTGGTCTCAACCTCCTGGGCTCAAGCATTCCTCCTGTCTCAGCCTCCCAAGTAGCTGGGACCACAGGCAGGGAACCATGCCTGGCTAACTTTTGTATTTTTTGTAGAGCTGGGGTCTCACTGTGTTGCCTAGGCTGGTGTCCAACTCCTGGGCTCAAGCAGTCTGCCCACCTCTATCTCCCAGTGTGCTGGGATTACAGGCGTGAGCCACCACACTCTGCCTCTGTGGTATGGGGCAGTTCAGATGATATCATGGGTGGACCTGTGATGTAGGCAAGGTATGAAAAAAGAGAGAAGAGACAGAGAAGTGGAAATGTAGTATGAGGAGAGAAGGAGAGGTAGAGAGAGAATGGGGAAAAGAGTGGGGCGGAAAAAGGGCAGTTATGGAGCAATGCTAATAACCATGCCATTGGTTGTTTTTTTTTAATCCTGCTTTCAGCTCTTAAGCTGTCCAAGAATCCAGCAAATAACCTCTTAATGCCACAGTGAAGACATGTAAAACATGTAAAAGTTAGCTTAGGCTGAAATGGAAATGGAAATAGATCGACCCTTAAGGTTTTGCTATTTAATATACCACCACCATTAGGATGTTTACAAGTATGGAAAAGAGCATATCATACTTTAATTGCAATTGCTGTTTTTTTAAAAAAATAGAATATCCAGTGAGTGCTATAGCCTAGCGTACTCTAATCATAATAGCAGTTGCCTTAGTGCCGTCTTTCCTTTGTGACTCAACTCCCTATTGTGTTTGTGTGTGTGTGTGTGTGTGTGTGTGTGTGTGTGTTCTATGGAAGGCATTTTGTTTTTATATATTTAGTAGGAAAATTTTAAAAACCAAAGAGAAACCCTATTTACAATACACTCTAGTATCCTCAACATTGGTTAAAAAGCAAATGTTAAGTACTAATACTTAATCCAAAAGAGATAAATAATGGGGCCGATAACAGAAATCTGTAATAGCAGTGTAGCTTGTCTACTGCTGAGCAAGCTTTAGACGACTGCGTTTAAAAGGAAATAGACCCATATTTGATGTTTGTAGAACAGATAGGCATCCTATTAATTGTGCTGTAATGAAGCTAGATCACATTCTTGGGACATAAATAAGAGAGTCATAGAGATTTTGTTCTAATACATTTTGTTGGGTAGTGTACTCTTCTTAGTCTATTTAAAAAAAAAAAAACTTTTACCCCTTTGTCTCCGAAATGTCTAATAAATATTGATTAGAAATAGTGGTAACATTTCAAATGTTAGTTCTAAACAGTGATTTTTTTTTTTTTTTTTTTTGGTAGAGTTTGAGTGTACTTCAGAACATTTCTCAAGTTCTATGGAATCCTAAATGCTCTGGGCAATAAAAGATTTTTTCACCACTTATATTTGGAAAATGCTTTCCAATATAATGACCTGTTTGATGATTATAGGTAATATTTAATGAGTGCTTAAAATGCACCAGATATTGGGCTAGCTTTCATGCATAATTTCCTATAATCCTCACAAGTGCCCTCATAAGATACATTGTTTTTGGATGTGCTTTTGGATTAGTTAAAGCTCTTGCTTAAGGTTACACAGCCAACAAAAGGCATCATATACTTTGAGGAATGGTGTTCAAGAGCTCCAGTCATTATCAGTCCTCTTCAAAATTTTTCATTTTTTTTTGCCCTAAATTAGCTGCATCCACATTCATATTATGTCTGGTGCATGCTAGAATCCAGCTCGATCCAGTCTGTTTGAGAGCGTGAGAAGAGAGTTTGTAATAGCAAATGATGAGGCCCCTTCACCTGGGGTTGTGTTTCTTACTTTTCTTGTCTCTCCTACCAGTAATCATTTTTCATGTTCATTATATATACAACTCTAGCTGCAGGAAGAGTTTTATTTGCTCTCATAGAGAAGAGCACTTGAGTCCTAATTACCTGTATATCCTTCCCTTTCTTTCCCATTAATAAGACTAATCATGCTCTAATACTACTATTATACCACCAGGGTGAAGGCAGAACCTCCATGTTTGGCTTTTCTTTTGTCCCTGTACGCATTTGCAGGTGAAGACTATGACACAATTACTTTAAAGGGAATATTGCTCCTTTGGAAATATTTCAAAGCTGAGACGACCCACATTTTATTAAATTTGTAAGCCACAGTTAGATTTTATTATAGCAAGGAAGGCCAGACTTATGCAGAATTTTTTCGCAAGAGATTTCGGCCTGTTCTAGAGAAGACTGCTAGGTACTAAATTATTTTCTGAGTTATCTTGATTTTAGTATTTACAAAGCCATCACTACTCAGACTTTCCAGCCCCACTACCCAATGATGGAAGGAAGGAGATAACTTCAATGGACTTTTTGTTAGGGTTACAAAGGTGCCCCTCTTTGCTGCTGGGGGGAAGAATAGAATAAGCCTTTCTTTGATTTTCTCATTATTAGGGATTCAGGAAGTTCTTGAAGGGGTGAATGAATGGAAGAGAAATGTCTTAGTATTACATTTGTTTTTTCTTCTTCTTAGTATTACATTTGTATCTCTTGTTCAGAATAAAATCTTTTTCTTTGGCATATCATCAAACGGAAGATGTTTTTAGGGAAAGGGATGACATACTAAGGCATTTGCTACTACTGGGACCTAGAATGTAAATATCTGATGAAGCATACTTTTAAGACACTGCTTCTTTATCATCAAGTTTTCTTATTTTACAAAATGATCCTATACTAGTTGATGCAAGGTGAGCTCTGACAAAGCATCCTTTTAGCCTTTCCTTCCTGGGAAGTGTTTGTTTCAGCCATGAGTAGTTAAACTAGTGCCACATTCTTTTCTTTCTTGTTTTTTTTTTTTAGTGGACAGTATAAGAGGGGTATGGATAGCAGTATGGTGTGGGAGGATGCTAAAAATTCATTCAAAGAAAGTCAAATATTGAACAGATGAGAAAACAAATTCAACACCCAAGCTCATGAAATGATTTCCTTGTGGTCAACAGTGTGCAGTGCAGTCACTTCTAAGTGTTCTCTTTTATAAAGACAGGTCTCCAGAGTGAGAGGATGAATGCCATCTCCTCTTTATGGAAAAACTTGTAAAGCAGAAGGTTTGTAGGCATGTCATATATGCCACTTTCACTCTTGAAAACACCAAGGAAAATAAAACACACTTAAAAATTAATTTGTAACTCTTAAAACACTGCAGACTGTCCTGCGGAACTTTCCTCTGCAGCCCGGGATGACCTCAGGCAAGATTCCATACAGAATGTTTATTCCTAATAGCCATAGTGACTCAGAACTCATGTCATTCCAAGATAGTGTAAGACACAGGCGAGGTGGCTTTCAAACTTTTGACTGTGACTCACAGCAAGAAACATTTTGGAGTAAGACCCACTGCATAGATAGTGCCCACACACATCTGAAATGAAAATTTCATGAAACAGTAATTACTCTTACTATGTTTAATGTGCACCTATTTCTTGTCTTTTTAAATTTTATTCAGTTTTATTTCACTTGAAAAGACAGACAGAAACCTTGTCTTAAACTACTGAGTTGATTTTGCTACCCAATAGTGGGTCATACCCCATATTGAAATTAAAAAAGACACCAGTCTGCTTCAAGGGTTCACTGTGCAGGTGTTCCTACTGCCCTCATGTGACAGCTCTGACACCTGACCGTAGGTCATCTGGTGTATTCCTCAACAAAGCTGGTCTAGAACCTTTTATTTTTTCACAACTCCATGTAGCCTGACCATCCTTTCTCTTTAAGTCAGTGATTTGGGAGGAAGAGGGAAGTTTACATTTGCACCTTCTCAGCCTGGGTCATAACACTGGAGCAGCTGCGGCCTGATTCTCATCAGCTGAATCTGAGCCCTGCAAGCAGGGTGTTTCCTAGAGCCATGGTTAATGCTACATCTAATTCTTTGTTACGGGCTAGAACAGAACATGGACTTTGCTGAGAATATGTATATGGGATGTGGGGAGGAGAGTTGTGGGAAGGAGAGAAACAATAAAAGGAAGAATGAGAAATTCCTCTTGGGCACATGATGGTGACATTCACCTTAAAAAAAAAAACCTGCCAGTATTTTTTAAATTGGTGATTTGGGGGATTGGGGTGGGGATGGCTCCTTCGTTTTATTTCTTGCTGCATTTGTTTTGTCTTCTGAATTATGGTACCTACACCAAATTAGTTTTAGTTGAAAAACAACAGCAAAACAGATTCATTCAGAAAAGTTACAAAGAATGGGTAGAAAAAAAATTACCAACAGTCCAGTTTAGAATTTGACTTCTCTGATATATATAATACTGTAGCATGCCATGTAGAGTTACAGTAATGACTTCTTTTTATCCTTAACTTCACGTCCCAGTTCATATGCTTCAAATTTCAGTTTTGCAAAGGGTTAGGATCATATTTGACATAGTATTGATGGTCAGAGTCAAAGAATGTGTTCTGAAAGGAAGGCTTTGGCCATGCCTAGGAATCAAGCCTTTCTCAGGAAAGACACAAGGCCAAAACACCATCGTTAGTCATCCTCTGTTTCACTATGTCTTTGCGTATATTCTCCTTCGCCTCTCTGTGCTTGTTGCCACCTGGTACAATGGAAACAATAACGGTACCCACCTTGTTGTGAGGAGTCATGAGACTACATGCCGAGTGCCCGGCACACAGTGAGCCCTAGAGCGTGAGAGGCCAGAATGTGGAGGTATTCATTGTTTTATCCCTAGTGTCTAAGACATTACCTGGTGTGCAGTTGGTGCTCAATAAATATTTGACAAATGAATAAATAATGTTGGCTAGAATAATAATTATGGTATTAGAGAAAAGATAATATTATAAGAGACAGTGGGACTGATCTGGGCTGATCACATGCACTCTTTCAAATAATTTATTATGAGTTTGGGAAAAGTGAATCAGTTATAAGACAAACTTATGTTCTTTTAGTCAATTTAAACAGGAGTACCAGTTGACAACACTGGTAGGCATTGGTGACGTAAACATAAGCAAGAAGTGGTTCCTGCTTCAAGAAGTCATAGTCCAGTTGGATACAGCAAAGGTCACAGCACAGCATGAGGCGTATGGACAGGAAAGGCCTGCATTCCACATGGAGCTGGGTTTGGGGCTGGTGATGCAGGGAAGCTAAGTTTTGAAGGATAAGTAGCCATTAGACCAGCCGAGGAGGGACTAAGAAGGACATTGCAGGCAGGGGAAGGGTGAAGTCCAGAGACGTGAGATCATGAGATCATGAGTGGTCACCATGTCATGAGACGGAATTAAGGTTGAGAGTTGAGCCCTGCAGGCATGGCAGAGCCTTATGCTAAGGTGTTTGTCTTCTATCCTGAAGGCAATGGAGAACTGTGGAGAGATTAAGTAGGTGCAGTTTGTGTTTTGAAAGAGTGGTGTGTGGTGAAAGTGGATCATAGAGTGTGGCAAGATGAGAAGTAAAGGGATGGGAAAAACTAATCCTCCTGCAGTTTAGGGATAGGCAGGCACACATACTCCATTTTCAAAGGCATCCCAACTGTAGCAACTAAATGGTGGCAAACAAAACAAAAACAAAGCCTTAGTGCGAACGTAGAACTGTTACAGGTGGCTCACAAATGATATTAACAGTGACAAAACAACAATAATCTAATAATAATGCTATTGCTAGTTTTATTATGAAAGCAGAAGCCAGAGCTGCTGACTTTTCTAACAACTTTTGCAGGACATTTAAATCCCTCTAGCTGGCCCTTTGTTCCTGTGTTGCCATGGAGTGTCAATAAGCCCAGCTCAGAATAACCCAGGCAGTGAAATGAGAGGTACGGCTTGCTCACTGGCATGTTGGCTGGCCAGGTTACACTGTTTTCATTGCTCCCATCTTGGGAGGAGCACTGGGCAGCTGGTTGCCCCGGCAGCTGTGAAGGTGTATGTCTCTTGGCTGCCCAGAGTTTGAAACGGAACCAAAACTTGCCTGCCTACTGAGCATGTGCAGCTCCTGACTGAGCTGATAGCAACTGAAAATAGCCCACTGAGCACCTGTCCCTTGTACACCAGCCCCTGGCCGACTGCCATTTAGGACAATGTGGACTTACTCAGTAGACAGGTGAGGTGCTGAGCAGATTTTAATGGTCTGAGGAAGATCTTGGGAACTTTGGCCCTACTTACAAGGAAGAAAAAAAAAGCAGCAGGCTTCTGAGCAGTTCCATTTGGTGCTTCTGTGGTTAGTGGGTGGCCACACTGGCTATGTATGTACAGTATGTGCCTGAAGACTTCATATTGTTCTCCTTACAGCAGTTCAGTAAACTAAGTAAGTTTTCTCTTCGAGAGAAAGGCTTTCCTAAAAGTCTCCTAGTGGTAGCCATCCATGGTTTATACAGCCTCAGCTTTAGAAAGTTTTGGAGTTAAACTATTTTGTTTCATTTTATACCTGCTCTTTAATCCCTAGTGATTGTTAGCCATTTCTACAAGGTGTCTCTTTGCTAGATTATTATTTCTCAGTAGTCCAAATATTGGCACAAGTACAATCACAGAATAGAATCCCAGCATGTCAGGAGCTGTCTGTTCCCTTTTGGGATTTCTTCCATTTCCTTCTGGACTTTAATCTCCTCAGTAAGCTTGCCATTGTTGGACAGACTTGGTGGCCAGTGTGGATGGAAGCAGGCTCTGGAAGGAAATGCTTCTGAAATGACTGGTGGCATTAAAGCTACTATTTAAAAGTGACCCTTTGTAGATACTTGGGTTATCTTTAGGCTGTCAGTGATCTGCAGCTACAGGAGCCAGAGGGAATCTGCGGAAACTCTTGTTTGTTGCTCTCGCCTGGATTTGTGTTTAGATATTCTTGCTCCCCAGCCAGTGGCCTCGTGACACATCTCAGATTTAGCTGGCTTTCTTCTGCCAAAGTCCAAGATTATTGTGGAAGCTGGGAATGGTTTGCCATGGCACAGATTGAAGGGAAGGGATTGTGTGTTTGAAAAGCCAGTTCAGCTTCACAGCACTCAAATGAGATGCTTTCTGTTTCTACCTGGAGTGTAGGCACCTGGAGCCTTTCTGTGGGCCCAGGGGTAAAAAGGGACATGCTCAAAATGACTCAAATTTAACTGTCTCATTGTGACTGTAAGATCTTTATTCTGTGACTGATAAGCCAGTCTTGTTCAATATGTTAAACCTGAGAATTAATGAATTGTTTTGGACTATATTAATTAGACTGATAGGGGAAAGAAGATATGTAAAGCAAAGATCAAGTTATAAAGGCTGGGATACAGAGGCACAGGCACATCTTCCTGGGGTTGAAGACATGGGATTCCTTTCTTCATTAACCTTTCATGGAGTTCTGGACTTGGTAGGGCCTTGGGAAATGAATGGGGAAATTGGAGGATAGGGAAGTAGCATTATCAGAGGCTTGGACTCTGCCCCAAGTTTTTACCCTTTTGACTGTTATTTTAAAATCGCTTTGGCTTCATCTAGGATGGAAAGTAAATACAGTAGCCCCCTATTTATCCATCGGGAATACATTCCAAGACCCCCGGTGGATGCCTGAAACCACAGATAGTATTGAACCTTATATATACTATATCTTTTCCTATGTCTAGGATAAAGTTTAATTTATAAATTAGGCACAGGAAGAGATTAACAACAATAGCAAAGTAAAATAGAACAATTATAACAATAGGCTGGCATCACCACTCTTGTGCTTTGGGGCAGTTATTAAGTAAAGGAAGGGTTCCTTGAACGCACCTGCAATACCATGGCAGTGGATCTGGTAACCAAGACATCTGCTCAGTGACTAGCAGGATGGTAGCATCTACAGTGTGGGTACGCTGGACAAACGGATGATTCATGTCCTGGGCAGGATGGAGCTGGACAACGTGAGATTCCATCATGCTACTCAAATAGCACACAACTTAGAACTTAGGAAATGTTCATTTCTGGAATTTTTTGCTTAATATTTTTGGACTGTGGTTGATGGTAGGTAACTGAAATAGTGGAAAGTGAAACGGTGGATAAGGGGGGATAAGTGGGGACTACTGTAGTCTGGAAGTTACTTTGTTCCCTCTGTGCTTTTCTCTGGGGCAGGATAGGTTGTGGAGCTAGGGAAGGGGAGTTTAACTAATTCAGGACATTTTCACCTTTAGCTGTGGGTGCCACAGTGCCTAAAGGCTGCATTTCAAGACTTGTTAAACAAATTGGAGCCCTGCTTAACTTTTGAAGGGTTTGTCTCTGTGGTTTGAAAGCTTCCAGAAAGGCTGTAGGGGTGTGGTGGAGGCTCGCTGATGGTAACCACAGCTAAGATTGGCAACCTTGGAGGAGGCCCAGTCCATGAATCCCAGAGAGAGAGGTAGAGTAGGATGCAAGAAGAGAAATTGAAGTGGAGAGCTAAGCACAAAAGCCACCCGCTGGCTTTTTCTCCACTGTTCTATCTCATCTAGAGCCCATTGTTAAATGTTTCCTGTAAAACCAAAATTCTCAGTGTAGAGCCCAGGTAGGAAACCCTTACTGAAATGCCATACACTCTCTGGTTAGCCCGAGGAGGTGGGGGAAACAATGAAAAGTGATTCCTCAGAATCAACCATTCTTCCTGTGGCGCGAACAGAGCTTCCAGCCTGAGACATTCAATCGATGGAACCACATTCCTGGCTCTCTCCTAAGACTAAACAAGGAATGACTTCTGAAGTGTTTACAATTCACTGGGACTTTCTTCCCTGTTCCTCCAGATTATTCTACTCTCTGTTACTCTCCCTATAACTAGAGCTCCACTTAGACATGGCCATTGGCACATACGCTGAGGAGACAGTATTTTTTGGTTTTTAAAGTATTCCTCAGTAGGTGGTTCCTGGTAGGCCTTGTAATCCTTTGTTTCTCTGAAGCAGAGATTCAACAAGTTTGAAGACAGAATGAAGAAAGGGGTCATTATTTTCTCCCATATTAAGGAGTTTAAACAACTCCTTAATATGCTGTATTTGTTAAAGCCAAGTCTTTGCAACATTCAGAGAATCATAAATGGAAAAGACAGACCAATATCGTCTTAGGTCATTACCCCACAGTGTTCTTTAATTTGTTAGTCACTTGAAAACAGGCTGAGTTTTTTGGCTTCTAAATAGAAGGTGTGGCTGCTGCAATAGGCTTAATTTACAGGGATTATTTCAGAGACAAGGAGTCAGCCCAGACACAAAATAAACAGATGGCACTTTTTTTTTTTTTCTCAGCTTCAGCAGTTCAAATGCAGGATGACTTAGGAATCCTTATCACCTTCAGCAGAGCAAGAAGGGGAAGATGATGTAATTCTCTCTTCCCCACTCCCTATTGGAGGTGCCATTATTTCACCGATAGGGATAAAATATGGCAGCAAAGACCAGGGAAAAAATGACAGCAAGGAGCAGGGGCAGCTTTTTCTCTACTAGGCAGCCAAGTCCTGCACTGACCCCTCCAAGCTGACGAGTTGCAGGTATGTGTTGTGTTTTGATGATTCTAATCACCATAGCCCAGAGTCCTCAAATCAACCATCCAGAGAAGGACCACCCACAGAGCCCAGCTGTTCTATTAATGTATTAAATAGTTCCTCATTTTTTTAAGGAACACTTGTATTTTACCTGTTCTTTTAACAAATTAACAAGCAAACAATAAACCTACCACACCACAAAATATTAATCTTCTATATTCGTGAGCCCAAGTAGGTGAACAGATGTGATGGTATGGCAAGCTCTTCTAGGAAGAAATGGTTTGCTCAGGCATGCCGGCTTGGTGACTAAGCCCTGCCTTAAGATCTGTGCTGACATTTAAAGACTTTATGGGCTCAGCCTGCTCTGAAAACCAGCATCAGGTCTCTTTCCACCTCTAAATCCTTTCTGTGAAGGGAAAATTCATTCTGAAGCAAATATTCGTCAGGCTTGCACTCCTGCCAACCACTGACGCTGTTGTGGGGTATGTAATGAACGGTGAGCAAAGTATTAATAGATGCAACTCACCCTCATGGTGCTTACAATCTATAGGAAAGGTGACATTCAACAGCCATGCAGACACAAGTATGGCTGTAGCTAAAGGGGGGTTCCTACTTTAAATCTGGGTGTGTGAACAAAGGCTTCTCTGAGGAAGTAACATGTAAGGTGAAATCTGCACAGTAGAAAGGCACTAACTAGGTGGAGAGGTGTTGACTGGAGGGAGATAAGCATTCAAAGTGGAAGGAATTCCATACTTAAAAGGACCTGAGATCCCTAAGCAGGAAGAAGAGGTCTTTTAAGAACTTCCAGTAACGGAAGAGGAGACTGAAGAGCATGCAAGGATCAGGTCAGCCAGCAGTTGTAGGCCAGGTTAATGACTGGTCTCTACTTTGAGTGTGATGGAAGCCCGAGAGAGTCAGGCTTGTGTATCTGAATGAATGGGAATGCCATTTCCTGAGGCAGGGAACATTGGAGGAAGAATACATCTAGAGTTCAAAATCATGGAAGTTTTTGTTGTTGATATTCAATTTATATGCAATCTTCTTTGAATGCCTCTATTTGCCCCCATAACTGCTGAAATTCATTTTCTTCTTGGCTTTACAACAACTAGGTGTCAGTCTCTCGGATAAGGAAAAAAAATGATTTGAGTTCCCTAAATGAGTGTTTTATAATGAGAGATTATTTAGGCACTGGGTGTATTTTATCCCTGAACGTATAGCCTGTCCTCTTGTCAGAGGATCAAATGCCCTTCACTAGGCATTCCAGACAGACCTTTGTGTTTCTGTCTTAGGAGCAGGCTTGCTGGCAGTGATACCTAGCATTGCAAAATCCTTCTTAAAGCCTTTGTTTAATGCCAGAGATCTCAAATGCTTTCAATTCTGGAGAGGTGCCAAACTGTGCTCCCGGATTAGGAGACGATGGAAGGACTCCTATAATCTATAAACCTCATATAAGCTTGCCATTTCAAATGAATGAATTGTTTAGAGTGTTGGAAGGAGTCCAGGGATACTTGAGTTCCTTTTTTAGCTATACAAATTTTGAGCTATTGGACTTTTATAATTACAGTCTAATTTCTGCATTATGATTTGTACTACTTTGAGGTGAACTTGTAAAAAATTCAGCCTGTTCCTTTTGCTGCCCTCTAGGACAAATCATGGCCATGGGCCGGTTTGTTTACTTGTAGCATTTTCTTATTTGTCTTTTATGTCAAAGACATCAGTGGGAAATGTTGGTTTTTGTGCACCATTTAGAGTAATACTCAGTTTCAATGCCTTAAAGCATTGCAGAGTGCATGACTGGGCAGGCGTGAATAGGTAAGTCCACAGTGTTGTGATTGCTAAAGTCCCACTTAAACATAAATGTGAATACTTTTACCATGAAGTACAAGATTATACCAAATTGTGGACAGTTTTCAAAAGTCCACGATGTTCTTTGGTCTGCCTCTCTCTCTGCTAGTCCGGCATTAGACTCGGAGGAGGTGTGCCCAGGTGGTGAACTGAGGATCATACAGAGCAGGAAAAATCTTTTTAAAGAGCTGGCCATGGTGAACTCCTGGGATTCCCAGCCTGCACCGCTGGTTTGTGGAGCCAGCCCCGTATTCTCCCTGGCGGTTCCGAAGCAGTCCCTGTTTGTGGTCAGAACTCCCTGCTGTTCCCAGCCAGCCCCGGCTGCGAGTGTTTTCACACGGCTCTGGCTCTGGTGATACAAAGGGCACGCAGTGCCAGCCATAACACTGAGTAATGCCGGGAGGTGCCTTCTAGAACAAACAATGTGGGTGAGCTCTGCAGAGAGGGAATACCTCTGGCTTGACATTTAAATTACTGAATTATTCAAATGAATGTCAATTAGGTGGAGTAGACTTTCTGCCTTCTGCCAGGGCACTTCCTGGATATTCGCACAGGCAAGTGTAAAATACTTTACATCAGATACGGTGCTTCCTGTCAGTACTGTTGAAAATCAGTCACAGAATCTGATTATCTGTTCCTTGGTGTTCCTTGATGTGTACTGTATTTATATCACAGCCTGAAAGATTAGGAGTCCACACACCCATACCTGTGGCCCTGAAAGGGGTTTTGTGATCATTCTCGAACCCCACCCCCACTCCCACACCAAATAAAATATCACAGGCCCACACATGTTATGCTTATTCCTAAATTTGACAAGACTGAAAAAGTGAGTCATGGACATTTGGAGTCCTGCTGTCTTCCTTAGAATTGTGGATATTAAGATCCGAGAATGCTATTACTACCTTGCTTTAAACCTTCTTTGTTGACTTCATAATTCTAGTTCAGAAAATACTTCCATCTACTCCACTCTGTCAGATGAAATTGCCAAGGTGGCACGTAGCGAATGTGAGTGTGTGCATGCATGTGTGTGCACCTGTGTGGTCATCCTGTCATTCTTATGAATTTAGGCTCTTCATTTATATTTGGGTATATATAAAAAATAAATACATGATGAAGGACTTTGCTAATTAGTTATATGGGAATATACAAAGTAAGAAGATTGAACAGTGGATGAGGAACAGAATAGGAAAGAGAAGTTAGTGAAGGTTTTGTACTTCCCTGTTAGCTGTTAGACTCAGCTCAGGGTTCTTTCATATCAGAGATTGAGTTAATTATTACATATCATTAACAGTTGTCTTTCCTTGCCTTTTTCCCCAGTTGTGGAGGGTAGGTTATGAAAACCCTGGTATTTCACATCTTACTGAAAAGAATCACCAACTTACAGGCAGTTAATCCCTGGTTGTCCACATACAACTACAGGAAGTATATAAAGAATTTAAGGAGAGTGCTTAATAAACAGATGAATCTCTTTGATTTAGTTTGTGACCCTGCAGGATTAAAGCCTAGGTACACCACAGAGTTAGGTATAATGAGTTAAATTTTACTGAAGGTGATATTTACTTGAGGCTGTCACGTCTGGCAAACTCTTTAGGTTATAGTCCAAACGTCTGCCAGGCTCCCTGCACAGCCTGTCAAAAACTAGAGACCTTGGAAAAGCAGTGCCCCTTCCTGCATCTGTGTACTCAGAATTTAGTTTGGGATGGAACTTTAAAAACAGTTTATTTTGAGAGCACATTAGAGAAATGATTGTTGTTGTTACTTTATTTTTTTAAAATTTGGCATTTTTAAATTACAAGCATGGGTGTCCTTAATCCTTTGGTTCCCTGGACTGTCCGTTTAGGACCATTTAGGACCAATGATGAGCAGGCTCTCTTCTAGTCTAGCGTTGCTGGTTTATTGTTATTCTTAGCAGCCCATACGTTCAGCGAGCTGAGTAAATCATACTCGTCAATTCATTATCAGTCCATGAACAGCTCTCTCCTACTTTATTTTTATTTTGCTCCTTCATCCCAGCGCTAACCCCTTATCCCCAAACCAGTGTCAACAGGCACATACTCTTCAATGGGTTAGGTATATATCCTGGGGTATCTATGATCTTTTAAAAGTACTCGGGATGTTAAAATACATGTTTGTGTTTCAAATTTACATAAATTGCATTATTTCAGGTTTAAGCATAGTCTTTTCAATTCTCTGCCATAGATCACAAGCAAATTAGTCTGACACCATGAACTCTCCCCCTCACTCCACCCATCCACTTCCCTCCAAAGAATCATCACCTGTTGGGCAGCATAGTTGGCAGCCCTCAGCCTGCTTTGTGCCATTCAAGAGTGGCAAGCATGTCTAGACTCCCTGGAAATATTATCTTTCAGCTCTCTTTTGGCAAGTGTAAACTTTTTGCTGGATTATGTCAACAGATATACATGTTTCTCGTCCTCATAGAAATAGATTGGTGCTGGAATTTCCTTCGGATTTCTCCAGGCAAGGAACATAAAGACTATCTCTTTGCTCATTAAAACTTTTGCTCATTAAGAATGTTTGAGGGCTCTTGATTCTCAGGGGTGAGACTGGTGACATACATAGACTGTCAGCGGCTATTTTGGATTTTCTGCTTTCAGGCATGTCTTTGCTCTTGGATGAGCCCCTTGTGGTTTTCAAAGGAACTAGCAAGTCAATTATAAATAGAAGGCTGTGTCTGTGTGTCTGCATGCACTTACTCTGTGGGACGAGGCACCCACATTACAGTGGGCAGTGAACTATTTTTCCACTTCTTTGAAGAGGGAAGAAGAAAGATTAAGAATGCTTTTCTCTTTTTGAGATAACCCACATCTCTACACACACCCACACAAATCTGTGTAAATGAACTTGACATTTTCAAAGACCTTACCTTAAGGTCTCCTCTGGAAAGCACAGCCACCCGACCTGTTATTTTAAGAAAGAAGCATTTATCTCATAGACCCACTACTGAGGGTTCAGGGATTAGAAGGCAGCCTCTATGTGCCATAGACCTTTGGAGGGAGCTCTGAAAGCTGAATTTCCTAATATGAACAGTGCTTCGGCAAAAGTGGCCTCAGCTAACTAATCAGTGGCCTCTAGGACTTGGCTGTTTACATTTTATCCTCTGTTTCCTTCCCCACTAGTAGAAACTGTGGGGCCAGCAAGTCTAAACTAATCCTACTGACAAGGGAAGGAGAAAAGAGTAATGTGAAAATGTAGATGCAAATAAGTATTCTCAGAAAGAGACAGTTAAGCAGAGTGATTAGATGTGCTTCCCTGATCATCCGTTTCTGCCTCTTTCCATTGCACCTTGAACTCCCTAGGTGTGTATTCTTCCAGTGGTCCCACCTGTCACCTTACTGTTCAAACATTATTCGGTTCTCTTGGTCTCCTTGTGCCCTCATTCTCCATATTTGGCACCATTTTTTTCCTGCCAGCCAAAAATTCTTAAGCAGCTGTTAATTCCCACTATAATCTATGTAAACTTTAGTGTTACCACTAGTGAAAAAGTTAGTCTAGGCATCTAGCTGGAAATTGGTACCGTGGATTGTAATTATAGATTGTACAGCCTTGCAAACTCTTATTATATTACAGGTTGAACATCTCAAATCCCAAAACCTGATACTTGAACTGCTCTGGAATCCAAACCTTTTTTAGCATTGACCCAATGCTCAATAGAAATGCTCATTGGAGCATTTTGAATTCTGGATTTTTGGATTTGAGATGCTCAGCCAGGATAAATACAACTATTCCCCAATCCAGAAAAATTTTTAAATTTGAAACGTTTCTGGTCTCAAACATTTCGAGTAAGGGATACTCAGTTTGTAGTATATTTCTGCCATGTACCTGCAAGAATGTCAGCATTCCTTGTTTTACGAGTTGATGGGGATTTGTACAGAGCTAGCAAAAATTAGTATTAATAGCTGCCATATATTTAGGAGCTTTTTTTTTGGAATAGAATAAAGGTGATAAACATTATGTTCCAGTAAAACATTTTATTTTGATGCAATAATTGGGATCTGAGAGCCAATCACGCTGAAGGTTATATGAACACCACAGGGGGAGAAGCTCATTTTCAGAAGTCTGTGGACAGATGATAGTCAGTCTTTGTCCTAATATGATCTAAAAGGGTGCACAGCTTATATAAATGAATCGCTATGTTGAAAGGCAATTATTATTTGTTGGTTGGTTAGGTGACAAGGTGACAGAATGTGGACCTCATGGTTGATGGTGATGCTTAGCTTGACTTTCTGTTGATAGAGGTGTTTGGAATGGTCATTCCCTCAATGAAGGTGAAACTCATACGGTAATTCCTCTTTTTTTTTTTTTTTTCCCTTCCTTTCTCTCCTTTGCAGATGAGAAGCCCAAGGTCAGCCCCAAACTCTACATGTGTGTGTGTGAAGGTCTCTCCTGCGGTAATGAGGACCACTGTGAAGGCCAGCAGTGCTTTTCCTCACTGAGCATCAACGATGGCTTCCACGTCTACCAGAAAGGCTGCTTCCAGGTTTATGAGCAGGGAAAGATGACCTGTAAGACCCCGCCGTCCCCTGGCCAAGCCGTGGAGTGCTGCCAAGGGGACTGGTGTAACAGGAACATCACTGCCCAGCTGCCCACTAAAGGTTCCCATGGACTTTTCTATTTCTAGATCAAGGGGTTTTGTTAGTGTTGTCCTGGGTCCGTGTGGGTTAAAGATCTGAGTAGCTATGAGGCATTCCACCTACATTTTGAATCAGAGGCGAAGAGCTACAAGGAAGGTCGCCCTGGGTGAAGAAGAGAAAGGAACAGCCTTTTGGCATCTAAAAGAAGGATGGGCATTTTGGGGAATGTAAGCAAGGTGATGTCCATCTTGGGGACAGCTTAGCTGACCAGTTAGCTTTCTCTTGGTTGCTGTGACTCAGGTGAACAGCTCCCAATACCTTTTTATGTTACTGACCCATGATGTCATTCATAATTTCTGAAACAATTCTGCTAGTAAATACTCATCTCTGTGTCAAGTGTGTAGGGAGGAAAACAGAATGTACTGGTGACTGAGTGGAATGCCTTTGCTGTTTTATGAGGAAGGAGATAAAAGAAGGCTCACTGACCTCTTCTCCCCTATCTGATGCCTAGTGACCCTATCACTGAAACTTGAAGCAGGATGAGATTTCACACAAACCCTGTAGTTTTTGTGGAATCTTCTCTCTACCATCAGTACAGATTGCATATGCTAAGGAAACCAGTCCAGCTCTGAAACGGTTTCCCTATTAAATGAGCCCTAAATTGCAGTCTTAAAGTCTCTGCAAACATTTATGTAAACTCATTCTAAGCCAAATTTATTCTCTTACCATATAGTACATTTTTAATAGGTTTAGTTATTTAATTTTGCACTCAGAAAAAAGAAACAAACCAAAAAGTGGAGGAGAGGTAACGATGAGCATCCAAAACTAGAAATGTCAGCCAGCAAGGAAGGAGGCAGAAGAACAAAAAAGCTGATGCAAGATCATGTTCTAGTAATTTTGAAGTTATGGTGATGACTTTAAGGCATATGGAAAAGGTTAAATTCTGACAAGCAAATAGGATTGAATAATCAAAGAGGGTTTTAAAAGAGATCAAGTATTTACATGGTTAAAACTAAAAGGGTCCTTGATGGAATAAAATTTACTGTTATACTTTGTGAGTTAAATTTTTATTAATTGGGTGGATAGACATAAACAAATGTCTGAATTCATACAAACATTATTATACCAACTGCGAAGTTTCTAATCTGCAGATCACTCTGCTAGACCTCGAGTTTTAATAGAAGATTTTTTTTTTTTTTTTAAGGACATTCTAATCTGATTAGCGTGGCCACAGTATTTATAATTCAGTGTTGCATTTTGTTAGTTTTACACTTTCTCATGCAAATGACATATGCCATGGAGTATGATGTATGCCAAGCTGTTGATTAGTTGGGCTTGGAAAGTTAAACAAATACGTAAAGGAAGTTAGGCTTGTGATCGGATGGCTGAAGAGACCAGTAATATGGAAATGGGTAAGGCCTCTGTAGTGAAGAACAGGGCCTGATGACATAATGTCATGAAGAGGTCTGAACCCAGGGAGGGAATCAGTGAATGAATGTCTGAATAAGCGAGTAAATGAAGAGAGGAATGAATGGTTCCTAGGCAGAAACTGTGATGTAAAAAAATCAATGAGAAATCAGCAGTAGACACCCAGGATTTATTAAAGACAGAGACCACAGCTGGGTAATTTGGTTTTAGCTCAGGTAGCCCTTTCTCTTAAGGATAGTACAGTGTCTGTAAGGGCTTGATGGTGAAACATACCAAATCCAAGTTAATAAGAGTAATATCAAAGATTTGTACAGTACTTTATATTTTAAAAGCATTCTCACATTCATACATTAATACAATTGATTCTCAGTGGAATTTTTTCAAATTCTAGTTGTGTCTAATTGAATGATGGTTAAAATGTCTGGGCCATTGGCCAGGTATTAGGAAGTATTTTAGTTTTAATACTTCGTGAGTTGTGAGACTGTGTGGTCAGGATGAGGAGCTTCTTGTTAGGATATTGGTTATGCTAATAATAAGTAAGCAGTGATCCTTACAACTAATTCCCCTTTTCCCCCCCAACTCCAGGAAAATCCTTCCCTGGAACACAGAATTTCCACTTGGAGGTTGGCCTCATTATTCTCTCTGTAGTGTTTGCAGTATGTCTTTTAGCCTGCCTGCTGGGAGTTGCTCTCCGAAAATTTAAAAGGCGCAACCAAGAACGCCTCAATCCCCGAGACGTGGAGTATGGCACTATCGAAGGGCTCATCACCACCAATGTTGGAGACAGCACTTTAGCAGTAAGTCATGACCCCACAGGAAATCCCAAGCATAAGGAAGATGTCTGGAGACACGTTCTTATTTCGAGCATGAAACGCTAACCAGTAATGAGTGACTGAACAGTGTACACACATGCTGTTGGTTACTTATGTCCTAAACAAGCACATGCTGGCACCTGTGTAGTCTTCCCATATCAGAACAGCCATTTTAGATAGACATTTAAATAAGGGATGGGATTTATTTTAGTAGTGTTGGTAGTTAGTTACTTTTCTCTGAGGAGTAAAGCAAAAGAGACAGAGAATGGTTGCCTACAATTTTGGAGGGTTGGAATTTGTGGTCTTCAGTTACTCTATTTTTAGCCATAAAAGTGCTCTTTTAAAAAGGCACCTTTTGCTGAATATTAAATATTAATTTCCTTTCTAGATTATTTCAACACCCTGTAATTTAAGGCTTAAAAACTTGACATCCTAAAAAGCAGCTTTTAAATTTTGTATGCTCCTGTGGTGCCCCCTTGTGGAGTGCAGTCATTTGGTTAAACCGGTGTTGTCCAATAGAAACATGTGCATCACATACGTAATTTAAAATTTTCAAGTAGCCACCTTAAAAACAAACACATGAAAAAACCCAAAAAGTTTCTTAAAAGTAGATTTAATTTTAACAGATATTCAACCAAATACATACCATTTTTGTCATTTCAATGTATAATTGATTAAAAAATTATTAATGTAAATTTTACATTCTTTTTGCTTTTGAAGTAAGTTTTCAAAATCTTGTGTGTATTTTACACCTATAGCATATATCAATTCACACCAGCCACAGTTTACTTGCTCATGGCTATGTGTGGCTAGTGATTAACCTGTTGGACTGCACAGTGTTAGAAACTATTGTATTTATACATTAAAAAATTATTCTTTTGCATATTTTTAAATGATAAAATCACATTAAAAAGTGACTATCTCCTTTTATTTACCTTTTAAAATTGCTTACCAAGTGTTCATTTTAAAGCCGCTTTGAACTTTAAGTGGGGAAAGGGTATCACTTGCTCTAAATAGAAGGTTATCATAAAGTGCAAAAGAAAAAATAATAACATTCTGCATGGATATTATGCTGAGTCTGATGCCTACTCTGAAAAATTTGAGATTTGTGGGTGTTAAGTGAGTGCAAGAGACATGCCAATACCAATTTGAGACTCTCTCCTTGTCACAATCCGATTAATTGAAAGACAATCAAAGTAATAACTTTCTAATGTGATTCAGTGTTACTCAATGCGGTTGCCCATGTGTATTTGAAATCATTTTGCAGTAAGTCTTGTTCTGCTAGACAGCAAGCTTCAAAGTGTCTGATAGTTCTGCAGTTACACTTGCCCTGCAGCTCCCCTTATGCTGGAGAAGACTTCCCCTCACCAGTGACCATCTGGGTAGCACAGATGCTACACCTGGACAATTGCAGGACCCACCTTTGGCAGGTTGTCACAAACATTTGGTAGTGCCTGATATGGGCTGGGAAACATCCCATTCTACTGCCTGACCCATCACTGGGCCACTTTTTGGTATGTAAAAGGGGGAAGTAACCTTCTGTAGCTTCCATTTACCTACTGTTTAAACTGTGGTACAGTGGAACTGGGGAAAGAGAATGCAGTATAAGGACATTTCATTTCAAAAAGTAGAGAAATACAATTTTTTTTGTTAGATATATACTTAGAAGTCTATTTCAAGCTTTAAGGAAAATTAAATGAGTTTATTGAGTTAGTAGCAAGAAGATGTGAGGATGAATCCTGACAAAGCTTTAGCAAAGCAAGATTCTAAAATAGGTTAGTTAGAACTTCATTCCTCAGAGCTGCTAACATAACTAATTACCAAGGGCAATAATAGGAATATCTGGTGTAAATTACTGTTTAAATGGCTTTTAGAATTTTGAGAGAGGAATGGAGCATATGCCAAAATAGTCCTTTAAACTCAACCATGTCATGTGACAGTATATCATGATATAATAACACAGTAAAGAACACTATTTAAAACAAGTTGTCATTATTGGTCTGCATACTTGCTTATTTAAGCAATATGCTCATTTGTATGTTTCAACAAAGCATGCCCTTACTAAACAGCACATCTACATTGAAAAACAAGCCTTGGCCATGCATGGTGGCTCATGCCTGTAGTCCCAGCACTTTGGGAGCCCAAGGGGGAAGATCACTTGAGACCAGGGGTTAGAGACCAGCCTGGGGCAATATAGTGAAACTCTGTCTTGAATTAAAGAAAAGAAAAGAACAAAAAGAAGGCTTGGCATCTGAGAGTTGGGATGTACGTTTGTTAGTCTTGGGTTGATTTTTTATTTTTCCTTCCTTAGGTCTGTGAACAGGGTTTAGTAGAAGCAGGATCATACATTATGAAAAAAATAACACATTAGTTTAATTTTCAGAATTATTCTTCTCGAAAAAGAATGAATGAATAAGGAGCAAAAAGAACTGCAAGAGAGAAAATGGTTAGGGAGATATGAAACTCTGCTTCATCTACACTCATTTTCTTGTTGATTATCCCTTTTGTGGTTTTTAAGGGTTCTAAATTTCTTCCGTTGGATGCTCAGCTTTTGGTAATTTTGCCGATCAACAGTACTTCACAGTGGTGCTCAGAAGAAGTGAAAGAAGATGAAATTCACACAAATCAATGTATTGCTTTAGTAGGCCAGCCAAAATGTTTGGGAAAGGATGAGCTTTGGGGAATATTAAGTCAATATTACTGCAACCCTACCTTTATCACCCATCGGCACAATATTGTTTATTACAGATAATCTATGCCTGATACCTGCTTCTTGGCTTATGCTGAGAGTAAGAAGGAAAACCTTATCAATGAACTAACTGGGAATCTTTTTGCCAACACCTTCATTTGTAGACATTAACTTGGGGCACTGGTTTTATGTTTTCAATGAAAGCTTTATTTGTTTTCTTTTCTGATTTGTGAGTGATTCACATTAAGAAATGATGGTAGGTGTTGATATAGTTTTGCTCCTCACCTGCCTAAAAGGAAACCTCCATCCAGGCAGCCCGTTGCTGCCTGCGCTTACCAATTTAATGATCCACATGGTCATTGGAGTCTTTTCGTTACAAATCACATTAGAGTTGTTTGTTCCTTATTCCTAGTTTGTTTGTTCCTAATTAGAGTTCCTTAGTTGGTATGGCAACTAAAGTGAATCATTTGACAGATACTTAGTGAGAATAGCAGAATATGTAAATTATACCCAGTTCTTGAAGTTGAAAGGACCCCCCCACCCTTTTCTGTTCCACCTGCTGTTCTCTCTACTGCTTCCCTTGAGATCATCTCTGCTTCTTGGGCTTTTTGATTTACACCTTCAACTTTGTCTGCTCAGCTTCTTTCATTATATATTTTATTTGGAAACTCTGTGTATAAGAAAGGACTACTTATCCTTCGGGGAAAACCTATCATATATTAGGTGAAGTGCTAGCTTCTAGTATTCCGAAGAAATAAAACCTTTCCTGGCCAGGCGTGGTGGCTCATGCCTGTAATCCCAGTGCTTTGGGAGGCCAAGGCAGGCAGATCACCTGAGGTCAGGAGTTTGAGACCAGCCTGACCAACATGGAGAAACCCCGTCTCTACTAAAAATACAAAATTAGCCGGGCGTGGTGGCGCGTGCCTGTAACCCCAGCTACTTGGGAGGCTGAGGCAGGAGAATCACTTGAACCCGGGAGGTGGAGGTTGCAGTGAACCCAGATTGTGCCATTGAACTCCAGCCTGGGCAACAAGTGAAACTCTGTCTCAAAAAAAATAAAAAATACAAAACAATAAAACCAGTCCTTCCTCCTTCTTCCAGAGGAGCTTTACATGTACACTAACAGGCCATGTGTCCCGGATTGCTGCCCTTCATGTGAGTTACAATGTCATGCATGCTAATACTCCAAAGTGGGAGCTATATTGCTCAATCGTTTCTTTTCCCCCTTGTCTTAAACCACAGGATTTATTGGATCATTCGTGTACATCAGGAAGTGGCTCTGGTCTTCCTTTTCTGGTACAAAGAACAGTGGCTCGCCAGATTACACTGTTGGAGTGCGTCGGTAATTCTTTTTTTTCCTTTCTTTGTGGGTAATATGCAATGTTAGTTGTGTTTTTGAAGTAAAAGATGGAACTTGGGAAATCTGCTTTTTGTTACCTGTTGTTTCCTTATTAAACTTATGAGATGTGGTCTCTATTCTGTATGACTAATGTTGGAGCACCTGAACTTGTTTAAGCTCTTATCAAAGGAGTCCATCACTAATGAGTACAGAAAATGCCGAGTCAAAAGCTTTCAGTTGTAAGTGGACCCTTTGTGATGACTAGAGAATGCCCAAAAAATGAATTGATATGGTTGCTCCTTACCATAGGTATTGGATACTCTGAAGTAAGTAGGCTTTTGGACAATAAACTTTATTGCAATTCTTTAATTCCTCTCATTCTTTTCTTCTTTTTAATGGCAATAATTAATGAACATAATTAATGAAACCAATTCTAGCAAAGGGATCTTTATAACTCCTTTATTTAAATATGAGCTATATACATTTCTCCATGGCCTCTCACATTTTCCCAATACATGAACATATTTGTATGTAGACATAATCATGTTGTATATATAATTTATGTCCCTTTTTTCAGTTTTAAGCTCATAAACATTTCATGTGTTTGTACACATCACAAATATTTTTGAAGATTATGTAGCAGTCCATGGAATGATAGTGTAACTATAACCATACTGCTTGAAAAAGATTTTGCACACATTGCTTCTTTCTTTTGAGTTCTCAGAAGAAATTCCCAGGAACTGGGGGTTCCTGGGTCAAAATTTGTAAATGTTTTTTATAGCTTGTTTTATATGCTGCTGATTGGCTCTCTAGGAAGATGGTACAAAGTGCCTATTTCCTGATTTTTGTTAGCTTTACTTTTATGTGGCAGGTATTTGCAAGTTCCATAATCATTTTCCTAAGTTTCTCTTTTAGACGGCTTGCAGGGATGGCTGCAGTAGCAATAATGGGTTGGCAACCTCTCCACACCCTCCTCCTAGTGCTCATGGTTTCCGAGGGCTGGATTTTGCAGCTCCTGCCGTTGCATCTTTTGCTTTTGGGAGGTGACCTATAAGCTGCCCCCACCACTTGGCTGCTGTTCTCCAGATTTTCTTCTTGTTTTCATGGAAAGAGGGACACCCCCAGTCTGAGTAGTAGAAACGGGGAAGGGCAGAGGTAGGAAGAGCAGTGGCTGCTGCCCCAAGGCACAGGAGTAACCAGCGGGAGCTTGGTTGTCCTTTCTCTAGGTCTACGGTTATTGTCACTGTTTCCTGCTTCTCCTCCACGGCAGATTGTGAATGGAGAAAATAAAGATGGAAAAGCCCCAAATGTGCTCCTTAATTTCAACCAGAGTTGTCCTCTTGTACTAACTAGTATCTTATTTGATTATGAACAAGATTATCTGGATAGTGGTGGGAAGACATTGAAGGGGTACATTTCCCTGTCTCATCTTCCCTCTCTACTACTATTCCATGCAAGCTATCTCAAGATTAGTCTTCAGAGATTGGCTCCAGAGTCCAAATGGCAAAACAGTAATGCACCTTTAAAATATGTAGTTTCTGGTTCTATAGATATTCCTCAGCATTCTTTTGAAACAGTATAAATATGATTATTGCATTTTCTTGGGTTAGGACTAAAGACTTTAATAAAAGCAATGCCTTTCATTAGCTTGTAGTTAGTGTGTTCATGTGGTACAGCTTTTAGTAAAAATATATGTGATGAACTGCATGGATGGTATGTTATTTTTGGCTCAAAAACATGGGAAGTTGGGTTAGGGGAGTCATTTCTGGATGACGATCAGTGAAAGTACAAATTTCAGGTGCCTTAAGGGAGCCTTTTCGTGGGGCTTCATGGCCAGGGCTTTCGGGCAGCTCTGCTTTTGTTTTAGGGGCTTCTGCATAATGATGAATTTGCAAAAAGCATTTAACAACTTAAAAGCATTTGAAAACCATTGAACAATATTTCTATTTTAATTTACCTACCTGGACATTCATCTTCTGTTTTCTTTAAAACAACAACCAAAAAAAGGATTTGAGGTAATTTTGTATCCATAATTCCCTGGGATATTTTGCTCTCATCCCTAATGACAAAATGAGGACAAAGGGAAAATAAAGATACAAAATAGAACCAAAGGCAGGAAAAGATTAGCATATCATTTTCTGGCAGCCAGTATTTGTAGTATCTTAGCACTAGGCCTCATCTTGAGCTATAAATGCTGGCAAATTGCTATGGCTTTATTAAAAGGAATCGTGTACTAAATTATATTTGTGTGACCCAACAGTGGCCCACAATGAGCACTTGTTAGCCACATTGAACATCCTTTTGGGTTAGTTGTTGGTATTTAATAGGGACATGATATTCTTGTCAGGTAATCTAGATTTAGTGGTTGTGATTATGATTCAGGTGTGTCTCCTGGACAGAACTGCTTCTCTCTCCATGTTTGGGTTTTCAGTGACTTAGTGTTCCAGCAAAGAACTGTATTCCTGTATATGCAGGTGGTGCTGCAGCTGCTTATTAGAAGCTGTGTGATTCCAGCAGTCACTTGCCTGGGTAGAAAGCCCCACTGCCCTGCAAGTTATATCTCTTGCCTTGTTATCTAGGCTGATTATACCCCTCGTTGATCCTCATAGTCTTGTGGTAATTACCTCCTCCTCCAACCTCCCTGATCACCCCTACCTATAATTAAAGAGAAGAATGGAAGAGGGAGCATGTAGTTGACAAGCTGACAAGTGTGTTGCTGCTGCAAGAGGGGGCCATGCACCAAACAGATTAGATCACAAGTAGAGTTGCCACGTTTTCCAAAATGTATTCTCCAAGTAGCCTTTTCAGTGTAGCCCACTTGTAGCATCACAGGAGCTGTCTGACAAACAAATACCCATGACCAGTATCAGAAGAAGTCAGAACTCTTCTGGGATTATGTATTTAAGACTTTGCAAATCCTCTTTTTGAAATACATCTTCCGCCAAGAAATCTTTATGGATGCAGTGGCTGCATGTCGATCTTCTAGCAGCATTGTGTTTTGGTTTGTTTTTGTTTTTTAATCCTTAGAACACACATTTTAAACTTAATTGTTCTCCTTTGTGGAAAAAATGCATATCTAAATTCACCAATTTGGACAGTGCCTATGTTGATCCTGTGTGAAGGGAAGGAACCAAGGAAGGAATTCAGTTTACTGATGTACACTTTTTTGGCTTTCAGAACACAACTGAAATTTAATAATCTGTACCATTTCCTAAGTTTTACTTTCATGTGTTTTAAAAGTCATATGCATTTTATACCTTTCAACAGAGGAATTTAAATGTAAACTGAGTAATTAGCAGCTAATTATACAATGCAGATACAGAAGGCAGTTTGTTATCACAATATGGTAGATGAGAGGGGCAGCTTCCACCTTATTTTTGTATGTCTTTATAGGCCAAAAATAAAAAATAAAAAATAAAGGTTGTGATATTTATATTCCCAAGCTGAGTTTCTCCAGTAAGCAATGGAGGGATTAAGAGTTGCATGCACTAAATTAATTATTCTTAATGATGGGCTGGCTGCCTCCAAAATGCCTACTGTTCTGTGTCACCTATGTTTTGCTTTCCATAGGGAAAGGCAGGTATGGTGAGGTGTGGAGGGGCAGCTGGCAAGGGGAGAATGTTGCCGTGAAGATCTTCTCCTCCCGTGATGAGAAGTCATGGTTCAGGGAAACGGAATTGTACAACACTGTGATGCTGAGGCATGAAAATATCTTAGGTAAGTACAAGGATAACCCCCTCATTAATTGTATGTAGGGAGAAATAATTGTCTGCCTTTGCTCTCTCCGTTTTGGTGAATGTGAATTCGAGAGTGTCTCCTAAAAAGCAATATAGGGATCCTTAGCATTTATATGCTGTTTAATTTTCTCAAACACCAATTTCTTATTTAAATCTGCAAATAAGTTTAAGACTCTCTGGATGATGAAAAGGAAATCCACTAGTGCTAATTCTTATGCCTACATCTGCAGATCGTTATTTAAATAACAAAAATTTGCCCCATATTGTTCACTTCAAGGCTCATTGGTTGTTCTACTCACCCCACCCTTTTTGAATATTTATTACTTGAATCAAACTAAGAAAGATCTTTGGACTATTTCCTAGAGATTCACAGCTCCCAGGGATATCGTAATTAAATGCACATTCCCTCAAACTAGGCATCATTTTTAAAACCCAGATTTGCAGAGGGATTCAGGATACATTTTAATTTAGAAACTAAAGCTTAGCAACATTTGTGAAATATGTAAAGTGCCCGTTGAAATACTGCTATGGCAGTATAAAGGGTGAGCACACTCCTTAGGCCCATTGACTTCTGTATTTTTGAAAAGTTTCTCTAAGTGTGTTTATACTGATACATGTATGGTGAATGCTGCCTGGAGTGCTTCTTCAATAGTGGATATAAAGTTTATATAGAATTTAACTCTGTATAGGATAGTGTTGGCCACCTTATGGCTATTGGATTAGGTCTGGCTCATAGGAAGGCCATTGCCAAAATTTATTTCTATTTTAGCACTGCCAATTTAGTATTTAAATGAGTCAAGTTGTCTGCAAATAATGATTTGACAGTTGTCCAAAGCTTCAAAGCTTTGCTTCCGTGGTGTGGTGGTGATGTTCCATCTCAAAATTTTTTCAGTTTCTGTAGTTGATTTCTCACTTTTGCTTACCCATCGGGTCCTAGTCATCACTTAATCCTCCTCACCTCAGCTGTCAGCTTTCCCTTTCCAATTCATCTCTCCACTTGGAGTTGTCTTCCACTGGGGAGCAGAGATCATTCTGTTCAGTGTCTTTGATGGCTCCCAAATTTCCTGCAACACTTGTGACTGGTATTCAAGACTCCCTGGTTTGGGGCTCCCAGGAATCACTTAACCATCCTTTACAAGTATGCCCCATTCAGTTACTACTAATACTGACCATTCCTTGAGATCGCCACAAACATTTAGGTCTCGCTGTCCTTCCTCAGGTTGCTTTTGATCACTCACTATCCTTTTCACATCCTCCAGCCATTCCTTCCTCCGTCAAAACCTCTTGGCCCCTTTTAGTTTTGCCCAGTGGAATTAATTGTGCTTTTCTGCATTTCCCGACTTTGTACCTCTGCTCTAACTCTTACCACACACTGCCTTGTGTTGCAGTTAAACGTCTGTGTGTAACAAGAATAGCAACAGTAATAACAATAAACATGCAATGGATAATTACTATGTGGTAACCACAGGTGCATTATGTGCATTTTGTTAGGGAATCTTCACCATGACCATAAGAGAATAGGTACTCTCATTTTCCCAGTTTTAAATGTTGAGGTAACCAATATACAGAGAGGTTAAATAGTGGAGGTGGAAATTACATCAGGCAGCCTAACTCTTAACCACAGTTTTGTACTCAAAACACAAACATTCTATAAAAGTACTCTAGAATCATGAAGCAAAGGTAGTTATATAATTCACGCTTAAGAGATAAACAGTTAAAAGAAAACCCTGCTTATTTAAAAGTAATTTTTTTCCTGATGGTCTAGAGCATAATTAATGGGACAGATAAAATTCTTCCCTAAGACCTAAGGGGCTTAGTGAAGGTGAGATAACAAAAGTGTATTCGTTTATTATTTATTTATTTAATCAGAAGCTCCTTTTTCTTGGAGGAAATCAGTAGAGGCTACACAGATATATAACAGTAATTCAATTTCTTTTGAGTGGTGCTGTTAGAGTTTGGGGTATTTTTTAAGAAAATCATTAAAGATTAGTAGTATTTGGTTCAAACTGTTAAAGCAGAAACATTTTCTTTATTAAGAATAACTAATGTCCAAGAACACATTTTGATGCATATTGTGGCCAGCTAAGGGCTCCAAGAGAAGCAGCATCGAGGGGAAAAGCAGACTGGGGAGTAGGGAAGGAGTGGGAGACTCAGGGCTGGCCATGGGAATAGGCTTAGAGGAAGAGAGAGAAAGAAGTAGAGGGTGAAGGTGCTAAAATATTATTCAGTTTGCTTTGCATATGTCCCATAGGTGAAAATGTGAAATTATTTTTTCTCTGAGTAGAAATCAGTTTGTTTGGGGACAGTATGGCATAGTCGGTAAGAGTCTGGGTTCTAGAATCAGACCTACAGGAACCTAATATCAATGATGTGATCTACTTACTTCATGTGGTTTTTGGAGGATTGCATATAAAGTTCCAGGCATGTAGTACTCAATAATTATTAGCTGCCTCTGTTGTGGTTGCCGATGATGATGATGATCAAATAGGGGACCTTTCTTGGCTCACAGAGCCTTCCTATGCAAGGTATCAGGACAGCTAGCACTAAATTCAGAGTTGATAGCAACTTAAATAGCTGTGTGATCCTTGGCATCTCCCAGCACCAACTTTATTATCTGTAAAATGAGCATAATGATGTCTTTCTTACCAGCTTGTTGGGAAAAATCTCGTGAGAAAATATATGTGAAAGTGACATAAATTTTATATAAAGTACTATGCAAGTATAAAGCATTTTAATGTATTTTCTCTTACATTTTCATAAGTCATTTAATTCTTCCTCAAGCCATATCCGTCTTAAAAAATTTTTTTTCTCACCTCTTTTTAAGTCCCAAACTTCACTGTCTACCAGCGTGGTTCATATATGTGAGAATAATCCTAGAAAGGCACCTCTGTAGCAGAAAAGGCAAGCACACGTCACAATTTATTTCATAAGATAGGAAGTGCCCCTAACTTCCAGACAGTCTTCTGCATGCTCAAAAGTTCCCTCCAGATGTCTAGAAAAATCTCTTCCGGGCTGATTGCGATGTCTCACGCTTGTAATCCCAGCACTTTGGGAGGCCAAGGCAGGTGGATCACCTGAAGGTCAGGAGTTTGAGACCAGCCTGGCCAACGTGGGGAAACCTCATCTCTACTTAAAATATAAAAAATTAGCCAGGCGTGATGGTGGGCCCCTGTAATCCCAGCTACTCGGGAGGCTGAGGCAGGAGAATCACTTGAACCCAGGAGGCGGAGGTTGCAGTGAACCGAGATCGCGCCATTGCACTCCAGCCTGGGCAACAAGAGGGAAACTTCGTCTCAAAAAAAAAAGAAAAAGAAAAAGAAAAATCTTCTCCAACCTCTTCATCCACATTTGTCAGTCACTCACTTTACTTCAAGACCAGTTGAGTTGCCACTTCCTAATGGAAGCCTATTGTAACATCTAGTCTGAATTACTATAATTTCCTGCTCTGGGCTCATGTTGCCCTTTGAAGATATATATTATAGTACTTTTCATATTTTATTGTAGTGTTTTCGTTTTTACATCTGTCTTCTTTAGCCAACAAACACTATCATCTTGGTTTTTCTGTGTGTGACTGACAGATAGCATCATAAATACTCATATATTTGGTTGGTTTCTTTTTTTTATTTCGTGAATCAGTCAATCATTTAATGTAAACTTGCCCCCTTTATTTTACATCTGAGCAGACATAGGCTAAGGAGCCTAATTGAGTTGCCCAGTATTAGACAAGTAAATCACAGGCAGAGTCAGGACTAGAATACAGTACTCAGGTTTTAGATTTGATGTTCTTTTAGGATGGTTGATGAATGGTCTGTTCCTAAAGTATCAACATGCTGAAGGGCTTGGCACTATCATTATGGGTGAGCACAAAGATATTATTGCTATCTGAAACTTAAGGAATGTAAAATATCTTTTAAAGTATTACTTATAATGAAATGAATATGAAAGTTTCCTATTAGCAGTGCCCTTTTAAGGAATAAATGCTATTATTTTTCTCTGTTGATGCTTCTGTAAACCGCCTCTTAGGGCAATTGGTCAGTTTAATTACTTTTTGTTACAGATGACATTTACTGTGTAGGTCGCTATTTCTAAATACTTTAAGTTATAATGTGGAATCCTCATGTATATTAATTTTTTTCTTGCTCTCTCCAGGTTTCATTGCTTCAGACATGACATCAAGACACTCCAGTACCCAGCTGTGGTTAATTACACATTATCATGAAATGGGATCATTGTACGACTATCTTCAGCTTACTACTCTGGATACAGTTAGCTGCCTTCGAATAGTGCTGTCCATAGCTAGTGGTCTTGCACATTTGCACATAGAGATATTTGGGACCCAAGGGAAACCAGCCATTGCCCATCGAGATTTAAAGAGCAAAAATATTCTGGTTAAGAAGAATGGACAGTGTTGCATAGCAGATTTGGGTAAATTTCTAAAAATATTTTTTTCCTTACCAGTTTTATTTTTGTTTCAATGGTTAGGTGAGTTGCATCTCTCCCCCACGACATGTTATGCAAAATTTCAAACATGCAGAAAAGTTGAACATTTACAATGAACACCTTTATACCCACCACATAGATTCTCACATTAACATTTTACTATCCTTAAGCATTATTATGTATTTATTCATCTATTCATCTCCCCATCCATCAGTCCATATCAACCTTTGATAGAGTTGAAAGTAAATTGCAGACAAAGGAATTCTTTCTTCTGATGATTTCAGCATGTACACTAGTATATCATTGACAAGAATGCATTATTTGCTTTTTCTTTTTTCAGGTAAAATTTATATACTGTGAGATATACAAATCTTAAGAGTTTTGACAAATGTTGTAAAACCCAAATCCCTGTCGAGATACAGAGTTTCCCATTACTCTTGACAGTTACCTCAGGCTCATTCAGTCAGTCCCTGCCACACCCCACCTCAGAAGTAACCAGTACTGTTGCATTTTCGTTTCACAAACCTTCACATAAAGTAGGTGCACAATAAATACTCTATAGAATTAGTTTGTCTTAAAAGTGGTCTCTAAAATCATTCTGTAACCAAGGCAAAAGAATCAAGTTAAGAAATAGGAAAATAATCCCCGAACTGATTCACTCTTTTCCCTGTTAGGATAGCTCATTCTTATGGTGTTAGAGTAGTACTCAGTGTAGCTTTAGTTGCATTATAAATAAGAGTATTTTCATTTATAGTGGCATTTTATATAAAACCATGTTCTTCCTGGATTCCTAGAATATTGGCTAAATAATTGTGCTAATGAGAATTCAGGGCCCTCTACTTGATTAAACATGGTTTATATGATATTTATATTATTGCAATTATTGTTAGCCTGATAAAGGTTTAGACAAAAATAGCTTTAGTTATGTAAATAACAAAGTTTATTTTTGTTTGTTTTTAAACATAAGGGATTTGACATGTTAGGAAAATGTATTTCCTTTGAATCCCTTTAAAGTCTTTGCTTTTACATTGAGAAATTACAGTGTTTCCCAAGTAGGAGAAGAAAGATTTTAGGATAAGCATTGAAAGAGCATGGCCCTAAAGTTTTTTGCAGGCATTTTTAGTTGTGGTGTAGAGGACTTTTATGGCTTATTCCATGGCTCTTAGAGCCAGGGCGATTTGGGTTTAAATTCTGGCTTTCTCAATTACCCTGTATTTTTGTGCAAGTCTATTTATCTATTTACCTGGCCCGAGTGCTGACACTGCTTTCACTCAGTGAGACAGGGACAGTGAGGGCGAAGGCGGATGGGGTTGGGAGTTAGCCAAGAGGAACTCCAGGGCTTGACCCTGTGCCCTGTACTTCTGCGTTGTTAGAAACTTGCATAACAGTGTGATCGTGGCCGGGCGTGGTGGCTCACACCTGTAATCCCAGCACTTTGGGAGGCCGAGGCGGAAGGATCACTTGAGGTCAGGAGTTCAAGATGAGCCTGGCGAACGTGATGAAACCCCATCTCTACTAAAAATACAAAAAAAAAAAAAAAAGAAAAATAATAATAATAGCCAGGCGTGGTAGCGTGCGTCTGGAATCTCAGCTACTGGGGAGGCTGAGGCAGGAGAATTGCTTGAACCCAGGAGGCAGAGGTTGCAGTGAGCCGAGGTCACGCTATTGCACTCCAGCCTGGGCGACAGAGCGAGACTCCATCTAAAAAATATATATATATATAGTGTGCTCATATATTACTCATGTAACTAAAAAATAAGCCCACCTCACAGGATTCTGGTAAGGCCCAGAAGTATTATAAATGTCTGGTAAACAATAAGGATTCAAGTTGTAGCTTCTGTTATAATCCAGTGGTCTGGGGAGGGTGGACAAATTGAGGTGGCTCTTGGTTTTGGTTTATGGGACTTGGTAGGGAAGGAGTTGAGGGGAACTTTGCAGTAAGTCCAGCTAATTAATTCTTCAACTACATTTCTTTTGGCTTGTAACCTTCCAATTAGATGTATGGGTTTGTATAAAAATCTGTTAAGGCGTTATTATTCAGGATATGGTAAACAATGCAGTACAGGAAACAACTCTTATAAGACAATAATTTGTATATAACTTATCAGTATATACCTAGCAATTAAGGATCACGTATTAGAAATAGTGTTCTATGATTAATCCTGCAAAAAGATCAGTATTATATTGATTAATTGATTGAAAGAGGATCTTATTCTGTTGCCCAGGCTGATCATAGGTCACTGCAGCCTCAATCTACTGGGCTTAAGCAATCTTCCTGCCTCAGTGTTCCAAAACAGCTGGGACTACAGGTGTGTACCACCACACCTGGCTAACTTTTTTTTGTTCTTAGTAGAAATGAGGTCTCACTATGTTGCTCAGGCTGATCTTGAACACCTGAGCTCAAGTGACAATCCCATCTCGGCCTCCCAAAATGTTGAGATTACAGATGTGAGCCACTGTGCCTCGTCTGTTTTTCTTTTTATTATTAAAAAATTCAAATGTTATAATGATCACTTAAATCCCGAACACCTAGATTCAAGAATTGTTAAAACTTTGCGATGTTTGCTTTATCAATCTGTGACCGTGTGTATATTTTTGCCAATCCATTTGAAAATAAAGTGTTACAGGCATCACAACACTTTACCCCTCAATACTTCAAAATTCATCCCTTGAAAATACTTAAAAATGCATCTTCTTCATAATCAGTTTTTCATATCTACAGATTATTGATAATTCTCTAGTATCATTTTATATTCATTTTCAGATGTTTTCAGTTTTTTCAAAGAGGAACTCAGCCAAAGTTTACAAATTGCATCTGGTTGTTTTGTCATCTTTAGTGTAAAAATTACTTATTACTAAGAACAAATCACCTGTAAAATTTAGCATCTTAAAACAACACAGATTTGACTTAGCAGTGTGGTTCTGGCTCAGGGTCTCGTGGAGGTTGCAGTCATCTGAACGCTCAACCAGAGCTGGAGTTTCCAACTCTGTGAGGACACACTTAAAGCCATGATTGGCGGCAGGTCTCAGCTCCTTGCAGGGGGACCTCTCCACAGGGTTGCTTGAGTGTCTTTATAACATGGTGCATGGTGAGCTGAGAGGGACAAACAGGAAGCCTTTTATAATTTTATAACATCTGTTATATCCTAACTGTGAAGATACCCACTGTCACTTATGCCATAGTCTATTCAATAGTCCAGCATACACTCAAGGGATGGGGAATTATGCCTCACCTGGAGATCCTAGCAGTGGTGGCTTTAAAATATGTCCACAAGTTCTTTGAAGCTTCTCCCATCTTCAGAATATCTCCATGTTCTGTTTAACCTGCACCTTTTAAATATTCTGATATTTTGACTGTTTGGTTCTGCAAATGGTGGAGGGGCATACAGTAGTCCCCTCTTTTCCCTGAGAAATACCTTCCAATACTCCCAGTGGATTCCTGAAACTCAGGATAGTACCAGATTCTATATATACTATGTTTTTTCCTATTACATACCTATTATAGTTTAATTTATAAATTAGCTACAGTAAAAGATGAACATTAATAACAATAAAATGGAACAATGATAGCAGTATGCTATAATAAAATTTATATGAATATGGTATCTCTCTCAAAATACTTAATTGTACTGTACTCACCTATTTTTGGACTGTAGTTGACTGTGGGTAACTGAAGGATAAGTGGGGGGACTATTGCATAGGATTTGGGAAATGTTCACAGTGTCCATAGAATCTTGGGGTTGATTATAAAAATAGGTGAAAGAGGAACCTGTCTGTTTTAGTGTAATGCAGTTGCCAGTATCTTTGCTAATTATTAAGGATGAGATAAGGTGTGCTAGCTCCCTGATGTTATATGAAATTGTCATCCCCCACATTCAAAGCCGTGGAGTGGAAGGTGAAGCATTCTCTGTAGACGGCTTGAGAGATCAACAAGGGATATTTGCATTGCAGTGGTTTACAGGGACTGCTTGCTCCAATTTGGCACTTTTCATTACAACAAATGTTATAGGAATCATTTTCAGTCAGTCTGCATATGCGTCAGTAACATAAAATCATCCACAAATAAAGCATGCATGTATGTGTCTCCCCACTGGCCAGTGAAGAAAGCCCGTCTCCCTCATTGACTGAGGAATTCTGGAATGAGTCATGGTTTAAGAAAGCATTTGAAAGTCATTTAACCTGAGAGTTGTGCTTTCAATTGAGGTCCAGTTAAATGCTGTCTGTTTCCATGATTCTAGAGAAAGGCCTGTGGGTTTGGTCAGCATTACTGCTCAGATAAGCAGCTCTTCCTTTAGGAATAAAGCAGTGCTTATAGCAATCTGCCCTTTATGTAGTGATAAATTACTTTAAATGCTCGATCTCACACTGTTGGAAATTTGTGTTTGGAGACTAGTGAGAGCAGTGGTGGAGCTTGAGAGCTTAATTTGCTTCTTGTTAAGCCACTTAGAGGTTCACATTTAACATGTGAGCCTGTTTTCCTGTGGACTTCAAACACAGGCCACATTGGTTTAGTGCATTGGTCTACCATTTACCCAAAACTTTTTGTCTCTTTGAGGTTCATATATTAACCTGATAACCTCAGAATGTTTCTGACATTTAGTCCCTTTTCTGCTCTCACCCCAGAAATAATCACAAAGGGCATTCTAGGGATCATTCTGAGTGTATTGCAACAGTGACCCTGGATCCACAAGAGGGCACTTTTGATTGGGGTTGGTTTAAAATCCTTCAGCAGCCTCTTATGAGAAAGGAAGTGGGTTGATTACATTGTTATCTTCTTCCTTTCAGGCCTGGCAGTCATGCATTCCCAGAGCACCAATCAGCTTGATGTGGGGAACAATCCCCGTGTGGGCACCAAGCGCTACATGGCCCCCGAAGTTCTAGATGAAACCATCCAGGTGGATTGTTTCGATTCTTATAAAAGGGTCGATATTTGGGCCTTTGGACTTGTTTTGTGGGAAGTGGCCAGGCGGATGGTGAGCAATGGTAGGTATCTAATCTAATATAATATTGTCTTAATCCAAGTTCTCTTGATCCAGCTACCTTTAAAAGGGCTGAAGGGACTATTGAAATTCACATTGTTCTTTGAATCGTACGTGTCGAGTTATAGGCATTCATATTTGATTTATGGCTGGTAGATGGAGTGTAATGGCTTTTATGTTTGAAATATACCACAGTAAGTGATGGTTGAAAACCAGTATTTCTGGAAGAGACCAGCCATTCCTTGGTTTTTCTTTGGATTTGTTCCAGATTTCTTTTCTTTTAAATTTTTAAAATTGATACATAATACTTGCGTTTATGGGGTACATGTGATATTTTGATAAATGTATGTAGTATGTAGTGCTCAAATCAGGACATTTAGGCTGTACATCACCCTGAACTTTTATCTTTGTGTTGGGAACATTTCAAATAGTCTCTTCTAGCTATTTTGAAATACATAGTATATTATTGTCAACTATAGTCATGCTACTGTGCTATTGAACATTAGAACCTATTTTTTCCATCCAGCTCTTATGTTTATAGCCATTAACCAACATCTCTTCATCCCACTGCCATCCTCACCCCTATTCCCCAACCTTCTCAGCTTCTGGTAACTATCATTCTACTCTCTACCACCATGAGATCAACTTTTTTAGCTGCCACATATGAGTGATAACTGGCTGTATTTATCTTTCTAGATAAAAGATTATGTCATCTGCAAAGAGGGACAATTTGACTTCCCTTTTTCCACATTGAATGTATTTTATTTCTTTGTCTTGCTTGATTGCTCTGCCTAGGACTTCTAGTACTATTTTGAATAAGAATGGTGAAAGTAGGCATTCTTGTCTTTGTTCCAGTTCTTAGAGAAAAGGCTTTCAGCTTTTCCCCATTCAGTATAAATTTACCTGTGAGTTTGTTGCATATGGCCTTTATTATGTTGAAGTATGTATATTCCTTCTGTACCTGCTTTGTTGAGAGTTTATATCATGAAGGGATGTTGAATAGACACAGAACTTTTTCTGCATATATTGAGATGATCATGAGGTTTTTGTCTTTGATTCTGTTGATGTGATGTATCACATTAATTAATTTGCATATGTTGAACCTTCCTTGCATCCCAAGAATAAATCCCACTTAATCATGATGTGTTATCTTTTTTATGTGTTGTTGGATTCAGTTTGCTTGTATTGTGTTTAAGATTTTTGCATCTGTGTTCATTAAGGATATTGGCCTGTAGTTTTCTTTTTTTGTTGTGGTTTCCTTGTCTCGTTTGGTATCAGGGTGATTCTGGACTCAGAATGAGTTAGGGACAATTCAGTCCTCTTCAATTTTTTGGAATAGTTCGAGAAGAATTGCTGTTAGTTCTATTTAAGTTTGGAAGAATTCAGCAGTAAAGCCATCCAATCCTGAGGTTTTCTTTGTGGGGATACTTTTTATTACTGACTCCATCTTGTTATTCATGGTCTGTTCAGATTTTAAATTTTCTTTTGGTTCCATCTTGGTAGATTATATCCATTTCCTCTAGGTTTTCCAATTTGTTTGTAATAATCTCTGATGACTTTTGTATTCTTGTGGTATCAGCTATAATGTCTTTTTTTTTGTTTCTGATTTTATTTATTTGAGTCTTCTCTCCTTGTTTCTTGGTTAGTGTAGTTAACAGTTTATCAGTTTTGTTTACCTTTCCAACAAACTAACTTTTTATTTCATTAATCCTTTGTATGATTACTTTTTGGTCTCTATTTTGTTTAGTTTTGCTATGACCTTTCTTATTCTATTAATTTTGGGTTTGGTTTGTTCTTGCTTTTCTAGTTCCTTGAGGCCCATCTTTAGATTCTTTATTTGGAATCTTTCAGCTTTTCTGATGTAGGTATTTATTGTTACAGACTTCCCTGTTACCAATTCTTTTGTTGTATCCGATTGAGTTTGGTATGTTATGTTTCCATTTTTATTTGTTTCAAAAATTTTTTTTATTTCCTTCTTAATTTCTTCATTGACCCAGTGGTTGTTCAGGAGTGTGTTTTTGAATTTCCATGTGTTTGTACAGTTTCCAGAGTTTCTCTTGTTATTGATTTCTAGTTTTATTCCATTTGTTGAGACTTGTTTTGTGGCCTAACATGTGGTCTATTCATGTGCTGATGAGAATAATGTGTAGTCTGTAGCTGTTGGATAAAATGTTCTGTAAATGCCTGTTAGGTCCATTTGGTCTAAAGTACATTTTAAATCCAGTGTTTCTTGGATTTTCTGTCTAGATGATCTGTTCAGTGCTAAGAGTAGGATGTTGAAGTCCCCAGCTGTTATTGTGTTGGAGTCTATTTGTCTCTTTAGGTTTAATAATATTTGCTTTGTATAAAAATGCTCCAGTGTTGGGTGCATATATATCTAGAATCATGATATTCTCTCTCCCTTTATCATTATACAGTTGACCTTGCACATCACAGGTGTGAACTGCATGATTTTTTCAACCACACATGAACAACAACAACAACAAAAATACAGTATTTGTGGGATGCAAAACAGTATATAGAGGGCCTACTTTTTGTATCTGTGGGTTTCACAGGACGAACTGTGGTATTGAGTATATATGTATTTTGGTTTAGACTGGGGTCCTGGAACCAATCTTCCATGTATACTGAGGGACCACAGTATACTGACCTTTTGTGGTCTCTTTGTACAGTTTTTGGCTTAATGTCTGTTTTATCTGATAGAAGTATAGCTACCTCTGTTTGCTTTTGGTTTTCATTTGCATGGAATATCTTTTTTTATCCCTTCACTTTCAGTCTGTATGTGCCTTTACAAGTGAGGTGGGTTTCTTGAAGACATCATGTAGTTGGGTCTTGTTTTTAATCTATTTAACCAAGTCTATATTTTTTAATTGGGGGGATTTAATCTGTTTACATTCAAAAGTATTATTTATAGGTGAGGACTTATTTCTGCCTTTTTATTAATTGTGTTCTGGTTGTTTTGAATATCCTTCATTTCTTCTCCTTTTACTGTTTGTTTTTGTGTGTGTGTGTTTGTATATTTTCTCCTTAAATTTGAATTTTTTCTCCTTCTCATTTTTGTGTCTGCTCTACCAGTGTTTTATGCTTTCATGTCTTTTTGTGATGGCATATATCACCCAGATATAGCATTTCCTTATGTGTTTCTTGTAGGGCCAGTCTAGTGATGATAAATTCCCTCAGTTTTTGTTTATCTGGGAAATACCTTATTTTTCCTTCGTTTGGAAAGGATAGCTTTGTGTTGAGTGTAGTATTCTTGGCTGACAGTTTTGTTTTCTCTTTCAACATTTGAATATGTCATCCCATTCTCTCTTGGCCCGTGAGATTACCACTGAGAAATCCACTGTTAGTTTGATGGAAGTCTTTTATATATGACTTGATGATGCTTTTCTATTGCTGTTTTTAGAATTTTCTCTTTGTCATTGACTTTACAAGTTTGACTATTATGTGCCTTGGACAATACCATTTTGGGCTGAATCTTTTTGGGGATCTTTGAGCTTCCTATATGTGGATGTCTATTTATCTCTTGAAAGATGTGGGAAATTTCAGCTTTTTTGGGGGGATAGGGATAAGTTTTCTATGCCTTTGCCCATTTATTTTCCTTCTGGAAACCCCAAAATTTGAATATTTGGTTGTATATTGATGTCCCATATATCACGTAGGCTTTGTTCATTCCTTTTTGGTTGAGTGTTTGTTTGACTGGTTATTTCAAAAGACATGTTTTCAAGTTCAGAAGTCTTTCTTCTGCTTGATTTAGTCTCCGGATTGCATTTTTAAATTTCCATTCAGGTTGCTGTGAATGCCATTAATTCATTATTTTTTATGGGTTAGTAGTATTCTATTATATATATATATATATATCTCAAATATATATATATATCTCAAATATATATATATCTCAAATATATATATAAATATATATAAAAAATACGTGTAGATAGATAGATAGCTCACAATTTCTTATCCACTTGTTGATTCATGGGCATTTGGGCTAGTTCCATATTTTTGCAGTTGCAAACTGTGCTGCTGTAAATGTGTGTACAAGTATCTTCTTCATATAGTGACTTCTTTTCCTCTGGGTACTCAGTAGTGGAATTGCTGAATCAAATTGTAGTTCTACTTTTAGTTCTTATGGAATCTCCACAGTGTTTTCCACAGTGGTTGTGCTAGTTTACATTCCCACTAGCAGTGTAGAAGTGTTTCCTTTGTGCCGCATCCACGCCAACATCTGTTATTTTTTGATTTTTTGATTATGGCGATTCTCGCGCAAGTAAGTTGGTATTACATTGTGGTTTTGATTTGCATTTCCCTGATCATTAGAGATGTTGAGTATTTTAAAAATATGTTTGTTGACCATTTGTATATCTTCTTTTGAGAATTGTCTATTCATGTCCTTAGCCCACTTTTTGATGAAGTTGTTTTTTTCTTGCTAATTTGCTTGAGTCCCTTGTAGATTCTGAATAATATTCCTTTGTCGGATGTATAGATTGTGAAGATTTTCTCCCACTTGGTGGGGTGTCAGTTTACCCTGCTGACTGTTCCTTTTGCTGTGCAGAAGCTCTTTAATTAAGTCCCACCTATTTATCTTCGTTTTTATTGCTTTTGCTTCTGGGTTCTTGGTCATGAAGTCTTTTCCTAAGCCAATGTCTAAAGGGTTTTTCCAGTGTTATCTTCTAGAATGTTTATGTTTCAGATCTTAGATTTAAGTCCTTGATCCATCTTAAGTTGATTTTTATATAAGGTGAAGGATGAGGATCCAGTTTCATTCTCCTACATGTGGCTTGCCAGTTATCCCAGCACCATTTGTTGAATAGGACATCCTTCCCCACTTTATGTTTTTTTTTTGCTGTGTCAAAGATCAGTTGGCTGTTAAGTATTTGGGTTTATTTCTGGGTTCTCTATTCTGTTCCATTGGTCTATGTGCCTATTTTTATACCAGTACCATGCTGTTTTGGTGACTATGGCCTTACAGTATAGTTTGAAGTCGGGTAATGTATTATTTCCAGATTTTTTCCTTTTGCTCAGTCTTGCTTTGGCTATGCGGGCTCTTTTTTGGTTCCATATACATTTTAGGATTGCTTTTTCTAGTTCTGTGAAGAATGACGGTGGTATTTTTATGGGAATTTCATTGAATTTGTAGACTGCTTTTGGCATTATGGTCACTTTCACAATATTGATTCTACCTATCCATGAGCATGGGATATGTTTCCATCCATTTGTGTCATCTGTGATTTCTTTCAGCAGTGTCTTGTAGTTTTCCTTGTAGAGATCTTCTGCTTCCTTGGTTAGATATATTCCTAAGTATTGTATTGTATGGTATGGCATGGTATGGTATGGTATGGTATGGTATTATTTGCAGCTGTTGTAAAAGGGATTGAGTTCTTGATTTGATTCTCAGCTTGGTTGCTGTTGGTGTATAGCAGAACTATTGATCTGTGTACATTAATTTTGCACCCAGAAACTTTGGTAAGTTCTTTTATCAGTTATAGGAGCTTTTTGGAGGAGTCTTTAGGGTTTTCTAGGTATACGGTTATATCATCAGCAAACAGCGACAGTTAGACCTCCTCTTTACCAATTTGCATGCCTTTTATTTCTCTGTCTTGTCTGATTGGTCTGGCTAGGACTTCCAGTATTATGTTGAATAGAAGTGGTGAGAGTGGACATCCTTATCTTGTTACAATTCTCAGAGGGAATGCTTTCAACTTTTTCCCTGTTCAGTATAATGTTGGCTGTAGGTTTGTCATAGATGACTTTTATTACATTGAGGTATGTCCCTTGTATGCCAATTTTGCTAAGGGTTTTAATCATAAAGGGATGCTGGATTTTATCAAATGCTTTTTCTGCATCTGTTGAGATGATCATGTGATTTTTGTTTTTATATCTGTTTATGTGGTGTATGACATTTATTGACTTGCATGTGCTAAACCATCCCTGCATCCCTGGTATGAAACCCACTTGATCATGGTGGATTATTTTTTTGATATGGTGTGGGACTTGGTTAGCTAGTGTTTTATTAAGGATGTTTGCATCTATGTTCATCACGGATATTGGTCTGTACTTTTCTTTTTTTGTTATGTTCTTTCCTGGTTTTGGTATTAGGGTGATACTGGCTTTATAGAATGATTTAGGGAAGATTCCCTCTTTCTCTATCTTGCAGAATATTGTCAGTAAGATTGGTACCAATTCTTCTTTGAATGTCTGATAGAATTCGGCTGTGAATTCATCTGGTCCTGGACTTTTTTTTCATTGGTAATTTTTTAAATTACCATTTCAGTCTTGCTGCTTGTTATTGGTTTGTTCAGAGTTTCTAATTCTTCCTAGTTTAAGCTAGGAGGGTTGTATATTTCCAGGAATTTCTCTATCTCCTCTAGGTTTTCTAGTTTATGCACGTTAAGGTATTCATAGTAGCCTTGAATGATCTTTTGTATTTCTGTGGTGTTGGTTGTAATATTTCCCATTTCGTTTCTAATTGAGCTTATTTAGATCTTCTCTCTTCTTTTCTTGGTTAATCTTGCTAATGGCCTATCACTTTTATTTATCTTTTCAGAGAACCAGCTTTGTGTTTCATTTATCTTTTGTATTTTTTGTTTCGATTTCATTTAGTTCTGCTCTGATCTTGGTTATTTCTTTTCTTCTGCTGGGTATGAGTTTGGTTTGTTCTTGTTTCTCTAGTTCCTTGAGGTGTGGCCTTAGATTGCCTGTTTGTGCTCTTTCAGATGTTTTGATGTATGCATTTTAAGGCTATGAACTTTCCTCTTAGCACTACCTTTGCTGTATTCCAGAGGTTTTGTTAGGTTGTGTCACTATTATCATTCAGTTCAAAGAAATGTTTAATTTCCATCTTGATTTCATTGTTGACCCAGTGATCATTTAGGAGCAGGGGATTTAATTTCCATCTATTTGCATGGTTTTGAAGGTTCCTTTTGGAGTTGATATCCAATTTTATTTCACTGTGGTCTGAGAGAATACTTGATGTAATTTCAGTTTTCTTAAGTTTATTGAGACTTGTTTTGTGGCCTATCATATGGTCTATCTTGGAGAAAGTTCCCTGCGTTGATAAATAGAATGTATATTCTGTGGTTGTTCAGTAGAATGTTCTGTAAATATCTGTTAAGTCCATTTGTTCTAGGGTATAGTTTAAATCCATTGTTTCTTTCTTGTCTTTCTGTCTTGACCTATCTAGTGCTATCAGAGGAGTATTGAAGTCCCCCATTATTATTGTGTTGCTCTCTATCTCATTTCTTAGGTCTAGTAATAATTGTTTTATAAATTTACTAGCTCCAGTGTTAGGTGCATATATATTTAGGATTGTGATAGTTTCCTGCTGGACAAGGCTTTTTTTTTTGAGATGGAGTCTCGCTCTGTCACCCAGGCTGGAGTGCAGTGGTGCAATCTTTACTCACTGCAACCTCCACCTCCCAGATTCAAACGATTCTCCTGCCTCTGCCTCCTGAGTAGCTGGGATTACAGGCACCCACCACCACACCTGGCTAATTTTTGTATTTTTAGGAGAAACAGGGTTTCACCATTTTGGCCAGGCTGGTCTCAAACTCCTGACCTTGTGATCTGCCCGCCTCGGCCTCCCAAAGTGTTGGGATTACAGGCGTGAACCACCACACCCGGCTGTCAAGGCCTTTTATCTTTATTTAGTGTTCCTCTTGTCTTTTTTAAATGATGTTGCTTTAAAGTTTGTTTTGTCTGATATAAGAATAGCTACCTCTGCTTGCTATTGGTGTCCATTTGCATGGAATATCTTTTCAACCCCTTTACCTTAAGTTTATTTGAGTCCTTATGTGTTAGGTGAGTCTCTTGAAGGCAGCAGATAGTTGCTTGGTGAATTCTTATCTATTTTGCAATTCTGTATCTTTTCAGTGGAGCATTTAGGCCATTTACATTCAACGTTGGTATTGAGATATGAGATGCTATTCCTATTCATCATGCTATCTGTTGCCTGAATACCTTGGTTTTTTCAAAATGTATTTATGGTATTTTTTTGTTTTATAGGTCCTGTGAGATTCATGCTTTAAAGAGGTTCCGTTTTGATATGTTTCCAGGATTTGTTTCAAGATTTAGAGCTCCTTTTAGCAGTTCTTGTTAGTACTGGCTTGGTAGTGGCGAATTCTGTTAGCATTTGTTTATCTGAAAAAGACCGAATCTTTCCTTCATTTATCAATCTTAGTTTCAAGGGATACAAAATTCTTGGCTCATAATTGTTTTGTTTAAGGAGGCTGAAGATAGGGCCCCAATCCCTTCTAGCTTGTGGGGTCTCTGCTGAGAAATCTGCTGTTAATCTGATAGGTCTTGAATCATTTTTTGGATTTCCTTAAGTTGGACTTCACCTTTCTCTGGTGCCTCCTTGATTAGCTTAATAATCGACCTTCTGAATTCTTTTTCTGGCAATTCAGGAATTTCTTCTTCTTGGTTTGGATCCAGTGCTGGTGAGCTAGTGTGATTTTTGTAGGTTGTTAAAGAACCTTGTTTTGTCATATTACTAGAATTGTTTTTCTGATTCCTTCTCATTTGGATAGGCTATGTCAGAGGGAAGGTCTGGGGCTCAAGGCTGCTGTTCAGATTCTTTTGTCCCACAGGGTGCTCTCTTTATGTAGTAGTACTCTTCCCCTTTTCCTAGGGATGTGGCTTTCTGAGAGCCAAACTGTAGTGATTATTATTTCTCTTCTGGATCTAGCCACCCACACAGGGCTACCAGTATCCAGGTTGTATTGGGGGGTGTCTGCACAGAGTCCTGTGATGTGAACTGTCTTCAGGTCTCTCAGCCATGGATACCGGCACCTGCTCTGGTGGATATGGCAGGGGAGTGAAATGGACTCTGTGAAGGTCTTTAGTTGTAGTTGTTTGATGTGCTAGTTTTGTGCAGGTTGGCTTCCTGCCAGGAGGTGGCGCTTTCAAGAGAGCATTAGCTGTGGTAGTATAGGGGAGGATCAGGTGGTGGGCAGGGCCATAGAACTCCCAAGAGAATATGACCTTTATCTTCAGCTACCAGGATGAGTAGAGAAAGACCATCAGGTAGGGGCAGGGTTAGGCGTGACAGAGCTCAGACTCTCCTTGGGTGGGGCTTGCTGTGGCTGCTGTGGGGAATGGGGTTGTGGTTTCCATGTCAATGGAGTTATGTTCCCAGCATTATGGCTGCCTCTGCTGTGTCATGCATGTTGTCAGGGAAGTAGGGGAAAGCCAGCAGTTATAGGCCTTACCCAGTTCCCACACAACCCAAAAGGCCTGTCTCACTCCCACTATGCTCCCCACCCCCTCAACAGCACCAAGTTTGTTTCCAGGCAGTGGGCCAGCAGGGCTGAGAATTGCTCCAGGCTACCAGCTTCCCGGCTGAGAAAGCAAGCAGGGCTTGCACGCCTTCCCACCTTTCGAGTCTGCACACCGGATTCCTGCCCTCCCCTGAGTTCGGGCAAGGAAACTTTGCATTCGGTTAGAATTTTTACACAGTTCAGCTGGAGGTTTCCATCTCCCCGTGGTCTTTTCCCAGTTCCTCCGGCAGCCCTTCCCAAGGACCGCTGTAAGACAAGTCAGAAATGGCTTCCCCAGGGACCAAGAGAGCCCATAGGGCATTTCCTGCTGCTTCCTGTGCCCCTGTATTTCATTCAGCTCTCTAAATTGTCTCAGCTCCAGGTAAGGTCAAATCCTTCTTCCATAATCTGGACCTTCAGGTTCCCCAGTGAGGGTGTGTGTTTGGGGGTGGACAGTCAGTCCTCCTTTCCCACTTTCACAGTTTGGGCACTCAGAGTATTTGGGCTGTCTCCCAGGTCCTGCAGGAGCAGTCCACTTCCTTCAAAGGGTCCGTTGATTCTTTCAGCTTTCCTGGTATATTCCTGGAGTAGTTATTGGAGCAAAGGTTTATGGTGCGAGTCTCCACACATTGCTCTGTCCATCTAAGTGGGAGCTGCAATTTAGTCATGCCTCCTATCTGCCATCTTTTCCCCAACCTCTGTTTGATTTTTTTTTTTTAATGATACCTATTTCTTTGTTTAATTTGCCACAGATCGTGAATTGTTTTTCCAATTTATTTGTGTATTTTTAACCTGTGTTCTCTTATATCTCACTGAGCTTCTTTAATATTATTTTGAATTTGTTTTCGGGCATTTTACCTATTTTTTCTTCATTGGAATCTGTTGCTGGAGACTTATTGTGTTCCTTTACTGTGTCATGTTTCCTTGTTTTTTTTCATGTTCTTTGTGTCTCTACATTGATATCAGCACATCTAGTATAACCTTTGTTTCTCCCAATTTTATGGTTTGGTTTTTGTAGGGAAAGACTGTCTCCTATATTGGGTTGGTAGGGCGCTTTGGTTTTGATTCTGGGTGGGTTCACTAGTGTAGTATCCATATGATTACTTCAGCTGTAATTGGCATCAGTGGTGTCTGTGAGTCCTTTTTGGTTTAGGCTGAAATTAACGGAGGCTGTGGTGAGGGTTTTCTTGGGATAGGGATGCCAGGAAGACTGGTCCTTGGGCACAAGTGGCTGTGGCGGCAAGCCAGGCATGCTGGTCCTCTGCTCCTGGATAGCATATGTGAGCACCAATGGAATCGAATGCAATGGACTCATCCTTGTGTCTCCAGGCATCTTGCTCAAGGGCCAGCAATGGCAGCGGTGGTAGACAGGCTGGTCATCAGGCTTCTGGGTGGCTTGTGTGGCATTGATGATGACAGTAGTGGAATGGGCCAGCCATTGGGCCTCCAGGCAGCAAGCTTGGGTACCAGCCTACTGGGAAGGCCAGTCCTCAGGTCCCCAGGAGGCATGCTCAGGCTCCAGTGGTGACCAGCAGGGCAGGTCATTCCCTAGGCTGTCAGATGATGTGTGTGCGGGTGCTAGCAGGCTGGGCGGGCTCATCCTCAATCCCCCAGAAGGTATACACACACACCAGTGGTGGCAGCGGGCTGAGCAGACAATCCCTAGGCACCCAGATGATGCACATGGGCCCTGATAGGGGCAGCACTGGGTGGGATGAACCTGTCCTCAGGCCTCCCATTGGTGCACATGGGTGCAGGCTGTGGTGGGTGGAGCAAGTTGATCCCTAGACCCTTCGAAATTGTGCTTAGGCACTGCAAGTGGTGACTCTTGGTGGCGGAAGCCTTTCTTCAGACCTCCAGATGGCATGCTTGGGCCCTAGAGGTGAGTGGGGCAGGCCTGTTTTCAGAGCCCACTGATCGTGCCTATAGACACCAGGGATAGTAGGTGGACTGGTCCGTATTTCATTCTTGTCTTTCTCCAGCTTCCTATTTTACCTTTCTTCCCACCCTCCTTCCTTTTTTGTTCTTCTCACAAGGGAGTTTTAACTTGAGGAGAATGATCAAGTGAATCTGAGGGTGAATTCTGCTATTTTCTAGGTATTTTGACTTGTTAAGTTTGGATTGTTGAGAAAAGTCTCAGTTTTTGCACTCAGAAGTCACTTATTTATAATGAGCAGACTGTACCTACTGAAAGAGTCAAATTTAAATGCAGGAAGCCCTGGATAGATGGCCTATGTTGATCTGTTTATAAGTAGTTTTATTAAATGGTGATGCCTTAGCAGTTAAAGAAGCACTTGTCAATCATTTTTAACCTGTGTCCCCTACAGTGTGCTCTCACCCTTGCCTTTCATGTACCCAAATCAGCCACAAATATACTGTTGAACTTTACTTTAAGTACATTGTATTCTGAAAGCACTAAGTATACTCTTTCAAATTGGGCATGCCCCAACTACCCACAAAGTGGTTTTTATAGCAGAATCCCTTGAATTAACTAGATGAACCTCTTCATATCTTCACAACTGAAAATCTTATTTCACAGAGCATGTGTCTGAAACTATTCCAGGAAAACAGAAGAAAATGCCATATATTTAGATTAATGTTCATTTCCAAAAGATGCTTTACATTTTAGCCTCCTGTGACCCATTGGAGTCCTGGATTAGAAGAAATAATGCATGAAGTCTCTAATAGCTGTTTTCCATTCCACATTCCACTGATGTTTTCTCCTAAGGATTGAGGTTTGTGGGCAATCATAATTTTCATGAATAGCACAGCCAGAGATGAGGGCTTTCTGTGAGGTAGTGGAATTGGGGTCATTTATATAGTTTTAGTGTACAATAATTAAAATTGGCATGCCTTTAGGTGTTTTTTTTTCCTAATAGCAGAGTGGATCTGCTTTGAACAAACCGTCTGAGGGTATCAAAGTAGGTGTTCAGATTAAACATACATGGATTGTAAATTGACAGTTCTTTTTAAAGTTTTTTTTTTTTTAATGGAATCATGAACGTTTTCTTGGTAATTGTTTCTCAACCACTGGGAGCTGCTGCCTTGCAGTTTCTGCCCTTGATGCCCCTTGAGAATTGTTTGCAACAGAGAAATTGTTTTGCAGATTTATAAAGTTCTGAACTTTGCCTGAAATTGCACGTCAGCTTCATTTCCTCACCCCCTCCCCAATCATTCTTAAACACCTTAGAACTGAAAATTTTAATTCTGATTAGTTTATCTTAACAAACAATTTAGAGAAGGATTGGTGTCCAAATAAACTGTATGATGTGGAACTTGCCCCAAATGAAGAGGAAGTTGGCATTCCATAGCTAGACAGTAGCATTTCCAGCTGTGGGGGTGCCAGAGCTGAGCCAAGCAGGCCTGCTCAGCAGAGACTTGGGATTCAGGCTTTGTAAGAACTCGTGTTGCAAACCCGCTCCCTGTGTTGCAGGCATAAACCCAAGTGGCTTTTAAAGATCAGCTGTGGTTAATAGTAGTCAGTTGGAAGTCAAGAGTCATCAGTTTAAAATTTAGCTCAACAAATGGTGGCTTGCTTGGTAGTGCCTGTGTTTAACATTATTTTTGGAAGAAAAAGAAAAAAAGGAAGGTAGAGGAAGGGAGAATGTTTTGATTGTTTTCTAATTTATTGATCTCTCCCTTGCATCATCACCAAGACTGTTAACTGGTTCCCAGAATGTTGTGGGTTGAGCTTCTGTGCTGTAATGTGGTTTGATTTTTTTAGAGGGGAGATAAGGGTATCTCCTGTCTCATTTAAAATCAGCCACTGTCCTTTGGCAATGACTAATTTGATATTTTCTCTTTTTGTTCTCTGTTCCCTCTTCTATGAACGTTCACGTGTGTATACACACAATGTACACCCCCCCCCACACACAAATCAGTTTATCTAAACTTAAACCTGAAAGTATTCAATGCTGCTTGCAAACCTGTTTTACTACTGTTAATCTTTTAATTATTACTCTCCCAAAACAGAAAAAAAATGAGTAGGAGAAATTGTGCCTTCAAATTTTAACATTCACATCTTTTTCTACTTCTGTATGCACCCATTTTTAAAACTTAGCTGTAATCATATATAGATATAATTCCGTATCATCTTTTTTATTCGTATTTTTTTTAATCTTGCTTAATAGGCTGTTTTTATTTTAAATGGTCACATGACATCTTATTAGCTTAACCATTTCCATATTGTTAGATATCCTGTTTCCACCATTTGGGGCCTATTGTAGACATTTTTGTGCATATGATGATTTCGTTCAGGGAAATGATTCTTAATCTGAAAATAAGTAGACTTAATAGGTCAAAGAATGTGGATGTTTTTATGGCTTGACACATATTGCCAAGTTGCTTTTCATAAAAGCTGTACTAATTTACAATATCCCCCATACCCTAGGGTGTGATGTGCCTATTTCATTTTCTACCAGCTTTAGGAACCGTCATTAAAAGAATATATATTTTTGAAATTATTGCATATAAAATGTATCTCATTTAAATATATGAATATCTTCTGTGAGGAAGGTCATTATAATGATACATCCTTTGAGTTTCTGAATGCATTATAAAAATTGATGACCAGATAGTTCTCTTGGAGTAATATGATCCTCAAGTGAACCATGAGCATAAAAATATGTTGCATTTTATATTTTTTATTGGAATTTTACATTTATTTGCTACTAATAATAAACCTCATGCTGTTTCTTTACAGGAAATGAGAGTTAAGTCCATTTTTGCATCTGAACATTTCTCAATAGTGTCCTTTGGAATTTACTTTTGGTGTTTAATTTGACATTGAATTTGGAATTGGTAGGAAAGAAAACAGTTTTCTTACCTTCCCTGTGTGAATTTTCCATATGAACTTAAGGCAGGGATTCACTCGGATCAATAGTTTTTAAACTGGAATGTGCATCACAGTCACCTAGAGTACTGAAGACACAGATTCCCGGGGCCCAGCCCCAGCATTTCTGATTTAGTAGTTCTAGGGTAAGAATATGTGATGCCGAGGCTCCCAGCCAAATACACACGAGAGTTTTTGAAAAAAGACGGTGTACCCAGATTGAATAGACAAACACCAATTTGGTTGGATACATTAGCATGATGTGCTTCTGTCTTCCTTGCTGTGGTTCTCCTAGGGCCATTGCACTGCATACAGAAGTCTGTGTGAAGAGTGCCCTCCGGAGCTGTGTGGGGTTTTGTGCTGGGTCTGTGGGAGGCAGTGAAGTGGAATCACTAACATTCCAGAGTCTGACGTCATACTCTCTGACTCGATGACTTACATCAGTTTTGTTATTTAAAAAAAATATATATATCTACTTTAAAGGGTTATGGTGATTAAATGAGATCGTATACGTAAAGCATCTCATGTGTGTCTGGCCTATAGAAAGTGCTTTGGTATGGTTTCCTTTCCACGGAAAATGGGTGATGAAGGCCACCCAGGAGCTTGCAGATCACAGTGGCCGTCTTCTGCCTCTTGTTTTGCTACCTCTTGGCCCTAGTACATTTGTTTCCCCTCTTCACTGCCCACAGGAAGGCTCTGTGGACATACTCTTGTTTCACTATTACTGGCTTTGATTATTTTGTGATGGAGTCCAGGGTTAAAATGTGTCAAAAACCATTTGTATCTTGTAGAAAAATCCTTGCTGACCAAGTTGTGCCTCTTATGGGGTGGGGACTAGGACATACTTGTTAGAATAAGCTTATATTTGGTGCACTTACTTTGAAAAAAGAACCTCTTCTAATGAATCTTTGAGTCAGCCAGGGAGCTGCTTGTGCTTCTGCTCCTAAGTGCAATGGGGCTTGTGTATGGAAACCATGACAACTCCTATTTTTGTCAGCAACTCAACATCCAACATGTTTTATGACGTTAATTACCTACTTTTGTGTGTATTAAGGTTTGCATAAGAGGATAAATCATATTAGGGCCAATTTTTTGTATTCATTAATTTCAGTTTTTTTGTTGTTTTAACATTTAGGACAATGACTGGGGGCAGGAATATGGAGGTGGGGTGGGAGGGAAGAATTATTTTCCCCCTGACTTCCTGGAATTTCATGTCCCTGATTTAGAGATCCAGAACAGAGGAGAGTAGTCAACTAACCTCATGACAAAATAAGTTGAAGGCTGCAAAACTTTGTTGGCTGCTGTTTACTGACTAGTAGTCTCTTTTCCTTGACACACCTCTAAAAGCAGTCTTTCACCAAGACAAATATCTGTATCCTAAACCTTATAACAGCCACAACATTCAGTGAATGATACATTTTTCTGAAGAAGCCTTTCTTCATAGCTACCAAATGTTTGGAACTCTTGTGGTGCTCCTCTCTTTCTCGATTTTGGAGGTATGCAAGCTCTAAGGCTGTCTTGTTCATAGTTTAACCCAGGGAATAGCCATGCAGCATCTCTAGGCTTTTTGCCCTCTCCTTTGACAACTTACAGTAATATTGACACATGTTTTTAGTAGGGTCCAACTACACAGTAATCTATAAACCATTTACTTTTGCTGTGTTACATCGATGAGAATTCCAACAATAGAAATTAATTTTATAATTTTAACAGATTCCTGAGAATGCAGTTAGTTTGGACTTTGAGTAATGTACATGGCTCCGTAAGCCCATGAATTACAATGGGCTAGAGGGGCAGGACACAGCTGTCACAGCATGTACTTTACCCAGCATGGGACAAGGCTGTCTTTCCAACTCCTGCTTTCAGGAAGAAGTGCCTGCCATGAGTTACAGGAATGCCTGAGGTACTGATTCTCATAACCCTCTGGCAGTGTGGCCGGGCCAAGCAGCCAGAACTCGGGCTGTCATCCCCTCTGCCATGAACAGCCTCATCCATTTATTCATGAGTCATGTTTTATCTGTGCCATGGCATGAGAAATATCTCGAAGCCCTCTTGTGAGGTATGTTAGGTGAAGTAACCCAAATATTGAATATACCTTTTTGAATCATGTCTCACCAGGAAGAATGATGCCTTTCTGTGAACTCAGTGTTTCCCAATTCATTCATACTGCCCTCATCATTTTTTTCCATATCCAAATGCTACTTTGTGCCATCATTTACAGAATCTTTTCCTTCAAATTGGCTAACTCTTTTCAAAGTTAATTTTGTTTTGAAAGGAAATTATTATCACTGCTGGAAATGGAAAACCAGTATCACATGGCATAAAATGGAAGATAACTATGAAAATAAATATGTAACTAATGAGATGAAAAAGTTTAGTCCATGAACCACATCAAATTTTCTCACGTGCCACACCTGAAGGAAACACTGTATTCACTTATAGTGTTCTCAGATGCCAAATATGGGCCATTTTCTTTTTTTCCCCTCTCTAAAATAGCTTTACTTCTAATGCTCTGTCCTCTGAAGGATTTCAGCGCTTCTGTAGGAGTTAATTGTTAAAAATAGCTCTTTGTATGGATATACATGCCAGAGACTCTGTCCTCATTACCTGGATATCTGATGTGACTACCCAAGTTGGAGGATTATGAAGAGAGTTTGTAATGAGAAGTAGGCACACTGTGGCATGAGATGCAAGGAGAGAGAGAAATGTCTTTCATTATCCCATGGGTGGCTTGTTAGGGAGAATTCTAGAATATAAACAGAAAATTGGATTCTAGTTTAACTTTGCCATTAATTAGCTGTGAACTTGAAAAGTACTTTTTCCAATGTGGCCCTCAATTTCTTTTGAAGGAAAGGAAGGATGGAATTCTCATGGCTCTAACATCCCATCAGTTCCTCTTTCCCTTACCTTTGGATAATTCAAAGCATAGCCAGGTCCACAGTTTCTTATCTGCAACTGAGAAGTCCCCAAAACTTTGAAACTTGAAAGCTTTTTCATAACTTATTTGACAGAACACTTGACCTGAACTCATGTGATAGTCAAACGTGACCTGAATGGACGTGTGTCAGTGTATAACCTTTATTTATTCCATCTAGTGTGACTGGTCATATATTTTGCTGAAGAAATATATTTGGTCATGGGGATACTCCTTAGACTTTGCTGGGGATGTTACATAAAATATAGGGTATGCTATTACCTTTATAAAATGTAAAAAGTTCCAAATTTGGCAAATGCATCTAACCTTGAGAGTTTTGAAAAAGGATTGTGGACATATATAATCAACATTTATTTGTGTATCTAGTGTCTGTAATACACTAGGTGTTGTGTTATGCTCTGGGGAAGCACCTGGGCAAAAAATCCCCAGAATATCCGACTTAAAGGTGCTCACATTCTTGTTGAAGAGTCAAATTATTATAAATAAATAGATCAAGTCACTGTGGTTGAGGTATACAGGAAAGTGACTGAGTATGGGGGTGAGGGCACTGAACTTTGTCTAGGCCCCTGTGTTGTGGTAGCAGGATGGGACAGTCTTCTCAGAAGGTGAGAAGCATGAATTGAGTCATCTGTGGGTTGAATGAGAACATAGTTGGACAAGCTTGGGAGGATGTGAGGTGCAGGTGGGAATGAGAAATAAAACTTGACCACGATGACAGTTGGTATGCCAGACAAAAGGTAGGGCTGAAGGATCCCATAAAGGTGCCCTGTTGATGGAACACAAGTAATTCTGGTGTGGCTGATGTCCAGGTATGTGAAGGACAGTGGTGGGGAACGGACTTTGGTGGGGAGGGAGTGGGCTCCCATGGACGGCACTGATGGAATACATGCAGAGGAGGGGCACAGTGAACTCCTTTTTCAGCTTTCTCCTACAGATCTCACTGAGGGCAGTGGGATAGGGTGGAGGTTGGCAGGGGAGGACTGATGCAGAGAGACCTGCGGGTCCCACATGTAGCTGTCAAGCGGAAAGAAGATGGGTGTCTAGTTCAGGACCTCGGGGGGCAAGATCTTGAGGAAGGACTTGTTTCTGGACATTTGAGAGGCTACTGGCGTTTCATGCTTTTCAAAGTGCATGTCTAGGACATATTTGATCTGCACGTTGGCTTTGTGGTGTGTGCTTTAAAGGTATTGGAAAACTAAGGCCTGGCAGCTAAGGGGTTTACTCAGAGCCATATAGCAAACTAATGGGAGGGATATTGGTTGATAAAGATAGGCTTACCCCAAAAAAGAGAAAACTTTCAACTAGACATATGCCCAGGAAAAAACTATTGTATAAATCAGACACCCCTGCCAAAAGTTGTGGGGGAGTAGGTTATGAATAATGTTTTTTATTTCTTTCTCGTGGCCCTTTGAGTCACGCTGGCCGCCTTACATGGGAGGCGAGGCCTGGCTCAGTCTGTTCCGTCCCTGGCCACCATTTAAGAGTGCCTCTTCCCCTGCCTTCCTGTGTCGTTTGTTGTTTGCACTGCTCATTTGGCACTTGAAGTGCTTTGTATTTTTAGTTACTTGCCTGAATTCATGCTGTGCTCTTTGCTGGCTCACGATTTGGCAGTAACTTCTTGGGTGCTGCCTCTAAAGGACTTAGAGTTCACTTTTTTGCCTGGCTACGCTGATTATGGCTTTCTGGCAGAAATGAGGCACTGTTGTAAATCAGTCATTTCCTACCTTGACAGCATGTGTCACCTCGCAGTCTGGCCTCACCTGTCCCCTTCTTCTCCCCCGGCTCTCCTGCCACCACATGCACCTATTTCAGCCCCAGAGAACTTCTCTCTACCTCTCCAACGTCAGAGGATGGTTTGTCAGTTCCTGTCATTGCCCCATAGCCTCCCTCTGCCTGGAATGCACCCACTCCGTAGGGGTTTCTCTTCCCTGTCATCTTTTCTGCCTTGCAAACTCTTGATCTTTCTGTTCTGCCCGTGCCCCACTTCCCTCCTGGAAGGCTTACCTGTGCTTCCACGGCACCCAGTTTATATATGGGGACTTGTGATACCATGGAGGTGTTTTCTCCTCTGAGCACTGCCAAGTGCCACTGTCCCTCCCCACTCTCTTCTCTGTGCTCTTCCCTCTAAAGCTAGTCTGTAATTTTTTTTCTTTCACCTTTCTCATTATTCTGCTCCTCATTACCAACACTGCATCTTTTTCTTTTCTTTTTTTTTTTTTTCTTTTTGGAGACAGAGTCTCTCTCTGTCACCAGGCTATAGTGCAGTGGCACTATCTCGGCTCACTGCAACCTATGCCTCCCGGGTTCAGGCAATTCTCCTGCCTCAGCCTCCCTAGTTGCCTGGACTATACGCACACACCACCACACCAAGCTAATTTTTGTATTTTTAGTAGAGACGGGGTTTCACCATGTTACCAGGATGGTCTTGATCTCTTGACCTCATGATCTGCCCACCTCAGCCTCCCAAAGTGCTGGGATTACAGGCGTGAGCCACCGTTTTTTCATCTTTTATCCGTCCTGCCAAGCACAGCCTTGGGCACACCCAGCTAATCAAAATGGCCATTGAGTCAATTTAGGATCTCACAAGTGAAAGTAGAATGAGAATTTCTAATATAGTTTTGCCTTTCAAGGTACAAAGTAAATGGGTGAAAAAAGATTTTGAGGTTCTTTTTGACAAGATTTCCATTGTCTCAGGGAAGAAAAAATGAGAGACTTGTCCTGCTCTTCCACTAGATTTTGATTTCCTTGGAAAACAAGAGCATGTCTTATATTTTTATCACTCTCAGCATTTAATACGGCATCCTACCGTAGCAGTAATGCACTTTCAACTGATTTATTGCTTTTCTTGATCAGAGGGAGTTCGTAGTGACTGTTAGAGCTTAATCCCAGGTTTATTTTATTTTGGAGAAGCATGGCCAGCATCAGGTGAAAACAATCAACAGTTGGCCAATGATTGAGGAAAAAGAGGCTTGACTAAATCCCAGGGATAATCAGTTAAATGGTCTTTTAAAAATACTTGACTCCTTTTATTAAAACATGGGGACATTTAATAAAATTGAAACATGGGAAATGGAAACACAAGGGCAAACTTCAGCTTTGTATAGTGAAATTCATTGTTTGGTATCACCAGATCTCATGTTTTAAAAATCCAGCCATGCTTTGTTTCCTTTTGCATTTATAGAAAACTTCAACTTTGTGTTACTGTTCACATTCACATAACCCTTTCTAAGCTCAACAGGTAAATTACTCCAAAAAGATGGCTGTTATGCTAGATTTTTAAATATTAAGCCAGGCTATTAAATACATTCTCTTTCAGAAAAATTGAGAGATGGTGAAGGGCACGTGTCTTACTGTTTTCTGTAAATTCTTTTGACCCTGGAAAACGCATAAAATATCTCTCTAGGTCCATGTTCAGCTGTATTTTAGATGGTGTCTGTTAGTACTGAAAATAATTAAAAGATTTTTGTTTGAATGTTTCCTGGGATCCTTACAGGAGAAGAAGGGCCTCTAAGATGAGGTGTTCCAAGATTTCTGAGAGTAGCAGTTTATACCCAATATGATGTTTATGATTTGCCAGGAAAGGTTTTAATCCACTGACTGATATGCATTTCAAATGCAGTTACACAATGTGGGTAAGTTATTTGGAATTAACTAGTTTTTTTTTTTTTTTTTTTTTTGAGACAGAATCTCACTCTGTCACCCAGGCTGGAGTGCAGTGGTGCAATCTTGGCTCATTGCAACATCCACCTCCCGGGTTCAAGCAAATCTTGTGCCTCAGCCTCCTGAGTTAGCTGGAACTACAGGCACGTGCCAACACACCTGGCTAATTTTTGTATTTTTAGTAGAGACAGGGTCTTGCCATGTTGCCCAGGCTTGTCTCGAACACTGACCTCAAGTGGTCCACCCACCACGACCTCCCAAAGTGCTGAGATTACAGGCGTGAACGACCACACCCAGCCTAGATTTTTAAAAAATATAATTTAGACTTGTTTCCATCTCAAATATAAACCTTTATTTAGCCAAATTTGTGAAGTTTTAAAAAGATATGTAGCATTTCTTGAAAAGATGCTCCTTATATCTAATCTTTTGCATAAATGGTTCGTATTTGTATGGAATTTGTAAGGATGGATTCCCACTGTTGAGTAATTTCTGTGATAAATGAAAAGGGAATTGAAGCTTTTCAGGTGGCTTGTAGGAACTAGAACAACCGAATTACAACTTTCCTCACAGTCTCCTTCTGTCGCCTCCAACAACTTCTTAGGTATTTAGGAATAGAAGAAAGTCGCCTGGAGGAAGAAAAGAGAGCAGTAAACCAAGTTATTACCTCATTGTTTGAACCCTTTGTTGAGGGAAAGGAAATAATAGATGTCTTGGTTTTATTTCTATGAAGGGGAAGAATCCATTTTCTAATTCCAAATGATGAAGTTAAAAATTTTTCTGTTTAAGGAGTTGACATAATTCTGCTGGAAAAGAAAAGGTTTCCAGGCCATTGGAAATCATGCAGGGGCAGAAGCTGGTATTAGCTACTGTTCATATTTGCTTTTGGGCAGAGGAAGAGTTCATTATTTATCCTTCTTTTCCTCTGCCTTCCCACATGGCTATCTTCTTTACATTTTATTTTGTGCCTTCAATATGATAGTAAATAATAGAGCCATCAGTCAGACAGCTGTGCCTGTAGTTAGAGGGTACTCAGTACATGTAGAATGAATGAATGAGGAAATGAGTATTTCCTATTATATTATTTGCATCCCTCCAAATGGAAGAGATTAATTTATAGCAATGTTTTTCTTAACAAAATACTTTTCTAACAGAAAAAGGGGTATTTTGATGATGGTCTTGGTTTATTACTCCCTAGCTCTAGTTTGTGGACAACTTTTTGTTTCTATTTATGGTTTGAAACCACTAGATTCAGGTACTTTCCATAGGTAGCTTGGGTGTTTTTGATCACCAAAGGAATTTTTGTTCTATGTCTCCAGTGCCCTGTTGGGCATTACAGAGCTGTTAATATACACTGTTGGAGAGTTTTGCTAGTAGTTATGATTACATGAGAAGTTTTCACATATTTCCTTCTAACAATTATCCTTCTTCCAATACCATGCAGGGTGTGTATTTATTGCCTTTTTCTCCCACCTGTTTTAGGACCTACCTCTAGCATCCAGGACTGCCCTGAGGTATGAGGAAGGTGATTAGTATTTTCTTCTGTCACATTATAACCTGTGACACCCATCAATGAAACCTTGGGGCAACCTGTACTCTCTTGCTAACCGAACACAATTCTTGTCCTTGTGTGCAGGTATAGTGGAGGATTACAAGCCACCGTTCTACGATGTGGTTCCCAATGACCCAAGTTTTGAAGATATGAGGAAGGTAGTCTGTGTGGATCAACAAAGGCCAAACATACCCAACAGATGGTTCTCAGACCCGGTAAGAATGCCAGTTTCTCAGTTTTAGAGCTCTTTTCCATTGTTTGCTATTTGTTTCCCTTTGAGTTTCAACTGGTATCGCATCTGAGTGATCTGTCCCGTGGATCTGTTGTTTTCTCTTCCTATTTTATATAGAAGGGTTTAGATCTAGAAGAGTAAGTTCAGAAAAATACTCCATTCTTGAAGAAGCCATATCTCATAGGGGTTGCTAGTGAATGACAATATTTGTAAGAATTTCTGTGAATATGCAGCTTCAGGAATCGGGAGACACATGACTACTGCTATTAGCCCTAAGACTGCATGTATAAACCAAGAGACTTTAAGTGAAGCTTTTAACCTCCTTTCCATCTCTGTATATCTGAAATCCCAAACACAAGCTGCTGAATGCTGAAGATCCTGTATTGCTACTCATAAGTAGTAGCAGATATAAAACAATGAGAAATGACCCTATTTGGAAATTTCAGGATTATCTCTAGGTTAGTATTGCTGCTTTTGGCACCCATAAAATCATTAAGGGGTCCAATCTGGCCTATGTCGTTTACCTGATAAATTGGTAGCATTAAGAGTCCAAAGGACAGAGTTCATGAAATTCTAAGAGTGGCCTCTTTATCAGTGGTTAAAGCTTGAATATTTGCTTAAAGAAGATGACAGTAACATAACTCTAATTTCACAAGACCTGCGAGTTCTTCAGAATAGTAGACATGATATCAGCCCAGCTTCCAGGGCCATTAAAAAGCCAGTTTGTCTTTGTGGTGCTTGTTCTTTCTCTCCTCAGACATTAACCTCTCTGGCCAAGCTAATGAAAGAATGCTGGTATCAAAATCCATCCGCAAGACTCACAGCACTGCGTATCAAAAAGACTTTGACCAAAATTGATAATTCCCTCGACAAATTGAAAACTGACTGTTGACATTTTCATAGTGTCAAGAAGGAAGATTTGACGTTGTTGTCATTGTCCAGCTGGGACCTAATGCTGGCCTGACTGGTTGTCAGAACGGAATCCATCTGTCTCCCTCCCCAAATGGCTGCTTTGACAAGGCAGACGTCGTACCCAGCCATGTGTTGGGGAGACATCAAAACCACCCTAACCTCGCTCGATGACTGTGAACTGGGCATTTCACGAACTGTTCACACTGCAGAGACTAATGTTGGACAGACACTGTTGCAAAGGTAGGGACTGGAGGAACACAGAGAAATCCTAAAAGAGATCTGGGCATTAAGTCAGTGGCTTTGCATAGCTTTCACAAGTCTCCTAGACACTCCCCACGGGAAACTCAAGGAGGTGGTGAATTTTTAATCAGCAATATTGCCTGTGCTTCTCTTCTTTATTGCACTAGGAATTCTTTGCATTCCTTACTTGCACTGTTACTCTTAATTTTAAAGACCCAATTTGCCAAAATGTTGGCTGCGTACTCCACTGGTCTGTCTTTGGATAATAGGAATTCAATTTGGCAAAACAAAATGTAATGTCAGACTTTGCTGCATTTTACACATGTGCTGATGTTTACAATGATGCCGAACATTAGGAATTGTTTATACACAACTTTGCAAATTATTTATTACTTGTGCACTTGGTAGTTTTTACAAAACTGCTTCGTGCATATGTTAAAGCTTATTTTTATGTGGTCTTATGATTTTATTACAGAAATGTTTTTAACACTATACTCTAAAATGGACATTTTCTTTTATTATCAGTTAAATTCACATTTTAAGTGCTTCACATTTGTATGTGTGTAGACTGTAACTTTTTTTCAGTTCATATGCAGAACGTATTTAGCCATTACCCACGTGACACCACCGAATATATTACTGATTTAGAAGCAAAGATTTCAGTAGAATTTTAGTCCTGAACGCTACGGGGAAAATGCATTTTCTTCAGAATTATCCATTACGTGCATTTAAACTCTGCCAGAAAAAAATAACTATTTTGTTTTAATCTACTTTTTGTATTTAGTAGTTATTTGTATAAATTAAATAAACTGTTTTCAAGTCAAACAGTGAAATTGTTTTTCAAAATATAAAAAAGATCTGTGTAACAAACATTATGCATTTTCTTATGGGAGCAATAGAAGCACAAAACTAATTTGTAAATTGAATTTGCTTTTTAAATCTACTCATGAACTTATGTAAGACATCATAAGGATGTCTTACAGCTTGAATTTGGTATAAGAAAATTTGTTTCTTCCTTTGGCTGTGATTTTTTTGTTTTTTTGGTTTTTTTTTTCAGTCAGTTTCTCCAGCTGTAAGGTGAGGGTAACAGATCTCTCTGACCTGCCTTTCTCACAGGGGGGTGTTGTGAGTGTAAACGGGAAGGAGGATGTTAAAGCATTTTGTTGAGTGAAAGGTTCCACGTGAGTGTAAAGTGGTCTTATGCATCCGCCCTTGCTGCTTGGGAGAGTCCGTTCTCGGTTTTTTGACTGCTTGTACACAAGATTAAAAGGTAGAGTTAACAGTAGCCCAATAAGAGAAGAGGTGTGAACATGCCGGAATGTCTTCCAGAGGTAAGTTAATAACTTCATTAGGATGTATTTACTTGGAGGGTATATATTAGAATGACATTTTTTAAAATTACAAATCAAAATTTTAATTTGTGTTACAGATAACATAAAACTTACTAATTTTTAAGTGTATGTTAAGTACATTCACCTTGTGCTACTATCACCATCATCCATCCACAGAACTCACGTGAAACTGAAACTATATCTGTCAAACAGTAACTCCCCATTCCTCCCTCCTTGGTCCCTGGCAACCATTATTCTACTCTGTGTCTCTGTGAGTTTGATTACTCTAAGCACCTCATGGAATCATGTAGTATTTGTCCTTTTGTGAGACTGGTTTATTTTACTTAACATTATATCTTCAAGGTTCATTCATGTTGTAGCATGTGTTTGAATTTTCTTCCTTTTTCAGGCTGAATAATACTCCACATTTGTATATACAAACTGTTTATCCATCCATCCACTGAGGGACACTTGAATTGCTTCCATCTTTTGGCTTTTGTGAATAATGCCGCCATGAACATGAGTATGCAAATGTCTCTTTGAGTTCTTGCTTTCTATTCTCTTGGGTATATGCCCAGAAATGGAATGGCATTACATTTAACTTTTATTAAAATAGTACATACATCAAAGTATACATATATAAAAGTGTACAACCTGATGAATTTTTATGAATTTATTACATCCATGGAAGCAGCATCCAGATGAGGAAGCAGAGCATGCCAGAAGTCTCCCTCTTGCTGCTACCTCACTCTCCAACCCCAAGAGTAACCACCTTCCTGACTTCTAAAAGCATTGATCATATTCATTTCTTACTGAAGACTTTATAAATGGAATCATACCAGAAGTGTGCATGCAGGAGTGCACTCTCTGGGTAATAGGGTCCAGTGTATGTTAGGCTTTAGTAGATGTTACCAAACCATCTCCTTCACAAAGGGTTATTCAGTGTTTATTCCCATTAGCCGCCTATGAGAGTTCTGGTTCTGCATCTTCAACAGTACTTAGTATGTTCTTCCTTTTCATTTTAGTCTCCATCTTCAACAGTATGTCCTTCCTTTTCATTTTAGTCTTTCTGTTGAGTGTTATGCATATTTCAGCAAAACAAAGACACAAATGGGAGAGAGTGAATAACTGATTCTATTTAAAGAGCTCTTACCATTCCCCTCAAGCGAGTCTTTTTGAAGAGACTTGGCCCTTCCATCCTGCTTCCTGTTCTGTCAGCCTAACCCCAGCCTCCTTTCTTAACCCCGGCAGCAGCCATTTTTTGCAGTAGCAGTAGGTGAATCTAGTTTGCAGTTGTTCTAAAATTTGCAGAAGCACCTTTATTGTGCCCTTACCTCAGAGATGCCAGTATCGACTGACCAGGGTTCACACCTCAGAGGGCTGCCCTGCCCTCAAACTCAGAGACACCAGTACCAGCTCAACAGGACCTCCTCCTCAGAGGCCCAAGGATCAGCTCTCTGGGTGCTCCCCTTTAAACCTCAAAGTTCTGGTAATTCCAACCACTTCCCTTTGTTCCTTTAGCCTTGGTGTAGCTGTATATTAGTCTGTTCTCATGCTACTATAAGGATATACCTGAGACTGGATAATTTATAAAGGAAAGAGGTTTAATTGACTCACAGTTCAGCATGGCTGGGGAGGCCTCAGAAACTTACAATCATGGCAGAAGGAGAAGCAAACACATCCTTCTTCATGTGGTGGCAGGGAGAAGAATGAGAACTGAGCAAAGTGGGGAGCCTCTTATAAAACCATCAAATCTCGTGAGAACTTACTGTCATGAGAATAGCATGAGGGAAACCACTCCCATGATTCAATTACCTCCCACCGGGTTCCTCCCATGACACATGGGGATTGCAATTGTTATGGAAACTACAAGATGAGATTTGCGTGGGGACACAACCATACCAAGCTGCTGTCTCTAGTTGATTCCTCTGTGGTACTTTTTGTTTTTGTTTTTGAGAAGGGGTCTCACTCTTTTACCCAGGCTGGAGTGCAGTGGTGCAATCACGGCTCACTGCAGCTTCAAACTGGGATCAAGTGATCCTCCCATCTCAGCCTCCCAAGTAGCTGGCACTACAGGCGTGCACCTCTATGCCTGGCTATCTCCATGCCACTTTAATGTCTTTTTGGCCTTTTCTGTTATGTAACTAATAATTTGTTATTCCTAGTCAACTATTCTCTCTACTGAAAAACAAAAAACTGATGTAGTATCCTGACTGGACTTGGACTGATGGAAGCATTATCCCATTCATTATCTCTTTTGTGGTACTCATTAAGGTAGGTAGAACAGATGTTATATCTCCAATTTACACACCAGAAAGTGCTGCAGTGATGAAGTGTGATTGTTCAGCTTATTAGTAGCAGAACTAAAATCAGATAATTACTACGTTTTTAGGCTAGAGCTCTCTCAGTTACCTGTGACTCCTTCACCTCTATCCCCACCCTTGCCTTTCAGTTTATATATTTCCCTAGGAGAAGGACTAAGAAAATAAAGGGCATTTGGCCCGACATTTGTTGTTTTATTTCTTAATGTGTTTATATTTCACAGGAAGATCAAGTGACACAAGTCCTGGGCAAATCTCTTTTTTTTCTAGAATATTTGCTCCCCAACAAGAAGGGATGATCTTCCTGTTGCCTCTCACCCCATCCCAAAATAATTTCTTCACTGAAATTGGAATGCCCTGAAGGAATCTCTCAATCGCTATAGGCCTGTGTTATATGTGAGCACTTCTTTGGGTCCCAAGCTTTCTTTTCAAAGCATTCTGACTCTTACTCTCCTTCTGCCAGGGACCGAGGATACAGTAGACTTGTCCCTCGGTATACGCAGGGGATTGGTCCCAGGACACCAATTCATGCACACTCAAGTCCCACAGTTGGCCTTGCAGAACCCTTGCATAGGAAACGTTGGCCCTCCCTATATGCAGGTTTTACATCCTGCGAATACTGTGTTTTTGATTGAATTTGTGAATATAAGTGGACCCATGTAGTTAAACCCATGCTGTTTAAGGGTCAGCTGTATTTCAAAACCTAATGAATTCACATTTTTGAGGAGTGTCCTATTGTGCAAGACCTATACTGTAGAGTGTAACCTGCTGCACTGTTATTTTGACAGTTTCCATTAGCCGAATCACTCTGAATAACTGTTACCCTCTCCATGCAACTCTTTCTTGTTGGATGAGGTCACTAAAGTTGCTTGGAAACTCCTCAGCTTGGAATTTAAAGTGCATCCATGATTGACTTATTTGACAAATAAATTTTAGTGTCAAATACCAGAGAAGAGAGGCTTCTGTCCTGTGCTTCCTCTCACACTGGTGACCCTTTGCGTTTGGCTTTGTTAAATCCCTTTGTTTATTCTGCTGGCCTTACATATTTTTGTTGTGTCTCACCTGTTAGATAGATATTAATCATAATAATTACAATGCTAATGTTTACTGAGCATTTACTACATGCTGGGTTATTTGCTTACTGTTGAACAGGTATTCCTCATAGAAATATTAGGAGGTTGGTACTATTATTATTTTAATTTTACATTTAGAGAAACTGAGGTTTGTGGAGGTTATCATAGTGTCCATCACACAACCAAAAATACAGTTGAGTTGGGATTTGAGCCCAGGTAGACTATTCTAGCACCTGGACTCTTAATTAATATGCTATATGCTGCTGTTTGTTAAAAGAGATTACACATTTTTTTTCTACTTTTTTTTGCGTGAAAATGTTATCGACTTCTTTTCAATAGAATATGCATACTGAATTGCTGTGTTATGAGTTGGGAGAGGTTGGCTTTCTTTTTCCGGCAAATGATCTTTTCCTCTTATTTAGTTTTAGTGTTTTTATAAATGAATTCAGGATACCAATTTACATGCCAGATAGGAAGTCAGTTGTTGAAAAAATGCCTAGAAACAAGTATCCAGTTATACCAAAATATTTAACATGATTATCTCTGAGTGGTGTTGCTCTGTGTTATTTCTTCATTTTTTTTTGTAGTTTTCATCTTTCTAAAATGAGAATGTATTTTGGAAGGTTGAAGTTATGGGAGTATTGTGCTGATTTGGGATTTCAGGTGGTCTATAGTGTTCTACAAGGTTTATAATAAAAACCAGCAATCCTGGGCAATTTTCTGCTTTCATTTTCCCCTTCCCCAGTAGCAACAATTTTCTATTTTTTTTTTTTTTAATTATGCTTTAAGTTCTGGGATACATGTGCAGAACATGCAGGTTTGTTACATAGGTATACACGTGCCATGGTGGTTCGCTGCACTCATCAACTCGTCATCTACATTAGGTATTTCTCCTAATGCTATCCCTCCCCCAGCTCCCCATCCTGCAACAGGCCCCGGTGTGTGATGTTCCCCTCCCTGTGTGTCCAGGTATTCTCATTATTCAATTTCCAATTATGAGTGAGAACATGCGGTGCTTGGTTTTCTGTTCCTGTGTTAGTTTGCTGAGAATGATGGTTTCCAGCTTCATCCAGGTCCCTGCAAAGGACATGAACTCATCCTTTTTTATGGCTGCATAGTATTCCATGGTGTATATGTGCCACATTTTCTTTATCCAGTCTATCATTGATGGGCATTCAGGTTGGTTCCAAGTCTTTGCTATTGTGAATAGTGCTACAATAAACATATGTCTGCATGTGTCTTTATAGTAGAATGATTTATAATCCTTTTGGTATATACCCAGTAATGGGATTGCTGGGTCAAATGGTATTTCTGGTTCTAGATCCTTGAGGAATTGCCACACTATCTTCCACAATGGTTGAACTAATTTACACTCCCACCAACAGTGTGAAAGTGTTCATATTTCTCCACATCCTCTCCAGCATCTGTTGTTTCCAGACTTTTTAATGATCGCCATTCTAACTGGCATGAGATGGTATCTCATTGTGGTTTTGATTTGCATTTCTTTAATGACTGGTGATGATGAGCTTTTTTTCATGTTTGTTGGCTGCATAAATGTCTTCTTTTGAGAAGTGTCTGTTCATATCCTTTGCCCACTTTTTTATGAGGTTTTTTTCTTGTAAATTTGTTTAAGTTCCTTGTAGATTCTGGATATTAGCCCTTTGTCAGATGTATAGATTGCAAAAATTTTCTCCCATTCTATAGGTTGCCTGTTCACTCTGATGATAGTTTCCTTTGCTGTTCAGAAGCTCTTTAGTTTAATTAGATTCCATTTGTCAATTTTGGCTTTTGTTGCCATTGCTTTTGGTGTTGTAGGCATGAAGTCTTTGCCCATGCCTATGTCCTAAATGGTATTGTCTAGGTTTTCTTCTAGGGTTTTATGGTTTTAGGTCTTCCATTTAAGTCTTTAATCCATCTTGAGTTAATTTTTGCATAAGGTGTAAGGAAGGGGTCCAGTTTCAGTTTTCTGCATATGGCTAGCCAGTTTTCCCAACACCTTTTTTTAAATAGGGAATCCTTTCCCCAGTGCTTGTTTTTGTCAGGGTTGTGAAAGATCAGATGGTTGTAGACGTGTGGCGTTATTTCTGAGGTGTCTGTTCTGCTCTGTTGGTCTATAAAGCTGTTTTGGTACCAGTACCATGCTGTTTTGGTTACTGTAGCCTTTTGTTATAGTTTGAAGTCAGGTACCATGATGCCTCCAGCTTTGTTATTTTTGCTTAGGATTGTCTTGGCTATACAGGCTCTTTTTTGGCTCCACATGAAATTTAAAGTAGTTTTTTTCTAATTTTGTCTAGAAAGTCAATGGTAGCTTGATGGGGATAGCATTGAATCTATAAGTTACTTTGGGCAGTGTGGCCATTTTCACAATATTGATTCTATCCATGAGCATGGAATGTTTTTCCATTTGTTTGTGTCCTCTCTTATTTCGCTGAACAGTGGTTTGTAGTTCTCCTTGAAGAGGTCTTTCACATCCCTTGCTAGTTGTATTCCTAGGTATTTTATTCTCTACCCCAGTGGCACCTGGAACATTTTCTGTTATTTAAATGATCTCTACTGGTCTTTGCTTTGATTTTCAAAATAGCATATTTGCCCTTCTGTTTATTGTTTTTTTTTTTGTGAGTTGTAAACATTAATGGAGCTCTTTTACCATCATTTCCTCACCCTCATGCTACACACATATATACATCCTCCCTCTTATAGACTCGTCGTATTTATTCTTAAATTGAACATATACTTATTGAGCACCTACTATGTGCTTGGCACAGCTCTGATTGCCAAGAAAAAGCAGTGAGCAAAACAAGTAAAAATCTCTTCCTTCATATAGCTTTACAGAGTATAATTGTGAGTTCAGTCAATGTTTGCTGTTTATTTTATTGTCACCAAGTAAATATTAATTCGCTAGTGATTACATTTCCTTTCCTATACAGGCATTTTGTCTTCCCTGTAGTCAACCATTTTCTTTTATTTGCAGTTGCTAAGTTTTTAGTGTACTATCATTAATTCCTGACCAAACACTTTCCAAACAGTTCCCCTGGTTTGTTTTAGGTAGGAACCCTGGTTTCTGGTATCTTCCTTATCATTTACTCTGTTGTTTTATTGAAGTGCATCTTCCAGTAAGATCCTTTGTGACCTTTCAGATCTGAAAATGTCTTTATTCTACCTTCACAACTAATTAGTTCTGTATCCCCAGTGGGATATAGAATTCTAGGTTGGACTTTTCTCTTAAAATTTAGAAGATATCACTATATCACCCAGCTTTCCCTGTTGATGGTGAAGTCTTGTGTATCTGATTATCAAATCCTTACAAGTGACATATCTTTTCTCAGCAGAATTTGTAGGATGTTTTTCTTTGAGAGAGCCCTAGTTCTCTCAATCTGGAACTCCTGTTATTTGGATGTTGGGCCTTCTGGGCTGATCTTCTAATGTTTAGAAAATCTCTTCTCTCTTGTTTTCCAGATCTTTATCTTTGCAGTATAGCATAAAGATTAAGAACATTGACTCTACTAAACGATGGTGCAATTATAGTCCTAGTCCTGCTGCTTAGTAGCTGTCTAACTTTGGGCAAGTCACTTTCCTTCTTTAAGCTTTTAGTTTCTTCCTCTTTAAAATGGAGGGTAATTATAGAATAGTACTTATTTCATAGATTTGTTCTGAGGATTGCATGAGTTAATATCTGTAAAGTGCTTGGAACAGTGCCTGGCACTCAGGAATTCTTATGACATTAAATAAAGTTTTACCTTATGACATTGTTATTGTATATTTAATAATATATATGTTATTTCCTAGTATGTGATTTGTCAATATTTTAATTTCCAAAAGTTGTGAAAGGACCTCCTTATTTTACTTTTATTATTTTTATTTTTATTATTTTTAGAGATGGGAGTCTCAGTCTGTGATCCAGGCTGGAGTGTAGTGGTGTGATCACGGCTCACTACAGCCTCAACCACCCAGGCTCTAGTGATCCTCCCACCTCAGTCTGGCGTAACTGGGACTACTGGCATGCACCACCATACTCGGCTAATTTTTTGTATTTTTTGTAGAGATGGGGTGTTGCCATCTTGTCCAGGCTGGTCTCAAACTCCTAGTCTCATGCAGTTCTCCTACCTTGGCCTCCCAAAGTGCTGGGATTATAGCTGTGAGCCACCATGCCCAGCTGTGAAAGGACTTTTTTAAAAAAGATTCTTCTTCTTGTACAGGATGCTGCATCTTCTTGTATCCCTCTGAGAATGTCACAGATTTTTTTAAAGGCTTCTTTAATTCCTTTTTTGTTTCCACTTCTTCAGGATTCTTCTTTTTTCCCCTTTATCTGTTTATTTTAGTTTCTGTGTTCTTCATGAGAGGAATTCCGTAACTAGATGAAGACCCTTGACTGTTCATTCATATTTAAGGGTAAGACACTAGAAAGCTGATTGGAAAAAAGAGTTATGTTCAGGTTCATTATTAAAAATAGTGTGTATCCACCTATGTTTAAAAGTCATCTTGGATAGTTTTTGTTTGTTTGTTTGTAGGTTTTCCCTCTTGGCTAACTTGTTTAATCTTACTCGGTAATCATACTTTTACCTGATAATGTTGACTCATGCATAGCTCAAACTAAAATAGGAAGAGTGTCAGTTTTGTGATGTTCTTGTTCAGTTTTACTGGCATGACTAGTATTACATTTAACCTGCAGTTTGCTTCTATCAATCTTTTTAAGCCAGTTGTCATTCTGTGATGACTAATTTGACCAGAGATAAATACATACTTCGCAACTCCTCATAACTGAATTAAACTTCAGAGCAATTTGTTTTAATACATTGAAAGCAAACAGTTCTTTGGGGAGGGTTACTCTGTTAGCTCTTCTACATTGGGGATCACCCTCTATTTTGTCTGATATATGACACAGTAAGGCTATCAGTGCCCACCCCTGAATTAATATTAGTAATGCTTAAAATCTTTTTTCTAGATATAATATATATAGTATATATATATATATAAATTTCTTCCCATCCCCCAGTGGATCATCTTGTACACCTCCATGATGTATGGACCCCAGAGCCTGCATTTTGGAGACTCTTTCTCATCATCACTGGGTCAACTAATTCAGATCCCAGGCAGTCGGGAGGGTGTAGTTAGAAACTTAGCTGCACATCAGGATTCTCTGGAACTAAGGACCTAAAAATATGGATTCTTTGATAATAATACCAGATATGTAATTCTGGCTAGAGCCTGGGAGATTGTAATTTTTGACTCACCTTAGTGATTCAGAGAAAGTGGTTGCCATCCACATTCATTTTGGAACAAGTGGTAGGGAAAGAACATTAGGTGGAATAAGGAAATTCAAGTTCAAGTATTTCCTTGCCAGATTACTTACATGGATAAGGCACTTGACTTCTCTTCATGTCTCTATTCAGTCAAGTGAAAAGTCTGGGTGAGAAGTGATCTAGCTTAAGGTCTTTTACAGTGCTAGCATTCCATTAGTCACCCACATGGCAGAAGTTGTTTTTTCTTTTTCCCTCGATGGGTTGAAAATTGTTTATTGGAATTAACATTTTCATTGCCCAGGATGTTTGTAACAGAAGATGATCTCTATCCTTATAAAAATGTAAAAATTCAGGTCCAGAGAAAATAATCCCTAAGAGTTAACCAGTATGTCAGTCCACAGTCAGAAATTGAGCCTAAGTTGAATTTAGTGACATCAATCTTTTGTTGTTCAATGGTAGATTTTTAAAAATTGAGAGGCATTGCATATATGGCAGTATAACAGTATAAATTGACAGTAATTGGTCAAGGCAGTGATTTTTGAGCAGGGCCCTGAGTAAGCAAACTATATGGAAGAGCTCAATGGATTCTAGAAAGAAGGAAGAAGAAATATAGAGCCCCAGAGGCTTGGGAGAGGAATGAAAATGTGAGGGTGACTATAATGAGGTTGAAAAGCAGACGAGGTGGAGTTAGAGAAAGCCAGCAAGGGTAGAGAGTTTATGCTTAATGACTAGAAGTAAGCTAGAAAAATACAGGGAGAAATTGTATACCCAACTGGGTATTGATGCAGTATCTCTGAAGTTCAGTTAGGGGCCTGATTAACTCCACAGAAACTATATTGAGGCTTCATCTGCAGAAAGAGGCCTATAAAATACAGAAATCTGACATACAGCCAATCTTTGAGTCTAAGTGACCCTTAACTGCTATACCTCCCAGTAGCAGATTTTTAAACCAGTCAGGAAACCAAATATAACATAATCTCCACCACCAATCCATTTGTTTTGATTACTGTGATTGGCATAGAGCATCTGAAGAAAGAAATTGTACTCTTCGACGACCATCATGACTCATAAAATCCTGTTCCCTCTTTTATCCTTTGTATCCTATATTTCTTACAGTAAAGCAGTTGAATGAATTTTTCATTTGGTTCTTAGAAGAACTACAACTGTACTTTGAAGAAATATGAAGGACTCTGAAGAACTGCGAAGGACTTCATGCCACTGTGGTTGGGTGGTCAAGGTCATGAGATACTCAGAGGATCTCTGCAAGCAACTGCCTGCAGGAAAGCAGCTGCCTTCTTGGGATTTGCTGATTCATTTTGACTTTTTTTTTTAGTTTTTCTCTAGCTTCACTTCCAGCTGTTGCAGACACAAGAGATGAATGTCTGTTTGATCAAGAGGAAAGGAGTAAACTTTGTTCTCTCGTATTATTTCTCTGCATTAGTGAATGTGCTTGCTTCCTAAATCTTCATTAGCAAAGTATCTTCTTATGAAGAAATCTGTTCTGTCCTTGCCACTGGATCCATCTCTACAAAGACTCTAGCAAAAAGTTCTATAGGCACAATCTAATAATATGCAAAAATAAACGCATCTTAAAAAACAGCCTAAATTTATTTTTGTGCTGCTGTTTGGCCAGGAAAAGGGGGAAATGCCATTAGGTGTAATTTATTTTTGACCACTCTCAAAAAGGGCAAAATTGGGGAAGGTGCTAAGAATTTAATAAAAATGTAAATGTGCACCCTGTATGTAGATCAACATGTAAAATTAGAAAAGACAAAGCACTAGATATAAAACATATAACACCTAAATTTCCTCTATTATAAGCATCCTTTTGGTTAGAAAATGGAAAAAAAATCATATACTTTTTTTACGTTGGTAAAATACGTATATTATAATATATACCATTTTAACTCTTTGTAAGTGTATATTTCAGTGGCAGTAAGTACATTCTCTATGTTGTGTAACCACTGCTATTATTTCCAGAATGTTTGTATTCCAAAGAGAAACTACTCATTAAAAAATAATTCACCATTCCCCCTCCTCTTACCCCTGGAACCACTATTCTACTTTGTTTCTATGAATTTGACTATACTAGGTACCTCATATAAGTGGAATTATACAGTATTTGCCCTTTTGTGTCTGGCTTATTTCATTTAATAATGTTTTAAGGTTCGTCTAGGTCATGGATATATTCCTTTTTTAAAAATTGTGGTAAAATATATGTAACATAAAAGTTGCTATCTTAATCATTTTTAATTGTACAGTTCAGTAGTATTAAATACATTCACATTGTTATGAAACCAATATCCAGAACTCCTTTTATCTTGAAAAATGAAACTGGATACTCATTAAACAATAATTATTCATTTCCTTCTACCCCCTAGTCCCTGGCAACCACCATTCTACTTTTACTGTTTTTATGAATTTGACTACTATAGGTATCTCATGTAAGTGGAATCATACAGCGTCTTTTTGTGACTGGCTTATTTCGGTTAGCATAGTGTTAACATAAATTCGTCCATGCTATAGCATATGTCAGAGTTTTCTTCCTTTTTGTGGCTGAACAATATTCCATTGTATGTGTATACCATATTTTGTGTAGTCATTCTGTGGATAGATTTTTGCATTGTTTCCTCATTTGGGCTATTGTAAATAATGCTGACCCAAGACTTTATTTATTTATTTATTTATTTATTTATTTAGAGACAAAGTCTCACTATATTGCCCAGGCTGGAGTGCAGTGTCGTGATCTCAGATCACTGCAACCTCCACCTCCTAGGTTCAAGGGATTCTAGTGCCTCAGCCTCCCAAGTAGCTGGGATTACAGGTTTGTGCCACCATGCCTGGCTAATTTTTGTATTTTTAGTAAAGACGGGATATCACTATGTTGGCCAGGCTGGTCTTGAACTCCTGACCTCAAGTGATCTTCCCACTTCAGCCTCCCAAAGTGCTGAGATTATAGGCGTGAGCCACCGTGCCCGGCCCCTAGACTTTTTAGAGTATATCATACACATACACTATTTACCTCACTCTACTTCCAACATTTGTGTCCAAAGTTGCCTTTCGAATGGAGCATATTATAAACGTCACATGATATAAAAAAATTTAAGTTGTGATTTGTCAGATATGATCAAGTATGGCTTTGTCTTGGTTCAAAAGAGAGAAAGATATGCTAGGGTTAGGAGTTTGGACATTGTTTGAGCAGGAATATGGTAATAGTGGCCATTTATTGGGTACTTACCGTATGGTAGGAACTGCGAGTGCACTTTAGGCTTTCTAATTTGATTCTCATGAATTCCCATCTGTCCTCTGTTACATAGGAAAGAACAAATTCAGAGAGGTTAGAAACTTGCTGAAGATTATACTTTTACTAAATGGCTGAGCTGAGCCTTCACTACCTGGGTCAGTTTGAGTCCAAAGCCTGAGTGCTTAAAAAATGTACTTTCCTCTCTATCAAACGATGATTCCTTTACGTTTGTCATTTTGTAATTTGTAGAACTCAGGATAGACTGGGAAAGTTTGAAGGGAGCTATGATAACAGAGGTCAGACCGAAAGAGGCAATTTCCTGCATCCAGAAGGCAAGGATTATTTCTATAATGTGATTCTGGCTATTTCTGGGGGTTGGAGGGGACCCAAAGAAATCCTCAGGAATCCTCGTGAATAGTTTTTGGTTTTTGTTTTGTTTTTCTGTGAGAAAACCATGCATTTAATAATTCTAGATTTTCTATAGTTGGTTAACAAGAGGCTAAAAATTTTTGTTTATAAAATAGATTTGGATGTGGATAATACAGACATAAGATTTTTGGAAAATGAATGACAAAGGATGATTTGATAACCCTAAAATAAGAACCTGAGCAAGAGGAAAATATAATTTTCCGGGAAGAGTAACAAGGCATACCTGAAACCCTCCAGAAAGTGGGCAGCTTCTTAAAAGTCAGTTTAAATGTAAAAGCTGACTGCATAGTGACTCATGTCTTATTAAAACACAACCCTTATTTATAAAGTTAAGACTCCATGTTGAAATTTTTTCTGTTTTATTGAAAAGACAAGGGCATGTGGGTTTTATGCTACCTATCAGTCTTCCAGGCCTTTGTTCTTCTTCTTTTTTTCTGAGATGGTGTGAGAAGTTGAGAAAAAAGAACTCATCCAGATAATTCCTAGTTACCCAGAGAGGCTGGATGGTAAGTTTTAATTGTTTAAATGCTAATTTTGAAATCTTATGTACTCACCCTTGTAGCTACCATATCCAGTGCTCTTTTTCCTTTGTGTAGATCCATACTTTCATCTTGTGTCATTTTCCTTCCTCCTTTAACATTTCTTATAGTGTGCATCTGCTAATGAATTCTTCCAGCTTATGTATGTCTCAAAGGTCCAGTTGAAAAAAAAAATGTTTTCACTGAGTATAGTGTTTTTGGTTAACAGTTTTTCTTTCAGTACTTTAAATATGTTGTTCCACTGTTTTTTCATTTGCATAGTTTCCTGTGAGAAATCTGCTGCCATTCTTATTTGTCTTCTTTTCTATGTAGCATATCTTTTTGTCCCTCTTGTGACTGGTTTTAAGAGTGTGTTTCTTTTACTGTTTTTGATAATTTGATTATGTTGTGCCTTGGCGTCAGTGTTTTGGAGTTTTCTTTTCTTTCATTTTGCTTGTAGTTGGTGTTTGATATTTTTGGAACTGGGAGTATAAGTCTTTATCAAATTTGGCACATTTTTATTATTTCTTCAAACATCTTTTTTGTTTTTCATCTTCTTTATTTTGGGGACTTTCATTTGGGAGCACAGATATTAGGCTGCTTGAAGTTTTTCCACAGTTCACTGATTATCTGACCTTTTTTTCTAAAAAAAAAAAAGTCTCTTTTCCCTCTATTTTATTTTGGATATTTTTTTTATTGCTGTGTTTTCAAGTTCATTAATGTTTTTCTTCTGCTATGTCCAATTTGCTATTAATCTCATTTAATGTATTTTTCATCTCACATATTGCAGGAGTTTTTTTTTTTTATCTTTAAAGGCTCAAATTGAGTGTTTAAAAAAATATCTTCCATGTCTCCAATTAAAGTTTTGCCTATGTGGAATATAGTTATAATAACTTTTAATGATCTCATTATAGGTTATATTTTCTTGTTTCTTTACAATCTCAGTAACGTTTTATTGGATGCCAGACATTGTGAATATTACCTTACTGGGTGCCAGATATTTTCGTATTTCTATAAATATTCCTAAACTTTGTTCTAGAATACAATTAAGTTACTTGGGAAAGTTTGGTCCTTTTGATTCTTGCTTTTAAGATTTTTTAAGTATTCTTTTTTTATGATTTGTTAGGTAGGACTACAGCAGTGCTCAGCCTAGGAGTAGTTATTCTCCACTGCAAGAACTATTCTATGCAATTTGGCCAGTGCCCCATGAACAATGAGTTTTTCAACCTTACCTGATAGAAACAAAACTATTCCTGGCCCTGTGTGAAGACTAAGGGCAGTTGCTTGTAATCCTTCCAGCTTGTTTCTTCTTCAGTTTTAGATAATTTCTTTTTCTTTTCTTTTCTTTATTTATTTTCTTTTTTGAGACGGAATTTCACTGTTGTTGCCCAGGCTGGAGTGCAATGGCGTGATCTTGGCTTACTGCAACCTCTGCCTCCTGGGTACAAGCGATTCTACTGCCTCAGCCTCCCAAGTAGCTGGGATTACAGGCGCCCACCACAACACCTGGCTATTTTTTTTTGTATTTTTAGTAGAGATGGGGTTTCACCACGTTGGCCAGGCTGATCTCGAACTCCTGACCTCAGGTGATCCACCCACCTTGGCCTCCCAAAGTGCTGGGATTACAGGCATGAGCCACCAAGCCTGTTTTAGATAATTTCTTCACACACATACTGATTAGTGCCCAGGTGAATACTGTGCATACAATTATAGGCCTTTGCCTCCAGAAAGTCCCATTTGAAATCTTTATATTGTTTTGAGTGATACTAAGTGATTACTTTTTCAGATTTTGAGTCGACACCTTAGGGCAGTGGTTCCCAACGTGTGGTTGCTAGTCAATGGTATCAGTATCACCTGGGAATTTAATACAAATGCAAATTATTAGGTCACAATTCAGACCTACAGAATTGGAAACTCAGGGTGAGGAGGCATAATGTAGAGCCAACAATATGTCTATTAACAAACCCTCTGGATAAATCTGTTAAGTGCTAAAGTTTGAGAACCAGTGCTTTAGAATCATAGTTTGAGTAAGTGGGGGAAGGAGTCTTAGGAGACATTTTAAGTGCCCTTGAATCCTTGTAATCAGGCAGCTGTCAATCTCACCTGCACCCAGGTTGGCCCTAATCAGGCAGATGATTGAAGAAGACAGGAGTTACTTAAGCTGAAGAGAATATAGGGAATAGAAAACATCTTCTTGGAAAGTTTTTTGGTTAGAAAAATTCTTTCCAAATCCTCTCCCAGCTCATAGCAGAGGGAGTTTGGGAGATACGAGAAAGTTCAGCACTAACAGTAACTAATTCTATTGTGCATGTAGTTTTCAAGGCAAATAAGCTAAGGGACTGCCCAGGGACCATGTCCCTAGCCTTTGAGATTTCTTAGTTCCTGGTGCCATGTCTGGTCAACAGGCTATTGGCTCCACAGGGGGAAGTTGGCAGCATCAATAAAGAGGAGAGGAGTCCATGCCATAGGGCAGCATGTATTGGACAAGAGTTGCAAAAATGTTGGGCAAAAGCATTTTTCCTGAGAAAAATGGCCATTTAACAGCAGTGGGCCAGGTTCCCAGACAGGCAGATTTGTCTGAAAGGACTCACTCTCGCCTCTTGATCTGTCTCCCTTGGCCACATGATGGCCCCTCCTCTCCTCTCTGTCATTCAAGGATGAGACAAGAAGAACAGAGAAAAGGAGACAAAAGTTACTACTCTCTTTATTTCTGTAAATAGTTTCTTTCTTTCTTCCCACAGGGTAAAATTATTCGCTTTAAAATAATGGGGCTCTCTGGCCGGGCGCGGTGGCTCACGCCTGTAATCCTAGCACTTTGGGAGGCCGAGGCAGGCGGATCACGAGGTCAGGAGGTCGAGACATCCTGGCTAACACGGTGAAACCCCGTCTCTACTAAAAAATACAAAAAATTAGCCGGGCGTGGTGGCAAGCTCCTGTAGTCCCAGCTACTTGGGAGGCTGAGGCAGGAGAATGGCGCGAACCCGGGAGGCGGAGCTTGCAGTGAGCCGAGATCGCGCCTCTGCACTCCAGCCTGGGTAACAGAACGAGACTCCGTCTCAAAATAAAAAATAAAAAATAAAAAAAAATGGGGCTGTCCTTGGACAGACGCTAATTTGGGAAGGAAAGATTGGTAACCTGAGAAACACCTTGTATAATGCAAGAAAGTGATGTAATATATGTAAAAAGAAAAAGAAACTGATTTTGCTATTGGCTGGATGACATACGCATCCCCAATTGATATAATTGCCCCAAAGTTGAAGTATTTAGGAACTGAATAAATAGCTACCATATATCATTCCCCCATAGAGCTGTTGACTCCCCTAGCTGGTGCTCATTTACCCTCATTCTAGGCTCAGCCTGGCCACTCCCAAGGCTATGGTGTCAGTGCAGATTGAACTGTCCTCATTCGTTCACATACTTCATTTTTCTATAATCGTCTATGATGATCTACTAAGAGCCAAGCCTGTAGGAGGTACAGGAGACAAAAAACAAGAAGTATCCTTGCTGCTTTCAAAGGAGACAGCCATGCAAAAATGCAAAGGATACTCTCCGTGTATCAGGAGTGAGCCAGGGGCTCTTTATTGCTTTGGCAAGGTATGTACAGCCTCTTTTGCCTGGGTACAGTCACTGAACTCTGCGCATGTTCCCTGTAACCAAGTCTGCCTTCATCTCTTGTCCTCACATTCCCTCACCTCACCACCACCATAATCAAGTTCTTACCTTAGAGCCCTGTCTTAAAGGTTACTATAGTATGATCATTGTGATTTAATGACTAATATTAATAAGCCATTTGATATATGCCAGCAATCTCTAAGGGCTTACCATTAATTCATCCAATACCTCAACTCATTTAATTCTCACAACAACCCGATGAGAGACTATCTCCATTTGCAGATGAGGAAGTTGAGGTATAGAGAATTTAGATAATCCTCATTCCTGCCTTGCAGCGACAGTCTCCTCTGGTTGTTGGAGTTTGGGGACATGCAGATTTCCATGTCTAAATGTATATTTCTTGTTCTGGAAGCACTCAGTGTCTGCCTAGAAGAACACTAGTTGCAAACAAGAAACTGTACCTTAGCTAGGTCCTGGTGTATATTTTATTATATCTGGCTTGTTTGTCTTTATTACACCTGGGTGGTTCTTATAGAATGTGAGTCACTTGATAGCAAGAATCATTTGGGATGTACTTGATACCTAATAAATATTATTTTTTTCTCCCTTCATAGTAGATACTGAATGAAGGTGTCATAAATGCTGCTGGACCTTCCTATAGTACCAGCGTTACTTGGCAGCTTTGTCTGGTTCAGCGCTCTTACATTTAAATGAATCAGGTAGGCTAAGGGTAAGACAAGAGGGAGTGGTGGGGCCTAAGACACACTGGAGAGTATATGTCTAATTAATGGAGGTAGCTGCTGTTCACTTCCAGCTAATTGCTGCCATGCAAAAATGATGACCCCATGTTGCCAAATTTTCTAGTTGTTCAAGATAAGTCAGGAATCTGGATTATTACGTAAAATTTGCCTATTTTTAAAAACACTGTGCTGATCCCAGAAAATCCAAGGTCCAATTTGTTTTTTCTTTTTTTTCTTTTCTTTCTTTTTTTTTGGAGACAGAGTCTCATTCTGTCACCCAGGCTGGAGTGCAATGGCACAGTCTCAGCTCACTGCAACCTCTGCCTCCTGGGTTCAAGCGATTCTCCTGCCTCAGCCTCCCGAGTAGCTGGGACTACAGGCATGTGCCACCATGCCCGACTAATTTTTGTATTTTTAGTAGAGACAGGGTTTCACTATGTTGGCCAGGCTGGTCTCCAACTCCTGACCTCATGATCCACCTGCCTCGGCCTCCCAAAGTGCTGGGATTACAGGCGTGAGCCACTGCACCCAGCCCCGAGGTCCAAATTTTTTATATGAATTCCACATGTTTTACTTTGTAAGAAAGGTAAATCACAGTTCTGTTTTTTAGATGATTTGTTATATAAAGACACACAGACAAATTGAGCACTCAGAAATAGTAGTTTATGATGATATCCAGTAACAGACCAGATCAGATGAAGCAGTCATGAAGCCAGTAAATGGGATGCATTCAGATGAATCAACTTACAGGCAAAGATTTCAAAAGGAGAGAGAATGAGGTAGAGAAAGATGGAGACCAATGAGAACAGCTCTGGAATGATGGGGAAAATCTAGAAAATCTCCACATTGCCCAAACAGGGCATTCTTTCATTAAAGTGGCTGTTCATAGGATATAGCTAAGAAAGTGTGATGCTTTGTCATTGTGGTGTCAAAATGGCAGGGTGGCAACTTTATCTGTTTTCTAGTTAGAGGGAATGTCTTTGTTGAGTTGCTTCTTGGGGCATCTGCTGCTTTGTGGAAATGTTTTCTAGAAACTCCTTTTGCCTGCAATCACACCCGTAATCATGATTAATGTTTACTACAAGCCCACAACAGTACACAAGGTTTGAAAGAATAGTGTTTCAAAAGGATGATTTTGAAAATATCATACATTCATATGAAATGTGTTAAGATTGTTTTGGAGGATGGCACCATCTTCAGGAGAATGAGAAGCATTTGCTGATTCTCTGTTTCTGCAACACCTGTTATGCACTAGGCATGGTCATAAGTAACTTTTCCTGAGGAACAACAGGTAAGAAGAAATAAAAGTTGTGCTGTCTATATTTTCAGAAATGTACAATTGGCTTGGGAAGAAAACACAGCCAGCCACAGGGGAGCAAGCTCAAAGAAGTTGCAAAACGAGAAGGAGGAGATGAGAGAAATCAGAGAAGGAAGCAAGCATTCTGACTTTTGACTGAGAGTCTCTGCCAGTTTTGCCTCACATATGAACACTTATTTACTTTGCACACTATTGCAATCTGTAATATTGCAAAACATAAAGTCAAATATTCTTCCCTTGTTTTAATACTCAACAAGACCTCAGCCTTATTAGCTTTTACCAATTATTATGAAAACTTAATATGGCCTCCAAGTAACATCATTCTCAGACCATATTCCCAATTGTGAATATTGTCCCTAGATTGGACCTAGGTTAAAACATTAGATGTTAGTATCAAAAAGGAGAATTATAACCAAATAAAAACCAGAAAGATCCCACATCTTAGAAATGAAGATGTTCATCTGTGTAAGCACATAGCTTTATAGTAAAATCTGTAGCTACCATACAGGAGATGAACTATAATGACTCTCTTTATATCTCTACCTATCTGTCTATATATTTGCTATAACGTATATTAAGATAAATAACTGACCAACATATAAATATATAAATGGGAATTTTAAATTCACTTTCACATCTAATTCACAAAAATACAAAATGAAAATTAATTTTATGCTTTACAAAGTTTATTGCCAATGGTATTTTTAAGACTGTAAACACCATTTGTAGTAAGCAGACTAATATCTTCCCTCAAAGATGTCCCCATTCTAATTCCCAGAACTGTTACATGGCAATATGTTAGGTTACATGGCATGGCAAAGGGGAATTAAGGGTCCAAATGGAATTAAGACTGCTAATCAGCTAAATTTATTTTGTTTTTATTTATTTATTATTATTTTTTTTAATGAGATGGAGTTTTGCTCTTGTTGCCCAGGCTGGAGTGCAATGGCACGATCTCGGCTCACCGCAACCTCCACCTCTTGGGTTCAAGCGATTCTCCTGACTCAGTCTCCCAAGTAGCTGGGATTACAGGCATGTGCCACCATGCCCAGCTAATTTTGTATTGTTAGTAGAGACTGGGTTTCTCAATGTTGGTCAGGCTGGTCTCGAACTCCCTACCCCAGGTGATCCGCCTGCCTCGGCCTCCCAAAGTGCTGGGATTACAGGCATGAGCCACTGCACCTGGCCTAATCAGCTAAATTTAAAATAGGGGGATTATCCTGGATTATTCACAGGGACCGTATGGATCACAAAGGTCCTTAAAATTGGAAGGAGACAGAAGAGAGAGTCAGAGGGAGATCTGACTATGAAAGAAAGGCATGGGAGATGCAATGTTTCCAGCTTTGTAGATGGAGGAAGCAGGTCTCTAGAGGTTGTAGTATGCAAGAAAACATCCTCTCCTAGAGCCTCCAGAAAGGACTGCAATGCTGCCAACACCTTGTTATTTTGCCCAACCTGTGCTGAGCTTCTGACCTACGGAATTGTAGGATAATAAGTTTGTGTTATTGTAAGTGAATAAATTTTTGATAGTTTGTTATGGCAGTGAGTAGAAAATTAATACACCTTAAAATTAGTCAATTTTGTCAAATTAGACTTGTTTTCAAGTGTTAATAAAATTCACCTAAAACACAGTAGATTTCTGCTTCTGACTCTGAGAAAGTATTTAATAATAAAGTTCAAAATTAGCCTTTTGCCATAAATAGGAAACTGGACGAAATATATGAAAAGCCAGTTTTAAACATCAGACAGGACTGTGATGTTCTAAGGAAGGAAAACAAATGAAGTAAGCCTTATAATCGTACCCACTTCCTGCCTTAGAAAGCAGAACGTCAAATGAGGTAAGCCTTACAAATCAGGTAAGCCCACATGCACCATATTTCTATAATATATATTTCTATAATATAGAAATGGAGAAATCAAAATATGTTCATAATATTGCTGAGTTGAGGAGATTGGAGAAACCAAGGCAGCCAGAATTTGTGAGGCAACAATAATGGTGAAGAAGGAGCTATGCAGAGAAAGGGCACCAGAAATGCTTATAGGGATGCGCTTGAACCTTTGGGTAAATAACAATTTATACATGTTTAGGCTAAAACCCCAAGAGACTAGACAATAAAAACTGCTAAGGAATAAATGATCATAGGGGAGCTATAAGCCCAATAATTCCCTAAGCTTTGTTCACAACAACCAGCATGAAGAATCTTCATTGAATACATGAAACATTCCATAGACATTCCAAAAGGGTTAAACCCTAGTAGCAGGGCTAAATTAACCATAGAATAAAGGGTCTTGTGGGATTACTCTAAAGAATAAAAACAAGCATTCTAATTAGCAAACTGTTTCACAAATAAATATTCTTCAAGTCAGAGTTCAGAATTCTTTAAAGATCTCACACTCAGCAATGTAAAATTTACAAAGTCTAGCATAAAGTAAAAAATTACACATACAAAGAAACAGGAAAATGTGATCTGTTACCCAAGGAACAGGATAATGTGATCTGTTACCCAAGGAACAGGATAATGTGATCCATTACCAAGAAAAAATCAGAAATCTATATAGACCAAGAAATGGCAGAGATGATGGAATTATGAGGCACGGATGCTAAATCAGCTATTCTAAATATGTCTGATTTGTTTGTGAATTTAAAAGAAAATGTGAACCTAATGAGAGAGAGGAAAGAACAAAACAAAACTTCTAAAGATGAAAACTACAATATATAAAATGAAAAATGTACAGGCTAGGATAGCAGCAGATTAGACAGTAAAAATAAAAGTCAGCAGACTTGAAGACATAACAATAAAATAACATGAGAGAAGTCCAGAGAGGAAAAAAATACTGGAGACCATGAAGAGAGCCTCAGTGATTTTGAAACAAGTAGTCTAACATACCTATCATTGATGTCCCAGAATGCAAGCAGAAGAAAGAAAATTATTTGAAGGAATAATGACTAAAAATTTTACAAATATATGAATGCTATATACATACATATCTAAGAAGCTCAAAAAACCCTAAGAAATCAAATGAACACAAAACCCAATAAACAGTAATAAAACCACACACCACCATGTGTCATGAGCAAATTGCTAAAATTCAGTGATAAGAAAGCACATTAAAAGTGGCTAGAGGCTGGGCGCTGTGGCTTACGCCTGTAATCCCAGCACTTTGGGAGGTCAAGGCAGGCAGATCACCAGAGGCTGGGAGTTCGAGGCTAGCCTGACCAACATGGAGAAACCCCATCTCTACTAAAAATACAAAATTAGCTGGGCATGGTGGTGCATGCCTGTAATCCCAGCTACTCAGGAGGCTGAGTCAGGAGAATTGCTTGAACCTGGGAAGTGGACGTTGTGGTGATCTCACCAGGATGTGGTGAGATCGTGCCATTGCACTCCAGCCTGGGTAACAAGAGTGAAACTCTGTCACACACACAAAAAAAAGTGGCTAAAGAAAAAACAAACCAAAACATTATGTGCAGGGGAACAAAGATTAGAATTAATGAAGGCTTCTTTTTAGAAGAAGCATGGGTTAGAAACCGTGCAAGCCAGAAGTCATTGGAATGACATTTTTAAAGTGGTGGATGAAAAACCATGTCAACCTAGAATTCTATACCCAGTGAAAATTCCTTCACAAATGAAGTTAAAATAGGGCTTTTTCAGATAAAACAAAGCTGAAAGAATTAATTAGCAGCAGCTTACATTACAAAAAGCTTTAAAGAAGTTCTTCAGGCCAAAGGAAATGAGACCCAGTGGAAACCTGGATATACAAAGGAATGAAGAGCACTGGAAAAGGTAAATAAAATATATTGGTTAATATAAAAGACTTTGTCATTTAAAAATTTCTTTACAGATGGTTGACTAAAGCAGAATACCACAATGTATAATTGAGTATATAACATGTATAGAGATAAAATATATGACACAACAACAGGAGAAAAATGGAGATAAACTCTTGCGTATGTACATATACATGAAGGGATTAATATGATTTGGAAATACTCTATCATAAGTTAAAAATTCATGTTATATATGCTAACCACTAAAAAACACAAAAACCCAACCTCCCAGAAATATAGCTTAAAAGCCAATAGCAGAACTAAAATGAAACTCCAAAACATTATCCAAAAGAGAGAAGAAAAAGAGGGAAAAAAGAATGAAACCCAAATGAAACAAATAGAAAAAATTAGCAAAATGGTAATTTTTAAATCAATAATTACATTAAAGGTAAATGATCTAAATCTAAATGGTTTAAATGTTCCAATTAAAAAAAGCAAGACTCAATTTTATGCTGCCTGTAAGAAACTCACTTTAAATACAAAGATACAGATCAGATAAAAGTAAAAGCATAGAAAAAGATATATCATCTAGGTTTTATTGAGAACAAAACTGGTGCCATATTATTAATATTAAACAGTGGATTTAGGGCAAGGAGTATATCCAGAGATAAAGAAGGACTTTTCACAAAGGGTCAGTTCATCAGAAGACATAAAAATATCATAAATGTGGATAGACCTAATAACAGAGGTTTAAAGAATTAAAAAGAGGAGTAACAAATCTATAGTTATAATTGGACTTTTCAATATTCTTCTCTTGGTAATTGTGAGAACAAAGAGACTTACAGAATTTAAACAACTTTATCAACAAACTTAACCCAATTGCCATTACAGAACTCTCCAATCATCAATTGTAGAACACACAGTCTTTTCAGTACACATGGAACATTCACCAAAAGAGACAACATTCTGGGCCGTAAAAGAAGTCTTAATAGATTCAAAATAATTGAAATGATACAGCTTATGTTCCTTGACCACCCATAGAGTTAAATCCAAAACAAAAAGAAAATTAGAATATTACTGATAATAGTTTGTATATTTGTCCCCTGCAAATCTTATGTCAAAATGTAACGGGAGGTGGTGACTAGTGGTTGGTTTTGGGTCATGGAAGCAGATCCTTCATGAATGCCTTGGTGCCCTCCCTGCAGTAATGAGTCAGTTCTTGCTCTGTTAATTCATGTGAGTTCTGATTCTTAAAAAGAGCCTGGCACCTCCTCCTCTCTTGCTCACTCTCTTGCCATGTGACACTACTGCTCCTCCTTTGCCTTCCATCATGATTGTAAGCTTCCTAAGGCCTTCAACAGAAGCAGATGTTGCTGTCATGCCTTTTGTGCGGCCTGCAAAACCGTGAGCCATATAAACCTCTTTCCTTTATAAATTACCCAGCTTCAGGTATTCCTTTATAGCAACACAAATGACTAACACAATTACCAAAATTTGAATTGAACAACCAAGTAACTAATAAATCAAAGAAGAAATCACAAGAGAGAGTAGAAAATATTGTGCACAGGCCAGGCATGCTGGCTCACACCTGTAATCCTAGCACTTTGGGAAGCTGAGACAGGCAGATCACCTGAGGTCAGGAATTCAAGACCAGCCTGGCCAACATGGTGAAAAGCAAATTAAATCCAAAATAAAAAATAAAGGAAATAAATATAAGAGCAGAAATCAGTAAAATAAAATGAACAAACAAAATGAAAATATCTGCTGTTTTGAAAAGCTCAATAAAATGTATAACATTTAAAAAATGTATGAAATTGATAGTTCATGACTATCAAGAAAAAAGTAAGACACAAATTATCAGTATCAGGAATGCAAGAAGGAATATCATTAGAGATCCTACAGACATTCAAATGATAGTAAGAAAATATGAATACACTTATGCCAATAAATATGGTAACTAAAGTGAAATGAACAAATTCCTTGGAAGACACAAATGTGCCTGGCTTGTTTCATTTAAGATAATGACCTGCAGTTCCCTCCATGTTGTTGCAAAAGACATGATTTCATTCTCTTTTAAGGCTAAATAGCATCCCATTGTGTATATATACCAACTTTTCTTTAACGTTTGTACATTTATGGACACAGGTTGATTCATGTCTTTGCTATTGTGGATAGTGCTGCAATAAGCATACAAGTGCAGGTAACATTTTGATATATAGATTTCTTTTTCTTTGAGTAGAGGCCTAGTGGTGGGATTGCTGCATTGAATGATAGCTATATTTTTTGTTCTTTGAAAAATCTCTATACTGTTTTCTATATAGGCTGTATTAATTTACATTCCCACCAACAGTGTATAAGAGTTCCCTTTTCTCTGCATCCTTACCGACATGTTATTTTTTGTCTTTTTAATAGTAGCCATTCTGATTAGGATAAAATAACATCTCATTGTGGTTTTGATTGGCATTTCTCTGATGATTAGTGATATTGAGCAGAGTTGAATATATCGGCCATTTTTATGTCTTCTTTTGCAAAATGTCCATTTGTTTCCTTCGCCCACATTTTAATGGGATTATTTGGGAGTTTTGTGGAGTTGAGTTCCTTCTATATTCTGGATGTTAGTCCCTGTCAGATGAATAGTTTGCAAATATTTTATCCTATTCAACAGGTTGTCTCTTCACTCTGTTGACTGTTTCTTTTGATGTGCAAACACTTTTTAGTTTAAGTCCCATTTTTTGATTTTGTTTTTGTTTCCTGTGTTTTTGTGGTCATAGTCGTAAATTCTTTGCCTAGACCAATGTCCAGAAGAGTTTTTCCTAGGTTTTCTTCTAGTATTTTTATAGTTTTTATATCTAATGTTTAAGTCTTTAATCCATCTGAGATGACTTTTGTATTAATATATGGTGAGAACAGGGATCCAGTTTCACTTTTCTGTGTACAGCTATCTAATTTTTCCAGCACCATTTATTGAAAAGGGTGTCCTTTCTCAAATGAATGTTCCTAGTACCTTTGTCAAAGATCAGTTGGCTGTAAATATGTGGCTTTGTTTCTGAGTTCTCTATCCTGTTTCATTGATCTATGTATCTATGTTTTTTATTATTATACTTTACGTTCTGGGATACATGTGCAGAACGTGCAGGTTTGTTACATAGGTATACTTGTGCCATGGTGGTTTGCTGCACCCATCAACCCGTCATCTACATTAGGTATTTCTCCTAATGCTATCCCTCCCCTATCTCCCCCCAACCCCCAACAGGCCCTGGTGTGTGATGTTCCACTCCCTGTATCCATGAGTTTTCATTGTTCAACTCCCACTTATGAGTGAGAACATGCGGTGTTTGGTTTTCTGTTCCTGTGTTAGTTTCCTGAGAATGATGGTTTCCAGCTTCATCCACGTCCCTGCAAGGGACACGAACTCATCCTTTTTTATGGCTGCATAGTATTCCATGGTATATATGTGCCACATTTTCTTTATCCAGTTTATCATTGATGGGCATTCGGGTTGGTTCCAAGTCTTTGCTATTGTGAATAGTGCTGCAATAAACATATATGTGCATGTGTCTTTATAGTAGAATGATTTATAATCCTTTGGATATATAACTAGTAATGGGATTGCTGGGTCAAATGGTATTTCTCATTCTACATCCTTAAGGAATTGCCACACTGTCTTCCACAATGGTTGAACTAATTTACATTCCTAACAACAGTGTAAAAACATTCCTATTTCTCCACATCCTCTCCAGCATCTGTTGTTTCCTGACTTTTTAATGATCACCATTCTAACTGGCGTGACATGGTATCTCACTGTGGTTTTGATTTGCATTTCTCTAATGACCGGTGATGATGAGCTTTTTTTCATCTGTTTGTTGGCCACATAAATGTCTTCTTTTGAGAAGTGTCTGTTCATATCCTTCACCCACTTTTTGATGGGGTTGTTTGTTTTTTTCTTGTAAATTTGTTTAAGTTCCTTGTAGATTCTGGATGTTAGCCCTTTGTCAGATGGATAGATTGCAAAAATTTTCTCCCGTTCTGTAGGTTTCCTATTCACTCTGATGATGGTTTCTTTTGCTGTGCAGAAGCTTTTTAGTTTAATTAGATCCCATTTGTCAATTTTGGCTCCTGTTGCCATTGCTTTTGGTGTTTTAGTCATGAAGTCTTTGCTCACACCTATGTCCTGAATGGTATTGCCTAGGTTTTCTTCTAGGGTTTTTATGGTTTTAGATCTTCCGTTTAAGTCTTTAGTCCATCTTGAGTTAATTTTTGTGTAAGGTGTAAGGAAGGGGTGCAGTTTCAGTTTTCTGCATATGGCTAGCCAGTTTTCCCAACACCATTTATTAAATAGGGAATCCTTTCCCCATTGTTTGTTTTTGTCAGGTTTGTCAAAGATCAGATGGTTGTAGACATGTGGCATTATTTCTGAGGCCTCTGTTCTGTTGCATTGGTCTATATATCTGTTTTGGTACCAGTCCCATGCTGTTTTGGTTACTGTAGCCTTGTATTATAGTTTGTTTGTTCTTTTTGCTTAGGATTGTCTTGGCTATACAGCCTCTTTTTTGCTTCCATATGAAATTTAAATTAGTTTTTTTCTAATTCTGTGAAGAAAGTCAATGGTAGCTTGATGGAGATAGCATTGAATCTATAAATTACTTTGGGCGGTATGGCCATTTTCATGATATTGATTCTTCCTCTCCATGAACATGGAATGTTTTTCCATTTGTTTGTGTCCTCTTTTGTTTTCTTGAGCAGTGGTTTGTAGTTCTCCTTGAAGAAGTCCTTCACATCCCTTGTAAGTTGTATTCCTAGGTATTTTACTCTCTTTGTAGCAATTGTGAATGGGAGTTCATTCATGATTTGGCTCTCTGTTTGTCTATTATTGGTGTATAGGAATGGTTGTAATTTTTACACATTGATTTGGTATCCTGAGACTTTGCTGAAGTTGCTTATCAGCTGAAGGAGATTTTGGGCTGAGATGATGGGGTTTTCTAAATATACAATCATGTCATCTGCAAACAGAAACAATTTGACTTCCTCTCTTCCTATTTGAATACGCTTTATTTCTTTCTCTTGCCTGATTGCCCTGGCCAGAACTTCCAACACTGTGTTGAATAGGAGTGGAGAGAGACAGCATCCTTTTCTTGTGCCAGTTTTCAAAGGGGATGCTTCCAGCTTTTGCCCATTCCATATGATATTGGCTGTGGGTTTGTCATAAATAGCTCTTATTATTTTGAGATATGTTCCATCTATACCCAGTTTATTGAGCATTTTTAGCATGAAGAGTTGTTGCATTTTATTGAAAGCCTTTTCTGCATCTATTGAGATAATCATGTGGTTTTTGTCATTGGTTCAGTTTATGTGAAGGATAACATTTATTGATTTGCATATGTTGTACCAGCCTTGCATCACAAGGATGAAGCCAACTTGATCGTGTTGGATAAGCTTTTTGATGTGCTGCTGGATTCGGTTTGCCAGTATTTTATTGAGGATTTTTGCATCGATTTTCATCAGGGATATTGGCCTGAAATTTTCTTTTTTTGTTGCGTCTCTGCCAGGTTTTGGTATCAGGATGATGCTGGCCTCATAAAATGAGTTAGGGAGGAGTCCCTCTTTTTCTATTGTTTGGAATAGTTTCAGAAGGAATGGTACCAGCTCCTCTTTGTACCTCTGGTAGAATTCAGCTGTGAATCTGTCTGGTCCTGGACTTTTTTTGGTTGGTAGGCTCTTAATTATTGCCTCAATTTCAGAACTTCTTATTGGTCTATTCAGGGATTCGACTTCCTTCTTCTTGGTTTAGTCTTGGGAGGGTATATGTGTCCAGGAATTTATCTGTTTCTTCTAGATTTTCTAGTTTATTTGTGTAGAGGTGTTCATAGTATTCTCTGATGGTAGTTTGTATTTCTGTTGGATCAGTGGTGGTATCCCCTTTATCATTTTTTATTGTGTTTATTTGATTCCTCTCTCTTTTCTTCTTTATTAGTCTGGCTAGCAGTCTATCTATTTTGTTGATCTTTTAAAAAAACCAGCTCCTGGATTCATTGATTTTTTGAAGGGTTTTTCATGTCTCTGTCTCCATTGGTTCTGCTCTGATCTTAATTATTTGTTGTCTTCTGCTAGCTTTTGAATTTGTTTGCTCTTGCTTCTTTAGTTCTTTTAATCGTGATGTTAGGGTGTCGATAGTTGACCTTTCCTGCTTTCTCCTGTGGGCACTTAGTGCTATACATTTCCCTGTAAACACTGCTTTAGCTGTGTCCCAGAGATTCTGGTACATTGTGTCTTTGTTCTCATTGGTTTCAAAGAACTTATTTATTTCTGCCTTAATTTTGTTATTTACCCAGTAGTCATTCAGGAGCAGGTTGTTCAATTTCCATGTAGTTGTGCAGTTTTGAGTAAGTTTCTTAATACTGAGTTTGATTGCACTGTGTTCTGAGAGACTGTTTGTTATGATTTCCATTCTTTTGCATTTGCTGAGGAGTGTTTTACTTCCAATTATATGGTCAATTTTACAATAAGTGTGATGTGGTGCTGAGAAGACTGTATATTCTGTTAATTTGGTGTGGAGAATTACGTAGATGTCTATTAGGTCTGCTTGGTCCAGAGCTGAGTTCAAGTCCTGAATATCCTTGTTAATTTTCTGTCTCGTTGATCTGTCTAATATTGACAGTGGGGTGTTAAAATCTCTCACTATTATTGTTTGAGGGTCTAAGTCTCTTTGTAGGAATCTAAGAACTTGCTTTATGAATCTGGATGCTCCTGTATTGGGTGCATATATGTTTAGGATAATTAGCTCTTCTTGTTGCATTGATCCCTTTACCATTATGTAATGCCCTTCTATGTCTTTGTTGATCACTGTTGGTTTAAAGTCTGTTTTATCAGAGACTAGGATTGCAACCCCTGCTTTTTTTTTTTTTTTTTTTTTGGCTTACAATTTACTTGGTAAATATTCCTCCATCCCTTTATTTTGAGCCTATGTATGTCTTTGCATGCCAGATGGGTCTTGCACACTGATGGGTCTTGACTCTTTATCCAATTTGCCAGTCTGTATCTTTTAATTGGGGCATTTAGCCTGTTTACATTTAAGGTTAATATTTTTGTGTGTGAATTTGATCATGTCATTATGATGGTAGCTGGTTATTTTGCCCATTCGTTGATGCAGTTTCTTCATAGTGTTGATGGTCTTTACAATTTGGTATGTTTTTGCAGTGGCTGGTACTTGTTTTTCCTTTCCATGTTTAGTGCTTCCTTCAGGAGCTCTTGTAAGGCAGGCCTGGTGGTGACAAAATCTCTCAGCATTTGCTTGTCTGTAAAGGGTTTTATTTCTCCTTTGCTTATGAAGCTTAGTTTGGCTGGATATGAAATTCTGGGTTGAAAATTCTTTCTTTAAGAATGTTGAATATTGGCCCCCACTCTCTTCCAGTTTCTAGGGTTTCTGCAGAGAGATCCACTGTTAGTCTGGTGAGCTTCCCTTTGTGGGTAACCTGACCTTTCTCTCTGGCTGCCCTTAACATTTTTTCCTTCATTTCAACCTTGGTGAATCTGATGATTATGTGTCTTGGAGTTGCTCTTCTTAAGGAGTATCTTTATGGTGTTCTCTGTATTTCCTGAATTTGATTGTTGGCCTATCTTGCTAGGTTGGGGAAGTTCTCCTGGATAATATCCTGAAGTGTTTTCTAACTTGGTTCCATTCTCCCTGTCACTTTTGGGTACACCAGTCAAACATAGGTTTGGTCTTTTCACATAGTCCCATATTTCTTGGAGGCTTTGTTTGTTCCTTTTCATTCTTTTTTTCTCTAATCTTGTCTTCATGCTTTATTTCATTAAGTTGATCTTCAATCCCTGATATCCTTCCTTCCACTTGATCTATTCAGCTATTGATACTTGTGTATGCTTCACGAAGTTCTTATGCTGTGTTTTTCAGCTCCATCGGGTCATTTATGTTCTTCTCTAAACTGGTTATTTTAGTCAGCAATTCCTCTAACCTTTTTTCAAGCTTCTTAGTTCCTTGCATTGGGCTAGAACATGCTCCTTTAGCTTGAAAGAGTTTGTTATTATCCACCTTATGAAGCCTACTTCTGTCAATTTGTCTAACCAATTTTCCATCCAGTTTTGTTCCCTTGCTGGTGAGGAGTTGTAATCCTTTGCAGGAGAAGAGCCATTCTGGTTTTTGGAATTTTCAGCCTTTTTGCACTGGTTTTTCCTCATCTTCATGGATTTTTCTACCTTTGGTCTTTGATGCTGGTGACCTTTGCATGGGGTTTCTGTGTGGACGTCCTTTTTGTTGATGTTGATGCCCCTTCTTTCTGTTTGTTAGTTTTCTTTCTAACAGTCAGGCCCCTCTGCTGCAGGTCTGCTGGTATTTGCTGGAGGTCCACTCCAGACCCTGTTTGCCTGGGTATCACCAATGGAGGCTGCAGAATAGCAAAGATTGCTGCCTGTTCCTTCCTTTGGAAGCTTTGTCCCAGAGGGGCACCCACCAGATGCCAGCCAGAGCTCCCCTGTATAAGGTGCATGTCGACCCCTGGTGGGAGTTTTCTCCCAGTCAGGAGGCACAGGAGTGAGGGACCCACTTGAGGAGGCATTCTGTCCCTCAGCAGAGCTCGAGCTCTTTTCCAAGCCAGCAGGGAGGGATGTTTAAGTTTGCTGAAGCTGTGCCCGCAGCTGTCCCTTCTCCCAGGTGCTCTGTCCCAGGGAGATGAGAGTTTGATCTATAAGCCCTTGACTGGGGCTGCTGCCTTTCTTTCAGAGATGCCCTGCTCAGAGCTGAGGAATCTAGGGAGGCAGTCTGTCTACAGCAACTTTGCTGAGCTGCAGTGGGCTCCCACCCAGTTTGAACTTCCCAGCGGCTTTGTTTACACTGTGAGGGGAAAACTGCCTACTCAAGCCTCAGTAATGGCAGACGACGGCCCTCCCCCCACCAAGCTTGAGCATTCCAGGTTGACTTCAGATTGCTGTGTTGGCAGCGAGAATTTCAAGCCAGTGGATCTTAGCTTGCTGGACTCCATGGGGATGGGATCCACTGAGCTATACCACTAGGTTCTGTGGCTTCAACCCCCTTTCCAGGGGTGTAAACAGTTCTGTCTCACTGGCGTTCCAGGCACCACTGGGGTATAAAAAGAAAGTCCTGCAGCTAGCTCGGTTGCTGCCCAAACAGCTGCCCAGTTTTGTGCTTCAAACCCAGGGCCCTGGTGGCATAGGCTTTGGAGGGAATCTCCTGGTCTGTGGGTTGCAAAGACCATGGGAAAAGCATAGTATCTGGGGCTGGAGTGCACCTTTCCTCAAGGCACAGTCCCTCAGGGATTCCCTTGGCTAGCCGAGGGAGTTCCCCAAATCCTCACACTTCCCAAGTGAGGCAATGCCCCACCCTGCTTCGGCTCGCCCTCTCTGGGCTGCACTCACTGTCTAACCAGTCCCAATGAGATGAGCTTGGTACCTCAATTGGAAATGCAGAAATCACCTGCCTTCTGCATTGATCTCACTGGGAGCTGCAGACCGGAGCTGTTCCTATTCGGCCATCTGGCCAGCCATCTTACTGTATGTATCTATTTTTATACCAGTACCATGCTGTTTTGGTTACTATAGCCTTGTAGCATAATTTGAAGTCAGGTAATGTGATACTTCCCCCTTCGTTCTTTCTGTACGGGATTGCTTTGGCTATTTCAGGCTCATTTTTGGGTCCATATGAATTTTAGAGTAGTTTTTTCTAGTTCTGTGAAAAATGATGTTGGTTGTCTGATAGGAATAGCATTGAATTTGTAGATTGCTTTGGGAAGCATGGCCATTTTAACAGTATTAATTCTTCTGATCCATGAGCTTGGTTTGTTTTTCCATTTGTGTCATCTTCAATTTCTTTGATGAGTGTTTTGTAGTTTTCTTTGTAGAGATTTTTCAGCACCTTTGTTAAATTTATTTATAGCATTTTTTGGTAGCTATTGTAAATGGGATTGCTGCCTTGATTTATGTTATTGGTGTAAAAGCATGCTATTGATTTTGGTGCATGGTTTTGTATCCCAAAACTTCACTGAATTCATTTAGCAAATCTAGGAGACTTTTGGTTTTCTGGGTATCAGATCGTATAATCAGCAAACAGAAATAATTTGACTTCCACTTTTCCACTTTGGATCCCTTTTATTTTCTTCTCTTGCTAGATTTATCTGGCTAGAGCTTCCAGTTTAATGTTGAATAGGAGTGGTGGAAGTGGGCGTCCTTGTCTTTTTCCAGTTCTTAGGGGGAATTCATTCAACTTTCCCCATTTAATATGATGTTAGCTGTGGGTTTTTCATATATGGACTTTATTATATTGAGGTATCTTCCTTCTATGCCTAGTTTGTTGAGAATTTTTATCATGAGGTGATGTTTAATTTTATCAACTACATTTTCTGCCTTTATTGAGATTATTACATGGTTTTTGTCCTTCATTCTGTTAATGTGTTATATCACAATTATTGATTTGCTTATATTGAACTATCCTTGAATCCCTGGAATAAATCCCACCAGACCATGTTGCATTATCTTTTTAATGTGCTGTTTGATTCAGTTTGCTAGTATTTTGTTGAGGATTGTTACATCTATACTAATCAGAGATATTGGTCTGTAGTTTTCTTTTTTTACCGTTTTGGAATTAGGTAATGCTGGCATCGTAGTATGAGTTATGGAGAATCCCCTCCTTCTTAAGTTTTTGGGATAGTTTCAGGAGGATTTGTATTATCAGTTCTTCTTTGTGTGTTTGGTAGAATTCAGCTGTGAATCCATCCAGTCCTGGGCTCTTTTGTTGTTGTTGTTGTTGGGAGACTTTTCATTACCGATTCAATCTCACTAATTTTATTGGTCTGTTCAGGTTTTCTATTTCGTCCTGGTTCAATCTTGGTAGGTTATATGTTTCTAGGAATGCATCTATTTCCTCAAGTCTTTCCAGTTTGCCAGTGTATAGTTCGTAATATTCTCTAGTCTTTAAAGATCATTTGTATTTCTGTGGTATCATGTGCAAAGTCCTTTTTCATTTCTGATTTTTGTTTATTTGGTTTTTCTTTCTGCTTTTCTTAGTTATTCTAGCTAGCAGCTTATCAATTTTGTTTACCTTTTTAAAGAACCAACTTTGTATGTATGTTTTTTTAAGTCTCCACTTTATTTAGTTCTGCTTAATTTTTATTTTTTCTTTTCTTCTGCTAATTTTGGGTTTGGTTTGCTCCTGCTTTTCTAGTTTCTTGAAATGCCTCCTTAGATTATTGGTTTGTAATCTCTTTACTTTCTTGATGTAGGCATTTATTACTATAAATATCCCTTGTAACACTACTTTCATTATATCCCACAGGTTTTGATATGTTATGTTTGCATTTATTTGTTTCAAGAATTTTTTTGATTTTCTTCATAATTTTTTTGTTAACCCAATGGTCATTCCGGAAATTCAGTCACCTCATGTTGTTTAATTTCCATGTATTTCTGTATTTTCTGGAGTTCCTCTTGCCGTTGATTTTTAGTTTTATTCCATTGTGGTATGAGAAAATACTTGGTATGATTTTGATTTTTTAAAATTTATTGATGCTTATTTTGTGGCCTAACATGTTCTATCCTGGAGAATGAATATTCAGTGTGTTGATGAAAAGAATGTTCATTCTGTAGTTGTTGGATAAGTGATTCTGCAAATGTCTGTTAGGTCCATTTCATCTAACATCCAGTTTAAATCCAATGTTTCTTTGTTCCTTTTCTGTCTAGGTTACCTGTCTAATGCTGAAAGTAGGGTGTTGAAGTCCCTACTATTATTATATTGCAGTCTCTCTAGGTAGATCTAGTAACATTTGCTTATGAATCTGGATGTTGCAGTGTTGGGTACATATATATTTAGAATTGCTATATCCTCTTGCTGGATTGATCCATTTATTATTATATAATGACCTTCTTTGTCTTGGTTTTACTGTCCTTTGCTTAATGTCTGCTTTATCTGATATAAATATAGCTACTCTTATTCACTTTTGATTTCTATTTGTGTGGAAAATCTTGTTCCATTGCTTTTCTATCAGTCTATATGTGTCTTTACTGGTGAGTTTCTTTAAGCATCATATATTCAGACCATGTCTTATTCATTCAGCCATTCTATATCTTTAAAAGGAGAATTTAATGTTTATATTTAATGTTATTATTGATATATGAGGCTTTGTTCCTGTCATATTGTTAACTTTATTCTGACTGTTTTATATATTCTTTGTTCTTTTCTTTTTCCCTTGTAGTTTGTTGTTTTGGCTTGGTGGATTTTTATAGTGGTTTAATTTGGGTTCTTTCTCTTACTCTTTTGTATGATTGCTTTAGCAATGAATTTTATACTTTTGTGTGTTTTCACAATGGTAAATATTATCTTTTGATTTCCAAGTTTAGGACTTCCTTGAGCATTTCTTGTAAGGCCAGTCTAATGGTAACAAGTATCCTCAGCATTTATTTGTTTGAGAATGACTTTATTTTTTCTTCATTTATAGAGGATAATTTTGCTAGATATAGTATTCTTGGGTAGCAGTTTTTTTTTCTTTCAGCCCTTTGAATATATCATCCCATTCTCTTCTGGTCTGTAAGGTTTGTGCTTAGAAATCTGCTGTCAGTCTAATGGGGTTTTCTTTATAGGTGACTAGATGCTTTTATCTTGCTGTTTTTAGGATTTGCTCTTTAACTTTGATTTTGGACAGTCTGATTATAATGTGCCATGGGGATGACTATTTACATTGTATCTCTTTGAGCATCATTAAGCCTCTGGTGTTTGAATGTCTAAATCTCTTGCTGGACATGAGAAGTTTTCATCTATTATTTTATTAAATAGGTTTTCTAATCCTTTCTTTGTTTCTTTGTCCTTAAGGAGACTGATAATTTGTAAATTCACTCACCTTATGTTGTCCCAAATGTCATGAAGACTTGGCTCATTCTTTTTTATTCTTTTTCTTTATTTTTATCCGACTAGATTATTTCAAAAGACTTGTTTTCAAGTTCTGAGATTCTTTCTTCTGCTTACCTAGTCATTCCTTAAGCTTTTAAATGTATTTTGTATTTTCTTCAATGAGTTCTTTATCTCCAGAATTTGTTTGTCTCTTTTTAAAAATATCTATCTCTTTGGTAAATTTCTCATTCATATCCTGAATTGTTTTCCTGATTTATTTATATTGTTTCTCAGAGTTCTCTTGTATCTCCCCAAGGTTCTTTAAAACTAATATTTTAATTCTATATCTGGGATTTAAAAATTTTTTTTTGTTTAATATCTATTGCTGGAAGATTATTGTGTTCCTTTGGAGGTGTTATATTTCCTTGCTTTTTTATGTTTCTTGTGTCCTTACTTTGATATATGAACATCTAGTGTAACAGTCACTTCTTCCTATTTTTCAATTTACTTTCATAGGGTAGGACTTTTTCCTGAAGTTGTATCTATGGTGTTAGTTGGGTAGGATATTTTGTCTTTCATTCTAGATGCATGTAATAATATAGTCTATGATTTATTTGGCTGTAAATAGCATTAGTAGTGTCTGTGATTTCTTCAGTGGGCTAGGGTGCAGTTATTAGTAGAGGCTGTGGTGAAGTTGTGCTGGACACTGGGATGCCAGGTGTGCCAGTCTTCAGTCTTCATTGGTGGCAGAGGTGGGCTGAGCATGCCTATCTTTGTGCCCCATGACAGTGCATGCTGACACCTGCGTCAACAGTTACTGGTGCATTTATTCTTGGGCCTCCATGTGGCTTACTCAGGTTTCAGTAGTGGTAACAGTAGACCTAGTGGGCCAGCAGGTTCTTAGGCCCCTGGGGAGCCAGCATGGCATGAGAGTAGCATTGATGGGATGATTCTCTGGGTCCCAAGTTGTGTGTATTAATGTTGGTGGTAGATAGGATAGGCTGAGGACTCCAGTCTCCAGGCCCAAAGGTGGCACTTGGAGGTGGGAGCCAGCCAAGTGGTAGTGACTAGGAATTTAGGCCATCCTCAGGTCCCTGGGAGGAGCGCTTAGGTACCCAAGGTAGTGGATTGGGTTGAACAATCCCCAGGACCTGAGGCTACGTACTATGTCTTGGAGTAGGTGGCAAAGCTGGCCTGAGCAAGCTTGCTCTCTGGCCCACCAATGGTGAGCATAGGTACCACCCATGATGGTTGGGAGCCGGGTGATCCTCAGGCCCCAGAAGGAGTGCTCAGGTGAGATGCAATAGCAGCTGCACTTAGGCCTTGCCACTGAAGAGGGTGGAGCCACTATTGGTGGCCGTAGCCTGGACCAGCAGGTGGGGGTTGTATGTCCCTTTCACACGCTAGTCCTGGCAGGGCTTGCTCCCTACCTGCTATGGTTGCAGGAGCTCACACTCAGCTCACAACCAGTTATCAGAGACAACTCATCCCCACTTATGTCCTTGTCTCAGATTCTCGCATCGTTTGCTTTTTGATACTGGCATTTGCCACACAAGCCCCACACATTTCCCACCTGTGGGATTACGCCCTGCTCCTTCTTCTGACCCAGGAGTGACAGCTCGAATTTCAGTCCTGGGACCGCTGGGTCCCAGGAGAGTATGCAGTTTGCCAGAGGCTAGTTTCAAAATGACACCTTGCTGTAGCCACTTAGGTCTCAGAAATGCTGGAGTAATCCAGCATGCGCTCCCTTTCTGGAGCAGTTTCATTCCATGGACTCCTGGCAGCTCTCTGTGTTAGATTCAGGTGTTGCATCCCTGCCACACTTGCTTTATGGCCCCAGCTGAAGGAGTGCTCTTGGCTTACTCCCCTGGGACTCCCAGGACTGAAGTGCAAAAGGGATACATGTTGCCCACCTGCTAACCCAAGCTATGTCCACCAATGGGAGCTACACCCTCTTCAGTGGCTGTCCAGAAGCGACAACCTGAGTTTCTGTAATGCTCAAGTCCCAGTGCCTTTGGTTCCTCAGAGAGCATGCTGTTTGCCAGAAGATAGTTTTGAAAATGGCATCTTGCTGCAGCTGCTTAGGTCTCACGAAGGATGTGGGGCCCAGCATGAGCTCCCTCTCTGGAGGAATTCTGTCCCACAGACTCCTGGCAGCTTCCTATGTTAGTTTCAGCAGTTGGGAGAGTTGAGGGGTTCTCCTGTGTCCAGGATTGCACAATTGCAGGTGGGAATGCAGGCTGCTGGAATTCTATTACTAACCCCTTCCCCAGGGAGCTTCTGGCTCCCAGCTGATCTCAGCCAATAAGACTGCCTCTCCTCCTTCCATGCTTTGTGTCTCCTGTCACTTTCCTGTTGAATTCCACCATTTTCTCTTGGGTAATGTGCTCAAAGTTTGACTATCTATGTACTACTCTGGTTATTCTTGGTGAAGGAGACAGACATGAAATTCTTCTGCTTAGCCATCTTGAACCAGATTGCAGAATTAATTTTTTAATTTTAACTTTATTTTACTGTTTCTTTTAAGGTATGTTCTCTTTTATCTACTGATTAACTTAATTTCTTATTAGTGCAATTTTTCCTTCATACACTTAATACTTTTAGAATTGGATTATATATATATAACCATTGCTAAGAGCTAAAGCAGCATCCAAAACACCCTGGATGAAAGAATAAGCATTTCAACCCCATGAAAATGGTAAAACAAAGTGTAATTAACTTTTATGTTAATGGATGCTAATGGGCACTTACGATGGTTAAAATCACTCTCCATCATTTAGCAAAACCCTACTGTGTGTAGAACACTGATAAGCAGACTTCAAAGAGACTTTATCACCGCATTAAGCATTTGTTAAATGGGATTTGAATCATTAGTAAGCAAAAGCCCCCAAAAAGCACTACGTGAGCTTTTCCACCTTGAGAGAAGTCTTAACTATTTAAGACTATTGCTCTGCTGGTGGTCACTGTAAGGGTCCTGTCTATCCTCCTATGAGTGTTCAAGACATTTATGAGGCAGGTAAATGAATATGGCTTTTTTGCTTGGCCAAAACCAGAAGGCTCCTTGAAATGTAGATTGAGATACTTAACCATGGTTTTTATTATACCTTCTAAACTGTTTGAGCCCATAAGCATGCATCCATGAGATTATAATATTAAATGATTGAAATAAATAAGTTGTGAATATAAAGTAAAGTATTTGGGATTTGTCATCCAATTTCTTTCTCTCCTGACAACCTCAAAGCCCAGGAGGACCTAATGCCCAGCTCCTTCAAGGAAGAGTGCTATGTATGAATTTGAAGAATCCTTAATTTTAAGAGGAATCAGAGGCCATTCAAACTTAGCTGACTTTGGGGAGAAGTTGGAGCTCATGATAGAATGAGGTTTGAGGGAAGATGACTGTCTCAGAGCCTGACCTGACACAATTAATTTAGAATTGGTGCTCTCATGTTAGAATTTCCTGGCAATGTCTCAAGACTTCATATATCAGCCTCTGTACCACTTAATAAGTCTCTGAAATAAAAGGCTCCAGGTAGTGGTCTGTAGGTTTATGTTTAGCAACTGGCTCAAAGAAAAGAAAAGAAAAACTGATTTGTAGCATTTGCTCTTTTTCATGGTGTGTAAATACTCCTACCAAAGCAGATTTCAAAATACCAAAGTGGAATGACTGCAAAATTGGAAAGAGATGCATACAATTGACTCTAACACAGCACTGGCTCTGAGTAACAGCCCTAGAAGGAAATGTTGATTGAAGGACCTTAACCAATCTTGGGAGTCATTAACAGCTCCCTAACAGAAAGATGACAACTACTGTTAAATGTGGGCAGTAGCTCAATGTGGAGGATTCTAAATCAGGGTTAGAGAATGAAATCTAAAAATGGTACTGTGTACTATGAGGACTCCAGAAAGTTCAGTTTTTCTTAAAATTGTTTTTCTACCTTATAATTCCTTATGAGTTAGAAGCTGAGAAATCACTAAAGCATTTTTCTTTTTATTTTATACATTCAATGACTAATTTTTTTAACAAATATTTTTCATTCAACAACAAATTACAGGGTTCCTACTCTATGCCAGGCCCTGAAGTAAGTGCTGAAATGTACAATAGACACGGTCTCTGCTCTCATAGAGCTTAGAATCTAGTAGAGAAGAAAAAACTTTTCATATTTATGATTGAAGATAAGTCCTAAAAAAGAAAGGAATATAATCTATGAAGCAAAGAGGAAGTGATATTTGAGAGACATCTGAATAAAGAAATAGGTATTAACCTCTATAGGGGAGCTACAAGAAAAGGGGAGGGAAAGAGTTCTTGCTGTAGTGGATTCAACGTGAAAAATGGTCAACAGAGCTGACTGAGTGCTGGAGGCACAGCTAAACCAGTGGGCATGGGTTTGGCCATGCAGATCCTTATAGCATGTTAAGGGTTTTGTTTTTTCTAAGAGTAATGGACACCCACTGAAGGGTTTTAGGCAGTAAGACAATGAGATCAGTTTTAACTGCAGTGTAGAAGAATGGATTGCTACATCATTCATTTATTTCTTCTTCAAATCATTATTAAGAACCTACTGGCTAAACACTGGAGTCAACCAAAATATGCAAGATATAGTCATCCCTTTGAAATGCTCACAGTCTAATCGGGGAGAAAGGCATTTCTATTAGTGTCCTATTGATGCTGTAACACATTCTCATGAATTTAGTGGCTTAAAACAATACATATTGTTTTCTTACAATTCTGGAGGTCGGAAGTCTGCAATGGATTTCGCTGGGCTAAAATCAAGGTGTTGGCAGGATCATGTTCCATCTGGAGGTTCTAGGGGAAAATTGTTTATATATATATATTTTTTCTTTTCAAGCTTCTAGAGGCCACCCACGTCCCTTGGCTTGTGTTCCTGCTTCACTTCAACCTCTGCTTCCATGATCACATCTTTACTTACCTTCCTGCCTTCTTTTTTCCCTTTTAAGGACTTTGTGATTCCCTTGGGTACACCTAGATAATCCAGGGTAATTTTCTCCTCTCAAGATCCTTGGCTTAATCTGTGAAGTCTCTTTTGTTACATAAGATTACATGTTCATAGGCTCCAGAGACTAAGAGTGGACATTTTAGAGAAGGATTATTCTTTCTGTCACAGCATACAATTAAATGATGGACATAAGGTTGAAGAGGAAGGTTGGAACCCACACAAGAACATTTGTCTAATTTGCCTTATTTTTTGGTAGTTACCTAGGAGTACACTGTCATGATTCTGCAAAAGACAGTTTGCTTTTGTGTTTTAAATCTCACAACTTCTAGAATATTTTAAGCCTTAGATGAAAAAAATCTATATAGAATTTTAAGAATTACTGCAAGGGACAAGACTGATTATTTGTTTTTGTGGTATGAGCAATAGTAAATTTTATCAGGGTTTTTTTGTCCCTGATAAAATTTACTAAGTGTAAATTGAATGGAGCTTAGAGCAGTTCTTTTCAAATGTTAATGCACATACAACTCTGGTTAAAATGCACATTCTTATTTATTAGATCAAGGGTGTAATCTGAAATTTCAGTTTTGTAATATGCTCTCAGGTGATGCGCTTCTACTTCTCTGAGGACCACACTTTGAGTAGCAAGAACCTACATTTCTAATTGTCAAAAATTTTCCTAACATGTACAAAAGAACATATGGAGTGCATAACTTCAGGGAGAAAAAGAATGTTTAGCCTATAAAAAATGTAGTAAGGGGTGTGTGTGTGTGTGTGTGTGTGTGTGTGTGTGTATGAATGAAATAGTTTATTAACTATGCTATTTGATTCAGAGGAAAACCTTAATATCTGTGCATTTTCTTGGAAACAAGGATTAAGAAATGGAGAAAAGGTTCTGATTGTGGACTTACTTGATCTGAGCTAGAAAATTTGGGGGCTTTCATTCCCCTAGGGACTATTAGAGATAAATTTTTATATCATTTAAACTTCCCAATAGTTGAAGCTAGTGATGGGTGGAGCCAGTGGTGTGTCAGAGCTGGCAGGAACAAGTGATTGGGAAGTATTCAGCAATTTTGTGAGCTAACAGTTATTAAATTATTGGTAGCCTGACATTGTCCATGGTGGAAGTATTTACACCAAGCTTGTAAGGCCTATGGCCTACAGGTCTCATGTGGCCCAGGATGGCTTTGAATGCAGCCCAGCACAAATTCGTAAACTTTCTTAAAACATTATGTTTTGTTTTGTTTTGTTTTTTTGAGACGGAGTCTTGCTCTGTTGCCAGGCTGGAATGCAGTGGCACGATCTTGGCTCACTGCAACCTCCGCCTCCTGGGTTCAAGTAATTCTCCTGCCTCAGCTTCCCAAGTAGCTGGGACTACACGGGCCCGCCACCATGCCCAGCTAATTTTTATGTGTTTTTTTAGTAGAGATGGGGTTTCACCATGTAGGCCAGGATGGTCTCGATCTCCTGACCTCATGATCCACCTGCCTCAGCCTCCCAAAGTGCTGGGATTACAGGTGTGAGCCACCGCGCCCGGCCAACATTATGAATTTTTGTTTGTGATTTTTTAATAGCTGATCAACTATTGTTAATGTTAGTGTATTTTATGTGTGGCCCAAGACAGTTCTTCTTCCCAGGGAAACCAAAGGATTGGACAGCCTGATTTACACCATGGAAGTTAGTAAATTCTACAAATCAGGCTTGCTCTCCTTCTCTCTCTATTTTCTTTCCCCAAGGGAGCCATTTCAGCAGCACACCACTACCATAAACTCATTATTTTTTAAAATGTGTTCATTTCAGCAACTGGCAGATGAATTCAGACTCAACTTTTCTCTCCAGCTGTATTGCCTTTGCACACTGTCCATGGCTTCCACCCTGCAAATGTGACTCCGTGTGTGGAAGTGGCTTCACATGGCATCCTCTAAGCCCAATTTCTCCAGTTTTCTAGAGCTGCATTGCTGCTTTTGGTTATAAGTGAGTTTCTCAGAAGTAATCTAATGTACTCTACAAAGAATCACACACTCTGCTAGAATTGTTAGTTTTTCTCTTGTAAGCTGCTCCAGGGGCATCTTGGAGTAAGCCATTTATCTACAAATCATCCCATTTAGAAAAAAAAGTTGGGCCAGTAATGATATTTATTCTCTCTAATCTGAAGACGGACAACTGAGAGGGAGCATGTAAAAATCAAACCTAGTGGAGAGTGGATGGGAAAAGAGGGCCTAAGGGTATAGCTGGAGCAAGTAAGAATATAGCACTAGGAATGTGGGATGTGTGTGTGTGTGTGTGTGTGCGTGCGTGTGTGTGTGCATGTGCATACAAGGGCATATGTGTAGGAGGAAGAGTGGACAGGGAAAAATAGATGGAGAATTGGATAGAGAGATAAAAGAATGGAAAATAAAGGTGATAGTTTACAAGAGGCCAATATTAGTTGGTTAAGCCTCAATGTTTTATATACTCATTATTAAACAATTACACTATCAGTAGGCAGTTTAGCAAATAATTTTACATAAATTATCTAATTTCATCCTCAATAAAACTTTATCATCTTCATAAGTTAGTTGATGTTGTAGTTGTATCCCCATGTTTACCAATAAAGAGAGTGAAGTTCAGAAAGTTTGAGTATCTTTCCCCAGAATCACAGAGCTGGTCTGAGACCAAGCTTAGACCAACAGTAGACAGACTACAGTTTGTAGACCAAATATGGCCCACTGTCTGTTTTTATAAATAAACTTTTATTGGGACACAGCCATGCCCAATTGGATACTATTTTCTGTGGCTGCTTTTACCCTACAGCAACAGAGTGCATTAGTCATGGCAGAGAAGTCTCAACAGAAACTGCATGGCCTGCAAAGCCAAAAACTCTCAGCCACCTGGCCCTTCATTAAAAAAAAAAAATCTGCTGACACCACCTTTAGATTCCAGATCCCACTGCACCAGCTGAGTCAGTCTGATGTCAATAGAGGATATGACCACAAACAGCATGACTTTAGCAGAGTGTTACATGCCTCTGGGGTGAAAATAATGCCAAAATAGAGCCGCAGTAATGGCTTAGGATTCCTGTCATTAATCACTTCTGGGAGTTAGGGCATGGAAGGTCTTATTTAAGATATTATCTAAGGAAAAATTACAATTTAAATCTTCATCAGTTTGCAACATTCTACCAAATAAACCAAAGAAAGTATGTTCTAAATGAGTGGGCCATGAGATGAAAAGTTTTGGTGGGAGAGTAGATGTCATATGGAGCAAAATAGTGTAAAGAGAAGACTCCTATAATCCTGTATTAAGTCCCATTTTTTTATGATTACTAGCCTGTGGCCTCAAGAAAATGTATTCATTGAGCTATGTGTAAAATGACTACAATAGTACCTACCTTCTAGGATTATTGTGAACATTAGAAATTATTCATATGATGTGCTTCACACAAAATAAAAACACAATATGTGGTGAGGGGAACAGTAGTGGTTGCTGCCAGTGGTGATGGTGGTAGTAGTAGTAGTAGTAGTAGTGAAGCATTACTAAGGGAGTACCTGAGTAACAGAGAACTCTGGGACTTTCTGGGGCCTCCCTAAGGGAAAAGGCAATACTCCAACCTCCAAAGCCTCACAGGTGATACACAAGCATTGGATGCAGTTATGATCGATCTCTCTCCAATTTCATCTTGGGTAAATAAGCGCATTATATTAAAAATTTTCTGGTTATTTCTCAAATGGGCTATTTTATAAAAGAGAAAAATTTCAAAATTCTGTATGTTAAATCCCATTATATCAAGCAAGCAACATGGCTCATTGTTTTTCTTTCATTTATATTTTCCATCTCGATAAACAAAAACAAAACAAAACAAAATACCTGATTTTTCACTGTAGTTGAGAAATAGAACAATGATGTACAATTTACAGTCTGTGGGCAGTTTCATATACTGTATTGAGCCCTGTCATGATTCTGTCAGCCACGGTTTCTTTCCTTCTCTGACATTGTTGACATAACAGCTGTTGAGAGACAGCTGTTATGGCTGAGGGGGATAAGGTAGGGTCAGAAATGAGGTGAGGAAATCTACGCAATGCTTTATAATAACTTTTAAGCAAAATGTTTTGACTTTTAGACGACATCAAAACTCTACTTCATTTGGGAATAGGCTTCTCAATTTGATGTGCTTTCCTTTGTTCTTCTACAATGTGGAAATTCAATAGTGATTTTTATGTGAAGTAGTCTGATTTTTTTAAAATGTTAGCAATTAATTTTTAAACCTACTTTAATAAAATTTAATAATTTAAAATTGTTTCTTTTTAATACATGATGAGGAAGAAACAATCTCTTTAATAAATGGCATTGGGGAAAAATGCAAAAGAATGAAATTTGACCCTTACCTCACCCCTTATACATGAATAAGTTCAAAATGGATTCCAGACAAAAATGTAATACTGGAAACTATAAAACTACTAGAAGAAAACATAGGGAAAAACCTCCATGAAATTGTTCTGGGCAATAATTTCTTGTATAAGATGCCAAAACACAAGCAACAAAAGCAAAAATAGACAAAGGGGGATTGCATTGAACTAGAAAGGTTCTGTAAAGTAAAGAAAACAATGTACAGAGTGAAGAGACAACCCGCAGACTGGAAGAAAATATTTGGAAATCATATATCAAAGAAGGAACTAGTATCCAAAATACACAAGGAACTCAAACCACTCAATAGCATGAAAACAAATAACTCTTAAAAAATGGGCAAAGGACCTGAATAAACATTTCTCAAAAGAAGACATACAAATGGCCAACAGACATATGAAAACATACTCAACATCTTTAATTATAGGAGAAACACAAATTAAAACCACAAAGAGATATCACCTCACACAGGGTAGATTGGCTATCATGAAAAAGATGAAAGATAAGTGTTAGAGAGGATGTGGAGAAAAGGGAACCCTTGTATATTGTTGGTAGTATTGTAAATTAGTACAGCTTGGAAAACAGTAGGGAGGTTTTCCAAAAAAACTTACAAAATTGAACAACCATATGATTCAGCAATCTCACTTCTGGAAATACAAGCAGACTTCATTTTATTGCACTTTGCTTTATTGTACTTAGCAGATTTTGCGTTTTTCAAATTGAAGGTTTGTGGCAACCCTGTGTCGAGCAAGTCTATTGGTGCCATTTTTCCAACAGCATGTGCATACTTCGTGTCTCTGTCACATTTTGATAATACTTGCTTTTTTTCTCAAGATTTTTCTTTATTATTATATCTGTTATGGTGATCTGTAATCAATTATCTTTGATGTTACTATTAAGATTGATTTTGGGTACCATGAACCATGCCCATATAAGGCAGCAAACTCAATAGATAAATGCTGTGTGTGTTTTCACCGCTCCACCAACCCGCTGTTCTGTCATCTCTCTTTTTCTGTTCTGGCCTCCCTATTCCCTGAAACACAAAATATTAAAATTAAGTCAATTCATAATCCTACAGTGGCCTCTAAGTGTTCAAGTGAAAAGAACAGTCCCTCATCTCTTACTTTAAATCAAAAGCTAGAAATGTTTAAAGTTAGTGAGGAAACCAAAGCCCAAAGCCAAAAGAGGCCAAGAGCTAGGGCTCTTGCACCAAACAGCCAAGCTGCGAAAGTAAAGGAAAAGTTCTTGAAGAAAATTAAAAGTGCTACTCCAGTGAACACACAAATGATAAGAAAGCAAAACAACCTGATTGCTGATATGGAGAAAGTTTAAGTGGTCTGGATAGATTAAACCAGCCTCAATGTTCCCTTAAGGCAAAGCCTAATCCAGAGTAAGGCCATCACTGTTTTTGATTCTATAAAGGCTAAGAGAGGTAAGATAGCTGCAGAAGAAAAGTTTGAAGCTGGTAGAGGTTGGTTCATGAAGTTTAAGGAAAGACACTGTATTCAGAACATAAAAGCACAAGGTGAAGCTGCAAGTGCTGATGTAGAATCTGCAGCAAGGTATCCATATCTAGCTAAAATGATTGATGAAGGTGTCTTCACTAAACAACGTCTGTTCAGTGTAGATGAAATAGCCTTATACTGGAAGAAGATGCCACCTAGAACGTTCATAGCCAGAGAAGAAAAGTCAATGCCTGGCTTCAAATCTTCAAAGGACTGACCAATTCTCTTATTAGGGAATGATGTAGCTGGTGACTTTAAGTTGAAGCCAATGCTTATTTACCATTCTGAAAATCCTTGGGCCCTTAAGAATTATGCTAAATCTACTCTGCCTATGCTCTACAAATAGAACAACAAAGTGTGGGTGACAGCACATCTGTCCATAGCATGGTTTACTGAATATTTAAAGTTCACTGTTGAGACCTACTGCTCAGAAAAAAGATTTCTTTCCAAATATTACTACTGCTTGACAATGTACCTGGTCACCCAAGAGCTCTGATGGAGACGTGCAAGGAGATTAACATTGTTTTAATGCCTGCTAACACAACATCCGTTCTACAGCCCATAGATTAAGAAGTAATTTAGATTTTCCAGTCTTATTACTTAAGAAATATATTTCATAAGGCTACAATCGCCGCAGTGATTCCTCTGAAGCATCTAGGCAAAAAAAAAAAAAAAAAAAAGAAAAAAAAAAAAGCCAGACGCAGTGGCTCACGCCTGTAATCCCAGCTCTTTGGGAGGCCGAAGCGGGTGGATCACCTGAAGTTAGGAGTTCAAGACCAGCCTGGCCAACATGGTGAGACCCTGTCTCTACTAAAAATACAAAAATTAGGTGGGCATGGTGGGCCTGTAATCCCAGCTACTCAGGAGGCTGAGGCAGGGGAATCGCTTGAACCTGGGAGGTGGAGGTTGCAGTGAGATGAGATTGTGCCATTGTACTCCAGCCTGGGCAACAAGAGCAAAACTCCATCTGAAAAAAAAAAAAAACTGAAACCCTTCTGTAAAAGATTTATCAGTCTAGATGCCATTAAGAACATTCATGATTCATGGGAGGAGGTCAAAATACCAACATGCACAGGAGTGTGGAAGAAGTTGATCCTAACCCTCATAGCTTTGAGGGATTTAAGACTTCAGTGGAGGAAGACACTGCTGATGTGTTGGAAATAGCAAGAGAACTAGAATTAGAATTGGAGCCAGAAGATGTGACTGAATTGCTGCAATCTTTTTTCTTTTTTTGAGATGGAATCTCACTCTGTCACCCAGGCTGGAGTGCAGTGCCGCAATCTCGGCTCATTGCAACCTCCGCCTCCCGGGTTCAAGCAATTCTCCTGCTTCAGCCTCCTGATTATCTGGGATTACAGGCATGCACCCCCATGCCTGGCTAATTTTCGTATTTTTAGTAGAGATGGGGTTTTGCTATGTTGGCCAGGCTGGTCTCAAACTCCTGGCCTCAGGTGATCCTCCTGCCTCGGCCTCCCAAATTACTAGGATTACAGGCATGAGCCACTGTGCCTGGCCAATTGCTGCAATCTTGTGATAAAACTTGAACAGATGAGAGGAGTTGCACTTTCGGATGAGTTTAAAAAGTGGTTTCTTCAGATAGAACCTACTCCTGATGAAGGTACTGTGAACATTGTGTAAATGACAACAAATGATTTAGAATATTCAATAAACTTAAGTGATAAAGAAGTTGCAGGGTTTGAGAAGGTTGATTCCAGCTTTGAAAGAAGTTCTACTATGGGTAAAATGATATTAGACAGCATCAGATGCTACAGAGAAATTATTTGTGAAAGGAACAGTCAATCAATTTGACAAACTTCTTTGTTGTCTGATTTTAAGAAATTGCCACAGCCACACCAACCTTCAGCAACCACCACCCTGATCAGTCAGCAGCCATCAACATTGAGGCAAGGCCATCTGCCAGCAAAAAGATTATGACTCAGGTTGAAGGCTCAGATGATTGTTAGCATATTTTTTAGTGATAAAATATTCTTAAATTAAGGTATGTACATAGTGGTTTTTTTCCTTTTATTGAGATGGAGTTTCGTTCCTGTTGCCCAGGCTGGAGTGCAATGGCGCAATCTTGGCTCACTGCAACCTCCGCCTCCTGAGTTCAAGTGATTCTCTTGCCTCAGCCTTCTTTCCATTTTAAAGTACCAACTACTTCATTATTTACTAAATATATTTCTTACCTAAAATTTAAGGCACAATGTTACCCTGCTTCTTAAGCAATTTCCTGAAGTCACAGGTTTGATGTGTCTAGCTGTTTTTGAATACTCATTAGATAGCTAGAGAGATAGAAAGATAGATAAATATAAATATATATCATTCATAGATATTAGTTATGTATATATAAAATACATATAACTACTAAATGAAGCTGTTAAAATAGGAAAAATATTCATAAATCATCCATTAATGGATGTCTTGTCTGGGCAACCTATAGGTTGCCTCCTAAGCCTCCTATAGCCTCCTAAGAACTTCATATCCACTCTTGTTCATTGGACTCTTGTCCATTGTCCAATGCATTCCCCCATATCACAGCCAGAGTGATATTTTGGACGTACAAATTTAATCATGTCACCCTTCTCTCCAACTTAAAATGCCTTAGTGGCCTCTCCTTGTTCAGCAAATGGCAACTCCATTTAACCAGAGTTCAGGCCAAGACCTTGGATTCCTCCTTGACTCCTTCTTTTTCACTAACACCCTTCATCTGATTCATCTGTACATCATGCAGTGTCTGCCTTTGAAATGCATCCGGAATCTGACCACTTCTTGTCACTTCCATCACCATCCTCATCCAAGCCATCATCTTTTAAAATTTTTTTTCAGCCTGGATTATTACAATGTATTACCAACAATTTTTTCCCCTTCTGCCCATACTCTCCTCCTGTCTATATCCACAGAACGGCCGGGATGATCCTTCTAAAACGTAAGTCAGATCGTCTTATTCTTACGCTCAAAGTGCTCCAATCACTTTCCATTCCATTCAGAGTCAAAGTCAAAGTCTTTAGCCCCAGGGCTCTTTAACCCTCTCCCTTTAAGCTCTCTTCCCAGATCCTTATTCTTCCTCTTGCTGACTGGGCTCCAGGCACAGTGGCTTCTTTGCTATTACTTAAATATTCAAAGCATGTTTTTCATCTCAGACCCTTTGCCTGTGCTGTTTCCTCTACTTGGAGCACGCTTCCTATAGCTGAATGGCTCTCTCCTTCACTTCTCTCTCTGCTCAAAATGTATCTTAGTAAAGGAGCTTTTCCAGTCACTCTTTCTAAAATAATACTTCACACCACCACTCTCTGTTTCTTTTTCCCTACTTCATTTGTCCTCATGGTACCTTTCACCACCTGACACATTATAATTTTAATTTACTTCTTACTGCCTCCTACTAGAATGTTATCCCCATGAGGGCAGGGACTGTTTTGCTCATAGCTCAATCTTTGGTGCCTAGTACAATACCTATATCTTCGTGAGTGCTCAAAAAATGTGTTGAATGAATACATTATATAAGAATGACTGAGTAAATGAATGAATGAATGAATGAACATGACCTACAAGGTCTTTTGTGGTCTACCTTCAACACCCCTCTCCAGTCTCCTTTCTCGTTCTGCACTCTCATACAATTGTGTGCCTTACTTGTCACTTGCCACAGCTCTAATTCTATATGTATTGATGGAATTTGTCCACTCACAAAGGTAGGATGGTTTCTTTTCTATCAAGGTGCTCAATGAATAGATGAATACAGACCCAGATTCTAGTAATAGATCTGCAGCTAATTTTCTGCGTAACTCTGTACAAGTCAGTTTTTTCTCCCTGGCTGTCAATTTCCTTAACAGTAAAATGAGGGAAGCTTGTCTATACAAGACCTATTTTAACTTTCCCTTTTATTCTTCTAATTTTCTTTTGAAGTAAAGGTAGCCATATTCAATACCTGTCTTATAATTTTGGAAATAAAATCTAGGGGACTCAAAATGCATCTTACACGCTCAGTGAAGTAAACTCTTTTATTTGTTCTTGAACTCACTTCATTTTATAGGCAAAATTTACTTTCCGAGTTCTTTATGTCTTTTTTCTCATTCCTTGATCTTTTTCCTGGGAGGACACGTTACTGTGAAGCCTGTTTAACAGAGAGGAAGGTAGGATGAGTTATGGGAGAGCTACACTAGAGTTCTCTCCCAACCCCGGCTCTTCCCACAAATCATGCCGCCTCCTGAAAATGGGCTGATCCCTTTGTGGCTTGTCTGTTCCCTCATTTACCTCAACATAGGAATGTTAAGGACACTGTTCACTTTAAGAGGCTTCTTATGTGGTGAAAGCAGAAAATGTGCCCCTGCATTACGGAAGCAAAGCCCAGAAAAACATTTTAGGGAAGGACGGTTTCCAATTAAATTATTTTATCTCCTGTACTCAGATCTTTAAGTTTTCTGCTCGATTTCTGAAAATTGCAGAACTACCTGGAAAAGACCTTATCCAATCCAAGCCCCAAAGTTTATGGATGAAGAAACTGAAACCCCAAGAAACAGGGTGAATTATCTAAGATTACAAAACTAGTTAAATGCAGAACTGGGAGTAAAATCGTGGTCTGATTCCTAGTCTACTGTGTTCTTAGGCACACTTAGGTTCCTAGGAAACTCGAGGGACCTAACATCAGTTATCTAAGTTGATGAGGTGGGCATGACTAAGTTAATGCAAATCAGCCCTCCCACCACTGAATTCAGTACTGAATTTCAAGGCCCCACTTCACAGCGTGGGGTGTTCAATTATCTCTATTTTTAAGTATTCAAGAGTCAGATTGTGTTACAGACCAATCTGGGCTTAGTGGAGGCAGGGTATCGGTACCCAAAAACCTTTCATTTCAAATTCAAAGTAAATTCACTCTGTTTTCCCTCCAGGTGGCTCTTTGCTTTAGTTAGAGCATTTCCCTCACAACTTAAAGCCACTGTAGGAGGCTCCTATGTGCAAAGCTGTTGGTTCAAGCCCAAGTGGGTCAAAACAGATTGCTTGAAGAAAAAAGACTGTTTAATCAGAAGGCTCTTGTTTCAAATGGAAGAGCAACCTGAGGACTTTGGTGGGTGGCTATTTTTTTTTTTTTTTTTTTTTGGAGGAGCTGTGGGACTCCAGGTGGCATTCAATCAAGAATATCTAGAGTATGTCACTGAATAAAGAATAGGTGTCTTTATGAGGCTGGGAGAGCCATCGTGTTGGGGGAGGGGGAGGGGCTAAGAAGGTGGGTCCTCCCGGAGCCAAACTGTAAGATACTATCCTGACATTTCCAATTCCTAGCTGTGTGGCCTTAGGCTGGAAGCTAAATCTTTCTCTGCCTCAGTTTCCATAATGTCAAGTGGAGAATTTAAATTGGCATCTACCTTGGAGGGTTGTTATGAGTTTGAAATGAATTAAAACATGTATGATGCTTTGGACCATCCCTGGCGCATAAAACATATTAGCAACTGTTTTCCTCATTACAGTTATTGATATGATTTTTGTCTCCTTTCTTTCTTGTCTTGGAATCATGCCCGTGAAAGGGGATGTTCTCCGGAGAGGATGCCTCCCTTTAGACCTGCATGACAACACGTGCCACAGCGCATGGGGAGGTGAGGACAGGAATGGTTGCAAATTGTTCTGTGAAAGGGCCATATATGCAAAGCAGCCCCCACATGCCAAATGAGATGGAAAAAAAAGAACAAGGCAGGCAAATCCAGTTTGTCGGTAAAGGGTGTTTGATTAGGAAACTTAGAGATGGAAGCATGGTCTTGGGCAGCTGCAAGACAGGTAGATCTCTGTACCTGTTACCCCTAGACCCAGGGCTTATATATAATAGGGAAAGGGTATAAGTGCTCTATGCAAGACAATTAAAGGCAACCCTCCAGAACAGGTGAGCATGTTATATGTGTCATAACCTATAATTTGTGTGAAAATATCAAGGTTGGCATGTTCTTACACTAAGGAAAGTAAATAAAGTAGGAATCAGGAGGCATTCTCAGGACTGGGGCTAATAAGAAGTCAACATGGCAGATCAGCATCCAAGTTGGAGTCACATTTTTGGCCACACAAATTCATTTTCCGCAATCCTTTTTCTGTTGGGAAAAGCTGAATATTTCCCCTCTTACGTCATTTATTTTTTTCTATATATTTTGTGTTGTGGTAGACACAGAGACGGGCCATCCAAATTCTTCTTTAAACAAGGACTTGTCACCCCAGCTGTAAGAACATGCCCTTCAGTTGTCACCTCTGAGCTGCAAGGGGCCATCTCACCAAAGGTTATGCCCTTCCGGGGACATCCCATATTTAATGACTGATCACAGCTCTAATGTGGATCCACCACCACAATCAAAATGTAGAACATTTCCATCACCACAGAAGGTAGTCTTGTACCTCTTCCCATTCATTCTCCAACTGCAAACATAGCATAGGTAACTATTGATCTGCTTGTTACCATAGATTAAATTTGTCTTTTAGAATTTCATATGAATTTAATCCTACAGTTGGTACTCTTTTCTGCCTGGCTTTTTCTCTTAACATAATGTTTCTGAGATTATTCAGGTTGTTGTGTGCACCAGCAGTTTGTTCTTTTTAATTGCTGCACAGTTTTCTATTGTATGAATGTATTACGATTTGTTTCTCTATTTACCAGGTGTTGGAAATTTGGTTGTTTCCAGTTTGGGACCATTCTGAATAAATCAGCAATGAACATTTATGTACAAGAATTTCTGTGGTTATATGTCTTCATTTCTTCTGGGTAAATATGTTGGAGTAGAATTACTGAGTCATATGTTAAGCGTATGTTCAACTTTATAAGAAAATTCCAGTATTATGTTGCATACTTGGAGTCACATTTGTCGTTGTGGCAGATACGTGTTGCAAGTATGCATGTTTCAGTTGCTCCACATACATATTCCCCACCAACTTGGCATTGTCAATTTTTTTTTCTTAATTTTAACCATCCTAGTAGGTAGGAAGTAGAAGTATCTCACTGTAATTTTAATTTGCATTTTTCTGATGACTAATAATATTAAGCATCATTTCATGACTTAATGGCATTTTGTATATTTTTTGTGAAGGTTTTGTTAGAATATTTGCTTATTTTAATTGAGTTGTTTTCTTAGTTTTGAGTTGCATAAGTTTGGTATATATTTTAGATACAAGTTGTTTCTTAGGTATATGTACTGTGAATATTTTCTCCTGATTTGTGTCTTGCCTTATTTTCTTTAGGTCACTTTTGAAGTAAAAGTTTTAAATTTTGATGAAGACAACCGATTTATTATTTTTGCTTTTATCATCCATCCTCTTTGTGTCCTGAGAAAACTTTGCCTACTCTAAGGTGGCAAAGACTTCCTCATACTTCACTCAATTTTTTTTTTTGTTTTTTTGTTTTTTTTTTTTGTTTTTGTCTAGAAGCATTCAGTGTTTTAGGTTTCGCATTTAGGCCCATAATCCATTTTGAGTTAATGATTTTGAAGGATATGAGGCACGAATCTCATTTTTCCATAAAGATGCTTACTTCTAGTACCAGCTGTTGCAAACTCTTTCTTGTCTCGCATTGAATTACTTTGGCACCTTTGTCAAAGTCATCTGACCTAATTTATGGAATCTATTTTTTGTTATCTGTATTCTGTTATCTGTATGTCTATCCTTATGCCAATAACAAGCTCTCTTGATTCTTGTGGCTTAATCAAGTGTGAAAGCCCTCAAATCCTGTTTTTGTTTTTCTAGTATAGTATTTTGGCTACTCTAGGTCCATTGCACTTTCATATTAATTTTAAAATCTGCTTGCCAATTTCTACAAAAATGCCCACTGTGATTTTGATCAGAATTACATCAAATCTATCTAGGGAGAATGGATATCTTAAAAAGATTGAGTCCTCCTCTCCATGAACATGGTATAAATCTCTTTTTATAATCTAAGCCTTAATTTTTCTTAGTAATGTAATTTATTCTTTAGTGTAGACATCTTGCGTCTCTTTTTTTTTTTTTTTTTGAGGCAGGGTCTGGCTCTGTCACCCAGGCCAGAGTGCCATGGTGCAATCTTGGCACATTTCCACCTCTGCCTTCTGGGCTCAAGCAATTCTCCCACCTTAGCCTCTCAATAACTGGGACTACAGGCACATGCCATCATGCCCAACTAATGTTTGCATTTTTTGTAGACAGGGCTTCATGATGTTGCCCAGGTGGGTCTCAAACTCCTGGGCTCAAGCAATGTGCCACTTTGGCCTCCCAAAGTGCTAGGATTATAGGCATGAGCCACTGTGCCTAGCTTCTTGTATATCTCTTGATAAATTTATTTCTAAATATTTTGTTGTTTTAAGTATATTTTTAAATTCAATATCCCAATTGTTTATTGCTAGTACATAGAAATCCAATTTTTTTGTGGGTTAATATTGCCTCCTGAGACCTTGCTAAATTCACTTATTACTTGCAGGAGATTCTTACATATTAATAGTTTTTTTAGTTTGTGTACATATATAATTATACCATCTGCAAATAAAGACAGTTTTACTTTTTTATAATCTCAATTTTTATTTTAGATTCAAGGGGATACATGTGCAGGTTTGTTACATAGGTATATTGTGTAATGGTGAAATTTGGGGTATGAAAGATCCAGTCTCCCAGATAATGAGCATAATAACCCACAGTAAGGTTTTCAACCTTTTCCCCCTTCTCTCCCTCTTTACCCCCTCTCCTCCACATAGTAGTCCCGGGGTCTACTGTTGCCATCTTTATGTCCATGAGTTCCCAATGTTTGGCTCCCACTAAATAAGTGCAGTACTTACTTTTCTGCTCCTGCATTAATTTGCTTGGAATAATGGCCTCCAGCTGCATCCATGTTACTGCAAAGGACATGATTTTGTTCTTTCTTATAGCTGTGTAGTATTCCATGGTGTATATGTTCCACATTTTCTTTATCCAATCTGCCATTGATGTGCACCTAGGTTGATTCCATATCTTTGCTATTGTGAATAATGCTGTGATGAGCATATGAGTGTATGTGTCTCTTTGGTAGAGTGATTTATTTTCTTCTGGATATATACCCAGTAATGGGATTGCTGGGTTGAATGGTAGTTCTGTTTTAAGTTTTTTGAGAAATGTCCAAACTGCTTTCCACAGGGGTTGAACTAATTTACATTTACATTTGCACCAACAGTGTAAGTTTTTCCAGTTTCTCCACAGCCTCACCAGCATCTGTTTTTGTTTTTTTTTTTTTGACTTTTTAATCATAGCCATTCTGACTGGTATGAGATGGTATCTCACTATGGTTTTGATTTGAATTTTTCTGATGATTAGTGATGTTGAACATTTTTTCATGTTTGTTGGCCACTTGTGTGTCTTCTTTTGAGAAGTGTCTGTTCATTTCTTTTGCACACTTTTTATTAGGTTATTTGTTTTTTGCTTGTTGAATTGTCTAAGTTCCTTATAGAGTCTGGATATTAGACTTTTGTTGGATGCATAGTTTTCAAATATTTTCTGCCACTCTGTAGATTGTTTACTCTGTTGATAGTGTCTTTTGCTGTGTAGAAACTCTTTAGTTTAATTAGATCCCACTTGTCAATTTTTGTTCTTTTGCAATTGCTTTTGAGGACTTAGTCATAAATTATTTCTCAAGCCTGATGTCCAGAATGGTGTTTCCTAGGTTTTCCCCGGGGATTCTTATAGCTAGAGGCAAATATCCCTGGTGAACATAGAAAAATCCTCAGCAAAATGCTAGCAAACTGAATTCAGCAGCACATCAAAGAGTTAACTCTATGATCAAGTCAACTTTTTTCCTGGGATGAAAGGTTGGTTTAACATACGTGAATCAAATTTTGATTCACTATGTAAAAAGAATTAAAAACAAAACCCATGTGATCATCTCAAAAGAAACAGAAAAATCCTTTGATAAAATCCATCATACCTTTATGATAAAAACCCTCAAAAAACTAGGCATCAAAGGAACATACCTCAAAATAGTAAGAGCCGTCTATGACAAACCCACAGCCAATATCATACTGAATGGGCAATAGCTGGAAGCATTCCCCTTGAGAACTGGAACAAGACAACGGTGTGCACTTTCACCAGTCTTACTCAAGAGAGTACTGGAAGTCCTAGCCAGAACAATCAGGCGAGAGAAAGAAATAAAAGGCATCCAAAAAGGGAAAGAAGAAGGCAAACGATCTCTTTTCACTGATGCTATGATTCTATGCCTAGAAAGCCCTAAAGACTCTGCCAAAAGAACTGTAACTGATAAATGGCTTCAGTAAAGTTTCAGGATACAAAATCAGTGTACAAAAATCAGTAGCATTTCTGTGCACCAATAACATTCAAGCTGAGAGCCCAATCAAGAACACAATCCCTTTTACAATTGCCACCCGCAAAAAAACCTAGGAATTACATTTAACCAAGGAGGTAAAATATCTCTATAAGGAGAACTACAAAACACTGCTGAAAGAAATCACAGATAACACAAACATTCCACACTCATGGATTGGAAGAATCAATATTGTTAAATGGCCACATTGCCCAAAGCAATTTACAGATGTGATGCTATTCCTATCACAAACTACCAATGTCATTTTTCACAGAACTAATGTAAACTCTTCTAAAATTCATATGGTACCAATAAATAAATATATATATAAATAAATAAAGAGCCTGAATAGCCAAAGCAATTCTAAGCATAAAGAACAAAGCTAGAGGCATCACATTACCAACTTCAAACTATTCTATAAGGATATTGTAACCAAATCAGCACAGTACTGGTACAAAAAGAGACATGTAGTTAAGACCGATGAAACACAATAAAGAATCCAGAAATAAAGTCACATGCCTACAGCCATCTGATCTGCAACAAAGTCAACATAAATTAGCAATGGGGAAAGGATTCCGTATTTAATTAATGGTGTTGGGATAACTAGCTAGCTATATGCAGAAAAATGAAACTGGGCCCCTACCTCTTACCTTATATAAAAATTAACTCAAGATGGATTAAGATTTAAATGTAAAACCTCTTACTTTTTAAGTCAGCTTTCCTTCCTTCCTTCCTTCCTTCCTTCCTCCCTCCCTCCCTCCCTTCCTTCCTTCTTTCCTTCCTTCCTTTCTTTTTTTTTTTTTCTCACTGCACTGGCTATGACCTCTAGTACAATAATTGAAGAAAATTGGTAGGAGTGGATATTCTTTCATGGTCCTGATATTAAAGGGAAAGCAGTCAGTGTCTCACCATTAAGTTAGCTGTAGGTTATTTGTAAATATCTTTTATTAGGTTGAGGAAGTTCCTTCATATTTCTAGTTTACTGAGTTTTTATCCTGAATGGGTGTAAGATTTGTCAAATTTTTTTCTACATTTATCTGTATGATCGTATAATTTTTTCCCTTCATTTTATTAATGTAATGATTTCCATCAATTGACATTTAAGATGTTAAACTAACTTTACATTTACTTGGTCATGGTGCATCATCCCATTTATATATTGCTGGATTCAATTTGATAATACTTTAGTAAGAATATTTTTATTTACATTCATTAACAATTTCTTGGCAGTCTCGTTTTGGTATCAAGGTAATACTGGCTTCATAAAATGTGTTGGGAAGTTTTCTGTCTTCCTCTATGTTCTGAAAAAATTTGTGTAAAATGAGTAGTTTTCCTTCCTTGAATATTTGACAGAATTTACCAGTGAAGCTCTCTGGGTTTGGAGGGTTCTATATGGGAAGGTTTAAAATTAGGCATTCAGTCTCTTAAACTGATACAGGGCTATTTAAGCTTTTTATTTCTTGAGTTGGTTTTGGTAATTTGTGCCTTTCAAGGATTTTTCCATTTTCTCTATGTTGTCAAATCTATTGGCATAAATGTATTTATAATATTCTGTTACTATTCTTTTAATGTCTGCAGTCTATAGTAAAATCTCCTTTCATTTCTGATACTGCTAAGTTATATACCCTCTCATTTATTCAGTTTACTTAGAGGTTTATCAATCAGATTGAAATTTTCAAAGTACCAGCTTTTGATGTCATCATATTTTCTTTGTTATTTATGTTTTTTATTTCATCAATTTCCATTCTCCATTATTCCTTCCTTCCACTTACTTTGAATTTAATTCACTCTTCTTTTTATAGTATTTTAAGGGAGGGAAAATAAATTTAGGTAATTAATTTTGGGCTTTTTCCCTAAAATTATCATTTGATGATTGACAATTTCTTCTAAGAAAGTACTGACCAATAGTCCTTTCTGTGATGGTTTACTGTTCAATAAGGTGGTCACTAGTCTCACATGGTTACTGAGCACTTGAAATCTGGCTAGTGTGACAGAGAGCATGCATTTTTATTTTATCAGTCTTGTATAATTAAAATTAAAATGTTAGTGGTCAAACATGGCTGGTGGCTACTGTATTAGACAGCACATCTCTAAGTACCACTACATCCCACAAACATTGATGTTTGTTTTCATTTTCATTCAGTTCAAAATATTTTCTAATTTCCCTTGAGATTTCTTCTTAAACTCATGGGTTACTTATAAATGTGTTGTGTAATTTCCAAATATTTGGACATTTTTATTAATTTCTAATTTAATTGCATTTTCTTCATAAAAAATATTGTGTATGATTTCAGTATTGACATTTATTGTATTGCATAGCATAGAGTCTACTTTGGTGAATTTACCATGTGCATGTAAGAATGTGTATTCCATAGTTTTTGGTATAATGTTCTATTCATGTCATTTGGTCCATTTGCTTTACAGTGTTGTTGAAGTACTCTACATGTTTTATAATTTACTGAGAGAGAAGTTTTAAAACTTCTAGTTGTAATTATGGGTTTTTCTGTTTGTCCTTTTCATTCTTTTAGTTTTTTTTCAGATATTTTGAAGTTCTCTTGTCATGTTTATGCACATTTAGAATTATTATATTTTCTTGAAGAACTGATTCCTTTATTATTATGAAATAATCCTCTTTATCCATTATAATGATTCTTTTCTTGAAGTCTGCTTTGTCTGGTTTTAATTTAGCCACTCTAGCTTTCTTTTGATTATCAGTTGCAATATATGTCTTTGCCATGCAATTACTCTTAGTATATTTGTGTCTTCATATTTAAAGTGAGTTTATTTAAGACAGCCTATAGTTGAAACTTGCATTTTACCCAGTTCAATAATGTGCCTTTTAATTGAAGAGTTTAGACTATTTACATTTAGTATATTTATGTTTGAGTTTAAATCTAATAATTTGCAATTGTTTTCTATTTTGTATTTGTCCTACTTGTTCCTTGTTTATTTCTCCTTTTCCTCTTTTTAGATAGATCATTTATACTTTTCACCTTATTTCTACTAGTGGCTTATTAACTATACTTCTGATTCATTTTTTTAAAGTGTTTGCTCTAAGATGTTCAATATGCATTTTAAACTTAGTCTATCTTCAAATATTGAAAAACTTTATATATAATGTAAGGCATTTGTAACAATACAATTTATTTTCTCTTGCTCATCTCTTGTGGCTTCTATACAATTACTTCTATACAATTATAAACCTTCAAATACATTGTTTTCATTATTATTTTAAACAGTCAACTATCTTTTTAAAAATTTTCAAATAAGAAATGTATCTTTTATTTACCTATTTAACATTTCTGATACTCCTTATTTCTATATGTAGATTTAAGTTGTCATCTGATACATATTTTTTCTTGTTCTGCTGGCAATGCATTCAGTCAGTTTTAGCTTATATGAAAATGCTTTTATTTTTTAAAGTTATTTTCTCTGGGCATAGAAGTCTAAATTGAAAATTTCTTCCAGCACTTAAATATATTGTTACATTGTCTTCTGGCTTTCATAATTTTTGATGAGAAACTTGCTGTAATTCTTATATTTGTTCCACTTTATATAAGGACCCTTATTTTTCCATTTAGCCGGCTTAATATTTTCCTCTTTATCATTGGTGTATTAGTCTGTTTTCACACTGCTATAAAGAAATACCCCAAACTGGGTAATTTATAAAGGAAAGAGCTTTAATAGACTCACAGTTTTGCATGGTTGGGGAGGCCTCAGGAAACTTACAATCATGGTGGAAGGTGAAGGGGAGGCAGGCACCTTCTTCACAAGGCGGCAGGAAAGAGAGAGAGGGCACGGAGAAACCATCACTTATAAAACCATCAGATCTCATGAGAACTCACTCACTATCACGAGAACACCATGGGGGAAACCAACTGCATGGTCCAGTCACCTCCCATGAGGTCCCTTCCTCAACACATGGGGATTATGGGGATTACTATTAGAGATGAGATTTGGGTGCAGACACAGAACCAAACTATATCAACCTGTTTTTCACAATTTAATTATGATTTGCTGTGGTTTTCCTTATGCTTGCCCTGTTTGGGGATCATCATGCTTCTTCAGTCTTTGTTTACAGTTTTCTTCAAATTTGGAAAAATATTGGCAATATAATTTTACATAATTCCCTTTGGTGGGATTCTAATTACGCATATACTATGTTTGACACCTTGATGTTTTTCCATATATCATTGAGAATCATCATCTCTTTCTGCTTTTTCTCCTCCTCCTCTTTATTTTTCCTCTTCTTCTTCAAGTCTTCTTCCTCTCTTTGCTTCATTTTGGAGAGTTTATCTTGTATTGTGTTCAAATCCACTCTTTTTTTTTTCTTTCAGTTTGTAATCTACTTTTAGTCCTATCCAGTTATATTTTTATTTCAGATTTTTTTTCATCTGTAGAATTTCTTTTTTATATATCTTCCATTTCCCTCTTCTTTATATTTATTTTTTCCTTAATTCTAAAGCATAATAATCATAGCTGTTTTAAAGTTCCTGTCTACTAACCATGTCTCTGTAATTTCTAGATTTTTTATTGTAGACCTACATTCCTCCTGTTTATATATTTCCTCTTTTTATACATTTGTAGTAATTTTTCATTAGATTCTTAACATTATAAATTTTATGTTCAGGGCTAGATTTTGTTGTCTTCCTTTAAAAAGTGTTTTTGGGCTTTGTTCTGGCAGTCATTTAGATTATTGACAGATCAATTTGATTAATCTTTCCAGATTTATTTTTTAAAACCTTTATTAGGGAATGTCTATAGCAGGTTTTAACTTCATGGCTAGCATTACTAAGGGTTGACCCTTCTGTGTTCTCTACTGAATGCTGTCTCTGTTAAACAAGGACATTTCACTTTGGCTCATGTGTGCTCAAAATAGTCCCAATCACATGTGAACCATAGGATTACTCTTCTTATAGCTCCCTGGAAACTGGTCTCCCTTCAGAAGTGCTTTTTGCACAGAATTTTGTAGAATTTTACCCAGTACAAGTGCAGATTAATATTTGGCCAAAGACTAAAGAGGACCCACATATTTCTGAAGCTTTTTCTCTTCTCTATTACTCTTCCTTGCACACTCTTTATTATTATTATTATTATTATTATTATTATTATTATACTTTAAGTTCTAGGGTACATGTGCACAACATGCAGGTTTGTAACATATGTATACGTGTGCCATGTTGGTGTGCTGCACCCATTAACTCGTCATTTAATTTAGGCAAATCTCCTAATGCTATCCCTCCCTGCTCCCCCAATCCCACAACAGGCCCTGGTGTGTGATGTTCCCCTTCCTGTGTCCAAGTGTTCTTATTGTTCAATTCCCACCTATGAGTGAGAACATGCAGTGTTTGGTTTTTTGTCCTTGCGATAGTTTGCTGAGAATGATGGTTTCCAGCTTCATCCATGTCCCTACAAAGGACATGAAATCATCCTTTTTTATGGCTGCATAGTATTTTCTAAGCCTCCTTGAATGCTGAACTCTGTCTCTTCAACTCAGTAAGAGTTTTGGAGGATCTTTGGGTTTCCTCTTTCTGCACTGAGTTTTGGAAATTACCTCTAGTTGGAACTCCTAGGTACTCACAGGGCTTACCTAATTTGTTTTCCATCTCTCAGACATCACAGTCCTTCTCTGCTGCCTATTGGTAGGTTTCTGAAAACTTTTGTTCCGTATATTTTGTTCAGTTTTCTAGTTGATTATGGCCTAGCAGTAAGTCCAAACTTTGTTTCTTCCTAATGGCCAGAAGAATATGTCATAATTTTAATTTTTATCTGAAGTTATACATATAATTTAAAGAGTAAAATAGTTTTGCAAAGTTGTTATAAAGCAAAACAAAACTACACACTCCCTTGTGCTTAACCCTGTTGCTCACTCCCAAAGGCAATCACTTTTAAACCTTTCTATTGATTAGCAGCTGGGACTACAGGTGTGTGCCACCATGGCCAGCTAAGTTTTGTATTTTTTTTGTAGAGATGGGGTTTTGCCAAGTTACCCAGGCTGGTGTCAAACTCCTGGGCTCCAGCAATCTGTCTGCCTTGGCCTCCCAAAGTGTGGGGATTATAGGCATGAGCCACTGTGCCTGGCCAAGTCTTTAGCTTTTAAACACTTACTTCCTACCAGGGAACGTAGAGTTGACTCTCTATCATGTTCTCCAAACTTATCCAATACGTATGCTTTTCCCATCCCCCATCCTTTCAATATTATTATATTGTTATTTTGGTTAGATAAATAGTCAGTATACATTATTATGGTATGTGAATATTTTTCCTAGCTGGGCCTCATGGTATACTATAATATTTTTATTGCATACATTTTTTTTTAGTTTTCCTGGAGTTGATAACTGTTGATTTTTTTTATTTGCTTACTTTTCTAGGACTAGAAAAGTTCATCTCCAAATCTCCTTTAGTTTTTTATTTCTGTTTTTATTTTATTCAAACAGCTCAGATATGTTATTTCTATCATGCTACTGGAGAAGTTTCTAGAGCCTTTTGACCTTCTCTAACATGATCTTGTCCTCTGAGTCCTGGGTGTCACATTTTTCTTAGCATCTTAGTTTACGATCATCCTAAGGTTTACCTCTGCCTTTCTCTTGGGTTAGCCCTGTTCCCTATATCCCATATTTTCTTTTATGAGATGGAGTCTCACTCTGTTGCCCAGGCTAGGGTGCAGTGGCCCAATCTTGGCTCACTGCAACTTCCATCTCCCAGGTTCAAATGATTCTCCTGCCTCAGTCTCCTGAGTAGCTGGGATTACAGGCACGTGCATGCCTGGATAATTTTTGTATGTTTAGTGGAGATGGAGTATGATCATGTTAGCTAAGCTGGTCTCAAACTGCTGGCCTCTAGTGATTCACCTGCTTTGTCCTCCCAAAATGCTGGGATTACAGGCATGAGCCACTGCGCCTGGCCACCTATATCCCATATTTTTTTCCTTTGGTTCACTAATTTTTTTTTGGTGGAGCAAATCTTCTGGCAATTAACTGAGAAAGGTACATAAGAAGTCTTTTTGTTTTATTTCCTTTCATTTTTATTTGTTTGCTTTTTAAAAAGTTATATGCCTTAATTTTACCTGCCTATTTGATTAATAGTTTGACTGGTTACATTTTATGAATACTTTCTATCTGATTGAAGATATTTTCTCTCCTTATTTTCTAAGGGTTTTTTCATAAATGAGTTTTAACTTTCATCAAATGCCTTTTCTGCCGGTAGCAATAAATATAAAGGTTAGATTTTTTTCTTCAGAAATTGGAAAGCTTTTCTCCATTTCTTCTAGCTTTCCAGTGTTACTATTGTGATACTGAACTCCCTGTATGTGACCTATTTTTTTTTTCTTTCCAGAAGCTTTTAAGATTTTTTTCTTTATCTCTAATGTTCTAAAATTTCTTGATGATACATTTTGATATATTTTAACACTGGTTTCCCAGAAAGTAAACTTGAGGCAAAGGCTTATTTGCTATTACTTTATTGGGAATGCAAATCCAGACATTAAGAGTAAGGGACAAGGAGGGTGAAACAGAAAAGAAGTAGAGCCAATATGAAGATGAATGACTAATGCCCTGACATCATGGAACTATCCCTATTGGACAGAGTGCACCTGAGGATCATCTACCTGAGGTAAGAAAGGTGAAAGAAGTTCCTCCTTGAGCTGCCACTTCCCACTGGTCAAAGATTTGTCCCGAACTTCAGGGTGGGAACATGTGTGGTGTAAAATAGCGTTCTGGGGCATCCCACTCTTCAATGCCAACCAAAAGCCTTAGGGCAAGAGTCAAAAGGCCTGCAGTACTGGCATGAGGTGAGATATATGTGAAGCTTGGCAGAGCCTGGCAGATCTGGTTGTCATCACAGCGACTGAAATGAGAGACAACGGGGACCAAGAGGATCTGATGTGATACATAAGAGGTGTCTGATTCAGTGCGGGTCTTTTTTGCTTCCATCATACTGAGCTTTTGATGAGCCTTTTCAGTCTGGAAAATTATGTTGTTCAGTTTGGGAAAATTTTCTTGAATTATTTCTTTGATGGTTCCCTCCCTTCATTTTCTCTGTCTTTTCTTTCAGAAACACCTGTTAATCAGATTTTAGACCATCTGGACTCTTCCTGAAATCTTCTTATGTTTTCTCCCTTATTTCCATACTAGGTCATATTGGCCTACTTTTTGGGAAGATTTTTCTCAACTCTACCTTCTAGAGTTATTTGGACTTTTATAAATTTCTACTGCCATTTAAATTCCCAAAGGATTTTTTTATTGTTATTGTTTCTGAATATATATATGTACACACATACACACACATTTTATTTTTGTTCAATGGTTGCACTATTTGTCTTTGAATTCTCTAGATATTAATTATGGCTCCTGTGTGATTTTCCAGATTTTCTTCTTCATAAAAATATATTGTTTCCTCTCTGTTATATCCCTTCTTATTAATTTAAACTTCTATCTTCATATTAGAGTTGTTTTCCAAATGTTTGCTGCTTATATGTAAGAGTGGGACCCCAAAAAGCTAATTGAAAGCTCTTTGTGCATGGCTAAGCCATTTAATTAAAAAACTTTCAATGTCATCATCTTCAAAGCAGCTGGTCAGATCCCTAGAGAAAACTCTTAGAATCTTTGACCTAAAGGGTATATGCCAGGCTGCCAATACTATGGAATCCAAGTGAGGCAAAGGTTGGGAGGGTCATAAAATTTACTATACAAACTTTTACACATCCTCTTTTTTTTTTTTTTTCTGGTTAGGGCTCCCACTGTCAATTGTATCTGGAGTCTCCCAGCCAAAAACCTTCTATTTTACCTTCTCCGGAGAATGAGCTCTGCTTTTCTCCCAAGAGAGGGAAGGAATCTTGGAGACTGTTTGTTCAAAACACTTAGAACCAACCATTCTGATTTTAACCTTACCTTCATGCTTCCAGAGGTACCTAGCACCAGTAATTCCTGGGTCTTCAGGAGTTCTACAGTGTAAAATGAGCTGCTTCTCGCTTCTTCTCACTGCCAGTTTAGGATTTAGCTTCTTGGGTCTGCTAAGTCATCCATCTCTTTTTCAGTTTCCAAAAGTCTGTGGCTGGGATCTCTTCTGATCTCTTTGTGGTATCTTTTTCCAAATCTTTTTCCAGGAATGTAAACATATATTTGAAGGTCTGCTTTTTCTTCTACTCTAACAAATATAGATGTTGACCGGATTCAGTCTAGTGGCAATTCCACTGTTCCTTGTGCCTTGGAAAATGTAGGGCCCCTCAATGTATGTGTATTATAATAGCATTTGTGTCTCTTAATGTGTCAATTCTGACTTAAATGAGGGGTTACCAAAGACTGACAGTATAGTATATAAAAGTAAGCCTCATTCATGAACTCATGAACTTTGTTTTTTTTGTTTTGTTTTGTTTCTTTGTTTTTGAGACAGAATCTTGCTCTGTTGTGCAGGCTGGAGTGCAATGGCGTGATCTCAGTTCACTGCAACCTCTGCCTCCCGGGTTCAAGCAATTCTCCTGCCTCAGCCTCCCGAGTAGGCTGGGATTACAGGTGCCCACCACCACACCTGGCTAATTTTTTGTATTTTTAGTAGAGACGGGGTTTCACCATGTTGGCCAGGCCGGTCCCAAACTCCTGACCTCAGGTGATCTGCCTGCCTTAGCCTCCCAAAGTGCTGGGATTACAGGCATGAGCCACCGTGCCCGGCCTCATTTATGAACTTTGACTTCATCTAAATACAGTACAGTAGAAGTGCAAATCCTTCAGCTGATTTGATTATTTTCCCCACTGCACTCAGCTTCTAGGTGAGAGGAACAAATTCAAAAGTAACAACCGGGAATTTAGTTAAATTTAAAAATAAATATTCTGGTATGTGTTCTGGGGCTGAAGAGATGTGGGGCCACATTCTACACTTTCTGTATCTAAATGACAAAAAGACATTGCAAATGATGACCTGACGGCATTAAAATATATTGTATCAAATAAACATTAAATTATGTTCTATCTTTACTTAGTAAAGTGGAAACTTAGACATTTCAGAAGAGGTTTTAGCAGTGAGAGTAGACATGAAGGTATTTCAGGTTAGCTGTAAGACATTCACCAGAATGTTCTAATTCCCTAAGTTATTCTAGCTTTATGGCACAGAAGTAAGTAAATGAACAGTTGTGCAGAATATTTAACTAAGGAGTGTGCTTAGTTAGAAGAAGCTGAGTCTACAGAATTGTAGGCTTGAGCCTACATTCAACACAGCAAACTATTTTTCACCCAGAATCTGTTTTAGTGATTGCTTTGCAGTTGCTGCCTCTAATGAAACTTCAGAATCATAATAAATCATTGAAGCATTCTTGTATGGAAAACTAATACTTCACATGACAACTTTTAAAAATCCCCAGAAAACACTCTTGAGACAGATCTTTCACTCTGGGCTCTGGGGGACCCAAACGAATATGTCTTTTTCCTCGAGGGTCTCACAATTTCGTCAGGGAGAAAGATATTACAGTAGTCCCCCCAGTTCACGGTTTCACTTCCCATGGTTTCAGTTACCTGTAGTCAACCACGGTTTGAAAATATTAAATGGAAAATTCCAGACATAAACAATTCATAAGTTTTAAATTGTGTGCCCTTCTGAATAGTGTGGTGAAATCTCACACCTTCCCACTCCATCCCGCCCAGGATGTGAATCATCCCTTTGTCCAGCGTATCCACGCTGTACATGCTACCCGTCGGTTAGTCATCGACATCATCTGCTCCTGACATCTGACCATCAAAATCGTCATGGCTCCATGACCCAGGATCACCTGAAGCAGATGATCCTCTTTCTAATGTAGCACCAGAAGGTAAATAATAGCCTAACACTACATACATCACAACACCTACGTCATTCATTTCACTTTCTCTCATCATGTAGGCATTTTTATCATCTCACGTCATTGCAAGAAGGGTAAGTACATTGTAATAAGATACTTAAGAGAGAGAGATCACATTCAAATAACTTTTATTACAGTATACTGTTATAGTTGTTGTGTTTTATTATTAGTTGTTTTTACTTTCTTACGGTGCCTGATTTATAAATTAAACTTTATCATAATTATATATGTATAGGACAAAACATGGTATATATAGGGTTTGGTACTATCCATGGTTTCAGGCATCCACTGGAGGGCTTGGAATTTAAGACCCCAGAGGCTAAGGAGGGACCACCTAATATACAAATATGAGTATAAAGTGGGAGGGTGCATGCTGTGTTAGTGATAGGAATGTTAATGGCATTTCTTTAGTTGTAATATAGAGGAGATAAGAAAAGCCACCTACCTGATTCCTCAGGGATCTAGAACTAGAAATACCATTTGACCCAGCCATCCCATTACTGGATATATACCCAAAGGATTATAAGTCATGCTTCTATAAAGACACATGCACACATATGTTTATTGCGGCATTATTCACAATAGCAAAGACTTGGAACCAACCCAAATATCCATCAACGATAGACTGGATTAAGAAAATGTGGCACATATACACCATGGAATACTATGCAGCCATAAAAAAGGATGAGTTCATGTCCTTTGTAGGGACATGGATGAAGCTGGAAACCATCATTCTCAGCAAACTATTGCAAGGACAAAAAACCAAACACCGCATGTTCTCACTCATAGGTGGGAATTGAACAATGAGAACACTTGGACACAGGAAGGGGAACATCACACACTGGGTCCTGTTGTGGGATTGGGGGAGCAGGGAGGGATAGCATTAGGAGATATACCTAATGTAAATGACAAGTTAATGGGTTCAGCACACCAACATGGCACATGTATACATATGTAACAAACCTGCATGTTGTGCACATGTACCCTAGAACTTAAAGTATAATAATAAAAAAAAGATAATAATAATTTTGCAAGAGGGAAAAATAAACCTGTGCTTCAAAAATTAAAAAAAAAAACCAAAGGAGAGCCACCTACCTACCTCAAGAGGCAGGTGGAGTCACCCAACTAAAGGAGAAATAAATCAAAGTCATTCTTGCTTTTGTTTCTTAGCTCATCCCTAGGTCTTTGGTGGTAGCAACTCAGGGGAGTAGTTTAGATGCAGAAAGTTAGAATAGTGGCAGCTCCAATGAGTATATTTTAATATATAGTTTGGGTTTCCCAAATTTCAAGATCATATTTCATATATATAAAGCATATTTTATATACATGTACATATTAATCAGGTTTCTTCTGTTGACTGAAACCCATCTTAAAACACTTTAAGCAAGAAAAAATTTTTTATTGACCTACGTGATTGACAAAGTCATTGGTAGAATGAGTCAGATATGAATGGATCTGGATGCTTAGATAATGTCAGCAAAAATTTATTTATCTCCTGGCTCTGCTTTCCTCTGTGTTGACTTGACTTTTAGTCAGACTTTGTCCATGTGATGGGAATTACGGTCAACTTGAGTCTGTGGCCCATACAGAGTTTTCATATTGGAAGATTAGAGAAACTTCAGTCTTAGCGCCCATATATATAAAAAAAAGTCTGGAGGGAACCCTGACTGCCTACTTTGTGGACCAGTAATGATAGCAAGAGGATGACTGATCAGGCCTTTATCACATGGGATAAATGAAAAGCAGTTCCTTAGCGAAAAGGTGCACTAGGAATGGAGAGACAGTAAGTGTTGTTACAGACTTGGAACAACTCAGCTTGGCTTAATTTATGCCAGTAAACAATGAAATATATCTGTTTCTTGAGTTCAGGTTGTATACATAGTAAGAGTCACTGACTTTGACATAGGTGGAGGATTGGATTTGGGAATATTATGCATTTATATATAAACTATCCCATCTTCTAGGAATTTTCCATCATCAACAACCCTACTCATGAAACTATGTTACTAATTGGAGACCCAGTTCCTGTTTTTTTTTTTTGTTTTTTTTTGAGATGGAGTCTTGCTCTGTCGCCCAGGCTGGAGTGCAGTGGTGCCATCTTGGCTCACTGCAAGATCCGCCTCCTGGGTTCACGCCATTCTCCTGCCTCAGCCTCCCGAGTAGCTGGGACTACAGGCAGCCGCCACCACGACCGACTAATTTTTTGTATTTTTAGTAGAGACGGGGTTTCACTGTGTTAGCCAGGATGATCTCGATCTCCTGACCTCGTGATCCGCCACCTTGGCCTCCCAAAGTGCTGGGATTACAGGCGTGAGCCACCGCGCCGGGCCCAGTTCCTGTTATTAACATTAGCAAATCTGGCATTCACAATCATAGTGTGCTAATGAAGGTACTGAAGACTATGTTCAACAGGACTTAGTGGATCTTTTAGAATTCTTTCTGGGTTTTTTCCTTTGTTAATGTTTCCTAGGGTTCTTCTGAGTATTCACACTTTCTATTTTTCCTGGAGATTCAGAAGCATAGAAAATTGCACTTACTGAAGTTCAATCTGGAAGACCTTAACTGATGAGTTAAAGAATAGAATCTTCGGAATGTCACGTGAGGAGGAAAAAAAAATACTCATGGAGAAAGGAGCAAGTGATTCAAAATCTAGCCAGAAGACCAAGGCCTTCAGACCTGAAAGAGCTTAAGGGGCAGAGAAAACTTCAAGTCTCTGGGGTGGAGTAGAACACTGAGTGCTATGGCAACTTTACAGATTTAGCATTATTAGGTGATTCAGGTATATATGAAAGAATGAGAAGGAGAGAGACAATGACTGGAAAAACATGGCTTGGAAGGTAAGCTGGCAGTATGGGCAGATAGGTCTTGGGCATCAGAAATAGTGCATAGGCCTCAACTGGTTATTTAGTAGAGACTGTCTTGAACAATGTGTCGAGGAGGATTCAGAAGCTTCAGGGAAAAGGGCTGAATCATTTCTAAAGGTCAGCCGGAGCCCTGAGCACGGAAGCAGATGTATAGCCCCAGTAATTCTCACAAGGACATTTGATAGACCGGTCTAAGGAAATATCTAGAACTCAAATCTAAACACTAATGTATAGGTTGCTGCAAAGAACAGGAAATCAAAATTATAAAATGCTTTACTCTGTCAAGTATTGCAAAAATCAAAATAAACACATTAAGAGATTCCTCAAGATTGTTGGTTGTAGGGTAGAGTTTGGGGGGATGGACAGAACAACTCATAAAGGTGATTTTGTTAATGATTTCAAAAATTACTTGTTAATTTTTGGGAAACAATGTTTGCTTAGCCAAACAAATGCAAGGACTATTAGAGCAGACTGATAATTAGCAATCAGACATTGACTAATCTTAATGTGTATTTGTCAGTTTTGATTGCCATTTAATCAATTTAATGCTGCTATTTTATATACAAGATAGTACAGTTTCCCAAGCACCTTCAAAAGTGTTTTCCTTCATTAAGCAATCAAATATTTATTGAGAATCTACTACATTCCAGGTGTGCTAGGCTCTGGGATCCAAGGCTGGTTATGACACATTTTCTCTCCATTTGGAGTCAGCAATGTATTAAATATATCTGTTTCTTGAGTTCAGGTTGTATATATAGTAAGAGTCACTGACTTTGGCATAGGTGAAAAGGATTGGATTTGGGATATTGCACGTTTATATATAAATTATCACACTGTTTGCCATTACTTTTAATAGCAAAAACCACAATTACTTTTGCACCAACCTAATCATAACCATTCCTCCAGCCTCAGGATTTAGGGAATACTTTGCAGAGAGGTAACATTTGAGAAAGGCCTTTAACGGTTGATTAAATGCTATTGGCTCCAAAATTCTCCCTTCCCACCCCACTCCATTCACCTTCAGGCTTTAGTTTAATTACCAAATATTTATTGCATGTTTTTAAAGTGCAAAGTACTGGTGATGGACTCTGAGGATATGGAGTAAAAAAGGGCAAAGTCTTTATCGTTCTTAAGAAAATTAAAGTTGGCTGATTGGAAGACATGGATAAGTGAAACAAAAATAACAGTAGTGTGAAGAATGTTTTAAAATTTAGAGGAGGGCAAGACAGGAAATAGAAGAATAAATTCGAGACCTGTGGCAGCAATCCAGGGGCAAAATGACGAAGACTTGAAGGCGGTAGAAGCAAACTCAAGTTTCTCATCGAAAAGATAATGTTATAGTTCTCATGTAAATTTGGATTCCAAAAGAAATGACCATCTTTATTGGGAGGCTATATAGCATAGTGGTAAAAAGTACAGTTCTGGAGACAGTCTACCTAGATTTAATATAAATGTAGACAATGTATTTCATCTTAATTTTTTCATCTGTAATATAGTATAGGAAACAGTAATAGTACCTATATCCCAGGGTTATTGTAAAGATTAAATGAGTTAATCTAGGCCAAACTCTGTATTCCTTGGTGCATAGCAAGATCTCAATAAATTCTTTCTAAAGACCAAAGACTAAGTTGTATTAGCATCCCTCTTCAGGCTCTATCTCATGTGTGATAAATTTCAGACCCTTGTAACTTTAGACATCCTAGTTAATCAAGTGTGAGACTTGAGTGGAAGAAGATATCACAGACTGTGAGGTTTGCTTATTTTGTCAATGTATAAAATCCATTTAAATGCTTTCTTTATTCACCAGAAGCAATCTTCCCCTCCTCCATTTTTCTTAACTTTTGAAAAAAATTGAGGTATAATTAACATATAGCAAAAAGCATAGCTCTTAAGTGTGCAGCTTGATGACTTTTTTCACATAGTGTATACCCATGTAACCAACACCTAGATCAAGATACAGAATATTTTCATCACTCCAGAAAGTTCTAAGTCCATCCTTAGCTGGTGCTTTACAATATCACTTTGGGCCATCAAGGAGCTTGTCTGGTTTTCTTCTCAGGACTGCCATACCTGCATTCACCTCTCAGAGCCTAATTTTTACAAAGGGATAGCTCTCTCAAGGTCAGGACTGAGACTGTTGAATGTTAGAATAGTCTCCTAAAATATGACTATGTTAAAATCAATCCAACCATTTTCAAAGCCAGGCCCCACACCCCTTTACTGGTATTGCCACAGCATCTGAAATTTGAACTTTGGTAGAGGCTGTAACATATAACAAGAGAACATTGGACCAGGCGCGGTGGCTCATGCCTGTAATCCCAGCACTTTGGGCGGCCGAGGCGGGTGGATCATGAGATCAGGAGTTCAAGACCAGCCTGGCCAACGTGGTGAAACCCTGTCTCTACTAAAAATACAAAAATTAGCTGGGCGTGGTGGTGGGCGCCTGTAATCCCAGCTACTCGGGAAGCTGAGGCACGAGAATCATTTGAACCTGGGAGACGGAGGTTGCAGTGAGCTGAGATCATGCCATTGCACGCCAGCCTGGGTGACAGGGCGAGACTCCATTTCAAAAAAAAAAAAAGGAACATCAAGTTCAGCTTCTCTGAGGAGATGGTCTGTGACCAAGTTTAGGTATCATGCTATATCTTCCCTCTTGGGATTCCTCTTGCACGTTAGTATATTAAAAGTATGGAAAAATACTGTGCTAAAAAACCTGTTAGTCAAATGTTACTCAAAGGAACTCAAGCTTGAAATCCTTTCTCATGTTTCCAAGTTCAGAATTGGGACAGCCACAAACTGGCTGTCTTCCTTTCCCAACTTTCTCAATTTGGTAAAATTACTTTCTTAATTCTCCAGGTCCAAATCTTGAACCTTTATTTGATTCCCTATTTAAAGTCTCCTACAAAAATACTACTGATTCTTCAAAATCCTTCAAAATGTTGTATGTCCTCACCCATTCTATTTCTCATCAAAGCTTTAAAATACGTGAAGAAAATGACTGCAATCAATTATATCTCCTTTGAACCTTAGAGAGGTGCTTACTTGTGAAAAAGTTCAAGATTGTCATCAATGCTCCTCAACTCCTTCCATATCTTCATTGATACTGCTGCTTACTGTATTAATTGTAAAGGCTTAGCTAGTATAATAGAGACTCCCAGAACATAGTGGGCTAAATAAAATATTAGTTGATTCCCTCTCGTATAATGGTCTTCATAGTTGGTCTAAGTTGTTTAAGCAGCTCTGCTCCATAAAGACATTCAGGGATCCACATTTCTTCTAATTATAGCTTTACCAGCCCTTGGTCATTATCATATCAAAGTTCCAGCCCATGTGAAAAAGAACAGTCAAAAATCAAGAAAATAGTTTGTCTTCAGGTTAAAAATAAGCTGGGAGTGGCGCATGTCACAGAAGTTGGCCCCAACTTGGTCATATGGTCTCATTTAGCTGTGACCACATCTTGGCTATGTGCACAGGAAAGAGAGTAAAATGGATCTTAGGACAATTAATATTCTGCCTTACTATGTTATACTTCACTCTGGCCAAAAATATCTTATTCTCTCATTCATTCATTCATTCATTCGTTCTTTCAGTGAGTCATTTATTCATTATTGCATTTGTTCAGTCAATATATGTTTAAGCACCTGCTCTGTCTTATTCTGATTGTTTTCTTAAAAGAGTTCTTACAAAGTTGAACAAATAGTGCATATTTTAAGACCGCTAAATAATCTGGGGGAGAGATTTTGGAATGAGGGGCTGTTTAATCTTTGTATCAGTGAGGTCATCTCTATGGGAATGCTCACCCTGCCAGCAAATCAAACGAGCCCACTCTAGTGGTTGAAAGACTATTTGGAATGAAACTTGCTGATTCGGTGTATTGAAGTACTTTTGGATGCATCTCTCTTTCATTCTGAAATGTGAGTAATTAGGGAAGAAAAAGGTGGGCCAAATTCTTTAGCAGCAATATCACAGTTGTTGTTTCCATTTCATGTTCTAGTGTTCCATACCTAGTAAATTGCTATTTTAATTGCCTCCAGAATCTGTCTGTCATCTGTTGCCTAGTCTATTGGAACTCTGTCAATGGTTGCACATGATTTAATGTAAGGAATTTGTCAAGGCACACACCCAAATGTTTACATGTCAAATATATAGTCTTACTCTGTCCATTCTTTTTTTTTTTTTTGAGGCAGAGTCTGTACTGTTGCTCAGTCTGGAGTGCAGTGTCACTGTCTCGGCTCATGGCAACCTCTGCCTCCCGGGTTCAAGCGATTCTCCTGCTTCAGCCTCCCGAGTGGCTGGGATTACAGGCACACACCACCACTCCTGGCTAATTTTAGTGTTTTTTGTAGAGACAGGGTTTCACCATGTTGGTCAGGCTAGTCTCGATCTCCTGACATCAGGTGATCCACCTGCCTAGGCCTCTCAAAGTGCTGGGGTTACAGGATTGAGCCACTGCACCCGGCCTTATTCTGCCCATTCTTGGTGAGAACTCCTTCATGCATAAAGAACGAAAACCTCAAATTCTACTCTTTAGTTTCTCATTTCTTTTTATTTTAATCACAAATAATTTATTCTTCCGTTAGAGTTGATACAGTTTTAAATAGCAACAAAGTAAACAGTGGTGGAAAATTGGCACAGAACCTACAAGCATTTCAATAACAATAAGGCTGTCCATGCTTTATCTATTCAAACTTGATGTCCATTTTCTACTGACCAAGTTGAAAAAAAACCTATTCTGACCTTGAAACACATGAACACAGCCTCTCTCTCATACACACACAGAGACACACTGAAATTCCTCCTTTTGATTACAGTATGTTGAGAACAGTATGTTCTGCTTATTCACATTTATGGTACCCCTTCTGTTTTGTTTCCAGTTAGAAGCGGGAAAAACCAATTCAACTATAAAGAATACAGTTTATTCCCTGGGCATAGGCAACTGTGATGAAAATAGCAACTTACCTTTGGGCTAGATGTTTTTAGGTTATGCTGAAATAACCATGGTTAGAAATTTTTCAATGCATACTTTCCTGTCCCACGCAATCTCCTTGAATTTAGCTAAAATAATCAGGCACAGTATAGTCTCGAATAAAGATTAAAATATGCCATGCTAATAAACAAGGTTATCTAGAATGCAACCTCTGTGCTTTTAAAACAGATAGAATAAACCTCATCAATAAGCATTTTCCTAAACATCTCTTTGTGTTATATTAACCAACATAAAAAAGGGAAAAAAATAAGTGTCCCTTTATAAATGACATTATTTCCAGGTAAGAAAGCTGAAACAAAGGTTTGTAAAGTCTTCTGAACGATTCTGTTTAATAACCAATTATCCCTCAATGTTACAAAATAAAATTACTGGATCAATGTTGACTCTTCTTTGACACCATTTATAAAATGCTTTGATATTACTTACTAAGTTCCCTGGTACCTTAAACAAGGTAAAATTAACACTTCCATTTTCAGTTATTGCTGTTTTAGAAGAGGATTGCCACTTTCTTCTACATGAAACTGTTTTACGAAAGGCTCCTCAGATCCAACATAAAGTAATTCTCATTGCCTCACATTTTAAAACAGCATTATAAATGATCTTTATAAAAAGGTTAAATCCACAAAACTGGAAGGCTTTTAAAAAATGTCTTTTTACTCAAAACTGTATCACAATGCCCTTGATTGCCCAATAGATAAAAAGGATTTGAATTTCCTCTATGAGAACAGAGCAGTGGACATATGGACCACGTATTATTCCCAGCAGTGGACCCAGTCACGATCATATTAAAACTTCTGCTAACTGAGGCAGTGATCTAAAACAAATGCTCTTACAGAAATGAGGCAAAGGGCATGGTCTCTGAGACTACTGGGACAAGATCAGGAACCAGTCTCCTTCCCCGTAGTCTGGACTGGGTATCCCCTCTTAAATGTTTCCAAAGCAACACAAATTTAATTCCGTCACAGAACTTGCCACTCTGTGCTGTGTCCTCTGTTTCCTTGCCATCTTCCTCAATGAGCTGGAAGCCCATTGGCAGCAGGGACTGTTTCTTGTTCACAGCTGCACCTCAGTGCTAAGCATAGTGCCTGGTAGGTAATAGACTCCTTAAGTATTTGTTGAATTAATAAAGGATGGATTTTTAAAAAGTGAGTTGTGTATAGCGTTTTCTCTCTACTATTCTACCTGATATGCTTTGATTAACCTTGTCCTTGTTGCCGTTATAAAATAATGATCGATCAGAGGAGCCTTTGGATTCATGGTGTGCCAATCTCTTGTTTTAGTCACAGCACCTGGTATCAAGATCTCCAAAAACTTTCAATTGAACAGAAAAAAAAAACACACACACACACAACTATTCAGAAGACAAGGACTTACTGCTTCTGAGAGTGTTACTCTCAGTGTTTCCTTTAAGTGTTACTGTGTTACTTATGTGTTCCTTTAAGTGTTTCCTATAAGTGCTACTGAGAAAGAAACACCTCAAACAACAAAATTACTTATTTGGTGTATCAGATACCCTAAGCACGGACTCACAGACATGTTTCTGCCATTTCTAGCGTGTGAGTTTGACAAGTTAAATAACCTTTCAACGCCTTAATTTCTCTAGTTGTGAAATGAAGATAAAACTCTCTTTTAGGTTGGTAGGAATGGCCAGGAGAGTTTTGTGTGAAGCTCATCAAATGGTAACATAGGCCTACTCTGTGCTACACCATGTCAATACTTGGTGCAAACTAAGCACCTAATAAATAGTATTAGCTTGGATTATGTTTTAAAATATGAGTCATTACACACAACTCTCATGTTTTATTGGTTTGGACAATAATGGCAAATTGCCCAGTGTTGGTGAAATGTGGCACTGATTCTGTCAAATCTTGACAAGAAAGAAACAAGAGAACAGGGGACTAGAAGTGAAACACAAAGTAAAAGAGGCTAAGAGGGATCTAAGTAGATAACTAGCATTGCAATATTATGTATTAGTGTTTCCCCGTTGCAGAAATGTAGGTTCCAAAATGTTAGCAGATTTGCTAAAGACAAACAAAGCATCTAACTTAGAAATGAGAAACTACACGGTAACAGTCTTCCTGGCCTGAGTACTGCTGTGGTGGGCCCTGTTTAGAAGATCTATAGGGAGGAATCTGCCTCAGTTGGCAGTTTTAATTTGATCATGACTGGGTCCACTGCTGTGAAGAATACGTGGTCTGGATATTTGTTGGCATAAGAGATACAATAAAAAGCCTACTATGTGCCAGCCTATGTAAATGCCTGCTGTAGAATATGCACTTAATGATAACTATTAATAAAGGAATTCACTCTACCAAGGACATTCATCTGAGAGGCAGTAAAAATGTAATACAATGCCTCCGAAAATAAGGAAAGTTAACATTTTTGCATGCCTTTATCTGGGGCTTGTGAAATTCATATCTGCTCAGTCTTAAGGCACTTTCTCTTCTCATACTGCACATTCTCCATGGGCAATTTGTGGTTACAAAGGTGATTACCATCTACAAGCCAATGACAATCCAATCATTTCTCCAGCCTGACCTTTTCTCATGTGCTTCAGATCCATATATGTAGCTAATTGCCTATGAGTATTTCCACCTGGATATTCCATAACCTCTCAAACTTAGTATGTATAAAACTATATTCATAATTATTCCGTTTTATCTACAACAACCACTGTGCTTCCTAATGTTGTTGGAACAGCACCACTATGAATCCATTTGCTCAAGGTGGAGACCTAGAATTTATCCTTACTCCTCCTTTCCTCTTTCCCCTTGCTACCTCACCCAGACAGCCAGCCAGCCTAATGTTACTGAGTTTTGCAGATCTAAGCCTGAAGCAGCTCTCGACTCTATCTACTTCTTTCATCTTTGTTGTCACTACCCCATTTGAGGCAACCATCCTCTCGCACTTGGATATTGCAGTAGTTGCCTAATGATCTTCCTCCCTCCAGCTTTGCTACAACTGCAGACACAGTGATCATTTTGAGGCACAAATCTTGTCATGTCACCCCTCACTCTGAATACTCAACAGCTTCCCATTGCCCTTTGTACATAGACCTATCTCCTTTATATGGTTTTTAAGTCTCAATTTATGCCTGTTATTTTAGCACAATTATTAACAGTTCTCACAACTGTCCTGGACTGGTCAATAGATTATATGCTTACAGTACTTATAAGGCTTTTTATCATCTGGGTTTTATGTACCTTTTTAGCCTATCTCTCACCATTCCCTAACTGAACTCTGCTCCAGTATCACTAAATGCCTTTCAGTTCTTCTGTCACACACTCCTTTTTTTTTTTTTTCAGTTTAGTTTTACTTTAAGTCCTGGGATACATGTGCAGAACGTGCAGGTTTGTTGCATAGTTATACATGTGCCATGGTGGTTTGCTGCACCTATCAACCTGTCATTTAGGTTTTAAGCCCCACATGCATTAGGTATTTGTTCTAATGCTCTCCCTACCCTTGCCCACTTCCCCACAACAGGCCCCAGTGTGTGCTATTCCCCTCCCTGTGTCCATGTGTTCTCATTCAACTCCCACTTATGAGTGAGAACATGTGGTGTCTGGTTTTCTGTTCCTGTGTTAGTTTGCTGAGAATGATGGTTTCCAGCTTCATCCATGTCCTTGCAAAGGACATGATCTCATTCTTTTTTATGGCTGCATAGTATTCCATGGTGTATATGTGCCATATTTTCTTTATCCAGTCTATCATTGATGGGCATTTGCATTGGTTCCAAGTCTTTCCTATTGTAAACAGTGCTGCAATAAACATACTTGTGCATGTGTCTTTATAGTAGAATGATTTATAATCCTTTGGGTATATACCCAGTAATGGGACTGCTGGATCAAATGGTATTTCTAGTTCTAGATCCTTGAGGAATCACCACACTGTCTTTCACAATGGTTGAACTAATTTACACTCCCACCAACAGTGTAAAATCTTTCCTATTTCTCCACAGCCTCACCAGCATCTGTTGTTTCCTGACTTTCTTTTTTTTTTTTGAGACAGAGTCTCACTCTGTTGCGCAGGCTGGAGTGCAGTGGTGCGATCTTGGCTCACTGCAAGCTGCACCTCCCAGGTTCACGCCATTCTCCTGCCTCAGCCTCCTGAGTAGCTGGGACTACGGGCGCCTGCCACTATGCCCGGCTAATTTTTTTTGTATTTTTAGTAGAGACGGGGTTTAGTAGAAACTGTGTTAGCCAGGATGGTCTCGATCTCCTGACCTTGTGATCTGCCCGCCTCGGCCTCCCAAAGTGCTGGGATTATAGGCCTGAGCCACTGCGCCTGGCCATTTCCTAACTTTCTAATAATTGCCATTCTAACTGGTGTGAGATGGTATCTCGTTGTGATTTTGATTTGCATTTCTCTAATAACCAGTGATGATAAACTTTTTTTCATATGTTTGTTGGCCGCATAAATGCCTGACACATACTCCTTTTTTGGCTTCCAGTCTATTGCCCATATTCTTCTCTCCTCCTGGGTCATTTTTTATCTTCTTTTAACCCTAGCTATGGCAAGTCATTATTCAGGTCATGGCACAGTTCTGTTACATGTCTGTTCTACCATCACTCAGACACCAGTATTTCTACCCTCATGGTTCTTTCCACATTAAAGCTTAACTGTGCATATATTTGTCTGAGGCCATCACTATACCATAAACTCTCAGGGCAAAGATCAGGGATGTCTTTTCCATGTTTTCCTCAGGAATTACTGCTCTCTCAGTTATCAAATAGATGCTTAGGAAATATTTATGAGTAAATGAATAAATTTGGACATATGAGAATGCCTAGTAGATTATCAACACATGTAAGACCTCAATAGTGGAGTGGATAGGTACAGGGTGTTTAACAGTGAGACAAAGAGGTGGGCCATCTGTGTTACTTGTACCCAGACCTTGCCTTTCAGGGATACCTTTTCTCCTGGCTGCTGAAAAAAAAGGTTGTGTGATTTTGTCTGTATTAACAAAAGGCGAGTTGTTGGAGTATAAAATCACAGAATATAAACTTGCTTTGTTCCTTTCCCATTCCTAGGGAAAGCCCAAGATGAGCACAGGCAAGTTATGTGTAAAATTGTGAAGTAGGGTAAGTGGTTGGTGCTCTTGCACCTCCACCTTTCATGTCTTGTCTGTCTAGAGCACAAAATTTTGGCTTTTGAAGGGGATTCCAAATTTTCTGTAAAGATATTCAAAGCCAGGTTGCTTCCTGATTGCTTTCTTGGCTTCCTAATGTATTTTTCTTTACCTTTATTAGGCATAGGTAGAGCAGGGGTTAGCAAACCATGACCTGTGGACAAAATCTGGCCTGCAGCCTATTTTTGTAAATAAAGTTTATTGGAACACAGGCATATCCATTCATTTTCATACTGTCCATGGATACATTCTTGCTATAATGGCAGAGCTGAGTGGTTGCAACAAAGACCCTGTGGCCTACAAAACCAAAATATTTACTATCCGACCCCTTATAATAAAAGCTTGCTGACCCCTGGTCTTGAGTCCTTATCTAGGAGATCTTGGGAAGAGTCTAGGAGTTTGCTACTCCAGGTGTGGTCTGTGGACCAGCAGCATCAGACTGAAGGAGTTTACTATGAATACAGAAATCTTAGGTCCATCCCCAAACGTAATAAATTAGAATCTGTATTTTAATAAGATCCTCGGGTGATTCATATGCATGTCGATGTTGGAGAAACACTGATCTAAGTATCTTTGGAGACTGAGGAGAACCCCCAATAGAACTCACTCTTGAGAATGCATTGCTTCTAGGATGTGCAAATAGTTTGGATGGTGGCCTAACATTAATGGGTTTCAGGAGTATCACTACGTTAACAGGCCATATGTCTTAACTGCAAGAAATAAAGCCTTGGTAATGGAATCTTAGGACTATGGAAACTGACAAAGTGAATATTTTGGAGGATGGAAGGACTCTAAGTATGCCTCAAATCACACCATTAGGCAGCCATGCACTTTGCCAAGGAGGCCAACTCTGAGCATGTTTTTTTTTCTTTTTTGAGCCCAGGAGTGGCTGTGGAGCATTAGTGATGCTAGTCAGAAGCTGTTGCTGTTTTATTACACACCACAGTGCTCCATTTTATTGCAATGACAAAAATACCCCCACTCTCTGTCCACTTCACTGTTTCTGAGCTTTGAGTAAGAGAGGCTTGGTTGAATTTCTAAAAAGCTGTCATTTGCTATTCATAATTTATTTTGGTGGCTCTAACTTTTTAAAAAAAGTCATGCAGAAGAAGGCTATTTTTTAATTATTCTTGAGACATTACACTGGGGACAATTCCTGGAACCCTGTAAGAATCCTGGAACAGTGTGATAGTGTTTGCCATCAAACAAAGCTTCCATGTGATTACTAGCAAAGGCTGTGAAATATTCTGTAAGTGAGTTACGTGGTAAGGCAGATAGTGTCTCCAGCAGCACATGATGTTCCCCTTTAGAGGAGGAGATTTGTTTACCCTTCCAAAATAATACAAAATAAAACCTAAAATCAAGGACACAGAGTACTCTTTTGTAAATGCGCAGACCCAGTGTGTCCACCTAGGAAATTTAATAAATCTCCTCATTAGCTCCATCACTATAACATTTTGTTGCAGTGAGGAAGACACAGAAGTTGGTTTTGTTTGTCTGTTTTTGTTGCTGTTGTTTTGTTCAAGTCTTTTATTTCACTAACCTTGGGCTCAGATTCCTTTATTAAAGAGGAAAACATGCTCTAAATGTATTACCATATTAATTTACGTAAAAGTACACTTTGTATCATTTGGAACCTGAGGATAATAGTTCTATGCACTCTCAATTCATAACTGTAACAGGAGATGGCCATGGATTAAAAACCATGGTTTTGATGTCACCTTTTTCTGCCCTTACTAAAACCATTTCTATAGCTGATAAATAATACCTTTGATTGGTTTTGAAAATTTTCTTTATTTCACTTTACCATATCTCTGTTGCAGTTTCAAATGAATCAATTAAAATAAAAATTGTGTCTAAAAGAAAAAAAGAGAAACAAAAGAGACTTCAATGTTCCAAAGTGGATATTCAGGCCCTTGAAATACGAAGCTGATTATGTAGATTCATTGAAGTAGTCTCTCAGCTGGGAAGGGCTGGATATGCTGACCCAAGGAGATTTGCAATTCTAAATTTTAGCCGTATTCCATACTACCCTTGAATGACTTGATGCCCCATAGCTCAGGAGCACAGGGTGAATGGGGCAATTATACAGATTTAAAATTCTGGATTGTTGCATGTTGCTCTTGTCAAAATCCTTCACTGTTATAAATGCAGTCTACATATCTAGGGAATGGGGCTATCTATAAATGTTCTCCATATGGAGGGAAGTTTACCTCCTCCTTCTGTAGCGAGCTGTTCTGATCCAAATAAACTCTGTGAATGGGTGAAACTCATGCTCCTTCCTTGTCTATTAGCTCACTTAAAAGTATCTATGATTCTATTTCCACAAATAGCTTCAGAGTATCTTCTATGGGCCAAGTCCTGTGTCAGCACAGGTTGTTTCAGTAACTCCTTACCAATACCTTGTAGGATAGGCATTATTCCACTCAAATTGTGGATGAAGAAACTAGACTCACAGAGGGAAGCTGTTCCTGCCACTCCACCATGCTGCATTGTTTTATGAATGGGTTTAAAAGGCTTTATTTATTTATTTACTTATTTTTTCACCAAGTAATGATTAAGGCAATTAATATGTAATATGCCAACACTGCATTTCTTGTTGGAGATACAAAGGTAAATGCATCACTGTTTTTGGCCTCATGGACTCTATGCCAAACGGGAAGATATGGATTTCATTTTTTATTCCAAACTCAAGTTGTTTTTTCAATCTCTTTTGTTGCTTTTAGTTGGTGGTAGAAGTGCCACATGGCCCATGCCACGTAGGACCTGTATGAAAGAGCTGAGGCAGAGCCTGTGCTTTCTGCATGTTCATACTTCATGGCAGATGTAATAGACTGACGGAGATGACTGAGCAACTGTATGGGTGATGACAAATGTGCTCATTAGGTGCAACAGCTCATTAATTCAAGAATCTCAAATTTTGAAAAATAACAGCAATACAATAAGTAAAAATGAGCCTCTGAGCATCTAAAATAGAAGTCACTGGGTCTATCAACTAAAGCTCATGTGCTTTATTTGCAGAAAAACAATTCAGGCCTTTGTTTGAACAAATTTACTCTTATCTCACACAAAATTTTAATGTGTTTGGGTATCTGCTTGTAGCTCACAGCAAATTTAAAAAGAAACCTACTTATCCTTGGGCATTAGTCAAAAGAAGAGATTAGATTTCCTTCCAAAATATTAATAATTTTGTTGAGGGCTGGTTCTATTCACTTGAATTGGGAGATAGTATTGAGAATGCTTTTAGAAATGCAAGAAGCATTAAACAAACACATTTGATTTGACTTTCTTATGAAGGATGTGATTGAGCTTAAGTCTGTTTTCAAAGCCACCATACCTTTTATTGAAAACAACTGCATCTGTTACCCTTTGCTTCATCCCCTCTCATTTTCCATTTGTGTGTGCAACTGACAGTGGTTCTAGTGCATTGATAACAGGTCCAGTCAATTACCAACTACAGAGTTCCTGCAAACCAAAAGAGAGTGGCTTTTAATCTTATACCCCATAGTTTAATGAGGATCTGGACTTCAAATGGAAAATCTCGAATTGGAGTTACACCATTTTTTTGGCAAAGGAGTACTTCCTGGAGGCTGCCTAAGTTGCATCATGTCAGTGGCTAGACTAGGCTTCTCCAGAGAACAGCAAGAGTAACAAGAAAGAGGCTCTATGAATCAGTAGGGGAACCAGTGGGCACACTCAAATCTGGGGTGAAACTACTACTGGTCATCTGGGCAGAGAGATTATGGATCTTGGCATTAAAAACTTCCTTTTGCAGGTGGTACATGGTTACTTCATTGACTTGTAAGGGCTTTTTTTTAATTGTAGGAATATGTGGGAATATTTATTGGAGGAATATTTTAGGAATATTTCTGAGAGTGGATTTATAAAGTACTATCCAATGGTATTTCTGTTCGTGAGGGGAGGAAAGAGGCAGTAAAAAGGAAGGGCTTCATTTTCACATTTTAAACAATTGTAGTATGTTAGTTACCTAAGGAAAAGTATATCTTTGAATCTAAAGATGCTAAAGATGAGATATCAATGATAAATTTCTGGTCTTTTTTAGTGATATAGAAAAGGGATGTACAGTGCTTTAGTCACTTTTAAGAATCCCATATTTGAACACAGAGCAATTGAGAATTTGACCAAGAGTAGCAGAGTAAGTAACAAAATGGGGAGAGCTGCAAATACAATGCAGATCGCTTGACTTGCATCTACATGTTTGTATGTGCTAGTCTCATGCTTTTGTAATCCATTTGGGTGAGTAGCTCACTCTTCAAAGATTAACATTTTATGACCAAATTACTGAGAAATATCCATCTCTAGGTTAAGATGGTGAGTGAAGCATGGTATGAGGGATACCACTGGATAAGAACAAGACAAGGGATAATGTATTAGTCAGGGTTCTCTAGAGGGACAGAGCTAATCGAATATATATATATTATATTAGTATTAACTAAGTATTATTAGTATTAACTAAGTATTATATTAGTAGTAGTATATTATATTAGTATTTACTAAGTATTAACTCACACGATCACAAGGTCCCACAGTAGGCTGTCTGCAAGCTGAGGAGCAAGGAGAGCCAGTCTGAGTCCCAGAACTGAAGGTCTTGGAATCTGATGTTCCAGGGCAGGAAGCATCCAGCACGGGAGAAAGATGCAGGCTGGGAGGCTAGGCCAGTCTTGTCTTTTCACATTTTTCTGCCTGCTTTATATTCTAGCTGCACTGGCAGATGATTAAATGGTGCCCAACCAGATTAAGGGTGGGTCTGCCCTCACCTAACATCTGACTCAAATGTTAATCTTTTTTGCCAATACCCTCACAGACACACCCAGGATCAATACTTTGCATCCTTCCATCCAATCAAGTTGACACTCAGTATTAGTCATCACAGATAATATATTTGGTTTCACTCTCAAATCTCTATTTCTAATAAAAAGCTTGTCTGTTGTTCAATGCCTATACATGCAGTCAAATGCTTAAATTTGATGTAATTTTATATGTAAAGAAATTCATAGAATTGGAGACTTATTTACCCAATGATTAAGTGCTTAAGGCAACAGTTGCCTTAAAAATGATAAACATACATTAGACATATATAACAAAGTTTATTTACTCAGTTTCTTTCTTGACCACTATATTTAATCACACTTTGTACTTTTATAGAATGTTACATAGCTTGTAAATTATCTAAATATTTTCTTTACCTTACAGTCTTCTATTATAACATTGAGTACATAAAATTATCTTCATCACCACCATCATCACCTTCTCCATCATTATCATCTGCTATGGTTTGAATGTTTGTCCCCTCCAAAACTCATGTTGAAATTTAATTGCCATTGTAACAATATTAAGAAGTGGGACCTCTAAGAAGACTTTAGGCCATGAGGGCTCCACCCCATGGGTGAGGTTCATACCCTTATAAAAGAATGAATTTGGACCCTCTTGCTCTCTCTTACTTTCTTATCTTCTGCTGTGTTATAATGCAGCAAGAAGGCCCTTGCCAGATGCCAGCACCTTGAAACTGGGCTTTCTAGCCTCTAGAACTTTAAGCCAACAAATTTGTGTTCATTTTAAATTACCCAGCCTTAGATATTCTGTTATAGCAGCACAAGACAGACAAAGACACCATTATTGTTATTGAGCATGTGTTAACAACTTAACACATATCAACTCATTGGTGGCTTTCAATAAATCAATGAGGTAGATATTATTATCCTGATTATTTTTGTGAAACTGAGGCAAAAAGTTTGATAATTTACCCAAATGTATGTACCTAGTATATATAACTGAGGACAGTCTCTTAAACATTATTCTATATTGCCTTTGACCTGGTGAGACCTTAGGCAATTTTAATTTTAGTCCTTGGTTTTGCAAAATGAGCAAACTAAGGCCCATTGAAAGGAACTGGCTTTCCTTTGACATTCAGAATTCTTGATAGAATTTTGATTAGAATTCACATTTTTTGACTTTTAGTCCAGTGATCTAGTATTATGGTTTGTCCCCTATTTTCTAGGTAACATAATCTCCAACAGAATGTCCATTTCATAAGGGAAAAAAGGTAGAAACCGAAGCTTTACACTCTTTCACAAATACAAAGTTTGGTAGGAGTGGGGACTCAGCCTATTGATGAAATTGGACTCTAGGGATATTTTTATATTCATTACTACCTGTGAGGCCCTGTTAACCAAGATATTTCATAAATAGCATAGAATAATGATTCATTTTTAGCCTTTTAGGGAAGCCATTTTATCTCCAGCATCCTTAATTCTGGAGGGTTGTAGTCCAGTATTTTTGTATCTATTGTCTTCATATCATTCATAACTGAGTAATATTGAGTTATATCGCAAAATCATAGTGTACCTTTCTAATATGTAATAACCATAAATTTAAATATTCACAGTCCTAGAACAAAGTTGAACTGTGCTTGAGTAACTTTGAACGAGGCTTGTCTTGCCTTTTCAGTCCTTGCCCCATTCTATTCCAGTTCATGATTAGTTCCTTAGGTGTATACAAGTCAAATAAGTTGCTTGTTTTGAAAACTGAAACATTATTATTGGTTAATAGGTGTTGAATACAACTAAAGATTCAAGCACACGAAAGAACATGTGGAAAATAAGCTTTCTTTTTCTTAATAGCTGACATTTTAAAAAATATGGAAGGGAAGGTCTTCTAGTATTTTAGGGTGCTCAGTAGTATCCAATTGCGAAAACTAAAGAGCATGTTTCTTCTTATAAGTTCTATTAATTACAGAACAGAATCTGGTTTGAATGAATTAATTTTAATCCTTCTTTGTGGTGAGGAATTTAGATTATGGAGTACCCAAAGGGCCTCATTATGAGACAGTTTCACTTATAAGCAGAGCATCAATCTACCTATTTGCTTTTGAGCAAGATTTAAACTTATGGGTAAAATATTCCCTTGGGTTGAGGCAGATGCCTTGAGAAGTTGCATTAATAACTATTTAGAGTAACTCTTTATGATTCATGAGCTAAACAGGGTTATTTTCCTATGGCTCACCAGACCATCTGTAAATTGGCCTGACATAGAGCTTCAAAAGAATAAATACATACTAAAAAATTCAGAGTTAGAATTGAGGCTGTTTTCTTAACTTAATTTGAAATCCCAGTCGTTGTTTTGAGACCAAATCAAGTGTCTTTTATTTTTAAGCTCTTTTTCATTGAGGTCTAAATGTTGACTATAGGTTAATTTCAGCATATAAACTTTAACATATGGTAAGCAAGTAAATATTTTTTAGTTATTTGATATGCATTTCCTAATGTTTGAGTATTTTAAGTATATCAAGTAGAAAATACCATAGAAACTCAGACAAAAATAATAATATTATATAATCACTGGGTCCCTAACTTATCCATCCTCTGAATACAAATAATGTCTCCATGACTTAAATTATGAATAATATACATTTTTAACCATGAATGTAACACATTACTTTATAAAAATCAAACAACACAGAAATGAATTTTAAAAAGTGATTACCCACCTCCACTCCCTATTTCTTAGGTATCCATAGTGTATGAAATTCCAGGCTCTCTTTCACAAACATATCTATGTATATGCATCTATAGGCACATTTAAAATTTTTGTTTTATAAACATTGAGATCAGATTATACTTACTGTGTGGTAACCTGTTTTTTAAATCTTAAATTTAGCCACATATGAAGATTAAATTAATTTTTTAACAGCTAAATATTCCATCTATCATCTTTTAAAAAATCATTTCCATGTTTATAGATATTGAAATTGTCTTCTAAATTATATTCTATAAAATGATTCCTGGTGAAAAGATTCTTGTAGGTCTCCCAATAACATTAATAATAATTTTTATACTTGATTAAAATCCATACTTGACTCGAAATCCAAGATACACACATATATAGTAAGAAATAAGTCTCCCTCCCATTCCTATTTCCTAGCCACTCAGCTTTTAAAGAGTTCTTCTGGGGATTATTTAGTGTGTATATATGTATACAAAATTTCTCTGCACATAAGCTACCATAATCTATACAATCCTATGTGCCTTGCTTTTTAACTTAATAATAGATCAATTGGTTTAAACCGCCTATCCCTTTTTTCTTTCTATTATGAAGTGTTCCATTATATGGCTATAGTGTAATTTATTTAACCCATTACATATTAAATAGTTCCTTATTAATTTTTTTCCATCTTCTCTATTACCTTATACATATGCCATTTTCACAGATGACCATATGTCCGTAGCATCAGCTGTATGTGGAATCGGCGGGTCAAAAACTATATGCAATTTTGTTTTGGAAAATTTCAGATTTTAAACCTTTCGTATGGGGAAGTTGTAACAGTATACCTTTGTAACAGGAATGTATAAAAGCATTTTCCCTACAATTGTCCAGCACAATTTCTCTCTTTCTCTTTCTCTCTCCCTCTCTTTTTATCACGTCCAAACTGAGAGATTAAAAAATGATAACTCGTTATGATTTTGTTTTCTATATTTTAAAATTATCAATGAGGCTGAAAAATAATTCATGTGTTTTAGAACCATTTGTATTATCTTTTCTATTTATATATATGTATATATATTTTTTCCTTTTCTTCCCAATTTGATTCTTGGACATTTCTTGGACATTGAAGAGTCATGTAAACTCTTAACATACAAGGCCTTTTACTGGTGATATTAATTGCAAATTCACCTACCCCGCCCCCTTCAAGCAAAATTTATCATGTACCATTTGGCTTTGTGATTATTTTGCAATGAAAAAAGTTTTCATTTTTATCTAGTAGAATTTATAATCTATTTTTAGTGGTTTCTGAGTTTTGTTTGATATTTAATTTCCTCTTCCAATTTGTTTTTAAAAATCACTTAATCTTTTTAGTACTTCTATGGCTTAGTTTTTTCTCCTTTAGTTCTCACATATGTCTGAAAACTATTTGGTTTATTTTTACATACCAAGCGTTAAATCTACTTATACTGATTTAATGCTCAACTTACATTACACAAACTCCTATTTACCAGATTCGATTATATCAGCCATTCCATTAGTCTCCCTTGGTTGTTTTTTTGGATATTCCCAAAGGGTTATTTCACAAACTATCTGATATGACAGACAATAATTCCTTGGTTATAATTGTGGCTTCTGAAGTCAGATAGACTTTGATTTCAATTATGACTCTGTTTACTAGCTGTGGCACCTTCAGGAAATGTCAGTAGAAGCTAATGACCATAGTAGTGGTAATGTCGCCATTGTAAGGTTGCTGTGAGGATTAAATGAGATGATACATGCTAAATGCCTGGTATATAGTAAGTAAGTGGTAATGTTAGCTGTTATCCTCATCATCATTATTGTTAACGTTGTTTTTGTTAATAATTAATAATACTGTTGTTGTTATTAATTGCCGGTAGAGTCTCAATGAGATAGCTTTCTCTGCTGATCTGGAGAGGATTTCACTGATGTCAAAGGTGCAGTTAGTGTCCAGGCAAGGTGGCTCACATCTGTAATCTTAGCACGCTGGGAGGCCGCCTCCTTGGGGGGTGGATCTCTTGAGCCCAGGAGTTAGAGACCAGCCTGGACAATATGGCAAAATGCTCTCTAAAAAAAAAAGGTGCACTTAGTGGGAATGTTATTGTCTAAGGTGTTGTCTCTAGTCATGCCATACTACAAAAGCCACAGAATTTTAGAGCTGGTTAGGACCTGTTCGCTAATTGTGCATTGCACATTATCATTTGAATTTCAAGGGTCCTGCTTATGCCCAGTGTCCACGAAGCTTTTCAAGAAGGCTGCAGACTCACATCCATCTAATTGTGAGATCCAAATCCAGGCCAGCAGGCCTGGTGGGTAACGGTATAGAAAATAAAGGAGAATATATTTATAACCATGAGGTTGGTAAAACCTTCCTGGGAATTCAAAAATTCTGAAGTTATAAAAGAAAGCTTCAACAGATTTTAATATTTAAAAATTCAGAATATTTCCATGCAATTGATGTCAAAGAAAAAAGTTAAAAGACAATTGTCAACCTGGTAAAAAATTTTGCAACATATATACATAAAAAGATAACAACTTTAATATCTAAGGATTTCATGCAAATTAAGAAGAAAAAGACAACCTAATAGAAATTCAAAGAATTACAAATGGCTAATAAATAATGTGAAAATGTTTAAATGCAAATTAAAACAGAGATATGTTTTTGGCCTTCAGATAGATAGGCAAATACTTTAAATATTTATAATAGCCAAGAGCATGGGGAATTAGGTATTCATACATTGCAGGTAGAATGCAATTTGGGAGTAAGTAAAAAATTAATAATATATGTATACTTTGAACTGACAAATGTTACTCTTAGATATCTCTTCTACATACTCCTGTGTGTGCATTAAGATATATGACTGAGGGAATTAATTGCAACATCATAAAGAAGAAGAAACAATCTAAATATTCATCCATAGAGGAATGGTTGATTTGGAATGCTATATAATGGTTAAAAAGCATGTAGTAAATTCTGATATGACAAGATTTCCCAAGCATATTATTATGTAAAAAAGCAAGTTGCAAAACAAAATGTATGTGATGAGGAATATATACTGTGATAGTATCATAAGTGATGAGAAATCCTCCAGACAAAAGTACATGTCATATATATATAAACATAGAAAAATGTCTGGAAAAACACACAACTAAGTGGTAATTTAGAATGCTTCTAATAAGGAGAGTGGAAGAGTGAGGAGGGCAGGGCGGTGGGGAGGTAAAAGAATATGGGAGATTTTCACTTTTTATTCTCTGTACCTCTTTGTTGTTAAAAACGTTTATAACTAGAACATATTCATGTGTGCTTCAGTAAATAAACTGGAAAAAAGATACCAAGGTTAACCTTACATAATACTGTTTGCTGTGATGTGTAATGGAGTGATTGCTTCTAAAATTTAGCCTAGGATAATTTATATTTTCAGAATACAATTGGAGAAGCAATTGTGAAATTACAAATACTCAGGGCATATAACAGGATTGTTCACAAACCACCAAATATAGATGCTGGTTTTGCTGCAGCACGTTTTAAGATAATGCCTAGCTCCTCATTAGAGTGGGACACATGGGTTATAATGAGGTGATTTTTGCCGACAAACTGCACCCAGCCCCATCATACTAAATTCTGCTCTGCAGCAAGTAGTGTCACATTCTGGAATGGACTTTCTCTCTCTGCTGTAATCCTACGGAGCTTTTGCTCTTTAACATGTAAGAAAAACGGTGGCAGTATAAAGTTTCCCTGCTATCATTGAAATTGTGAAACGGACTTACAGTTGTTTGGCAAAGCCCTTGCTCAAGGACCTTGTTAATCTTCCTTCTTGAAATTTCGTGAGAAAGAGATTGATGCCCTAATATCACTAAATTTTCTGTCTCTTAGACTGGCCCTTTGGGTCTGTCATTTGTTTTCCTGTTTTTGACAACTATTTGTATAAGCAAACGACAGTGCAAACACGATGGTAAACATCAGTGATATTCATCCGCAGTGTCAGGGAGGCATCAGAGAATGAAGAGGACTGTGACAAAATGGTAAGTGCATGCCCCATCCAAAGAAGGCAGCTCTGTTCAGCTCCAGTTGTTCGTTATCATGTTGGGACAGAGCCCAGTGTTGTAGATTTTCTAATTTTTAAAGAGCAGCAAATTAAAAATTTCTTGATTTTATATAATTTCCCCTCAATTTTTAAATATTGGATAGTGTAAATATAAAATATAAAAATAACTTAGTCAACCCTATAAAACTTATGCAAAAACCAAATGGTGGGCACTATTTTGCAACCTGTAAAAGTTATTAAAAATACAGAATCTCAGGCCCCACTCAAAAGTACTAAATTCAAAACAATATTTTTCACAAGCTTCCCCAATGTCTGTATACAGTTAGCTCAACCACAGCTTCTGGCTAGCTTTCAATCAGCTATTGGGATGGTAGATGGGATCTATCTGAAAGGCAAATTCCCATCCTTTAATGGTGGCTGCCTGGAACACTGATTTGAGGAGGACTGTCAGACTGTTCCCCAGGTTGAGGGGAAAAAACAATTGGTGATCTTTTAGTAATGTCTATCTTGGGCACAGGCAAGTGGATAGAGTGGATAGAGGTGATACAGGTGCAGTTTCTGTTCTGATCTATGCATAGATCCATAGTGTAGGATCTATGCTCAAATAATATTTGTGTCCCACCAAGATATGGTCCCACCTTCTTCCCTAAGAAGTTTGTGTGTGTGTGTGTTGAGAGAGAGAGAGAGAGAGAAGGCAGAGAGAGAGAGAGCATGCATGAAAAGTATGTTTGGAATCAGGACTCCGAACCATTACTTCTAGGTTTCTAAACTTGTATTTCTGGAAAGTTTTTGAGACTTGAATAACATAAATTGTCATCTAGTAGGTGTTGGTCTAATTAAAGTATTGGGCTAGGAAGAAAAACATTTTCTTTCCTGGGCTGTCAATCCCATTTCTAAGAAGATCTTTTTATTCCAATCTGTCCCCTGGCTATTCTACATTCCTCATTCAGGCTGTCTTGTCGGTCACAATTTTGGGGAGAAGTGGCATGTCTGTGAATATCTATGTGCATAGTTCAAAATAGTTTGTCACTGTTTGCATCAATTAAGATGCTTTTGATTGAAAGCAAGCAGATTAAACTATATAGTTATGTACTATTTATTGCAGGAAACTAGAGGTGGGCACTCTCAGTGTTGGTTTGGTAGATCAACATTGTCATAAAGAACCAAGGTTTTTCTCTTCTTTTTCTTCTGCCATGCTCAGTGGGTCAGCATTGTCTCTCCTTACGGTCTCAGAATGGCTGCCCTGCTCTAAACATTACTTCCTCATGAGAGTGTCCCTGGCAGGAAGGCAGAGAGCGGGGACAAAGAGAAACTTTCTCCTTGAGCACTAGTCTCATATCAGGGACTTAAGACTAACCCTGAAGCCTTAGCTGCCCTCCCCTTATATATCATTGGACAAAACTGTGTCGTAAGCCTAACCATTGGCAAAAGGGAATGAATTGGACCAATGGCAGTTTACTCCATGGAGCTGAATGCATTGTAACCAACACATCAGAAAGGAGAGGGGAGTGAGTGTTGAGGAAATAACCAACAGTGTGTGCTACATCATATCTAGAAATCAATTCAAAGAACAGGTCCTAGTGCTAGGATGTTGAGTGCCATCTCACACCAAGGATGGCATTTCTTTTTTTTCTTTTATTATTATACTTTAAGTTTTAGGGTACATGTGCACATTGTGCAGGTTAGTTACATATGTATACATGTGCCATGCTGGTGCGCTGCACCCACTAACTCATCATCTAGCATTAGGTATATCTCCCAAAGCTATCCCTCCCCCCTCCCCCGACCACACAACAGTCCCCAGAGTGTGACTTTCCCCTTCCTGTGTCCATGTGATCTCATTGTTCAATTCCCACCTATGAGTGAGAATATGCGGTGTTTGGTTTTTTTGTTCTTGCGATAGTTTACTGAGAATGATGATTTCCAGTTTCATCCATGTCCCTACAAAGGACATGAACTCATCATTTTTTATGGCTGCATAGTATTCCATGGTGTATATGTGCCACATTTTCTTAATCCAGTCTATCATTGTTGGACATTTGGGTTGGTTCCAAGTCTTTGCTATTGTGAATAGTGCCGCAATAAACATACGTGTGCATGTGTCTTTATAGCAGCATGATTTATAGTCCTTTGGATGGCATTTCTAAAGATTAGAGATTCATGTTCATAAACAACTTGGAGCATAGAAGATGCACAGGAGTGATAACTACTGTGAATTCAGTTGTGGTGTTAAGACATATTCTATTTAAAGACTGCTCTAGTATCTGTGCACAAATGGGATGTATTTTGAAAATTTTCCATTATTTCAGGCCATTAACTGGTACCAGTTAATAAAGAGATTTTAGTTAATAAGTAGTATTATTATTATACCAAGATATTCAATAAATTCTAGTTCTTCTCAAACCTGGCTATGATTCTGAGTCACATGGGCTTTAGAAATTCCAAGGGGCTACAGATGGATGAATAGCACAAATATGAAAAATGGAATGGCCCAAGGTATTTGTAATTTGAACAATAAAAAAGCTAAGAGACATTTAGTGACCTATACAGCTTAGAGTAACAGTATATAAAATAAACATGCATGCCCCAAGCACATTGATGTTCTTAAATGGTGAATAAGGTGTGGTCAGATGTAAGTAGAAACCTTCATTAAAAAATAGAGAAAACCAACTTGTGTTTGCCTCTATCCAGTGGTTTTTAACCTTCTGGGTTTAAAAGCCTCATTGAGAATTTGAACAAGGTTATGGAATGCTTCCCAGAGAGATGCACATTTGCATATTTACAACATGCTTTGAATATTAATAACTTCTTCTCTAATGTTCTTGGTCCTATTAGAAAAACTAAAGCAGCATCACTAATAACTAACAATAGATACCATTAATTGAGTTCTTACAAGTATTCCAGGTCCAGATTCCACCCAGATTTACTGAACTAGAAGCTTGAAGAGCTCAGAATACATAATTTTGTAAAGTTCCTTCATTGTTTCTGATGAAATTAATTGGCTCCTTCTTGATTAGGCAGAGAAGCAAGGGCTTTAGAGTCAGACAAACTTGAGTTAAAAATTGAAACTCTGCACTTGCTGAGCAAGGGCAAGTCACCCAAATCCTCTGGCCCTTAGTTTATACTACCTGTGAGATGGGAAGGATAACTATCCTCAGGAAAATGTGGTAGAGGTAAAATGAGATAATGTATGACAGCATCATAGCATGCCACTAACATATGGTGTGTCTTATATTTATTCTTTATCATAGGCACTAATAAGAGGTTTGATTTATTTGCAGTGAGGAGATTGTCCAAATATTAAATATATGTTTAATTAAATTATTTGAGTTATTTTAATTAAATTATTTGATTATTTTAATTAAATTACTTGAGCTAAAAAATTCATGGCTATAATATTTACATTGTGTTAAAAACAGAAATTATGACACTGAAACAAAGAAAAAAATAGTAATGGCGTTATCCTGAGATGGCTTTTATTGGAGCCACATAATGTGTAAACACATTAGCAAAGCAAAGCTTCAGTAAATAAAGCTCACTGACCTCTAGATCCTCAATTCTCATCTTGATTCTAACCCTAATTTTGTAAGGCCTTAGAAAAGTTTTCAATTCCTAAAGATTTACGATGTTCATGTCAAAAGGGTACCTTCTTAGCTGTGTGGAGGGAGACTCATGCAAGTGTCCAAAATGGTTCTGAATTGGGAAAAGAGTAAAAGAAACCATGCTGTATGTTCAATAACAAACCAAATAGAATCTTTATGATGCAATGAACACTGTAAAGAAGAGTAAAGATTTGAAGATATACTCTGGTTGTCTGCTGAACTACAACAAAAAAGAATATTCTTATTGCAAATGCCAGCTTTAAAAAGGACAAAAATGGGGAGTCAGGGTTAGGCCAAAATAAGGTCAATAAAGGTGTGGGGAAAAATAACTCAGGGAATAGGAAAGGAGAGATAGCAGACAAAAACAGAGGAAGCATTGGTGACTACTGGCAATTTTGGAGGGAATTTAAAGTAATTTTGCATAGCTCAGTAACTTACCTGGGAGATTTTCTATCATTTCTAATATTAACAAATCTTTGACTCAACCAAGGACATAAGGGGTGAGTAAGGAGCATTAAAATCAACAACAGAGTGTCCAGAAATGGAATCAGAGCAATAAACGCTTAGGGCCATTGACAGCCAATGAGGCCACTATTATTTCTTAGGGGAACCACATAGAAGATATATGCGTGCCCTGAGCACATGAATGTTCTCTCTAAATTGAGACTGGGGAACAGTGGCTATGAGTCAGTACCTTCACGAAGAACAGAGCCAACTTATGTTTGCCTCTTTTCACTGTGTCTTTACATTTTTTAATCATGGGGCCTCATTGAAAATCAGAAAGAGATTATACATATTCTTCCTAGAGAAGTAGTTTATATTTACATATACATATATGCACAGTGTTTTGTGAATTGATCACCCCTTCTCTAATGTTCTTGGTCATGTAGGGAAATGGAAACTGCATAACTAATAGCCAGTAACAATAGCTTCAATTAATTATGAATTCATAAAGCTGACAGTAACTAATAGCTACTATTAAGTCCTTACTGTGTTAAAGACATTATGCAAAGCCCTTCATATGCATTATCTCATTGAATCCTCACTTCTACCCTATGAGATAAACAATATTATTGACCCTCATTTTAAGGATGAGAAAACTGAGGCTTAGAGAAGTTAAGTAGCTTGCTCTACTGCTAGCAAGTGGCAAAACCCAAAATCAGACTGAGATCTGTTTGATGCCTAGCATATACTCTCAAGTACTCCCTTATGCTACTTCTAAATTACTTTTTATAGACACTTGACATCACATGTTTCAACCTGGGCTTTAAGGGATTTGTGAATCATCTGCATTTATATGCTATGTTCTATATGTGTGTATGAGTGTGTTTTTGGGGGTCCATAGCTTTCATCGGATTCCCTTAGAAGATCTCATTTAAAACAGCAAAGAATCAGTCATCTAGCTCTTCTGGGGTTTAGCTCAGAATTAAGTTAGTCGTTTACACAGTCACCTCATTGGGTCACACTGAGTCTCTTCCTTCCACTCCTCTCACCTCACAGAATTGCTATTATTAAGTTGTTATGGAATCAAGTTTAAGTCTGGAATTAAGAAACTCTCCAGAAAAAGGTATACAAAATATACTACTGTATTTACTTCAGGAACATTTTTGAGTATGTTTCTTACTGTATCTTTCAGTGTCTTCAAAACAAAATTCCAAGTAATAAATTGTGTTTAGGAGAAAAAAAATCCTTATGCATAATAAAGAATACAATGGTGTTTCTCTTTACTCAAAAGCCAAAATTTCAGACTCAAATCTGCAATCCAACTTTAGTACCTATGTAGGAGTCTTTGGCCTACATGTTGCATTTTCACTTCCCCCTCAGTCATAACCATCTACTCCAATTTGTATTTTCCTTTTTCTGATTATACATACTTATATTTTATTCCATGTATTCTTATAAAGCATCTCAAATTCTTTGTGGAACAAATAGAAATACAATTAAAAATTTAACTTTTTCTCCATCTTTCTCTTCTACCATGCCATGCTTCAAAAGAGGCAGAGCTTTTGAAATTTGCAGAAATTTGTTCTTTAATACCTTAACCTTCAATGACGCAAGGAAACAATCCCCAGTTAGGACAATATAATAGACTAAAATAATATCTTCAATCACCGCTACTTTTCTTGCTGATTATTTAACTAATAGAGGAATGTATCTTGCTTCCCTCCTCCTGGACAAATACTTTTCTCGAGGAAAAATAGATTTATTTCTTTCATGATTGGATTTTCTAGGAAATAGCTGTATTGTAGCTATTTTGTGTTGTGAATAGAATGAAAGTCATATGCTTTAAACTCCAGCATTAAAGGGACAGACTTCTCTTTCAGTTGTGTACCCTTGAGTACATGAAATTGAAGTCTATCTCAGTGAAAAAACCAACACACTGGCACAGGTGTTGGCCAATACAGTGGTATCTACACATAGAGTCAACATTTTTCTTAGGAAAGAATTTTAAATTGTGTTACGCAGTTACCATAAGTAATTGGTTAAGAGTCTAAACCTTGGTGCCATAGCAAGAGTCTTGGTAATGTTTTAAGTCAGGTTGAACCAATTGTGAGCTTTGCTGAAGACTATGAAAAATCAGGGAGCACTTCCAGACAGTTTCATTGAATGTGTAGTCTAAAAACATGTATCCAGAAAATCTTACCCATAATCTTGGCTTTAATTACCTTCTGTATAAGAGAACTCTCAAATTTTTACTTCCAGCCACATCCAATCCTCTAAGCCCTAGATCTATATAGCTACCTAGTGACTTAGCTCTACTTGGTATCTACAGCCATTTCAAACTTAAGGTCGGAAAAGGAGTTTGTACACATCCAACCTGACCCTTCTCAGTGTTCCCCACTCAGTGTTGAGTGAATGGCATCTTTGTCCACCTAGTGCAGACATTAGAATCCTGGGGGATACCTTGAATCATTCTACTCGATTCCTACCTCCTCCTCCTCCCTTAACATAATTCTATTTTCTCCATCACCCCTGCTCATACTGGTTTCTGTTAACATCTTTTTTCTTTTCCCAGATGACTGCATAATCCTCCCAGCTAGTGGCCTAGATTTCACTCTTGCCTAGCCACAGCCCACTCTCCATACAGAAGCTAGAGTGACATTTTTAACATTTCCATCTAATTATATCATCTCCTTGCTTGAAATTCTTCAATGACTTCCCATTACTTTAAAAATTAAGACTCAAATCCTTAACATGGCCTAAAAGCTGCCTGCCTGATCTGAATACTTTTTTGGAGTCATCTCTAGCACTTTTCATATCTTGCTACATTGGCCTTATTTAGCTTCCTCTAAAACCAACTGCCTTCTTTCCTTGAGTCATTTACACACACACACACACACACAGACACACACACACACACTCCTGATGCCTAATGTCTGTTCTACTGTCAGGATATCTTTGACTCACTCCCTAAGAAAAATCTTTCATGCCATCTCTGACAGATTCAGCCCATTATGGTTTTTATAGTACCCTGTATTTGCTCTTTGTAATACTTACTGTAATTTAATAAATTGTGTAACTACTTGTTTAAGATATTTCTCTTTTGTTTGACATAAATTCCATGAACAGGGAATGGCATCTCTCTTTTTCACACTATGTACCCAGTGCCTGGCATATTGCATTTCACATAGTAGGTGTTGAAAAAATTAATAAACGAATTAGGTAATAAAAGATGACCCATTCAAATTAGTTAGAAAATCCCACTGTAAATAGTTATATGATTTTACCTTGTGGAAATTATTAAAAATTAACTTTTAACTACTATTGAATTATAGGAAAATTAATTCTAAGCACAAATTTTAGTAAAAACCAGGAATTAAGAGGATGAACATTTATATTTATTGAGTACTTGCAATGTACAAGGCCTTTAAGTAATTCAAGGAATACTAATTCTAATGTAATTCTTATAATTATTCACTGTGAATTAATGGGAAAGTAAAAAGACCCAAGGAGTAAACTGACCATAGTTACATGGTTTTCACATGGTAGAGATGGCAATAATTCCACAGTTTAACAAAAATAAGCCCACTCCCTTGAAACAGGACCAGACATATCTCCTTCTGTATGACAGGGGTATGATAACACCTTCCATGTGGAAGGCATTCAAGAAATATGTCTGAAAAATTATGTCAATTTTTAAAAATTTTGTTAACAAAAGGGGACACTATGACCTAAATCTGTTTGATGTGTGTGTCAAGAAATGATTCTCTTCACACAGTAATATTTCTTCATTTATGGAATTAATGAAGAAAAGAAAGATATTAGCAATACTGTTTCAATATACTCTAAAGATGTATAAAGATCCTGAAAACTTACAATTTATGTAAGACTTTGAGACTTTATGGAAATAATCTTAATCAAATCGATACAGAAAATCATAATTTTTCTGTTTGCCTCTGTGCCGTGGCTTGTCAAATAGTTTGACCTCTGAAGTTTACGAAATAATATGGAAAATCATCTTTCTCCATTTCATTTTTCCTAAGGACATAAGAGTTTGACAGGTGTATCAGTGCTATAGCATATGTTCCAGGACTTTGAAGAAGCAGATGACAACTGGTTGTGCAATTCTCAGCTCCTACCTTATTTTCTAGGTTTGGTCTCTTAAGGGACAGCTGTAGCAGGGTGATGGAACAGGCCACCTTCTTCAGGGGCAACTCATCTCTGGTGCTTTTGCATGCAAACTTGACTGTCAGTCATCCACAAAGACATAAATCTAGTGCTGCAATGGATTGGGTACTTTGCTACTGTGGGGATGGGGAGTGTCATAGTAGGGGCAGGGGGTGTGTATGTCTGAGCCTTTTTTGGTGCTCTTTTCTTTTATTCTGATATGGTTCTTCCGTGAAGTGGTAAGGCCACACATGTTGGGTGGGGGACAGTGAGGGGTCTCACTTGAGAGAGTTGGATATTTTTGGGTCCAATCATGTGGTGAAGAGGTGGATTCTTGGAAAAGAATGAGCATTTAGAAGGTGGGCTTTAAGGAGGCAAGAGGGAATGCCTCTCGCTCTCAGAAATTAGCCTCCCATTCATGTTAGAGGCTGCCTCTGCTGCCTGGGCCACAGGAGAATGAGCCTGGAGCAGGGGAGGAGATGTCTGTCTAGAAGAACACAAGATAAATCATGAGCAAATTATATTTTATGAACTATATTTCCTGGTTATGTGTTCCTATCTGGTTTTGTTTCCTTCTTTATTATCTGTGAGCTTTAAATGGAGTTTGTTGACATGTTCCAGCCCCGTGTTAACTTTAATACTAGGAATTTAGAAAACAATTTTGTACCATATTGGAGCTGGAGTATTAGAGGGTAAACATTTTCTTCTACTTGTGGTCTCTCATGTCCCCACTCTGGGCTTATGTACTGGTGGCAGAATGAATTATTGAGAGGTCTATTTATCTACCTCTCCCCCACAGGACAATATTCTCTGCATTGAAACTTCAGAAGATATTATACTCAATTAAGGCAGATTCTGGTCTTCTTACAGGAATACCTTTAGCGTCTTCTTGACAGTGAGATTTCAAGTTTCTCCATAGACCTCAAATTTCTGTCTAATGGGATTGCTATTTCTTGAAAGTCTTTTAAGAATAAATTTTCATTCTTCAAAACAAGCTTACAGACACAATATACAAATAGCTGGCTATAGTAATAGCCTGACAGAATCTTGTTTATTGTGAAATATAATTGATCAACAATAAACATATGATTTCTGAACATTTCTTGTTCACATGGGAGGAATGGGTGAGAGATCAGGAGGCCATTTTATGGGAGGAAGGAGTAAAAATATGGAATAAGAAAGGCTGGAAAGAATTAAAGATGGGCTAGGGTTACTTAACTTTTTTGCATGGGCTGAGGCATATTTTCTTTTAACTAGATTTGGGCCAACGGGCCCTGCCCCAAGTCCTTTGGCCTTGTGTAGCTGAGGTGTAGGGGATGATAAACTTTGAGCTAACTTGGCTTTGGTGGTGGATCAAGTATTGGGGGATGTTTCTCCCAAACCCAGCAGAGTTTCTTAAGAAAAACTTGATTCTCAGAGAATTAATGATTATAGGTATCAGAGTTATTTTACATCTCTATACAACAGACAAAGACAGGGGAGCAAGTAAATAATACACTCATCTTCCAAAATGTCAGAGTGTGCTGTATATAGTAGTTCATCATTTTAATGTAGGACTAATCTAAATAAAAATGGGCGGTTTGATAATGATTTATTATAAACTTATTAATTCCTAAGAGCAGAGACACATTTTGGGGCTCTTATTAGAAGAAAGATATCCTTTTTGGCAGTAGAATGGGAAAAGCTATCGGGTCACATGATAATCAAACCAGATATTATTGGATTTGAATTTTTATTGAGATCTTTTAGCATCTTTCTCTTCATTCTCAAATTTGCACCTCTGGAACCTCAGGTGGTAGTGTTTTCTATCATTGTTGCTCTTTTTTTTTTCAGTTTCTTTTCCTACTAGGTTTCATGTTTGTAATCTGTTTCATTTTTTTACATTTTGTTTTGAAAAACATGGAGAACCAAGTTCCTGATGGACAACACAAAAACAAAAACAGGCAAATAGAAGAGAACAAACACAATTATGTGGTCCCTTTCATTTGGAAATGGGTCATTTATGGCAACCAATATCTGTACATAAACTCTTATCATCAGAAAAGGAAAACAGAGATCTAGCATTTTTCAAAGACGTTTGTCAACCACATAACTAAATACTTGTAAATTTTAATTATATTTAGTATTCTTCTATTTTTTCTCACATAAGCATTTAAGAACCTGTTCCTTGTATTTGTCCAATTTTTTAATTCAAAAAGGCTTTCCCATAATCTTACCTCATTATCAAATGTTTTGTGTGTGTGAAAATATGATTTTTCCCATTTTGCTGGATGTTAAAGGACCTTTAAGCCAAAAAAGGAGGTTTGCAATTTTTACCTGAAGGTAATATTAAGCCATGGAAGGTTTTATGTTTTTGTTTTTGTTTTTATTTTATTGAGACATGATATTTTACATATTTATGGGTGACATATGAGTGTTTGTTACATGTGTAGAATATGTAATGATCAACTTGGGAGTTTGGGGTACAAGGGTTTTTTTAAAGTTGGTGTTCAGTGGCCTCAGGATCATGAACATCACCTTCATAACTCAACACGCTAAAGTGGATTGATGCTCATCATGTGCCAGATGCCCCTTGGCACTTGCATGCTATGCCATTTAATCTTAACGTCAAGCAGAGGAAGCAGCTACAAATATTACCTTCATTTTACAGATAAGGAAACTAGAATTTAGAGAGTTTAAATAATAAATAATGCCAGTGTTAGATCAGGCATTATATTTTAGATGGTTTTTAGTGATATGCTCACATTTGTGCTAGAAGAAGATCTCTCTGGCTTATGGCTCTGGAATGGGTCAGAAGGGAGCGAGCCTTAGGAAAGTGAGAATTAGCTGGGTGTGGTGTTGCACGCCTCTGATCCCAGCTAATTGGGAGGCTGAGGCAGGGGCATCGCTTGAGCCCGGGAGGTCAAGGCAGTGAGCCCTGAGAGTGCCACTGCACTCCAGCCTGGGTAATAGAGCAAGACTCTTTTATGGAACTAGGCTGGTGGCCGTGAGGTGAAAAAAAGTGAAAAAACTGGAGAGACATTTATAAAGACTAGAATCCATAGAAACTGCTGATTAACTGGATATGAGGGATGAGGGAGAGGAAAGTGATAAGGAGAAAAATAAGGTAAGTGGCTTCTTTAGTGACAATTACTGAAATAAAAGAGACAGGAGGAGGAGCAGGTTTGGGGAGCAGAGTTCTGCTTGACACATGTTTGGTTTGACTACTTTTGGGCTATTTAGGTAGAGATAATAGGATATACAGATTTGCAGTTTAGAAGCAAGATCGAGGCTAGAGACAGAGATTTGGGCATCTTAAGCACATTACAAAAATCAAAGCTGTAGTTGTGGGAGTGGAGGAGATCATCTAGGAAGAATGTATGGAAATGAGCTAGGGCAGTGGTTCACAAGATGTAGCCCAGATAGCCCTGAGGGTGCTCAAGACCTTTTCGGGGTCCACAAAGTGAAAACTACTTCTGTAAGTAATACCGAGATGTTATTTGCCTTTTCCTCTCTTAGTCTCACACCAGTATACATTGAAATTTTTCAGAGGCTACATGATGTATAATCATGTCATTGATCTGAAGGTCAATGAAATATGTCTTTGCATATATTCCTGTGTTTTAAAAATTTCTCAATTTTAGTTTCTAATATAGCAAATATTTATAGATGTAACCCACTTAAACATAAACTCTTTGGGATCCTTAAAATTTCTGAAGTGTGAAAAGGGATAATGATATACAAAATTTGAGAACCTTTGTGCTAGAAAATTTTGCCTTGATTCCATAGGCAAGGGTGATCATCAAAGACTGGAGGGCAAGGAATAACATAATAAGAGTCATGCTAATAGAAAGTTGTCCTGATGGCAACCTCGAGGATACATTAAGATTGGGATAACGTGAAGATACACAGTTGATTTAGTCGGTAATTACAATTCGGGTATGAAATTACTCCAGCTCCAACTATGGTAATAACAGCTAACATGATAATAGACAACAGAAAACAAAAATAAATGTGACTTGCTTATTGACAGAATATGAATTATTATTGAATAAATGAAAAGAGTAATAGATAACTGCATTTGGAGCAATGTGATTGGAAGAAAGATCTTTGATATGGCTTGGCATCATGTCCCCACCCAAATCTCATCTTGAATTGTAATCCCATAATCCTCATGTGTTTCGGGAGGGACTCGGTGGGAGATGATTGAATCATGGGGGCAGTTTCCCCCCATGTTGTTTTCTTGATAGTGAGTGAGTCTCACGAGATCTGATGGTTTTATAAGTGTCTGGCATTTCCCCTGCTGGCATTCATTCTCTCTCCTGCCACCCTGTGAGGAGGTGCCTTCTGCCATGAATTTTTTTTTTTTTTTTTTTGAGATGGAGTCTTGCACTGTTGCCCTTGCTAGAGTGCAATGGCGCGATGTCAGCTCACTGCAACTTCTGCCTCCTGGGTTCAAGTGATCCTCCTGCTTCAGCCTCCAGGGTAGCTGGGATTACAGGCGACCACCACCATGCCTGGCTAATTTTTTGTATTTTTAGCAGAGACAGGGTTTCACTATGTTGGCCAGGCTGATCTCAATCTTCTGACCTCGTGATCTGCCCTCTTCGGCCTCCCAAAGTGCTGGGATTACAGATGTGAGCCACTGCACCTGGCCTTGCCATGATTATAAGTTTCCTGAGGCCTCCCTAGCCATGCAGAGCTGTGAGTCGATTAAACCTCTTTTCTTTATAAATTACCCAGTCTTGGGTATTTCTTCATAACAGTGTGAGAATGGACTCATACAGTCTTGCTGCTGGTATATTTCAAGTACGGAAAAATAATCTTTAATATTAAATAAGGATTCATTAGATGAGCATTATCCAGTAGAAATATAATGAGAGCCACATATATAATCTAATAGCTGTATTAAAATGTAAGAAAAGTAAAATTAATTTTAATAATTTATTTAACCCAAAATATCAAAAATATTATCATTTCAAAATGTAATTAATATAAACATTATTGAGATACTTTAACTTTCTTTTTTTTGGTATTAAGTCTTTGAAATCTAGTTTGCATTTCATACAGTATACATCAAATTAGACAAGTGACATTCAAGTACTCAGTAGCCACAAGTGGCTGGTGGCTGCCACCTTTAACACAGCAGCTTTAAACGACTCATTTACTTCAGTCAAGATAATCAGAACCCTCACGTTTTTGTCTGGGGTTTTTAAAAACTAACTTCTTTGAGTCTTCCCAGAAAGTAATAGACTTATACTATGCCATCTAATTCTCTTACATCCTTGTGACCTCATTCAGGTAGGGTGTAATTATGGGCCCATTCTAAGAATATGATCCAAGTGGTGCGACTTTCTTACTTGGAACTGAATCTCTGACCTGCCTTTTATAGGTCCTATATAGAATATAGCTTATCAGCCCAGCATACTGACATTGATCAGTGAAAGAAAAAACAGACAAAATTTGAGTTATGGGAAAATACCCTATCAATAGTATTAACAGGCTATAACAATCAGTAAGGCAATGAGATACCATTTTATACCAGTCAGAATGGCCATTATTAAAAAGTCAAAATCAACAGATGTTGGCAAAGAGGTGGAGAAAGGGGAACACTTACACACTATTGGTGGGAATGTAAATTTGTATGACCTCTATGGAAAGCAATATGAAGGTTTCTTAAAGAACTGAAAATAGAACTACTATTCAACCCAGCAATTTCACTATTGGGTATGTACCCAAAAGAAGATAAATCATTATATCAAAAATACACCTGAACTTGTATATTTATCACAGCACTATTAACAATAACAAAGTCATGGATTCAGTCTAAGTGTCCATCAACAGATGGTTGGATAAAGAAAATGTGGTATCTATACATCATCGAATACTAATCAGCCATAAAAAGAATGAAATTATGTCCTTTGCAGCAACATGGATGGAGCTGGAGGCCATTATCTTAAGTGAAATAACTCAGAAACAGATAATCAAATACTGCATGTTTTCACGTGTAAGTGGGAACTAAACAAAGGGTACACATGGACATGAAGATGGGAAAAATAGACACTGGAGACTCCCAAAGAGGGGCGGATGAAGGAGCCTGGTGGTAAGGGTTGAAAAAGTACCTATTGGGCACAGTATTCACTGTTCAGGTGCTGGGTACACTAAAACCACAGACTTCACCACTATGTATTACATGCATGTAACAAAACTGCACTTACATCCCTTGAATCTATAAAAATAAAAATAATTTAAAAATAAAGAAAAGAAAATTAGTGAAGGAGTGTAACCACTTTGGAAGATGGTGAAAACAGATAATGTAAGTACTGAAAATAGACTTTAAGATTTAGCAGCAGCAGTTGAGCGAAGAAACAGTTTGATATCTCCTTGTTAACCATGTCCACAGAGGGGTCCATATTTTTCTTCTTTATGAAACCACAGCTGCCTCATGAAGTAGATGCATTGAGGACACATATTGCAAAATTTCAATAAAGGTCCTGAAACACATGAGTATTTTCATAGAATGGAAATTAAGAAAAAAAAAAAAAGAATAGAAGTGAAACCAAGATTTCCCAAAGCAAAGATTTCTGGGATTAAGAGATGAGACGAGATGAGTGAAGCTGAGTGTGCCATGCACTTCTGTAGGGGTAATGTGAGTTTGGGGAAGGAAAAATGCAGTAAAATGAGAAAAGATTAGGCCTTGATAGTGCATAGCAAATTATTGTAGCATGCCTCCTCACCATATGCTCATTCCATGATAAATTCATGTTCCAAGATGAAATGAGAAATTAAGATGCATGGGTTTGGAGATTCTGGAAAGGATAATAATAAAAGGAACCTGCATGATAAAAAAAAATCCCAAACAAAAAACCACACCCAACAGATAGTCTTTTTCAAAGCTCAATTATTACACACCATTCTCTGCCTTATTAATTTGGGATGTTATTCTGCAATGTATCAAATCTTTACAATTTACAGTTCCTATACCTGGTTTCCTTGCTTATATAAGATTTACTCAGACAAAATCTGTTTTGCTGATGGGCTATGAACCCCTCAATTATTTGTTGTTGTTTTCTTTTGGTTTATGAGAATACAGGAGTCATGATGTAATGTTGCTATGGCAATGAATATGTACAAATAGATGATTAAGGTGGCGGGGGGGATGTTAAATCTTGAAAAAACACATTTGCATGTAAATTCTTTCCAGTGAAATAAAAGAATCTTGCATGTAAATCTTTTTCTGTTATGTGCAAAAATATGAAAGAAAGACGTGTTATATCACATCTTGAATAATGCATTTCTATTGTTTATATTAAATGACATGAACAACTAAATATGGTCCAAAGAGTATTTTTTATTAATGGTTCATTTCAAAAGACATTGGATTAAGACCGGATTAATTTCCATGGACGTGTGTGTGTGTGTGTGTAAATAAAGTATAATTGGGACACATTATAAGGATTAAGATCTTTTCTTGGTTGCCATGAGTGTGGCATTAAGAACTCAAGCATATAACGAATATTTATAATTTCCTAAGAGTACACTTTACTAGCTATTAGGATTCAATACACTGAGAGTAGTTAACACCTTACTGCAAAGCTTTCATAGTACTGACATTGGAACATGCACAAGAGGGTGGGGAAAATGGTATTTAAAGACCTAGTTTAAAATATTCCTACAAATAAAGTACTTAGATTTTTGATGTACTAACCTTTCTTGATGTTTTACAGAACTTTGAACCAATAATTTAAAAGATCCTGATTCCTTTATTGGCTGGCCATATACTGACTGACAAGATACCTAACTACTCTTTTTTTTTTCTATATATATACTGTTCTTAAGACAAGGTAAGGATCCTTGCCATCTGTTAAGGATTCTTTAGACCAGTACTGTCTAGTAGAGTTGTAATGTGGGCCACCTGTGTAATTTAAAATTTTCTGGTAGTCACACTAAAAAGTAAAAAGAAATAGGTAATATTGATTTAATAATATATTTTATTCAACTCTATGTCCAAAATACTATCATTGCAACATTTAAGCAAGATAAAATTATTAGTAATGTATTTTATACATTCTTATTTTTGTACTAAATCTTTGGATCTAGCATGTATTTTTTATTCACAGCATATGTCGATTCAGTCTAGGCACATTTCAGGGGCTCAATATTCACATGTGGCTAGTGGCTACCGTGTTGATAACGCACCATTAGACTAAGAGGAAAGCATTGAGTTTGTGTAGAATATTGAAGTTATTCAATATTTGACTTCTTGGAATAACAAGCTTTTTTTTTTTTTTTTTTTGGAGACGGAGTCTTGCTCTGTCGCCCAGGCTGGAGTGCAGTGGCGCCATTTCGGCTCACTGCAAGCTCTGCCTCCTGGGTTCACGTCATTCTCCTGCCTCAGCCTCCCGAGTAGCTGGGACTACAGGCACTCGCCACCACACCTGGCTAATTTTTTGTATTTTTAGTAGAGACGGGGTTTCACCGTATTAGCCAGGATGGTCTCGATCTCCTGACCTCGTGATCCGCCCGTCTCGGCCTCGCAAGGTGCTGGGATTACAGGCGTGAGCCACCGCGACCGGCCTTTTTTTTTTTTTTTTTTTTTTTTTTTTTTTTTTTTTTTGCAAATGAGAGCTTTACAACTTGCAGAGGATGTTGCTTTAGAGACAAAATAAGTATGTGGGGAGTAAATCCCTGCCATTGTTGTAATGTGTATGGTTTAACAATGCTCTCTCATACACTACCCTTTTTGATCCTGGTCAAAGTTCTGGGAAATAGGGAGGAATTAAGTTCCATTTACTTTTGAGGAAGCAGACCCAGAAAGTTCATTACATTCTGCTATTTAGGCTCCCGGTATCATGATCTATTGGCAGATCACAATTTAAGGTGCAGTTATCAAATAATTAGCAAGCCAAACCAGACAAAATATAATGTGTCCTAGCAGTTTCTTGCCTTTTTAAAAAAGCATCTGTTTTGTGGGTGTCTGAAAGGGCTCAGATTTGTCCCACATCTCCAGTTTTTTGTTTGGTTGGATCCAGGATAAAACAAGAACAAAGTTTTTTTGTGCTTAGGAATATAAGATGGTGGCAGAAAAGATCCTCAGGATGCCACCCACATCTCAAAGTCCAACAACCATCTCATCTCCCATACTGTGATCCTTTGATAATAAAGTCAATTACATACAACATTTCACCATAGGTCTTTCATAGAACTTAGAAAGAACACCTAGCATATAATTTAGTGCTGAGCTAGGTGAAGAAGCAAGAAATGTTTTACTCTAAAGCAATTTTTATGACGCTATCACTTTTCAAGGAACCCCCTAACAGTAGTAATAACACCAGTATTGTATTCTTGCTTTTTCGCGTTGTTCAGATTGAAATAATCCCATTCACTTTAATGTTCAGGCTCCATAGGTGAATTGAATTTAATTTCTATAAATTGGTAATGTTGCCGTTGTCCTTATATTTTCAGGCACAATCCACCTGGGAAACACACCCGTTTGACAGTTAGCCTCTAGGGATTAAACAATACTCAAACAAGTTTTTCATATACTACTTTAAACAATTCTTCCCCTTCCCTTAATCCGTGTGTGTGTGTGTGTGTGTGTGTGTGTGTGTGTGTGTGTATGTTCCCTTAGTTCTTCCATTGCTGAAATTGTAGCTGCCGAAATTATCTTCCATAGGTGAGGTCTTTTACCACCAGACGTGGGTCACACATTGTAGATGGCCACATCACCTGGCGCAGGTGGTCCAGCTTTGGTCGCCATTCATAGAGGGAAGGGTTCCCAAAAGGCACCCAAGAAGAGATGAAGTTTGTTAAACCAAAGCTTATAGGTTCAGAAGGCAGTCGGACAACTGGTCATTTCCAGGGATGAACAGAGAGGGCGCCCTTCCCCAGAGGCACAAATGGCCAGGACGCAGGGGTGGGACAAGCCAGTAGGAAGCCCGCGGGGCTCTCACAGCGCAACCTGGTTGGACTTAAGGACCCTGGACAACAAACGTCAGGAGAGCTAGGAGGCTGGCTCTTCTGCGGGAGGTTATAGAGCGGATCACCTGGGCGCAATCGCCGCGTAGTTGAAGTTTCCCTAAAGTCTCAGTGGGGCTTTTCCTCCCGTGAGAAGCCCCATTCCTGAGTATCTAGTCCCGGAGGCTCCGCACCGCGTCCCCACGCCCCCTCTTTCTTCGCCCCAGCTCTGGGCGATCTCACTGCCGGGCACAGGGCCGCCTTTGCCTGCCTGCCCTGCAGCAGCAGGCCCGGGCGGCTGCGAGAGGGCGCAGGGGGCGGAGGCGCGGCAGGGGCGGGCTCTGCCGCCCGCCCCACCACCCCCTCCCCGCCCGGCTGCGGGGCCAGTGGCAGGAGCGCCGCGCACCGCCAGCCGCGGGGGGCGTGGGATGGGGGCGGCCGGGGAGGGGGGCGCCCACACTGACTAGAGCCAACCGCACACTTCAAAAGGGTGTCGGTGCCGCGCTCCCCTCCCGCGGCCCGGGAACTTCAAAGCGGGCCGTGCTGCCCCGGCTGCCTCGCTCTGCTCTGGGGCCTCGCAGCCCCGGCGCGGCCGCCTGGTGGCGATGACCCGGGCGCTCTGCTCAGCGCTCCGCCAGGCTCTCCTGCTGCTCGCCGCGGCCGCCGAGCTCTCGGCAGGTACGGTGCTGGTTTCTCTCCCGACGCCCGCGAGGGTGGGAGCTGGGAGGAGGTCTGCGGGTGGGCACGGGGGTGGGGGACAGGGGGTGCTCCGAGCAAACTGACCTTCGGGGCGGACGGGGAAGCGCCAGTCGGATTGAGGGGGCGCGGGATAGGGTGCAGCGTGGGCACATGACGTCTGGCAGCCGTAGGGGTAGACAGGTGTGTTGGGGACGAAGCCGCCCGGAAGAGGGAAAAGGCAGCAGGGACGTGGGGGAATAAGTAGTAGGGGTGAGGTGGGTGACTAATTTGTGGGCAGTTTGCAGCGGAGAAAATAGGAGAGCGTTTGTGGGTGCGCGCATGGCTGGGAGCTGGGTTCACCCTGCAGGGACCTGGAGGGCTGCAGGTATGCGTCGGACGCGCTCTGTGCTAAGCCCCTGAGAGCTGCTCAAGGATGGTGGCATGGTGGTGGTGGGAGGTGGTGATTTAGTCTGAGTTTTAGGAGGCGGGGAATACCCCAAAAGCCGCAGATGCCAAGCTATGGAGGCGAGAGTGGGAGCTTAAATCTGTGTGGTTTGCAACGCACATTGCTTTCGAGGTACGATCTTTACTCAGAGTTCCTGGGGAAAAAAATTCTGGCAAGCGCCCCAGAGTTTATAACAGGTCTGTGCCTTGATAGGCTAAATAGAGCCCTCTACCCAATCTAGAAGCCAGACGTTTCTTTATAATGTTTACTAGAAAGTGGGGCAAATGCATCTTTGGTAAAATCATAATATGCTGTGACTAAAAGCCCTTTACCTCGAAAACTATTTTCATTACATTGTCCTGGATTATGCAGAGGAGGAGCAGATTCTTTGCTAACTCATTCTTTAAAAATTTCTATCATACATTGAAGACATTTGCACATAAAAATCTGGTGTTTTCCCATAGAGCTGTGTTTTGTCCGAAGCTGATTTTGATGCATTTTGTTTTCCCAGATGACAATCTGTTTGACATTAATAGCTATATTCATGGTGGGTCGTTTTCCTCTTAGTGACATGTGCAAGAGAATGATTTGAATGATGTGATTGCTGTCATGTACAGATTTCAGTGTTTCAGATGGCCTGAGAGAATCACTAAATACAATATTCAAATATAAATTTGATTATTGAAAAGGATTAATTGACAAAATCTGAGGATTAAAACATTCCAGTTATCTTTTAGGAAAACAGCCCAAGACTGTTAGAAAGATGATGGGATAAAGTGAAATATTTGCATTTAGAGTTAATAAATTTATAAGTGGGAGAAAACCAACTATGGGAAAGTCTTTAAAAAATGGGTGAAAACTCTGCTAACTTGGGATACTGAAAGTGCTCTTGACAATTTAATAGAGTTTACAAAAAAAAAGTCTTCAAGGTATCACAGTTTTGATGGGGTGAAACTGCCTCTGGAGGCTGTCTGTACAACTCTTTTTATTTGGAGGAGCTGATAACTTGGCTGCACACATTTTTACAAAACAGATTCAATTTTTTTAAAATGTAGCTTCAAGGGTATATTTTGTTGTATACCCAGAATCTTTAGAAAATTTCAGAGACCTTGAGCGTAGCAACATGCCTCATGTTCTTGAAAAGGCATGGAAACTTTTGACATTGAAATATGCAAAAAATAAAAAAAGATAATCCATTCAAAGTCGCTCACTTAAAATTTGAAGTCTAAGAAAAATGCATGATATGGAATAATATAATAGAGACGTATTTATTGAAGTTGAACTTTTATGAAAAACTTTTCTATGTCAAGTGCAATCATTTTCAAATCTCCTTAAGAAGTTTTTACCCCTCTGTGTCCCACGTTAACAATGTATATTGCTACTTATAGTATTTATTCTTAACTTTATATAAAACTCTGGCTATTTAGTAGAAAGATTCAAGGTAGTTTTGTTTTGCTTTTCACTTTTTCAATTGGTTTTATGACATGGTTAGCCAACTGTATTTTTACCTGGTCACTTTTACAAATTATACTGTTAATCATATTGGCCATTTATGACATGTACTTGCTGTTGTTGGAATGTTATATGAGAAGTTGTTCTTGATGTAATGACATAGTCAGTGAAACTGTGTGACAGAAGGCACCACCTTTCATCTGGATCTGCAGAGCAGGCCTACGACTTTAAATATCTGAACACATGATAAACCAGTAAACCTTTTTTACTTTGGCTGCTCATTCCCCACATTGTTGTCACCTTAGGGGTGTCCATTGCTCCTTTTTGAGAATCTCAGAAGATAACAGCTGGTAGAGACTTAGAAAAACTATTTATTGGTCTGGACTGGAATTAAAAAAATCAGGCTGCCCGGGTGCAGTGGCTCACGCCTCTAATCCCAGTACTTTGGGAGGCCGAGGTGTGAGGATTGCTTGAGGCCAGCAAGTTCAAGACCAGCTCAGGCAACAGTGAGATGCCATCTCTACAAAAAATTTAAAAACAATTAGCCAGTTCTGGTGGCACACACCTGTAGTCCTAGCTACTTGGGAGGCTGAGACAGAATTGCTTGAGACCAGGAGTTCAAGATTGCAGTGAGCCATGATCGCACCACTGCACTCCAGCCTGGGTGACACAGTGAGGCACCGTCTCTAAAAACAAGAGAAATGAAAAACTCAGGCTCCTCTGAGTTGCTCTGGTTATGTAGGTTCTGGATGCCTTGATGTTTGATAAGAGAGACCTGACATGGCTTCACAATATTCACCATGTGTACCCAAAAAAGAAGTGGCAGAAAATGTCCTGGAGTTCTCTACTTTGAAGCTGTGATTTGGATGTTACATAGATTTACATATTGTGCATTCTCTTCTAATTTCTTGAAACTCCTTTGTCCTCTGGTCCAGAAAGGCTTATTAAGAGTCCAGAAAGCCCTATGTTGTTACTCCAAAAATGGAATAAATATTTCCTTAATAACCAGGGTGAGAGTGGGGGTTTCAAGTAATGAAATTCTTCCCCCCACCCCCCTGCACCCCCCTGCACCCCCTCACCCCCACTGCAAACAATAGTTAGCAGTTTCCACTAAGAGTTTTCCACAGTGTTGCTGGAAGTGAAAGTGAAAGCTCAGGGCTGACTGAGTTTATAAATGCAAAAGATGTTGCCACCTTTGCCCTTCTTTAAGCATAGTCATTTATTGGTTGATTGACACAGATGTGGCAAGAGGCTCCCTGGTTCCAAGGAAGACATCTCTGGCCCAGGAGAAACTATGCTTAGAGATTTCCTCTGAATTGCTAAACTCATACAAAAAATAAAGGACTTTGAGGTGTGAAAGTGAGTAGCTAAGGATGATGCTACATTTTTGACCCAAGCAATGGAAGAATGGACCCTTAATTGGGGTGGGGCAGACTGCAGGAAAAGCTGGTCTGGGGAGAGAAGGGTTGGTGCTGACAGATCACAGGAGCTCAGTTTTGAATATGTTGAGTTCAAAATGCCTCTCAGATGCTGAAATGGAGATGTTAAGTAAGCAATTGGTTTTCTGGGTCTGAAGTTCAGGGGATAAATATGGACTGATGATAAAAAATTGAGAGCCAAGGGCATTTACTGATAACTTTTCAAAGACGCATTAAATAGAGCCACAGACTTAGCAAATAAGGCAGAGAATACCTTGTTAGATTGAATTTGAGATAAACAATGAATACCTCTTTAGTATAAGTGTGTCACAAGTATGACATGGAACACAAGTATATTAAAAATTAATTGCTGTTTAATTCCAATTTAACTGGGTGTTCTGTACTTTTATCTTGCAAACCAACATAAAAGAAGTCCTGTTGTGAGATAAACCATTCCTGATGCATGTATTTCTGGCTCTTTTATTAAAAAGAGAAGTGAAGACCTATTTTCTAGTCCTCAGCTCTAAAACCCTCGCCTGTTCTAGCTCCGTTATTGTCTTCATGTGCGTCTCCCAATGTGTCACTCCCAACTCTTTGCACAGGATATCTCTCTTCTGTGTGAACCTGAGAGGATACCTAGTTTCCTCCAATCCTACATGAGTATCTAGACATGAAAATATGGGTGAAAAAAACAAGAATAACTCTTGATTCCCTTGATTGTTGCATGAAAGCAGTTGGTTTTTCCCAAGTTTGCTGTATTTTGGAAGTGGTTATTTTCAGATGCGGTTTTGGAGTAGTTTCCTTTTGAATACACTTTCATGTTTCTCTTTTGGGGAAATGCTTTCAGGCAGTAGCCAAGATCCACTTTGTTGTACTTTTCTTGGCACTACTTGCATCTCTTGCCGTAAATAAGGTTAAGAGGAGAGGAGATTGGATAGAGGCAGGAATAAGGAGGCTGCTGAGCCCTGTGGGACCTGTTATTCTGATATAGTTTGAAGTTTTAGAGCATGTTCCTAAGAAAGCAATGACAAGATTTTGGGGAAGGGGCTTGGATACATAAATATCATCCTGAAGCTGTTTAGTTCCTGCTCTAGCTTAGTCTTGACCTACCAAATGATTAATGTTATCTTCAATTTGAGATCTGTAGTGTCTATAAGTGGACAACTGCAGGCATGGATCATTAAAAAGCTCAGATTATGTTGACATATATATAAAGAGTTTATTTTAATAAATAATAGAACAAGAGAATTAATTTTCAAGTATAATTAGTAAACAGAACAAAACAAAGGAAAAATTCTAAGCATAAAGAGTGTGCTATGTATTATACCTTATCATTAAAAAAATTTAAATTATTTAAAAAAATTTTTGTGGGTGCATAGTAGATATATATATATGTATGGGGTACATGAGATGTTTTGATACAGGCATGCAGTGTGAAATAAGCACATCATGGAAAATGGGGTATCCATCCCCTCAAGCATTTTATCCTTTGAGTTACAAACAATCCAATTACATTCTTTATTTTAAGATATGTAATTATTACTGACTATAGTCACCCTATTGTGCTATCAAATGGTAGGTCCTATTCATTCTTTCCATATTTTTGTACCCATTAACCATCCCCACCTCCCCCACCAACCCCCTACTACCCTTCCCAGCCTCTGCTAACCAGCTTTCTATTCTCTCTGACCATGAGTTTGATTTTTAGATCCCACAAATAAGTGAGAATATGTCATGTTTGTCTTTCTGTTCCTGGCTTATTTCAGTTAACATAATGATCTCCACTTCCATCCATGTTGTTGCAAATGACTGGATCTCATTCTTTTTTATGGCTGAATAGTACTCCATTGTGTATATATACCAGATTTTCATTATCCATTCGTCTGTTGATGGACACTTAGGTTGCTTCCTAATCTTAGCTACTGTAAATAGGGCTGCAACAAACATGGAAGTGCAGATCTCTTCCATATACTGATTTTCTTTCTTTTGGGTTATATCCATCAGTGGGATTGCTGGATCATATGGTAGCTCAAGTTTTAATTTTTTGAGGAACCTCCAAAGGGTTCTTCTTAGTGGTTGTACTAATTTACAATCCTACCAACAGTGTACAAGTGTTCGCTTTTTTCCACATCCTTGCCAGCATTCATTATTGCCTGTCTTCGGAATGTAAGCCATTTTAAATGGGGTGAGATGATATCATTGTAGTTTTTATTTGCATTTCTTTGGTGATCAGTGATGTTGAGCACCTTTTCATGTGCTGTTTGCCATTTGTATGTCATCTTTTGGGAAAAGGCTATTCAAATCTTTTGCCAATTTTTTATTGGATTATTAGATTTTTTTCCCTACAGTGTTGTTTTAGCTCCTTATATATTCTGGATATTAATCCCTTGTGAAAGGGGTAGTTTGCAAATATTTTCTCTCATTCTGTGGATTGTCTTTTCACTTTGTTGATTGTATCCTTTACCATGCAGAATCTTTTTAACTTGATGTGATCCCATTTGTCCATGTTTGCTTTGGGCATCTGTGATGGTGGGCTATTACTCAGGAAATCTTTGCACAAACTGATGTCCTGGAGATTTTCCCCAATGTTTTCTTGTAGTAGTTTCATAGTTTGAGGTCTTTAATTCATTTTGATTTGACTTTTTTTGTATATAGTAAGAGATAGGGGTCTAGTTACATTCTTCTGCATATGGATATCCAGTTTTCCCAGGACCATTTATTGAAGAGACTATCCTTTCCCCAGTGTATGTTCTTGGCACCTGTGTTAAAGATGAGTTCACTGTAGGTGTGTGGATTTGTTTCTGGGTTCTTTATTCTGTTGCATTGGTCTATGTGTCTGTTTTTATGTCAGTACCATGCTGTTTTGGTTACTGTAGCTCTGCAGTATAATTTGAAGTCAGATAATGGGATTCTTCCAGTTTTGTCCTTTTTTCCTTAGGATAGCTTTGGCTATTCTGGGTCTCTTGTGGTTCCATATAAATTTTAGGATTTTTTTTTCTATTTCTGTGAAGAACGTCATTAGTTATACCTTATAGTACCTTCTTGGTTTTCCATTGCTTTGGTCTTCTAAGTCTTATATTTTTCACAGTCAATAGGCAAAATCTCAAGATTTATCCTTACATTGTTGAAGAAATTGGGATAGTATGTTTAAGAAATTGAGATATGTTCATAAATGATACACAAATGACTCTTTTGCTAATGGGACCTAGGAATGCCCAAACACTAGCTGCTGAGTCTCATCTTCAGTTAAGAGGTGACATATAGAAAAAGGAGGTGAAACAAGGCAAAGTAACTTTTTCTTATTACCTGGAGCTTTTGTCCCCAGTAGCATGGCAAACTTGAATACGCTCTTCTTTTCAACAACTAAATAGCCAAAGGATAAAGGTAGAGGAGCTGTGATAAACCCGAACCCTGGATCCTAACTCCAGGAAACCATTGAAAGGCTATTCAGTCCTGGCAAAATGAAGCCATAGAGGCTGTGGAGCAAGGGACCTCTATTTGCAATACCTCGCATTAGTCCAGGTCTCATGGAAACTGGCAGGAGTTCCAGGCAATAATTTCAGGGGCGACTGCTAGGTGAGGGAAAAAGTAGAAAGTCTGTGGAAAGAGGTGGCGGGATCTCTTCTACCAAGGAAGCAGGCTGTACCTTTCCCACACTTGCAGTGGAAAAGAAGGAAGACATAGCCATGACCATGAGCCCCTTGTTTTTCTTGTTCTTTGAAAGCTGGATCCCTAAAGCATGTGGGCCACTTGGTTCCCTGAAACCCGAACAATACAAATCACTACTCCTCCTACTTAGGGATCCAGTAAAAAGTAAAAGGATGGAGGAGGTGAGTGGGAGTATGAAACAGACAAGGAAGACCTTATTTCCATAGAAGCCAACACTTTGCTCCTTCTCAGGGGCTACCATTGCCTCATGATGTGCCCCTTGAATTCACTGCTCTGATTGGCCAGCCAGGCTAACACGGCTCTGCTGTGTCCTGATTCTTCACTTTTTTTCCTCTAGAATAGCTTCTACTTTCTGTTGTTCTCTTCTGTCTTTTAGACAGTAGGCATGCAAAGATACTGTTTCTTTGGAGCTGTTTTAAATTAATCTCAAGAATTCATGGGTGATTCACTAGGTATGACTCAAGAGCTTGGCTTATTATTATTTTTTTTAAAACAATTTAAATTTGCCAATGACTTAAACATCCCAAATTAGATCAATCCACTTTTTCATTAAACTTTTCACTTCAAGAAAATCATTAGGATGCTCCCATTTTGAAAGTGAAACACACATTTTCTCCCAATCTATTTTGTCGTTGTTATCTCATGGTTAATAAAAAGACAGGGATGGATGCTACATCTCTGCATATTGATTAAGCACCTTATACCTTTTTTTATGCAACTCGATAATTGACTGAAATAAAGACTCTATGATCAAAAACGGGACTAGAAAAAAAATCTAACTCATCAGGATATGGACATGTTCAAATAGCTAGAAGACCAGATTTTGAATGTTCTCAACATAAAGAAATGATAAACGTTTGAGGTGGTGGATATGCTAATTCTCCTGATGTGATCATTGGACACTGTATACATGTATCAAAACATCACATTGTATCCCATAAATATATACAATTATGTGTCAATTAAAAAATAATTAAAAACAACAAATATAAATTTTTTTTAATGCATACGTATCCAAGAGATGTTAATTCAGAAACTGGTAATCTGGATTACTACAGCTTAAAAAAACCAGATTGTTTTACAACAGAGCCAAAATATATTAAAGAGTATTAACTAATCACATCTCACAACTTTATCCGATGGCATTTTCCTGGCCTACTCCCCTGGAAATGTATCTTTTTTTCTCTATCATCTCCATTTTCGTTCTCCAAGAGTAAAAATTCTACTCTGTGGACATTTGCTTGCTCTGATAGTCATGGTGAGATTGTGTTCTCACTTAAATTCTACTTGCAATCTGTCATTTGTATTTCCAGAAAATAGACATTACACAAAATTTGACAGGTTGAATACAGAATAATTATATAATTAGCAGAAGATTCCTTATAGAATAATAAATGTATAACTGAATGAAACTCTTTTTGAAAATCTTTATTTCCTACAGCTACTCTTTAGCTATGTTCTATGAAAAGGCATTCCCTTTTGTAGAGAGAAGAAAGTTGACTTCGTTAAAACAACTGGACCCCTTTAGAAGTATAGAGAGTTATTGTGCCAAATCAAGATGATGTTCCCCAGAATGGCTTTTACTCAACTATGCTTTGGATATTGCCATTACCATGAAGTTTTTTTTTTGCCACATTTCCTTATTATCCTTTTAATATTTGTAAGATTTGTAGTAATGGCCCCTTTAATATTTCTGAAATAGGGAATTTGAATTTTCTCTCCTTTTACCATGATCAGTCTAGCCGGAGGTTTATCAATTTTATTGACTTCTTGCAAATAAATAGCTTTTGGTTTTATTTATTTTCTCTGTTTGTTTTCAGTTATTTTCTTCTCTTCATTATTTTCTTCATCCACTTTCTTTAGGTTTAAGTTATTGCTTTTTATTCCAGGTTCTTTAGCAGGTACATTATATCAAGTGTTGGCAACATTTTCTCAAAGGGTCAGAGTTTATCCTATTTTAGGCTTGTGAAACAAATAGTTACTGTTGCATCCACTTAACTCTGCCTTTGTAGTATGAAAGCAGCCACGGACAATACATAAACAGATAGGTGTTGCTGCATTTCAATAAAACCTTATTTATAGCCAATAGGCCATAGTTTGCTGACCCACATTAAATAATTAATTGAAGACCTTTCTTCTCTTCTAATATACATATTTAACTTCTAAGTTTCCCTCTCAGCAACTGCTTCAGCTCATCCATAAATTGTGATATTGTGTTTTTATTTATACTGAGTTAAAAATCTTTACTAGTTTCCTTTGTAATTTTTTGAAGCCGCCTGTGTGTTATTTGGATGTCTGTTATTTAACTGCCAAATATTTGAGTAATTTGCAGAGCTTTTTTTTTACAGAATTCTACTTTAAATCCATTTGGGATGAAATAACAGAATCTATATGATTTCATTTATTTTGAATTCATTTGTGTTTGTTTTATAGTCTGGCACATGTCTGACCTCGTGAATACTCCATATGTACTTGAAAATACTATGTATTCCACTTTGGATGAGTGGAGTGTTCTGTAAGTGTCATTTAGGTCAAGTTGCTAGACAGTATTATTGAAGTCTTTTCTATCTTTACTGATTCTCTGTCTTCTTGTTTCACCAGCTATTGAGAAAGGATTGTTGACATCTCTAATTTACTTGTGGATTTATGTATTCCCTTTTTTTGTTTTTTTCTAATTGTTGCTTCCTATATTTGAATATTTTGTTTTTGGGTACATACACAATTAGGATTATTATGTCCTCTTTATTCATACTTATGACTGGGAAAACTCCTACTTTATCCCTGGTAATATTTGTTATTATGACATGCTTATCTTTATTACTGGGAATATGCTTTGCCTTGAGGTCCACTCTGTTGATATTAATATAACTATCCCACCTTTCTTATGGTTAATATTTATATATCTACTTTTTTAAACTATTGATATAGTTACTCTGTTATTCCAGTTTTCTTGTGCTGAAAGTCTACATATTATAAATTTTCCATTCTCTTATGCTTAACTCATATATATCCTTACATTTAAATTGGGTTTCTTATAGAGAGAGCATATGTTTGGGTCCTGCTTTTTTTAATCCTGTCTTACATACTTGTCTTTTAACTGGAGCATTTACAACATACACATTTAATATATTTACCAATACGGTTGTATGTAATAAATCTGTCATCTTATTTTTATATATCCTCTTTCATTTCCCCTTCTTGCCTTCATTTGGTTAAATTGACTAAATATTAGCTTTATATATTATTTTCACTATTAGTTTCTAAGCTATGCCTCTTTATTTTTAGTGATTGTTCCAAAATTGATAATATTACCATAGCTTATTTAAGAAGCTTACCATCATATGCCTCCATTTCCCTCTCTTTGTCTTTTGTGCTATTAATCTCATATGTTTTACTTCTAAATATTTTGTAAACCTTGAAACTTATAGTTCTTATTTTGGCTTTACGTATTACCTTTAAAGAAATTTTAAAAATGAATATACTATTTTACATTTACCCACCTATTTATCACTTTTAGTACTCTTCATTACTTTGTATAAATCAAAGTTTATATCTGTTGTCATTTTCTTTCAACCTGAAGATCTTCCTTCAATTTTTGTAGTTCAGTTCTGATAGCAACACATTCTAATTAATTTTTGTTTAGGGAAAGTTTGATTTTGCTTTACTTTTCCTCCCAACTTTTATTTTTAAGCTTCAAATATACACTAGAATTAAAAGAATTTTAGTTATCACCCATATACTGACCAATTGGATTATACCATTATTGTTTTATTATATAATTTTGCCTTATCATATATATATCCATTTATCCATCCTTCTATCCATTAATATATGTTATCTTCTGATGCATCTCCAAGTAAATTACACATAGCAGTATATTTTCTTTGAAATACTTCAGCATGCATATTGTTACACAGAGTTCAACACTTTTCTTTTTGGATAAAATATTTATATGTAATGACATTCACAAGTCTTTTGTGTGTACTCATGAAATTTTGAGAAATACATTCACCTAATCTTTTTCAAGATATTAAAGATAAACATCATCACAGTGAGCTCCCTCATGTCTCTACCCAGTTATTCCTCAATGCGGTACTCCCAAAGGCATCTGCTGTTCTTTATTCCACCATAGATTAGTTTTGGCTGTTGGGTGTATTGTTTTGTAAATGCCAGTTAGGTGAGGTTTATTGATAGTGTTGTTCTCATCATCTATATTTCTTACTGAGAGAAGTGTGCAGCTATACTTCTGTATTTGTCTGTTTCTCCCTTTAGTTCCATTAGTTTCTATTTTATATATTTTGAAATACTTAGGCACATACACATTTACAATTTCCATGCCTTCCTGATGCAATGACTATTTAATTAATATAAGGCGTCCCTCTTTATCTCAGTAATACTCTTTGTCTGGAAGTCTACTCTAATAGTAATATAACCATGCCAATTTTCTTATGTTTAGTATTTGCATGTATTTTTTCCCTTTCCTTTCCTTTCTATCAGTGTCTTTATAATGAAAGTGCATCCTTTGTACACAGCATATAGTTAGTTCTTCACTTTTACCTTTTAACACTCGGACAGTAATTAAGGTGTTTAGTCCATTAACAATTAGTATAGTAATTGGTAGCCTACCCTCTTGCTATTTATTTTTCTTTTTATTATTCTTCTGTTCCTCTTTTTTGGCCCTCTTTTTGACTAGTAATTTTTTTGAGTATTTCATTTTACTTTCTTGGTGGATTTCTTAACTCTCTCCCCTAATTATTATTTTTAACTGGTTGCTCTATGTTTAACTGTATTCTTTCTTAATGTTCCTTTTGAATCAATACTGTGTCATTTCACTCATTACTCTTCACACCTGACACTTCAATCTTCTTACTTCATGCTTCTCTCTTTACCCTGACACCTCCAGTTTTAGTATAAAGACCTTGTAATAGTAGGATTAAATTTACCAATAGTATAGTTATACTTACATCAACCAATAATTATGAGGAGATACTTAAGGAAAAACCCTACTCACAAGTGACAGAGCACTCAATAGAACCTGATTTAGATATGATGCATATTTTAAAACTATTAGGCAAGGAATTTAAAATAACTATGATTAAAAACTGTAGTGGAAAATGTGGAAAATATGCATGAACAGTTGTAGCATTTCAGTAGAAGGGTAGAGAGTGTAAGAAAATGTCAAAAGGAAATGCTAAATATGAAAAACAAATGAAGAATGCCTTTGGTGTGCTCATCAATTGATCTGACACAGCCAAAGAAAGAATCATAAATTTGAAGATGGATCACTAGAAATTACCTTATAATAGTGTACTTATACTTGTTTAAAGCCATTACACTAAAGAGGGAAGCGTCCAGAGGTAATAAAGAGGGAGGAGCAAAAAGACCCAACAGAGCATCCAAGAGGTATGGGGTAATATCAAGTAATATAAAATATGTGTAAATGGAATGCTAGAAGAAAACAGAGGGAGAATGGGACAAAAGAAATAGTTGAAGAGATATTGGTTAATAATTTCCAGATATAATGAAAGACATCAAACCACCAAGCACAGAAGCTCGGAGAGCCCAATCCAGACAAATTTCTCTCCTCCCAAACCCTACACCAATAGACCATATCCATCATATTCTAACTGATGACATTCAAAGATAAATAGAAAATCTTGAAGGCAGCTTGCATTAAAAAATACCTCTTACATAAAGAGGAACAAAGTTAAGAATTGCAGCAGACTTCTTAGCAGAAACTGCAAAACACGAACCAATGAAGGGACTTTATTTTTTTTAATTTTTAATTTTTTTACAAGAACAGTCGTATTGCAATAAAGTGACAACTTTAAATGCAGTGAGTAAAAAATTGCCAACCCAATATTCCATACTATATGAAGTTTTTTTAAATGAAAGAGAAATAGACATTTTCCAATAAATAAGAACTTACGTAATCCCAGCACTTTGGGAGGCCAAGGTGGAAGGATTACTTGTGCCTAGGAGTTTGAGACCAGCCTAGGCAACATAGCAAGACCATGTCTTTACAAAAAATGAAAAAAATTAGCCAGGTATGGTTGTGCACACCTGTAGTCCCAACTACTGGGGAGGCTGAGGTGGGAGAATTGCTTGAGCTCAGGATTTCAAGGCTGCAGTGAGCTATGATCATGTCACTGTACTCCAACCTGGCTGACAAAGTGAAATCCTATCTCAAAACAAACAGGCAAAACCCACAAAAACCTGAAAGCATGCACCACACCTGGCTACTTTTTGTGGGGTTTTTTTTTTTGTATTATTGTTACTTGTAGAGACAGGGTCTCACTACAGTGCTCAGGCTGGTCTTGAACTCCTGGCCTCAAGTGATCCTCCTGCCTTGGCCTCCCATAGTGCTGGTATTATAGGCATGAACCACTGTGCCCAGCTGCAAGGGCATCTCTTAAAAATATTTTTAAAATGTTAAAAATAATAAGCTAATAATGTAAATAAAATGGAATAAAAATATTCAATTAATGCAAAAGCATGAGGGTAAAATATCCAAGGGATCAAAAACAATGAATGGAAAACAATGAGCAATATGGTAGATTTCATTCAGTTATACCAATAATTACATTAAATGTAAATGGTTTAAGTATAGCAATGAAAAGACTGAGATTGTCAGACTGGGTAAAAAAGCAAGATCTATATGCTATCATAAGAAATCCACTTTAATATAAGAAATGCACTTTAAATACGAAGAGACAAATAGATTGAAAGTACAACTATGGAAAAAGTTATACCATGCACACACTAACTATAAGAAAGCTGGGGTGGCTATATTAATAACAAACAAAATAGACGTCAAAAGATAAGATGCTGCAAGGGATATTCCATAGTGATAGAAATATCACTTCACTGACAAGATATCATAATGTTGTGTATGCTTCTAGCCATAGAGCTTCAAAATGCATGAAACAACAATGGATAGAACTGAAAGGGAAATAGACACATCTTTAATTATATTTTGAGTCTTCAAACTTGTCTCTCATATCTGATAGAATAAATAAACCAAACTTTAGTAAGGATATACAAAATCTAAAAAATAATTTTAACTAACTTGACCTAATTGACATTTATGTGACATTCCAACTAACAACAGCAGAATACACATATTTTAAAGTGTGCATAGAATATTAGCCAAGATAGACCATATTGTGGGGGCATAGAACAAACCTAATACATTTTTAAAAAATTAAAGTATACAGAATATGTTCTCTGAATATAATGGAAACAAACTAGAAATCAACAACAGGAACTTATTAAGCAATGAACTTCTACATACTCGTAGGTCAAAGTGGTTCACCTTAGCTAGATTTACAAAGAAAATAGAGGGAATACACAAATTACTGATATTAGAAATGAAAGAAGGACATTGCTATCCACCCCACAGACATAAAACTAAAAATAAAGGAATATTGCATTTTGTTCACAATTAAAAAATTTAGGTAAAATGAGCAAATTCCTTGAAAGATATAAACTTCCAAAGACTAATCAAGAAATAATAAATAACCTGAATAGTCCTAAAGAGATTAAAGACATTCATTTTATAGCTCAAAGCTTGAAAACATCTAACAAAAAAGTCTCTAATTTCACATTACTTCACTGGTGAATTCTATCAAAATTTTTAGGAAGAAATAATGTCTATTCTACATAAACTTCCAGAATGTGCAAGTGGAGGGAACATCTTTCAGCTCATTTTATGAAACCAGTATTACAGTGAAACCTAAACTAGGTAAAGACATCACAATGAAAGAAAACTATAGACCAGTATCTCTCATAGAGATGCAAAAATCCTCAACAAAATGTTATTAAATTGAAGAAAAATATAAAAACAGGATAATACATTATTTTCTTGTGGAGTTTGTCCTAGGAATGCAAGCCTGGTTCAACATTCAGAAATCGAATATTTCAATTTACCATTTCAGCAGACTAAAGAAAACCATATGACAATATCAACAGATGCATTTAAAACCAGATGACAACACTCACCTATAAAACACAGTTGAAATAATTTAAAGTAAACCTAAATGAATGGAATCCTATACAGTTGGCCCTCCATATCTGTGGGTTTCACATCTGCAGATTCAATCAACGGCAGATTGAAAATATTTGGGAAAAAAACACAACAAAAATTAACAATACAACAATAAAAATAATGCAAATAAAAAACCAATACAGTATTAAAACTATTTATATAGCATTAGGTATTATAAGTAATCTAGAGATTATTTAAAGTATAGAGGAGTTAAGATGGCTGACTAGGGACATTAGACACTCACCCTCCCCAGAAAGAAGAACCAAAATTGCAAAGAGATAATCACACCTTGAATAGAACATCTAGGAGAGATCACTGGAGATCAACAGAAAAGTCACAGGAAACAACTGAGACACGGAAGAAAAAGGAAGTGAGCAGCCAGTGGCTGAGATTGGCTGGGATCCCAGAGGGGCTTCCTATTGCAGGGAATGGGTAAGTGAGAGACCCTTAGCAGTCCACATCCCCACTAGACTGTTGCCATGGGAGAGCTCCTCTACCTGTATGAACCCTTAGACTAACATGGACAATGATTTAGAGACTCTGCGGGAACATTACACTAGACAGGGAACTTGTACTGGGTCACACACCTCCCTGAGACCTAAGCAGCTGCAAAATGACATAATTGTGAGAGTTCTGCTGTCACTTGGATTCATCCTGCCCTGGTAACCATAGCCCCTATAGTTCTACATTCTGGAAGCCTCCACTGACATTCCCCAGTGTCTAGCTAAAGGGCTACAGGGGCACAGTGCTGGCTGGACCCAAAAGTGTTGTGTGGTCCTTAGTACTCTAGTCCACATGGAGTACTACTCTCTGGGGAAGGAACTGTGCAGCACACCAAGGAGGTGGCTCCTGGCACAAAGGAAACCAGAGTGTATACTTTCCATAGCCTGAGAGTTCCCTGTCTGGGGCTGTGAGAAGTAACCCTGTCCCCAGCAGTGGCATGGACTCTGATGTTGGGCTTGCAAACAGAGAGTGGGACCCCTTCCCAACTCCACACACTGCTGCAGCAGTTGCTGCCACTGGGAGCTGAGGTGGGTGAGCCTGAGTGCTGATGGACTGGGAGTGGCAACCCTGTTCCCGCTAGCAATGTGGCCCTTGTGCTCAGGCTAGCACATAGAAGAGTGGGGTCCTGTCCCTCACTCATACCACTGCAACACAGCTGCCCTTGCTGCTGCCAGAGACTGGGGTGGGCTGCCTATTTGGAGCTGGCTGTCTGGGGCTGTGAGTGGTGACTGAGCCCCCACTCTCAATGTAGCCTCTGTTTTGGGGCCCATGCAAGGAGGGCAGGATCCCTCCTCACTAACCCCCCAAAACATTGCAGTCACTTCTGCAGCCAGGAGCTGAAGTAAGTGCTACCCAGAACCTAAGAGCCCCCTGTTTGGGATTGTGGTCACCAACTTTGCCCACACCAAGAGCACAGCCTCTGTACTCTGGTGTGTGGCCTGAATACAGGCTCCCCACACATTGTTGTGGCCACTGCTATTGACAGAGACAAAGTGTGCACTTCTCAGACCCTGAGAGGTACCCACAGCAGACTGATAAAAGCAGCTCCATTTATCCCAATAGCATGAATGCTCTGCTCTAGAATGAGTCCTGGAGTCATGTTCTCCACACCCTTCACCACAGATTACCTCACCTTGTCTACTACAGCCCATGCCCCTACATATCACCAGGGGACCAAGGTCAGACCTGCCCACCCTGGCACCACAACCACAGAGCCCAAGCATGCTGCCTGAGAATCTGGATCTCCCTGCCCATTTCACCACCTCTGGCATCTGTGCACTTCCCTCAGGAACTTTAAGAGCTGGCCCCCCCAGCTTGCTGTCAACACCACTGACAAAATATACCCACACATGCCACCTAGGAGCCTGGGGACTGGTCTACCCAGCCCATCACAGATACTGCCAACACCAGCACACACTGCTCAGGACCCAGAAAGTTGTCCTACAACTGCTGTTGCCATTGCCCACAACAAGCCTATTGCCCAGGGGCCCAAGAACCCACCCACCCTGCCAGCATCCCAAGCAGCAACCTGGAGGCCCAAGAATGGGCCCATCTGGACCCACTAACATCACAGTCAACATATGCCACCCTGGGCTCTAACGACAGGCATGCTCAGCCCACTGCTGCCACCACTCGTGCCTAAAGACCGGCCCACCTGGAATTCCTGTCATCAGCACAACTTCACCACAGCCTCCACTCATAACCATACTCTAACTCACTGAGGAAATCACAGATACCACTGATGCTGTTTACTGCAAAAAAGTCATACAGAGACTACAGTACTGCGTGCACCCAAAATCAAAGAGGAAGGGCCCTACCCAACCAATGTCATAGATACATCTTCAGGAAAAAGTCCTCTCCTACAAAAGGAAATTTGAAAAATTGGAAGAAGTAACTGTTATGCCAGATGTGCAGATATCAATGTAAGAACACAAGAAACATTAAAAAGCAAGGACATATGACACCTTCAAGGGAATGTAATTCTCTAGCAACATATCCCAATCAAAAAGGAATTCTACAAATCCCAGATAAAGAATTCAAATTGTTGAGTTTAAAGAATCTCAGTGAGATACAACAGAACTTTGAAAAATAGTACAAAGAAATCAGTAAAACAATTCAGGACATGAATGAGAAATTTACCAAAGATATAATAAGAAATCCTGGAACTGAGGAATTTACTGAATGAAATACAACATACATTTGAAAGCTTCAACAAAAGACTAGATCAAGCAGAAGAAATAATCTCAGAACTTGAAGACACGTCTTTCAAAAAAGTCTGGTCAGACAAAAAGAAAGATAAAATAATAAAAAAGAATGAACAAACTCTTCATAATATATGGGACACAATAAAGGGACCAAATATACAAATTATTAGTATCCCAGAAGGCGAAGAGACACCAAAAGGGTTTAAAAACCTATCCAGTGAAATAATAGATGAAAACTTTCCCAAGTCTAGCAAGAGATTTAGACATTCAAATACAGGGCCCAATGATCCCCAAACAGATACAATGCAAAAATGTCTTCTTCATGGTACATTATAATCAAGCTGTGTAAAGTCAAAGGAAAAGAGAATTCTAGAAACAGCAAAAGTATCTCGTCACCTATAAAGGAACTCCTATCTTTTTAAAGGCTGAATTCTCAACAAAAACCTTATAGGCCACAAGAGAATGGAATGATATATTTAAAATGCTGAAAGAAGAAAATTGATACACAAGAAAACTATATCCAGTGAGAATATCCTTCATCAATGAAGGAGAAATAAAGTCCTTCTTAGACAAGCAAATGCTGAGGGAATTTATCACCACTCTAAGAAATGCTCAAGGGAGTCCTAAACCTGGAGACAAAAAGACAACCATCATGAAAAAGATTACCATCATGAAAACACGTGAAAGTATAAAACTCACTGACATGACAAACACACACATATTTGGAAGAGAAATAACTCAAATAGGACCACTACAGAACCACTAATCCACAAGGACAAATATTAAGAGAAAAAGAAAGGAACAAAGAATTTATAAAACAACTAGAAAACAATCAACAATATGACAGGAACAAAACCTCACATATCAATAAAGACCTTGAATAGAAATGGATTAAATTCTCTACTTGAAAGATACAGACTGGCTGAATAGATACAAAAAATTATCCAACTATACACTGCCTACAAGAAATGCAGTTTACCAGTAAAGACCCATATACACTGAAAGTAAAGGGATGAAAAAAGATATTTCACACAAATAGAAACCAAAAGTGAACAGGAGCCGTTATACTTATATCAGATAATAGAGACTTTAAGTCAAGAACAGTAAAAAAGAAGACAAAGAATGTTATTATATAATTTTAAAGGGATAAATCCAGCAAGCAGATATAACAATTCTAAGTATGTATGTACCCAGATTCATGAAGCAGATATTACTAGTTCTAGAGAGAGAGCAAGACTGCAATACAATAATAGTGGGAGACTTCAACATCCCCCTTTCAGCATTAGACAGTTTATCTAGACAGAAAATGAACAAAGAAACATTGGATTTAAACTGCACCTTAGACCAAATGGACCTAACAAACATATACAGAACATTCTATCCAACAACTGCAGCATATTCATCCTTTGCATCAACACATGGCACATTCTTCAGGAGAGATCGTGTGTTAGGTTGCAAAATAAGTCTCAACAAATTTTATAAAATTAAACTCATATCAAGTATCTTCTCAGACCACAACAGAATAAAACTAGAAATCAATACCAAGAGGAAATTCGGAAACTATACAAATACATGGGAATTAAACAACATGCCCCTAAACAACCATTGAGTCAAGGAAGAAATGAAGATGGAAATTTAAAAAAAAGTCTTGAAACCAATGAAAATGAAAACAGCCTATCAAAACCTGTGGGATATAGCAAAAGCAGTGCTAATAGAGAAGTTTATAGAGATAAATGCCCACACTAAAAAAAACACACCTGATTTAAAATAACCTAACAAGGCACCTCAATGAACCTCAAGAGCAAACCAAACCCCAAATTAGCAGAAGAAAAGAAATAATAAAGATCACAACAGAACTAAATGAACTAAATAACAAAAAAAGGAAGAAATTCAAAGAATCAATGAGGTGAAAAATTGGCTCTTTGAAAAGATAAACAAAAGTGATAAACTGTTAACTAGACTAAGAAAAAAGAGAAGACACAAATAAACAAAATCAGAAGTGAACAAGGAGATACTATAATTGATACCACAAAAATACAAAAGACCATCAGAGACTGTTATGAACAACTATAAAGTAACAAACTGAAAAACATAGAGGAAATGGATAAATTCCTGGAAACATACAGCCTATCAAGATTGAATCAGAAAGAAAACCTGAACAGACCAATAACAAGCAGTGAGACTGAGTTGTAATGAAAAGTCTCCTAACAAGTAAAAGCTCAGGACTAGACGTATTCACTGTGGAATTCTACCAAACATATAAAGAAGATCTAATACCAGTTATCCTAAAACTATTAGAAAAAATGGAAGAGCAGGAAATTCTCCTAAACTCATTTTTTAAGGCCAGCAATACCCTGATAGCCCTAGACAACGACACAACCAAAAAAGAAATCTACATGCCAATATCCCTGATGAACAAAGATGCAAAAATCCTCCACAAAATACTAACAAACTGAATCTAACAGCACATCAAAAAGATAACATATAATAATCAAGTGGGATTTATGTCAGGGATGCAAGTATGGTTCAACATATACAAATTGATAAATGTTATACTTCACATCAACAGAATGAAGAACAAAGATCATATGATTATTTCAACAGATGCAGAAAAAGTATTTGATAAAATTTAACAACTCATTTTGACAAAAAACTCTCAATAATCTAGGCATAGGAGGCATATACCTCAAAATAATAAAAGTAATATGTGACAAACCAACATCTAACATCATACTAAATGGGGAAAAATTGAAAGCCTTTCCTCTAAGAACTGGAACAAGACAAGAATGCTGACTCTCACCACTTCTTTTCAACATAGTACTGGAAGCCCCAGCCACAGCAGTCAGACCAGAGAAAGAAATAAAAGGCATTCAAATTGGAAATGAGAAATAAAAGGCATTCAAATTGGAAATGAGGAAATAAAATTATCCCTCTTTGCAGAGGACATGATCTTATATTTAGAAAAATCAAAAGCGTCCACCAAAAAAATTCCTAGAACTGTTCAATTCAGTAAAGGTGCAAACTACAAAACTGACATTCAGAAATATGTAGCATTTATATACTTCAATAATGAAATAGATAAGAAAAAATCAGGAAGGCAATCTCATTTAAAATAGCTACAAAAATACATAGGAATAAACTTAACCAAGAATGTGAAACATCTATACAAGAAAAACCAGAAAACACTGATGAAAGAAATTGAAAAGGACATGAACAAATGAAAAGACATTCCATGCTCATAGATCTGAAGAGTAGGTATTGTTAAAATGACCATACTACCTAAAGGTATCTATAGATTCAATGCAATTTCTATCAAAATACTAATGTCATTTTCACAGAAATATAAAAAAAATCCTAAAATTCATATGGAATCAAAAAAGAGCCCAGATAACCAAAACAATTCTAAGCAAAAAGAGCAAAGCTGGAGACATTATCCTAACTGACTTCAAAACATATTGGAAGGCTATAGTGACCAAATGTCATTTTTCACAGAAATATAAAAAAAGAATCCTAAAATTCATATGGAACCAAAAAAGAGCCCAGATAACCAAAACAATTCTAAGCAAAAAGAGCAAAGCTGGAGACATCATCCTAACTGACTTCAAAACATATTGGAAGGCTATAGTGACCAAGCAGCATGGTATTGGTATAAAAATAGACACATAGACCAATGAAACAGAATAGAGAACTCAGAAATAAATCCACGTATTTACAGCCAACTGATCTTCAAAAAAGCTGCCATGAATACACATTTGGGGAAAAGACACCCTTTTTAATGAATGATGCTGAGAAAAGTGGATAATTATATGCAGAAGAATGAAACTGGACCCCTAGTCCTCACTGTATACAAAAATCAACTCAAGATGGATTACAGATTTAAATGTAAAACCAGAAACTATAAAACTACTAGAAGAAAACACAGGGGAAATACTTCATGACATTGGTCTTGGCAAAGATTTTATGGCTAAGACTGTGAAAGAACAAGTAACAAAAACAAAGATAGAAAAATGGGACTATATTAAACTAAAAAAAGTTTCTGTATAGCAAAAGAAACAATCAACAGAGTGAAGAGACAACCTGTTGGATGAAAGAGAATATTAATAAATTTCTTATTTGACAGGGGACTAATATCCAGAATATTAAATGAACCAAAACTCAACAGTAAAAACAAACAAACAAACAATCCTATTAAAAATGGAGAAAGATTATGAATAGACATTTCTCAAAAGAAGACATACAAATGGCCAACAGGTGTATGAAAAAAATGCTGAACATCACTAATCATCAGGGAAATGCAAATCAAAACCACCATGAGATATCATCTCATCCCAGTTAGAAAGGCTATTAGTAAAAAGACAAAAACAACAGATGCTGGCAAAGTGTCCACAGAAAAGTGAACTCTTATACACTGTGGGTGGGAATGTAAACTAGTACAATCACTATGGAAAACAATATGGAGATTCCTTAAAAAACTAAAATTAGAACCACCATTCAATCCAGCAATCCCACTACTGGGTATTTATCCAAAGGAAATAAATCAGTATATCAAAGGGATACCTGCACTCACATGTTTATCACAGCACTACTCAAAACCTACATTGTGGATTCAGCCTAAGTGTCCATCAGTGGATGAATGGATAAAGAAAATGTGATATATATATATACATGATGGAATATTGTTCAGCCATAAAACAGAATGTAACCATGTTATTTGCAGCAACATGGTGGAACTGGAGGTCATTTTGTCAAGTGCAATAAGCAAAGTACAGAAAGACAGATACCATATGTTCTCATTCATATGTGGGAGTTAAAAAACTTGCTCTCATGAACATAGAGAATAGAATGATAGATACCAAAAGCTGGGAAGGAGGGAAAGTGGGAGAGGGTGCTGAAGAGGGGTTTGTTAATGGGTGCAAACATATAATTATTTAGAAGAAATAAGTTCTAATGTTTGATAGCAGATTAGGGGCACTGTACTTTCCAACAATATATTGTATATTTCAAAGTAACTAGAAGAGGGGACTTGAAGTGTTACCAACACATAGAAATGACAAATCTCAAGGTGATAGATAACCTGACTTGACTATTATACATTCTATGCGTGTAACAAACCCTGATATGTACCTCATAAATAAGACCTTATGTGTCAATAAATATTTAAATAAAAGTAAAATGAAGTATAGGGGAGGATGTCCATAGGTTATAAGCAAATATTATGCCGTTTTATATAGGAGATTTGCTCATCCATGGATTTCGATATCCTCAGGAGTCATGGAACAAATTCCCTACAGATATTGAGGACGTATTGTACTATATTCACAGAATCAATTGCTCAGTGTTGTCAGTTTATTAATTTTCTCCAAATTGGTCTATAGATTGCAAAGTTTCAGTCAAAATCTCAGCAGGAATTTATGTAGAATTCACCAAGGTGATTCTAAAATTTATAGGGAAAGGCAAAGGAATGAGAATACCCAAGTCAATTTTGAAAAACAAGAACAAAGTTGGAATGCTCGTAGTACCTATTTCAAGATTCATTATAAATCTACAATAATTAAGACAGTGTGGTATTGACAAAAGGAGAGGCACATTGATCAACAGAATAGAATAACCAGAAATAGACCCATATATATATATATGTCAATTGATTTTTTTGACAAAATTATAAAGGCAATTTAATGGAGAAAGAATAGCCTTTTCAACAAATTACATGGGTACATTCATAAGCAAAAATAAATAAATAAGAACATCAAAATCTCTTGCATGTTTACAAGTATTAACTAAAATGGACCTAAGAATAAAATCTAAAACAATAAAAACTTCTAAAAGAAAACAGAGAAGAAAACATTTTGATCTTAGGTTAGGCAACATTTCTTAGATGAGGGTACTAAAAGCATGATCTGTAAAAGAAAAATATTGAATAAATTAGACTTCATCAAGATTACAAACTTCTGTTCCTTGAAAGATGCTGTTAAGAGAATGAGAAGACAAGATGCAGGCCAGGAAATAATGTTTGCAAAACACATATCTTATAAAGCACTTGTATCCAAAAAATATAATGAATACTCAGAACTCAATATTAAGGAAACAACTCAGTAAGAAGTGGACAAAATATGTAAGTAACTGGAACTCTCATACATTACTGGTGGAAATGTAAAATGATACAAGCCCTTTGGAAAACACTTTGGCAATTCTATGTAAAGTTAAATGTACACCTTCTATACAAAATAGTAATCCCACTCCTAGATATTTAGCAAAGAGAAATAAAACTTACTTTACCTAAAAACAGTATATTAATGTTTATTACAGATTTATTTCTAATCCAGAAAAATGGGAAAAAACCAAATGTCCTTTAACTGATGAATGGATAAACAAATGGTTGTATATGCATTCAAAAAAGCTCCTGATGTGTGCAACATGGTGAATAAATCTCAAATACCTTAAACCAAATGCAAAAGCCAGACTCAAAAGACTGCATTCGTTTGACATTCTGAAGAAGGCAAAAGTATAGGAACAGAAAATATCACTGCTTGCCAGCAGTTGGGACAGAGAGAGAAAATGTCTAAAAAGTAGTATAAGTTTGGCAGGAGGGATTATGGAATTGTAGTTGTCAAAACTCATACAACTACACTAAAATAGTTACTGTAATAATTGCTATATGTAAATTACATCTCAATAAACCTGGCTCTCCTCCCCAAATTGGAGATCCTATAGATAAACTAAGAAGTCATACAGATCAGGAAATCAGCAGATTATGTTTCAAATTGGTTAATCAGGTATATTTTTAGAATTAATGTCCTAACATAATGTCCCAAAGAATAACAACAATAGTTAAACGTGGGTACCTCTGGGAAGTGAGAGTGGGGAGATGTGGGTCACCAGATGGATGCTTTTCTTTTAAATTCTTCCTGTACTATTTTTTTTGCCATATGCAGTTATAACATTAATTCAATAGACATATTTTAAAATTACAAATAATTAAAATTTACCCATGTTTTATAACTTCTTTGAAAGTAAGGAATTTCTGTACATATTAAAATGTGTTTTGTCTGTGTAATCTTCATTCTGCAAAATGGTATTAAGTAGACAGAAATGAAATCAAATTAGGATAAATTAGGTTATGTTTAATTTGTTAACATGGAATAGTGATTTCTTCTCTTAGCAAAGGAAATTGCAGTCAGGGACATTATCTGTACACACATAAAGCTCATTGTAAATGCAGCATTTGCTCACCTGTTCTTTTAGGTGAAAGCACTGGTTGGACTTGAAAGGTCATTTATCACCTACAGGAGAACACTTATGGGCTACTTGGGCTCCTTTTCTTGCTTTACTATAGAATTAAGCTTGCTTATGGAGAATTTTGCTTGCATCTGCAGTCTCTACAGAGGATCATTAATGTGTTAACAAACCTATTTTGCTGAGTCAGATTAGAGGTACCCCTTGTTGAGTACAGTGCCATGCACATAGTGGGCAGTCAGCATTTTCTTGATTATCTTCTCCAGTCAGGGATAGTCACTGTGTCTGTTGTAACCCTGTCTCAACAATTAAAAGGTAAGAGGAAAAGTTATGGAAAGATCATCAAGCTAGGCTAGTCTTATTTATGTCCCAGAGAGCAGGTAAGTTTCCATGTAGCGTAGGAGTCATTTTATGATGATGATGTATCTGAATTTTCAGGGACAGCCCTGCTTTCAAGTATGCTAGCCTATTTCAGACCACAAATTCCAATTTTTGGACTTGAAAACAGATTTGCTGTAGCTATGGTGTAGTATGGCAGTCGAACCTGTGGGTGTTTACCCAGACCCCACCATCAGGATTATTTTAGAGGCCTTTGCTGAAAAGCTGACTGAAGATGTCTTTGTGATATGTTTAGCTACTCCCTGTGAACTAAATACTTTGACGGAACAAGAAATGACTTTAACAAATTAATATTCATCCCTGATTACAGCATATTAATATATTCTTTATAGGAAATTAGGGAAAAGTGTTGAAAAATGTAAAAGTCATCTTTATTCCCATACCTCAGAGATAACCACTATTAATATTTGAATGTGTTTCATTCTATTTATTTCAATGCATATATAAAAATTGAGCTCATATCCTGTATGTTTAATTATTTTACTTTTCATATTTATAGTGAACAAGTTCCAACCTAAATAAATATTACTAAAAAGGAGGATATTACTTGATTTGGGGGTGTTTAGTCTATTTCTGTTTTTTACTTTTGTGAATAATAACTCTAACGGAAGTTTTAAAGAAACTTTTGTGTTTATTTCATGTAGAAGTAGAAATACAACCACAAATGTCATAAATATTTTTAGGACTTGAGATAAACATTTCAGATTGTACATCTAAAAGTTTGTACCAACTTATACTCTGCCAACTGTGTATGAAGATGAAATTTCATTGACCAACCCCCTAACCATTTCTGCATGTTATAACTTACAAAATCATTTCCAATTTGGCAAATGAAAGTTATGTCTTTGCATTAATTTTCTGTTTTGATTATTAGTGAGACTTAAATTTTTCATGTTTATTGATAGCTTTTCTTTCTCTGTTCATCTACTTTGTTCATTTTTCTGTTGAAATTATTGGGCCCAAGAAATAATTGATTGAAAGGGAAAAATTAGTGTGGTAACCAATATGTGAGTTAATGTTCCAGTTACATCTACCCCTTCGTTATGTACAGATGTCAATTTTTTTTTTATTTTAACGAAAATGTCTATCTTGATTTGGAGCTGCTGATTTTATCACCTTAGTGTGGCAGTGTCACTACCAAGGGAAACGTTAATCAGAACCAGAAAGTTGTGAGAAACACTGAAAGTTATTTTTAAGGAGTGTGGTTTGTGCCTTAAATGTTGAGCTCTGAATAGCCCATAACTTGTAATAGCAGGAGCTTAATTTTCGGGTGTTCTTTTTTTTCTTTTTCTTTTAACATCTGTGGTGTGTTAAATGTGTTATCTAGAATATCTCTTTTTAAAATTTTCATACTAATCCTGTGAGATAGGAATTATTATCCCTACTTCATCAGTGCATGGACAGATTTAGAGAGGCGTGGTAACCTCTCAGGCTGCACAGCAGGGTTAGAGGTGGCTCAGGATTAGAACTACAGATACGCATCTTCCAAAGTGCAGGATCTTTTTTACTGCACCTTGCTGAATTCCAACAATGTTAAACTCAGACGCAGCTACAAACAAGGTTTTCGTTTGTTTCTTTGCTATAGTTTTTTGTTTTGTTTTGTTTTATATCACTATAAAAGAAGCAGCAAGACTCAGATGACCTACCTTAGACTTTCCTTTCGTTCTGGCTAATATAAATTCTTTGAGACTTTTTGGAGGTCCTATAACTTCTTTCTTATGTTTCCTCACTTTTATACTTTTATGTCTTGAAATATATTTGGGCAGCTGCAAAAAAGAAACAGGCAGTTATTTTACTTAACAGTATCTTGATAGATAAAAGGAACCAGGAGAAGCCAGGTAACCTACCTTATTTTTTATTTTTTTATTTTTATTTTTCTTTTTTGAGACTGTCTTTTTTTATCACCCAGGCTGGAGAGCAGTGGTGCAATCTCAGCTCACTGCAACCTCCGCCTCCCGGGTTCAAGTGATTCTCGTGCCTCAGCCTCCTGAGTAGCTGTGATTACAGGAGCCTGCCACCAAGCCTGGCTAATTTTGTATTTTTAGTAGAGATGGGGTTTTAACATGTTGGCTAGGCTGGTCTCGAACTCCTGACCTCAAGTGATCCGCCTGCCTCAGCCTCCCAAAGTGCTGGAATTACAGGTGCAAGCTATCGCAGCCGGCCGGTAACCTACCTTCTGAAATAGTTATGATAATTTCTAGAAGTCTAAGAACTATATTTTAAAAAAGCATTATGGATTTTAAAAATGTGCTCCCCATTCATCAGCTCCCTTTCCCACCCATATTCTTTGAAGGGAGGGGTAGGTGATGCGCCCTTTTTATGTTTGCACAATATATGAATTCCTCATAGTATCCAGGGTAAACTTTTGAGCCTCATGGTCAGTGTTGGAAAGATGCTCAGCTAGGATCGGCCTTAATAAAACAAAAAGATCCTTCCAAATCACTTGTCCTTCTCTTCCCTTTTCAACTCTGAACTTGCCACTCTATTTTTAGCTAGATCAGCTTCTTATTTAGATAGTTTCCTTTTATTTCTACATTGAGAATTATCTATTCTTTATCATATCTGATCATATATAAATATGTAACTGTGGATTGTGGTAAAAATTTCTGACAAGTGAGCCCCTGAGAACCCTTGAGGACTTTACCTTTTCAATTTTCTTTGCTACTTTCATTCTAAACTTGAGACAGATAGTTCTGTCTTTTTCTATCTCTTCAATCTTGTAACTGTGTAATATGACTATTAATTGTTTATTACTTACTGGTTACTTTTAATTGTTTCCTTTTAAGAAGTCAGAGCTTTCTTAGCTTTTAGTTTGGAACTTAATGTTTTTTGTCGTTAATTTTTTGTATTTCATGGCATATTTCCCAAATAGATTGAGTATGCCATGTCCTCCTTTCATCACTGAACTCTGCTCTTTTCTCATTTGGTTGCTATCTTCTCTACTTTAATAGAGACTGAAAACACAAAACTAGATTTCAGTGACTTAACAGACCTCCAAAATATGAACTCTGATTATTCATGTCAGTCTTTATAAGAATACATGATTCTCCTGAACAGTTTTCTTCCTTAACTGTGATTCTAGGGCAACAACTTGGTTTTCTGGGTATGCTGTCACTCCTATTGCTCTTTCTGATACTGGATGGTGGCCATTGATGCCTTGTGCTTTTGGGGTTATAGAACGTTACAACTGAAAGGCACATTAGAGATCATCTAATTGAATTCTTTCTTAAACAGATCAGTTGAACACATGAGGCCCAGAGGCCATATTACTAGAACTAGGATTAGAACCCCAAGTCTCCTAACTTGTTCCCTAAATGGCCTGGACTGGATTAGGGATCCTGTGGTGTTTTTTCTTTACACAGGTTCACCTCTCCATGCTACAGAGTAGTAATCCCTGCTTATCACTGCAAGATATTGCTGGAAATAGTATCCTTCAGGAGTTGATTATAATTGGTAATCATTTCCTATGGAAACAATATTTAAAGTGTATGGTGTATTCTTGATCCAGAGTTAATCATCAAGGAAATCATAGATTTGACAAACAATATATTGAACCCAAGACTGTACTAATTCAAAAAATGCATACTATCTTCCAAGTCCTATAAAATAGACCAAAGTGTGCAGGCTGATCAAATACAGTGTTAAGATTTGTGCTCCAGTACTGATGGAGGCATTGCCAAGTGAATTTCTGGCAGGTGAACATCTTATCTAGAGTGAGCTTGTTGAGCCAGGAAAGCTCAACAGCCCTGTTCCCTGGGCAGAGATGTCCCTTGTTAGCTAGACACCTGGTCTGCCATTATTAGCTTTCTCTGTAGCTTGGAGTGGGTGGCTATTACTATTCAGCCTGGGTTTTTTTTTTTTTTTTTTTTGTTTTTTGTTTTTTTTTTGAGCCCAGGCTGGAGTGCAGTGGCGCCATCTTGGCCCACTGCGAGCTCCCCGTCTCGGGTTCACGCCATTCTCCTGTCTCAGCCTCCAGAGTACCTGGGACTGTAGGCGCCCGCCACCACGCCTGGCTAATTTTTGGTATTTTTAGTGGAGACGGGGTTTCACTGTGTTAGCCAGGATGGTCTTAATCTCCTGACTTCGTGATCCGCCTGCCTCGTCCTCCCAAAGTGCTGGTATTACAGGCCTGAGCCACCGCGACCGGCCTATTCAGCTTTTTTCAGTTTCCAGAATATTCCATATTGAGTAAAAATAGCACTACAGAAAATTGCCCCTTCCACCTGAGACAACATTTCCATGTGGAGTATGGCCGTTCATTGTTCACACAATAGGTTGGAATAATAACAGCTTGGACACTCAGCTCCACTTTCTGATGCAGTCAACCCCCAGATTAATAATTTGTATTAGAAAAAGACTGTTAAAGCTGGGCAGGTGACTCACGCCTGTAGCCCCAGCACTTTGGGAGGCCGAGATGGGTGGATCATTTGAGGTCAGGAGTTCAAGACCAGCCTGGCCAACATGGTGGAAACCCTGCCTCTACTAAAAATACAAAATTAGCCTGGTGGGTGGTGAGCGCCTGTAATCCCAGCTACTCGGAAGGCTGAGGCAGGAGAATCACTTGAAACCAGGAGGTGGAGATTGCAGTGAGCCGAGGTTGTGCCACTACACTCCAGCCTGGGTGACAGAGTGAGACTCCATCTCAAAAAAAAAAAAAAAAGCTATTAAAAGAAAATAAATGTAACATTATAAAATACAGTTATGTTTATCCACATTTGAAATTTTTAAAAGATAGCCTTGATTTTGGTAAAGTCAGACCTTAATTCTGGGATTTATGTCTTTACTTTCTTGATTGGTAGTATAATGCTCTTTTTTCTTTTTTTAATGTGAGCTATTTTATTTTTATTCTTTTAATAAATATTTTAATTAACAAATCATAATTGTATATATTTATGAGGTATAATGTGTTGTTTTGATATGTATACAGTATGAAATGATTAAATCATGTGAATTGACTTCTTTTTTGAAATCATAGTAATAGAGGATGCTTTTTTTTTTTTTTTTTTCAATGTTCTTCCTTGACAACACAAAAATTTGGTGTAACCCTTGGTTGGGTCCCCAAATTATTTTTGAAATTTTACTGGTCAGTGAAATTTCCAAATCTGGTAACCACCATTATCAGGTATGATTTTATGTGAACATAAATATAACAGCTATAAGACCAATAGGACCTATGTGAATATGCAAATTATAATACACATTAGGGGCTTAATTATCAGTTTCTCATTTCTTCTTACAATTTAGAAAGACTTCACTGGCAATATTTGGATAGGTGGAATCTTTTGGTTCAAATAAGAGATTTCTCTCAATAAATACCGGTCTAGCAAATCCTCCCGGGCTAGAATGGTGATCTTCAAGGGCGTTCACGAGTGGAGGGCCACTATTTCCAAATGAAAAAGCGTCATCAAATCATCACTGCATTGATTTGCTTCTAGACAAGGCATTTTATTTTAAAATTTCAAATAACAGAAAATCGAGAGTGCGACATTTTATGATTATTTTAAAGACACACAGGTTTTAAAAATGCTTGAGAAATGCTAATCCGGAGTGGAGGTCATTCTGTAAAAAATAGCCTGCCTCCTGCTTCTGCTGCCACTAGATGGTACCCGGGTGCGCCGGGAAGCCGTCGGAGAACGTCTCCTGGGGGTTGCGCTGCCGTCGGGCAGGTGGCCGAGCCCCGCGGGAGCTGTCGTCCGGGCCGAATTCACTGCGCCAAGGTCCAGCGGAAAGCTGGGGCGTCCCGGCGACCGCACGGTGCCCCTTCGCAAATTCATCAGGCGAAGGGGAGGCGGAAGCTCCTGGCCGCAGCTCTGGGGGAGGGCTCCGAGCTCCAACCTGCAAGTCCAGGCAAGGGGAGCTCCCCGGGGGCGGGCCGGGGTGCCAAGGTCCTTTTTGGGGTGGGGAGCGCGCTGGGGACCGGGAATGGAATTCCATCAGGGTAGTGAGTGTTACCAAACCCGTTGACAAAGTGGGGGCAGGTTAATGCACATGCAGGGCCGCGTCGCAGCAGGAGGTATTTCCACACTGCCTGGTGAGGGAGGACTGCCGCAGTTTCCTCAGGCTGGTGGGTGCTGTCTGGACTGTCTTGGAGGACTACTGAGAGGATGGGCTGGGACTCGTCCTCCGAACGGCAGGAAGGCTGAACAGGTGTGCTTCTCAAGATTCACCTCCAAGAAACCTTCCCGCCCCTGCCCCGTCCCTTACCCGCAGCCCCAGCCGGATTCAGTAGTGCTCCACCTCTGTGTCCCAACGCAGCTCACAGCTCCTGCATGTGTCCCTGACTCCGTTTACCACACTGTCCTAACATCCTTTAACCTACAAGGCCAAGTTCCTTTAGTGCATGTCTTTTCTCTCTCCTCTCTCCCTCCCTCCCTGCCTTGACTCTTTGCCAAAGAGTTTGGCATGTAGTAAAGTACTCTTTAAATAATGATCTTAAAAACTTATCTAAAGACTTGCCATAAAGTAATTCATTTACTACTGTCAAGGAGATTTGTATGTTATCTATGAATTGGATGATCCATATCAAAATTGCATATATATTTAAGTGTCTAAAAAGCAAATCATAAATTGGAAGAAAATATTGACTATTTAGAAAATATCTGGATGGGAGATTTTCTAAGCTTTAAAGCAAAATAAATTGCAGAGTAAAATATTGATAGACACAGTTTATGTCTATCATGTTATTGGATTTTAATGAGAACATCACTGTGCATATCTAGTGTAAAACTCCACGGAGTAATATTTGGAGAGGTTGTATACATTAGTGGTTCGGGGGTTATGGGATTAGGAGTGATGTATTTTATTTTACTTCCTTCTTTATGTGTATTACTTGACTTCTTTTTGTCAAGGGGCAAGTATCGTTCTGCCCCCCACCCCCCAAATAATGAAGGTAATGTGTTAGGAAAAAAGCAAATAAATATGAAAGTGGGAAAAGCTATATGTAACACATATGACAAAGGATTTCTATATCTATTTCTATTCTATTCTGTTCTATATCTTTATAAAAACCTCTTTCAAATTGAGAAGAAACTTTAAAATTCATCCAAGAGATAAATAGCATGGACAAAAATTTCTTCTGTACTTTGCAGTTTTCTACAATTTGTAATTCAGTACATCTTTATTGGATTTTACCGCACTGCCAGACCCTATTCTAAACGTTGGGATGTGATGGTAGATAAAACAGGAGAAGGGCCCTGCCCTCATGAAGTTTTCATTCTAGTGGGTCTAATACAATTAAAAAGCGAATTACAGATTGTGATACATAGCAGGAAGGATGGGGAGCAGATCCTTGAGCAAGGGGAGTCACTGAAGATTTCTCTGAGGTGGTGACATTTGAGCTGAGACCTGGAGAATGAGAAGAAAGGGGAGAATACTACAGGCAAAGGGAACAAGAAGAGCAAAGGCCATGAGGTGGGAAACTTGTTATATCACAGCTGTGAAAAGGAGACCAGTGCTCCGGAAGGCTGAGTTATGAGAGATGAGGTTGGAGGAGTGGGAAGAACCCAGACTATTAGCCTATCAGGTCATGATAATGATTGTGGATTTTGCTTTATTCTAAATGTAATTGGAATCCATTAAACACCAATATTCTCCTAAGCAGGAGACAATAGATTAAGAAACCCCAATTACTGGGGAACAGTTTGATGTGGAACCATTTAGGCTGCCAGGGTAAGAAAATAACCTTTCAAATTAAGGATTATATGTGATTAGCAGAGGAAATGTGTCCTGTGATTGGGAATACTCTTTTCTTTGACACTTCAAATAGGGTCTGTTTTTTCCCCCTACATGGCTGCAAAGTCTAAACTGGGCCAGAGGACTCCAGGTAGTCTGTATCCTCCCTAAGGAAACAAAGATTCAGCCTTGGAGACACTGCTATGTACCCAAGAGCAGTTATCACCAACTGCTACCCCTGCTAGCCTGTTGCCCACTCATGCCTTGCCTTCCAAAGGCAGGAAGGAGAAGACTGCCATCTTCCTATCTAAGAATCCTGCATTTTCATCCTTTCAAAGGGATGTTTTAAGAGAATCCACACAAATAATTTTGTCGTGAGCCATTTTGATTATGTTGTATCCCTTTATGGTTGATTAATAATTGTCCCACACTGGAGGAGCTTAGCAGCTAAGGTTATTAATGGTATTTCTGGAAAAAGCTTTCTTTGAAAGGTGAAAATTTCAGTTAATCACCACGCTGATAAGCAGAAATGCTAAACTGAGAAATTTTCCTGTTAAGTTTTTAAATTGCACTAAAAGCTTTATGACATTGTGCCATCATACGTGTCCTTTCCATATGTATTCAAAATTTTCCTGTTAAGTTTTTAAATTGCACTAAAAGCTTTATGACATTGTGCCATCATACGTGTCCTTTCCATATGTATTCAAAATTTTGAGGCAGTAAGTAAATAAATAACACTCTTCTAGCCAGTTTTAAGCTCTAATTGCTGTCAGCCATTGAAATATTATTGGGAAACATTTTAATATCTACTTAGTAGAATGTAGACTATTCAGATTGCTGAAGTGTGGTGCTATTTTGAGTCGCTTTTGGTCTTGCATACTATTTCTGTAATCCTGTGGACGCTAAGATTGAGGGACTCATCAACAGTCTCTGGATGTCTCACATAACTCAGAGAGGCTATGAACATTTTCAGGCCTCTATCACTTTTCCCCCATCGCCCCCAAATTTCATGCTGATATTGGAAAGAACGTTCAATTATCATGTAATACATATAGTACAGGATAAACAATTTTTAATATTAATTAGAGATGTTTTGTTGATTTATAAACCAGTAGAATTCTCTCACCCACTGAAATAGCAGGGTGTGAATTTGGGGGCACAGACCTATCCTGTTCACATACCCAACCCCAACTCTCTCTTTTCATCTATCATAGGTAATCCTTAAGTCACTTATATCGAGAATTGTGACACAAGTTCAGAGTAGCAGAGGACTATAGACCTGGAGGGGTCTTTAGAAGTCTTCTAGCCTGCTTCTTGACCGCCTCATTTTACAGGTGAGGAAGATAAGATCTGGAGAGATTGGGGAACATGTCTAAAGTCTCAGGTGGCTGGTGGTCAGGTGAGCTAAAACCTCCAGTGTCAGTCAGTGTTGCCTTTGGACTGAGAAAATTCCAAATGGTTAGTACTAATAATTTACAATATGCTGAATTCTAACTAAATTGAGCCCTACAGCTGGAAGTTTAAGCAGTTCTCCTGGACAGAATCTCTGTTGGTAGGGTGGTTTCATTCCTTCTCAGCTCTAAGGGTGAGGCCTTCTTTAACAGGGAACGTAATTGCTACTTTATGCAAAGGAACAGTTTTTCTTTGTGATGGGTGTTTTCCCTTATTTGTGGAGTTCTGAATTTTTTTGGTTGCAGCCTGAGAAGTAGTATTTCTACCAGCTGAATCTTTATTGAAAGCTCATTTGGCCAAAAAAGTTTGCATTTATATTGCCCATATTTTATTAATGCTACTTTCTTTCTTTCTTTTTTCTGTTTTTCCTTACTGTTAAGAAAGGCAAATGCTTTGAAATGACCACATGACAAGAAAATAAAATTTTGACAAGGAATAGAAAAGGAAGCTAGATCTTTCCCCTATTTCCTTTGACCCTGTCTGGCTTTCCTTCAGATTTGCTAGTGCTAGTTTTCCTGGCTTCTTTCCTGCTGCTGTACTTTTCATATTCAGCACACTGAAAAGCTTGAATTGTTCCCTTTGTTAACTCAGAAGCCTGCAAATGATGAAAAGATTACATATTCAGCAGGTCAAATCTGAGACAGTTTTCTGAATTAAAAAAATATTTTGTGTTTCATAGCCTGGTCTAAAACTAGAGAAATTGAATAAACTAATGTCTGGAAAAGAAGAAAGAGTTTATGTCAGATGTTTATGTTAAGCACTGGTTAATTTTAGCATATAGACTCCAAACAAAGGAAACGTAGTAATATGTAACCAACATATTGAGAATACTGTCTAATTCAAAACACCTAATATTTGCCAAATAAATATTTGGCTTTCTAATAAGAATAGCACATAAATGCGGATCAACAAATTTGGTTCTTTTTTGTAGTCAGATGGTTTTTATATTTCTGGACACCAGGGTGTGCTAGCCATCACATGTAAATATGGATGAATATTTATTTTCTGGTTGGTTAGGAATGTGCACATCCTTTAGTTGATGTGGGTAACAGATGTCTTGTGGGTAACAGATGTCTTGCCTTTTAGAGACGAATTGGCAAAGAGTGGATAAAAGGGGATAATTAAAGGGGTAGGAGGAGACAAAAGCAAAGTACAATCTTCCTTGTGGTGAAAAATCTAATAAACCTCCTTATTATGGGTAATTGTTTTCCTTCTTCAACCTCATTTGCTGTCCCTTTCCATAGGACTCAAATACATTGTAATGGGAAAGTATAAAATAAACATGAGACAAGACTACTGCCTACTAACAACCAGATTTGTTCTGTCACAGAATATTGTAGTATAATTGACTCAATGAACATCAGTTTTTTTTGAAAGAGACAAAATATGAAATCATGTCTAATCACTAATGGCAACTTATATTGTAATTGGCAGCACAAAGGTTCTATGTTGAGGATGATTAATATAAATATAGTTGAATTATATGTCAAATGCAGTGATATAGTGGACTGGTGGGAAATGAAATATGAGAGGCTGAGTATGTCGTATGTTACTTATTCATCTTAGGTCCTATTTAGTTTGCTGTTTGTTCGCTGTCAGTCCTATCATACTGCCAGTTGAACTGGAATAAATGGGAACATGTAGCAGATGTTTGAAGCCATTATCATTAACAAATCCTCAATTTTGCCAGTGTTTTTCATCGTGCAAGATTTAAAGTAAGGTGTCACTTTCTGTCTTAACTATATCACCTATGTCTATATTATTCTTAAGATTTGTACCTTTTACTTTTAACCAGAGTAAATTTTTATAGCTTGTGAAACATTCAGTGAGTATCCGCATAAATCCTTGGTAAGAACTATTATGTAATAATTTTTATAAGGAGCCAGTAGTGCTTCAAAGAGAAAGTATCAGATTATGTACTCAGAGCCTTACTTAATACAGAATTTAGATAAAGCTGTAAGGTGAGATTATTTATTTTAGATGCAAGGCACATGATATTGAATTTTATTTGACTGCATGTCCCCTCAGAAAATAGGTAGGTAGAATTCGTTTCAAAAATACCAACTGTGTTTTAAAGGCTATTAGAATAATACAGATCAGAATCCTAGTTTTCAGTTGTTAATTAGTTATCAGCTTCTTTCTGCTGTACTAGAATTCTATTTTATTCACAATTGCTAGAAATTTGTGGGGTGGGAGAATTGTTCACCTACCCATTTCTTTATGGCAACTTACTCATGAAAGGTACCATTGCTTGAGTAGTCCAGAGACTGTTACGTAAGTCAGTCACTTTGTCTTTTTGAGCCTCATTTTGTTATGTATGAAATGGAGATAGTGACAACTAACTCCCACAGTTGCAGTGGGATTATATGAGATGACGAATGCATGTGAAACTAACATATATTTAATTGTTGAGTGCTTTATGATTGTCTTCACTCTGTGGATTCATATTCCTTAGTTAGTTGTGTCAGTTGCTAAGCTTTTCTTGGAAATAGAGCGTCCAAGGAGATTCTGATGAAATGTCTAGTGACAAATGGTTTGAGATTGTGTGTCAGAAGAGTTACTCTTTTTCCTGCCTTTAGCCCCTTAAAATATGCAAGTGAAGAATAACCATAGTGCAGCAAGTTTCTTAACATTAAATGAGTTTTCCTATTTTGTAATTGTAGATTTCCATAAGGTGTAAATAAGTAGGGTCATAAAATATTGGTGTTATGTAAGAGTTTAAGATTTTTGGACCCACTTTCCCTATGCTGTTCATTTTCTATTTTCAGAGGACAACACTGAGGCTCTGTAAGGTTAAATGTCTTCTCCAAAGTCAATCAGCAAGTTAGTGACAGAGTGAGGGCTGAGATCTTTGTCTTTTCCCGAATTCTTTGGCTGGACCATCACCAGATACTACCTGCTGTGTGACCGTCTAGAATCTAGTCTGGGTCATTAAAAGAAGGAGAGCAGTCAAATCACTCTTGACACAGCGGAAAGAGATGCATTTCTTTATTATGCCTTTTAAATGGTCTCTGCACCCTAGTTCATTTGGCTATTCCTTTATGGATTACAAATACATTTTGATTGTTTCGCTTGTTTGCATAAGGCAACTGACTTTACCCCCTTCAGTAGTAGGAGAGATAGTCCCTAAGTCTTTATATAGTATTTCCTATGTGCCAGACATTGGTCTAAGGGCTTTATATAGGTTAACTAATTTATTCTCCACAACACTATGAGGAGATATATTATTATTAGTCCTGCCTTTCATATAAGAAAATGGAGGTACAGGAGACGAAGTAATGCCTAAGATTACAAAGCTAGTATAATCAGATTTGTAAGATTGGAACTGGAGAATACTAGAAAGATTTCATTGTCAGTAGTAACCTAGATGAATGCTTGCCCATGATATGACTTCTCTTTTTGCAAGGAAAGTGCCTTGAAACATGTTCTAAAGCACTAGATTTTATCTATATAGCTCTACAGAATCCCAATCAAGTTAGAATATATGGTTCTTCTGTATCACATAAATATTGATGAAAAAGTATATTTATTAATGTTGGTCACCACTAGAATAAATAGGAAAGTGAGCTGTTATGCTTGGGTCAATGTTGATAACAAAACAGTATTTTATTTTAGGATTGTATTTCCCTTAGGATACCAGTAATAAAAATGTTTCTAGAAATGATGCTTCATCAGTTAAGAAAAATTATTGATAGAAGAGAATAATTTCTATATGATTGATATAGAATTTGTTCTTTCTTAAATATTCAGTTATATAGGAATAGTACCCATTTTTGCTCCCATATCGGTATTTGAAGTTAAGTAAAAGTTGTCATTTGTGTATCAAATATTTTACAAGTACTACAAAAGCAACTCCAATTTGAGCGATTAGCAATTTAAAGACTTTAGTTTTACTAACAAAGATTATATGGTAAAAATTTGAACATTTAGATAGTTATGGGAGGGCAGTTGTGATTTAACGAAAAGTTCATTACATTAATAATACATTTATTTATTTTTGTTTTTGTTGCATTTGCTTTTGGGGTCTTAGTCATAAATTTTTTACCTAGGGAATGTTGAGAATAGTTTGTAGGTTTTCTTCTAGAATTTTCCTGGTTTTAGGGCTTTGAGTTAAGTCTTTAATTCATCTTGAGTTAATTTTTGTATAATGTGAGAGGGGGATCCAGTTTCATTTTTCTATGTGTAGCTATCCACTTTTCCAAGAACCATTTATTGAATAGAGTATCCTTTCCCCAGTGTCAGTTTTTGTGTGCTTTGTCGGAGATCAGTTGGTTGTAAGTATGTAGCTTTATTTCTGGATTCTCTAATCTGTTTCATTGGTCTATGTGTCTACTTTTATACCAGTACCATGCCGTTTTGGTTACTGTAGCCCTATATTTATAGTATAATTTGAAGTTGGGTAATGTGATGCCTCCAGATTTGTGCTTTTTGCTTAGGATTACTTTGGCTATTCAGATTCTTTTTTGATTCCATAAAAATTTTAGGATATTTTTTCTAATTCTGTGAAAAATGTTGTATTTTGATAGGAATTGCACTGAATCTGTAGATTGCTTTGAGCAGCATGGTCATTTTCACAATATTGATTCTTCCAATCTATGAGCATGGGATGTTTTTCCATTTGTTTGTGTCATCTATATCTCTGCACAACCAAAGAAATAATTAACAGAATAAACAGATAACCTACAGAATGGGAGAAAATATTTGCAAAGTATACATCCAAAAAAGGATATATCCAGAATCTACAAGGAACTCAAGAGAATCAGCAAGAGAAAAGCAAATAATCCCATTAAAAAGTGGGCAAATGACACGAACAAACACTTCTCAAAAGAAGACATACAAATGGCTAACAAATATGTGAAAAAATGTTCAACATCACTAATCAGCAGGGAAATGCAAATTAAAATCACAGTGCGATACCAGCTTACCCCAGCCAGAATGGTCACCATTAAAAAGTCAAAAAACAATAGATGTTTGGTGTGGATATGGTGAAAAGCAAATGCTTATACCCTGCTGATGGGAACTTACATTATTACAGTGTCTATGGAAAACAGTATGGAGAGTTCTCAAAGAACTAAATATGGAACTACCATTTGATCCAGCAATCCCACAATTGGGTGTCAAAAAGATACCTGCAGGTGTATGTTTATTTCAGCACAGTTCACAATTGCAAAGATATGGCATCAATTTAAGTGCCCATCAACCGATAAATGAATACAAAAAATGAATACAAAATGTGGTGTGTGTGTATGAGCATGTACATATATATACACACACACACACACACGTATATATATATATATATTATATATATATATGGTGTGTGTGTTTGTGTATGTATTTGTGTATATATGTGTGGCATATATACCATAGAATACAACTCAGCCATAAAAAAGAATGAAATAGTCTCTTGCAGCGACTTTTGATGGAACTGGAGGCCATTATCCTAAGTGAAGTAACTCAAAAACAGAAAATAAAATACTGCATGTCTTCACTAATAAAAGGGAGCTAAGCTATGAGTATGCAAAGGCTTACAGAGAGACGTAAAGGATATTGGAGACTCAGGAGGTGGGGGAGGGTGGGAGGGAGGTTAGGAATGAAAAATTATCTATTGAGTACAATGTACACCATTTGGGTGATGGGTATACTGAAAGCTGAGACTTCACCATTATACAGTTCACCCATGTAACCCAAAACAACTTGTACTCCTAAAGCTATTGAAATTTAAAGAATTTTAAAACAATAATACAAAGCTTATTTAGTATTATACTATTTAGAAACAATATATTAGATGAAATTTGAATAAATAACTCAACCACTAGGCGCTTCATGCTGACAAATGTTTTACATCAAAACATAAATAGGCACCACTTTGGACATGTGAGTTAGTGGTGAATGTGTTTGTGTGTGTGTGTGTGTGTAGTAAGTGGAGAATGTTGGGGAGGTGTAGACAGTGAACAGATTAGTTTAACAAAGTGTAATTTTTCACAGTTGTATTGGTATAGATATTCTAAATTCTATTATTGATTTGCCTTACTTTATGGACTAGATGTGTGCATTAAAGAAAATTACCTGAAGGTCATGGTGTCTGTTCAAATGATTCATTCTAGTATACGTTCTTTAGTGAGGAGGGGAAATATAGTGGCTCACCAATGCCTTAAAGGAACTACGACAATAACAATTGTGTTAAAGTGTCACAGAAAATAAATATAAAGTGTCACAACTATTTTTTTAGAGACATAAATATCTATGGTTAGCTTTGCATTTAGCACATTTGCTTAAAAGTTTAAAGGAAGGAGGGCAAATGAACAGAACACACTGAATTGTTTGGTTACACAGCTGCCATAACCCCACTTTAATGTTCTATGAGTGTTGCTGGACAGCTCCCCTTGGTTGCTGTGATACTGTTTCCTAGCATTTCCTAGGAGCTATTGATTTAGGAATGAGCTGGTTGAACTTAATATGGGGGTATTTAGAGCATGGATGAGGCAAATGCTTTAAATATAGTAGCAACTGGAATAAATCACAAAAATATTAGCAAAAGTAAATGATAATTGGACAGGATGTTTAGTGAAATATATGATGGAGAGGGAGTAAGAGCTTAGCATGTGTTTAGCAAGTGTTTTTATTTAAACCCTTTTTCCATTTTCATTAAGATTGAATTTATATTCCCAGGTATTATCAAATAAAGTAGCATGATGTCTTTTGTATTTTAAATCTTTTTGCCTTACTCTTTCCAGGACTGAAGTGTGTATGTCTTTTGTGTGATTCTTCAAACTTTACCTGCCAAACAGAAGGAGCATGTTGGGCATCAGTCATGCTAACCAATGGAAAAGAGCAGGTGATCAAATCCTGTGTCTCCCTTCCAGAACTGAATGCTCAAGTCTTCTGTCATAGTTCCAACAATGTTACCAAAACAGAATGCTGCTTCACAGATTTTTGCAACAACATAACACTGCACCTTCCAACAGGTAAGGGGTTTATCTTAGTTCATTCCGAATTTAATTTTACTCTTGGGAAACTATAAGAATGGTAGGAATCAAACTGTCTTATGTTTCTTTAAATAAGAAAATCTGTTTTACAGTTCTCTTTTTGATTTTGGCTGGTAAAATTCTCTAGAGTCTAGCTGAGGTTGAGTTTTTAAAAAATTGCACATCATTGTCAAAACATTGACAATAACATAACAATTTTGAAGAAATTTGTCCACTTGAATTGTATTTTTGAAATGATTAATGAACCTAAAGTCAAATGTAAATTTTTATGGAGTTTTTAAAAAGAAATTGAGATTGCTTCTTGGCCTTTCGGCTAAGATCATGTGTAAAAGACATTGAGATATATACTGAGAAGAAAAAGAGCATAACTAAAAATAGCAGATTGCCAACTTTTCTGGGGACAGAATCTTTTTTTCAGGGATATCCTCTGCATATCTTCTTCATCTACCCACATTCAAGTGAGAGCACACCCCAGAGAGATAGAGGCAGAATGGAATTCGACCCTTCATCATTGTTCAGATATATTTCTGCCTTTCGTCATATTATACAGTGCTTTATCCCAATTTATAAGAAGCTAAAAATCCTGATCTGGCCCTTTATCAGGAACCTGGGATCTGAAACTTTGGGACACATTAAGGGACATGTAATTCTGAATTTAAAACTAGTTTATGATGTGAAAATAGTCCTGCTATTGAATTTCTTTAAGATTTTTAATATAACAATAATTTAATGATTATCAATACAGATGTATCTATACAGAGATACATATATTTCCTTACAAATTAACATTTTAAGGCAATGTTATCCAATCTCAGGTGTTCATATGTCATCATATCAGTATACCACTAAAGTACTTTTTACCTATTTTTTTAAATAAACTAACCACCTTTTAATTGAAAAACATTTATTTTATAAAATATAATATCACTACCACCAATTAAAAACCAGTGTACTTGCCCTAAATAGAAGATAACTATGTAAACAAACAAACAATGCTCCTGCATTTCAGTTAGGTATTTTGCATTTTCTCTTTTTTAAAAGAGAGAAGAAGTGTAAAATACATATTAGCAGGAAAGGAGACTTTTTCTTACAAAATCCAAAAAAACTAAGAGAATAAGAGAAGGAATCATAATATGACTCAGTGTTATGTAATATCATGTTTGTTTGCCATCCCAATTCATCTCAGAAAAAAACTCTTAAAGTAATTCCATGTACCAGCACCAGTACTTGTCCCAACCTTGGAAACACTGTTGTAAGGCATTATCATGTATATTGCAACCTCAAAAGTTATACTTGGCATATTTCATCCCTGAACGCTACTTGCAGTCGTGGATTTTAGACCACACTTATTCTATCTCAGATGCCATAGACTTCCTTGCTTTAGTGGTGATCTGGGATCTATTATGGGCACTTGTTTCCTTATATTTTATCCCCCAGTTTATCTGTGCACCAGAGACACCTTAAAGTGAAGTCTCCTTGTGTTTAATGGTCTTCTCCATAGCCAAATACAAAGGATTTTAGGAGTAAAAAGGAGAGTCTCCTCTTTAGCTGTGGCAGTGACTTGTAATGTATCTTCCCAATAGTGAATGATCCTCAAGACTACATTCTTTGACTATAACAAAAGGTATTAGAGGGCAAGATGTCTCATATGCAACTGGGCAAATCAAACATACCTAATGCAGCTAGAATGTAGGTCCTTCCCAGCCCAACTGTAAGCTCTACCAAAGTACTGAGAGGTCTATATGTTCTACCCTTAAGTTAATCAGTAACCAGTCTTTCTTTTTCAAAAATCAACTGTATTAAGGTCTAATTTAGGTATAATAAAATGCACACGTTTTATTATTTATTTATTTATTTACAAAAAAATAGTTTCTTTATCGAGAATATGTGTGATGAACAGTGGGAGGACAGCAGGTGATTAGATCTGGGTAATTAGCATATTCATAATCTCAAACCTTTATCATTTAAAATGCACACATTTTAACTATGTAGTTTGATGAGTTTAGACACATACATATGCCCATGTAACCACCACCACATCTCCATTACCTCAAAATATTCTCAGTCCCACTTCCACCAGGGCTAGACCACTGATCTATTTTCTATCATTATAGATGGGATTTATTTTTCCTAGAGTTTCCCATGAAAGGAGTCACTATGAAACATTTTTAAGAGGGGGAGGAACTGGCTTTCTTCAGTCAGCATAATGTTTTTGAGATTCATTCATGTTGCTGGGTTTATCAGTAGTTTACTCCTTTTATTGCTGAATAATGTCCCATTCTATGGATATATTACAATTTTAAAAAATCCATTCATCCATTGACGTGCATTCAGATTGTTTCCATGTGGGGCTGTTATTCGCAAAGCTGTTATGAGCATTCACGTACAAGTCTTTGGATATGTGCTTTTATTTCTCTTTGAAAATACCTGAGTGGAATTGCAGGGTCACATGATAAGTATATGCGTAACTTCATAGTCTCCCAAATAGTTTTCAGACTGCTTATAATATTTTATATCCCTAACAGAAATGTGTGATAGTTTCAGTTAGTACATATTCTTGCCAACACTTGGTATAATCAGTCTTTTTAATTTTAGTCATTCAAGTGGTTTTTGTATTGGTATTTTATTGTGGTTTTAATTTGCATTTCCCAATAATTAATAATGTTAAATTATTTTTCATATGCATATTGGTCATCATTTATGTATCTTCCTCTATAAAGTATCTATTTGAGTGTTTATTAAAAATTGAGTTTTTTTGGCCAGGTGCGGTGGCTCACGCCTGTAATCCCAGCACTTTGGGAGGCCAAGATGGGTGGATCACAAAGTCAGGAGATCGAGACCATCCTGGCTAACCTGGTGAAACCCCATCTCTACTAAAAATACAAAAAAAATTAGCCGGGCATGGTGGTGGGTGCCTGTAGTCCCAGCTACTCGGAAGGCTGAGGCAGGAGAATGACGTGAACCCAGGAGGCGGGGTTTTTTTTTTAATCTTCTTCTGGTTGAATTGGAAGAGTTCTTTATATGTTCTGAATACAAGTCCTTTATCAGATAGATAAATTGTGACTATTTTCTTCCATTCTGTGGTTTGCCATTTTGTTTTCTTGAAGGTATTTTTTACAGAGCACAAGGTTGAAATTTTGATGAAGTCTGATTTATCTTTTTAAAAAAATTATGATAGTTGACTAGTTTCATGTCGTGAGTTTTTGTCTACCCAAAATTCATATGTGTTTTTATGTTTTCTTCCAGAAGTTTTAATATTTCAGTTTTTACAATTAGTTTCAATCTTTGCATTCAGTTTCAACTTAATTTGTGTTATTATGTGAGGTTAAGGTGGAGTTTTATTTTTTCCATATGGATTTGAAGTTCTTCTAGCATCATTTATTGAAAGTCTATTCTTTACTCATTGAGTTATGGTGGCACTTTGGTTGAAAATAAAGTAACTTTATATATGTGGGTATATTTCTGGTCTCTTTCTTTTGTTCAGTTGTTCTATATGCCTTATACTATCGTCAAACTGTTTTGATTATTGTAGTTTTATAGTAAGTATTGAAATCAGGTTTTGTGAATTCTCCAACTTTGTTTTTCCAAATTGATTTGCCTATTATAAGTCCTTTGCATTTTTATTTAAATTTTATAATCCACTTGACAATTTCTACAAAAACACACGCTGAGATTTTGATTAAACTGAGCTGAATATATAGATTAATTTGCAGAGAATAATCATGTTCACAATATTGAACTTTTAATCCATGAACATAGTATTTTTTTTTCTTCACCTATTTAGTTCTCCAGTTACTCTTAGCAGTGCTTTGTAGTTATCAGAGAACAGGTCTTATAAATATTTTGTTGACTTTATCTCTAGTGCATGTTTTTGATGCTAGTGTGAATGGTATTTTTAATATCTCAATTTCTAAATGTTAATTGCTAGTATATGATAATAAAAGTAATTTTCCTCTTATTTTATTTATGATATCCTGAAAGCTTGTGAAAATAACTTATAGGCTGGGTGCAGTGGCTCATGCCTGTAGTCCCAGCACTTTGGGAGGCTAAGGTGGGCAGATCACTTGAGGTTGGGAGTATGAGACCAGCCTGGCCAACATGGTGAAACCCCATTTCTACTAAAAATTAGTACACGCCTGTAGTCCCAGCTACTTGGGAGGCTGAGGCGGGAGAATTGCTGGAACCCAGGAGGCAGAGGTTGCAGTGATCTGAGATCGTGCCACACTGCACTCCAGTCTGGGTGACAGAGTGAGACACTATTTCAGAAAAAAAGAAAGGAAGAAAGAAAAGAAAATAGCTTATATTAGTTCTAGTAGCTTTTTTCTAGATTCTTTGGCATTTTCTGCATACATAATCATCTTATCAATGAATATAGACCAATGTATATCTTCTGTTCTGATATATAGAAGATACAGAATTTTACTTCTTTTCCTTGCGTTTTTGCACTGGATGGGACAGCCAATATAATGATGAATAGGAGTGGTGAGAGTGAAGATCCTTGCCTTTTTCCTGATTCTAGGAGGAGTGCATTCATTCTTTTACCCTTAAGTATGATGTTAACTGTGGGTTTTTTTGTAGATGCCTGTTATCAGTTGAGGGAATTTACTTGTATTCCTAGTTTGGTGAAAGTTTCTCTTTAAAATCATGAATGGATATTAAATTTTTAAAAAGTAGCTTCATGAGTTTATTGAGATTATCATGTGATTTTTCTTTTTTAGTCTGTTCATATGATGGATTGCATTAATTGGTTTTCAAATGTTATCTATAATAGGGAAGATACGTATTGTCTGGCCACTAATTAATGTCTACAAGAAATGCTATGGAACATTTAATTGAACTTAAGCTTGTTTTTAATTTAAAAAAAATTTTTTAAGGCAGTGTCTTGCTCCATGGCTCACTGCAGCCTTGAACTCCTGGGCTCAAGCGATCTTTCTACCTTAGCTTCTTGAGTAGGTGGGACTACAGGCACATGCCACCACATCTGGCTAATTTCAAAAAAAAAATTATTTTTTTGAGATGGGGTCCTACAATGTTGCACAGGCTTATCTTAAACTCATGGCCTCAAGCAGTCTTCCTGCTTCAGCTTCCCAAAGTGCTGGGATTACAGGCATGAGCCACTGTACCTGGCCAGATGCAAACCTTTTTATTTGAAAAAGTTGCGGACTTTCAGGCTGAGCACTGGATGATGAAGCTAGTGCCAACAACTCCACTGTTTCTGTGTCATCAGTGGTGTGATTGACATCTCCCCCTCTGCCTGTAGGGATTTGTCAATTTCAAAGTGATCACAAAACAGGAAATATAGAAATGTACTCTGAAAAGTAGACAGTGTGATATTTCTACAGTACTTGATAGTCTGCATCATGTTCATGTACTACACAGTAGAAGAAAGGTCGGGAGGTGACCAGAAGAGGTTGGACAAAATCTCGGACTTCCCTTTACAGTTTCACCTGAAAGCCAAGTGGATCCTTGCCTCTCTGGCTCTTTCATCAGTCACCCCAGATGGTGGGGTCATTTCTGGGTAGCTGACTTGATGTAAGTGCAGTAACAGTCTCATGCTTCAGCTGGTCCTGTCTTCTGTACTTAGATCCTATTTGTTATGGTTGGGCCTTTGTTTTATTTTTTGTGTGTGTGACAAAATTTTTCTCCTGACTAGAGCTCATGACTCCCCTCCCGTTTCCCCCTAGTAGGTGTGTATCCTTACAGTGGTTTCTGTCTGTAAGCCCCCTAATCAGTCCCCCTCAATTCTCCTCACAATTCCTTCCTGATTTCATGTAATTTCGGCCTTCTGTCTCTATTCAACATGTCTCTTAAACCCTTTTTTTCATATTTTCTAAGTTTTGAATCTTTGATGATTTCAATATCTATAGTCTCTCTGGGTTTGGTTCTGCTGTTTTTGATTCTGCTGATTCATATTCTTGGTGACTTCTTTCCTTGTGTATTTTAATGATTTATTTTATTGTGAGCTCATGGTCTTGGGAAACCTTATCTGAAGGAAACTTTTGAAGCCTGTATTTAAAATTTGTTCCTCCAGAGAAGATGTATATTAGCTTCTGCCAGCTGCTTGGGGGGTGTTACCAACCCAAAACCATTCAGTGTTTTGATTAGGTTTTTGGGGCCAAAGTAATAGAGTGAATTCTGACTCTAAGCCTGCCTGTAAGGGATACACACTTGTAGTGAGGAACTCTCAGATTGTTTTTTTGTCTTTTTTCTGCTTTACCCAAAGTTGGGCTTGAGACACACAAGCATATACCCTATCTGTCTCTGTAGAACTTTTTATTTTGTTGTCTTGTTTTGTTTTCATGGCAGTGCCATTCTTAGTTGTCTGATTTATGCAAGAATCGCTGATCTGACCTTTCACTGTTTCGTGAACCATATTTTATTTCCCAGCCTCGTGATACAGTGTGGTAAACTGAGCACTTCACCACCAAGAGCTGGCAGATGCTTCCAGGATCAAGGCAGCCACAGTGCTCAATCCCCTCTCTGGATTTGTACTTTATTCTTGGCTGTCGAGTAATTCATTTATTTTCGCACCAGCTTTATCATAAAATAGAAAAAAATTATTGATATTTTATTCAGCATTTTTATGTGTGCTGTAGCAAGAAGGGTTTCTGTGGACATCTAAAGTGTAACTTGGCAAAAATGGAAATTCTAAGATAGTTTATTTTTGAAATGATGCTGGCATAATTATCTATCCATCTGGAAGAAAACAAGACTGTACCACAGTGTCATACCATATACAAAAATAAATTACAGCTTGATTAAATATCTAATTGTGAAATATAAAACAATTTAAATGTCAGAGAAAAATTTAGAAAAAAAGATTTTTTATGACTTTATAGTATGGAACTGTTCTTAAATAAGATAGGAAACCCAGCTGCTATAAAAGGAGAAGAAAGATATAATTGACTTGATGAAAACTAAAATAAAAATGAATGATAAAAGATAACATAAATAAAACCAGAAAACAATTTAAATATTGGGTAGAAATGTAGAAATACTTGTAGTATATATGACTGGAAAAAGATAACTATTTGAAAGATAAATAGCACGCGCACGTGTGTGCGCGTGCGCGTGTGTGTTTGTGTGTGTGTGTGTGTTAATTGCAAGACGGGGGTTGGGGAAGAGAGGGGGTGCGTGAGAGAGACTGAGAAAGGGGAAATGCTAAATGAAAAAGAATGAAAGGGCATAAACAAATTTTACAGAGGAGAAAATCCAAATGGTCAAATATTGAAAAGATGTTTAACCTCACTATTAGCTGGTATTCCATTTTTCCCACCTATTAGATGGGCAAAAGTTAAAAAAATGTATCAGCCAGGACATTTATAAATAAAAGTATCTGAAATTTAGATAATAATATCTTAATAAGGAAATTCAGTGACTCATATGACAAGAAATCTGGAAGTAGTCAGGGTCTATTGTTTGTTAATAAAGAGGCTTGACAATGTCACCAGCCTACTTCCATATTTCAGTACTTCCAATAACCAAGCATACAAACATGTGAGGCAGTATGAATAAGGACAACAGGAAAGAGCATATACCAGAAACAGACGATGGCTTCACATATTGGAATTAACAGACAAAAATTATAGACCAAATATTTTCCAAATGTAAAGAAACAAAAGGCAAACTTGAAAATATTTTTAGAGAATAGGAAACCATTAAAAAGTGACCTAGCAGATTTAAACAAGCACAGAAGAAAACTCTTAAAATTAAAAATACAGTAACTAATTTACACAACTTAGGGATAGGTTTAAGAACAATTAGCATAAGAATGATTGAGGAGAGAAATAGGGGTCTTAAATACAGATCAGAAGAAATAATTTTGTATGCAGTATATAGAGAATACAAATGGAATATATGGAAGAGAGGATGACAAATAGAGGAAAGTGAAAGAAGAGTTAACACATGCTTTCACATACGAGTCCAAAAGAGAGGGGAGAGAAAATTGGGCAAAAGCAGTGTCTGCAAAGGTAACAGCTCAAAAATTTCCAGAATTGAGAAGAACGCCAGTCCCCAATCCCAAGAAAGTCAATGAATATCAATAGGACAAATAAAAAGACTTCCAAAGCTTAACACATTATAGTAAAACTACAGAACATCAAAGACAAAGGGAAGTCCTAAAAGTTGACAGAGGAAAAAAGTTAATTAGAGCTGAATTTAATTTAATGTTAATCAATTTAATTGAATATAATGTTAAGTTCAATTTAACATTAAATTCAATTAAACTCAATTTAACATTAAATTCACCTAAATAGATTAACATTAAATTCAGCTCCTTTGAATTGTCTTAATTAAATTCAATTAAGTTGAATTCAGTGTTAATCAATGAACATTTATTAACATGTTAACCCAGGTAGAATTAACAGTCTTCTCAATAGCAAGAAGTGAAAAGAGAAACAGTGTAATTATATTTGCAATATTTTGAAAGAAAATAGCTAGCAACAGAATTCTATATCCAGCAAAAATATTTTTAAAGAAGGAGGGTAAGGAAGAGGCCCTTGTAAAGTAACAGAAATAGAGTGAGTTTGCTATTAGTGACCCCTTGATAAAGGAAATTCTGACGGATGTACTTCAGGCAGAAAGAAAGTAACATCAAAGTTCTGACATGCAAGGAGGAATGAAAAGCAAAGAAAATGAGAATATGTGACTAATTCTAAAGAACATTATTGACAATAACAGTAATAATCATATAGGGCTTTAAAAATATTAATATAAACCATTCAGTGTAATAATGACATACTGGATGTGTCAGGAGAGGGGCCAACGGAGTTAAAATGTTCTAAGGACCTTATTCTGTCTAGGAGAAGGGTAAAAGAATTTTTAAGCATTAATGCTTTAAAATGTGCCTGTTGTCATTTCTGTGTTACTTTTAAAAGAATAGAATGTGAGTATATTCTTTCTAATCTCCAGTACAGAAAAATGGAATAATAAAAACAAATCCAAAAAATGTCAAGAGGTCTGGGCATGGTGGCTCAAGCCTGTAATCCCGATGCTTTGAGAGGCCGAGGTGGGAGTGTTGCTTGAGCTCAAGAGTTTGAGATCAGCCTGGGCAACATGGCAAGACCCTGCTTCTACAAAAATTTTTTAAAAATTAGTCAGGCACGGTGGCATGTGCCTGCGATCTCAGCTACTTGGGAAGCTGAGGCAGGAGGGTTGCTTGAGCCCAGGAAGTCAAGGATGCAGTGAGCCGTGCTCACACCATTGCACTCCAACCTGGCTGCCACTGCACTCCAGCCTGGGCAGGAGCATGAGACCCTGTTTCCAAAACAAAAACAAAAACAAACAAAAAAAAAACAAAAACAAAACAAACAGAAAAACCAAAAGAAGCCAAGAAAAGAGAGAAAAGGAAGCACACAGAAGATGTGACAAAGAGAAAGCACCCAAATATATCAGTAATAATTAAATGTAAATAATTTAATGTAGATAGACTCAGCATTCCAGTTAAAAAACAATGATTATCAGAGTGTAGAAAACAAATTCAATTAAATGTTTAAAATATGTATCTAAAATAAAGGTCTACAGAAATGTTGAAATTATTGTGATGGTAAATATATATCATACATATATTAAACAAACAAAAGTGTTAGTTTACTTAAATTAATAGAAGACAAAACAGAATTTAATGCAAAAAAATTACCAGAGTTTAAAAATGTCACTTTTTAACATCTCAAGTTTCAGTTTACCAGGGATTTTTAAAGAAATCTAAATTTGTATTTACTTAAGAATGAAGTCTCAAAAATAAAGAAAATATTTACAGATCTATAAGGATAAATAGAGAAGTCCACAATCTCGGAGGGAGATTTCAACATACCACTGTCTTGGTAATTGATATTACAGTAGATTTTTTTAAATTAGGAGAATATACAGGGTTGAAACAACATGATTTATGAGCAACCTACTTTTTAGAAAATTATAATTTACTGAACCTGAATAGTCTTGCGATATTAAAGAACTTGAATCAGTTATAAAATGGGCAGTAAAAATATATTCTCATTAAGAAAATTTCAAAGCCCAAAAGGCTCTACCAGAAAATTGTGCTAAACTTCCAGGAACAGGTAATTCTTACACAAACTCTTCCAAAGTGTAGACAAGGAGGAATCTCATTTTATGCATAAATTTGATATCAAAACCAAACAAAAACAGTATAGAAAAGGAAAAGTACAAGCCATTCTCATTCATGAACATATGTGCAAGCATCCTAACTTTGACCTGGAACCATATAGGAAATGAGACTCTGGGAGCCATAGTTCAAGTTTACCCAAGTTGACAAGAAAATGATCAAGCACAATGTTAGACTTATTTTTTTAAGGCAAAGAAATGATTATTCCAGGCTGGGCACGTTGGCTCATGCCTGTAATCCCAGCACTTTGGGAGGCTGAGGCAGGCGGAATCCAAGGTCAAGAGATTGAGACCAGCCTGGCCAACGTGGTGAAATCCTGTCTGTACTAAAAATACAAAAATTAGCGGGGCATGGTGGCTCATGCCTGTAGTCCCAGCTACTCAGGAGGCTGAGGCAGGAGAATTGCTTGAACCCGGGAGGCGGAGGTTGCAGTGAGCTGAGATTGCGCCATTGCACTCCAGCCTGGTGACAGAGTGAGACTCCGTTGCCAAAAAAAAAAAAAAAAAAAAAGAAATGATTATTCCTCAAGCCATGATAATGGTTGCCCTGGGGGAAGGGATAAGGTTGCGATCATGTGGGGATTTCTCAGAATGGGGGTGCCAATGTTGAGCAGAGAGGGGATTTACATGGACATTTATAATTATTTGTTATCTTCTACCTATATATTGTACATAATTTTCTGTATATTCATTATATTTCACAACAAAAGAAGAATAAAACATCAAGTTTCAAAGTAATGTGTGAGTATAGGTAAATCTGTGGAAGTTCACACATTCTGTTAATATCTGGAGTAGGTATTGGAGACAGCTGACAGGCAGAGGACATTCTTTAACTCTTCCCTTGTCAATTTGTATAGTGTCTGACTTGTTTTGTTGCACATATATTCTTTTTCTAATTAAAAAAACCGTAATGAGTCAAAAGTTAATATGACTATAAATAAGTGTATCAAAGACATCTGGTTTTCTTCCATACCCATTTCACGGGAGAACTTAGACTTTTTAGCTGGTTATGTGGCTGTCTACCTAACAGATAATATTTGCAGCTACTCTTGCAGCTAAATGTGGTAATGTAACTGAGTTCTGGCTAATTAGATAAATGGCAGTGTTTTGGAGGACTTTGGAGAAGACTCATTAAAACAGCACTGTTGGCCAGGCATAATGGTTCACACCTGTAATCCTAGCACTTTGGGAAGCCCAGGCAGGGGGATCTGTTTAGCCTAGGAGTTCAAGACCAGCCTTGGCCAGGTGGTGAAATTGCATCTCTACAAAAAATAAAGGAATTAGGCTGGGCGCAGTGGCTGAAGCCTGTAATCCCAGCACTTTGGGAGGCCAAGGTGGGTGGATAACCTGAGGTCAGGAGTTCGAGACCAGCCTGGCCAACATGGTGAAACCCTGTATCTACTAAAAATACAAAAATTAGCTGGGCATGGTGGCACATGCCTGTAATCCCAGCTACTCACTCAGGAGGCTGAGACAGGAGAATCGCTTGAACCCGGGAGGTGGAGGCTGTAGTAAGGCGAGATCGCACCATTGCTATCCAGCCTAGGTGACAAGAGCAAAACTCCGTCAAAAAAAAAAAAAAAAAAGAACTTGCTGGGTATGGTGGTGCACACTTGTAGTCCCAGCTACTTGGGAGGCTGAGGCAGGAGGATCCTTCAAGCCCAGAAGGCCAAGGCTGCAGTGAGCTATGATTGCACCAATGTACTCTAGCCTGGGTGATAGAGCAAGACCCTGTCTCTTAAAAAAATTAAATAAAAAATACAAAACAGAATTGGCACATGAGTATACCTCCATCATCATGCTGCCTGGATGCAAAGGTTGGAGTTATAGCAGCTGCCTTGGATCATGAGGATGATGGTTTCACTGTAGGACAGCAACAAGGGAGCTGACAGGGGCCTGAATTAAAACTTTATGAAGCCATCCTGCTACTATTGGACTACCCATCTTCAGATCTCTTTCCCATGAGGGAGAAAAACAATTGATTTATTTGGTTTCCTCTGTTATTTGTAGTTAAACCCAATTCTAATTAACGTAAAAGCAGCAAAGCAAGTCATCCAGAGAGGCAGCAAAGCAAGTCTACCTGCCCATAGAAGGTAGAATTCATGTTTGTGGATCAAATAAAACCTGTCTATGAGATAGGCCCGTAGACAGGTTTTATTTGATCTACACAGTTTCTGGGAAAGAAAAATGAATTTGTTTACAATGCTAAACATTAAGAGTCTGCTATGGTCTAAATATGTTCCCCCTAAGTCATATGTTGAAATTCTAACCTCTAAGGTGATAGTACTGGAAGGTAGCAGTCTTTTGACTTGATTAGTTCAGGAGGGTGGAGCCCTCATGAATGAGACTAGTGCCCTCATAAAATGGGTCCAAGGGAGCTCCTTTGCTCCCTCCACCATAAGAGGACACAGGGAGAAGGTGCCTTCTATGAACCAGAAAGCAGCCCTTCACCAAACATGGAATCTGCTGGCATGTTGATCTTAGACTTCCTAGCCTCCAGAACTATGAGAAATAAATTTCTGTTCTTTATAAGTTACCCAGTGTATGCTGTTTTACAGAATGGATGAAGATAAAGTCTTAATATAAAAATCCAGATTCCTGTCTGGTCTTGAAAATTCAGAAGATATGACATCCTTGAAGTCTCATGCTATCAGTTGGCCGAAGCTGAATAGTGACTGACTCTTCTGTGTCGGGCATGGGCTTTTCTTATTTATTTCATTCATTCATGATGTATTGTGCTTATATCCACTGGCCTAGAGTTCCCACTATCAATAGTTTGGTTATATTTTAGCATAGTTGAATTGTTCTGTTTAATACAATTTTGTATCTTACTTCCTTAATATTAGACAAGTATTTTTTTCCTATGTGAAGGAATCCCATTTTGTTGCTTGGTTCCTTTATGGCTGGGTTGTATTTTGGTTTGTGACAGAATTGATTTCTGTAGACTCTGGGTGATAGCAGAGACATGCTCAGAGAAATAATGATGATGTCAAATAGCACCAAGATCACCTTAATATTGTCCATGAAAATTCATCCAGAATAAGATCAGGAAGCCTGGGCTAGAGAAACTGGAACTTTTTAGGGTTAATTTTGGTAAGAATTGCTACTTAGTTCATGCTTGCACTAATTACAGCCCTTCATATGGAAATAGACTATTCAACAAAAAAAAAAAACCCTTCAAATTTCAGGTATCTTTGTTCCCATTTTGCTACCAAAACATACAGTGCTTAAAAGGGTAAGTGTAGTAATAATTTCTGATTTTTCCCTCCAGATTTCAATATACTATTTTAATAATGCCATTATATTTTTCACTAATTCAAATAATTACTTTAATAAAGAAAATATGACAAAACATTAAAATGTGGGTGCTTTATTAACTTCAGTACAATTTCTGCCTTCCTGTTCTGTTCTGAATTGCGTAAAGAGGAAAAGGAAAATTGATAATTTAATCAATTGTGGTAGGTGTATAATACATATTGATTAGGCACATGTCTAAATTAGACTTTTTAAACCAAACCAAAGGTTTGCATTTGAAAGAAGATCAACTGCCAAAACATTAAAATCAAATTTATCAAAAACTAATAATTTTAAAGCAAACTGTAATTACAAGAATTGCAGACTCAGAAAGTGATTGTTATTCTTTTGGGAGTTTAAAAGTCTTGCTATTTTCGTTCCTCTTAAAAGACCCATTGTTGTTTCTTAACTTTCTTCTGGTTTTCTATTTGAGACATAAATTCATTGCTCTAGTCAGGAAAAGGTGACATGTGCATGCTGAGAAATACTCACTGGACCCCTTGTGGAATTGTTCTGCCATCACACGAACAAATCCATTTATAGCTCACTCTCTGGGGACTCAGGGCACACCTGACAGGTGTGCCAGACAGGCTTTTTTCCCCCCTAAAATGAAAGGTGCTATGATTTTTATTGTTTGGAAAGTGCTCTGAAATATAAGCATCTAAAAGTCAGACTTGTGTTTTAAAGTTTAATATAGGAGGCATTTCTTGTCTCCAGAAACAAGTACACTGATTTACATTATGAAATTTTGTTCATAGAGATGTAATAGGAAATTGAAAGCAAAGTTTACAGCCAATTCTAAATTGAGGATTCCATATTAGATAAGGTTTTACTCTCTCAGTTATTTAAATACCATTACATTTTTACTCAAATATTTTTGAGGTGATTATTACGTATAGGACATTGAGCTATATGTAAGCTATATGTGAGCTAGGTCAAAATGTGATTATTTCACATCAGTTTTTTCCAAGTGAGCAAGCTGCTTTGTGTGAATATACTAGCTGTGGAGAAGTTATGCTAGCATAGACTTTAGGACAGAGAAGTATAACTTGCCCTTGTCATCAGTATTTTAAGTGTCTTCTGTGAATATAGCTCTGTACTATGTGCTGGGGAAACAGAGAGATTGAGATATGGGTGCTGCTTCCAAAGACTTTCATTTTTTTATGTAAAGGGTTGATTTAAGAAAAAAAGAACTCTAAAATATTTCTTGAATAATTACTATCTAAGTTGTTTACAGACATGCATTATTTGAGAATATGTGTTTTGATAACAGAGATTAAGAGACTATCATTTCTGCTAGGTATGTGTCCTGAAATTAAGAAAACTGATTATGGAACTTATTTATATTCTGCTTACATTTTATTAAGCTTACCTCTCCTTGAGTGAAAGTTCTTTATACTTTTTATGACAGCGATTATATTCCTTAATCCAAGATTCTTGTTTCTTTAAAGCGTAAAAATGTTATTCTTCTTAAATTCCAATGCTAATGGATAAAAGAAGATTTGCAGCCTCTTGATGTTCGTCATCTACTCCCAGAAAACCAGCAACTCAAGGAGAACATGTCCAGGAAATATTTTTGTGTGTGGCACTCCCTGTCAGCTATAAAATTATGAAACCTGGCCAGATGAAGATCGTTTATGCAAATAGCCATTTATAGACTGAGCATCAAACAATGGAATGGCCCATCAATAGCTCGTTTGATTCAGTTAAAAGGGAGAAATAATTGTCATGTTATTTCTGCCTCTATCATGGCTTGATTTGATCTCTGGATTAGAAAATCTTCTGTCCTTATTCAGTATATAAGGTTCATATTGATCCCAGATAACCCCTCTGACATAATTATGTTTGCTGTTTGCAAAAGGGAGGCCATTTGCTGCATGGCAAATGGAGCATGTTGAAGGGATCTAAGTGAATTAACTTGTAATTGGATGATTCTTGGTGAAATTTACAATGGTCACTACGAAGAAGTGACCATTGTAAGGGAAGGGAGTCAAGGATGGGAGAGTGGAGGGGGTGTCTGCCTGCAACCAGTAAGTACAGATTCACACGGGAGGACTAGACAAAAAAAGTTGATGTTTGTGACTTAGCTCCTTAGCCCATTCTACTTCAAATTCCTATCAAAGTGCAGTTACGTATTCTTTTATGTTGGACTGATTCATCATGAATGGAATATCTCGTGATAATCTTTTTCTTATTTCCCTCCTCCCCCACTCTTTTTTTATTTTTAAAAGAATTTTACTTTAAATTCTGGGATACATGTACACAACGGGCAGGTTGGTTACATAGGTATACGTGTGCCATGGTGCTTTGCTGCACCTATCAACCCATTATCTAGGTTTTAAGCCCCGCATGCATTGGCTATTTGTCCTAATGCTCTCCCTCCCGTTACCCTCCACCCCGTGACAGGTCCCGGTGTGTGTGTGTTCCCCTCCCAGTGTCCATGTGTTCTCATTGTTCAACTCCCACTTAATAAGTGAGAATATGTGGTGTTTGATTTTCTGTTGCTGTATTAGTTTGCTGAGGATGATGGCCTCCAGCTTCATCCATGTCCCTGCAAAGGACATGATCTCATTCCTTCTTATGGCTGCATAGTATCCCATGGTGTAGATGTACAACATTTTCTTTATCCAGTCTATCATTGATGGGCATTGGGGTTGGTGCCATGTCTTTGCTATTGTAAATAGTGCTGTATTAAACATATGTGTGCATGTGTCTTTAGAGTAGAATGGTTTATATTCCTTTGGGTATATACCCAGTAATGGGATGCCTGGGTCAAATGGTATTCCTGGTTCTAGATCCTTGAGGAATTGCCACACCGTCTTCTACAGTGGTTGAGCTCATTTACATTCCTACCAATAGTGTAAAAGTGTTCCGATTTCTCCACAGCCTCGCCAGCATCTATTGTTTCTTGACTTCATAATCGCCATTCTGACTGGCATGAGATGGTATCTCATTGTGGTTTTGATTTACATTTCTCTAATGATTAATGATGTTGAGCCTTTTTCATATGCTTGTTGCCTGCATAAATGTCATCTTCTGAGAAGTGTCTGTTCATATCCTTTGCCTACTTTTTGATGGGATTTTTTTCTTGTAAACTTGTTTAAGTTCCTTGTAGATTCTGGATACTGGACCTTTGTCTAATGGGTAGATTGCAAAAATTTTCTTCCATTCTGTAGGTTACCTGTTCACTCTGATGATAGTTTCTTTTGCTGTGCAGAAGCTCTCAGTTTAATTAGATCCTATTTGTCAATTTTGGCTTTTGTGGCAATTGCTGTTGGCATTTTCATCACGAAATCTTTGCCCATGCCTATGTCCTGAATGGTATTGCCTAGGTTTTCCTCTAGGGTTTTTATGGTTTTTGGTTTTACATTTAAGTCTTTAATCCATCTTGAGTTAATTTTTGTATAATGTGTAAGGAAGGGATCCAGTTTTAGTTTTCTGCATATGGCTAGCCAGTTCTCCCAGTACCATTATTAAATAGGGAATCTTTTCCCCATTGCTTGTTTTTGTCAGGTTTGTCAAAGATCAGATGGTTGTAGATGTGTAGTGTTATTTCTGATGTCTCTGTTCTGTTCCATTGGTCTATATGTCTGTTTTGGTACCAGTACCATGCTGTTTTGGTTACTGTAGCCTTGCAGTATAGTTTGAAGTCAGGTAGCATGATGTCTCCAGCTTTGTTCTTTTCACTTAGGATTGTCTTGGCTACACAGGCTCTTTTTTGGTTCCATATGAAATTTAAAGTAGTTTTTTCTAATTCTGTGAAGAATGTCAATGGTAGTTTGATGGGAATAGCATTGAATCTGTAGATTAATTTAGGCAGCATGGCCATTTTCACGATATTGATTCTTCCTATCCATGAGCATGAAATGTTTTTACATTCGTTTGTGTCCTCTCTTATTTACTTGAGCAGTGGTTTGTAGTTCTCCTTCAGGGTCCTTCACATTCCTTGTTAGCTGTATTCCTAGGTATTTTATTCTCTCTGTAGCAATTGTGAATAGGAGTGTATTCTTAATTTGGCTCTCTGCTTGTCTATTGTTGGTGTGTAAGAATGCTTGTGATTTTTGCACATTGATTTTGTATGCTGAGACTTTGCTGAGGTTGTTTATTAGCTTAAAGAGTTTTTGGGCTGAGGTGATGGGGTTTTCTAAATATAGAATTATGTTATCTGCAAACAGACAGTTTGACTTCCTCTCTTGCTATTTGAATACGCTTTATTTCCTTCTGTTGCCTGATTGCCCTGGCCGGAACTTCCAATACTATGTTCAATAAGACTGGTGAGAGAGAGCATCCTTGTTTTGTGCTGGTTTTCAAAGGGAATGCTTTCAGCTTTTGCCCATTCAGTATGATATTGGCTGTGGGGTTGTCATAAATAGCTATTATTATTTTAACATATGTTCCATGTATACCTACTTTATTGAGGGTTTTTAATATCAAGGGATGTTGGATGTTATAGAAGGCCTTTTCTGCATCTATTGAGATAATCATGTGGTTTTTGTCATTGGTTTTGTTTATGTGATGGATTACATTTATTGATTTGCGTATGTTGAACCAGGCTTGCATCCCAGGGATGAAGCCGACTTGATCGTGATGGTTAAACTTTTTGATGTGCTACCGGTTTGCTTAGCAGTATTTTATTGAGGATTTTTGCATTGATGTTCATCAGGGATATTGGCCTGAAGTTTTCTTTTTTTGTTGTGTCTCTGCCAGGTTTTGGTATCAGGATGATGCTGCCCTCATAAAATGAGTTAGGGAGGAGTCCCTCCTTTTCAATTGTTTGGAATAGTTTCAGAAGGAATAGTACCAGCTCCTCTCTGTACGTCTGGTCCTGGGCTTTTTTATTTTATTTTATTTTATTTTATTTTATTTTATTTTATTTTATTTTTTTGGTTGGTAGGCTGTGTATTACTGCCTCAATTTCACAACTTGTTATTGGTCTATTCAGGGATTCAGCTTCTTCCTGGTTTAGTCTTGGGCCTCCTCACCCAATCTTAAAGTTTTCCATATAATATATGTATATATTATATATGTATATATATATATTTTTTTTGAGACGGTGTCTTGCTCTGTCATTAGGCTGCAGTGCAGTGGCGCGATTTCAGCTCACTGCCACCTCTACCTCCTGGGTTCAAGCGATTCTTCTACCTCAGCCTCCCAAGTAGCTTGACTAGAGGCACGCGCCACCATGCCCAGCTAATTTTTTGTATTTTTCGTAGAGACAGGGTTTCACTATGTTGGCCAAGATGGTATTGATCTCTTTACCTCATGATCCGCCCACCTCGGCCTCCCAAAGTGCCAGGATTACAGGCGTGAGCCACCGCACCCAGCCTTCTCCATATTTTCACTTGTGAAGTTGCTTGGGAATTGTTCTTTAGATGGGTCATATATTACATAGTAGATCTTAAATTCCACAAGGTTGTGGACTCTGCCCTGCTTTTCTGGCATTTCCTCTGGAGAGTTTTTCTCAGTCAATGCATACAAAGCAATCCATTTGGAGCTAATCTTTGAACCAACTTAGTAAAGCATCAAGAAACCAGTTAGAAATGTGTTCTCATTAACATCTAGCAAATATTGGAAATAATGGTACCCACATTTTAGGATGCTGTGAAGTGGCAGGTTAAGGGAGGTTCATCATGATGATTTGGGAGATTTCTCATTGCTTAACATGTCACTCTGTTTTTTACAAAAAGCAATTATTCCTATTGAACTAATAAACGAGCTAGCTTTGAATGTTGTAGTGGTAGTGTGTTCTCTCTTCTATTTCAGCTGTACATATTATTTCCACTTATTTTCCCCCAGAAACCTGTGAAGTAAATAAAGACTCTTTAATTGAATTCACAGGAGTGTGTCATAGGTTTATAGGGGTGGATGGACAGAACATCATCACGTCATTCAGTTGACAGTGGTGGCATTTCTCCCAGGTGCCAGGATAGAAACAGACCCATCAAAAAGCATCTCCAGCAATATTCCCTTTTGGTTGGTGTGTTACCTGAGAACATTTCAAAGTCACAAGCTGGAGAAAGAAATGCTTTCTTTTTTATGCGTGAAGTGGAGTGAGAAAGCAGTTGAAGACTTGATATTAATAGTTACACCTCCATGAAATGGACCTTGCAAAATGTTATCTTTTTACTTGGGAAAAACTATTAATAAAAGGAGGGGGATTGGTTTTAATGCAAAATGACAGTGACTTTTGGGATGGAAGCACTAACCTTGAAAGGTTTTACAAGAATGGACTTTGTTTGGATGAAGGTCTCTGTTTTTTCTTTCTTTGTTTGTTTCTAAACAATTTTCCAGCAGGACATATCTCCTCACTCCCTCTATTCTCAGAGGGTTTCTAATATGTCACTCCATTGTAATGCCTTGGTTTTTAGTCAGCTGATTGCCATTTTAATATAGTGGGGAAATGTGTCTGTAATTTGAAATGTAGATATTATACCAGAAGATTTCCATGCCAGTAGTCCATATGAATTATTTGAAGCAATTGATCAAGTACATACCTCCACTTCTAAGTGTGAGCAAAAGTTCTGAGAAGGAATTTAGAGGAAAGATATTTTATTCTAGTAAACAGTTTGCAAACTGGGGAGAAATAGCCCTCAGCTTAAACTGAAGGTGCATTTCAGAGAACAAAGGCAGGGTTTGTCTGGCTTTTATAGAGAAAGTTCCCATTTAGGTTTTCAGTCAGGTCCTCCTATGAAAAATGAAAGATTAGAACTTGCTTAGTTCAGATTGGTTGATGCAGCTGAGTTCTGATTGGTTGATGCAGGCCACAGCCTATTGGTTGATTCAGGTAACATGGGCAAGAACAGTTAATTATGAAAGTTTCAAAGTTAAGCGGTTGTATGGCTTTTCTGGGAACTCAGAATATGTGCGTAACCTCTAGTCAGCAAATGGCCACTTGGTTCTATTTTAAATTTAGGCCCCGTTTACCACTCAGGATTCATCTTGAGGGACTGACTTTTTCAGGTTCACACAGCCATCTCCTTCTTATAGCATATGCTAAAGAAATGTAAATTAATTAATTTGAAGGTTATGTAAATCTCATAAACAATATTTTTTCATACCTTCAATAAAGAAGGAGCAGAGAAGGAAATGTGGGGATCATGCCTACATTGTCTTATCTTTTTCTTTTCATCTTGAGGCTCTCCTTAAAGCAAGAAATAGGAAGTAGTGAGGAGGTAATGGGAATAGTAAACTGTTCTGGGAGAAGCTGATGCATTTAAACTAAGTCTTCACTTGGGCAGTGGCAACCACCAGTGACTTTCACAATCACCAGGTCCACGCAGGTCTCCAGGGAGAGTTGCAAAACTCACAAAGATAAATTAAAGTTTCCTTCCTTCCTTCCTTCCTTCCTTCCTTCCTTCCTTCCTTCCTTCCTTCCTTCCTTCCTTCCTTCGTTTCCTCCCTCCCTCCCTCCTTTTCTTCCTTCCCTCCCTGCCTCCTTGCTTCTCTCTCTCTTTCCTTTTTCCTTCCTTCCTTCCTCTTTCCTTCCTTCCCTCTCTCCTTCTCTCCCTTCCCCCTTTTCTTCCTGCTGTCTTGTTAATAATTCCTTCCCTTGCATTTTCTCAGTTTAACATATTGTAGGGCTTATTTGGGGAAATATCTGTCAGCCAGGCCCTCACCTTTATGGGTTAGTGCTTTTCTCTCATTTTCCCCATCCTCTTCAATCTAATTTTCTAAGGAGTGAAATCACTTGAATTAACAATGCAGCACTCCTCCCACCTCACTTTTGGGATTTAACGTGTCCCCCCATGGAGCTGCTAATTCCATGGAGAATGCATCTCACTTGGCACAGAAAATCCCCTAAATTGCAAAGCATCAAATAATAAGAGCTTTCCTGTGATCAAGAATTTAAAGCCTGCTAGAAAAATTAATATATTCATCAAAGTTAATGATTATTGAAACGTATTCTTAGCTGCATGATTGTTTTCTTGTACCCTGATTCGCTGGATGTAGACTACAGTTTTTTTTTTTTTCATTTATCCCCCCTAGGGATTATCATCAGCATTAGGTTTAAAGCATAGTTTTACAAATGTTTGCTTTTAAAATTCCTCAGTGTTTAAGGAGTTCTTACTGAATGGTGTTGCTAGACTTTTTCTAGCTGAGTAATCTTTTTTCCTTACTAACTCATATCGGTAAATTTGTTCACAAAAGTAGAAACATTGTTCATCTATAATAAACATCTCTGAGAGCCATAGCCATCACTAGAGCAGTGCACTTTTATGGAGATTATTCTATTTTTAGGGTTGCTGACCTTTTGCTTTTTTATTAGTTGCTATAGTGATGATCTGAGCTCTGCTTAATAGAGCTTTACAAAAATGATGACGATCAATAAGCTTGTTAATGCTAATGTTTATATTGATGGTTCCCAATAACACGTATCAAAATAAAATTTAGTCATGTAAATGTATTCAATAGTGGAATTGTGTATTTAAAAACACATTTTAAATAGATGTTTATGTAAGATGCAGGAGATTAAATGCATTCTGTGGCTTTTTTAGAAAAACTAGAATACCTTTGTGCAGACATAAAAATATGGAGACAGTTTGAAAGATCATTGTGAAATACACAATAAAATCATTTTATAACAGCAAACTTCAGAAGTTGGAAGCACCATGGCTAATGATTACTAAAGCAAAGTCAAGTCAGATAATTCTTTTAGTACCTATTCTAAGAACACTCTAGACCAATTTCTCCTCATATGCACCTGTATAACTACTAATGATTTCAGAGGAATTCCGAAACACTCAGGGGAAGAAAAGTTGGTAATCAGTTAAAATTCATCAGGCAAAGTAGCAGAACAGCACAGATTATGATTGTTTCTGAAGTTCACTTAACAATTTTAAATCTTTTACTTACTGATAGTAGATAAACTACTATCTTTGGCATTATAGTGAAATTTCTATGAAAACATTTGTGAGGAATTTGATTCTTTTTCCTTCAGAATTAAATAATGTTTGTTTTCAAATGATAGTCATGTATTTTTTGACACATTGTAGGTAAAGTGCAAGAACATCTAAGATATTAAGCTCGTTAGCATTGTCAGTGCAAAGAGGACATCTGGGGAATGGCGAAACTATCAAGGCCCGTTATCATTGCAATTTGTTTAGATGCTAAGGTGCTGGTGTCAGGCTATTGCTTTCCAAGCATAGTCTCCCATTCTTTCTCTGTCCTGTGAAAAATCATCTGGGGAGGCAGTTTGCCAAAGGTTCACAGCAAGAAGATGGTAGCCCACAGGTGGAAGTGGTTTCTCTCTCTCTAGAACCTGGATTCCTCTTCTTCTCCTTGATGTTTTGAGAACCTAAGTCTCCTCAATTCTGCTCCCATAGTCTATCAAATATGCTCTAAGATTTATTAAAAACAAAAATCAACACCACAGTAGTAGGACAAGGGGATGAAATGGGATTGATGCAGAGGCTATCTTTAGTCAACGAAAAGGAAATGAACAATGTGTCAGTTTCATGTGTCAAAATAACTTCTTTGAAAAACACAGGAAATTATCTGTCATCATAGATTTTTCATGTATCACTTTTTTCTAAATTAAAAAAAGATTTCTTAAATGCAAGATGAAGTTTAAGCAAAAAAATTGGCTTCATGTGTTTTTAAAATTAGAATCACAAATTTAATTATATCCTTATGTTACTTGGTTTCAATGATCACATTTATTTTTCTAAAATGAAAAGTCTTGTCTCTTATAGGAATACCACTAGTAGAACTTTTAGTGATTCTGTCATTTGAGAACTATTTACTGATCATCTACTATGTGTCAGGCATCATTGTAAACACTGGACATATGGCTGGGAACAAAGCAGGCAAACTTCTTCCTCTCCCGAAGCTTATGTCCTCTGGAGGGAATTGGGTAATCAATAAATGAGTATATGATGTGTCAGGTGGTGATCAGAGCTAGGAATTAAAATCAAGCAGGACAAGGGTCTTGAGAGTGTACAGGGAATGGGAAATAAGTGCTATTTTAGGTAAGGTTGTCAGCCAACACCACGGTCTCCCAACTGTCTTCTTGCATTAGGTTTCTAATTGGCCTATTCACTTTTATTCTTGCTTCTCTAGTGTCTATTCACACAGCGGCCACTCAGAATAAAAGTTAGATCGTGTCTCTCACCTACCAAAACCCTGAAACAACTTTTTAGAATAAAATTCACAGTCCTTTCCTTAATCCTTTCCATCCCACCATCACTCCTTCTCTCTTCCCTGCTTTTTTTTTTTTTTTTTGGTAGCACCATTCTTTCTTGCTTTTGTGTTAAACATCTGTTTAGTAGATGAATGAGAACATATATGACTCAAGAACAGGAATTTGGGCTCTTTCCTCACCATTGTATCTCCAGTACCTGGAATAGCAGCAACACATTGCAAGAGCCCAATAATTATTTTGGCACGAAAGAATGAATGTACATGCTTTAAAAGAGGACTGCTATGGCCAGGCATGGTGGCTCATGCCTGTAATCCCAGCACTTTGGGAGGCTGAGGTGGGTGGATCACCTGAGGTCAGGGGTTTGAGACCAGCCTGGCCAACATGGTGAAACCCTGTCTCTATAAAAATAGAAAAATTAGCTGGGCATGGTGGTGGGCACCTGTAATCTCAGCTACTCAGGAGGCTGAGGCAGGAGAATGGCTTGAACCTAGGAGGTGGAGGTTACAGTGAGCCCAGATCGCACCACTGCACTCCAGCCTGGGTGATAGAGTGAGACTCCATCTCAAAAAAAAAAAAAAATAGTGTACTGCTGAATAATGGAGGGAAAATAGTAGACAGAAAAGAGTGAAATGCTTCAGAGATCCTAAAACAGATCCCATGGGCTAGTTTCCATTATCCTAATCATATTTCTTATTGTCATCTGCCATAACCATTCCTAGCTGCAGCCTAATCTCATTTTTTTTTCTCCATCTTTGCTTATACCACAGAGAGCCTTTACCAATGAACATAAGTGCATACTGTGTAGCTGAATATTCTGGATGTGAAATTTTGGTGATTGCAATTCCAATTCCAAAAATACTTAAAATGGTTTGATTTATGGTCATGTTCTTTCTTCTTTAAACTGTAGCATCACCAAATGCCCCAAAACTTGGACCCATGGAGCTGGCCATCATTATTACTGTGCCTGTTTGCCTCCTGTCCATAGCTGCGATGCTGACAGTATGGGCATGCCAGGGTCGACAGTGCTCCTACAGGAAGAAAAAGAGACCAAATGTGGAGGAACCACTCTCTGAGTGCAATCTGGTAAATGCTGGAAAAACTCTGAAAGATCTGATTTATGATGTGACCGCCTCTGGATCTGGCTCTGGTATGTTACCATTGTCCATTTTTTTAAAATAAGAAAACACTTATTTAAAAGTAAATAAAAACTTTTTAACAAAAAGGGCCCAAATATTATGAATTCCGTCTTGAAAGGATACATGGTGAGCTCTGGTATAGGAACTCCTTTTAGTACCTGAGGAAGAGAAAAACCATCGTGGCCTATAGAATTAAGTCTTCTCAGTTGCTTTTTGTAGCTTTAGGTGTTCAGATTCTTACATTCACTTTCCTTCAGAATTTATTTCTGAAGCAAAAAAGCAATTTCCCTTCTCTCCTCCCTGCTTCCCCCCATTATGGTTACTAACAATCACTGTTGCTTTGTTGATAATGTTTTATGGACACAAAAGAGTTAGGGTTGTAGTATTTAAGGTGTTGAGTTCTGAGGGAAAAATGTTGGTTATACAAAGTAGTGTTCTTTGAGCTCTTTTGCTTGTGGGTATGAGGATTTTCAGAATCTATAGACACCCCCTGAGATGTGTGTGAAGCTAACAGGGAACTCACCTGAAATTAAATCAAGAATATGTTCTTAAAGCAAAGAAACAGAAGATTAAAGAGAGCAGTGCAGCATTCCTGTGCTGGCTTTTGCTGGCTATGGTTACATACATGACTGTCTTCCTCTTTAATGGAACTCCAGAACCCCAGGTAAAGCGTTCAAAGTACCAGGCTGTATTATAGCCTAAATGAGCCTTTCTCACAACACAAAGCATTTGAAGGTTTTTTATTTTTATTTTTATTTTTAATTTTTTTATCTTTTGGCAGGAGGTTGGGGGAGTCGGGGGACAGTTTTCCCCAGAATAACAAACTCCCTAAAATGGTAGGGGATTCCATATATATATATATCCAGAAATCCTGCCAGCTCATGGTTTATGGAAATACGAACAAGAGTAACCCTAGGTGAGCTACTTCAGAGGCCCCTGCATCTCTTCTTGTTTTGGAAGGATCATTAAGATAGTAGCCCAACATTCTGAAGAACTCCCTTGCCAATGGCTTTCGGGAAAATCCAGGCAGTAACAATTAACAGAGGTAGGCAACAGAGGGCTGATAACATCTCTATGTGCATCCATATTTAGCATGAAGCTGCTTTGGATTCATCAGAAAAGAAAAGCATAATCAAACCCAGATAGTTCGCTCCTTCTGGGGCAAAATCACCTGGCCTCCCACTGACGAAGACTAAATGTTTACACCATCACTGTACACATTAGGTAGCATCTTTCAAAGGAAGAATACTGGTAAGAAAACCCCCAAACTGCAAAGTTTTAAAAACCAGAATTTAAATTAAAATAAATTATTGGCTAGACGACTGGCACCTTCCTTCCTTCCTTCCTTTGTCTCCTTCCTTCCTTCCTTCATCTCCTTCCTTCCTTCCTTCCCTCCCTCCCTCCCTTCTTTCTCTTTCTTTCTTTCTTTCTTTCTCTCTTTCTCTTTCTTTTTCTTTTTCTTTTCCTTTCTTTCTTTCTCTCTCTCTTTTCCTTCCTTCCTTCCTTCCTTTCTTTCTTTCTTTCTCTCTTCTTTTTTTTTTTTCTTCCAGATTCTCACCCTGTTACCTAGGCTGGAGTGCAGTGGTGCTATCTTGGCTCACTGCAACCTCTCCCTCCTGGATTCAAGTGATTCTCCTACCTGAGCCTCCTAAGTAGCTAGAATTACAGGTGTGCCCCACTACACCTGGCTAATTTTTGCATTTTTAGCAGAGATGGAGTTTCACCATGTTGGCCAGGCTGGTCTCAAACTCCTGAACTCAAGTGATCTGCCTGCCTTGGCCACCCAAAGTGCTGGGATTACAGGTGTGAGCCACTGCACCTGGCCACATTTTTCTTTAAAATTAAAACTTGTTGATATTCAATACTGTTTCCTTCTTTGATTCTGACACTTTGAGGCCCACTGTGCCCTGATTTCTTGAATATTGACAACATTCTAGGCACAGAGACCTCTGATTTATGGCAAGTTTCTTGAAACCTTATATAATTTCTTTATAAGGTTCAAGAGGTTAAATAACTCTCTGCTTAATCCCCATCCCCAAAAACATTTTAATTATCTGAAGATGTTAGATAAAAACGTGCATTTTGGAACTATTCCTTAAATACATTTAAGATAACCAAAGATTTTCCTTTCAAATGAAAGCAATTCAGATTTTAATGCTAGAGACGGGGATTTAGTTTGAGAAAGTAGTCATGGGCTAGGGCAGAAATCAAAAATTAATGTTACATTTTCTTGTGTTTTTTGCATGTTTAAACCTAAATCTGGAATTACTGATTCTGGACTCTCTCATTTTCAGATTATTCTAAGATCTCTCATTTAAAAAAAAAAAGTAGTAAATGTACCCAAGCATGGATGATTTCTTTAAATACCAATCTGAAAGAGCTTTAGGCATTTTTCCCCCAAAGCCAGTTGCATACGTTTGGCAGTGACCAGTGGCTGAAAGTAACAGAAGGCCTCCCTGCCTTTGATAGTCAGAGAATGGGTGTATCCGCAGTGAGGCTTCAGTCATAAAAGCTCACCTGTAGGGAGGGGATTGGAGGAGGGGGGAGTCTGATTCCCTCTGCTTTTCTTAACTGGCCAGTAACTTTAAATGTGAGACAGTTTGTCAGATGCTAAGGAACAAAAACTGTGAAGCGTATTCTTGACCTGGTCAGGGACAAATTTCAAAGACATGCATAATGCCTGCAAGAGGGGAAAATGTACTGATGAGAAATGATGGTGTCTCAGATGGCTTCCAAGAAACTGGGTAGGTTGCTGCTTTTCTCTTGTGGTGTAACAATTCTGACTGATGGTGACATTATTGAAAGCTAACCTTCTACAACCCCTGGTTAAAAGATTGAAATGAACCTACAGGGAGAAGCAAAAATCCATGTATCTTCAAATGAAATGTCTAGGTGCATAACAGAAGAATTAGATTCATTTTGGTGGTTGCTTTGAAAGATACCAAAGCAAATTTTATTGAGTTTTAATGTCTCAATTTAATTGCTGTCTCGAGTACTTTATATATTGTTGTCTTACTTTGTTCCTGATCTGCACCACTGATTATGTACTTGATTAATTTGCAGTTTGAAAGCATAAGCTTATCTAGCTCTCCATCCATTTGTTGTGTTTTGGGTAGTGCTGGTTGTTGGTAGTGATGTTTCTGTGAGTGTGCATGTATGTATGTGGATAAGACTATAGGTTAGCAGGAGGAAGGGAGAGACTGAGATTGAGATTTGGCCTAATAATTGTTAGCATAACTTTTAGTGTGTGGTCAAGTAGTAAAATTGATTGTTGCCTGCAAAAACAGTCCAGGCTGGTTGCAGTGGCTCACGCCTGTAATCCCAGTACTTTGGGAGGCCGAGGCAGGTGGATCACTTGAGGTCAGGAGTTCGAGACCAGCCTGGCCAACATGGTGAAACCTCTTCTCTACTAAAAATACAAAAATTAGCTGGGTATGGTGGTGCACACCTGTAGTCCCAGCTACTCAAGAGGCTGACGTGGGAGAATCGCTTGAACCTGGGAGGTGGAGATAGTAGTGAGCTGAGATCATGCCACTGCACTCCAGCCTGACAGAGCAAGACTCCATCTCAAAAAACAAACAAACAAACAAACAAACAAAACAAACCAACAAACAAAAACAGTCTTATAGTTTGCTTCTAAACAGGAACAGTTTGCACTGAAGATCAGTGTTTTAGTTCTAGGTCTGCCTCTCACTAGCAGCATAATCCTGGGAAAGACTTTGATTATCGAGGGGCCTCAGTTTTGCCATCTCTAAAATGATAGGGTTGAACCAGATAATTTCAAAAGAACTTTCTGCCTGTAGGGTTTTGTGACTAATTGTTGAGATCCGTAACAGCAGATTTGTAGTCTGTGCTTATTTAGCCTGTGCTTATATGTCCATATGAGAACATATGAATGAGCAGTGACTAGTTTTAGGTGCAGGGACCAAAGCCCCCGTAAGACAGGGTCATTGCTATGAGGGTTCCCTAGCTGTCTGAGTACAAAAACAGTAACTAAATGTGACTTTTCAGAATAAATGTAGACTGTAATCTCTTTAACTATTTTTCCTTTGATTTTAAGAGTAATAAATGTCAATTGTGGAAATTAAGAAAATGTGGAAAATTAGAAAGAAGACTATCATAACTCACCCCGGTTTCACCAAGAGAAATAACCATCATAACATTTAGCATGTTTCCTTTTGAGTCTTATTTTCTGTGCATATTTTGAATAGCTAGATACACTTATATTTATAAGAATAAAATGTACTATGCTGTTTTTATTTAATATTATAGCAAAAGTATTTTTTCATGTTATTAAATACTTCTTCATAAGCATCATCATTATTATTGGCTCTGAGTAAGCCATCCTAAGATTAACATAATGTTAACCATTATTGAACGTGTAATATGCCAGATACTGTGCTAGGTGCTGAACATGCTTATTAATTCTCATATCATCTCTACGAGATGCGTAATATTGATTATCCCCAGTTTTTCAGATGAAGAAGCTGAAGCGCAGACAGGTGAAATAACTTGTGCATGATTACCAGGTGGCAGAGCTGAAATCTGAATCCGCCTGTGCTCTTAATCTCTGCACTTTATTTCACAATTATTCCATTACCTGACACTTTTACTTATTTTATTCCTATAAATAATAATAAGATATTAAACATCTTGACATAAATTTTTCTACATTTTGCATTAAGTATTTGCGACAGAATTCTAGAGGTGGAGTTAGTAGTTCAAAGAATATAAGCGTTATACATACATTCAGGATATATTTTCTTTGAAAATTTTTTTTTGTTCTGCAGAAAATATTCATTTGATATCTTATTTGACTATATCTTGCTTTTAGTGTAATATCATTATCTCACATGATCATTGTCTTTGATTCTTCACTTTCCAATTTGAGCTTGGTTTTGAAAAAATTCACAAATAATTATTTTGCTCTTCCAGTTGTACCAGGAACCATACATTTTATTTTAGAGGCTAACACTTCTTTTTTTTTTTTGCTTTTACTCTTGTGTACTTAGTAACCTGACTGGCTTTGATGGGCAAATGAAGGAGATTTGCAGCAATTCTTGGAAATCAGATATCTGTAGCAGCAGGCTATGTTCAAAAAATTTTTACTTGTGAATACGACAAGACAAATACATATTCATAATTTGAAGTATTTTTTTCAGCATGCTTTGACATTAAATAAGTTTGCTATAATGGTACTTATTCCTTCAAAATAGATAAAATTATTAAAGCATTTAAATGTTTGCTTTTTTAAAATCTGAAAACTGATTATTGAGAGTTCTTTTCTGACATTTGTGTTTAATTATCAATTCCATCTTTTCTTTGGTTAGGTCTACCTCTGTTGGTTCAAAGGACAATTGCAAGGACGATTGTGCTTCAGGAAATAGTAGGAAAAGGTAGATTTGGTGAGGTGTGGCATGGAAGATGGTGTGGGGAAGATGTGGCTGTGAAAATATTCTCCTCCAGAGATGAAAGATCTTGGTTTCGTGAGGCAGAAATTTACCAGACGGTCATGCTGCGACATGAAAACATCCTTGGTTTCATTGCTGCTGACAACAAAGGTATTTCCAATCTAATTGTGTTCAACAAGTAAAAAATGCTGTCTAGAGCGAGACTCTGTCTCAAAAAAAAAAATGTTGTCTAGTATCAGATAAGAAAAAATAAATTCATCTCTTCTTTTTTTTTTTTTTCCTTTTCTTTTTCTTTTTCTTTTTCTTTTTCTTTTTTTTTTTTGAGACGTAATCTGGCTCTGTCACCCAGGCTGGAGTGCAGCGGCTCAATCTCGGCTCACCGCAAGCTCCGCCTCCCGGGTTCACGCCATTCTCCTGCCTCAGCCTCCCAAGTAGCTGGGACTACAGGCGCCCGCCACTACGCCCGGCTAATTTTTTTTTTTTTTTTTTTGTATTTTTAGTAGAGATGGGGTTTCACCGTGTTAGCCAGGATGGTCTTGATCTCCTGACCTCGTGATCTGCCCGCCTCGGCCTCCCAAAGTGCTGGGATTACAGGCGTGAGCCACCGCACCCAGCCCATCTCTTCGTTTTAAGAAAGTCTATATGAAAGTCTAATTTATATAAAATCCTTTCCTCTTTCCCACGGATAAATATACATAACCATACAATGAAGCAGGGCAAATGAGTGATGGGAAATCATGATGTCCAGATAGCCAGGGCGGTGCTTAAAATGTTTGCTGACTGGTTTGGTGCAGGAACCAACTAATCAGAACAGAAGCCTCAAGTGGAACAGAATCCTGGAGAACTCTGCCACGCCAGGTTTACCCATTAGTTGCTGCTTGGTCATGAAGAGATACGGAGGGATCTGGGTGTCTAGGGCAAAGGAGTATCATTGGAACTTTTTGTTTGTTTTATTGAGACAGAGTCTCGCTATGTTGCCCAGGCTGGAGTGCAGTGGCGCGATCTCAGCTCACTGCAACCTCCACCTCCTGGGTTCAAGCGATTCTCCTGCCTCAGCCTCCCAAGTAATCCCAAGTAGCTGGAACTACAGGTGCCTGCCACCACGCCTGGCTAATTTTTGTATTTTTAGTAGAGACAGGGTTTTCACTATGTTGGCCAGTCTGGTCTTGAACTCCTGACCTCGTTATCCACCCCCCTCGGCCTCCTAAAGTGCTGGATTTACAGGCTTGAGCCACCCCGCCTGGCCCGGGAGTTTTGAATAGCAGCTATTTACCAACCAGGACAGAAATATTTCAATATTTTAATAACCAGTACAGACATACCAATTAATACTAGCTGAATGTTCAACTTTGTTAGGGCTGTATTTTTCATCCGTATGACAGCCTTCATCTTCAAGACTCAAATTTTCTGAAAATATTATCTCTTTTGATTGTATTAGAATGCTGGCAAGTGAGACAATTTTAGTGAACTTTACTATTAATGTTACTTTGAGCACGATTTGTATCTTGAGGCCACCATTAACGGTGCCAAGTAGTGTTTGTTATTTTTTGAGTTTCATGGAGCAAGTCAGAGCATCAGCTTTCTGATATTTAAAATAAGTACTTAGTTTTCCCAGCACCATTTATTAAATAGGGAATCCTTTCCCCATTGCTTGTTTTTCTCAGGTTTGTCAAAGATCAGATAGTTGTAGATATGCGGCGTTATTTCTGAGGGCTCTGTTCTGTTCCATTGATCTATATCTCTGTTTTGGTACCAGTACCATGCTGTTTTGGTTACTGTAGCCTTGTAGTATAGTTTGAAGTCAGGTAGTGTGATGCCTCCAGCTTTGTTCTTTTGGCTTAGGATTGACTTGGCGATGGGGCTCTTTTTTGGTTCCATATGAACTTTAAAGTAGTTTTTTCCAATTATGTGAAGAAAGGCATTGGTAGCTTGATGGGGATGGCATTGAATCTGTAAATTACCTTGGGCAGTATGGCCATTTTCACGATATTGATTCTTCCTACCCATGAGCATGGAATGTTCTTCCATTTGTTTGTATCCTCTTTGATTTCCTTGAGCAGTGGTTTGTAGTTCTCCTTGAAGAGGTCCTTCACATCCCTTGTAAGTTGGATTCCTAGGTATTTTATTCTCTTTGAAGCCATTGTGAATGGGAGTTCACTCATGATTTGGCTCTCTGTTTGTCTGTTGTTGGTGTATAAGAATGCTTGTGATTTTTGTACATTGATTTTGTATCCTGAGACTTTGCTGAAGTTGCTTATCAGCTTAAGGAGATTTTGGGCTGAGACAATAGAAAGCTGAAACTGGATCCCTTCCTTACACCTTATACAAAAATCAATTCAAGATGGATTAAAGACTTAAATGTTAGACCTAAAACCATAAAAACCCTAGAAGAAAACCTAGGCATTACCATTCAGGACATAGGCATGGGCAAGGACTTCATGTCCAAAACACCAAAAGCAATGGCAACAAAAGACAAAATTGACAAATGGGATCTAATTAAACTAAAGAGCTTCTTCACAGCAAAAGAAACTACCATCAGAGTGAACAGGCAACCTACAAAATGGGAGAAAATGTTCGCAACCTACTCATCTGACAAAGGGCTAATATCCAGAATCTACAATGAACTCAAACAAATTTAAAGGAAAAAAACAAACAACCCCATCAAAAAGTGGGCGAAGGACATGAACAGACACTTCTCAAAAGAAGACATTTATGCAGCCAAAAAACACATGAAAAAATGCTCACCGTCACTGGCCATCAGAGGAATGCAAATCAAAACCACAATGAGATACCATCTCACACCAGTTAGAATGGCAATCATTAAAAAGTCAGGAAACAACAGGTGCTGGAGAGGATGTGGAGAAATAGGAACACTTTTACACTGTTGCTGAGACTGTAAACTAGTTCAACCATTGTGGAAGTCAGTGTGGCGATTCCTCAGGGATCTAGAACTAGAAATACCATTTGACCCAGCCATCCCATTACTGGGTATATACCCAAAGGACTATAAATCATGCTGCTATAAAGACACATGCACACGTGTGTTTATTGTGGCATTATTCACAATAGCAAAGACTTGGAACCAACCCAAATGTCCAACAATGATAGACTGGATTAAGAAAATGTGGCACATATACACCATGGAATACTATGCAGCCATAAAAAATGATGAGTTCATGTCCTTTGTAGGGACATGGATGAAATTGGAAATCGTCATTCTCAGTAAACTATCACAAGAACAAAAAACCAAACACCGCATATTCTCACTCATAGGTGGGAATTGAACAATGAGATCACATGGACACAGGAAGGGGAATATCACACTCTGGGGACTGTGGTGGGGTGGGGGGAAGGGGGAGGGATAGCACTGGGAGATATACCTAATGCTAGATGACGAGTTAGTGGGTGCAGCGCACCAGCATGGCACATGTATACATATGTAACTAACCTGCACAATGTGCACATGTACCCTAAAACTTAAAGTATAATAAAGAAAAATAAAATAAAATAAAATAAGTACTCATAAAATATTGTACCCATGCTTGTGTAATCACAGATTTGATATAAAATTCGTTGATTATCTATGCTTTTTCTCTTCTTTTTTACGAAATTGTTACTCATCTACCTGTTCATTAGTGCCCCTAATAGGTAACAAAAGTGAGGAAAACTTGATTCAGTCAACTTTTAAACTTTAGCTCCAGTTAGTAATACTCATGAAGAACTTTATGGTAGAGTCAAGATTGTAACCCCAATCTAAAAAAGGGTTAAGACAAATTATCTATTAATGTCAGGGATCCACCATTGCCTGTGAAAATTAAGAACCTATAGTTAATTTTATCTAATATAAACTTAATCATAAAAGTACTCGTTATTAATTGGATGGAAAAAGAGAGGCTTAGCATTTAGCATACATTTTGGCCATAATTATGTTTACTGATGATTTGCCATTTCTGATTTGCTAAGCAGAAATGGGGTAAAGGCAAGATGGCTAACCAAAAAAGTTCTTTCCAAATTTGTAACTACATATACTTTGAAACTATATCCAGATCACTGAGGATGAGACATTTCTCATTTAGCTGTTAAGAATGTTTTCTTTTCCCTCCTAATCTTGAGCTGAACTGCCTACTGGTTGGATTAATCAGCAGTGCTGTCAAAGCAGTTATGACTGTACATGGATCATCTTCATGGGCTAGTTTAATCATGTTTATTGGATTATAAAATAATATGCATTGGCCAGGCACGGTGGCTCACAACTGTAATCCCAGCACTTTGGGAGGCCAAGGTGGGTGGATCACCTGAGGTCAGGAGTTCGAGATTAGCCTGGCCAACATGGTGAAACCCTGTTTCTACTAAAAATAAAAAATAAAAAAATTAGCTGGGCTTGGTGGCAGACGCCTGTAATCCCAGCTACTCAGGAGGTGGGGGCAGGAGAATTGCTTGAACCCAGGAGGAAGAGGTTGCAGTGAGCCGAGATTGCGACACTGCACTCCAGCCTAAGCGACAGAGCGACATGCTGTCTCAAAAAAATGAATAAATAAAAATAATAATAATAATAATAATAATATGCACAAGACATATTATCCTTGGTTTTCTCTTCTTGAGTTTAACTGGTCTACCTCTATCATCTCTTAACTTGTCAGTGGCTTTTTGCATGATTCCAAATGATCTCTAACTTCACTTTCATTTTTTAATTCCTTTACCTTTTGCAACATTGACAGTTTCACTCTTTAGTCAACTGTCTGACAAAAGCATTGATGTGAGAGGGCAAGATAGCCACTTGTGTCAATCAGGGAGAGAGGTGTGAGTAAGGGTTATTTTTATATGTTGTATGTTAATGAGCTTTACCATGTTATGTTGACTTTTAAATTCTTAGGAAATTTTATCACTACCCAGATTTGGAAATTAAATATTTGGATAACAAAGAGCTGTCGTATATACAGCATCTGGCCAGATAGGTCCTTAGCAAATGTTCATTATAGATCCTTTTCCTGAGTGTCAGAACTGGTCAGGACTGCCCAGGGTTACTGTAGACATTTTATTTCAAAAGCTAAAGCTCACTCTACTAATATGTAGAAAAGTTTTAGAGTAATTTCTTTTCTAAAAGTCTTTTATAAGCTGGATTAGGTTTTGGCTAAATGAGGTAAATCATTTGAAAATGTCTAGTAATAGTGTTTGGCTCTTACTATAAGCTTTTGGGGAAAATAATCAACTCTATATTTTGAAAGGTGAATAACATCAACATTTTTAGAATGTTAGAGCTTTTATGATAGAAATAATACTTTGCATAAATTTGTTATATTTCTGATCTTTATTGGTATAATTTTTCTTAAAAGCTCAGAGTAGTTTATAACACACACTGAGCCTAAATGCATCTCTCAGTGGTTTCTCCTATAATGTGGTTACTATTGCCAGCAGGTATTGATAGAGAGGAAATAAGAAAGGAGTTGTTCAGTTGTTAGAATCAATCACAACCTCACAACTTTCTATTTTTATGGTGGGCACATATAACAAGTTCCAACATATCAATATCTTCAGGAATTCATTGAGAATTTTTTCTTTACTAACTTGGACTGTAAGCATTACCACTGAAGCAATTAACTTTGCTTTGTTAACAATACAGATTAAACACTGATATTTGTTAAAAGCTTTTGGCTTCTTTCTCAATATGTATTTACAACAACAAAATTACATTTTCTTGTTAGATAATGGAACTTGGACTCAACTTTGGCTGGTATCTGAATATCATGAACAGGGCTCCTTATATGACTATTTGAATAGAAATATAGTGACCGTGGCTGGAATGATCAAGCTGGCGCTCTCAATTGCTAGTGGTCTGGCACACCTTCATATGGAGATTGTTGGTACACAAGGTATGTATTTCCTTTTCATTTTTTTTCCACTTTGAATATGAGGATAGAAGTACTTAGTTATATTTTAATTTATTAGGAGTAATTAATTATTATTTCTTTAGGCTGGGCACGGTGGCTTATACCCATAATCCCAGCATTTTGGTAGTCTAGGTGAGAGGATCACTTGAGGCCAGGAATTTGAGACCAGCCTGGGCAACATAGTGAGATCTCCATCTCTACCAAAAAAAAAAAAAAATCTGGTTGTGGTGGCACATGCCTTTAGTCCCAGCCACTTGGGAGGCTGAGGTGGGAGGATCACTTGAGCCTGAAAGGTCCAGGCTGCAGTGAGTTACGATTGCACCACTGCACTCTAGTTTGGGTGACAGAGCGAGACCCTGTCTCAAAAAAAAAAAAAAAAGTAAAGAAACAATAAAGGTAATTTTTAAAGCTAAAGGTATTGTCATGATATAGCCAACTCTCATCAGTTGCTCACTATTTTGTATCTTATCCATAATAATATTTTTAAAAATTTATTCCTAGTGGTTCTATCTTTGCCATTTAGCATATGTACCCAGAGATCTTGCTTTAGTGGCAAGAGAATACAAATCCAGAGAATACAAATAATTTAAATGTTTACCTTTGATAATTAAAAAGTAATTGGAAAGTATAATATGATTTTGAAAAAAATATTTGTATATCACGTACTTGAAGCTAAATAGTACCTACTGCCATTTCTATTTGTTGAGTTAAGAGGTTGGCTCTAGAGAGTCAATTAGTCTAGACAGGGCAGTGGTTCTCACATTTGAACTCATGATCTCTTTACACTCTTAAAATTATTGAGGACTACAAAGGTTTTTGTGTATGTAGCTTATCTCTATTACTATTTACAATATTAGAAATTAAAACTGAGGAATTTAAAAGTACTTATTAATTTGCTTAAAATAACCAATTAATTGTTAACATAAATATTTTAAATATAACAACTTTTTTTCTAATACAAAAACTGATTAAGTGAAAATAATGGTTTTGTTTTACATTGTTGCAAATCCCTTTAATGTCTGTTTTAATGTCTGGACTTTCATACCTGTTCTTCATTCCGTCTGTTCTCATATGTTGTTTTGGTTGAAATATGTGAAGAAAAGATGGCGTCACACAGATGTGTAGTTAGAAAAGAGTTGCAAGGACCTTGGGGATCTTTTGGCTACAATTGAGAACTGCTGGTGTGGGGTAATAGAAGTTTTCAGACTTATTTTGTAAAACAATATTTGCCATGTTCTTATGAGCACATAGCAGTACTAATTCTTTCCCCATCTATTAAAAAATGTTTATTAGTGATCTAGTCATCTAGTGCTCTAAGCAATAGAGGCATGGTGATGAACAAAACAGCTACTGTCCTTATTCGTTTACAGTTTACTTGGGAGAGACAGATGATTCAGCATGTACATAAATAAACAAGATAATTTAGATAGTGACAAGAGCTTTGAAGAAAACTCTTTTTGAATTAGCTCATTTTGAGCTAAGTCTTCAGAATGATTTCTCTTGAACAGTCTCTGGTAAAGAAAAAAATGAATATGTTCTTCTTTGCTTCATAGGTAAACCTGCTATTGCTCATCGAGACATAAAATCAAAGAATATCTTAGTGAAAAAGTGTGAAACTTGTGCCATAGCGGACTTAGGGTTGGCTGTGAAGCATGATTCAATACTGAACACTATCGACATACCTCAGAATCCTAAAGTGGGAACCAAGAGGTAAGATGACTGACTTGGGTAGCATAGTAAGATGTGAGAGTGCCCAATAAGCATGAATGTCCTCATGTGTGTGGAGGAGGCTCAGGTCCAAATAGGAAACCACTGGGCCCAAGAAATCCAGAAGTCTTTTCTGGGTCACTGAGAAGTTAGTGGGTGCAATGGTTATAAAGCAAGGAGAGCTGGCACTTTGGGCCATATGGATTGCAGCCATTTAGGTACAGAGTCCAGTGGAGAGAAATGATGGAAGAGATAGTAGTGTATTATTTTTAGTGTGCCATTTTCTGAGAACGCATTTTCCTACAGATAAGAAAAAAATGTCAGCAGTATGCAGCTCCTCCAAAGCCTTTATATCCCATAAATGAACTGAAACTCAGGACTAGTTCTACATACTCAGATTCTATACAACAGACACAGAATCAATATGTTGAAGTAGATAGGTAGGGACTCTATATGCTGAATACACTTATGTGCTACTATATTCCCTTATTCTTTAAATATATTATATAACAATTTATGTATTACCTATACTTTTACTTATTATTAAATCTCCCAAATTGATATGTATTAAGATAATATGAATTTGGATACAATTCCCACTTTCAAGGAACAGAATCTCTGAACATTAAGAATGAGCATGAAGTAACAACATATACCACACATGTGTCAGGTCAGGCCCATTAGGAATGGGATTTCTGGTGTTTTTCTTGTTATAGCCAGCCTGTGGCCATATGGCCAGCCTAGTTCCAATTATTTTCACTTGAATTTCAGGCTCTACATTACTTTGGCAAAATTCCAGAGTTCATGACCTTGAAATTAGAAACAACCAAAATATTTTCTTGGAGTTGTTAAAGGCCCTTGAGAGTAGAGAAATTCTAAGTTGCTATACCTGGCCTTCAAGCCATATTTGAGATTCCAGGACAGTGCCTGTGAATGCCTCTTGTGATTCACTGGGAGACTTTCATAAGCCCCAGGAACACTTCCGGGCAGTTTATTCACACTGGGCAGCCCTAAGGAACTTCTTTTCCCTATACAAGAAAAGCCTTACCTTGCCCATCTGATTATCCCCACATCAGGAACCTTCAGGGAAGCCTTGGATGCTGGATTCCTTCAGAGGATCTAACACCCTTGCAAGAACTTGGGAGGGTGTTGCATCCTCACTTCAGTATTCTGGGAAATCTCCAAAATCTCCCTAGTACAGCAAGGCTCAGTCAGGCCCATGGACTGTAGATTTCTTATACTGACTCTTGTTCAAACGTGGCTATATTTTTTTGGAGCCAATGTGTAATAAAATTGTTCACTGAGAGAAAGTATGGGTGGAGTGCTGCTGAACACACTTGATGGTTGAGCCAATAATTATTCTTTAATTTTATTCTATTATAGTGCTTCAAATCTGCCTTTTAAAATGGCGTAAGCTATCTTAATTTATTAAGATTGTTTCACTGGACTGCTATAAAGTCATAGACAGAATCTGAAATGTACATGTTTTTGAAGGTATATGGCTCCTGAAATGCTTGATGATACAATGAATGTGAATATCTTTGAGTCCTTCAAACGAGCTGACATCTATTCTGTTGGTCTGGTTTACTGGGAAATAGCCCGGAGGTGTTCAGTCGGAGGTAAAATTTTGGAAATATCCTTTGTGTTTGCCTTTCCTTGATACTCTGAATACAAGATGTGATATTCTATCTTTTTCCCCTAAGCACTATATTCAATCAGTTTCTTAGTATTTAAGAGAATACCTTTTGGTGATATATTTCCAGTGGCAAAAGTGGGATATCTTGCATGTAATGGAGATTTTATATTGTGATTACTGCTTAGTGGGGTGACAGTTCCCCTGATAATTTTTGTTTCCATGTGACACTTTATGAAGTACTTGAAAATTATTTGAGTTTGTAAGCTGTAAGCTGGTATTCCTAACTTATATCCCAAATAAGTTAAATGATTTGCTGAGGCAACAGGACTTGAAGGGTTCAGTTTCTTAAGCTTTTCTTGTTTTTTTCTTCCCTGTGATATGATAAATACTGTAGGGTTGGATAAAGGTATGGGAAGAGGTGGGCAAAGACAAACTTCCTACCTTTACTGCTCCCAGTAGTTTAGAACTTAATAATGCACCTGGGCGTGGTGACTCATGCCTGTAATCCCAACACTTTGGGAGGCTGAGGCGGGCGGATCACTGAGGTCGGGAGTTCGAGACCAGCCTGACCAACGTGGAGAAACCCGTCTCTACTAAAAATACAAAATTAGCCAGGCATGCCGGGCATGGTGGCTCATGAGCTGAGATTGCGCCATTGCACTCCAGCCTGGGCAACAAGAGCGAAACTCTGTCTCAAAAAAAAAAAAAAAATGTACTTAATAATGAGAGGAAGAATTAGGGAGGGGGAAGCCCTGTAAATATATCTGATGAAACAGTTGCATCAGTGGAGAAAAAGTTAAATGCTGGTAGAAAATGGTTTAGAGTTTCCACTTTCAAGTGAGACAGACTTAGGACTAAGCGTTGGTTTAGCAATTCCTTGAATGTCTGATTTCAGGCAAGTTACTTGGTTGTAATTTTCTCATCTGTAAAATGAAGATAATACAAAAACTGATCCCATGGGCTTTAAGGATTTAATGAATTAATTCATGTGAAGCTTTTAGTACAGAGCCTGTTCACAGTAAACATTCGATTAAAGACCTGCCATTATTAAACTATTGTCTTTTTTCTGCACTTTGTAGTGATGTCATTTTGCATTACATTAATCTCATTTTTTAAAAAACCTTGCAGACTTTATGCAAAGCTTCTAAGGTTAAAATTATGTCTGAATGAGCAAACATACATACTTTTTCTCTTTTATTCATAGATGATATTATAAAACATTCAGGGATCTACAACTGTTTATAGAAGCAATAGAATTATAGTGGTGCCGAACATGGACACTAGGGTTTGAATTCCAGATCTGCCACTTACTAGCTCTATGCGTCTGAACAAATTCATAGCATTCTGTGCTTCAGTTTCCTCATCTACAAAACAGAAATAATGTTGTACCTTCTTTAGTCAGTAGTTTTGAGGACTGATTAGTTAAAACCTGTAAAGGCCTTAAGGCAATGCACGGCAAATAGCAAGATTTCAAACATGTTAATAATTTTTTGTAAAAATTTCATATTGATATTAGTCTAGATTTGCTTTTAGATTTTGTCCTTAACTTTTCTTCAACTGTAAAAATAGTAATTTAGCAGACGTGAATTGTAGTTAGTTGTCTAGTATTATGGCATGTCTTACATATTTTAAGTTAAAAGCACTGCAGTTAATTAAAAAGATTTTATAAGGGATTTCTTGGAATTTAAGTAGTATTCTAATAATTGAGGTCGTCTTTGTCTTTGAGACTCTTTAAATATTAATCTTCATGTTGAACTGTCTATCTTCAACTACCTTTGGCTTCTTCTCCAGAACATTCTCAGGTTCAGTAGTTCTAAAGTCTAAATGTAAGAAACCCAACGTTAAAAAGATTGCCTAAAAGTTTTCAAAGAGAGAGAGCTGTTTTGTTTTGAAAAAGTTATCTGATGGGAAAATATACGCACTTCATTCACAAAGCAATGAAGCTGTGCTACAAATTTCATAATCAGAAGAAAGTAGGCATCACTTTTAAATTGTATAATGGCATTTTAATTGAGTAAAAATTTACATAATTTTAATAATAGAAAAATAAAATTTATTTTATATAATTATAAAATAGAAATGTTATATATTATATAATTATAAAATTATGTTTTATATTATAATTTTATATAATCTTATATAAATTTTACAGTTATGAAAACATTTATAATACAAAATTTAACTTTATGTAACTATTCAACTGGATGATTTAAACTTATATCCTTGATTTTATAGTGACACATTATTTTAATAAACTTGACTTTCCAGTTCCCTGGGGTGTCACTTGTGCCTAGAAAACTTAATTGGTATTATTTAAAATAGACATCTTTGTTTATTATTTGCACATGGAAATTTATTATACAAATTTCTTACAGGAATTGTTGAGGAGTACCAATTGCCTTATTATGACATGGTGCCTTCAGATCCCTCGATAGAGGAAATGAGAAAGGTTGTTTGTGACCAGAAGTTTCGACCAAGTATCCCAAACCAGTGGCAAAGTTGTGAAGTAAGGCCATGTTTTTATCTATATTTTTCATATTATATTTTTGAGGTGAGTATCGGGGAGACTTTTCAGAGACCATATAGTTTTTCCAATTCATTCCATATATGTAGACGTATGTCTTTTTATAAGTCTTCAGAAGGATTTTTTTCCCCTTTAGTGCTGTGCATGCATAATGCTAGGTTACATGACAGTAGCAAATCCTGAAATCTCAGTGACTTTCCACAGGACTTTATTTCTTGCTTACACAAACTGCTCTGCAGGTTAGGCAACTCTCCATGGCACCTGTTCTCATTGCAGTAACTCAGTAATCACTCTGATCTGATCCTTGGACACATAGTTTCCAGATCTCTAGGTCAGGTGAAGAGAGGAGCTGGAAGATCACACGCTGACCCTTTAATGCTTTGGCATCAGGTGACACACATCTCTTCCACTTATGGCTCCTACCAGAACTTGTCACATGGTCCCACCACCTGCAGGGGGGCTAGGAACTGCAGGGAACATGGGTAGACTCAGTGGGTAGTTAATGTCTCTGCCACACAGAATATTACAATTCCAACCATCTTTACATTCAATAAGTTATACCTCATCTCTAACCTGCTAAAGTTTGAACTTATTCTCTCATTAGAAAAGCTCCCTCACATCAGAGACTCCATTGTTATTTATCTTGTCATCTCCAGCAAACCAGTATTTAACCATAATGTACTAGACAAATAGTAAGTGCTTATTGCAATGCTTGTTATGCCTTATGTGAAGATAGAGATTTTTTCTAGCTCTTACAAGGAAAAAGAGTAGAAGGTGGGAAAAAGACTCTAAACCATCTAACTAGTTCCAGAATCATTCTGATACTTTAATCTCTCTCATTTCAGTTATTGCTGTCTATTTTTTTTGCCATATTTTAATGTAATGAATGAGATCTTTTTTAGGTGATGTCTTTTAGTCTGGCTTTGTTTTGGGGAATATTTTGTATAGTTGCCTTTTTGCCTCATTTTTCTCTTCCTTCATGTTTCTCAACCCTTTTCTAATTTAATCATGTTTCTCAATCCTTTTTCTAATTTCTAATTCAAAACACAAGATTTGTGTTTTGTTATTTTTATATTTTGTGTAGATGTCTTACCTACATACTTGAGAAGCAAATTTTGAAGCATTTATAATTTAATTGAAATTAAATTAAAAATTTTCTAATATTAATAATTTATGTACACAAAACAATATAAACTTACAGTGTTTAAAGTATAATAGAATGAAAACTAGTGAATCCACTACCAGGTTTGAAAAACAGAACATTTTCAATACCTTTGAAGGTTCCTTACCCCTCTGAGAGGTTACTTATATTATAATCAATTATTTCTTTACTAATTTCTTGCTTTGCTTTTGAATTTTACTATATGTATTTTTTTAGAATATATACACATATCCAGAATAACAATATGTTGTTTACTTTTGCATATTTGTGAAACTTACATGATTGAAACTTACTGTAGATATTCTTTTCAAAATGTTTTTACTCTCCATTATATATGTGTAGCTATAATCTGTCCATTTTCATTGCTGTGTAAGTATTCCATACAATAGAAGCATGTGCTATATCTATGAGGTGATGATACAGCATTTTGCTTTAGTTTTTTAATGCAATGACTTACATTTATAGATTTTCCAGTGTTAAACCAAATATACATTCTTGGAATAGACCCAACATAGTCATTTTAGTGTGAACAATTTTGTACATTCCTGATATATGCATTTTTTGTCCAGTATTTTGTTTCTGTCTTGTTTTATGTCAATCTCATGTAATAGATATTGGCCTCATTTTATACCATCATTATTTAGACTTATTCACATGTTTATCATTTTCTTTGCTCAACATTTCTTCTTACTTCTCAAATCATTTTCTGACTTCCTGATGTGAATCCTTTAAAAGTATTTTATTTAATTTTTTTAGAGAAGACCTAGTGGTTGTAAGATTTTTCAGTTTGGGGGTATCCAAAATGTCTTTATTTTGTCCTCAATCTTGAACAAATAGTTTGTCTAGCCATAGAAATTTAGGTTAACAGTTATTTTCTCTAAACACCTTAAAGTTATTATTCCACTATTACCTATCTTCCATTAGTGCTATTGAGAAGTCAGCAATAATCAATCAATAAATTTTTAGTTAATTTATCTTTTCTTTATGACTACTTTTAAGAACTTCTCTGTCTTCAGCATTCTGCAGTTTCTCTATGATGTCTTCAGTATAGATGTCTCTGGTTAATCTTGCTTGGAATATTTGGACTATCTAATTCTAGTGGTTTGTGGCTTTCCTCAGTTCTGGAAAATTTGGAGTCATATTTCTTCAAATAGTTTTTTCTCTCATTGTTTCTATTACTCAGTTTTGGAGAACTCATTAGATGTATGTTAGAGCTTTCATTACACTTTGCTTTTTTTATTCACTCGTATTTTCTATATTTGTGTCATTATGGTATGTATCTCTCAAGATTTATTTTTCAGTTCTTTAATTCTGCCTTCAGATATGTCTAATTTGCCATTTAACTCATCCATCGAGTTTTCTACTTTATTTATTTATTTTTGAACCTTTATTTTAGAGCATTTAGACTCTTTGTATGTGCCAAGCCTGGCTCAGTCCATAGGGATATGCCGATGAGGGGGCCACAATCCTGTCATCATGGAACTTAGAGGATAATGAGGAGTCAGGGCAGAGAAGTGAACAACGTATATGTTGCTCAAAACTGGAGGCAGAATTCGTGCTCTCCTGAACTCTAGTCCATGGTCCTGCATAGCTACTTTATTTATTTATTTTTTTGAGGCAGAATCTTGCTTTGTTGCCCAGGCTGGAGTACAGTGGCATGATCTCAGCTTACTGCTACCTCCGCCTCCCAGGTTCAAGTGATTCTCCTGCCTCAGCCTCAGGAGTAGCTGGGATTACAGGCATGCACCACTATGTTGGCCAGGCTGGTCTCAAACTCATGACTTCAGGTGATCCACCCACCTCGGCCTCTCAAAGTGTTGGAATTACAGGTGCGAGCCACCGCACCTGGCCAGTTGTTATATTTTTGATATCAAGATATTTTATTACTTTCTAAAACATTCTCATTTTTTACTCATATTTTGTATTTCTCTTTCCTTTTAAAAACATATTTTATATACTTATATCATTTAATTCTAGCATCTAATGTTTCTATAGGCCAAAACTACTATTTACAATGGACTCTTGCTTATGGTACCTTTTTTCCTCATGTGTTTGTGAATTTTTATTATGAGCTCAGGTTTACTGCAATGTTTAAAGGCATGGGCTTGTTTTTTCCTTCACCAAGAGCCAAGACTTAGGCAATTTCCGTTAGAAGGACTTAGGCAATTTGCCTTAGAAGGTTTCAGGGAAATAGTCATCCTTAAATTGAGGGCTTTCTAAGCCTTTTTTTTTTTTTTTTTTTTTTGGACAGAGTCTTGCACTGTCACCCAGGCTAGAGTGCAGTGGTGTGATCTGGCACACTGCAGCCTTGAACTTCCGGGCCTAAGCAATCCTCTCACCTCAGCCTCCTGCATAGCTGGGACCACCATGCCTGGCTAAGTTTTTAAAATTTTTTGTAGAGACAGGGTCTCCCTGTGTTACTCAGGTTGGTCTTGAACTCCTGGGCTTAAGCAATCCTCTCACCTCGGCCTACCAAAGTGCTAGAATTACAGGCATGAGACACTGCGCCTGGCTGGCATCTTGATCTGAAACTTTCTGTGTGCTGTGGGCTGTACTCTCTATTACATGCGATCCATCAATTCCAAAGTTCTAGACCATGAGAGTAGCAGATACCCCTATGGCAGCCACTTGCTTCAGCGTTTTCCTGTATTTCTCTGGTTTCATGCATTTTCATTGTTTTCCCCTCTTAGTATTTGTCTTATCTCTTTGCTAGTTCATTTTTAAAGTCCAGGATTTTTGATATTTATACTTGGATCATAATTTTTATTGTAGTATAATTTACATTTGGTAAAACTCACAAATCTTAGTATACAGATTGATGAATTTTTTTCGTATGTTTACACTTGTGTACTCATCACCAACATCAAGATACAGGGAATTTCCAAGCCTTCCCATATCCCTTGATGTTTTTCATGTCCCATATTCCCAGAAATCAGTGGATTGAAACATTTTTTAGTTAGTCTCTACAAGGTTAGTATTTGAGTTTTGGTAGAATTTTTGAAGGGGTTTGACCCTAATCTTCTTATATTGTTTTAAATTTACTGTTTCTTCATCAAAACTTAGTTAGCATCAATGGCAGATACAGCAGTGCATGCCTGTGTCCCAGCTCCTTGGAAGATTAAGCAGGAATATCGGTTGAGCACAAGAGTTTGAGGCTGTAGTGTGTTATGCTTGCACCTATGAATAGCCATTGTACTCCAGCCTGGGGAACATAGCAAGACCCCATCTCTTAAAAAAAAAAAAGCTTAGCATCAATTCCTGGATTTATGGCTTTACTTCTTTTGTGCTCTGTTTTATGTAGAGTAGCTAAAGTCTTTGATTTTTTTTTTCTCTCTTAAAGGCACTCCGAGTCATGGGGAGAATAATGCGTGAGTGTTGGTATGCCAACGGAGCGGCCCGCCTAACTGCTCTTCGTATTAAGAAGACTATATCTCAACTTTGTGTCAAAGAAGACTGCAAAGCCTAATGATGATAATTATGTTAAAAAGAAATCTCTCATAGCTTTCTTTTCCATTTTCCCCTTTATGTGAATGTTTTTGCCATTTTTTTTTTGTTCTACCTCAAAGATAAGACAGTACAGTATTTAAGTGCCCATAAGGCAGCATGAAAAGATAACTCTAAAGTTATGCATGGGCAGGAGTTGACTTCATCCAATCTCTATGTTATGTTTAATTTTATTTTGAAAGCAACACCTCAACTCATCTTTTTATTTAATAAGGAAGAAATATATTACAAAAGTATAAAATAAGCTCTATAAAAATGTTATAGTCATTAAGTTTTTATTTTACTTGAACCAAGAGCACATGAATGAACAGGAAAAGATGTAAAAACATTTTTTTCTGAGATGAAAACATATTAATTAAACATGCAAATTAGAGCATGCTGTCTTTAGGTCATGCAATCTATGTTTCCCCCTTTTTAAGTTAGCAGGACTTTTTAAAAATAAATATTGCTCTAAACTTTAATATATCCAACGTGAGAGTGGAGCTGCTCAGTGGAAGATGTAAGTGAGGTGGGTGTCCCATGTGCTTGGTCTCCCCTTCTGCTGTTCTCCTGTTCTTCATAATCCACTACTGCAGCAGTCCCTGAACCACTAAACTTGTTCCTTTCATTAACAAAAGAGATACCTGACATCCTGAGACACTGAGAAATGTCCTGAAGTCACACAGCTAATGGCAGAACTGGCACTAGGTCCAAATCTTGTGATAATGAACACCGTAAGGTTAGCTAGCTTCCTACTTTCCCTTGAATAGTGCTTTTCTCCCTATGTAATATCTTTTATTATGATATTTGTGGTTTAGAAGGCATATTGAGTTATTTTGCAGAATCATAATGGACCCGCACAAAATCTCAGAACCATATCTTTTGACATTTTTTCTCATAGAAATATCATGGTTACCCCATTTGTTAATGAGCATTAATGTTTTCTGAACACTTCCAAAGATTAATCAAACATAAATATTCATTGTCTGAAAATGTCTTTAAGATACAAGTCAGAGGTCCCTATTTCCTTTGTACATACACACTTAGAAAGAAAAGACAGAAAAGGAAGAGGAAGGAAGGAAATATTTTGAGAATATATTGAGAAGAATTAAGAAAACTCTTCAATGAAGTGTTAACAACCAAACCCTACAGACGGTATCAGAAACAGCAAATAGATATTCCTCTACCCTTTCACAATGAGTGAGTGAGTACAGAAGAATGCTCATGATAGTTTTGCCTTCATTCTACTTTCTGTGGACACAGAGTAATGAATATTTAATGGGACATTAAATATGCCCTTCAAATCTATAATGCTACTTTGGTAAACGAGATTTAACATGATGTCTTTTATGCTCCTAAAACATCTTTTTTCAAACTCCATTCCTTAGAACATTCTTCTACTGAGATGATCCAAGACCAAAAGTGTTCTTTGATACTTGCTTATAAAGTGATAGTACATGTTAGCATATAATGTATTTTGAAGAGTGAAGTAAATGCTATTGATAACAGTAAAAAAAAAAAACTAATAACAGTAAAGAAATGCTACTTGATTTTTTTTTTAAACTGGATTGCTCAGATTACCTGATCGTGGTGGAACCCTTTTATTAAGAGGAGGGGAAACTTTTTACTATCCCATATTTAACTGTTCTATAAAGCAAAGCACAGCTTGGGTAATAGCATTCTGAAGGATATACTTCTGTATTTTCTCATAGAGTACAATTTAGTGATTATGCTTCATTTCACTATGGAAATATGTTACTGAATCTATCTTCATTTTACTGAGTTGAAATAAGGAAGGCAAAAAACTGACAGCTATGGAGTTTGCGTGTACTTCCATACTCGTTAATGCTCTCATCCACTTATTAAATAATCATAGAGCACCCATATCTTGCTTGCCACAATATCGGGTACAAGAGGGAATACAAAGATAGATAGGTCCTGCCCTCAGGGATTTTAAAGTCTAATTTGGGAATGGGAATAGGGATGTGAGTGTGTGGGGGAAGAAAATAAATTGACAGATAAAATACGAAGTGGGATGTCTTGAGTTCTGCATGACAGTGGGTTTCTAGGATAGGTCTGAAAATTGCTTTCATTTGCAACACATTTAGAAAGTAGCTTTATTTGGATATTACAGACAATCTAAATATATCATCAGTTTTTAAAAGTGCCTATGTGAAGTGATTTTTAAAAAGAGCCTATGTGAAGGGGTAATCTTGCTTGTGCTTGTTACTAATTTCTCATAGATTGTTTTTCTGCATATATAAGAACGAAATTATTTATTTACTACGGTTGTACGTGCCTCAAATAAACAAGAATGATATTTCCTGTTTTATTTACTTATGTTGGGTAAATATGCTTATTGAATTTTTAAGAGAGGATTTTTTAACATCTCCATTTTTCTTGTCATTATGTTTTGTAGCTTATTTGAGGGTGTCTAAATATAATTTCGTATTTTATTGGTTCAACTTTCACTCTGAAGAAATCCGTATGTTAGTACATTTTGAGGTATTTTTCTTGTTCTTGTGTTGTTTAACTATGACTCCTAACTGAGTAGTCTTATATTTCAATTACAAAATACATTTTTTAAGAAAGGGAATAGAGCAGCAAAAATGATAAGGAAAATGTTAAAAGTTGTAATATTTCCTTTACTCTTAACAGGATTATATATAGAACATGCTCACTTACAAAAATAGGATGATGAAGTTTAGAGCATAAGGCAGGCTTCTTGTATATACTTATGCTGTCAAATGTTATATTGTTTTTAATGGAGTCCCATTGTGTAATATTTATTTCTTTTACATTTTGTTATAAGCAAAAAAAAAAAAATTCTCCTTAGGTTAGGTTCAGAGTATCAGTGTTCTTTACTCCTTACAGATATTTTGGCTTTGGGGTATAATACAAGACTTGGGAAAACACTATTATGAATTTTCAGTACTGTATAAAGTGGTGATGGGATTTAAATGCAGCATCACTTTCTGAAAATAAGAGAAACATTATTTGTTGTCAGTATTTCAGCATGAACTTGTTGCCTTGTAAATTTTGCCTTTAAGTTTGTAATTGGTACAGATTCTGTTGTATGCTTTCTTCTATGTCTAAAATATTTGGCATGTCACATCTAGAATTCTTAATTTATGTTCTGACTTGAGAGTTAAGTGAAACATGACTGTCGTGCACTATTTTAGGCATAGCACTTGCTTTTCATCTTTATACTTTCAATTAACTTTGCATTTTAAATTTCCATGATTGTATGAAAATAGTAACCTGGTTGCAGTATCTGAAAAAATTAAAATTAGCTTTTATTTAAAAATGAAAATCTACAATAGATTCATTAGGTTAGAAGTTCCAGAATAATTTATTATTTTATTACACCTACTATTGTAGAATTACTAATAAAACAAAACAAAACTACTCCTATTTTCCTGGAATTTTGCCACCATGTGACTTATTGGGGCAGAGAAAACTCAGGGTTATCTTTGAGTCTGCACAAAAGCACCAGGGAACCTGCTTAGCAAATCGTCTGAAAACAGGGAGCTGATGTTTGCCATGATACAAAGTTTGAGTAAACAACTTAAAATTGCTTGTTAGGGCATAGTCTTTGATTGAAATAAGTATGAGAATGTATTTGGCTAAATAAATGTATTTAAAATATACAAATTTTATTTCCCACTGGAAAATTAAGAAAGTAACAGTACCAAATGAATAAAAGCTGGCAGTTGATGTCTTCAATAATCATTCCTTTAAAATAAATTCACAAACACATCATTACAAGCTACTTAGAAATGTTTAGTATTCGTATCTTAAAATGGCACCATTGTGGTTTTCAAAGATATTTTAAACATCTTTTGTGAAACATACCATTTCTGTTTGACAATGCTTTGTTCTAGCTCTGTGTGCTGATACCTACATGGAGTTTTTCTGCTATTTTAGTGAAAACAGTAATTCTTTTATCTTGAGAGCTGCTTCTAAATAACAAAAAAGTTAATTGGAATGTAAGTTTTTAAAAAATGTTAATATTAAATAGAATTTTTATAATATGGGCATTTTTCAAAACACTTTAATGAAAATATATAGATATTTGACTTTCTTTTTTTCATCTAGCCTTGCTTTATATTTCATTATTTTTCTCACTTTTTTTCTTAATATTCCCTCACTATCTTTCAACATTATCATTAGTTCCTAATTTTAAAAATAACTCTTATTTAACTTAACCATCTGGAATTCAGCCTTCTAATGAAAGAGAATCCCTTAGTACTCTCAGAGATTATATAAATTTATTCCAATTTTGTTTAGATGATGAAACCAAGGATCAGAGATTAAATGACTACTAGTTACTAGCAGAACTCTTATGAAAGCCTGGTGGTGACACCCAGCACTGTTCCCTGCCATATCCCCAACTTTTACTGATTAAAAATTAATTCGCATGCATCTAAACCCACCTTGAATGCACACTAACGTAATGTGCCATTCAATGATGATGATAAAATCCCACTTTTCTTTGGGTTTCTACTAAAATAATTTACTCACTCAGAGTGAGGTCAATGAGAAAAACTAAACTAGGCTAAGAAAGAGTTGTAGAATGGTTGTTGAGCTAAGTAGGCAACCACTGGGGTGCTGATAAAATTAATGGATAAAATTTAGGAACTGTGAGAGTATAGAATTTCTTAGTGCAAGTAATGATTAGAGAAGCTTTCTGACATCCCCCACCCTTTCTGTAAGGACTGTTCTTTCTCTTTGTACCTTGGAATGGGGGTGAAAGGTGATTTGATAGCTGAATTTGGGACTATGTCCAGTGGGATATTATCTAACTTTTCTCTCTTTCTCTTTTTTTTTTCCCCTCAGTTTCTCATTAGTTTGTCTTTGGCATTCATCTTCTTTTAGTGCATTAAAAAATGTTTGGCAGATCTCATCAATCCCAAGTCACTCTATAATTCCTGTATTTCTTTAGTTGTCGTTTAACCTGTCCAAACTTCTACACAATGAACTTCTTAACAAGATTTTAAGTTCTCTGTATAAGAGGTTTCACCTCATAACTTCTCCAGTAATCCTTCATTTGGCACTATAGAGTATTTGTTAATGGCAGAGATGATTTTTCTTTTAAAACCTAAAAAGACTAGCTGTTATTTGTATTCTAGCTTTTAGCTAACATATAAAGAATGTCTACTTTTGCTTTAATGTTAAATTCCGCTTGAGAAATAGTGACTGGGAAAGACAATTTGAAATATATGCCCCATAATGTGATTGTTAAATTTATTTCTGCTGTTCCATACCATTGCTTTGTTTTGCTTTTGACAAACTAAGCCATTATGCTATTAGTTTGGAATATAATACTACAGCAAAATTAGGTAACAATCCCTATTTTAAAATTCCCCTAACAATAATAGAACTGCCAACATACTTTTCTCTTTCAGTTGTAGATGAATACATTTGAGAGAATATGAGCTGTATTTCATCCTAGATTTTAATATTTTCAGATGTGACTGTATTTCCTGATCATTGGTCCAAGTTGTCCTAAAAGAAATTTTTCTCTCCAGACCTAACAGTTTTAACTGCAAGAGTTTACTGTGGGTTATGTTAATCTGAATTTTAATAGGGCCACTAAGAATCTGAGTGCTTTAGGAGATTACCCTTATACCCACTGCCATCACATCCAGTCAGGCCTGTTGTGCGCTATATAAATCTTCCCAGCTGAGGGGCAGGTGTGGGCTAAAATCCAACTGCAATTGGCTCCCAGACATAATTTTATATTTTACAGAGAAGCATCTTATTGGCTTATATGTGTTTAAAGAATGGTCTGGCTTATACATCTTCAGAAAATGAGAATTAAAAACTCAAAATAATTCTTGACATCTACAAATTGAACAAAGAACTTAGAAGAAATAATACTTTTTATCTTTTCATCCTGGCATTCCTGAGAGAAGAGAAATTGATTGTTTATCATGTTGGTTTAATTTTTCAACCCAGACAATCTGCAGCAAGGCACATGGACCCTAATTTTGATATCGTCCATACAGTTTTCATTCTATGCATGGAGCTAATTACTGACTTTGCCTGTAAAGAGAGGATTGTGTGCCAAAATTTTGTCTAACAAATGCAAGCGTAGAATGAAATTTACTAATATTTCTATTTCTTCCATAGGCTAAATAATAGTAACTAAGTATTTTTAAGGACCCAGCCCTTTTTTTCTCTTTATACAGAATGAGAATATCTGAGCCAAAATATTAAATTCTAGTTCATTTCCGCAATGACTAGTGTCAAGCTCATGTACTCTTCTGATTCTAGACTGGAGAAGATCATTCAAACTTGATCCGTGTTTCAGGTTTTTAAATGTCCTAAAAACAGAAAATTAGATTCAGATCTCAAAAAAGGAATTTTGGATTGACTTTCAAAGTACTAATACTAATTATACTTTTCTTTTGGTAGCGTGACTCTTCTTATACCTAAGAACATATTACAAATGTCAAAACCATTGCATTTTGACATTGCAAAACATGCCTTGAACTCTTGAACTACTGTGAAAAGAATCACCGTTGTAAAGACTTTTTGTAAGCTAGCTGATACTCTTAAGTATGTAAAAAGATTGTCTTTCAGCCGACAGGCCCAAAGGAATGTATATAAGGAAGGAATATGAAAAAATAAATTAGGTTTTAAAATAGGAATTGGGCAATAAACTGTATCAAAAATATGTAGATGGATTTTAGTAGTTGTAATTTAAATGTGGAAGGTGAAGAGAATTTCAAACTCCAAAGAGAAATGAATGATATTCAGATGTTTCATTAATTTCTAGTCTGTGAAAATATGCATTTTATAGTAATATGTATAGACTTATTTTATTTAGAAATAATAGTGTTTTAGAATTTATTAAAAACTCAGTGATAGCCTTTATACCAAAATGTTTAACTTTACCAACAGCAAGTCATAAAAGTATTTATTTTAAAGCTTTTTAATATTATCGTGTAACTTTCATCTGTCTTCAGATGTAAATAATTATCTGCCTAAATGTTATATTTTTATGTATGCATTTTCTGAAAATGTATTGTTTTGTAAAGTGGGAAAGATAATAAATCAAGCACTTCTTGCACTTGTTTCTGTGAAGCATATAGAACTCTATTTTAAATAAAGGAAGATGTGTCGTATTTTGGTTTTTATATAATTATGTTCTATTATTTTTACATTGTGTTTTATGTGTATGCAGTGTATGCAGAGGGTGTTGGAGACTTAAATGCTGGCTCCAATGGGCACTGGAATTTTACTTCCTTCATTCCTTTCGACCAAGGAGTTATAGAATTCTAGAATTTCAGAGCTGGAAGGGATACTTCTTCAGTAGCCATTTCTCTACATGGCATTTAGGACAATAGATTTTGTTTCTTTTTTTCTACCAAGCAACTGTCTTTTTTTGCACTTTTTAGACAATTACTAAATGACTACTGGGTTGACCTGCTCTCAAACCTAAAATAGCTCCCATTACACTTAAAATCACAAGCACGTGGTCTACAAGCCTTTTCAGACACGGAACCAGACAACTGCTCTACCTTCATTTCCAGTGTCCCCACATTCATCCCCACCTGTTCTCCAGACCCTGGCTTCATGCTCTTCCCTGAACTTGCCAAACACATGCCTGTCCCAGGGCTTTGCTCCCACTGTTTGTTCTTCCTGGAATGTTAAAGGTCTCTGTAAGAATGCCATCACACCAAATTAACCTTTCTTGCTACCCTTTCAAAAGTAGCACATTTTGACATTCACTACCCATTTCCCCTGCGTAATTTTTTCTTTACAGCATTTAGTATTAATCGGCATTCAATTATATATCTGCTTGTATGTAGTATCATAATGACTAAATCTTTGAGCACTGGAATTGAGAATTAGGGATCATTTCACTTATGTTTGAAGATATAGTTTTAAAATATTAATAGTAATGTATTGTTTGGGACAGTAAAAAATACTCTTTGAAACTAATTATTCACACCCCAATATCTGCAATAAACGTTAGGATTGTGTTTCTTACCCAGTCAAGAATAGTTCAGGTTAATTTCTAATTCATGATGGCTGTTTCAGAATGGCATTATGAGAAGATTAGGTGTTTGGTTTATATTCTGAACCCTACAAAGTTGGTGTTTTCTGAGACTTAGCATAAGAGAGGCAGAACACTGAATTGGTTTTACTTTTGGTATAGATTCTTCTTTTGCTTATGGTTTTTTTTTTCCATTTTGGGGGCAGTTTTGTTTGTTTATTAATAAGTGTCCTGAATATTTTGCATTAAGTCAGTATTAACCAGCTTCACTAGCCAAATATTCTTGGTTAACAATCATTAAGTCAGGTTCTCAACTGCTTCATTATTAGCGGCTGCTTGGAGTTGCAGATAAAGGCAAAATATTTATTTCATATCAGTGTAGATTGTGAAACCTATGCATGAAATAAAATGAATGCTTTAGTTTCAGTGGCATTAGCAATAGTGTTTTCTTCCTTCAACTGTAATTCTGCAATTTCAGCATCTTAATTTTAAAACACTAATATGTGCAAACTTTGGCAAATGTTCACATTGATGCAATAGTTTACCTACAGTGTGAACATAAAATTGGATAGGTACTTTTTTGCATCAGGATAAATTCCTGGAGATTAGGGGATTACTGAATCCAGGCTGTTTTATGGAGTGTTCTGGAAGTGATTTTCAAGAAATGCTCTGTGACTTTTAGAAGAAATATACATATTTTGGCAGAGAGTTATTAAAACATTGATTTGAATAGTTTCTTTAAAATCTATTTATTAGAAACATTTTCCCACAGAGTGCTTTAAGTTTTTTTTGTTTGTGTCTTGTTAATGATGTATGTAACAAACTTGTAATTACAATCACTTTTATATTTAAAAGAGGTTAATATTCTTTTTCCTTCAAATATTAGTTAAGAAATCTTTATCAAACATTGCTGCAAGAAAATTGACATGTTGAAGCTTGTGGGATGGGAAAGATTTGTTTAAGTAGAATACAAGGAAGAGGTTGTCCCTTGTTGGAAACGTGTCTACAACAAGGGCTGATGCTTATGGCAGTGAGTAACCTACAGAACTGGGATTGAGGGATTCTGTAAGCATTAGATTACAGCATTTAAACTTGATCCTGTCATTGAGGGAAACTCTGAAGGTTTTAAAGCAGCAGTGATCATGTGAAGTTGGCATTTAATAAAGGCAGTAAAAGAATTACCCTCTTAAGAGATTTATCAAAGTAACCTGAAGATTACAACATACCCTTTCTTTCCTAACTGATAAATAGTTAGAGATAGCACACAGGTGAAGAATTTCAAGATGAGCTATACAAGCAGTGTGATGTGAGTGATTTTATGTGGTATATTTTCCCTACTTTTTAATGTATCTTAAATGCAAAGCAAAATATTGTCATAAGGAAGCCAAAAAATAAATGACATTTAATCTTTAATCATTTAGTTTTATTACAATTATGACACGAAGAATTTTAAAAATACACAGAAAGAAACAATCATTTATAAAGGTCTACCTTGTAATTCCATCTTTGCACAAATAAATTTCTAGGTGCCACTGAACTGTATGCATTAAATTTCAAATATAATCAAATCAGGTTTAGAAATACTAATGGTGTTTCATAGAAGAATCCTTGCTTCAGCAACTTAGGAAATTACACTTGATTTTCTTTTGAGTGTTATTCAGTTGTGCTTGAAATTGTTCATTTGAACCCTTCTAAACAACAAGCAGGTGGTTAAATGTGGGCACTGTTTAACATTTACACAAAAAATTCCAAGCACAATGCACTTTTGCTCTGTGAATGTCAACTGGCTTTCCCTTCTCTCTCATAGCCTGTCCTTCCCTGGCCATTAGATTTGACCTTGCTACATCCCTGAAAAGAGAACTGGCTGAAATGTAGCTACTTGCTAGGGAGCATTAGACTATTTTTATAGTCCTGCAGCTAAAGCTTTTAATGTGGCAACTGCTGGTTACTGAAGCAGTTTAAGAAAAAGGAACTGCTGAGTTTGCCTTTTATTTTTAAATGGAGAAACACAAGGTGACAATCATATAAGATATAAGTGAAGCGGAACAGGGGAAATACAGCCTAGGATTTCTGTATAGAGCAAAAGCAAGAATTTGCAAAACACATTTCAATTCTATACTGCAATCTGGATCTTTACTTTTATATAATACGTGAACTAGTTCATAAAATGCACTTTTCTCTATGTCAGCTTTTCCTTTATCAGAAATACATGGGTGATACCATAAACATCTTACCGAGAATTTAGTCACCATGAGGTATTTGTGAAATAACCAAAAATTTACATTTGGGTGGAAATATGACATTCGCAAAGACATAGACTTTGTAGTTCTTTCCTTTCCAAAGCAAACTTTTGTTAAGTGTAGGGTACATTCTCTGTCCCCATTTTCTCTCTGCCCATTCACTCCTCGACCCACTACAATGGAACTTTTGAGTCTTCCTGTAAAATGGCCTCCTCTGTGCTAAGTATTTTGTAGTAGTCTAGTGCAAGGATATTTACCCTTTTCTTCCTTTGTCCCTCTCTGGCCTTTGCAACAGACTGTCCTCTCCCATAATTATTTTCCTTTGCTTGATTGTCCTCCCCCTACCTCTTCTTTTTCTCTGCATTCTGCACTTCATCTACTTCTTTTTGTTTTTGTTTTTGTTCTTTTGAGACAGAGTCTCACTCTGTTACCCAAACTGGCGTGCAGTGGCATGATCACAGCCCATTGCAGCATCGACCTTTCCAGGCTCAAGTGATCCTCCTACCTCAGCCTTCCCAGTAGCTGGGACCAGGCCTGTGCCAGTAAACCTGGCTAATTTTTCTATTATTTGTAGAGACAAGGTTTCACTATGTTGCCCAGGCTGGTCTCAAACTCCTGGGCTCAAACGATCCGCCCGCCCACCTTGGCCTCCCAAAGAGCTGGGATCACAGGTGTGAGCCACTGTGCCTGGACTGTATTTTCCTTTCTTTGTGTCCCTACAATGCTAATATTTACCTGTATCTAGCTTTGGCTGTCCTAAACACTCCTCCTTGGTGATCTCATCTACTCTTTTGTCTTTAATAAGGCTGGTGATGTTCAAATCTGCATATTTGTCCCAGACTTATCGTCTAAGATCCAGGCCCTAATGTCCAGCCTCTTCTTTATGTATCCACCTGGTTATAACATAGTCACTTCTGATTCCAATGTCAAAATGTAATTTTTTGTGTCTGACTTCTTTTGCTTAGCATACTGTTTTTGACATTCAGTCATGTTGTTAGATGTATCAGCAGCTTGTTCTTTTACATTGCTGGGTACAGTTGTATTCTATTAACATACCACAATTTGTTTATGCATTCACCTGTTGAACATTTGGGTTGTTTCTGGTTTGGGGCTATTATGAATAAATCTGCTGTGAACATTGATGTTTAAGTGTTTTTGTGGATATGTGTTTTCAATTCTCTTGAGTAAATACCTAACACTATAATTGCTGGAGTGTAAATACTTTCAAGTAGAAGTAGGTAAATACTTAGGGGTGTAAAGTGTATGTACCATTTTATACTCACTATCAGTATATGAGAGTAATAGTTGCTCCAGAGTTTTTCATTGTAGCTTTTCTGGTGAAGGGCAGTAGTATCTCATTGTTATTTTAAATTGAACTTCTGTGATCACTAATAATATTTAGCTTCTTTTCCTACAAATACTGACTTTGTGTATTTGGAGTACATCAAAATATTTTGCCCACTTTTTTAGTGGTTGTTTGTTTTCTTATTATTGAGTTGTAAGTATACTTTATGGATTCTGGATACAAATATTTGACAGATATCAAGTCATTTTTTTCATGACAAACCTGTTTCCCTGCCTGTGATCCCTCTTGTTCAACCCAACAACCCAGTCCTATTGTCCCTTCTTCCTTAATATATCTATCCTTCCTCTTCATCTGTATGCCACCATACCACTGTCTCACTTCAGGCCCCTACCAGTTGTTACTTTGGTGTCTGCCATGGTCTTTTCTCATATTGTGTCTCCATTTCCACTCCTATTAATTTACTCTCTTTCAGATAACTACTAGTGATTGTTCTAAATTATAAGTATAATCACCTTATTTTCCTCTTTAAAATATTTTTAAATCTTAATTTGAAACTGTCTATTTCTGAACAAAAATAGAATTTCATAGCAACTCAATTTCCTTCCTTTTCTCCTCCCTCAGCTAATCCCTCACCTCTTTCTCTAATATACCTGTCAACTAGAGCTACTGGCAATGCTATAAACACTGCATGTGTATCTACAATTCTAGGATTTCATGTAACTATTTTTCCATCTTTCTGGAATTTCCCAGTCTCTGTCTAACTCACATGATTCACTTTTATTTCTCATCAGGCTCAGTTTAAACATGATCTTCTTTTGAATATTATTTCACTAATTCATTCTTGATGTAGGTACCTGTCTTAATCGGAGTTTTCTAGAAAGAGAGTCTGAGGAAGGATCTAGGTGTTGATGGTTTACTTGGGAGGTGCAAAGCTAGTGCAGCCAAAATGAGGACCTTCACTTTGATTATTTCCCTTAAACTCAGATGAATAGTTGGGATAAATAAATAAGCATGTGTATATTTGAATCTTACATTGTTTTCTGTAAATCACAGCAAATCTATCAAAAACCTACAGTTATACCTAATGGTTAAAGACTATACTTTCCCCTAAGTCCAGAAATAAATTAATATTAATTTTCACAATTTCTTTTTTTTTTAATTATACTTTAAGTTTTAGGGTACATGTGCACATTGTGCAGGTTAGTTACATATGTATGCATGTGCCATGCTGGTGCGCTGCACCCAGTAACTCGTCATCTAGCATTAGGTATATCTCCCGATGCTATCCCTCCCCCCTCCCCCCACCCCACAACAGTCCCCAGAGTGTGATATTCCCCTTCCTGTCTCCGTGTGATCTCATTGTTCAATTCCCACCTATGAGTGAGAACATGAGGTGTTTGGTTTTTTGTTCTTGCGATAGTTTACTGAGAATGATGATTTCCAATTTCATCCATGTCCCTACAAAGGGACGTGAACTCATCATTTTTTATGGCTGCATAGTATTCCATGGTGTATATGTGCCACATTTTCTTAATCCAGTCTATCATTGTTGGACATTTGGGTTGGCTCCAAGTCTTTGCTATTGTGAATAATGCCGCAATAAACATACGTGTGCATGTGTCTTTATAGCAGCATGATTTATAGTCCTTTGGGTATATACCCAGTAATGGGATGGCTGGGTCAAATGGTATTTCTAGTTCTAGATCCCTGAGGAATCACCACACTGACTTCCACAATGGTTGAACTAGTTTACAGTCCCACCAACAGTGTAAAAGTGTTCCTATTTCTCCACATCCTCTCCAGCACCTGTTGTTTCCTGACTTTTTAATGATTGCCATTCTAACTGGTGTGAGATGGTATCTCACTGTGGTTTTGATTTGCATTTCTCTGATGGCCAGTGATGATGAGCATTTTTTCATGTGTTTTTTGGCTGCATAAATGTCTTCTTTTGAGAAGTGTCTGTTCATGTCCTTCGCCCACTTTTTGATGGGGTTGTTTGTTTTTTTCTTGTAAATTTGTTTGAGTTCATTGTAGATTCTGGATATTAGCCCTTTGTCAGATGAGTAGGTTGCAAAAATTTTCTCCCATTTTGTAGGTTGCCTGTTCACTCTGATGGTAGTTTCTTTTGCTGTGCAGAAGCTCTTTAGTTATTTAGATCCCATTTGTCAATTTTGTCTTTTGTTGCCATTGCTTTTGGTGTTTTAGACATGAAGTCCTTGCCCATGCCTATGTCCTGAATGTAATGCCTAGGTTTTCTTCTAGGGTTTTTATGGTTTTAGGTCTAACGTTTAAGTCTTTAATCCATCATGAATTAATTTTTGTATAAGGTGTAAGGAAGGGATCCAGTTTCAGCTTTCTACATATGGCTAGCCAGTTTTCCCAGCACCGTTTATTAAATAGGGAATCCTTTCCCTATTGCTTGTTTTTCTCAGGTTTGTCAAAGATCAGATAGGTGTAGATATGTGGCGTTATTTCTAAGGGCTCTGTTCTGTTCCATTGATCTATATCTCTGTTTTGGTACCAGTACCATGCTGTTTTGGTTACTGTAGCCTTGTAGTATAGTTTGAAGTCAGGTAGTGTGATGCCTCCAGCTTTGTTCTTTTGGCTTAGGATTGACTTGGCAATGCGGGCTCTTTTTTGGTTCCATATAAACTTTAAAGTAGTTTTTTCCAGTTCTGTGAAGAAAGTCATTGGTAGCTTGATGGAGATGGCACTGAATCTGTAAATTACCTTGGGCAGTATGGCCATTTTCACGATATTGATTCTTCCTACCCATGAGCATGGAATGTTCTTCCATTTGTTTGTATCCTCTTTGATTTCCTTGAGCAGTGGTTTGTAGTTCTCCTTGAAGAGGTCCTTCACATCCCTTGTAAGTTGGATTCCTAGGTATTTTATTCTCTTTGAAGCCACTGTGAATGGGAGTTCACTCATGATTTGGCTCTCTGTTTGTCTGTTGTTGGTGTATAAGAATGCTTGTGATTTTTGTACATTGATTTTGTATCCTGAGACTTTGCTGAAGTTGCTTATCAGCTTAAGGAGATTTTGGGCTGAGACAATGGGGTTTTCTAGATATACAATCATGTCGTCTGCAAACAGGGACAATTTGACTTCCTCTTTTCCTAATTGAATACCCTTTATTTCCTTCTCCTGCCTAATTGCCCTGGCCAGAACTTCCAACACTATGTTGAATAGGAGTGGTGAGAGAGGGCATCCCTGTCTTGTGCCAGTTTTCAAAGGGAATGCTTCCAGTTTTTGCCCATTCAGTATGATATTGGCTGTGGGTTTGTCATAGATAGCTCTTATTATTTTGAAATACATCCCATCAATACCTAATTTATTGAGAGTTTTTAGCATGAAGGGTTGTTGAATTTTGTCAAAGGCTTTTTCTGCATCTATTGAGATAATCATGTGGTTTTTGTCTTTGGCTCTGTTTATATGCTGGATTACATTTATTGATTTGTGTATATTGAACCAGCCTTGCATCCCAGGGATGAAGCCCACTTGATCATGGTGGATAAGCTTTTTGATGTGCTGCTGGATTCGTTTTGCCAGTATTTTATTGAGGATTTTTGCATCAGTGTTCGTCAAGGATATTGGTCTAAAATTCTCTTTTTTGGTTGTGTCTCTGCCCGGCTTTGGTATCAGAATGATGCTGGCCTCATAAAATGAGTTAGGGAGGATTCCCCCTTTTTCTATTGATTGGAATAGTTTCAGAAGGAATGGTACCAGTTCCTCCTTGTACCTCTGGTAGAATTCGGCTGTGAATCCATCTGGTCCTGGACTCTTTTTGGTTGGTAAGCTATTGATTATTGCCACAATTTCAGCTCCTGTTATCGGTCTATTCAGAGATTCAACTTCTTCCTGGTTTAGTCTTGGGAGAGTGTATGTGTCCAGGAATTTATCCATTTCTTCTAGATTTTCTAGTTTATTTGCGTAGAGGTGTTTGTAGTATTCTCTGATGGTAGTTTGTATTTCTGTGGGATCGGTGGTGATATCCTCTTTATCATTTTTTATTGCGTCTATTTGATTCTTCTCTCTTTTTTGCTTTATTAGTCTTGCTAGCAGTCTATCAATTTTGTTGATCCTTTCAAAAAACCAGCTCCTGGATTCATTAATTTTTTGAAGGGTTTTTTATGTCTCTATTTCCTTCAGTTCTGCTCTGATTTTAGTTATTTCTTGCCTTCTGCTAGCTTTTGAATGTGTTTGCTCTTGCTTTTCTAGTTCTTTTAATTGTGATGTTAGGGTGTGAATTTTGGATCTTTCCTGCTTTCTCTTGTGGGCATTTAGTGCTATAAATTTCCCTCTACACACTGCTTTGAATGCGTCCCAGAGATTCTGGTATGTTGTGTCTTTGTTCTCATTGGTTTCAAAGAACATCTTTATTTCTGCCTTCATTTCGTTATGTACCCAGTAGTCATTCAGGAGCAGGTTGTTCAGTTTCCACGTAGTTGAGTTTTTTGAGTGAGATTCTTAATCCTGAGTTCTAGTTTGATTGCACTGTGGTCTGAGAGATAGCTTGTTATAATTTCTGTTCTTTTACATTTGCTGAGGAGAGCTTTACTTCCCAGTATGTGGTCAATTTTGGAATAGGTGTGGTGTGGTGCTGAAAAAAATGTATATTCTGTTGATTTGGGGTGGAGAGTTCTGTAGATGTCTATTAGGTCCGCTTGGTGCAGAGCTGAGTTCAATTCCTGGGTATCCTTGTTGACTTTCTGTCTCGTTGATCTGTCTAATGTTGACAGTGGGGTGTTAAAATCTCCCATTATTAATGTGTGGGAGTCTAAGTCTCTGTAGGTCACTCAGGACTTGCTTTATGAATCTGGGTGCTCCTGTATTGGGTGCATATATATTTAGGATAGTTAGCTCTTCTTGCTGAATTGATCCCTTTACCATTATGTAATGGCCTTCTTTGTCTCTTTTGATCTTTGTTGGTTTAAAGTCTGTTTTATCAGAGACTAGGATTGCAACCCCTGCCTTTTTTTGTTTTCCATTGGCTTGGTAGATCTTCCTCCATCCTTTTATTTTGAGCCTATGTGTGTCTCTGCACGTGAGATGGGTTTCCTGAATACAGCACACTGATGGGTCTTGACTCTTTATCCAATTTGCCAGTCTGTGTCTTTTAATTGGAGCATTTAGTCCATTTACATTTAAAGTGAATACTGTTATGTGTGAATTTGATCCTGTCATTATGATGTTAGCTGGTTATTTTGCTCGTTAGTTGATGCAGTTTCTTCCTAGTCTCAATGGTCTTTACATTTTGGCATGATTTTGCAGCGGCTGGTACCAGTTGTTCCTTTCCATGTTTAGTGCTTCCTTCAGGAGCTCTTGTAAGGCAGGCCTGGTGGTGACAAAATCTCTCAGCATTTGCTTGTCTGTAAAGGATTTTATTTCTCCTTCACTTATGAAGCTTAGTTTGGCTGGACATGAAATTCTGGGTTGAAAATTCTTTTCTTTAAGAATGTTGAATATTGGCCCCCACTCTCTTCTGGCTTGTAGGGTTTCTGCCAAGAGATCCGCTGTTAGTCTGATGGGCTTCCCTTTGTGGGTAACCCGACCTTTCTCTCTGGCTGCCCTTAACATTTTTTCCTTCATTTCAGCTTTGGTGAATCTGACAATTATGTGTCTTGGAGTTGCTCTTCTCGAGGAGTATCTTTGTGGTGTTCTCTGTATTTCCTGAATCTGAATGTTGGCCTGCCTTGCTAGATGGGGGAAGTTCTCCTGGATAATATCCTGCAGAGTGTTTTCCAACTTGGTTCCATTCTCCCCATCACTTTCAGGTACACCAATCAGACGTAGATTTGGTCTTTTCACATAGTCCCATATTTCTTGGAGGCTTTGCTCATTTCTTTTTATTCTTTTTTCTCTAAAATTCCCTTCTCGCTTCATTTCATTCATTTCATCTTCCATGGCTGATACCCTTTCTTCCAGTTGATCGCATCAGCTCCTGAGGCTTCTGCATTCTTCACGTAGTTCTCGAGCCTTGGTTTTCATCTCCATCAGCTCCTTTAAGCACTTCTTTGTATTGGTTATTCTAGTTACACATTCTTCTAAATTTTTACAAAGTTTTCAACTTCTTTGCCTTTGGTTTGAATGTCCTGCCTTAGCTCAGAGTAATTTGATCGTCTGAAGCCTTCTTCTCTCAGCTCGTCAAAGTCATTCTCCATCCAGCTTTGTTCCGTTGCTAGTGAGGAACTGCGTTCCTTTGGAGGAGGAGCGGTGCTCTGCTTTTTAGAGTTTCCAGTTTTTCTGTTCTGTTTTTTCCGCATCTTTGTGGTTTTATCTACTTTTGGTCTTTGATGATGGTGATGTACAGATGGGTTTTTGGTGTGGATGTCCTTTCTGTTAGTTTTCCTTCTAACAGAGAGGACCCTCAGCTGCAGGTCTGTTGGAGTACCCTGCCGTGTGAGGTGTCAGTGTGCCCCTGCTGGGGAGTGCCTCCCAGTTACGCTGCTCGGGGGTCAGGGGTCAGGGACCCACTTGAGGAGGCAGTCTGCCCGTTCTCAGATCTCCAGCTGCGTGCTGGGAGAACCACTGCTCTCTTCAAAGCTGTCAGACAGGGACATTTAAGTCTGCGGAGGTTACTGCTGTCTTTTTGTTTGTCTGTGCCCTGCCCCCAGAGGTGGAGCCTACAGAGGTAGGCAGGCCTCCTTGAGCTGTGGTGGGCTCCGCCCAGTTGGAGCTTCCTGGCTGCTTTGTTTACCTAATCAAGCCTGGGCAATGGCGGGCGCCCCTACCCCAGCCTCGCTGCCGCCTTGCAGTTTGATCTCAGACTGCTGTGCTAGCAATCAGCGAGACTCCCTGGGCGTAGGACCCTCCGAGCCAGGTGCCGGATATAATCTCGTGGTGCGGCGTTTTTTAAGCCCGTCGGAAAAGCGCAGTATTCGGGTGGGAGTGACCCGATTTACCAGGTGCCGTCCGTCACCCCTTTCTTTGACTCGGAAAGGGAACTCCCTGACCCCTTGCGCTTCCCAGGTGAGGCAATGCCTTGCCCTGCTTCGGCTCGCGCACAGTGCGCGCACCCACTGACCTGCGCCCACTGTCTGGCACTCCCTAGTGAGATGAACCCGGTACCTCAGATGGAAATGCAGAAATCACCCGTCTTCTGCGTCGCTGACGCTGGGAGCTGTAGACCGGAGCTGTTCCTATTCGGCCATCTTGGCTCCTCACCTATTTTTCACCACTTCTATGCAACATTGTATTGGAGATCTAATTTGTGAAATAAGGTAAGAGAAAGAAAGAAAAGAAATGCAGATTGGGGCTGGGTGTGATGGCTCATGCCAGTAATCCCAGAACTTTGGGAAGCCGAGGCATGAGGATCACTTGAGGTCAGGAGTTAGAGACCAACTTGGGCACCATAGTGAGACCCTGTCTCTATAAAAAATGTTGACAAAATAGCCAGGCATGGTGGCATGCACCTGTAGTCCCAGCTACTTGGGAGGCTGAGGTGGGAGGCTCACTTGAGCCCATGAGTTCAAGGCCACAGTGAGCTATAATCACATCACTGCACTCTAGCCTAGGCAACAAGAGTGAGATCCTGTTTCTAAAAAAGAAAAAAAAAAAATAGAGATTGAAAAATAAGAAGTAAATGGGGTCAGGTGACATAATTGTGTATATTAAAAAATCCTAATGAATCTAATAAAAAGCTACTAGAATTAATACTTTAATTCAGTGAGGCCACAAGATATAAGATTGATATGAAAAATCAATTTAATATGAATGGAATTATACAGTATGTACTCTCGTTAAGTACATGCATTGCAAATATTTTCTTGCAGTTGGTAATTTGCCTTTTCATTTAGTAAGAGCAGAAATGTTATTTTATTTATTTTTATTTTATTATCTTTTTATTTCCATAGGTTTTTGCAGAGCAGGTGGTATTTGGTTACATGAGTAAGTTCTTCAGTGGTGATTTGTGAGATTTTGGTGCATCCATCACCCAAGCAGTATACATTGTACCCCAATTTGTAGTCTTTTATCCCTCACTCCCCAGCAGAAATTTTAAAATTTGATGAAGACCAATTTATTAATTTTTTTCTTTGTGGTTTTGTTTTGTGCTCTATCCAAAAATCTTTGTCTACTTCAAAAATATGAAGAATCCTAGCCCATGTTTTTTTCTAGAAGTTTTACAGTTTTAGCTTTAACTTTTTATCCCTGATACATTTTGATTTAAGTTTTGTATATGGTGTGAGACAGAGGTCACATCCATATGGATGTCTCATTGCTCCGGTATCTGTTGTTGAAAAAAAATTCATATTTAAATATATTGGCACTTTTATCAAAGTTTGATTTGTCATGTGTTTGTTTCTATATTTCCTATCTGTTTCTTTTATCTGTATGTCTTTGCTGTGTCAGTTGCACACTGGATAATCCTCACTTTATAGTAAGTCTTGAAATGATGCAGTATAAGTCCTCCAACTTTGTTGTTCTATTTTGAAATTGTTTTGTGCTATCCTAAGTCTGTTAATTTCCATATAAATTTTGGAACCAGATTGTCATTTTTGACACACACACAAAAAAAAACCCTGAGAGATTTTTATTGGGATTGCATTGATGTCATAGATCAATTTGGAGAGAATGATTTCCTTAAAAAATATTGAGTCTTCCAATCCATAAACATTTTATATTTCTCCATTTGTTTATATCTTCTTTAATTTATTTAAACAATGTTTTAAAGGTTTTCTCCCCAACTATTTGTATTGCACTTATTTTGTTTAATTTCTCCCTGAGTATTGCCTGCTTTTAAGATAATATTGTTAAAGGTGTTTTTAAAATTTTCATTTTTCAATTTTTCCACTGTGGTAATGTTTGGAAACACAATTGATGTTACAAGATCAGTTCCCCCAGGGCTTAGGCTTCACCTTAACAACTTTTCGTTTATCCACAATACTGGGAACTGTGGCTTAGACATACAAAGCAATTGGTAAATATATGTTTAATTTAATGAATTTATGCTTGAGGATTATTTTAGCTCAAAGTCTAAGTTCAATCAGTGAAGCATTAAAGTTTTAGTCCCCAGAAAAATAGAGATGCCATATATTCTTTGTAAACTTTAAAAATCTTGTGGCCAGGCGTGGTGGCTCATGCCTATAATCCCAGCACTTTGGGAAGCTGAGGCAGGCAGATCACTTGAGGTCAGAGGTTCGAGACCAGCCTGGTTAACATGGTGAATTCCAGTCTCTACTAAAAATAGAAAAATTAGCCTGGCATGGTGGTGCACACCTTAAGTCCCAGCTACTCTACTTGGGAGGCTGAGGCAGGAGAATCACTTGAACCCGGGAGGTGGAGGTTGCAGTGAGCCGAGATCATGCTACTGCACTCCAGCCTGGGCAACAGAGTGAGACGCTATCTCAAAAAAAATAAATTCCTAAGATGACTTTTTTTGACAAGTGATTGAATAAGTAGATCAACAATAGCTTTTCATTTACAGGTGAGAAAACTGAGGCTTAGATATTAAATAACTCGTGATATATGGTAATAGTGGTAGTCATAAGCACAGAAATCTGAACAGTTTAGAGAAAAGTGACATGCTAAAGTTTGAATTTCACAACTGGCTATTTGCTCTAGATTGCCAAAGAGCCCAAAGATGAATTTTAAAACAAGAGAGGCTATTCTACCTGGAAAACTTTAGTGGATAAAAATGGAGTGTGGGTGGAGGTAATATTCCATTCTCTTCTTTTCTACTTGTCGAAAAGGCACGAGTAATTTCTTCATGTATGGATTCTGCTGCATATATATTTTGACTAATAAGCCCCTGGAAAAAAAAGGGACACCTTCTCAGAAGCTGGCAGTGTTTTTCCTTTGCCTGATAGCATGTTATAGTGGACCTGTCTACTAGAGTCAATCTTCTGAGTCGAAAACTAGTTCTCTTACTTACTGATAGTTTTGTCCTGAGTTGTTCAGAATCTGAATGGTTTCTATCCTTTTCAATTTATTGAGTTGTTCTATGGTCCAGAATATGGCTTATGTTGGTGTGTGTTCTGTGAGCACTCAAAAAGAATATGTATTTGTAGTTTTGTGTATAGTATTCTGTAAATATAAAGTCAAGTTGTTTGACAGCGTTGTTCAAATATTTTTATCCTGATTTCTAATTATTCTACCAATTATTGAAAGAAAGGTGTTGATATTCCCAACTATAATTATAGATTTGCTGATTTCTTCTTGCACTTTATCAGTTTTTATTTCTGATATTTTGAAACTGTTTTTAGGTGCATATGTATGCACACCTAGATTATTATGCCTTGTTGATGAATGAATTCCCTTATTATTATGAAATATCCCATTTTATGTTGGATAATATTCCTTGACCTGAAGCTACTTTATCTGATATTAATATAGCCACTGAAGCTTTGTTATGATTAGTATTTGCATGGTATATATTTTTCCATACTTTAATATATATGGGTCTTATAGTAGATTTCTTGTAGATAGTGTACAGTTGGGTCTTACATTTTTCTCTAGTCTGACAACTTTTCACTTTTAAAAATTAGCGTGTGCAAGGAACAGAAAACCACACACCGCATGTTCTCATTCAGAAGCAAGAGTTGAACAATGAGAACACATGGACACAGGGAGGGGAACGACACACACCGGGGCCTGTCATGGCTTGCAGGGCGAGGGCAGGGAGAGCATCAGGACAAATAGCTAATGCATGCGGGACTTAAAACCTAGATGATGGGTTGATAGGTACAGCAAACCACCATGGCACATGTATACCTATGTAACAAACCTGCACATTCTGCACATGTATCCCTGAAACTTAAAGAAAAATAAAAAAAATTGGAGTGTACAGACCATTTATAGTTAATGTAATTATCAACATAATTAATTTTAATTTTATTACCTTACTATTTTTCCACTTTGCTCATCTCCTTTTTTTTTTTTTACTTTTTTCTTGTTTCTGATTAGTTCATTATTTTTAATATTCCAATTTATTTTCTCTATGACTTATTAGTGATTTTGCTTTTTTTTAGGGTGTGTTTTATAATTTACAATATACATTTTTAACTTATCATAATCTACCTTCAAAAACTGTTATGCCACATTACATATAATAACAATCTTACAAAGTATTTTTAGTTTTCTCCCTCCTGTCCTTTTTATTTTGGTTGTCATACATTTTATTTCTGTATCTATTTAAATTTCACAATGTAGTGTTGTAATTTTTTGCTTTAAACAGTCCATTTTAAATAATTAAATTACATTGAAAATATTTTTAATATGAACATTTTTTTCTCATATTTACTATAGCTGATGCTCATAACTTCTTTGTATAGATCTGAGTTTGGACTGATATTATTTTTTTCAGTCAGAAGATTATTTTTAATATTCCTTATAGAGCATGAAATTCTCTCAGCTTTTTTTAGTTTAAAAATACCTTCATTTTTGAAGGATATTTTCAGTGGACATAGAATTCTAAGCAGTTTTGGGGATTTTCTGGTTTATTTTTGTCAGCACATTAAATACATTATTTTATCTTCTAATTTGCATTGTTTCTGACAAGGTCAGGAGTAATTCTCTTTCTCTGTTTGTATTGTAACTTTTTTTTTTTGCCATCTTAAGATTTTTCTTTTTTCACGGGTTTTCAGAAATGTTATTATAATGGGCTTAGGTGTGGTTTTTGTTTGTTTTTATCAGTGAAACTTTTGTTTCACTGGACTTCTTGGATTTGTGTGTTTATGGTTTTCATTAAATCTGCAAAATTTCTGTGCACCACTATGTCTTCAGAGTTGTTTTTCTGTTCCATGCACTATTTCCTCTATTCTAGGGTGCTTCAAATACATGTATATCAGACAACTTGATATTGTTCCATAGGTAACTGAGGTTCTCATTTTTCTGCAGCTTCTTTTTTTCTCTGTACTTCAATTTGATTCATTTCTATTGCTTATTTACTAAAGTTTATTACTCCTTTATTTTGCATTTTAAAATCTCCTAATATACCCTTCCAGTGAAGTTTTCATTTTGGATACTGTATTTCTTAGCCCTAGAAGTATCACTTGTCTCTTTTATATAGCTTCCATTTGTTTACTATTTCTATATTTACTTTAGTGCTTGACCATATTTATAATAGCTATTTTCAAATTTTTGTCTTCCTCTGAGTCTGTTTTTTTAAAACTGCTCTTTCATTTATGAATTATATATTTTCTCTTTGCATATCCAGTAATTTATTATTAGATGCTGGACATTGTAAAGGTTACATTATTGAGTATCTGGATCTTATTGCCATCCTTTCAGGAGAGTTGAAGTTTGATTTGGAAGGCATCTAAGAGCACTGAAGAATAGTTTGCTCCTTTTAAGTGTTGTTTTTAAGTTTTGTAAGGGAAGGTCTAGAGTGGCTTTAACGCTAGGACTAGTTTAATCTTACTACAAAGGTGTAATCCTCCTGGATTTCAACTGAATGCCCCAGGTTTCAGTAAACTCTCTACACTTTTCTTGGTCAGTACACAGACATCTCCCAAACTCTGTGTGAACTCTGGGGATTGTTCTTTTTACTGCTTCTCAAAAATTGTTCTTTGCTTTGTTTCATGAAGGTTCTCCTAAGTAGGTACTACGTAACATTTAGAAAAAGACTCAAGGGTACCTCACTGCAGAGTTTCAAAGTTGCTTCCTTGTGAAGCTCCCTCTGGTTCTGCAAATACCAGTTATCTTAGACTTGTCAAACTTCAATATCTGTCTCCTTCACTTAGCAAGACTGCCATGTGATAGCTTAGCTTGGTTCGGCCTTTCTCCTCACAATCTTTCAAGAAGTGCCTCCAGGAAAAGAAAGACCCTGGGCAATAGTGGGGCTCGGTTCATGTGTTTCCCTTATTTTAGGGATTATAATCCTATGCTGCCACCTGTTGTTAAATGCCTGAGTTTTATTTTATATGTGTATATATATAGTTATATATATATTTCACACATATTTCACACATATATTTCACACATATGTTATACATATATATATGTTTCATTCATATGTATATATCTTTTTTTCTCCTGATTTTTAGCTGTTTATGGCAGGAGGGCAATTTTAGTACCAGATAGTCTGTCATGGATGGAAGCAGAAGTCCCTGTTTTAATTTGTAAGATTTTTAATGTGTTATATTTTGTTTATTCAATTACTGATTTAAAAGCTTATTTATTCTATGGACTAGGTCTTTTGAGACTGAATCAAGTCAAGTGCAACAGAGTAATAAATGCTTAAAATAAAATTTTGGACATGACCAATTTATTAAAATGTGTTCATATGACAGAGACAGACAGAGAAAGAGCATGAGAGGGAGAGAGATTAAAAGAGTTTCACAATCATTTATTCATATTGAGGGAACTCCTCAACATATAGTTCAAGGTGCTGAATGATAACAACTTTTCAGGGATGGACTACTTGTAAGCCGTTCATACATCTACACAATTACCCCTGCAATGATCAATCTCACTGTAGGAATGGTTGGAATATAATATTTTTTATAGTGCCTATGTTCCTTCTATGTTTAAGGTTAGTTATCTATGAAATTTGCAGTTTTTCAGATTATCATAGATTTTTATTCAGAATGAATGTAGGTAGTTATATATACTTTCAACATTTCTATTTTCTTTCTGATAGTTACATTTTCCCTCCCTCTGGCATGTTAGGGGCTGGAGGGGCAGGTGCTTGATATGCCCCCAGTGTGACACTATGCCTCCTTTTCTTACTCCCACTTTTTCTTCTTTTTCTTTCCAGTTTTGTGTATCCTTCCATTTTCCAGTCTTGGTTACTCAAGAAGCAGTAGATAATGAGGACAGTAGTGCTTAGGGCTGGTTTACAAGAGGAAGAGTTTTGCTTCATTACTTCCTCCTTCACATGGCTCGGTCACCTCTGAATTATGACTCATATAAATGTAGCATAAAGCTACATTCAGGCTCTTTTGAGGCTTCATGAAAGCAGAGCTTGTATATTGAAATTTGAGAAAGAACCACTCTAGGGGCAGATTGACGCAATCACCAGTGGCTTTTAGTTCCATCATAATGTAGCTTCTTTCATGCCCACTCTAATGAAATAGGAATGCTGAATTACTGCAAACTGATTTCTGTTTCAGTTGAGAGAGCTTATTTAAGGGCAAGATGGAACAAAGAGAGAATGTGTGTTTGCTTAAGTATATGCAATTTGTATCTATTGGATTAGAAAAAAAATTTTTAATTTAACCTTTTTTGTATTGCTGTGACTTTTTTTCGCCTGCTAATTTTTCTGAAGGAAACATCTGTAAAGTTGACCTTCGGCATTACAGAAAATAGGTCACTTTCCTAAAATATATTTTAAAAATACTCTTCTCAGTGATACAGACCATAGAAATATCTATTTTTTCCTGGTCACTGATATTTTAAGAACTTGATGGGTTTGATCAACATTGAAAAAAAGTATACACACATTTACACTCATGAGATTTTACCTTCAATCTAAGATGTCTTTAAAGACCATCCATATACTTCATGTTAAGGCAATACTTTGGATTAAGGTGGAAGAGGAATGTATATTTTACTTGAGGCAGGGAACTGACATGTGGTAAGTATCTTTTTTTTTTTTTTTTTTTTTTTAATGAGGTGAGTCTTGCTATGTCACACAGGCTAGTCTCAGGTGAGTCTTGCTGTGTCACACAGCCTGGACTCAAACTCCTAGGATCAAGGGATCTGCAACTGTGCCCAGTTGAGCATCTCTTTCTTAATGCAAATTATTTCATTTAACCTTTTTTGACATGGATTGTGTTATCCAAAAATGGCAGAAACAATATTTTTAGTCTCACGTGCTCTTCTAAAATACTACCACCTGAACTTATGGGTCCTGTGTTACTGTCTCAATAAAAAGAATGCTTCAGAAGTGCCATACATGACTTTAAAATATATAAATCTCAGGGGTACAAGTGCAGTTTTGTTACATGGATTTATTGTGTAGTGGTGAAGTCTGGGCTGTTAGTGTAACTGTCACCCAAATAATGTACATTGTACCCATTTAGTTATTTCTTATCCCTCACCCCTGCCTTTACCCTCCCACCCTTCTGAGTCTCCAGTGTCTATTATTCCACACTCTATGTCCATATACATGACTATTGAGGCTAATTCATAAAAGGAGTACTTCTTCCTGGCTCACTACTTCTCTCACATTCTTGGAAACCTGCCACCCATGTTGTTTGGAAGCCCAGGACACATAGACTTTATATGTAGGTGTTCTGGCCAACAGCCCCAGTAAGATCTCAACCAACATCCAGTATCGACCATTAGACATGAGTGTGAACAAGCCTTCAGAGGATTTCAGGTCATAGCCTACAAGTTATCCACAGATATTAAGTCTACCCACTGAGGTCTCAAATATCATGGAGCAGAGACAAAATGTGAATTTAGCCTTCAATTTTTGAAGTGCCCCTGCTAAGGCTGAGTTGAGCAGAGATGAGCAATCCACACAGAATACTCCTCAAATTGCAGGTTTCTCAGCAAAAGAAGTGTCATGCTTTCAATTCATTAAGTTTTATGGTGATTTTATTGGCAGCAGTAGATAGCTGGAACACATTTGGTTCCAGGAATTGAAGTGTAGCTAAAACTAAACCTAATACATGTGGCAATAGCTTTAGGGTCAGAGGCAGGTGGAAATGGGAAATGTCTTTAGGGGAGTGTTACTGAAAACTTAAAAGAGATCAAGGAAGCTATCAGAGGAAGCCTGGTGACCTTGAAAAGGCTGTTGGTGAGAACTTGAAGAAAAGAGAGGAAAATGTTTTTGGAAGCTGGAGGAAAGGGGACTCATGTAGTGGCAGAAAGCTTAGCAATAATGTCTCCTGCAGTAAAATGGAAAATAGGAAATATACCTATATTCTAGCTAGAGTTTTGCAGAAAGAGGGTTGAAAGTGCTTTGCCTTCTGTCTGCTTCCTAGCTGCCTGTAGTAAAATGCAAGGAAGAGAGATGAGCTAAAGAAAGCACTGTTATATATAAAGTCTCCAGGACTTGCTGGGTTGGAAAAGAAAACTGTTTCTCATTCCCAGCCTCTCCAGATGGCAAATGATGCTAAAATTAAGATGTGGCTTCTGAGCAGAGATCAAATCCAGGGTGCTGTCAGGAAAACATGGTCTAAAGATAAAACCTTTTGTTAAGGCCTCATAAAGTTTTGAGATAGTGTATTTTAGACCATTTTGAACAGAAAAAAGCCCACTAATGACCTTAAGGGGTGTTTCACAGACTACTTCCATATAACAATAGGGTTTCTCAAAATCTTAAGGGAAGCATTCTTAAAAAGAGCCAAAGTTAGAAAAAGTCTTATCTCTGTGGGATTTGCGCATGTGGCTTTTGTCTAATGGAGTGGATTATAAATTGATTCATAAGAAATCCACAAAGTGTTTAAAGGAATTTTAGCATCTTGTATTGAAAAGGATGGAGACAGAACAAAATTAAAAGAGGATTTTAACTCCTAAATTTCCATGAGCAGGAAGCAGACCAAGAAAACTTTAACTACAAAGACAACTTACATTTTATGAAATGGGAAAGATAAGTCAGTGGGTCAAACAGCTCAAAAGGCAGAGTAAAGAGTTATGGAGAATTCCTAGGTAGCAGGACTGATTCCTAATGAAGGAAATGGAAATATGTACATGGCTATATTTCAGAATGATTCAGTACCTGCTGTATTTCATCTGTTTTCTCCTTATTGAATGTGAATACTCTTAATGGTTTTCTTCAATCTATCACATTGCATGTCAGGTGTGTGTGGAGTAGATGAATCATCTTTTAGTTCACAGATCTCCATTTCAAGAGGAATGACATTCAAAGGGCTAAACTTAAGGAATCACATTCAAGGAACTTCATCTGATTTAGATGACAGGATCCTGAACCTCAAGCTTGATGGGCCTGGGGAAAGGGTTAAGTGTATTTGCATGTGGAAGAGATGTGAATTGTTGTCTCCTGAAAGTGGATAGTGGCAGATTTTAGTTTCCAATAAAGACCTCCACAACACTTTTGATCTCAATGCTCTTACAGAACCTTGCCACTCCCCCTTTAATGGATACAAGTCCCACCCCCTGAATCCTGGGTAGGTCTTTGTGACTATTTCAAAGAATATAATGCTGCAGAAGTGATGCTGTGTGACTCCTGAGGCTAAATCATAAAAAGAAATAGAGCTGCCACCTAACTGCTCTTTGTCTTGGAATGCTTGCCTTTGAAATCTGGGCCCCATGTTGTGAGGAGGCCCAAGCTACAGGGAGAGGCCAAGTGTAAATGTTCTGGCTGTCAGTACCAGCTAAGATCTCAAACAACAGCTGGAATCAATTGCCTGGCTTCTGAGTAACTGAGACTTCAGATGATGCTTGTTCTCAGCCTTCAAGCTGCCCCAGACACTGAGTGGAGCAGAGATAAGTTATCTTTAACATACCTGATCACATTACAAAATTATGAGTGAAATACATATCATTTCTAAGTTATTACAATATGAGGTGTTTTTTTTTATGCAGGAGCAGATAATCCACCAAGAATACTGTAAGTTACGTACAATCATCTATGTTACAAAATGGAAATATGCTAACAGCTACATAGCATGTAAGTGGCAGTGCTGAGCTGTGAACCCGTGTGTTGGAATCCAAAGTTTGAGTTCTTTCTAATTTTTGACCCACTCCTGTAAAAGGGCATAGGTTGACTAGAAAGACATTGAGTTGAACTAGAAAGTCCATTCAGCTCTAGCCCAGGATGATTGAACCCAGTAGAATGAAAATGAGATTTGTAACCTGCAAGTGTAGAGGCTATCCTTGAAAGAAGGCATGTTTTGTGGTAAAAAGTTTTTATGGTCAAATTTTGCCCTTATATCTACAAGACTTAGTGGGACTTTGATCAAGCTATATAATTTCTCTGTGTGCAAGTTTCCTTAATTGTGAAATGAGGATATAATATCTAACTTGCAAGTTGTAAGGATTATAATTTTGTATGCAAATAAGGGAAACTCTTATGTCTGAATATCTTAAAGTAGTCATCTAAAAGTCACGCTGGAATATGAGTGGCACACACCCATTGCTCTCTGACTTCTGAACAAAAATGTCTACACTGAGCTTGGCCACTGCCCTTTTCCCTTTTGAAATCTTGCTGCCACCTGCCGTTTCTTCCGTACCTTCAGATACTCACTGCCCTATGGGTCTTTGGCTGTTAGGAGTCCGGCTGCCTCTTCCATTACTCCTCTATAAAGCTCTTCAAATCTCCTGCCCCTGCCACAGGCTTTTCTGCCTTGAAATTTAGCTAATCTTGATTATTTGTTTAATGACATTCAGGTGCAAATGAAGCCTAACCCTATAAGACCTTTACACTTTAAAAGAACAGCTCATTAACTACTTTGAATCTCTAATTGATAGAATTAGTGGGAGAGACAATTTTGTTCCCAGAGTTCTTTGCCTACTCTCCCTCTCTCCTCCCACAATAAGCAAAAAATACTCCTGAAAGTTACTTTGTAACCTCTCTGTACCCCTTTTGGGAAACAGTCTGTACTCTGACAGGACCTAATGGAAATGAATTTGTTGCCTGTGGGAGAACTGAGGTGGGCAGCAAACATAAATGAACTTTATTTTAAAATTGCAACAATTTTTTTTTCTACCTCTTGTCCTTCTCAAATGGTGGATGGTGGTGTTGGTGGAGAGGCTACCATTTATTGGCTATCTTGACAAGTACTTGATGCAATTCCCATTTAATGCCATTGTCTACGTATTTACTTTTTGGATTAGCCTGATTTGATCTTTTAAAAAATGTATTCATTATTGGTGACTATTTGAATTCTCTCTGGAGGGAAAGGGGAGAGAAAAGGATAATTATGCTGTTCCTTTGACTATGGCAGAGTGACTTCCATCCAGTTTGTTTAACACAGAAGCACAAAACATTTCTGTACGCTGTGCAGTGGTAGGTCATGAGGCAGAAATGGCGTAGAACAAAGTATATCACTGGAAGGTCTTTTGAAAAGGTGTTTGTTTCACTCTTTAAAAAATACACAGAGATTTTCACAGTTCAGGATAAGGAGTGATATGAAGAAAGAGAACAGAGGTGGATAGAGTTTGTGTTATATCACTTTTTTTATACATTAATACTGTCCCCTAAATACATGAGATAAAACTTAAAATGCATTATAACCTGGGATGGGTGCAGTGGCCCACACCTGTAATCCCAGCACTTTGGAAGGCCGAGGTGGGCAGATCACTTGAGGCCAGGAGTTCGAGAACAGCCTAGCCAACATGGTGAAACCCTGTCTGTACTAAATAAATTCAAAAATGAGCTGGGTGTGTCGATGTGTGCCTGTAATTCCCGTTAATCGGGAGGCTGAGGCACGAGAATCTCTTGAACCCAGGAAGCAGAGGTTGCAGTGAGCCGAGATCATACCACTGCACTTTAGCCTGGGTGACAGAGCGAGACTCTGTCTCCAGAAAAAAAAAAAGTATTATAACCTGATAAAGATATAAACACATTTTGTACTAAACAATGTTAACAGCCCCCATCCGAATCTCTGGCTCCATTTCCAGTCAATACAGAGTTGTCCAATTTATTACATTCTCTTTGGATTTATTACACTGAATTTTCATTTTGTTCTAATGTTCTATCTTACAATAATTAAACGTAAGATTTTATCATAGTAACCTCCCATTTTCTGGTTCCCTTTGACCACTGAGCCCTCTGTCCAGGAGTCATGTCTTCATTAATGTCACCGTGTGGTATCAGTACCTCCCTAGTCTCAAACTTTTCACTGTGTCCGGCTATGTATCAGAAGTTTCTGGGCAGCTTGAAAATTTCTAAGGCCCGGCTGGGCGCAGTGGCTCACGCCTGTAATCCCAGCACTTTGGGAGGCCGAGGTGGGAGGATCATGAGGTCAGGAGATTGAGACCTTCCTGGCTAACACGGTGAAACCCCGTTTCTACTAAAAAATAGAAAAAATTAGCCGGGCGTGGTGGCAGGCGCCTGTAGTCCCAGCTACTCGGGAGGTTGAGGCAGGAGAATGGCGTGAACCCGGGAGGCGGAGCTTGCAGTGAGCCGAGATCGCACACTGCACTCCAGCCTGGGCAACAGAGCAAGACTCTGTCTCAAAAAAAACAAAAAAACAAAAAAACTTCTAAGGCCTAACCAGAGCTACTGTACCATAATGCTTTCATTTCTGTTCCTTCCTTTTCTTTCTCATTACCATAACCCGAGAAAAAAAACACCAGAGCTTCCTCTCTCTGCCATACAGCAAGATACAGCAAGAAGACAGCCATCTGCAAACCAGGAAGAGGGTCTTCACTAGATACTTGATATGGTTTGGTTCTGTGTCATCACCCAAATCTGATGTTGAATTGTAATCTTCAGTGTTGGAGGTGGGGTCTGATGGGAGGCGACTGGATCACGGGGGTGGTTTCTAATGGTTTAGTACCATCTCCCTAGTGCTGTCTTGTGACAGAGTTCTTATGAGATCTGGTTGTATGAAAGTGTGTGACACCTCCTTCTTTGTTCTCTCTTCCTCTTGCTCCAGCCGTGTAGGATGAGCCTTCTTCCTCTTCACCTTCTGCCATGACTGTGAGTTTTCTGAGGCCTCCCCACTCATGCTTCTTATACAGCCTGTGGAACTGTGAGCCAATTAAACCTCTTTTTTTAAAAATAAATTACCCAGTCTCAGGTAATGCGAGACTTTACAGCAATGCGAGAATGAACTAATACAATATTGAATCTTCTAGTACCTTAATCTTGGACTTCCCAGTATATCTTAAAGAGTGTGTTTCTTTAAGAGGGAAACAAATGCCTATTCAGAAAACCTTCCAGTGAGGTACTTTATTCTTTGCCATTTCTACTTCATGACCTTCCACTGCACAGCACAGAGACATGCTCTGTGTGTTAGCATTAAACAAACTGGAGGAAAGTCATTCTGCCATAGTTAAAGAAACAACATAATTGTCCTTTTCTCTCCCCACCTCACCAGTTTATTACATTCTATGTGATGATTATAGCAAAGTGACTTTGACTCTTCACTCTGCCACTGTTTGCTTCCCATTTTTATCATAGTAATTTCTCATTTTCTTTAGGCTCAATCTGGTTCCCTTTGACCACTGATCCAGTGGTCTAATCTTCATCTAGATCCAAGTCTAAATCTTCATTTCCTGGGTTGTTGTGATTATCTATTAACTGATGTCTCCAACTAGTATCTTGTCTCCCCATCTCTGGCAAAGAATGCCTTTGCCAGATTAATCTTTCTGAAATAATACCTTACACATGCGGTCCTCAAGTTCAGTAATTGTTAATTGTATCCGTATCGTCCCTGTAGTCCTCAGAAATACAGTCAATTATCCCTTAGTTTGGCATGCAAGACATCTACAACTTAGCATCTGCATACTTTTTCAACATTCTTCAGTTTTTATCTCATTTGACCTCCTACCATAACAAAAGTTTGGTGAATACTTCTGTGTTAGTTTGGGCTGCTGTAACAAGATACTATAGACTAGGAGGTTTAAACAACAATTTATTTCTCACAGCTCTAGAGCCTGGAAAGTCCACGATTAAGGTACTAGAAGATTCCGTATTTGGTGAGGGCCCTCTTCCTGGTTTGCAGACAGCTGTCTTCTTGCTGTACGTTCACACTGCAGAGAAAGGAAGCTGTGGTGTCTTTTTCTCTTCTTATAAGGGGACTCATTTTATCACTAGGCTCTACCCTCATGACCTCATCTAAACTTAATTACCTTTCAAAAGCCCCACTTAATACCATCTCATTCAGGGTTAGGGCTTCAACATATGAATCTAGGAAGGACACAAACATTCAGTCTACAAGGCTCTCCTGATTAAAGTGCTTTCTTTCTATATTTCTTTAATGTCATACATTCTCTCTCTCTCTCTTTTTTTTTTTTACCAAACTTTATGTTGAAATAATTTCAGACTTACAGAAAAGTTGCTAGTATAAAGAATTCCTAATTACCCTTCACTCAGATTCCCCATATGTTAACATTTTACCACATTTGCTATATCATTCTCTCTCTCCATATAGATATGTATGTGTGTGTATATATATACACATATATATGTATGTGTGTGTGTGTGTGTATATATATATATATATATATACACATATATATATCTCTGATATGATGCTTCTTTACTTCTCCCTACTTCAGTATGCATCTCCTAAACATAAGAATATTCTACTGGATAACCACATGGCAATTATCAAATAGGAAATTAACAATGACACAATTCTATCGTTTAATCTACAGAAAGAGGAACTGCAAGGCACCAAACAGGAAAAAAATACTGGCCAAAATCTATATCTGCAAAAGTGTTGCAATGAGAATATAAACAGAACTCTTATAATCCAATTATAAGAAAATAAATGCCCTCTTCCCCATTGGGCCACAGACTGGAACATCTCACAAAAGAAGATTGACAAATGGTCAGTAAGCACATAGGAATGTACTCAATATTTGAAATGGAGGTTAAAACCACAATGAGACACTACTGTATTCAGTAGAATACCTAATATTATAAAGACAACATAACAACCCCCAATATTGGCAACAATGTGGAGCAACTGAAACTCTCACACTTACATAACATTGTTCGACCACTTTGCAAAACTGTTTGAAAGTTTCTTATAAAGATAAAGATACATTTTCCCCATGACCCATAATTCCACTCGTCTTTAATTATCCCCCCAAATGAAAATATATACCTACAGAACGATTGTGCAAGAATATTCATAACATCTTTGTGTATAAAAGCAAATAATTAGAAACCACCCTAATGACCATGAGTAGAAGAGATGAACTGTGGTGTACTCATATAATGCAATAGTACAGTAAAAAGAGACAAACTACTGAAAAAACTATATCATGAATCTTATAGACATGATATTGAGAGCAAGATGCAAGAAACAATAGAATAAAAACTATACAATTCAATTTATAAAAGTTTAAAATCTGCAAACGTAATCTGTGGTGATAGAAACCAGAATAGTGTTTGCCACAGCAGAGAGTGTATTGATTGGAGAGGGGCATGAGAAAAGTTACTGGTAAGATGGAAGTGTTCCATATCTTGATTAGAATGTGCATTTTCCCGGTGCATATATTTGTTAAAGTTGATTGGTTTATATGCATTTCACTATGTCAATTTCACCTTAATAATAAATGTAAAACAAAAGTCGTTCATAGAGTACAACTACACTACAGGGATAATGCAGGAACCCAGGTCTAAAAGCAGTGGAACTGCTAATATCTCTAGACAGAAGGGAATGGGTGGAAGAAGAGATATTCAAAATTCACGAGAGGCAATACTTTTCACTAGGCCACTGAATTGACTTCAATTAGCGATACAAATAATTCTTGATGAATTTGCAAGGATGAAACAAGTAAAATAAATAACTGTAACTCAATTTTTCTCTATTCCTCTTATTTCCTGCCGGGGTTCTCCATTGTTTGAACCATTTGAATGACAGAGGGCATAAGGCTCTGTTGGTGTAATCCTTATAAGATCAGCTTCACAGAACATAGAATGGGGAAAAGAAGGGACATTTGATCATCAGGGGGAAATAAAAGGTATCTGGTATACATCTTGTTTTTATACCACTCTAAAGGGCACCATTTAATCATAATAATGGTGGCTTGGCCAAGGGATTGTACAAATTAAGAGAGGTCTGAGTGAGTTGATAATATATGAAAGAGAGTGATTGCAATGATTGATTATATAATTTAAGCTGTCTAGTAATGAAAATGAGGCTATGATGAGATGAGGGGCAGTGCAATTGTGGTAGAATCAGTGGGATATAGATCGTGATAGAATCAAAGGATTGCTTGAATTGGGGTACTAGAATGGATGTTTGCAAATGAAATTATGGAGGGATTTCAGTTAATGGTAGTGGAAGGTCAAGGGTATGTCTGTGGGAATCAGTGGCTAAGATGACATAGAACACAAAATGATTGTAAGAGGAAATCAAGGAACTAAGCAACTGGGGTAATGGAAGGAGTATCTGCATATATATTGAAATCATCAAGAATCATGGCAGCATAGAGAGAATGACAGAGAGCAGGAAGCTAAAAGCTCCAAAAGAATGAGGAGGAGTAAAGAGGAGAGGACCTGGGATGACTGCAAGGAGAAGTGGGTGGTGTAGTCTGTTAACCTGAGTCATCCTTGATACATTTCTCTCTCAGCCCCCAGAGTCTCAACCAATCATTAAGTCCTGTCAGTCTATTGCTTTTCTCAATATTAGCACCACTCTGGTCGCCAAGTAGGATTTTTAAAAAATCATGTTTCTGTGCTTCAGCACATTTGTCCTCTAATTGGTCTTCCACTAGCCACTTTTGCCAGTCTTTTGTGCGTGTGTGTGTGTGTGCTACAGCCCCAGTGAACTTTTCTCAATAAATCTGACAATGTCACACAAGCCCACTTCTTCTCTAGTCTAGCACTTAATTTTTTCAGTGGGTTTCCAGTGCTTTTAAAATTGAGACCAAAATGCTTCAGGCCTAAAAGAGCTGGGGTGATCTGGCCTCAGGTCTACCTTTCTGGTCTTATTTAGCAACATATTTCACCATAATCTCTATGTGCACGAGGCACACCAGCCCCGCTGCAGGGCCATTGCCCGTACTGCTTGCTGTGTCTGGAATGTGCTCTCCTCTACCCACTGTGTTTCACCAGGTTAAGTCATAGTCATCAGTTAAAAAGGAGTTCAAATGTCACCTGCCTGAGGAAACCATTCCCAGCATTTCCCAGACTGGGTCTATGTCAGCCCCTTTATATACGAAATAGTATGAGTCCTTCTTAAGGGAGTCACTCAAAAGACTACCTCCTGTGGGAGATATTCAAAATATATGTTGACTTCTTTTTTTAGGATTATGCTCAGCTGGTTGCTGGGACAGAAGGGACCAATTGACATGAATAAGACAGTATCCTTAAAGAGGAGTCTGGTTTAATGTGAAATAGGTTCCACTGGATTTAAAACGGCAGAGCACTATAGCATTAAGAAAAGCCCTGTGCCTTCAAGTAGCAGGACAGCGACACCATATGGTAGTGAAAAGCATCAGCAATAATGACCTTGTTTAGTCACCTTAATCTCTCGACTATCATTAGAATCACATGGAGAGTTTTGAAAAGATAACAATACTGGTAATGCTTGCACAGCTGTATAAATTAACTTTAACGTTATTGAATCTTACGCTTAGAGTGAATTTATAGTATGTAAATTACATCTCAACAAAGGGGTACGAATTTAAAAAATAATACTAATGCCCAGCCTTTGTCCAATTATATTGGAATCTCTGGGGTGCAGCTTGGACATTAACAGCTATTAAAAGCCCCTAGAAAAATTTAGCAATAACTAACAAAAGTATACATGCATTTACCTTTTGACCCATTAATCCTATTTCTAGGAAGTTATTCCGAAAGCACAGCTCCAGCAATACAACTAAATACATGTGCACACTGTTATTCACTGAAGCACTGTTTGTAAATGCAAGTTATGGAAAAACACCAGAATGTCCATACTTAGGGGGAATGGTTGAATAAACTATGGCACATCCACACCATAGAGAGTATTATGGTGTTGTAAAAATGAGTGAAGAATCTCTGGACTGATATTATACTGGTATCCAGAATAAATTTTTTTTTTTTTTTAAGACGGGTCTCGCTCTGTCGCCCAGGCTGGAGTGCAGTGGTGCGATCTCGGCTCACTGCAACCTCCGCCTCCTGTGTTCAAGCAATTCTCCTGCCTCAGCCTCCCGAGTAGCTGGGACTACAGGTGCGCACCGCCATGCCCAACTAATTTTTGTATTTTTAGTAGAGATGGGGTTTCACCATGTTGGCCAGGATGGTCTTGATCTCGTGACCTCGTGATCTGCCCGCCTTGGCCTCCCAAAGTGCTGGGGTTACAGGTGTAAGCCACTGCGCCTGGCCTAGGATATACTTTTAAGTGAAAAAAGTAAAGTGCACATATATCTATAGTATGGTACCATTAGATGAGAAAGAAAGAGATATAAGAAAATACACGTATATTTTCTCATCTGCACAAAAAGAAATATAGGAGGGTAAAAGTAGAAACTACTGTGATTGGTTATTTACAGAGATCAGTGGGAATGGGGTGGAAAGAATAGGGGAATGGGAATGGTTAGAAGGAATGAGGTGGGACATTTCTGCAAGTACATCTTCTGGAATGTTTCTAACTTCTTGAACCAAGTAGTGTTTCACATATTTAAAAAACTAATTTATATTAACCAGGATGTGTGGGAAACCAAAATAGAACACAAACAGTAACCAATGCATATAACGCAAAATTAATACCACAACCATAATAAATGGGATAAAAAAGAATGAATCTAAGTAATACTGAAAAACAGCCTTTTAAATATATTCTATAAGGGCAAAGATAAAAAAAACTGCACAAAAATATTGTACCCTTCTCAGGAAATTCATTTTTCACAGGAAAATGTGTTAGTAATTCTAAAACTATATGTATTCTAAGATTGAACAAATAAGTAAACAAATTGTGAATAATGAGAGCCAGTTTCTCCTTATCAGACAAAAGAGTTACAGATGAGGAAACGGGGAAGGTGAGAATTACCCCTATGGATTAGATTCACATATATCAGTTTGAACTACTGTTTCTGTATATACTGGTTCTGAATACACACACACACACACACACACACACACATTCACAGAGAGAGAGAGAGAAAGAGAGTGAGAGAGAGAGAAAGAGAGAGAGATAGTTACAGAAATACTTATAGATGTGCATGTATTTTTGTGTATATACGCTTGTCCCTAGGTATCCACAGGGAACTGGTTCCAGGGCACCCCACAGATGCTCAAGTCCCTTTTATAAAATGGCATAGTATTTGCACATAACCTATGCACATCTTGTATGCTTTAAATCATCTCTAGATATTACAATGCTTAATATAGTATAAATGCTATGAAATAATTGTACTATATTAATTTTTATCTTCTTTGAATTATTTTTGATCTGAGGCTGGAATCTGCAGATATAGAGCGCCAACTGTATATACATATATTTCTTAGCTCTGTTCACTTAGGACTAGAAGCAATGACACCCCAGCAGCAATGAGTATCCTAGTACTCAGAACTTGAATTCTAAGTACCATTTTTCAGTTAAATGGCTAATCTGAAGGCTGGGATGCAGAAAGTAAAAGATATGCCTGAACCTATCTATCTATCTATCTATCTATCTATCTACCTACCTACCTATCTATTTACTTTTGAGAGCGTCTCACTCTGTTGCCTAGGCTGGAGTGCAGTGGTGCCATCACTGCTTACTGTAACCTCAACCTCTTGGCCTCAAGCGATTCTCCTGCCTCAGTCTCCCAAGTAGCCCGAGTAGCTAGGACTACAAGTGCACCCAGCTAATTTTTTTTTTAAGAGATTGGGTCTCACTTTTTTGCCCAGGCTGGTCTCGAACTCCTGGGCTCAAGTGATTCTTCCCCCTCGGCCTCCCAAAGTGCTGGCATTACAGGCCTGAGACACTGCGCTTAGCCTTGAATCATCTTGTGATGCCAGAATGTGAATGCTCAAAAATGATGGGAGCATATTGAAAGGACTGGAAGCCAACCTAAAGGAGCTCTTGAAGGCTAAAACTGGGACAATATGGGCCAAAAAATAAATGAATTATAATCCATTGAATAAAATAAATATCTACTAATTCATACTGATGAAAACAAATAATCAAATAAATAAATAAATGAGGGAGAAAGGAGGTGTCTTCCTTACAGTAGAATTCCAAAGAGTAAATATAGAAGAAGTGGTGGAAATATAAAGTTGCCATTTGGTTAATGGCACAGTAATAATTGTTTTAAGGACAATTCAATTGGTGTTAAAACTAGTGTGCAAAAATATAATTAGAAATAAGATATTTACACAGTTTCAGACTATCTTCACTAGCTAATTACAAGGGGAAATATTATCTTTATTATGGAGAAACTTGGCAGACTAACTTAACTAAGCGATCAAAGTTAACATCATCAAAATGTGACACTTTGACAACATGGACTCCTGATATGATGCACTGAGAAGAGTATGGTATCATTTCTGGGGTATTCTTGCCAAAAATACATGAGTTTTATTTAATCATAAGGAAATATTAGACAAACAGATTGAAGAATATTCTATTAAACAGCTGACCATACTCTTCAAAAGTGTCAAGGTCATGAAAAAGAAAAGACTAAGAAACTGTCCCAGATTGCAGAAGACTGAGTAGACATGACAAATAAATGCAACTTGAGATCCTGGATGACATTCTGCATTGAGGGTGGAGAAAGGCCTAAAGAGAGCCAGGCTGGACTTTATGCAATTGGGACAACTAGTTGTTTGAATAATTAATTAGACATGGCTGAAAGAATAATCTGGGAGGTGGTGCTGAGCATAGAATTTAATAACTCCCTTGTAGAACATTGTACTTCTCCAGTGTAACTTTTCTCAAATGATAATGACATGTCCATATCTTTTACTAGAATGTAAGCTCCATGAACACAGAGAGTTGTCACATCTATCCGGTTCGTCACTCTGTCCAAGCGCTCAATGCCTTGCCAATAAACGTGGTTTAAAACATAACCTTAATCTGTGGCTGGTTAAGTTCATGCAAGCAACTTTGCCCCTCACCTCTGCTCTGGGTGGCTTTACTGGTTGGGTGACTCTTTTTACCTAAGAATGACTAAGGGGTTCATCCCTTTATTTAATGACTCCTTATCTTTCAGGCTCAATATAAGCCTCATCGTTTAGTCAAAAGTGTTAGGCTTTAGAGGCTAGATGGAATTCAAATTCCAGTTCCCTCACTGATCAGCCTACAGCTTAGTTTGGTCTTTCCTCCTCTCCAGGAATGGCTTCCTCAACAGTGAAGAAAGGCCTTTGAATTTTAGACCAGTGATTTTTAAGCTGTTTTTTTTTTAATTTGTTTTGTTGTTGTTATGATTATTGTGGGTGGATTGTTTGCTTACTTGCAGATCCGCTTTCTTTAAAGGAAGTCTTTATGTAGTATCCAGAGGTGTACATAAATAATACAGGTTAAAATGGCATTGTTTTCATCTGGTTGGAGGTGGGGGGAAGTGAGGGTAGGGAAGTGGTTTTGGGGGTGGTACAAAGCCTGTCCAACTACCCATCCCTTCCCCTAATGCCACCTCGCCCTGGGAGCCTTTGAGGTCCTAATGACAAACTTCTAGTCCATAGTTTGAAAAATCTAGAAGTTTGCTACAATTATTCTGCCACCTTCAGAAGCACTGTTCTCTCCTGTGAACTGTGGCATTTATCCTTGCTGTTTTCCATGTTACATTTACCATGCTACTATCTGGACTGGAAGGAATGGGATGTATCTTTTTAGACCCAAGCTCTAGTACAAAACCTTCACCCAATAGTTCGCTTACTGTGAAAGTTAATTACACACATTGATTTATTATTGTCATACTGAACTAAATAAGATTCAAGGGGTAAGGGAGAAAATGACTGGGGGCACATAACACCTACCCCAAGAATTGTCCGCATGCCCAGTTGCTGAAACAACCTGCTGAGACTCTTAAGATTAATTTTACCTACCACCGTCACTCACCAATCAGAGCTTGCCAGTCCCCCAAAACTTTGCTAGTGCCAATGAGTTTTCTTTCAAGATAACATAACATTTCTCTTTCCAATAAAACTTCCAACCTTCTCTTTGTTCTTCAGACATACTGAAGACCACCTGTGTGTGTGTGTATAACTCAAATTGCAATTCTGTGATTCCCAAATGAAACAGTGAGTTTAAAGATTCTTCTTTATATTTCATTTGACTTTGACATTGGCAAATGTTTCTTGATGATGACCACTGGTTCAAGGACCTCCAGCAACTTCCTGGAGGAGGTGGCCCGTAAGTCAGGCTTGGGGAGAAGTTGAATTAGTGGGCAGGAGGTCATTGTTCTTGATTAGTGAGGGTTATGCAGGGATGACAGACAGAGGAGGCCATGCAATGGGTAGCTCTTAAGAGTTGTTAGGGACACAGGGAGATAGAAGGTGTGGGAGTGAGGCATGGAGCCCAATAGTGGAGTAGCTCGGCTATGACCTAAGATGGCCTAAAGCCAGAAACAGAAACTATCATGGTATATCTTAAATTAATTCCATAGTGTAGCATCCTCGGCAAGCTATTCCAGGAAGGTAATTGGAACTGGCTAGTTTCCAGGTATCTTTAGCTCAAACAAAATGTGAGCAGCCTCTAAGGCAAAACTTTTGTGGACATTTCCAAGGGTGCATCCCACATTCCCTATTTTCAGCACAAGCCTGCACTGTATTTCGGATCCAGGTGAGAAGATGATGATTGCTCCAGTGCAGGAACACTGCACCAGGCAACTGCACTGGCTTGGCTAGAGGCACTAGCCAGCTGCTGACTGTTGGTGGGAGTATCCTGCCCTCTGCTGGATTTGGCGGGAAACATGAATTTGCATTGCCTGCTAAAGAATTGAGGCTGAAAGCTTTTAGAACTGAAAATAAATATCTGCTTGTGTGTTGATGAGGTTTAATTAACTTGGGAATGCATTCCTTAAATGACATCGGGATTCTCAGGTAATTTCCAGGTGTCAAGGAAAAAAAATCGTTTTATATCATATACAGACCTCCTGTTCAGTAAATTTGGGTGCATAATATAAAGTGCCAGCATTTTGTTCTGTAAAGAATAAAAGTTGCATCTATAATAATTCTTAAAGTGTTCACATAGTGTTGTAATTTGATGAAAGAATACCAAGAGTGCAGTTAGACCGTTGGGGTTTATATATTAATTCTGCAAGATACTGAATCTCTCTGAGACTCGGTCTCTCTATCTGTAAAAGGATGCCATACTCACCTTGAAGGGTTGCTGTGAGGATCAAGTGAACTAAGAATATTTACAGGAGCACTTTACTATGCCCACTAAAAGCATGTGGTTTTAAATATACATGCTATTCACAGGTTAAATTATTGATTTCCCTGTTATTTTGAGGAAAACTGAAAAACAGACATCAATGTTTCAAATCTCGATAATGACAGGACTCTTCCTAAAATACTGAAAGAGATCAGCAGCCCCTAATTTTTGCAAGAGCCTTTGAAGATGGGACAACTTTTTACTAAGTAGTATTTATCTCCAACTGCTGGTCATTCTGTTCTGTGCAATCAAGAGAAATGTCTCTATTTCTCACTTTCATAAAGAGAAAAATGGCAGAACCTAATTCTAAGGATAATGTTTTCCAGCAGCCATTCCCTTGGTTTCCTCTCCTCCTTTTCTCTTTTTGATCCTTCCCTATCCCTTTATTCTGTTCTCTTCCTATGTAAGTTGAAATCAGAAATAAGCAGTTTCAGCTGGCATTGTCATTGCTGTTGATGTTTAGCTGTTTCTCATCCTCCTGTAGAAGTTCCACAGGCATATAGTTTTCCCTTCAGTGCTATTATATTTGGAGTAGATAGAACATGGCCCAGGCTCTGAAGTTTTTTGCCATCTAAGGTGTGAGAAGCTGAGTAATAATGGTATTATTAATGTAGCACCTCCCTAATAAAAATAATAGATCTGTTTTCAACTTAATAATTTATTTAATTGATTTTATTCTCTTCATTAACAGCTCTGCTTAATAAAAAGATTTTTTAAAATCCAATTTGTGCAACCAGCTGAAGAGTAAACCCAAGTAATTGATCACCTTGCCAGCCTCAGTAAATGCTATATTGATGTGTTTTAGGAAATCCACGTTCAACAAAGATTTATACTAATTGCTGAAGATAAGAAGGAATAAGATGTGATCTCTATACATGATATATTTTGGGAAGAAATTGGCTAAGAAGATATCATGTGCTCTTGAAGAATGAAGTTTTTTAGGTAGAAAAGGTGGGTGTGCGTGTGTGTGTGTGTGTGTGTCTGTGTCTGTCTGTCTGTCTGTCTATTGAAGCTGGGTGGGGGCAGGCTTCAAGACAGAGGGTACCAGGTAAGCATCACATACTGTTATGAAAACCTATGCTGTGGCCAGAGTGATAAGGAGGATGAAGATGAGGCTGAGGCTGGAAAGGTACTTTGGGGCCAAAGGAAGGTGCTACTTAACTGCTAAGATGTGGAGCTTGAATTTCATGGGGTATGTGTGTTAACCAATGCATTTGAATGTTGGATCAATATTATACCTCCATCATATTCTGGTTCGTCAGAGAAGTATTTTTTAGGGAGGAATGTTGGGTTTTAAGTGGCATTATAATTCCCTACAACTTTAAAAATATATGTAAATTTCTGAGTGAGAACCACAACAGCCTCTATGTTCAGTCCAAACTAGGGTGGGTTAGTGACTCCCTGTGTAACCCAGGGTTCCAGGTTTTTGGGTATGCACTGTGAGGAAATCCCCACTTGTGTCTGTTGTATCTTGAGTTCTTATTTCAAAAATCTCTGGGAAGAAGCTCAGCCCTGGAAAAACTAAAACTGGCTGGATCCAGAGATGCCTGAGTTGGAGAGGAACTTTGGTCAACTCTCCTCATTAACCATAGTAACAAACCTTGCTCAGGGAGAAGTTTATTTGCCATTTTCTGTACATGCAATGTATGTAGAAGCATGATCAGCAGGCGACTGCACTGCCTTTATGCCACTTCCACATACAATGACTCAGCTAACCAGCCTAGTACAAGTCCTGCTTTTACTGTTGTTCCTGGAGGCACTGCTTTGGGGAACTATCCCAGATGTCCTCCTTCCTTGTTGCAAATAATAACATCTCCCTCTTAAATATTCCATGGTTGTGCTCATTGGACTGTCTCCTGCCTAGCAGTTTAACCCACCTGTTGTGTGGGTAACACCTGAACAGACTAGAATCCTTAGCTTGCATCTTTAAAAGACAACAGCTTGAGTCCCTTTCAATTCATCAAAAAGCCATGCATTTTTTAAAAGCAGCCACCAGCCTCTTTCGTCCAGTTAGTCTTAGACAACCATATACTCTAAAATATCTGGAGTCCATTGCCTAAAGAATAATTTAGAAACGGCATCAACCACTTTCTATATCTGACCTGCCATTTTGTCACATCAAATAAAAGGGAGATCATAAAAAGACCCATAGATAAAGGCTCTCTGCATCACCAAACATGCTTGCTCATCTAATTAATGATTTAAAAAATACAGATTATTTATATAAACTATTCGGCACCATATTACTGATCTTAACTCCCCTTATTCACTATAGCAATTCCACAAACTTGAAAGAGACAAAGATTGCACACACTAAAGCTTGTTTATGGCACCTTAAAAGACAGCACTTTGAATTGCTATTCCCCAGTTCCTAAAGTGGTAATGAGATTTATAGGTAACTTTAAAAGTTTTTCTTTTGTGTGTTTGCTTAGGACTTAGCACATTATAGGCATTCTGAAGAATGGAGCACATTGCACATTCCATTAAACAATTTGGGCAAAAATAAAGTGTAAATAAACATAATACGTAGTGTAGCCAAGTGCTTAGGGCCCCTGACTGGGTCGGCAAAAGAGCATGGAGTAGTGTGAGAGCCCACAGGAGCTCCTCCACCTCCAGTGCCCAGCACATAGTAGGCATTCAATAAATAGCTGAGGAATAATGAAACAATGAATGCATTCTTTTTTTTCTAGTCACTTTGCTTGCAGTGGTTATCTTAAGGGTGTAATAAAGTAATAATTGCTTCGTGACTATGTGGGCTCATAAGTTAATGTTTGCAAAGTGCTTTGAACTTCTTGGGAAAAGGGATGGTGTTTTTGTTGGCACTGTGTATTGTTTGCAGTGGCACACAAATTCCTCCTCCTCCTCTTCCTCCAGCTGCCAGCACTGTGCCCTCCCCCAGCTCTGTGCAGGGCCAATATCTCCCACAGGGCAGCCTCATGGCCTTTACTGCCTCTCTCCAGCCAGCTCCAGCACTACAGGACAGGTAGGGACAAAGCAAACATGGGAAAGATTTCTTTAAGGCCACCGAGGAGAAATGAAACTTGGGTCGATACTAATGATTCCTACAGGGATTGGTGTTTAGAGGGTTGCAGATTCTTGGCCACCCGTGGAAGTAGCTATTGGACAGACACACTCATCCGTGAGGACACATCAAGCTAGATCCTGAAGGGGAGATAGAAGTGTCATATAGGCAAACGGGGGTATGTGTGGAAGCAGCTGTTTTTTCAGTTTTATGTGGCCCATATACATAATACAAAACCTTGGCTAGTAACTGGCAACAAAATGTTACATAGTTCTGTTAGTAGGAACCCATAAGACAAGCCAGATTTATGAGTACAATTTTCCACTGCTATGATTTCTTTCCTCATTATTTTCTTTATATTTGATGATGGCAAATAACGGAGTTCTGTCTCACATATGGTTAGCCAAGACTGCAATAGTTTCCAATGCATTTGTTACTATTTTTTAAATTGCCATCATTGTTAGGAACTTCATAATTAAACAACTCACATGTGATTTGGAAAGCAAAAGCTATGTTTTCTGTTAAGAATGGATGTCCTTTGTGAACAAATTCAAGCAAAAGAGTTTTTTTTCTTTTGTGTTACACCAGGTTAACTTTCAACTGATCACACATGATAAATATCTCAAAATAAAACAGGGAGAGGCAGTTACAGGTTCAGAATAACTAGAATGACTATGGGAGGCGGATCTTGCCTTAAAGGCAAGAACACCTTCAGTTCTCCACAAGTTGGAAGTGACTTGTTTTCTAGACCACATCATGAGCTTTTCTGTGTGTGTGGAAGGTTTTTCATGTTAATTGCTGTACATGTGGCAAATTTACTCTCTCTACAAATTATTTCTAGAGATTGGAATTAAATGTCATGTGGAAAAAAGCCAACATGGCATTCTGTTAAGAAGATAGACAACCTAAGTGATGTCTATCCTGCTTCAAAGAAAAAACTCAGGTAAGTCTGACTTTAGTTGAACCACATGAAGTTAACCAAGAGCAAGGCTTAGGTTTTGTTTTTAAAAAAATATATAGAAGGAAAACTCCTTCCAACTAAAATACATTCATTATTTACCTGAAAACAAAAGTAGGTGGAGCTGAATTTGTAGTTAGATTATAGTAAGTAGCATTTGAAACTCTGAAAGCTTAGAGTCCACATAAAAGCCACAAGTACAACATTTATTTGGGAGTAACTCCAGATGAGAAATGGTTTCTTTTGTCACTTGATTCAGTATAAGATGAATTTTTTATTTGTACAGAGCTTGAGAATCACATAGGCATCGCTGAATTTTTCTTTTTTTTCCAATCTCTATTTGTGAGTATTTGATACTAGACAGTTTGTCCATGTCCTGAAATAAATGGATGAGAACTCATTTCAGGGAAGATAAGGTGAGCAGTCTGAATTAGGGGGAGGCTGTATTTCCTTTTCATTATGTTAATGACCTGTTGCATTTCAGGAGGCTGTACATTCATTTAGAGCAGAGTAGACGAAACCTCCTATGCTCTGGCTTGGGAACCAGGAGGAATCACTGACTGAGATTTGCCAACCAGACCTCTATGGTAAGTTTGAATTTGAAATGTGTGGGTTGATTTTCATTATTCATTATTTCTTTTGATCTTGGGGAGGGGAAGAAATTAACAAATTTTAATGCAGTGTTATATATTCAAATAAATATCATATTGAGGAAATTATTGCTGGAAATTTTTTATTCAAGTGTTTAATGAGTAAGCTGACTGACTCGTCATCCAAGTATTTTGGACTTCTTGTTGATACTAGGTTTCGCCTATTTTTTCTTATATGATCAGTGGATTTGCTATGGGGATATCTTATGTCAAGGCAGATGTCGAGTTTATGACATTTAGACATCTATTTTTGATAATGGAAGGGTTCAATAAATACAAGAGTGTGACATCAACACAAGGAGAAGGAAAGAGACAAGAGATTGGTCTAGGAAGTTGAAGGTTCTTATTAAGAAAAAAGAAAGGAGGGAGATGGTGAAAAGCCAATTTTACATTGGTTAAGCACTAGAACTCAAACATGATATTCTAATGATGAAGACAGGTTGAGTGGGCTCATGGGAGTGTGTGTGTGAAACAGAAAGAGAGGGAGGGAGGAAGGGAGGGGCAGAGAGAAAAACAGAGAGAGAGAGAGAGAGAGAGAGAATTGATTATTTTCTTATCTGTATCCACTCTAGCCTTTCTCAGGACAGGAACCCTGTCCTTTCACCTCTGTATTATCTGCAAAGAATAGATAATCAACAAACAGTTTGATTGAATAGGGTATCTCTTTTTGTGGCTGCTACAGAAAAGATCAGCAAACTAGTTGCTTTTATGTGCTTTCTGTGACATAGGGCTCAGAGCTCAGCCAGAGGCAGCTGAAACTTCATCAAATAAATAGCCAAAAGGTGAGCTTTGAGTGTTTCCCAAAGTATTCTGTCAAATTCAGATCATATCAGAGTTACGTTTTAGGGCTAGACCACCAGGAGTCAGGGCGTTGTCTCTGGGAAGACTTTGTTCAGTACACTTTAGGTGTCCTGTAAGAAAGACACAGGGCAGAAGATCTCAACTTTTAAGCACGTAACCCCCCCGGACAGTATTCAAGCACTGGTTCCTGGGTCTCGCTTCTTGTGATCTGATTCAGTAAGTATGAGATGGGGGGATGTGTGTCCCTGGGAACCTATATTTTGTAAAGGATGCTGGTGTTGAAGGATCTCAATTTTGAGAAACATTTCTGGGGTTTCTCTAGCTTGTTTATCTCATTAAAGGCTTATGAGCGCAGAACACATCAGGAACCTGGCTCTGAGACAGACTCAGGGCAGCTGGGATGAAAGGCACTGCCTGTGTCTCAGGGACTTGTGTTTGAACACACTGTGGCGTTGGAAAAGGCACCTTTCTCTTTCCAAGGTTCAAGTATTTTCTTTTTGAAAGAGGAGAACAGTATTGTCTACCTCGTGGGATTTGAAGAAATCGTGCATGCAAAGTGGGTTAGCAGAGTGACTGACACGTAATGAATTAGTAATTGTTAGCTCTTGCAGTGGGAAGAGAAGAGGGATGCCAGTAACAGGCCCTCTGTGGCCAGGAAAAATGGTTTGGGGCAGACAGACCCAAGGCATCACAATAGAGGAGGCTAGCTGTGGGATCTTGAGCATGCAGGGCCAGTGTCTAAAGGTAAATTCTAGACCTAACGATGAATAAACATGAGGATAGGAGACACACTTTCTCACTCTAACAAGTTTTTTCCAAGAGTGGTAATGAGCAACCCAGATGGCACAGCTAATTGGAATCATAATTGATCCCACAATGGTATTTAAGTCAATAGTTTAATTGATTTTCCTCAGGACAACCATTATGAGAACTTCTAAAGAGAACAAAGTGAAATGCATCAAATACTGTGACTGGTTCATATTTGCTACCCCCGGGCGGGTGTGGTGGCTCACGCCTGTAATCCCAGCACTTTAGGAGGCCCAGGCAGGCAGATCACCTGAGGTCAGGAGTTCAAGACCAGCCTGGCTAACATGGCAAAACCTCACTTCCACTAAAAATACAAAAAATTAGCCAGGTGTGGTGGCGCGCGCCTGTAATCTCAGCTACTTGGGAGGCGGAGGAAGGAGAATCGCTTGAACCTGGGAGGTGGATGTTGCATTGAGCTGAGACAGCGCCATTGCACTCCAGCTTGGGCAACAAGAGCAAAACTCTGTCTCAAACAACAACAACAACAACAACAACAACAACAACAACAACAACAAAACATATTTGCTACATGCTGTGCGTGGAAGGAAGAATGAATAAAGAGAATAATGGTCAAAGAGGGGAGGGGATACAGGGATCACAAATCAAACAGACTGTCATGAGTCAAATACTTGTCTGGTCATTCAGTGCAATGTTAGGTGGTATTGAACCAGATGGTGAGGCCAAGTACTCCCCCGAAATAAAGTACCAAGAGCAGAGGAACCAATACTGGTATCTTAGGTGCCTTCCTTAAATGGCAAAGATGAAATTTGGTGGCACATAAATGTATGATATGATAGAGACAGCCAGCAAACAAACAGATGGGGCATACGAAGGATGAATGGAGATGAGGTATGATCAGATGTCTCTGAGCATATCATGTAGCCTCCTTTGGCCTAAATGTTCCCTCTGAGTGCCCTTCCAGTCCTGATAAAATGTTATAAGGCATATAGCATGGGAGAAAACCCATCACTTTATGTTTTTCTTACCTGCAGAGTAGTCCGTAAACTAGGGCACCTAAGTTATTGTGAAATGCTAGCTACTTTGAGGAATTTTGTTTACCCTGAATTATGATTTTTTTCCATAAGCCAAAATTTCCACTTAAATATATTTTTACCAGTACCGTTATGACTCTGGATGTAACTGATATCTTTTCAGTAAATAATCACCCTAATAGGTGGTAATTACGAATAAATGATGAAAAAAATGCTAACAACAGTAGCCACTGTTTTTCAAGTGCCTATCATCTGCTAGGTCGTATTTCATCATTAATCCTTTCAGTAACCCTGTTAGAAGGCATTATTGTGGCCATTTCCCATGTGGATTCTCAGAGGTCACAGAGGTAGTAAATACATCAGGACTTTTTTTAGATGGAATAATTTTTTATTACAACACCAATTTATTCCAAGTTAATATTACAGAATGTTAAAAAGTAATGGAATGACAATAAAATTAGGAATCCAAATAATCTGGATTTGACTTTTCATGTAGTGTTTATACTGAGGGATCTAGTAAAAGTCATTATTTATGCCTCAATTAATTTTATTAGTGAAAATAAGATGATGACACTTACTTCATAGTTATGTTTCAGAATAGAATACAATATTTTTGAAAAGATTTTAAAATCTGCTGGGTGATGGCTTTATAGCATCTTTATGCCATGCTATGGGTTCCTATTCCTAATATATTCCTTCCTCTGCCTCTTTGCCCAATATATAAAGTTTCAACCTCTCTAGTTAGCAATATTTTCCTGTCTTGCAAAGCCTAGCTCAAATTCTTCCTGCTCAATTAATATTTCTTGATGACATTAGACATCGTCATGGCTTTTAAAAATTATCTAAACCATACTATCACGTTATTGTACTAGTCTATCATATATGTCCATATAATCTATTTATTGTTTCCATCTTCTCAGATGAGAAAATAATGCCCATGAAAAGTGTCATTGATATGGGGTAAAATGTGTGATATAATATGTTGAAAAAATACAATTTCAAAATTGTTTGAAGAAAATACTTTCAATTATGTTAAAATACAGTTCTGTGCTAGCCTTTCCAGTAATTTATGGCTTCAATCGAATTCATGACAAAACATCAGATAAAACCAAATTGAGGGCCATTCATCAGAATACTTGACTGAATCCAGGTCTTTCTTATTCGTAGCCCATGTTACTACTACTATAATGCGCTGTAAATCGGCTATACTGAGTGCCATCATTATTAATCTTGTATAGTTTGCTCTTTGATTTGAAGTCTCCTAATTATTATTAAAAATACAATATGGAGTGTATGTTTAGTGTCCTACTCCTTAATTTCTCACTTGTGATCACTTTAATGAAGTACTTCTCTTCCTAATGGTAATATCATATTATTTTGTTTACTTTTAGTAATGAGTTTGCTGAATATTCTGAATTTCCCTGGGGCATATATATGAAAGTAACTTTTTTTTTCAATTAAGCTGTGTCAAATTTCTCTTTTACTTGGGCAGATCCCATGATCTTTTGGTTAGGCTTCTATAAAAAAAAACAAAACCATAACAATTCAGTGTTAGAAAAGCTTCAATCTCAATCTAATTTAGAGCTATTGCCTCCAACATCACAGATCAGATATAAGGTGTCGGGAATAGAAGACGTGGGTGTGGTCTGCCTTCGGGATACTATCTCCCCTTCCCTCTTCTAGGGTTCCGCAGTTTGTGGTGATTTGGGAAAGAAAAGAAAGGACAAGTCTCTCACATTTAATAGTGCAGCTGAAGTTTGTCCTCTGTAAAATTTTGACTGTTTATCTGGTTAATGTGGACTGGGAGGCAGAGGTCTATATCTGGGAGTTTTCAGAAGCCCCTTAGGGACCTCACCACTGCACAGTCATTGATATCTCATACATGGAACACTCCCCAGCTCCTGCTGCTGAGGTGTGCTTTCAATGGCCAATCCTTGTGGGTAGAATTTGTCAAGATAACACAAACCTAGCTACTTCCCCCAAGTTCACATGGCCTATGGAGATACACATGTGGGTTGCCCCAGAGCTGTGCTCTCTCCCTTTTCTAAGTCACTTTTTTTCCCCTCAGTTCAGGTAGGTACAGTGGCTTGATTGGCAAGGCCACTGCAGGTGCAGATGTCAAAGCTAGAAATGTAATTCTGGCCTTCTCTTCCTATAGGCACTCCTTCCAGGCTTTAAGAGTGGTTCTCATGGCAGCCCCGAACTTGGTTCAGTGGTGAGAGGCATGTCTTGGTGGAGTAGATAGAAAACTGAAGCATTACTCCCTTCCCACCCCTACCAAGGCCACCTTACACCTCTAATCATTTCCTTCTTCTCTGTTCCCACCTCAGTCTTCCTTTCAGACTTGACTGGAGAGGGAGAAGGTCCAGTTTGGGGTGATGATTTAGAGCAGCAGAGCCTTTACCTGGTTGTGTCTTCGTAAGCCTTAAAGAAGGTGGTTAGCTCCAGTTGTTCTCAGTTCTCCAACTTCTCTATTTTAATATTGTGGCCTTAACTGCCAATTTTGGGATAACAGAAAAACTTGTACTCAGTAGCCTGTTACATTTGTGCACTTTGGGGAACAAAAATTGATATAAAATTGAAAACTTCTCATCTGCAACTGAAGCTGCCAAGAGAATGAAAAGGCAAGTCACAGACAGGGATACAATAATTACAAAAGATGCATCTGATAAAGGACTGTTATCCACAATATGCACAGAAATTGTAAAACTCAACAATAAGAACACAAACAACCTGATTAATAAGCGCGCAAAATATTTGAACACACTTCACCAAAGAAGAACGAAAGATGGCAAATAAGCATATGAAAAGATACACAACATCATATCTCATTAGGAAATGCAAATTATTAAATGCCTAAGGTAGTCTTCTTTGGGTTAAATCTGCTTGGTGTTCTATAATCTTTTTTGGATTTGGATATTCATATCTTCCTCTAGGTTTGGGAAATTCTCTGTTATCCCTTTGAATGAACTTTCTACCTCTGTCTTTCTCTACCTCCTCTTTAAGGCCAGTAACTCTTAGATTTGCCCTTTTAAGGCTATTTTCTAGATCTTGTAGGCATGCTTCATTGTTTTTCATTCTTTTTTCTTTTGTCTCCTTTCACTGTGTATTTACAAATAGCATGTCTTCAAGTTCACTAATTCTTTCTTCTGCTTGGCCAATTCTGTTATTAAAAGACAGATGCATTTTTTAGTATGCCAATTGCATTTTTCAGTTCCGGATTTTCTGTTTGATTCTTTTAAATTATTTCAACCTCTTTGTTAAATTTATCTGATAGAATTCTGAATTCCTTTTCTGTGTTCTCTTGAATTTCTTTGAGTTTCCTCAAAATAGCTATTTTAAATTTTCTGTCTGAAAGGTCACATATCTCTGTTTCTCCAAGACTGGTCCCTGGTGCCTTATTAGGTTCATTTAATGAGGTCATGTTTTCCTGGGTCGTCTCAATATTTGTAGATGTTCATCTGTGTCTGGGTATTTATCGTAGTCTTTGCAGTCTGGTGTTTGTACTGGTCCTTCTTGGGAAGGCTTTCCAGATATTTGATAGGACTTGGATGTTGTGATCTAAGCTGTATCTGCTTCAAGAGGTACCTCAAGCTCAGTAACACTGTGGTTATTGCATACTTGTAGAGGTACTGCCTTGATGGTCTTAGACAAGATCTGGGAAAATTTTTTGTATTATCAGACAGGGACTCTTTTTCTCTTCCCTTAGTTTCTCTTAAACAAATGGAGCCTCTCTTTCTATTCTGAGCCACCCAAAGCTGGGGGTGGAGTGATACAAGCTCCCTTGTGGCAATCACCACTATGACTGTTCTCAGTCAGACCTGAAGCCAGCACAGTACTGGATTTCACCCAAGGCCTGATGCAACCACTCCCTGGCTACTGCCTATGTTCTCTGCAATCAGCAAGTGGCAAAGACAGCCAGGCCCGTGTCCTTTCCTTCAGGGCAGCAAGTTCCCCCAGGCTCCAGGCAGGTCCAGAGGTGCCACCCAGGAGCCTGGGATTAGAGTCAAAACCCTTAGAAGTCTATTATACTGCAGCTGAGCTGGCATTCAAACTACAAGCTACAGTCCATCTCACTCTTCTCTCACCTTTTCAAAGGCAGAGGAGCCTCACCTCTTGGCCACCGTCACCACAGGCCTACAGGGAGTACTACCAGACTACCACCAATGTTCCCTTAAGGCACAAAGTCTCTTCAGTCAGCTTGTGGTGAATGCTGCCTGGGTTGGGACTCACCCTTTAGGGCAGCGTGCTCCCTTCAGGCCCAGGGCAGGTCCAGAAATGCCATCCAAGAGCCAAGTCCTGGAACTGAGGACCCCAAGAGGCCTGCTTTGTGCTTTACACCCCTGTGGCCAAGGTGCATGGCAAAGTCCCCTTTGCTTTTCCTTTCACTTTTTTCAAGCAGAAGTCTCACCCATAGCCATCATGGCTGGGAATGTGCTGAGTCCCCCAAAGCCAGCAAGTTTCAGAGTCTCCCCCAAGACCCTCAATGTAGTACCTGCATATTGCTGCTGGTTTTTCAGGACCTAAGGGCTCTTCACTTAGCAGGTGATGAATGCTGCCAGGAAAGCGTCCTTTCTTTCAAAGCAATGGGTTCCCTTCTGGCCCAGGGTATGTCTGGAAATGTCATCTAGGATCTAGGGCCTGCGAAGGGGGCCTCATGACTCCAATTGGTGTCCTATCCCGCTGTGGCTGAGCTGGTATCTAAGATGCAAGACAAATTCATCCTCACTCTTTCCTCTCCTCTCCTCAAGTGGAAGGAAAAGGTCTCTTGTGGAGCTGTGAGCTATGCAGCCTGGGGTTAGGGAAGTGTTAATAGCAGCCCTGCCTTAGGTGCTGCAGTGTCTCAGTAGGTCACATGTCCCTCCAGTCAACTGTCTCTGAGCCCAGTTTAGCCCTAGGACTCACCGAGGAATTGTAGTCCTTGTGACCTAGAATGCCTTTCGAGTTTATTTAGAGCCCCAGAGCACTTTAGACCATGGTGGTGAGGCTTGTGGGAACTCAAGTTCTTACCACTGGGATTGATGAGAACTTAGCTGATGCTCCTTCCTTGGGTGGGTGATCAGCTAAGTTTGGACTGGTTTTCCTTTCTGTTATAACAACAGCACTGAGTTTAATGCCTCACAATTGCTGCACTCTCCCTCCCCCAGTTCATGGACAAGCTTTCTGTACCATACCACTGCTGCTGGGGTGGGGAGGTGGAGGGGAAGGGTTATGTCTTTTTTTCTACTTTTTCAGTGCCCCTTTCAGCAATACAAAGTTAAAACCAAGTACTACGAGTGCTCACCTGATTATGGGTTCTTATGAAGATGGTTTTTTTGTGGGTAGATAGTTGTTAAATTGGAGTCCTTGGGGTTTGGGAGGGGAGCGATTGGTAGAGTCTTCTATTCTTGATCTACCTACCAGGAAATGTAAATTAAAGTGACAGGATACTACTATAGGCCTATGGGAGTGGCAAAAATCCAAAACACTGACAACACCAAATGCTGATGAGAATGTAGAGCAACAGGAACCCTCATTCATTGTTGGTGGAAATGCAAAATGGTACAGCTGCTTTGGAAGACAGCTTTGCAGTTTAATGTAAAACTAAACATACTCATACCATAGAATCCAGGAATTGGTCTGCTTGGTATTCTCCCAAATAAGTTGAAAATTTAAGCCCACACAAAAACCTATACATGGATGTTTATAGCAGCTTTTTTCATAATTGCCAAAACTTAGAAGCAACTAAGACGTCCTTCAATAGGTAAACAGATAAAGAGACTGTGGTATATTTATATGATGGAATATTATTCAATATTAAAAAGAAATGAGCTATCAAGTCACGAAAAGACATGGAAGAACTTTAAATGTATATTAGTAAGTGAGAAAAGCCAATGTGGAAATGTTACATACTGTATGATTCCCATTATACGACATTCTGGTGAAAACAAACTGTAGAGACAGTAAAAAGCTCAGGGATTAGGTGGGAGGAAGCAATAAATAAGTGGAGCACAAGGCCGGGCGTGGTGGCTCACTCCTGTAGTCCCAGCACTTTGGGAGGCCGACGCGGGCAGATCACGAGGTCAGGAGATCGAGACCATTCTGGCTAACATGGTGAAACCACATCTCTACTAAAAATACAAAAAATTAGCCAGGTGTGGTGGTGGGCGCCTGTAGTCTGGGAGGCTGAGGCAGAAGAATGGCGTGAACCCAGGAGGTGGAGCTTGCAGTGAGCCCAGATCGTGCCACTGCACTCCAGTTCGGGCGACAGAGCAAGACTCCGTCTCAAAAAAAAAAAAAAAAAAAAAGGGGGGGGAGCACACAGGATACTTAGGGCAATGAAACTATTCTGTATGATATCACAATGCTGGATGTATCATTATACATTTGTCAAAACCCATAGAATATACAACACCATGAGTGAACCTAATGTAAACATGGGTTACATTTGGGTAAAAGTGATTGCTTGTATTTGGGTAAAAATGATTGGCTATATAGGTTCATTAAATATCTTCATATCAGTATCATGAAGGAAGTAATATTGGTATGCCCATTTCACAGGTAAGGAAAATGAGTCATAGAGGGGCTGTAACAAATGTCTCACTCTGGTGCCTAATGCTGATAGTGGGGGAGGCTGTGCAAATGTGGAGGCAGGGGATATATGAGAACTCTCTGCACTTTCCACTTAATTTTGTTATGAACCTACAACTGCTCTAAAAATAAAATATATTGAAGATTAATTGATAATAAAAATATTAGAGTCACAGGTAACCAAAGCAGAGAAATTGGCTTTCTAAATAGATGACAGATTTCCTCACCTTTGCATGGGACAGAATAAATTTTTTTAACTTTTATTTGAGGTTTGGGGTACGTGTAAAGATTTGTCACATAGGTAAACACATGTCACAGGGTCTTGTACATATTGTTTCATCACCCAGGTATTAAGCCCTGTACATGTTTTGTTTTATGACTCCATCCCTTGGACAGAAAATGTCTAGTGCATCGTAGATGCAGTTGAGCCTTCTACCTTCTCTCTGCATTTTATTTTCATAGCTACTGATATGGAGCAGCTATTTCATAGCTACTAGGGAGCAGCAAAGGTGGATGAGAAGAGACTGCCTCTTCCTGGAAGGCTTACCCTTGATAGTGAATCTACTTCCAATGTTGCAGAGAACTATGTGTCACTGTTATTGTTCTGAATGATGCAACTCTATGGAGACTCTTTATTACCTAGAAAAACAGCAGTCTCTGAAAGTTGAGATTCTGTTTTCTTAGAATACTGTTTTTGGTGTTCACAGCTTTAGTTAGTCATGAAACCAGGTTATGAGAAATAGGAGCTGGCAAGTTGGACATGGCATAGCTGTAAGAAATGTCTTCAGCAAACTGATATTTGCCTACAATGTTATTCTTTCACATTTAGCTACATACATTCATTCTGTGCCTTGGTTTCTCAGACTTTTCTCTGTAACACGAGAGATTTTGCACAACTAACTCATTTAATCTTCATTGCAACCTCATGAGGAAAGTTAATATTGGTATGCCAATTCCACAGATGAAGAAACTGAGTCACAGAGAGGCCATAACTGGCCTACTGTGAGATAGCTAGTAAGGGGTAGAGTTGAGATCTGAGTAAAAGCATCCTTGCTTCACAGTAGGGTTCTTAATCACTCTACTGGGTTGCAAAAAGCCACAATAATAAAAACAACATGAAACTGGTTAAAAATTAGAACTATTTATGTAACAAAAATAAATAGATTGGAGGTAGAAACTAGGGTATAGTTTCATTATAAAATTATCGAACCCAACAAGGGTTGCTATTTGGAGAAATTGGTTATTTGGATTGAAAAGTCCAGTTTAGGCAATCCCCCCTTAAAGATAATTACCCATTTTATTCCAAGTGGATTAAAGAGTTAAATATAAAGAGTTAAACCAAAATAACTTGGAAGAAATATAGATGAATATTTATCTTATCTCTGGATAGAAAATGATTTTCTAAACATAAAAGCAATTAAGAAAATCACAGAGGAAAGACTGATGAATGAAATGAAATATTTCTGTATATCATAAACAAAATGAAGACAAATAACCAACACATGTAAGAAACTGTGATTTTCATATACATTTGAAGAAAATAACAAAAGAGAAAGCGGAGGTGCTTAAAATATGAGCAAAGTATGAAAAATACTCTTTTTTTGTAAAATATGAAGGGCAAATTTTTAAAAATGGAAAATAAAGCAAAATTAGTAAGCATTTTCCACAGAGCACATTTTATCAAAGACTTTTAACTGGTAATAATTAAAGCTATTGGGAGTTCTGCAAGATCAGTAACTTCATGTACAATCTTTCTGCCAATAATTTAGCAATATCCATCAAGAGACTTAAAAATAGTTATATTTTTCAGACCCCTATTTTTTTAACTTTTAGTTCTGAGGGTACATATGAAGGTTCATTTACATAGATAAACACGTGTCATGGGGGTTTGTTGTACATATTATTTCATCACCCAGGTTTTAAGCCCAGTACTCAATAGTTATCTTGTGTGCTCCTCTCCCTCCTCCCCGTCTCCACCCTCAACTAGACCTAAGTGTCTGTTGTTTCCTTCTTTGCGTTCATAAGTTCTTATCATTTAAAAATGGGAACATGCAGTTTTTGGTTTTCTGTTCCTGCATTAGTTTGCTAAGGATAATAGCCTCTAGCTCCATTCATGTTCCCACAAAAGACGTGATCTTATTCTTTTTTCATGGTTGCATAGTATTCCATGGTGTATATGGACCACATTGCCTTTATCCAGTCTGTCATTGATGTCGTTTGGCCTGATTCCATGTCTTTGCTATCATTAATAGTGCTGCAATGAACATTCGCATACATGTGTCTTTATGGTAGAATGATTTATAGTCATCTGAGTATATACCCAGTAATGGGATTGCCGGGTTGAATGGTGGTTCTGCTTTTAGCTCTTTGAGGAATTGCCATACTGCTTTCCACAATGGTTGAACTAATTTACACTCCCACCAACAGTGTATTAGTGTTCTCTTTTCTCTGCAAACTGGCCAGCATCTGTTACTTTTTTGAATTTTTAACAACAGCCATTCTGACTGGTGCGAGATGGTACCTCATCATGGTTTTGATTTGCATTTTTCCAGTGATCAGTGATATTAAGCTTTTTTTCATATCCTTGTTGGCCACATATATCTCTTCTTTTGAGAAGTGTCTGTTCATGTCCTTTGCCTACTTTTCAATGGGGTTTAAACCACTATTTTTTAATGTAAGGATTTATACTAATAGTTATATGGACAAAGATTTATGTTCAAATTTGATCACATTATTATTTCTAACAGTGAACTATCAGAAATAACAATATTTAATAAAATTAGATTACTATCAAACTAGAAAATTATGGTTCTGCTATAGTATGGACTGTCATATCACTATTAAAATCATGTTGTGATTAGTTATTAGTGATAAAAGAAAATTATAGCGGGTAGTGTTAGTGTTTAAGTGTAACAAAATAGTGTTTTAAGATATACTATTTAAGTGTAATAAGAGAGTATACATAGTTATTTATGCATAATTATCTCATCTGGTTAAAATCAATAATAAAAAAGGACTAGGGAGGTTAAGACAAATGTTCATGATGATTTTTGGTGGTAGTGGGATCCTCTCTACTTTACAAATTATCTACAACAGAGAGATAATCATGGGAAAAATGTATTTAAATAAGGAAAAGAAACAAATACAAAAGGAATTACCGAGACAAATAAAAAAGGGCAGATCATTAGAAATGGTGAGAGGCTCACGGATATGACTACAAATCTGAAGTGAAGGCAGAGTTGGAATGGAGTTTAGAGCAAATAGAAATATTGGAGTAATTCGTGCTCATGGCCAGCTCCTTCAAAGCACTGAAGTGTATAGAACGGCTACAAGGAAAGACCTGAGCTTCTCTGTCTTGTGATGAAAGTGAGTTTTGTTTTTCTAAAACAAACCAGTTCTCTGCCCAAATTTACATTTTTATAGATGCCACATATATTTTCAACCTCTAAAATATTTTGGTTAAGATGTTTTCAAAATAATAAATCTTCAAAATCAGTCTCTATTTTCTCCTTATTTTGTTTAAGTCCATGACCTTTCCAATTTATGCAATATTTTAATTTTGGGGGAGGGGGGCAGCAAAAGTAGATGTAATTTGTCTATTAGCTATTACTTTGATTTTTATAGTCTAAATATGTGGAAGTTTCCAACTTTCTTATCTTTATTGCAGTTAGACTTTCTAAAATGCCTTAGAGGAGTTTGAAGGTCTCATTATTTTCTTCAAACACTTTATTTCCCAGGAAGGTAGATATTTGTATCTCTTGCCTGTAGAATCTGCTCTATGGTTAGGAGAATTTATGTCCCTATTTTTTAGTTCTCACTTGGATTTTTTGATACTGAAAAAAGCCTCCTGAACTCAGGCCTTTACATACTTGTTCTCAGCATAATGGATGCCTGGTCCACACACTCATGTTCATTTCTTCAGTTTCTCCCTCCCTCTTCAAATTACCCTGGGGCCTTGATCGTGTCTTCTCTTGCTATAGCCTGTCTACCACTACCTAATCTCATATTCCAGCAGTGAGTGATCACTTATGTAGGCCGAGAGGAAAAAAATGTTGTTTTCCTGAATTTCTTTTTAGGAAATAGCAGTATATTTTTGTTAAAACATAAACATAATTGCTTATGCCCAATAAACTTTTACAGAAATAAAATATACTTAAAACTGTGTTTTCCATTGAATTGTCACTACAACATTTCTTTCCTCTAGAACATTTCTTTGCATTTAGTCTTAGTAAGATTGCATTGGGTTCTCCATCAGTCCAAGGTATGAGATGCTGGTTGTTGGATCTGCAAAGCATGACTGAGTCCCAGGGCATTAATCATCATGGCATATGCATTATTTTGCTGCTGTGCTCTGCTGAGCCAAGGAGATGATGCATATGTATTCACACTCCTCCACTCTCACTTTCTTCTTCCATCTATACTTTCTCTCTGAAGGCAGTTTTGGCTGCCACCAAGTACTGTACCCCAAATGCCACATTTTCAAATGCAAATGCCTGTTTACAGGAACATCTTGTCCCTTGGCCCAGTTCATCTCTCTGTGGTACATACCTACCGGTAGTACAGCTATAACTTTGGCTGCTGCTTTGTAAGTATAAAGTCACAACCAGAATTGTAACATGCAAATTTAAAACTGGAATGTCTACAAGTAGGCTCAAATACCTTTGGAGTCACTAAGTTTGTTTAGAGGCATGGAGCTATATTAGCCTGGGACTTGACTTCATGTCCCATAAACCCCTCTGTTCCCTCTTGGAATCTGTTGCCATTAACCTGTGATGTATGTACTCTGCCACCATTACCTCTAGCTCTAGCACTCATCCATTCATATGGCAAATATAGAGAGAGCACCAACCATTGCCAGGCACTCTGCTAGGTGCTAGACATGCACAGTGGAAAACAGGAAAGAGCCTGTACCATGTGAGAGCTTACGATCTAGTGGAAATTCAGACAAGAGAGCTAATTAAAATATGCAGTGTTAAGAAAAATCCTCTGTGCTGTAATGGAACCCAGTCCACAGGAAGGACACTCAGATCACCCTTTAAAAGTAGTGATGAAGGAAAGTTTCCCAGAGAAGTAATCCAGAACCCAAAAAAGCAAGGCTTAAAGCTGTGGGTCTCATGCTTCCAGGTCTCCCCCAAAGGATACACTGGGATTCCAGGAGTGCCAGGGTGACAAAGCAGTCAATCATCCAAACCGAGCTTGGACAGGCTATGGCAAGCAATGGGGACATACAAATCTTTAATCTCTGTTTGCTGTTGGTGATGATGGCATCACTGAAATTTTTGAGGTGTATTCTCAGGGTTATTTAACACACATTAAAAAGAAAAATGTATTAAAACTGATTTTTTTTCATGAAGAAAAATCTTGAAGATGTTTCCCTGGATTGAAGAACTCTTCTGGGGTCTGACCACAGGTCTAACTTCTCTGGAGGTTGATTTGAGACCCACTGGAGTGACCTCTGAGAATGGACCCCACTAGTGAATAGCCTCATTAGAGAGGATGTGGGTGGAGAAGGCTGAAGTGATGCTGCCATTTCTCCAGGATGCCTTCTGTAGATTCATCTCTGCTCTCCTGGGAAGCAGACTTCACTGACTCAATTTTTTTTTTTTTTTATATTTTAAATTTTAAGTTAGGGTCTCACTCTGTCACCCAAGCTGTAGTGCAGTAGTGCAAACTTGGCTCCCTGCAGCCTTGACCTCCCAGGCTCAAGCGATCCTCCCTCCTCAGCCTCCTGTGTAGCTGAGACCACAGGCACCCGCCACCATGCCCAGCTAATTTTTTTTTTTTTTTTTTTTTTTAGTTTTTGTAGAGATGGGGTTCTGCCATGTTGCCCAGGCTGGTCTCAAACTCCTGGGCTCAAGTGATCTTCCCACCTTGGCCTCCCAAAGTGCTGGGATTACAAGTGTGAGCCACTGTGCTGGCCTTCAAACTTCTTGAACTTTAGCATTCTCATCTTGCCACAATTGTTCTTCAGAGCTTGATTGGTCAGTGATATGCTGGGTCTCAGCTTGTTTCCCCCTTCTCATCATTGTTCTAATATCATTCCAGATATCTTTATTAATGTTACTGCTACTTCTAACTACTACTACTATTACAACGACTACTACTAAGGGTTTTGTTTTGTTTGTTTTTTTGTTTTTTGTTGTGTTTTTTTTTCTTTTTTTTTTTTGAGATGGATTCTCACTCTGTCACCTAGGTTGGGGTGCAGTGGTGCGATCTTGGCTCATTGCAACCTCCACCTTCTGGGTTCAAGCCATTCTCCCACCTCAGCCTCCCAAGTAGCTGGGAATACAGGTGCACACCACCATGGCTGTCTACTTTTTGTATTTTTAGTAGAGACAGGGTTTCACTATACTGGCCAGGCTGTTCTCGAGCTCTTGACCTCGTGATCCACTGGCCTCGGCCTCCCAAAGTGCTGGAATTACAGGTGTGAGCCACTGTGCCCAGCCAGGATTTTTTTTTTTGAGTGACTATATAGTAGCCAATGTCCTAGGCATTTTTTTTCACATCTTCAGAACAACCCTGCAAAAATAAATATTATTATCTTCATTTTGTGGTTTAGGTGACTGAGGTTCAGAGAGTTTAAGAAACTTCAGTTTATTGAATAGTATTCTCAGCATACGGAACAAATATAAAACTTAATATACCATTGTTAACACCAGAATTCCACTGAGCACAAACAGTGCTCAGTACCCTTGATGCAGGAAACCTGTGCTGCCGTGCTTCCTGTTACGGGGACCACTGGCAGCAATTTGACTGGAACAGCCAGATGGGCCCTGTGGCTTTGACGGTTATTGCAGGTTTCAAGGCAAGAAAAGGGTCTTCTTGAGGGCAAACAGGCCCATTGGAGGGAAGCAAGGGTGTCAGACTCCAGAGTCAGCAAGCAGCAGGGAGGCCTGACCACTCCATCCAAGGGCAGAAGAGTCACTAGGTGCTGACTTTCTGTTTTGTTTCATTTTTGTTTGTACTGACTGCTGGATGTCAGTCATTATGGGCTTAGGGGTGTTAATTCTTGGCAAAAAATGATCTGAAATTCTGTAGTTGAAACCACCCTTCTTGGGGACAGGGAGAGAAATGCTTGGATTATCAAATCAAAATTAACATCAGCAACCCCTTTTTTTTACCCTGCCAATACAACGACCCTTTGGTATGCTGTAGAAGCTTTATTATTTGAAAAAAAAATTATAACAAAAAAGTTTACTTATGTTTTTTTCTCTTTGCTGCAAAATTAGAATTGCTTATTCTAGCTTTCCAGATGTTTAGATCCTGAATAAGCAGGGTTTTCGTGTACTAATAAGCTTCCATTGTGTGGGCAGATACCATTACTGAAGGAAAGTTAGAGACCTCTGAAGTTCTCCACTGCATCCCAGGCTGTAGACACTAAGTTAAATTGACGAGCATACATGGCCCATACAAATGAGCAGGAAATAATGCATAAAAATAGAAGTTTAAATTTTTACCCTCTACCCTAGGTAAGAGGCTGTGAACTGGTGTGTGTGCTTTGGCAGATAGGTAAGAAAGTGTGGAATTCCTTACCTAGAGGGAATGAAGTTAGAGTAGGTGTCCCGTTGTTTCTCATCAGAGCATTGAAGAGATGGTTTCAGTGGTGGAGTAAGAGACGGACCCTGGGAGGCTAAGAATAGAAGCTGTGGTTAGCCCCAGACTATGGGCTAATGGGGCTGTATTTCTTGTTGTTTTGAAGTAATGTGAACCTCAGTGGCCTTTCTGTTGAAGCAGTCTGTGTGCTAATTACTTGTGATAAAAGGGTGCTTACAAGATATCAACAAGAGTCCTTGGCTTGTTATCTGAAGATGGTTTCCTTTTCCAAAATGAGGGGGAAATGGTCTGGAAGACCTGGAGCTGACTATGTTTTATCAACATGAGTTGACTGTGTAAATCCTATGTACAGCTTGTTTGCTGGTGATTTAAACCAGCGTTTAAAAGTCCCAGATAACGGTTGTCACAGAATTCTTGTAGGTGATTTTTTTCCTCTTTCAAGAACTTCATATAGAGTTAATTAGGAACTCTTCATGCCCTTATACAATTCAATTTAACGTATCAATAAGAACTTCAAGTATGCAATTTGTATAGCCCACTCTTCATATTCATTAAAATTCACATACACATTTGTTCATATTCACTGCACAGTGATGGAATCAGAGAGATTTTGTTATTTAGTCACTCTCTTGGTTTATTTAATCTCACCGAGTTTATGCCAAAAGGGATTTAAAGTGGCTAAATTAATAAAATTCAACAAAGTATTCCTGACCACACAGCATTTCTCTATTTTTTGGAAGGTTTTTCCTTCTAAAAAATTGTGGAGGTAAAGAGTTTTCTTATATTTTGAGTAGGTGAAATCATCCTCAAGTTGAAGAAAAGAAAACAAAAATTTTTTCCTGAAATGCCAGAAATTTGCATGGGGCAAAACACCTGGTTCGTAAGAAAAAAAAAAATCAAGCCCAGACTTCCTTACCAAGCTGAAACAATATTTCATGTTTCTAAGATACTTGGGTGAGTTAAACCAAACAGGAAGCAGCAACAGAAGTCCCTGAATCAGAGAGGAACTGATCATTACTCATTTGACTTTGCAAGCAGAATGATGACGCCATTACCCTGAAATCTAAAAAACTTAAAATAACTCCTTGTCAATTATGAAAATACTTATGGTTATGGTCTTCTGTCACGTAATCTCATGGGCAATTTCAACTTCTCCCTATCCCTTAGACTACTCCAACCCTTCATACTTCTAGAACTAGATCATGTTTTTGCAAACTTTTTAGAACGTGGAACACTTTGGGGGAGAAGAAGGCTGAATCACCCCACTCGATCTTTTAAGTGACTTAGCCCACCCTAAATAACTTGAATGCGAAACCTACACAGGAAAACAAATGAAAAAATTGGTAATTCTTTTACATAATTGAGATAATGTCTAGTTTCTTAAAATACAGGGAGAAGCTAAACATTAGATGTCAAACTATCGTAAACACAATTTCCTTGGCCACCTATGGACGACAGTCATCTGTAATACACAGACAACTTGTCACGCCCAGTGAACACCCTGAAGAAGGAGAAGCAGAATGGGGAAGTGGGATGGAGGTTTTAATTTCATGGTCTTTTGTGTTTTGGAAAATGTAAGTCAATGTGGCATTTGCAGAAGTTATCACATTGTTATCAGAGCCAAATTACACCTTCCCTTGCCATTGTATCTAAAATGCTGGCTCCTTTTTATTCTTTGATATAAGGAGAACAAAAGGTATTTCTCCTTAAAGTAACAGTCGAATTTTGCCACTTGGGGCCCTGTGTTCATATGCCATGCCAGTGCTCAGCAGCTCCAGGTTTCTTAGATATTTTTATTAATTTTTATTGAGTGCTTACTATTGTGTCAGGTAGTCCTACAGAACTTTAATTTCCACAAAAATCCTATGAGGTTGGCACTATTTTTTACATAGATGTGAAACTGAGACACAGAGATAAAATGCAGCTTTTCCCAACAACTTGGTTGCCTACTGTTCTCAAGGGGTATCTAACGTGTAGTACTCATGGGGTGCCTATAGGACTTGTTTAGCCTTTTTTCTCTTATTTTACCATTATTTTGAAACTTTAAACTGTTTTTGAAGTTATGAAGTAAGTACGTGTATAAAACCAGGATTAGAACATACGAAGAGACAAATAAAAAGAAGTCTTCCTTCCCTAACAACCCAGGACTACTCCACAGAGGTAACTATTTTTAATTTTATGTATTAGAAATTTTCTATGCCTAAACTAGATATGCATATGCATACACATTCATTTTTATGTATGGATCAATTAAGGTACATGTGTCGTACCTTGACATGGTTGAGGCATCTGTGAACATGCTTGTCTCCCTGAATTCACTGTAAATTCTGAAGTCATACTATGTGTACCATTCTGGTTATCTGCTGTTAAGTAACAAATGATCCCAACACTCAGTGGCTGAAATTAACATTTATTTTGCCCACAGACCTGCAGTTTGAACAGGTCTTTGCTGGAAAACCTCATCTTTGGTACACTCGAGATCAGCTGGGGTGGTGCAGGGATTAAGGGCTGGAATCGTATGAAGGCTCAGTTGCTCACATGTGTGGTGTTTGATGCTGGCTTTCAGTTAAGTCCACAGGTGACCCTGCGGCTAGAACACCTTCATGTGGTCTTTCCATGGAGCTGCTTGGCTTTCTCAGAGTATGGTGGCTGGGTTCCCATCAGACGCCCATCAGAGCAGGGCCTGAACAACTGGTATCATTGATGTTGGCCCTCTGACGTTGAAACTAGGCCTGAGAACACATCTGAGCAAGCATAGCAAAGTAGGCTGTGCATATGAGAGATGTGGAGACAGGGTGGAAGGTCATACTCATGGATTTGTTTTGGAACTCATCCTGGTTATGTCTTATTTTGTCTTTCTTATTCCTCTGTATTCTCCTCTATAATGTCCTTCTTACTGTCACACTCAGTTTCCAAGTCAGCTCTCAGCCTCCTCCATTCCCTGGATATTGATACACGTGTTCTCTCCTGGCATTACATCACTTTAACTGATAGCCTGGAATCAGCCCAACCTGGCCCCTGGCAATACATCAATTCCCAGCATCACACACATGCATTCCCTTGTAGGTCTTCCCTCATGGCGGTCTTCATTTGGCCATTCAAGCTCCAAGGGTTCTACTCTCCTTCCGAGTTTGGCTCCAATAGTGTTAGAGTAAACAATAGGTAATAATGTGTTTACAAGGGCTTAGAATCAGAGACACTATTGAAGAAGACCTTCTTCTGCTCATCTTTAAGTGTATTTGAAAAACAATTATCAGAGGGCCAAGGCCAATATTGTTAGCTAAATATTTCCGGCTACTTATAGGAGATGTCTGCCATGCTACCTACACTATTTTCTTCACTCAAGTGGGTATCCATAGCATTGACTAACTCCATTTTCCTTTTAATATAGTTTATGATTATTTTTATAGCTTAGACTATTCTAAACCATTCCTTTGAACAGATCCTTAAAGGCTCACCTCCAGCTGCCTCACCATTGCCATCCAAGCACTTCTCCTACTCATAAGATTCAGTGGTAGAGTATGACTTCATGGTAACCACGGGGGGGTTGCCCGATAGAGGAAGATGAAGCAATTGAAACGAATTTCGTGACAGCCTTTTGATGTTCAGGCCAGATTCCCTGAGGGGACATTGGTCTGAAGAGATGGTCAGACCTTCCATTTTCTAGTTGAGCTCAAGATGAGTATTTTGCTTCGCTTTCAGAATGATTGTTTTTGGAAAGCTATGAAATGTTGTTATTTATTAACCTTCCATTGCCCATGGCTTCTGTAGTGTGAAATAAAGAAAAAATTAGATTTCCCAATGTGGCAAGGTTTTCATGAGTTAATTTTTGGGCCTCAGAAGTTGAACACTGTTTGGAAGAGCTTGGCTGTAGTGGTAGTAATGAAATTGGGTCACATAACAGAGCAAAATTCTTAGGTTCCCTGCCATCACTGCTTGTGATAGCATCATCCTCCCTGGTACCCAGGATGGTTCAGAGTTGCAAGTCCCTCTCCCATTGCTCCTTATGCCTAGGATTCACAACTTGCTTATCCTTCTGCAGTGTTTCTTTCTTCTACTCTGTCCATTTCTTATCCACGGACACTGCTCTAGCACAAACTTTTTTTTTTTTAGACAGTTTCCCTCTGTCTCCCAGCCTGGAGTACAATAGCACAATCTCGGCTCACTGCAACTTCTGCCTCCCAGGTTCAAGGGATTCTCCTGACTCAGCCTCCGAAGTAGCTGGGATTACAGGCATGTACCACCGCACCCGGCTAATTTTTGTATTTTTAGTAGAGTCGGGGTTTCGCCATGTTGGTCAGGCTGGTCTCCGACTCCTCACCTCAAATGATGCACCGGCCTTGCCCCTCAAAGTGCTGGGATTACAAGCGTAAGCCATCCTGCCTGGCCTCTAGTACAAGCTTTAATTGACTATTTTTAAGATGGTGGCACTAATTGAACTGGTCTTTAGCTTTCTTCCTTCCAATTATCTTATAAGCCACTGTCTTATCAATTTTCCTAAAATCCCCATTTAGTAACATATGCCTTTACTCAGAAAGATTGGCGATTCCTTTTTGATAACTGAATCAAGTTCAGTGTATTCATTACACCAGTGAGGTGCTCGGTAGTTCTGTCTTACGCAGCTGCCCACGTTCCTGCCATACCAGCTTTGTTGCCAATCTCTGATAGCTCTCCCAGTTTTCTCCTCTTGATGACTCTCCTTATCTTCTCATTCACATGTGAAATGCTGGTTCTTCCCTGGTACCATTTCTGACTTGAAATTGTGCTGATTCTCTAAATTTGTCTTTCACCTTCAAAGGCAACCTCGGCTCCCTTCTGAAGAGGAGATGAATTTCTCTGTTGTGTCCTTTGAATGGCTTTGTGCTGTTTTCTGTCTTGTACTCTGTAGAGGTGGGCATGTTGAGTTATTTTGCTAGACTCAAGGCTCGTGCAGGGCAGAAGCTAGGCTTTGCTCACTTCAGCATCACGTTCTCCCACACTTAGAGCCAGACATGTTGTAGGCCTTTGCTAAATGCTGTTGATTTGAACAGAATATTCGCAGATTCTCTCCAGGAAATGGTTGAGTTTAATCTAGACCATCAACTCAAGTTTTTGTGCCTATAAAATGTGTAAAGCAAATATGATAAGAAAGTAGGTATGATTAATTTGATGTCAAGTTACTCTGATCATATTTCCTAAATCAAGACATCAAAACGTGATTTCATAAAGGATGTTTAAAACCTATAATTGACAGAGGACAATAGGACAGTTTCCTCCAAATTGGATATATTAAATTTGATTCCTTTTATATGTTAGCACATAACAACTAATGACTCTTATAGCTGCAAAAATATATAGTAATGCCAATGGTTGTTTACTCAATATGCTGTCATGGGAAGATTTTAAATATTTTGGTATATGTATCTTTTTAGTTTTTTAAAGAAAGCATACTTACATTTGCCTTTATAAAAACTTGTATAAATGTAAGGGGTACAAGTGCAGTTTTGTTACATGGTATATATATCTTATGCCTTTATTTTCCTCATCTCTTTTTAGAAGTGAGCTCTATCACATGGTACGTTTATGAGAAGAGGAACCAGCAATGTTTCCTTCCATCTTCAACTATACTAACAAGATCCATCTGATGTGTAAGCTAGTCTGGGAATTAGGGGCACAGAAAATTGCATATTAAAGTCATACAACGTTGTTTTTTAAGAAAAGCTCTTTCTGTGATTTGTTGCTCCAAATCTTTCTTCTCTTGTATTAAAAACTATAATGTTGAGAAATGATTCTCTTTGCACCTGGTAACAATATTTTAGTAAGCCTCTTTTCAGTTTTGAATAGTTTGTCATTTTTCCATGAGTACCTTCAGGTCATACATACTTGGCTTTTCAATTTTTTTTTGGAATGCTATTGTAATGGGCCTGCTGTTCAGTCCCACCACACACTTAGCTACTTCTTTTGGGTGCTTGGGTACAGATTTTCCTTTGAAGCCAGTGGGAGCTACATGCACAGATGAAACGTGTGGCAGGAAGGGGACATTTCCCACCTTCTCCTCTCTTGGGCCCTTTCATCTCTGTGTGATAATGTTTTCCACTCCTCTGTAGATAAGAATCTTTTTGTAAATTTCCTATATTTAACACCAAGACTAAATGCTGTTAAGCAACATCAGTCATTCTCACCACATCCACTGAGATTAAAAGTGAGTCAGACAATTAGGTTACTCTGGCAGGAACTGTGGCCCCACAAACTGATGATTTTTGATAGTGTCTTCCAGCATGTTCTCTACTGCAAATGCTAGGATTCAGGCTAGGGCAATTTCCATTTTGCCTCCCCCTTTAAAAAAAAAGAGAGAGAGAATAAGATATATATTTTAATCTATTCTGGATACTTTCTCTGCTTTTTTAGGGCCAGATGGATGCTCAATGATACCGCTCAGTTCTTACGTGTGGTCACTGGATTTCATCTAACCCTCTTCCCCAGAGGTCTTGCTTAACACTGAAAAACTAAAAACTTAAGAAGAAGACTATCTTCCCCACCCGCCCCCACACACACACAAAATGGAATCTTGCTCTGTCACCCAGGCCGGAGTGCAGTGGTGCGATCTTGGCTCACTGCAGCCTCCGCCTCCCGGGTTGAAGCAATTCTTCTGCCTCAGCCTCCCAAGTAGCTGGGATTACAGGCATGCACCACCACGCCCAGCTAAATTTTGTATTTTTAGTAGAGACAGGGTTTTGCCATGTTGGCCAGGCTGGTCTTGACCTCGTGATCGGCCTGCCCCGGCCTCCCAAAGTGCTGGGATTACAGGTGTGAGCCACCGTGTCTGGCCCAGAAGAAGACTATCTACAAATTCCCTTGACAATCCATAGCAATAATGAATGGTCTTTCCTTTCAGGAAAGTGCCACCTTAAGTGATTGCTTGAAGAGAAATAACCAGTTGGTTCTTCTCTGAGGGTCTGAAGAGTGCCAGGTCTGCCATGTCCTGCACTCCTTTAGATCATCAGAAGACTTCACAGGCCAGTCCTCGTGCTGACCTGACCATTCCAGACCCTGTAACTGAGGTCTTCGCTTCTTCTTGGTTTCTTTCTCAGAATTATCTTCCAGATCTCTACAACCTAGGAAAGGCTAAAACTGGGGCTTTCTTTACCCTAAAATTATTTCCCACATTTAAGTTTCTCCTACACGAAGTAAACTCAGTGGAGGAAGCTTGCTTTTCACCAACCAGCTCCACTCCAGCTCTTTCAGTTCTGAAATTTAAGGATCTGGAAGGGACAGTCCAGAGATGTTTTAACAAAAGGAAACTAAACTTTTGACTAAAGGACATTATTTGCTTTTAACTAAAGGAAATTCTTAATTTTAACTAAACGAAATTCTTAGTGTTCCAACATGTGTGTTTTCATATATGCTTGGGGTTGAACATTGAGGGCAAGTGAAAAATGTTCTTTAAATATTCAGATATAAACTACATTTACTATTAAACTAATCTAAAGGACTCGCCTGCACCACCAAGAGTAATTTTCTTTTAGAATAAACAAAACAAAATTTTGTTTGGAATAAATTGCCAACCAGTAATTTACGTTTACTAACTTATTTAGGATAATTTTCCACGTGTTCTTCAGCAAACTGAATACTCTGTTACTAGGTAAGTTTCCTTATCTGTAAAATTAAGCAGAGGAAGTAGATTGTCCCAAAGATGTTTTTAACTATAATCATATTTTTTGATTTTGTGATCCTAGAAAAACTTCAGTGTTTATCCTAGATAAACTTCAGTATTTTCAGTGTGGATAGAAAGGTGATTAGAAGGGACAGCTGGGCAGAAAGACATAAAGTACAGAGTTCAAAGTAATTTGGGAGTCAAATTGGATCCTCTGTCTTCCTCTGAGGAAGTGTTTGAATGACTCAGGAAGAGCCTCCAACCTTCTCCCCTCCTGCTACTTTTTCTTCTTTCTCTTCTTCTTTGTCCTCTTGTTTTCCTCTTTGTTCCCCTTATGCTCCTCTATTTTCTTCATTCTTTCCTTTTTTTTTTTTTGAGGCAGGATCTCGCTCTTTCACCCGGGCTGGAGTGCAGTGGCATAATCACGGCTGTCTGCAGCCTCAACCCCTGGGCTCAAGCAATCCTCCCATCTCAGCCTCCTGAGTAGCTGGGACTAAAGGCACAAGCCACCACACCTGGCTAATTTTTAATATTGTGTAGAGATGGGGTCTCAATATGTTGCCCTGGCTGGTCTTGAACTCCTGGAGGCAAGTGATCCTCCTGTCTCAGCCTCCCAAAGTGCTGGGATTACAGGTGTGAGCCACTGTGCCCAGTCAATGCAATGGATTTTTACTGGTTTGATATACGTATTTTATTTTTCAATGAAAGTCCAGTTACCATGATTAAGCCTATATTCTATCTGCTTTGCTACCCCATCCCACACAACTAAGCACCAAAGTTGTCTTAGATTTATTTGATTTCAAAGAACAGGAAAAAGGAAATCAGTAGTTCATTTAGTGATGTTTTCCCTTGGACATTTTCCATGTACCTGAAGAATGATTTTTCCATGTATGTGAAGAGTGATGACCTATTTTTTTTGTTGTTGCTTACCTAGAATTATGTTTTAATATTGATTTTTTTTTGTCAGAGAAGATTTCAAGCAATTTGGAAAAGGTTTTAAAGTCATTCAGTCTTTAGAAAATTTGTCCTGTCAATACTATGAAATACATCTCTATATATTCATTTTTGAATTGATGGACAGATGACAGGAAGTAGGCAGCAGGATTCAGTATTAAACAATTCTTGTGTTAGGCTTCAGAAAGCTTAGCAATCTGATCTGTAGTACGTGAAAATAAGCTGGAAAAGAGCAAAAACAGATATATGCATGAGAATTTGGTCTCAAGTCAGAAAATAGCAAACAAGTACTTCTATTAGAATTTTTTTTTAAAAGTAAAGCTAGAAAGTGGGAATGTTTGATACCATTATGAACAAATGAGCTAATTATTTTATGTTTTATTGAAAAGTTATCTGTTGCCTTATGCCATGTTGAAAATTTTAGAGATTAGTTGAAAGGGAATAAGAATGATTAAAAGTTTGGAAGGCTGAATTTATGAGGAAAAATTTTAAAAAGGCAAAGTTCTAATCATGATCTTCCAGTAAAAGGTAGTGTGGTTTGGTGGGAAGGGCAACAGTTTGGGAAACAGAAGATCAGTGCCTGACCGCAGCTACTCCCAATGGCCCCCTGTGTCAAATTGTCCATATTTGTCAAATGAGGGCACTGTATTGCGTGATTTTTTAAAAGTCCTCCCAGCTCAAACTTTATAATGGCCTTTCCTCTACCAAGAATATAAAACAAAAAGAAATATGCAGAGTGTATTGAGTTAGCCTTGTTAAGGGGGAAGAAAAAAAGATACAGCATTTTTAAAGCTAGGGATGAAACACTCATAGAATTTAGGAAATTTTATTCCATTTATAATCTTGGCATTTGGGTTCAGTGCTTATCTTCTTTTCTTTCCCTTCGCAAAGCCCATTGTGTCTTGCTTATTCTTGGCAGTGTTCAAACACAAGCTCTAGGAAAGAAAAAAAAGAATAAAAATAGAAAAATTAATGCAAGTACAATTTCTTCTGGGGAGTCCACTGGTTTCCTCTCAGCTTGCCCTACTTTTTCTCAAACCTGGCTTGCATACCAATGTGTTGTGTTTCTCTGCAAATCTTGTTAGAGTTTTTGCACAACAACAACAAAAGTTTAAAAAAAGAACGAGAATTACAAAACTAAATCAAACTGACAGGCTACCAGTACTTAAAAGCAGAATAAGAGCAAATTCCCCTCTGCACCCAAGTCCTTCAGGAACTCATGGAAATAAGTAAATAATTAACTACTTTTACTTGAAGTATGATAAAGAGGGCCTCTGGGTTTGTTGAGCAAGCACTAGATGATCTTCAGTGTCCTATGTGGTCCAAAGTTTCCATAACATGATTTCTGCCCTCAGGGAAATCACATTTCAAAAGTGGGGAAAAGGGAAGTTTAGACTAAGCTAGCATGGCTCATTTGAAAAATGACAAAAGCTATTTTACCTCTGAGTGTGTCTCTAAACACCTCTGGCATTCCATACAAATACAATTATTTTCTCCCCTGGGGAGTTCACTGGTTTAGGTGGGTTTTTGTTTTCTAGTTGCTTGGGAGAGTGAGTCATGTTTCAAAAGCTAAACCATTAAGCAAAGAATAGCAAGCCATAAGCAAAGGACACAGTGTAGAGTGAAAAATCTATAATGGTCTATGCGCTTATGAACTATTTTGTATTTAAGAGAAGTTTTACTTTTTGAAAAATTCAAAGGCATAAATATAATATTATCAGTTTTCAGTAGTTGGAAAACAAATCAAAGTTAATTGTAATGAACACTTATTGATCGTGGAATCCTTGCACTTTAGAAAGGATTTCCAAGGCATCAATTATTTAAAAAAAAAAATCTCTAAAATCCAGCTAATAAACTGACTCGCTAATCCAGGGAAAGAGGGGCATCAATACTTGGCAAAAAAAAAAAAAAAAAAAAAAAAAATCACTCTGCTTGTTCTGGGTATAAGGCTTTGGGTCTGTTTTCCAGGGTGAAGAGAGAAGGAAACATTCCCTATGTGATTATGCATTTGTGTGTATTGTATACAGAATTTTTTTGTGAGGTGTTATAAATCAGACAAAAGAGAAAACGCATTTTACCCAGAAATAGCAATTACTTAGGGGGATAAAATACAGCAGCATAAGAAAGACTAGGAACTATTAACAATCTGCTTATCACCGAATAAAAGTGTTGTCCTACACACTGATTGTGGAGTTGAATATCATATCATAGATAGAAGTGACAGATCCATACAATCTGGCTTTTCCTTCATTCAGTTTCTTAACTTGTGGCTAGAAGCCAGTGATATATTTTGCTGTCTTTGTTCCTCCCTCCACACGTGCTCTGGTGAGCAGCTGTTATGTTTTCCTTTCCTTGCTTAGCCATGATCAGTGTACTTTTTTGAGGTCCTAGTAAGAATTTTAATCAGTCCTGGCCAGTAATTACTCTCTTTCCAGATGTAAATCTCTTACGCATACTTCATTTTTATTCTTCTCCAGTGTTACGAAGAAGGGTGAAATTCTGTTACAGAGCTTGTTGTACCATTAGCAGGAAGGGCATAAGTTGCTTCCCTCAGTCCTCCTGTGAAATGGGTGAGGGCGTCGTTTTCTGATACTGCTAATCTAAAACAGAGGTATTTTGGTGATTGCATATGCTTTGGTTTTTCTCCTTCCCTGAACCCAAGAATGTTCAGTGTTTTATTATTTCCACATTGTGCAGGTTCTACCTAGTTTAAAGAAGACAAATTTTTCAGGAACAATAGCTGTTGTATCTCTCAATGCATTCTCAACATGCCCAACATACATCTACAAAACTTTTGAGTGTTTCACCCAGTGAGGGTATGAAATAGTTTAGAATAAGATTTTTAATTTTGGCCATTTTTATCAGCTTTGACTTTCTCCATATTATCTCAGAAACCATTATGTGACATTCAATTAACTGAATTATCTGCTCCAAATATTTTATTTATTTGACTTATATTTATGCAATTTTTACATATCATAGATATATGTAAAATGAGGTTCTTGTCCTAATAGAAGAATGCCTTGCAAACAAATAACTGCGGTATATGCTGATGTGTCAAGATCTATGTGAGTAGGGCAAAAACTAAATCTTATAGGAGTCCAGAAGTGGTAACGAGACATTTCTGGTTGCTTCCATCAGGGAATACTTCAAAGATTAGGTGGCATTTAAACTCAGCTCCTAAGTGAAAAAAATTTTAACAAAGATGGGGTGGAGTATATATTGGTCAAAGGATCCAAAATTTCAGTTACACAGGAGGAATAAGTTCAATAGACCTATTGTACAACACAATGACTATAGTTAATGGCAATGCATTATATACTTGAAAACTGTCAAAATGGTAGATATTAAGTATTCTCACCACAGAATAATATGTGTGATAATGCATGTTAGTTTGATTTAGCTATTCCGCAATGTATATATATTTTAAAACATCATGCTGTACACCATACATATATACAATTTTTATTTGTCAATTTAAAAAATCAAAATCAAGGGGGTAAAAAATAGAAATGGGGAGAATGGGGAGGGGTTTTAGAAAGAGAGCTGTTTAAACAAAGATACAGAGATATGATAATGCTAGATGAATTATCAGGAGGAAGGCTATCATATCTTGCAGCAGGAAGCCAATATATTTAGACTAAAAGCTAAGACTGAAAAATTAGGTACAAATTAGATTGTAGACGATTTTGAATGCAAGGCTAAGAAGTTTAAATCTAAATCAACAGTTATGGGAACTTGGCACTATTAGATAGGAATAGTTTGTTTGGGAAGACCATTTACGGGAGACCAGTTGCCATCTATTGTGTTGTGTTGAGGACTGAACTTTGGGCCTCAACTAGGAAGCTGCTGGTGGTCATGGAAAAGAAGAGAGAGATATCAGACATTCCAGAGGCAGAAGTAACAAAATGAGAAGTCTAACTGAAAAGAAAAAGAGAAGTCTGAGACAAATGAGATGGGAGCTGTGTTCCCTACAGGATTGTCCTGGTGAATCTTGTTCTTTCTCTACTTCAATGTGTGCATATCTTGGAGCATGGAGTGGGCTGTGCAAAGCACACTCTTCATTCTGAATGCTCATCTTCCCCAACTTTACATTTCTGAAATTAGGATACGTCTTACCATCTATGGATGTGTTTAATATGGAAATTTTTCTTGAAAGGCAGTTAGTAAATCAACAGTACATATTTTAATTGATGGTACCTTATCATCAAAGAAATAAAGTGTACATTATTGCTGTGTTTGGGTTTTGCTTTCAAAACAAAGTTATTGTTTTGGGTTTTGTTTTTCAAACAAAATTATTCTATAGTCTTACAATTAAGCCAAACAGCCTAGAATGCATAAATTACATTTAAATATTAAAGACACAGTAAATATTATCCAACAAACACCTACATTGCCCAAAGTAAAGAATCACTGCAAAAATAAGTCTACTGTCAGAGCTTTGGGCAGATTATGAATGTATTCATCAAATGTTTACTGATGAGCTCTTATGAAAAAGCCACTCTTCTAGGTGCTAGAGGGACAGAAAATAAATGAGAAAAGAATTCTGTCTTGGAGGTGGAGCTCCCAAGAAGAAAAAACAGGTATACATAATTTTAACAAGGCAAAATGTGATTTATCATAAGAGAGATCCCCAAGTTGTGCTTTGGATTATTTGAAGAGGGGATGCTCATGTTTGCTTGGGAATATCAGATGAGACTTCAGGGAAGATGTGGCATTTAAGTTGGGCTAGGAGAGTGGGGAGAATTTCTGTAGCTAGAGGTCAGAACCTGGAAAGGACCATGTTTCTTCAGGGAACACAGCAGTCCAGAGTAGTTGGAGTGTAAACCATAAGCAATAACAGTGATAACTGTAGGAAGCATTTGCTGAGAAATTACTATGTACCAGGCACTGTTGTGTTTTACTTTGTGATATGCAGTGTTATTGGTCCCATTTTACAGATGAGGACACAGAAGCACAGTTAAATAACTTGTGCAAGGGGCTAAGAGCCCAAGCATCGCCAGTAGGCTTTACTTCTTTCGTAAGCACGACGCATGTAAGAGCACGCACACAGTGATGTTCAGCTATGAAAGAATGCTGAACACAGGTCAGGGGAGGTGTTGCAAACTTATGTTAAAGAGTTTGGAGTTTATTCTATAGCCAAAGTGACAGCATTATTTAGATTTGGAACACTATGTCACTATCATCATGGTGTGTATAGTAGAATTGAACCATAATGGTCTTTAGTAATATGGTACCAGGGAAGTGTAGAATTGAACCATAATGGTCTTCAGCAATATAGTACCAGGGAAGTGTAAATTGTGTGTCAAATTCTAGCATCTTTCAGGGGACATTTAAACTCCTAAATTTTCATAAGACTTTGCATTCTCAAAGACCTTTTCTATTGCCTATGTCATTTATTTTGATTCTCATAATGATGTGACATTTTTTCCTGTATTGGTTATAAGGGGAAATGTACCCCAAACTGGCACTGATTTTCTCAAAGCTCTATGGCTGACAGGTGGTGGAGCCAGGGAAAGAAACAAGGTATCTGGAGCCTGGATAATTGCTACTGTCTTCTGCTTAGTCCTTGGCACTTTCTTCTTTTTACTGGTTTTGTCTCAACAATCCCCCTTTTTACAATCAGAGGTGTAAATGAGCATGTGTATAAGAACTGATAGGTTTGCTTGACACTGCAAGTCAGTTCTCCTAAGCAGAAGATAGTATTCTTACCAAGCAAGAGAAGTGGACCATTCTCTGGCTGACATTAGCAGAAGCAGGAGGTCAGGTGTTTGCCCTGTAGCTTCTGTACATTTCTGTTGATGAGTAGGGAGCAGTCCTAGCTGGCTACCTCTGGAAACTCAGTGTCTGGCTAACACGGTGAAACCCCAAAATTTATTTTCTTACAGTTCCAAAGGTTAGAAGTTAGAAATGGAGGTGTCACCAGGGCATGCTCCCTCTGAGACTCTGCACAGAAGCCTTGATTCCCTCTTCTCTGCTTCTTGTGGTGGCTGTCAATTCTTGGTGCTTTTTGACTTGCAGCTACAAAGTTTACAATCCCAAATCTGCCTCTATCATCACATGGGGTTCTTCCTGTGTGTCCATCTTCACATGGCATTTTAATCTTCTTATAGGACACCAGTCATATTGGATTAGGGCCTACCCTAATGACTTCACCTTAAAAAGACCCCATTTCTAAATGAGGTTACTCTTACAGGTACCAAAGGTAAGGATGTCAACATATCTTTTTAGGGGGACACAATTCAGTCCATAAAAGATAGAACCAATAATTGACAATCTTCCTTTTATTAAGGTTAGCTATATACTTGTCATATCACTTTCTCAAGATTGTAAACTTCTTAGGCATATGAGCTGAGCTCTAATAGAAGAAATACTTTGATCCTCTTTGGTAAATCCATAGTATTGTTAGAATTATTGTTTTAATTGTAATCACACAAAACCTTTTTTGTCAGTCTCTATCTTTCCTACTTGATTTTTTTCCCCATGAGGGCAGGGATCTGGCTCATTTTTACATTCTCACAGGGTTAGCACAATTAACAGGAGACAGTATTGCAGAGTGGCTAACCTTCTCATGTTTGGAAAATGATGATATGGTTTCTAATTCTGGCTGTTCTGGGTCTTAGCTGTTAACCTTAGGCAAGTATGTTGGCTTCAGAATCCTCATCTGAAAAGAATGATAAATATCATACTCTTCTTACGGTTTGTATGAAATTAGAAACATTTTGCATATTGCCTGTTATTATAATTATATACTCAGTAAGTGCTTGCAGAATTGAATTCAAGGAGGCCAAGCAGTCTAGTCATAGTTCTGCCATTAAATTACTCTATTCCTTTGGGCAAGACTGCCATCTTTTCTGAGCCTTCATTTGTTTACCTGCAAACTAAGGGAGTAGATGAGATGACTCTAAGATCCCTTCCAGTCTGTAAATTCAGCTAGTGTCTTCTTAGGACTTCAATAATACATATACACACTTATATATACATATATGTATATACATATACATATATACACATACATATACAGAAATAAATAAATATATGAGATATATATATATGCAGTCAGTCCTCTGTATCCATGGGTTCCACATCTGTGAATTCAATCAACAATGGATTGAAAATATTAGAAAATAAAAATGGATGGTTGTAGCTGTATTGAACATGTACAGACTTTATTTTCTTGTTATTACTTCCTAAACAATACAACTATTTGCATAGCATTTACATTGTATTAGGTATTATGAGTAATCTAGAGAGGATCTGAAGTATATGGGAGGATATGCATAGATTATATACAAGTACTACATTATTTTATATAAGGGACTTGAGCATGTGTGGATTTTGGTATCTGCAGGGATCTTGGAACCAATCCCCTACAGATATCAAGGGATGACTGGAGATATACAGATGCAGAGAGAGAGAGAGAGAGAGAAAGAAAGAGAAATATATATATGTATTTGATATATATAGCAAACCAATATATACTCGATTCTATTCTTTACTGAGGAGTCTAACAAATAGTATGGATTTATTAGAGGGCTATATTGTTATTGGTTTCTCTCCTGTGCTTACTACCCTGAACTGTATATATTTGACTTATGTCAATTAAATAAAATTTGAGAAATGTTTATGGCTGCCTATTATAAGTCAGGCTCTGTGCTAGGTTATGGGCACCCAAAAATGACTGGTATACTATTCCCTGTGTTACATTTGAATCTCAAAACAATTGAGATTTCATATCTTTTCTTACAAATTGTAAACAGTCAGGAAAAGAAATAAAATAGAGGATTCTGGTTTTCTAAGAAGTTACCTTACTGCTCTTCTGTAGTTCCTTCTGCTGCACACACACACACACACACACACACACACACACACACACACACATAACTTTCTAGACTCTGAAAACAAAAGTGGAGAAGGTGAGGAACATTCCAACTGTTGCTTTCTGTTGGCCTTTCTCTGCCGATCCACTTACCATTCTCAAAGACAAGTCCCCTATAGGGAGCAGAGCGAATCCAGGCAGCTCCAGAAGGTAAGCAGAGTGGAGGAGTGTCTATTTGGGGAACACTAAGGTGAAAGTTCTCCCTAGAGCTCGTCCATCCACATCTGGATGTGACTTATCACCTTTATTCAATGGGTTGAGTTGGGACCTCCCTAGTCGGTAATATTTGAACTGGGATTTGCAGAGAGAGAGAGAGAAGACAAATGAAACAGGCCAAGGGGAGCAGTGTTTTGGGCAGAAGAAGCAGTGAGTGCAAAAGCCCTCAGGAGGAACTGCTTCCTGCTGGAGGAACAGAAGGAAGGCCAGCGTGACCAGGGTGATATGAAGTTGTAGGATCTGCTAGAACATGCAGGACCTTGAAGGATAGGGTAAGGAGTCTGGATTTTATTTGAAGCCCTGGGGAAAATCACCTAGATTTCATGCTGGTGTTTTGTTGTTCCAAGTATTACACAAAATTCCAGTCCCCAAACAGGTTTCTTGCTTTCTAAGAAGTTACTTTCTACAGCCCTGAAGCCCTTGCCGATTCTGTGGGGCTGCCTGTCCACGCCCATTGGGCACGAGTTAAGATTAAGTAAAAGCCAAGCCCTGAGTGTGACGCAGGATGCTAAGTAAGGGAAGAGGAAGGAACTCTGTCACTTGTTTACCTTGAATTTTGACAGAAGATTTGGATTTCGAAATGGAACTGTGTGTGTGGTAGAGAAGGGTGGGGGTAATAAGTGAATTAGACACTAGAAAACTGCCACTTTAGAAACAGTGGATTTCAAAAGAACACACCAATGCCCTTTACCATCACAAAAATTAATGGCTACTCTCTGCTACTACATTATTTTGTGGAGACTTCAGTAGATCTTTTTGAGGAGGAAAAAAAAGACAAAGAAATATGAAAGAATTGCCTAAAAGAATGAAAACAAAATCACATTAAGCAAAATAAAATCTTAGCCTGTAAACCAACACCAAACAGCCATTGGATAAACCAATAATTCTCATTGGCAAGCATAAACAGAGGTACGAGGACCTTTAAAACCATAAGACATTATGAACTAAATGTGATTTGCTTTTTAAAATTCTTTGTGAATTGTTGATATTTTTAAAGTTGACCAAATAATATATGAATGTGTACTTACTATAAAAGATTCAAGCCATATATGGCATACACTTTGAACTTTCCTACCCATCTTCTCCCACAATGGTTCAAGAAGTAACCACTATTCTATTAACAGGCTGGTATATATCTTACTAGTCTTTTTTTTAATGTCTGTACATGTTAGTGTACATATATGTATGTGAACTTTAAGAAAAAAGTATAAATGAGATCACACCATACCTATTATTCTACCGTTTTCTCCACTTTGTCTTAAAACTCTTTATCAGCATATGAATGTTTATTGTATACTTTTCAATAGGTGCACAGTATTCCATTGAATTAAATTACCATAAATTATTTAACCAGTTCCCTATTAATGTAAATTTAAAACTCCGGTTTTTTGCAATCACAAACAATGCCACAAGAATCATTCTTGAATTGTTTTTTGCACATATGGAAGTATTTCCATAGGGTCAATTCTCTCTCTTTTTTTTTTTTCTTGAGACAGGGTCTTGCTCCATCACCCAGGCTGGAGTGCAGTGGCTCCACCATGGCTCACTGCAACCTCTGCCTCCTGGGTCCAAACCATTCTCCAGCCTCAGCCTCCCGAGTAGCTGGGATTACAGGCACCTGCCACCACGCCTGGCTAACTTTTGTATTTTTAGTGGAAATGGGGTTTCACCATGTTGGCAAAGCTGGTCTTGAACTCGTGACCTCAGGTGATCCACCCAACTCGGCCTCCCAAAGTGCTGGGATTACAGGCGTGAGGCCCTGCACCCTGCCCTAAGGGTCAATTCTTAAAAGAAGATTCACTACCATTAACTGTCAAAAGTGTAACACATTACATGTTGTACATTTAAAATTTTGATACTGTCAAATTACCCCACTGTTATTATGTCTTTATTGATTTGTATTCCTACCAGAAGTGTTTAAGTGCTCACTTACTTGCAATTTTGCCAATACTGGATTTCACTAACCTTTATTATTTTTGTTTATTTGGTGAGCAAAAAGTAGTATCTATTTCAGTTTTTGCTTTCCTGATTACTAATTAGGGTGAGTTCCTTTAATAAATCTTTTGACAATTTGTATTTCACCTGTAAATTATCTGTTCCTAGCCTTTGCTATTTAAAAATACTTTGTTGAGAAGTATAATTTTAAGAACTCTATTACAACCATTGAGCAATTTTCTGTCACAAATAATTTCTTGCTATCTTTCACTTAGCTTTCACCTATGAACATTATAGCTTTCATTGAACAGAAGTTTTTCATCTTTACATTGCTAATGCTTTCTGGGCTCTTATGTATTGTTAGGAAAAGCATTCCCAACCTAATTATATTAAATATTCTATATTTTCTGCTATTCTTTTATAGATTTTAAATTATTTTTACTTTTCTAACTCCTTAAGCTGCCTGGAAATTACTATTATATTATCATAAAAAGCTAAGATTTAATTTTTTTCAAATGGGTTCCAGTCTTATTTATTGGAAGATATATTCTTTTCCTAATGCATTGAAATAACTTCTTGGAAATATAAATTTCTACATATGCATGTGTATGTTTGGGGCGTCTCTATTCTTTGGTAATATTGTATTTATAGACATTCTTTTTATTGACCTTTCCTGTTTGACAATACAGTTCTAACCCATATAATATTAAAGATAGATTTCCCAATGCCCATCCTTACCTCCATCTCTTACCTCTTTTATTTTCAGATTTTTCTTGGCTAGTCTTGTGCACTTTCTCTTTCAGATGAGTGTGAGAACGTGTGTCAAACTTTATAAACAAACAAGCAAGCAAACACACAAAACCTACAGAGATTTTGACTTGCAGTGAACTATTTTAGAACATTTGGGGATAATAAACGTATTTACAAGATGGGCTCTTCTCATATGAGAACATGGCATACCTTTCCTTAGTCTGGACTCTAGAATTTTCTTCATAACATCTTAAGAATGCTTGCTAAATTCATTTCTGTTTTATGACTTTTTGGCTATTTTGATGTGTCTTTCTCCCATTCTTATAAGTTCTTTTGTAATAAGATAATATTATAGTATAATATATTAACAAATATATAACATAACTGTTATTGTATAAGAAGCTTGTTTCTTTATATTTGTATGTTGTCTTTTGAATGCTATACTTCAGAAAAATTCTCACCAGGTTTTTGTTCTTCATGAATTGTCCTGGATAATCTAGTTATGAAGCCATATAATCAACAAACTTGACAGTTTCATTGTGTTTCTTTATAAATTCAATATCTTTTGTTTGTGATATACTGTAAAATTGTGAAGAGTGATGATGGTTATGGTCATCGTGGTCTGCCTTTTTACAATAATGAAAACATTTACATTTCAATATTAAGGTTAATGTTGGGTGGGTATTTCTGGTAGATACTCTTCATTATGGTAAGGTATTTTTCCTTCTATCCCCAGCTTACTTGGAATTTTTAAAAGCAAAAATCAATCTTAATAGCTGTGACATCTATTACATTGAATTTAATTTCTTTTTAATGCAGAAATTTAGTGATTTTATTTTATTGCCTAAGGTCATGCTCTTTGCCTCAAATAGATTTGAATGAACTCATTTCAGTAAATTATTCCTGCCAGGCGCGGTGGCTCACACCTGTAATCCCAGCACTTTGGGAGGCCGAGGCGGGTGGATTACAAGGTCAGGAGATCGAGACCATCCTGGCTAACAAGGTGAAATCCCGTCTCTACTAAAAATACAAAAAAATTAGCTGGGCGTGGTGGCGGGCGCCTGTAGTCCCAGCTACTCGGGAGGCTGAGGCAGGAGAATGGCGTGAACCTGGGAGGCGGAGCTTGCAGTGAGCCGAGATCGCACCATTGCCCTCCAGCCTCGGCGACAGAGCAAGACTCCGTCTCAAATAAATAAATAAATAAAATAAAATAAAATAAATTATTCCTATATTCAAATAGAAACAGCCCTCTTCACTGAAGCCAATTTCTATTGGGTGTGGTGAATACAATTCATTTATTTCATGGTTGTTATGGCAGCAAGATAAAGATATATATGCATCAGGTTAAAAATAAAACTAAATGAAAATTATCTATCCATTTCTCTATATAGACAGGTAGATCTCTATATGCCTCTATATCTTGATCTTGACGTTTATACTTGATTGGACATATTCTTAAATATTTTATTAATCAAGTAACTTTAAAATAAAAATAGCTACTTTTTAAAAAATACAATAGTCCTCAAAGAAGGAAAATACTCCGGGTAATAAGTGGTCAACCAATTATATATTTCTCTTAAAGCTTTAATCTTTCTTGGAAAGACATCTTCATATTATAGAACAATTCCCTTAGTACAAAAATGTTGTTCATTCCGGTTGAGTTAAACCCTCTCTACCTTTGTCTTAATGGGTTAATGAACAAAAGTTTGTTTTGAATGAATTTTAAACAAATCCAGAATTAGGGTTCCTTTAACTATTGGTTATCCTGGTTACTTTGTGTTTCTTTTTAAAGGGATTTTTGCTGTTAGGGCTTTATCTCTCCAAAAAGGTGACAGTCTGTAGAAATTGGGGAACTCATTAGAGGGCTGACGCTTTTTTTTTTTTTTTTACAGAGGGATTCAATAGTCTACTGTTCTTCACACTCTATGTGAAGAGTCTTTTCTGTTTTCTATAAGCCTGTATTTTCATTCAGTTTTATTTTTTAACCCGATTAAATTATGTGGTATGAATGGGAACACAATGTAAAGCAAAGCAATTACAACTACAATGGTTGATGTCAGGGCTGAAAGTCTCAGAATCCCCCTCTCATACCTTTCTCTTTTTCTTCTTCTTCCCTTATTTCCCAGGACATTCAAAGGATCTCCTTACATTTTCATGAGTACAGTTTTAAAATCATTGCATAGACTACCTCTTAAGACTCAAAACAACCCGCATTCACAGAGCATTTTGTATAGATATATGGATAAGTCCACAGGAGAAGCTGCCTTTTAAAACCTATGCACATCCTGACTGCTTCCAAGTGGCCCCAATACTACTGTGTACCTTCAGCATGGACCCTTCAACATGAAGCCATCTCTGCCATATGCCCAACATGCTCAAAGTACTCCCCCTAAACCTGAAATAGATAAAGTTGCAAAAGGAATATTTAAAAGTGCAGTTAATGATGTTTCTAGGTGATAAGTGCACCAAATGAATGTGTCTACTTTTATATCTAAAAGAGTGTTGAAATTATCTTACTGAGTTATTTCATGAAACACTGATCTAGATAATCTATTTAAAGCCCCAATTGAATTTAGTGGCTTAATCCCTTGAATGATATTGCAATCTACCCATAGCTTCATGATTTGATTGAATTAAACTTGAATAAATCAGAAAATTGTTTCCTTGCACTTGTATTAAAAACATAGTAGATTTGATGTATTGCTAGCTATTATTTATATTAGGTTTAAAGTTTTTCTTTGTGTTGTTTTAAATATGCATGTCACAACTCTAAGCCAATATTTGGCTTATATCACACTAGGATTTCTAATATAGGGTCTTTATGACCTTTGTTTCTGTTATTTTCCTTTCCTGAGCTGCCTTTTTCAGGGCTTGTCCTAGTTACAAATTTTTAGTTTATCCTTTTCTGAAGAAGGCTATTACTCTCTGGGGAGTAGTGTTCATAATTCCAGTGATCCACACTGAGTTGGATGAGGACATCTGTCTACCCAGCTCCATCACTCAAATAAGGTGATACATAGGACAGAGCAGTTTTCACATTTAGTGGATCCTCATATATGAGAGTAACTTTACTAAATCAAATTTACCTTATATAAATTCAAAGGCACAATATTCAAATATTGTCTATGTGACTTTAACACATCTCCTACATCATTCCAGAGACCCACATAAAAACTTCCCTTCCAAATGAAGGCAAAAGGCCAAAATAAAACAAATTAGCAAACCAAACCACAACAAAACAAAATCCTGTGATGTTCCAGGAAGCCAGATAAAATCTTCTTGTGCAAATAAAGGCAAATAGCAAAAATAAAACAAACAAAAAACTCAACAACTATCTTAAGATCAGAAAGGCATAGAGGAAGTCTCATTTTTTAAGCAACCAGTTACTCTTCTTCTGTGTCTTACAATAATCCAGAAATTTCACACATTGGCTCTGATAGTGGTTTTCAAACACATCTTGATATTCGATGGTAAGGAATTCACATGTATTGTGTAGCCTTTAGACTTCTTCAGGGTGAGCAAGGGCATCCTTGCTGCACATAGAGGCACTTAGTAATGAATAGGGCTATTCATATAGAATTCATGTTATATCCTTTTTTAGCTTTTCCTTTTGAAGGCTTGTTACTTAAAGCAAAATTCAGTAGATATAGCTAACTTTATACCATGTGCTATTCATGGGCTATTCTGTCTATTTTTTCCTGCAAATTTTTGTTTTAGATATGTGAACACTAAAGTTTAGAGAGTGTATTAGTCAGTTCAAGCCACCATAACCAATACCATAGCATAACAAATACCATAGACTGGGTGGCTTTAAACAATAGAAATTTATTTTCTCACAGTTTTAGATGCTGGGAAGTCCAAGATTGAGGTGCTGGCAGATTCAGTTCCTGGTGAGGGCTCTCTTCCTGGCTTGCAGGAGGCTGCCTTCTTGCTGTGTCCTCATATGGTGGAGAGAGAGTCCTCTGCTACCTCTTCCTATGAGGGCACTAATCTTATCAGATCTGAGCCTTACCCTTATGACTTCGTTTAACCTTAAATGATTCATTAACCTCCTTATAGGCCCTATCTCTAAATACAGACACATTGAAGCTCAGGGCTTTAATGTATGAATTTTTGGGGGATACAACTCAGTCCATAGCCTTTAAAGCAGCAGAGCTAGGACTTGAATCTAAGTAGTGTGACACTGGAACCCTGTTGTCAACCCTCTTACAGCTGCCTAAGATTTTCATGGATGATTGTAAGGTTGGCTCAGTTTGTCTTGCAAACCTTTCCACCTTTCTTTCTCTGTTCCGTGCTTTAGGTATATTCCTCTCACCTGACTCTACCAAATCTCCATGTTGTAGGCCCTCAGTGTTCATCTCATTTGTACTAAAGATTAATTCCTTCCAAGGGTATTTGCATATTTATGAACAAAATGTTCCAAATAAGAGCTTTGCCCCACATAACAAATATTAGCTTTTAGAGCATAAGGCAGATGAGACGTATTTTTAAGAGACTCTGTCCTCATCTCTCAGATCACCCCTTAGTGAAAATTGTAGCACTTTGGAATATGGGCTTGTAGTACATACATTTCCTACCAAATTAATTTTTTTCCTTATTAATACCACAGAACACTATTGTTTAATCATTTTGTTTAATACCTACCTTTCTCTTTTTATTAACATTTATTGAACAATTTTTGTATGTAGGACATAAAGTATACATTTAAAGATAAAAGATGTTCCTTGCTTTCAAGGAAATTGGACATTAGCAGAGAAACAGATTTGTATACAATTAACTATTGCCCTAACTAGAATATATTAAGTCTCAAAAGAAGAATCTAAAAAAAATGATATGACATTTCAGAGAATGAAATCAGGCAATATAAAATAATTTTTATTTTATTTTATTTTTTTGTGAACAGTGAGATACTCCTGAAATCTTTTGAGTACCTAGGTAGCTTGATCCAATTCATTTCCAGAATCACCTCTCTAAAATAAACGGGAGGCTGAAGGGGAAGAGAGTCTGGTCTATTATAATTTTCCTAAGGTAAATCCTAAAAGAAAAGAGACGTTCTAAACAGTAGAACACCTTTGTAAGTCAAGGATTTGTTGTTTGGAAGTCACATTCCCCTTAAAAGATTACTGTTTCTCCACCCTTTATCACAAGGGACACTTTTGATCATGATATTAGTGACTGGCATGACACAGGCACTGACAGAACAGGGAAATGACCAATAAAAATAGACTAGGTCAAAAATTTGTAATTAACAGGTGTGACCACATTGATATGGGCTGGCTGGATGTCAGAGGTACTTTTGACCCTATCCAGGTATCCCATTATTTGAAAAATTTTACTTGTTAACACATTTCATAAGTAATAAGTATTTTCCAGTTTCTTAATTGAATGATGATCTATGATTTACATCAGCTTAAGGTCAGTATTACAATGAATTGGTACAATTTTAGTAGTCATTTATAAAAATGGGTGAGTCAGTTGGCCTGAGTGGGTGGCCTTATATTAAGCAAATGTATAATTTCCATTTGGCATTTTAAAATATTAAGAATAAAAATTAAAAATATTTACCTAACTTTATCAGATTCCTAGGGTACAGTGGACTGCTGTCGTCCATTAGTAGTGTTGATTTAATTTATGTGCCTCTTAGCCTGAAAATGTTTTTAAAATCAATCTCTCTCTCTGTCTTCCTAATACACACACACACACACACACACACACACACACACACGCACACCCCACATATACCTGTATACATATCTGTACATATCTATAAATATAGATTTTATGTGAATATCTTTATAATTGGTGTATTCTTTAGTTGCCAAGGTATTTACCACTCCCTTTTGCCTTACACATTTATGTTACTTACCTGGCTTCTGAAAACGTATGTGTTTTTAATTCCTGATTTAGACCGTTATATGTTTGTGGTGATATCACTTTGTCCATGTCAAAATTCAATTCCAGTATAATGAGTCATGCTGTGATAGAGTTTTTAAAATCTATAATTGGCTTCAACTTTTGAAGCACTATTAATTCAGATTTTACTATTTATATTTGGCAATTTCTACTTGAGTTGAATTCATCTTCACTTCCAGTACACACACATTTCATTTTAGTTCAAAGATTTGCTAACTCTTTCAAATGCTAGTATTGGTCTTCAGAGATTTTAAAAAGCACATTTGAGTTTTTGTGCCATATAAAACTTCTCTTTTTGACTTTTGTTTCGATTCTTCCTTTTACTTGCCTCCCCTACTCCTCCACTGAAACCAGTTCTCTCAAAACTACCTGCCCCCAACCTCAGTCAAAGGAAAAAAAAAAAAAGCATCTGATCTTGAGTACTTGGTGATGGTGCCCTTGACCCATATGCACATGCAGGGACCAACAGGCAATGTTCTTGGTGCCACCTTGGTTTGCCTGTTACCTTCCTGCCCACTCCTTTCCTCCCCTGGGACCACTTGCTGATGCTGCCGCAAAGTCTCGTCTAAGAAATGGCAACATTGTGCCCTAAATGTGCTGGCTTTCCCTTCCCATTGTACTTTGTAAAGATCATGGGTAATTTTTGTAAGGACAAAGTAGTAAAAGGACAACCAGAAGAATACTGAATGGTTACAACCTCAGTGGCAGATATAATGTCTTTTTGATGAACATTAATGATCTAGGGTATACTTCAGGGAAAGTACAGTATTACAAGGACTTCGAGAGAGAACATTATGACCGGCACCTGTAATTCTTGCCCATATTCACAAGAACTGAATGTCCTCGTGTGCTGACTTCTGCATTGCATTGCTAATGTTAAGTAAGAGAATGGATGGGAAACAAATGGTAGCACTTGGGGACATTTTTCTTTCTTCTCTAAAGAAAAAAATGGCAAATGGTGGTGTGAATGCAACTTGCCACAGAACATAAAAGCGTAAGAATTCTGGCTGTTTGAGGTGAAAAAATAAGTTGATTTTTCTTTAAATTGTAAAAATTAGCTCCAGGTTCTCTCAGGAGCTTAAAGAAAAAAAGCTTTGAGAAATGGGAGTGAATAGCAAGATAGGGTTTGTGTAACAAGTTCCTCAAACCACAGAGGTCACATGGGCTCTTTCTGCTTTGCTACTTTTGATTACTTGTCAGAGTTGTACTTTTAGCTTCCCCCATCCTGCAAGGCCACTCAACCATGTGCTAGCTGGAGTGATCTTTATTCACAATGTCTTTACAAAGGCTCCTGCAACACAGCAGCAATGGCAATTTGGCGGACTTCTGCGCTGGGCCAGCGTATAGCTCTTACTCCACACTCACAGGCAGCCTTACAATGGACGATAATAGAAGGATTCAAATGCTAGCAGACACGGTGGCTACTCTGCCTCGGGGACGAAAGCAGGTATGATTGCTATTTTGTACCCTTTAGAGTGTTCACATTCTCTTGAGGGCAGAGTGATATGTTTGTCTGACTTCATACTAATGGTGATATTTTAGAGGCTTTGGAATTACTGGCTGATTATTATGAGTGAAGGAGGTGAGATGCTCAGGGAGCTAGGTGAACCAGTCCAAAGATTTGAGACCACAATCAAACTTTTTTTTCAAGGGAAAAATTAAGATTGTTTTTCTTATTTGAAGAAGTGCTCAGGTAAAATAAACATCATTAAGCATTAAAAACTTGAAGATGGTTTATACAGATACAACCAGTATGAGAATTAATGCTCTTTTCCCCATTGTGTCTCCACTGATTCTTTCCCTTCCATCCTTACTTGCAGTCCTTGATGGTCATTTCAGTTCATAATCAAATAAGAAATACTTTTTCTGAGGACAAATTTTGTTGACTAATTATCTTCAGCTCTGGGTTGCTGGCACATACCTCAGGCTATTGGAAAGTAAGATTTTTTTTTTTTGGATAGATGAGTGCCAGATTGAATATCAGCTCACCACTTAGTGTCTGTGGGATCTTGAGCAAGCCACTTGCCTCTCTAAGCTTCAGTTTTGTTTTTTCTAAAATGGAGTTAATAATAGAACCACCCTTATTGGGTTCTTATGTCGGTTAAATAAGGAACTGTGCAGTGCCTAACACAGTGACTGGCATTCAGTGTGTGTTTATTAAATGCTAGATTATGCCATTTTAATATTTTTATTGCAAAGTTTGTCTCTAGGGATGAAAACTCATTTGGAAAAATCTATGTCTAACTGAATTTATTTTGATTTTTTCGTTCTTCAATTTCTAACATGTAAAAATTTTTTTTTTAACCATAATACCTCCTCAGGATTTTTTTTAAACAACTTGCTCTAAATCCCCAGGTACATATTTGAATTTCGATGTAGCATTTCTACAGAAAATATTTAGAATTGCCCTAGAGCAAGAATTTTTGCGCTTAAGTCTTGCATGTACAATCATGTGCTTCTCTTAAGCCTTCTAAATTCAGGATTAGAGAGGTATGGCATAGTGGGAGAGACATGATCTTTTTTCAGTGATGTATATAGCTGATTCCTTGGTATTTTTCAGAGTGAAGATAAGGGCACAATTTTCCATGATTTGGATTATTGATTGTTCTCAATCTAAAGTGCTTTTATGATACAAAGTTTAATGTAATGATGAACATTTTATCAATCTACAACCTGTCTGAAGATAAAGCAACATGAGAAATGCTGACATCTTTTTTCAGTTTTCAGATATAAAGCAGTCAGATTTTCTTTATATTTGCCATGACACTATCACACCAACTATGGTTCACTTGATTAGGCTATGATTTTTTTTTTTTTTTGCTGGAGACTGTGGGTACTTTTTCAATCAGGGTGGGAACTTTCCACCCTCTATGTCCTCCATACCTGCAACCTTACTCATTTGATCTACTCTCTAGCCCATGCAATTCAATGCAACACATGGTTTCTGAGCACCTACAAGGAGACAGACATCATGCTAAGTGTAGGAGGTAAAAAGACGAGAAGGGAATGTTTCCTACCCATATACTGTTTACAATTCAGTAAGCAGAAAGAATGGGTTTTCTGCAAAGTAAAACAACATGAATACTCTCATTGAAGTGAAACATCTGTAAATATAGCCTTGGAAATAGATATTCGAGACATTGAAGGGTATTCCAGATATTGAAGGGTATTCCAGAGCAAGGGAGAAATTGAAGCTGAGGCATAGATCCTTGTGCCTGGAGGACTTTTTTGTGTAACAACACAATATTAAGTGTGTCAGGAGAACCTGGTTAGTGTGTAGGAGGTGAGAGGAGATCTCAGCGCTGGGCTGCTTTACAGAACACTTGGACAACTTCCCCTGAAAAAGCCGGCACGAGGGCCACTGAACGTGTTTGAGAAGTAGAGGATTTCAGGAACCTTATTGTAGAAATGTAGTGGATTAGTGAGTAGAGACTAGTGGTGAGGGAGGAACTTTTGCAGTAGTTGGAGAAAGAGGAAATGGGGGAACAGAAAGGAGACTGAAAGGCTTTAATATGAAAGGGACTGAAGACAGAGGAGTCACATCTGGTTTTAAGCCAGAGTGAAGATAGCGTGAACTGAAAGAAGGCAATCAGTAGGAGAGGCTGATTATCAGAGGAGGATAAAGAGAGGGATTTTGGCATATGAAATACACGTGTGTGTGTGTGTGTGTATGTGCATATGTACATGTACACATAGGCACACAGGCATACACACATCCCCATACTAATTAATTTATGCAGATGTTCTCATCTTTTCTAGGTCTTCTCATTCCCCTTCTCTCAAATTCTTTCATGTGGTAGACTTTCCATATTCAAACAGCTTTTTCTTACTGTTGTGAGAATTGCTTTAAAAAATAGCAAAACAAAACTTCTTGTACATGATAGTTCTGATTCCGTACAATTATCATCAATGAGACTTGATGCAAGTTTATCCCAACATTTCACAATCTTCCAAATGGATGTTCATTTCCTTTAACTGGTTTTTAGAGAATAATCACCCATTTGGCACTGACTAAATTGCAGGCAACAAGATCCTTGTGAGGCAATCACATGAGCAGGTGTTTCTCTGCCTACTGTTATTTTCAACACTTTCAGGGCTGACGTCAACAGCTCATACTTCTTGTTGTTGTTGGCTTTGGTTTCTGCAAAGCTATATCTGGTTAGCTTGTAGTTTCAAATTAGTCTTCAGAATCTATTGGGTGTTTACATTCAGAATTATTTAAAAATAGATTTCTCTGTGTGCATATTATCTCACTACCTGTACTGATAGGAAGTGTCAGACACCCCAGTATGGCTTCTACTTGTGAACATAGTTTTAGGGCAAAAGAAAAAAAATCTTTGCAATGGAAAGCTTGGTAGGAAGGAGACAGGAGGAATTAAGGACAGTCTTTATCAATGATGTCAAAGAAGTAGTGATTGTCTTACCACCCACTCTCATAACTGTAGTACGTTGCTTTTGGAAAGCAGTTTTTACAGAATGCTATAGTGAGAACCAGGGACCTGACAAACAAGTCCACAAACTTCAGTGGTACCACAGACTGACTCTCTTTTCCTAATTTTCTTTTAGTTATCACATTATTGCTAAATAGGCAACTTCTGGCAGGCTGATTTCATCTATAAGTTCAGATAGGGAATGTGTGCTCTGCTCTGGGATGTGTACACTGCTGGGCTGGGCTCTGCCCTGCAGGAGCTTTCACGGTGTGTCCGGCAGCACACCCATCAGGTGCCGTAACTCCCAATTGTCCTGAACTACACCAGAGGATTTTAATCACCTCATGACAATTTTAGGTAGAAAACTGTGCTAATTTCACTACAAAAGACTTTGAAAATTATTCTTTAATCTGTATTGTGGCATGCATGGTCAATATCCAATAATTTTTCTTGAAGAGTCGGTGAGCCCACAATCAGACCTTACTTGGAAATGGCGGTATTGTATTTCGGTTTCTCCGGGCACTTAACGTCAGGAAATTAAGTTCAGCTCCATTATTTTGTTGCATCTTTGAATAGTCTGTGGAGCGTTGATATCCTAATGCTCCTTATTTAAAAGTGGGTGGGAGTTGCATGGAAGAATTGGGGAGTGAGGCAGGGGACTGGAAAGGGAGCAGAGCACATAATTTTGGGGCCTTTGAAACAAGTAACAGTGACAAAAAACCTCACTCTCGAATCAGTAACCTCTCCCCAGCACCCTCCCCAACACTTTCAGGAGATGAGTATATAGAGTGGGGACCAGGAGGAAGTAACCTCTGTAACCCAGAAGTGGCTAAAGTGTTGAACTTTGAGCTTCTCTAAGGAGAGCTGGCTATCTGGCTGAGCTGCCAGTTACTCCTGTCTTTCAGAAATTGACAGCTGAAGTATTTGGTCTTGGTTTCCCACTGAAGAGGAATGTGTGGAATCACTGCAGAGCAGAAGAAATTAAATTTTGAATATTAATGCCTGATCTTTTAAGTCATCTGACTAAAAACAGAAGAGTGATCGTAAGCCCAACCCTAGGTATCAGTGTATTATGGCTAGCAAGGAGTTAAGAAGCTTTGTCTATTCAGCAGTCATAATTGAATGTGTAGTTTGCAAGCCTGCCAAATTGCTAAACCTAGATTTCTCATATTAGATAATGTGTAATAAAAGACAGCTGTTGCCAGCATATGCTGTGAATTGCACACCAGTTCCTCATTCATGATTTTTGGTGCCATCACTACAACCCTTAGAAAAGGCTCTGACTGGAGGGCTGTCTGGGGAACGTAGACCCCACTGGTCAGATCCTTGAATAAGGCTGCTCGCCCTAGGGAAAGGGGGGCAGGAAAGACTTTTTTTTTTTTTCAAAGTGCAAAACCCTTGATAAGACCTTAGACACACTTCATTTCACTTTAGGCAGGTAGTTTGGTGTGTGAGCTAGTTTCGAACCCTGGGAACATTCCTTTCCACGTTGCCTGAGTCTGACAGCCCAGATCAAAAACAAGTAGGCTTTGTGTCAAGACGTGGCACGTGTCAGAGAATTTGACGGTACTTAATTTATTTAAATTGTTTTTTGTTTAAGTGTTAGGTGCTTGAAACAGCCTCTTAGCTAATACCGAATGGAAACTAATTTGTAATTTGACTTAATCTGACTTTTGGTGTTGCTGATAACCCAAATTAGTCAGTCCACAGGAACTGAAAATCTGCTATGCTTCTCATGTTGTGCTAGACAAATATTTTCATCTTTAACTAGTCAATTAGCTAGATAGAAAGGTTAGAAGTAGAGTGGTGGGGGAAATATCTATAGAGGCTTCAGGTCTGTCCTGTGGTTTAAAAGATTTTACATTTGAATCTATCTAGAATGACTTTTGATTCAAAAGACCGATTGGATGAAATCTTGAAGTTCCTAATAGATGCACTGATTTCTGGCATACTAAAAGGGTATTTAAAATTGACAAGGCTCAAAATTTTACTAATAATTTATTAATTCTTGCCACCATTCATCCACTTAGCAGCTATGTACTAAGGCACTACTATCTTTGTTTTCTGTTAGTACTTTTTTTGCATTTCTTGTTTCGGATTGAATTTTTTTTTTTGTTCTTGTCTGTTTTCTTTCATTTAAAATTTTTTGATTTTTAAAATTTGTATTTATTCAGTTGATATATAATCATACATACTCATGGTATACATAGTGATGTTTTGATACATGGAATGTACAGTGATCAGATCAGAGTAATTAACATATCCATCACCTCCCTCACACAATGATCATTTCTTCGTTTTGGGACTGTTGAATATCCTCCTTCTAACTATTTGAAACTAGTACATGATATACTATTGTTAACTATAGTTAGCCTACAGTATAGAGCACTAGAACTTATTCTTCCTATCTAGCTGTAATTTTTTATCCTTTAACAAATGTGTCCCTATCCATTTCTTCCCCCAACCCTTCCCAGCCTCTAGTATCCTCTGTTCTACTTTTTACTTCTATGAGATCAACTTTTTTTAGCTTCCACATATGAGTGAGAACATGTGGTGTTTAACTTTCTATTCCTGGCTTATCTCACTTAACATAATGTCTTCCAGTTCAATCCATGTTGCTGTGAATGACAGGATTTCATTCTTTTTTATGGCTGAATTGTATTCCATGGTGTATATATGCCACATTTTCTTTATCCATTCATCTGTTGTTGGACACCTAGGCTGATGCCATCTCTTGGCTATTGTGAATAGTGCTGTAATAAACATGGGAGTGCAGATGTCTCTTCGATATAATGATTTCCTTTCCTTTGGATGAATTCCCAGTAGTGGGATTGCGGGATCATATGGTAGTTCTATTTGTAGTTGTTTGAGGGACCTCCATACTGTTCTCCATAGTGGCTGTACTAATTTACATTCCCACTAACAGTGTATGAAAGTTCCTTTTTCTCCTTATCCTCACCAGCATTTATTATTTATTGTCATTTTGATAATAGCTATCCTAACTGGTGTGAGATGATACCTCATTGTGGTTTTAATTTCCATTACCCCAATGATGAGTGATATTGAGCATTTTTTCATATATTTGTTAGCCATTTGTATGTCTTCTTTTTCTTTCTTTCTTTTTTCTTTTTTTTTTTTGAGATGGAGTCTCACTCTGTCGCCAGGCTGGAGTGCAATGGCATGATCTCAGCTCACTGCAACCTCCGCCGCCCAGGTTGAAGCGATTCTTCCAACTCAGCTTCCCTAGTATCTGGGATTACAGGCATCTGCCATCATGCCTGGCTAATTTTTGTATTTTTGTAGAGACGGGGTTTCACCATGTTGGCCAGGCTGGTCTTGAACTCCTGAGCTCAGTTGATCCACCCTCCTTGGCTTCCCAAAGTGCTGGGATTACAGGTGTGAGCCACCATACCCAGTCTTGTGTGGCTTCCTTTGAGGAACATCTGTTCAGATCATTTGCCCATTTTTAAATTTTTTTTTTTCTGTTGAGGTATTTTAGTTCATTATATATTCTGGATATATAAATGAGTAGTTTGCAAATATTTCCTTCCATTCCACAGGTAGTCTTTTCACTCTGTTGATTGTTTGCTGTGCAGAATCTTTTTAGTTTAATATAACCCCATTAGTTTATTTTTGCTTTTGTTGCCTGTTTTTTGAAGGTCTTATTCATAAAATTTTTTCCCAATCCAATATGCTGAAGCATTTCCCCTATGTTTTATTCCAGTAGTTTTATTGTCTCAGGTTTTACATGAAGGTTTTGATCCATTTACTTATTCTCAGTTGATTTCTGTATAGAGTGAGAGGTATGGTCTAGTTTCTTTCTTCTGCATATGGATATACAGTTGTCTGTTTTCTTTCATTTTTAAAGCTTGCTACATATTTAAGATTTTTAAATTTTACTTTATGTATTTTAGTGATTATCCTTGAGTTTTTCCTATGATATTGAATTTAATAAAGGACAATGTTGAAGACTATCTTTACATATTTCTCCTGAACGTGAATATTTAATGTGGCTCTTCAACCACGTCAGTTGCTTCCATTTTCGTTTAGTAGTCTATTTATTTTTATCTATTTCTCTATTTTTAAGTTTCCATTCTATTCCAGGCCCTGTGCTGGGCATTGGGGCAGAAAGTAAAACAAATAACATTCCCCAAGAGGTCCAAATCACACAGATGATTATGTACAGATGTGAAGTATTTGATCCAGTATGCATTTCATATAAATACATACATATATGTATACATATATATATAGCTCTCTCTATATGGATATATGAATAATATGATGAATACTGATAGCAAGAGTAATACTTTAAAAATATAAGCCCTTATTTATAGAGGTATAAGAAACTTTTATAAAAAGAATAAAAAAGCCCTAGTTATCATTATGTAATTTGGCTTAAGGGCGGAAAACAAGCAGCTGAAGATAATAAAAATAGATTAAGAAAATATGAGTACAATATAAGGGAGAGACTGAGAATGCTTGGAAATATCAAGTTTGTGGCTCTTTTCTGCAAGGAAGCCCACTAACATAGATGAATAGTCCTTATCCTTGGTAACGGTACATACGAGGTACAAAATCAGGTTACAACAAACCATACCAATCCTTGTAGGCATTCCACAGTTCGTGCTTATAAATTGAAAAGAGATACTTTTTAGCAAGACTAGAGAATCTTTTTGGGTCTGAGCAATTTATTTCAGTCTCCATTGCGATATAAGTGAGTTGAAGCCCAGAACTAACAAAAGAGGAAAATATAATTAATTTACAGCAAATTGGTAAGAAGAGACCACCTCTCCATTACGTTAAGTTTATGGACTGGTGGCTGAATTCTTAACACTGGTCCATTCCAGGAAATTTGTGAAAATGCTGGCATTTAGTACCTGGTAATTCAAAATTCCTACAGTTATGTAGGCTTCACTCCTAATGAATGTCTTAATAAGCATTTCATTTGTGTAACTTGTCACATAAGCATTAATATCTCCTACATATTTTCCCCCTTCTAGTTTTCGTCCTTTACTTATTTTATTTTGCTTTGTCTGGACTGACTATGCATTGATCTCTTGATATTTTATGTGTTCATTTATATATGACAACCATTTCAGGTTGACAATTAAAAACCATGGGTTAGCTAGTAGCTTATGTTTTGGGCCCTTGAAGCAACATTTGAGAATAGGGCTAATAAACATTTCCTGAACAAAGAAACAAACCAACCAAAAAAACACAAAAACCTTCTGCAATTTTCCTAAAAAATAAGTTGTCACCTTTTGTTGATGCTGCTTCTGTTTACAGTGGTAGAATGTGTCCTGAAAGCTTATGTTTATATGATCTTTTCCAAAAGTGCAGAGGAATGAAGGTGATATTATTTATACCATTGACACTATTCTGAGGTTTCTTTCCTTTCTTGGCTGGAAATTTCACGTTAGTCTTCCAAAACTATTACAAAAATAAATCATAAGCAGAAATGAGGTTTTGAGTTCCTGGTTTTACCTGAATTGTGTGTGTGAGTTGGTTGTTTAGAGATTATTTTATCCTACTAAAAACAGTAACGTATTGAATTATTATAGTAAACACAGTCATTTCATCATCATCTCCAAAAACTATAAAGTATTTGGGTTTCATATGCCATTCTAAGTATGCTATTTTTCTTTGGATTTCAGTGTGATTACAAATTGCTATGGTTAATCTTTCAGAGGCTGTTTTAAATACAGACCAGAGAGGAAGTTCTCTTTGGAAGCTTTGGAGTTTTGCCACATTATTTTAACTCTTTTGCCACATTATATTACTGTCTAAACCTCTTTCAATCTTTTAATTGGAATGCCTAGAATCCTGTCTCCCTACTCTCCTCTGCTATCACTAGAGAATGTAGAGAATGGAAATGGCTGCCTTTATGCAACAATTTCCCAGGAGCTGAGCCAAAGAAGGTGGTAAAGAACAGGTTTTGTGTGTGTGTGTGTGTGTGTGTGTGTGTGTGTGTATGTGTGTATGTGTGTGTGTGAGAGAGAGAGAGAGATTTAGAACATTTTACAGTGTATCTTGAAGACCCTGGGATAACTATATGCTTTTTGTGTTTTTCAGCTTGCTTTGACCAGATCAAGTTCTTTAAGTGACTTTTCCTGGTCTCAAAGGTAAAGAGATTGAATTATTTTTTGTCTCTCCCAAAATATTTAGGAACATAGCTCTCCAGACTGTTTTTTCCTCTCTCTCCCTCTCTCTCTCTCTCTCTCTACGCACACACACAGACGCACACATACAGACACACACACAGAATCTTACATACTACAATTTACATAAATGTCAGTTATTTTTAATTGTGACAGTTATTTTTAATGATAGATCTGTGCCAAATGTGATACTTTAATTTTCACGCAGTTTCTTTTTTAAACATTTTTATTACAGAAAGCTTGTTACTGTGGAGAAGCAGGATAATGAAACATTTGGATTTGAAATTCAGGTGGGCAGTTTTCACATTTTCTAGACTTCCAAGGAAGAAAGTGGCATTGGTAGTGTCATGTTATGTGCAAAGAAAAAATGAAGTTAGGATTAGAGAATGATGGAGCCTATGACTTTTATTCAGTGTGTGGCTGTTTGGGGGTAGTTTTTCAGTGTGTTGAGTACTATTAAGGAAAGAAAACATTGAAGATGATAACAAAACCTCTGCGATATGCTCAGCAGTTTGTGCTTAGTTGCTTCAGTCTTCCCTTAAGTCCCAGACTGATCAGAAATGGTTGGTATCAGCTAGGTCTTAGATAAGAGAGTGAAATACATTTTACAGATGTGTACTTGATATATTTGCATGTGTTTTGTATAATCATATTGTTATACTGTGTATCAGATTTTAAGTATTTACTTTGGCATTCAAGAGACACTCGAAAGACTATACATGTGTGTATATAGAATGCATATATGCATGGATAGCTCCTGGTATGTTTTGCTACTAGAGTTCATATTGTACATAATGAGCAATCTGTAGCTTTTTTTCCTAATGACAATGCTTTATAATTGTTATTTGAAACACTTGAGAACATTTGGCTCTACTTGCAGATTGCCTCATGCTGTAGGAAATTTTTAAGTCTTTGTAAGTTTCAGCATAATTGCCTAAGAATTTCATTGCTTATTAGCTGTCTGCTTTTTCATAAACACATTTGTAAAATGGGTGAGGTAGGTCAAATGAAGTCTAACCCAATTAAGTGCAACAGTAGTAGCTTAAGCATTTCTGTTTTTTCTTTCCATAGTACGTTTGCATGTCTTTTGGATGTGTTTTGCATAATCATATTCTTACACTCTATATCAGATTTTAGATCTTAGCTTTACTGCTGCTTTCAGAAAACTTTGGTGTGATATCAGCCCCACAATTGGAAAGTCAGTGTTTATTTTAAGATTAGGAACAGGAAACTGCTAAGAAAAACATGTTTTATGAGTAAAGAAACAAAATGGAACTTTAGCTGCAATGAAGACAGAGAAGGCACTTTGAAAAGAGGATCACTTCTACTTTCCTAACTCTTGTACTTTTAAATTTGGAGAAATCTGTAATTCACCACAGTAATTGGTGAAATCTATAGGTTTTAGAAGCATAGTACTCCCGCTTACTCCCCGGTCATATGAACTACTCCCTATTCTGTTGTAGAGACACTGCTTTTTGTCACTGCTTCTTTTTAAAGGAGAATTATCCTCAAGGATGTGCAGCAGTGGCTACTGAAAACTGGATAAATGACTACTCACCTTTCTTTATTTTTCTTATACTGCCATAATAATGTCACTACTTTCTTAAGTTTTTCTCCCATACCATAAACACTTATTCTCCATGGAGCAAGAGTCAAAACTATGTCAGGCCACAACACCACTGAACTTTTGTAGATCAACATGAACTAATGGCACCTCTAAATGGCAGCATGTAGGTGTTATCTCAGTGATGCAGGAACCCACACTCCTGTAAATTCCCTCTGGTATATGCTCTCCATTGTCAAATACACACCATAATCTATTCCCTAGTACTCATCAGATTTGCAGCAGTTAACAAATAGGAGACATGCTTCTGGGAACTTTTTGAAAATCAGATAGAACCTCATGTACCCATATTGTGCATGCAGTGTGAGTACATGTTTGGGATGTGGCCTACTAGAGGAATGACACTTTGGAAGAGACCAGATCCATGGTTCTCCATGGGAGCTAGTTTTATGCTGCTTATCAGAATCGTGCAGCCCGATAGGCATGCAGACTTTGGACTCATGCACACCTGAATTCATATCCTCCTAATGCCTTATGGGGTCCTTAGGAGTTTTAAATGAAACAATACATGCAATGTACCTAGTGATGTGCCTTACCAATAGAAGATCCACAAATGACTGGTGTTAGAATGAATGTCACTGGGCATGAGAAAGGACAATGAGATCTTCGTGTCTCTAAGAAATGCAGGTGATCATTGTGTCACTGATCCCTTAATGGGAGCTAGAAGACTGGGTAAGAGAAAAAAGCATCCAATTAATACTTTCTGTAGCTTTGGGGTTTCTGTTTTTTTCTATTTCTAACTACCATATTTTACACCCAATGTGAACATATATGGAGGAGCCAGCTACATAAATCAACATGTTTCCACTGCACTGTACTCACTTTGATCTCTGGGAATGGAGGGTAGGGTCTCACTGCTAATGAGAATTGTTAGAACAGTGGTTTCCCAAAGGAGTGTCAGTTATATATTTTATTCATGTACCACATGAACTAGATCAGTCTTTCATCTCCAGAAGGGTCTAGGCTATACTGAGAAGACCCCTGGCAGGAAAGCTGTCAATGAAGTTTCTGACATAGATGGGAACATAGTGCATGATCTTTTAAAGTCCCTTCTACCTTTAAGATATGGGGATTCTAAGTGCCTTATAGATTAGATAGAAGTCCTTTAGAGGTGAACAGACCCAAGTTTCTAGAAGTTGCTTGCACGTGGCTGACTTGTGGTGCCTCAGGGATTATTGAATAAGAAAGAATGAACATCAGACATCAATTTTTTCACACGGAAGTACTACTTTAATGTAGCTTAATTTTAGGAATCAGATGTTTAAAAGATGTACTCTACTCAGAACACTGATTTTGCTTCTAAGTGGAACTAGACTTCATAATTTAAATGTGTGAAAAAAAGAAAATTATATTTGTTATAGGTCATTGGGACACTATATCTAGCAAACATTTATTCAGTGTTTTGGTATAATTAAAAATAAAAAAACCCACCACCACCAAACTACTTGTGCCTAATTGAGGCAAGGGTTGAAGCTTAACTTTTTCTAATTTAGTTGGGTGACTAATGAACCGGTGAGGATTCAGGACAGGCATACCAGAGGGTGCTCAGAAATGAAGGTAATTGAGTCAATTATAGTACTTTTGAATAAATGCAGGGCAGATTGTCATTATGTGCAGAACTCTGATTTAAAATAATCATTGTTGGCATGTCTCCTTGCTGCATGTGTACAATTTCATACTCCTATAATGAGTGTTTTAGCTTGGGAGAACCACTTAGGGATTTTTCTCATTGCACTTGGCCATCGTTGTTTTATCCCATTGGGAAATGAGAAACTCAATTTTTAAAAATAAATCGTGACAGCATCAGGTGATAGATATCTTGGGCTTGAAAATATAAAATCTTGAGCCACTCTCATTTCACTTTCTTTCTCATGACAGATGTCTTTATGAATGGAGTTGGCTACAGATTGTCTGGTAGAATTGCAAAATTGATACCTTGATTTAGTTTATAGTGGAAATCCTTTGTCCTTTGAACTTACCTATTATACTGCTTAATGATAATTGACATCATTTTAAATTTTGGCAAATAGATGTTGAGGTTGTTAAATAGTAACTATATATCATCTTAATTTTTACAGTCTTACAGGCCCCAGAATCAGAATGCCTGCTCCTCGGAAATGTTCACTTTGATATGCAAAATACAGGAGGACAGCCCAGCTCACTGTGCTGGCCTGCAAGCTGGTAACTTAAATTTTTGCTCATGTTAGGAATCATTTAAATGGAAAGAAAATAAAATGTTTTGAGAGTGAAGGTCAGGGTGTATTTGTTGCTTTGAGTTTTCTTGGCTCCTTTATGTTTTTAAGACTTGGAGCTGCTTGTTTCATTTGCATGTCAGGAGGGATTATTTAACTAACCAACATAACACTCATTTTTCTTGGCATCTCCCAGGTGATGTCCTTGCAAATATCAATGGTGTGAGCACAGAAGGTTTTACCTACAAACAAGTCGTTGACCTGATCAGATCGTCCGGAAACCTGCTAACGTAACTATCTGTCTAGTTCCCATGGGGCTTCAAAATGTTATGTTTTCTCATAATGCCTGATGAGTGAATAAATAGGCCTTTTGTTCAGCATTACAAGACGGAGTGAGGCAGTGCACCGGAGCTTTAGAGTGGGGTACAAACATTATCAGTTCCTTTTGTTTCTCAAGATTCCTCACACTTGAACATACTGTCAACATCTGAAGTCAGAGGACATCAATAGCCCAAACGTCTGTGTGGGAAGGATGGCCTTTAAAAATGTATTTTTTTAATGTCAAATTCAATTAAACTGGCACACATTCTCTTTAAACTGGGAAGAACTGATCCAATTTTCATGGTTGATATAATCCTGTAGCTAAAACAAATCAAAGGTCAGAAGGGCTGAGTTTTTCGTCTTATGTGACAAGCCACCTATTTTTCTCTTCTAGTGTTCCATTTGGAAGGAAGAATAGTCTGTTCAACCCTCCCCACCCTGAAACACACATACTCACACCACATGTTCCAAATATTCCAAACTTCTTTTTTTTTTTTTTTTTTTTTTTGAGATGGAGTCTCGCTCTGTCGCCCTGGATGGAGTGCAGTGGCGCGATCTTGGCTCACTGCAAGCTCTGTCTCCCAGGTTCACGCCATTCTCCTGCCTCAGCCTCCCTAGTAGCTGGGACTACAGGCGCCCGCCACCATGCCCGGCTAATTTTTTGTATTTTTAGTAGAGACGGGGTTTCATCGTGTTAGCCAGGATGGTCTCAATCTCCTGACCTCATGATCCACCCGCCTCCACCTCCCAAAGTGCTGGGATTACAGGCGTGAGCCACCGCGCCTGGCCCCAAACTTCTTGATAGAACACTGGCTTTCCCAATTAGAGGTTTGACTGATTTTTCTACCATAACAATACTAGCACCTAATAAAATCTTATTAGGATAGTTAAATGATGAAATTCGCTCATTCATTAAAATCATATTTATTGAGCAAATATTATGTTTCCAGCTCTGTGATAGGCTCAGGAGAGACGAAGATAAAGACTCTCTTAGTACGTTAATAGTTATGGAAGGAAATGGCTCAGAAAAGCCTGAAATTTAAGTAATGTGTATATTTCAGTTATTGATAACTACTATGAGAAAAGTGCAAAACAGCAATGGCCTGTCATGCTAGGTAAGAAGGCTGCTAGTTTGGCTTAGATGTGTAAAGTGGTCTTTTCTAGGGAGGCGATATTTGAGTTGAGATCTAAATGAAGAGAAGGATGGTCAAATGAACTCCTCGTAAGAGCACTTCAGGCAAAGAGAGAGGTCTCTGAGTGCTCACAATGGGCTTGGCATGTACAAGGGAAAGAGAAAAAGACAGTATAATTGGTATTTGATGGATTAGAGAGAGTATAATAAGAAATGAAGCCAGAGAGTTGGCCTGGGGGCAGACCATGGATCTCTTTGGACATGCCAACAAGTTTGGGTTTTATTCTGATTGAGGTGGGTCATATATTGTCTCATTTATTCTTCACAGCCACCCATGAGGTTAATTTTATTCATATTTCTAGATGAAGTGCCTGAAGCCTAGAGGGGGCTTAGTTAAGGTCACGTAACTGGTAAGTGATAGGGCTGGGGTTTGACCACCTGCTCTGGATGCCAGGATCTGTCCTTTTCAGCTACAGCTGCTCCTTGGAAGCTGCCAGTAGAAAATCTGCTGGATGCTCTTCAGTGATTCTGGTCTAAAACTTCAAAGGATGCTTTGGGTGTTTGTGAGAGCAGATTTGAAAGACGGTGGTGGTAACAAATTGATCCAACTCTATAGGTCCTGTGAGTTCAGGGTAAAGGATGAGGTGCTCTTGCTCTAGAGAACCCTGGATCCAAAGGAGAGGAACCGTGCAGAGTCTGAGGGGAACTGCTAGTAGTTAGAGTCAGAAAGCATGTTCCACATGGGTGAAGAGGGTAGACCACAGGTAAATAGGGGTTGTAGATGGAGGTAACTGTTGGAAATCCGGGAAAATGGGAGACAGTCTGTACAAACACTGAGGAAAATGGCCAAATCAATGGTTGCAGTTTTGCCCATACACATCTATTGCTTCAGCAGGTCAAACTGACATTCAATCCCAATGAAACAGATTCATATGGATTCCCACTATTTCTCAGAGAGTCAAGATCACCTTAAGGAGAAAACAGACAGTATATAGCTTGCTACCACCTGATTATTCCTGGCATGATGCTATTAGAAGTAGAAGAAGACTGATCTCCACATTTAATGCTTTTACCATGCCTTGAAAAATTCCTTGCATCTTTATAGAGAGGTACAGCTTAATTACAAGAAGGAACTTGAACCAACACTTTAAAAATTGGTGTGTGATTCACAAATGAAATTTTTAAATCATATTCAGATTGACGGTTTAGTAGTCAAAATAAAAGCCTTTAACTTGAACACACAGAACAAATCAAATCACTCAGAATAGAACAAGTATTTTATTTTTAGAAATGTGTGTGGTGTGGGAAGAACAGAACACTGGTAAGTTGATAATTCTAGGATTAGAGTTTGTAAACTGAATGTTTTGAGATAAAGAATCATATGAAGGTTATTATCTCATAGTAGTTGTACTTCTGTTTCTTCTAGTACCAAAATTATAAGGCGATTTACAGAGGTAAAGCCTCCTAGAATCCTATGGAGGAAAGGATTTCTCCCTCTTTCAAGAAGTAGCATGTTAATTCCATGGTTGTGAAAGCCCCTAGTGCCTATTATTTCTGTTGTTGTGCCCCTTGTGTTCAGCATGGTTTCTAGAATCTGGTACATAGTAGATGCCCAATAAATATTTACCAAATGAGTGAGGTCGTTCAGCCCATCCCCACAAGAACAGATTCTAGTAGAGAGCAGCCATCATTGTCACATAGTGACTTCTATAAAATAAGCTATAGTTTACAAATTAACTAGGATCCTTTCTTTTAGCCACCTTCTCAAGGGGAGTTTTTCCCCATTTTCTTTCTCTGTTATCAGAAGATTTGGCTTTGGTCCAGCTACTCGAAGTGCCATGAGAACTGTAACATTTATATTTCGTTTTTAGTATAGTATGTGCTCAAAGTGTAGTACTCTGTAGTATGGTACTTATTTAAATGAATCACTCATGTTACTCACTCCCCACCTTCCTCTTTTTTTTTTTTTCTTAAAACAGGATAGAGACTCTTAATGGAACAATGATTCTGAAAAGAACGGAGCTTGAAGCAAAGCTGCAGGTTTTAAAGGTAATTTAATTTAATGCAGTGAGGCACATTTTTCATCCTTGAATGTGTGAGTGGTAAAATAAAGATCTATTTGAGGAACTGAGATAGCCCTTGAAAAAGAAATGTCGTGATGAATCTAAACTGCTGAATTATCAAGAGCCGCACAATTACCTTTGGAGGAATATCAAATTCTGCAAACCAGTGTAAATCACTTTCTTTCTTCCTCCTTCTGTGTGTCTGTGAGGCTCAGAAAGGCAACAGGAAGGCACGCCACTTGAAGAACTCTTCATTAGTGCACCTGTGATCTCTATTGATTTACATTTTGTTTGGAATTAAAACGAAAAAGGTCATTATTTTCCCAAGTGTGTTGGAGGGCCTGGGTTTTTCACTTTTTCTGGGTCCTCTTTTGGTGTCCTTCTCTTCTGCCTCATCCTTAAAACAAAAACCTTATCCGTCTAATCCTGTGACTGTCCTTGAATCTGCTTTCATTGGCAAATACACTAGCAAATTCAAAGGAGGAAGAAATTAGCGTCCAAGAGATAGTAAATAATGCAGGAGGTCCAGTGAAAATTCCCTGGGATGGTTTTTTGAGGCTTTTAAAAATCTCAGTTTTCTGGGCTGATGAGGGTCTCCTAAGCCATGAAGTCCAGACCCTCACTCATGCATCTGAGTCATAGTTCTAAAGACCTCTCTGTTTGTCTCAGTGACCTCTGCATCCCAATCTCCCCCTTGCAGAGCAACCAGGTAGCCAATCTGAGCAGAGATTGTAGTTTACTATAAGCAGGTTGCTTACTTCAGCTTTATTTAGAAATAGCTGCCATTTGTTAGTTTTCTTCATGAAATATGAGCTTATTAATTATTGAGCCCAAGAGAGTGGATTTTATTTTGTATCTTTTTCTTCCTCCACATCCAACTCATCAACAAGTCTTGCTTTCTTTGTCAACATTGGTTTGGATACTCTTGCCACTGTGCTTATCTCTGTGCTTTGTTAAATCAATTTATAAAATCCCTTGAAAAAACCTCTGCTCAAATTTTGATAGGAATTGAATTGTATTTATGAAATAAATGAGAGCAATTAAAATCTTTATGGCTTTCACTTTTCTCACTTTGAATTCAGGATCTCAATCTTTTTATTCAGATCTTTTATGGACTTAAAAAATATTTTGTAATTATCTTCCTATATTTTTACATATCATTTATTATATTCATTCTTGTTTACTTCCTCATTGTTCTTGCTATATTAATCTTTTAAATTTTCAGCCACTCATTGCTAATGATTTTGTTTAAATTTTAAAAATCCAGTTTTGTTGAACTCCCTTTATTCTAATAATAATTTTTATAGATTTCCTTATATTTTCTATATAGATTTCTTATCATTTGCAGATAATAAAATTTTTTGCCCCTTTAGCTCAATTATTGAAACTAATTTATTTTTCCTCTCCTATAGCATTGGCTAGGATCATCAATATACTGTAAATAATGGTAATCTTATGGTTGACTTTAAAGAAAACATTTCTAACATTTTTGTTGCTACATTTTTATGAGGGGTAAACAGTGGTTCATATTGTACTTGAATTTAAAGTTAATTTGTTTTTGCAAAAGAAAGATAATCTTAGTGAACATCTTTTTTAAAAAGTTTAACTTTTTCACCTTTTCTTAGAAAAAAGAAATATTGAAAACAAGAATGAAAAATAGGGCTATATTCTATGGAATAAAGTACTAACTTGCACAAATCATTATTTGATGCCTTGAAGCAATTTCTATTCTTTGCATGTTTTTGCCTTAAGTTTTAATGTACATACTTACCAATGTGTGAATTTTTCAGTATCTCCATCCTCTTCCAGAACATCACGAGCACCATACAATGTTTAAAATGCCCATTGAAGACCCTATATTCCTTATTATACTTACTTTAGAGAATTTGTATCAATTTTTTAAAAGCACAAAATACAGATTTTTGTTCTATAGCTGGTAGTGAAGAAATACACCAACTTGTTCGTTTTGATATGTTTGCTGTTGTTTGTTGCATTGTACTCCTTACCTCTAGGTTTACTTTCTTTCTTGCTATAGTCCTTCCTTCTGTGGGGATAAGTAGATTTTTGTGGAAAAATGTTTTTATTTCACTGCTACTATTGGAAGAGAGTTTTGATAGGTAATTGAATTATTCTAAGTAGGTGTTTAGCTCCCTTAGCACTTTGAATATATTACTCCTTTAATATTTTTGTTTATGAGAGAGCTCCTAATTATTTTTGGCAGGTAATCTATATTTTCTGCTAAAGCTTTTTAACATTTTTCCTTTTTCCTTTAAGTCCTTAATTCATCCAGAATAAATTTTTATATATATTATGAGGTATGGGGAAAATTCCAATTTAATTTTTTTCCATATGAATAACCAGTTCTTCCAGTACCATTTATTTTGTAGTCCCCCTTTCCCCTTCAACTGACTTGCAGTAAAACCTCTATTTTTAAGCAAGTTCCACATATGCATGGATTTGCTTATAGGCTTTCTAATATGATCCGTGGGTCAATTTGTTTATCCCAAACTGTTTATAATGAATCTTGATATCACATTGGGCACAGTTATTCTTGGTCCTTTGATCATCTATATAAATTATAAAATCAGATTATATGTAAATAAATGTTGGTGTTTTGATTGACTTCAAATTTTATTTATCTATTTTTGGAGACAGGGTCTCGCTCTATTGCCCTTGCTGGAGTGCAGCAACGTGATCATAGCTTACTATAGTCTCAAACTCTGGGCTCAAGCAGTTCTCCTATCTCAGCCTCCTGAATTCCTGGGATTACAGGCCTGAGCCACCATTCCTGGCTCTGATTGCACATTATATATATATATATATATATCAATTTGAGGAAACAACATCATATGGTATTCTGTTTTTTTATTGATAGATGATCTTACCATTTTTTGTTGTTTTCTTTAAAGTCTTTCTAATAAAGTTATAATTTTATGCATATAGGTCTTATACATCTTCTGTTAGACTTAGTCCTCTGTACCTTATGTTTTTTGTTCTTATTATCGTTTCTTTACGAAAACGAATGCTTTGATTGACGTTAATAGACATGTGAAATAAATTTTTCTGTGCTGTGACTATATTCAAACACTTTGCTAAATTATAGAATAGTAATATCTATTCTAATAACTCTAATGAATTATCTGTAGATTATTTTGGATTTACTGTAGAGATAATAACTATCTGTTATGAATGAGTTTTGGTTCTTTTTCTTACTTTACTTCACAGCTTAGGCGCTACCATACAACAATGAATAGAAATTATGGTTGTAGGCATCCTTGTTTTATTCTTGATTTTAAAGGAAATTCTTCCTAATTTCTTTTCCACTAGGAATGAGCTATCTTTCAGATTAAGGAGACTCCCTTCTATACGAAGTTTGCTGGTAGTGTTTATAGTGCTTGTCCATTAAACTTTATCAAATACTTTTTTATGCATCTGTTAAGCTGGTCTTCTCATTTATTCATTTGAAAAAATTCTGTCAATATGTGAATGAAATTTAAATATATTCTAATATAAAGCTACCATTTCATTTCTATGATAAACCCAACCTGGCTTATTCTTGAAATTTATAATTTGTAAATGTAATTACAGGTTCGATTTGCTAATATTGTATTTAGGATTTTGAAAGAGTTTCATTTTTCAGGTAGACTGGCCTGTAATTTTATTTTCTTAGATTATCTTTTTAAGTTTTGGTATCAAGTTTACTAGACTCTTAGCATGACCTGGGGACTGTTTTCCTCTTCTTATTTTCTGGCAGAATTTTAATAATACCATCTGAATCATTTTGTTTTAGGATTCTTTTTTGATGGGAATACTGTTAATGTACTGTTTCAATTACTTTATTAGTTGTGAGACTACTCAGGATTTCTGGTTTTTTTAAAGACAGTTTTAGCGACTTATGTTTTTGTTAACAAAGTTTTTAAATTTATTAACTGAGTTGACAGTAAAATATTATTCTGATGTTTTAAATTTTTGTCAAAAATTGTTTGAGTGTGCCCCCATTTTTTTCTTGCAGTTTGTACCACTTTTTATGCTTCTTTTTTTTTCTTGATAACTCTTTCTCTACGGGATTTTCTATTTTTGGATCTTCTAGAAAACCAGTATTTGTGGCCATCTTTAATCCTTTTTCGGGTTGCTTTAAGATATTCTTTTGTCCTTATTGATCTATGGTTTTACTACAATGCAATTAGTTCTGGATTCATTTCTAAATTTATACTATGTAGATCTTATAGTGCTCTTTCTGTTTAAAGACTTTCTTTAGCTTTGGAAAACTATCAACTCAATCTTTTTGGAATATACCTTCTACACCACTCTTGTATTATCTTCTGGAATTCATGTTAGGCATAGTTTCTTGATTTATCTTTCATGCTTCCTAATGACTATTTCATAGGTCTTTATTTATATTTTTGTGTTATATTCTTTCTGAATTCTTTAGTAACATCTCCAGAAATGTTATTGCTAGCTGTTCTGTACAGAATGTGTTCTTTCTATTGAGTTATAAAAATTACTTTCTTATTATCTTGTAGTTCTTTTTCATGTCTATCTGTTCTTGTTTTGTCATTTCAAATTTCTTGTTCTTATAAACATTGATCTCTCAGAGGATTATATCTCTCAGAGGATTATAAAAATTCTTATTTTAAAGTCTTTTTTGGACACTTTTCTTTCTTTTTTTTTTTTTTTTTGAGACAGAGTTTCGCCCTTGTCACCCAGGCTGGAGTGCAGTGGCATGATCTCGGCTCACTGCAACCTCCACCTCCCGGGTTCAAGGGATTCTCCTGCCTCAGCTTCCTGAGTAGCTGGGATTACAGGTGCCTGCCACCATGCCTGGCTAATTTTTTGTATTTTTAGTAGAGAGGATTTTCACCATGTTGGGCAGGCTGGTCGCGAACTCCTGCCCTCAGGTGATCTGCTCGCTTAGGCCTCCCAAAGTGCTGGGATTACAGGTGTGAGTCACCGCACCTGGCCTTGAACACTTTTCTATTTTCATTTTGTTTAGAGAGAATCTATGCACAAATTATCAATTTTATTATCTTTTTTATCATTAAACATCTGTGTTTGGAGGTTTAGATTGCCTACTTCTCTTGCATGGCATATAGCCTCTCCCTTCAGCACAATGTGATAATTGGATGCTTGCCTCCACTTGGCACTTCAAGGCTATCAATCCAGAGCCAGGTCTGGGGGCTTCCGTGCCTTTCCTGAAGACTCAGTGAGCTGTTTGGCTCAGGTCATGAGGCTGTGTTTAGGTATTCCTGCCTTTCAACATACAAGCTCTACATGAGCCATAGCCAGCAGCATCAGCTTTTCTCAGCCCCCTTTCCCAGTGATGGAGCTTCAGCCAATGTTTTTTTCTTAAGCAGAAAACCTGTCTCAGACCTGTGTTTCAGATAGGTGTATTTAAACCATATATTGCCATAGAATTTATTTCTGCTTCTCCATATCCAGAAGACTTTAAGTTTCATTCTGTTTTCTATCTTGCATGTCTGTCCTGTTTCTAATCTTGAAATTATGAGATTCCGTTTAACTCTTGAGCCAAAAATGTCTTGGTCTGACCCATAGCCAAGGTCAGGCTGGTTTCCCCTCCAAACAGTGACATTTATTTTGTGCATCCTGTGTAAGTGAGCTTTCTTTCCCTCAAAGACTCTTCATTGCGCCAGGGGCTCTTCTTTAGAAACAGTGGTCCTTTCTGATCCACATTTTCAGGGATTCCCTTTCTTCTGACCTATGATTCAAATGTTCAACATGAAAACAGCACATCCAGTGGGCTAGCTGGGAAAGCTAGTTTGTAATCTACTTCTGCTATTTACTGGGTTTATATTGCTTGGGAAATATTTTGTTACATTGAATATTCATTTTCGAATCTGTAACTTTTTAGGGAAGTTATGAAAATTAAGTATCATGTTATCAGTTAAAACACAATTGAAGTACTAAAGTGCCATGGAAATGTTCAGCTGTATGTCTCCTGTAGATTGAAAGCATTGGAAACTTCTTTGGAAGCAATGTGTGATAGCTGAGAGTTGTTTTAGGAAGCCATTATTTTCACGTATTCATTCAACCATTATTTACTGAGCAGCTGCTATGTAGCTGGCACTGAACTAGGCACAGTGAGGTGATGCTGCCCAGTGGGGTTAGATCTCACTTGTGCTTTAGTTCTCATCTAATGAGAGCTCAGATATGTCTAAATAAACAATTGTGATGTCAGTAACACAGGCAGAAACAGACCCAAAGGAAAATAGGGAAGCTTGGTTACAGTTGAAAAACCCTTAGTCACTTTGACACATCTGCTCTTTACACTGGTATTTTCTTGGTTTAAGTGACGACATACTGAAATGACTGGGTCAAATCAACAAATCAGATATTGCAAAACCAGTATTTTTCCAAAAATTGACTGTATATATAAAGTCAGCCAGTGCTGACTTCGTATTTTTAGATAGTAAGTGCAGAAATATAACTTCCTCTTCTTTCTGTCTCTAGTTTTTACTGTTGACCTATCCCTATGCTCCTCAACTGGACGCTAGTCTCTTGTAGGAAATAAATCTCTTTAAGAAAGATGAAAGAGGTTGGTATGTATGCCAGGCACTTGCTAGCCTTATACTCCCTACGTCCCTAATTTTGACCTTCATATAACCACAGATTTACACAGTTAAAAGCTGGGAATAAGGCAGCATAGCAGTCCTTTTTTTTTTTTGGTGGCAGGGTCTTACCCTATTGCCCATGCTGGAGTGCAGTAGCATGATCATAGCTCACTGTAGCCTCAACCTCCCAGGCTTAAGTGATCCTTCTACATCAGCCTCTTTTTTAAAAAAATTATTTATTTATTTTTGAGACAAAGTTTTGCTGTTGTTGCCCGGGGTGGAGTACAATTGTGCCATCTCAGCTCACCACAACCTCTGCCTCCCAGGTTCAAGCGATTATCCTGCCTCAGCCTCCCGAGTACCTGAGATTACAGATGCCTGCCATCACACCCAGCTAATTTTTGTATTTTTAGTAGAGATGGGGTTTCGCCATGTTGGCCAGTCTGGTCTTGAACTCCTGACCTCAGGCGATCCACCTGCTTCAGCCTCCCAAAGTATTGGGATTACAGGCGTGAGCCACTGTGCCCAGCCTCCTCAGCCTCTTAAGAACTGGTGTGCACCACCATACCCAGCTAATTAGAAAAAAAAAATTGTAGAGATAAGGTCTCACTATGTTGCCCAGGCTTGTTTCAAACTCCTGGTCTCAAGCAATCCTCCCACTTCATCCTCCTAAAGTGCTGAGATTACAGGTATAAGCCACTGCCCTCAGCCCTCAAAGCAGTATTAAAGCTAGTCTAGACTATATTATGGTACAGAAAGAACAAGAAGTTGATTGAGTCAAGCATTTGATTGATTTATTGCTCGATTTTATATTGGCAACCATAAGAGTTGCTGTTAAATGTTAATAGTATCAAAGTTTGGAAAATTCTGCCCAGTTATTGTTCAATCTTTGAAGACTGAGGAACAAGCCATGTTCCTCTTAAGCATTTAATGATGTTCTTGCAATTTTATTATTTTCTTTCCTTTAATCCTTCTCCAAATATACATTTTTTTCCTCTTCCTTTTTAGCCTTCATCTACTCCTTGCAGATTGCTTTGTGGCAAGGATTGCTTGTTTCAACTAGGCTGTCTTTCCTTTGGCCTAAGAGTCCACAGGCAAACCTGAGCTGTGCCCACTTGCTAGGCTTGCTATAGGGACCTGAATTTGCAAAGGAAGGGGAGCAGTAGAGAATAAATAATGGGAGACGGTGAGCCTATGGCTATGTCTTTTCAGATGCCTTCTGCCTGGTTTGTTTTAGATTGCCATTGCCTCAGTCCCCTCTGTGGGATAGGCCAGGACTTGTGTGCTGTCTTGACCCATGTGGCAGCTACTTAATTCCCACTGTGGGTCTCAGCTCTCGTGTGCTGGGGCAGCCAAGAAGGGAGGCAGTTAAGAAGTTAGGGTGCTTAGCAGTGTTCTAAGTTTAGCCCACTAAGGAAGCATTTCAGATAGTTCTGTTCTCCTTTTTTGTGTGGAAAATAAATAGCTGTCCAAGCCAGGCATGGTGCCTCACGCCTATAATCCCTTTGGGAAGCTGAGGTAGGCAGATCACGAGGTCAGGAGTTCGAGATCAGCCTGGCCAGCATGGTGAAACCCCGTCCCTACTAAAAAGACAAAAATTTGGCCGGGCATGGTGGGGCGTGCCTGTAATCCCAGCTACTTGGGAGGCTGAGGCAGAAGAATTGCTTGAACCCGGGAGGTGGAGGTCTTTGGGCTTGTATGTTGATGATGATATTTGTAGAGCATTAACTAAGTTCTAGTCACTGTTCTAAAAATTTTACATCTATGCACTCATCTAATCCTCATAACATTTCTGGGGTTTAGGCTCTATTACTGTCTTCATCCTACAGATGTGGGAATCCTAGAGTATAAATCCTTGCTTAAACAGCAAGTACATTTTCACAAACCCAAATAATCTTTTTAAAATAATTGTTTAAATAAAAATATATTTTATTGTTTTTCTTGTTTTTTAAAAGAAAGCTTGTTGGTACTACTAGATTATTTTTTGAGGGCATAGTATTCTCAATATCCTCCTTTTATACAGCAAAAATATTTTAAATGGATGAGATGGAATGGTAGTACTAGAAAGAAAGGTAAAAAATGTAATGACAAATCTCAACACCTAGAATTAAATTGCTAGCTTCACTGGGGTTTCCTAATAATAAAAACTTTTTTTTTTTTTTAAATCTCACAGCAAACCTTGAAACAAAAATGGGTGGAGTACAGATCTCTGCAGTTACAGGAACATCGTCTGCTTCATGGTAAATGCAATTTCCTGTTCAGAAACCACACTAACATTACTTCTTTCAGTATTTCTGCCTCAAAGTTGGTTTAAGATTATCATCATTATAAGAAAAATTTGTCTAGTGCTGGTCAAAGAAATGGGTCTGTGTTTCTTTGGCATGAGCTTTGGAATGGCTGTATTTGGAGGAGGGGTAAGGCAAGTCAGATCCACTACTGCGTATCATGACGCAGATGCACATGCACACAGATGCACATGCTCAAAAACAGGCATCTGGAGATTTTAGAAAATCATTGGGGAAGATTGCCTAACTTTCCTTCTACTTCAGTGAATGAATTACATTTCTGAATACAATCACGGCTAAGGGGTTGTATAGTTTTTAGAAGCTATTAAAGCTGGAATGGTTGCACACTTATTGGGTAGAGCTCCTGTCTTTTGTTTAAATTGCATAAGTTGCATTTATGCAGAGAAATTCTTTTTCATGGCCCCCAAGACAAAGACATAAATGCGTAAGATGAATACAACAGTAAATGCATAGCTCTTGCCATTGAGTGCATTTTTAAGGGAAGGGTTGAGTTTAAAATGTGTTAATTCGCTATTTGTTGTATGATAGATGTAACCAAAGGAATGAACTTTTGTGTACAAATAATTCACTGAAACCACTACGTGGGTGTGAAATATAGCTTATCTCTTCTTTAAATAGCACCAAGCTTAAGTCTGTAACCTAGAATATCTGTTAAAAGTGATAATCAATTTGTTTACCAAAAAAGATAACAATTTAATCCTTAACTAGTCACTAATTTATGGCTTAGAGTTCTGGTATGAACTTCTGTTTTTTTTTTTTTAAATTGAAGTGTTTGAAACTTATGTACAAGTTACTTCTCTTTTTTATGTCTTCATTTAATATTTTTAAAAAATTCATAATAGTTCTTTTGGGTAGTGAAGTTTGTTAGAGAGGCAGAAATATTTAATACAAAAACTTCTTTATGGCCTTGTAAATTCAGCCACCTCCTTGCTTTCTTTAGACATGAGGGCTTTTTAGCCTCATTTCCACTTCTGGAGCATCCTGAATGGCCCAGTGAATATAAATTCTTGCTGTTCTATAGAAACAGCCTTGTATAGACAACATTGTTAGGTCAGGATCCTCATAAAGTCATTGTTGTACATATTTTTTGAGCAATTGAAGGAGTTCTGCTTTTTCTAGATGTATAGTAAACATCCAGGGCATGTGATTCTATAAGGCAATTGCTCTCCAATCAAAAGAAATTCATCACTTATTGCAAGATGAAATGAAGTAGGTTGTATTAGCAAAAAGGAAAGCATTATGACTAGTCACCATGGGGCTGGCTGTACTCAACCTTGCAAATCATCTGAAAAAAACAGTTTCTTTTTATATTGTCAACCGAGGACAAAAGACAGCAGCAGTGAAGATAATCAGTACAAAATAAAACCATTTTAGAGTGTACCGTATTCTATTATTTTTTCTGAAGCATAGTGACTTACTGATTATGTTTTTCCAAGGCTGGTATTACAAGTTCTCTCTCTCTCTCTCTCTCACACACACACACACACATACACAAGATACCAACCAACTCAGTTAGTGTGGAAGCAGGGAGGGTCATATTGGTATGTGATTAACATTAGAGTTTGAAGAGCCAGATGTACGTTGTTAAGGATCAATGAAAAAAATTTAGCCAAGCAGATAAAATTCAATTTCTTCAAATAAATGATTACTTACTTGAGGACAAGGATGATTTCTGGGTACAGTATCATTCCAGAGAATTTAAGTATTCCAAAACGAAACTGGGAATATTGAGGTTGGAAGATACATTTGATTTCACAAATCCTTTCTCTAAGAAACACTTTTGAATTACCTGTTCCATAACTGTTTTCTATTTACTTCAAATGGTTTTATAATAATTTTAGAATTATTTTTAAAAGACAGTACCTAAGAATCAGAGAAACTAAGTGGAGAAAATCATGATAGTATTTCCCCAAGTGTATTCTATGGAACCCCATTTCTGTGAGAATTTTAATAAAAGGTTTCAGGGTTATTTAAATTTAAGAAATGATCATTTTGGAGGTTCAGATGCCACACTGGTAGACTGTCAGTTGGGCTGAACTGTTCTCATATGAAACATCTTGTTTAAATTTATTCTAATATTATAATTTTTGTGACCATGGAACCTTGGTCTATGAACAATAGTTCAGGAAACCCTACTATAAGGTTTATCAAATGGTCTCATAAACAGTTACTTATTCAAGCACACCAAAGCTCAGTGAAAAGTATTTTTCACCCTTACTCTTTCTCGTGTCATTCAAAGAGAAGTTTTGATGTAGTGTATTTATTTGTAGGGAGTAATGAACAGATCCATTTCACAGTAGACTTTGTGCTCTAGGTGATGCAGCTAATTGCCCCAGTTTGGAAAACATGGACTTGGATGAATTGTCTTTGTTTGGACCCCTGCCTGGGCCAGGCCCAGCCCTTGTGGACCGGAATCGATTATCCAGTGAGAGCAGCTGTAAGAGCTGGCTGAGCTCCATGACGATGGACAGTGAAGATGGCTACCAGACGTGTGTGTCTGAGGACTCCAGCAGGGGTGCCTTCAGTCGGCAGACGAGCACAGATGATGAGTGCTTTATCCCCAAGGAGGGGGATGATTTTCTGAGGAGGTCATCTTCAAGGAGGAACCGGAGCATCAGTAACACCAGCAGCGGATCCATGTCTCCCCTGTGGGAGGGCAACTTATCAAGCATGTTTGGGACCCTGCCCCGGAAGAGCAGAAAGGGAAGTGTCCGAAAGCAACTCTTGAAATTTATCCCTGGCCTTCATCGTGCTGTGGAAGAGGAAGAAAGTCGCTTTTGACGGATTGTGGTGTCCTTTCAAATTAGCTTATTTCACGAATATCTCTAGACTCACCCGGATCCCAGCTTGGTGGGAAAGTGCAGAAGAATTGCAAAACTGACATCCCATTTCACAGCAATAGTGACCTTTATTTAAATTGTTGTGTTATATTTTTTGCTTCTTAAATCATTTTTCAACCTAAACAGCCAATTTCTAAGCAGACAGGAAAACTAAATAATAAGTTAATTAATATAACAAAGATGCAGGTGCCTGCTCATTCCAGTAATGTCTTTGAAAGCAAAACTAATATTTATTTTCTAGATTATCCCTGTGAATAATTGAGAACTTTTTGGAGTCAAGTATGAATAAAGGTGTGGCAGAATATAATAATCTGGACTATTTTCTATAGGATAATTGCTGGGTTATAAAATCTTAGGTTTGCTTATGCCCAGTAGCTCCTGGGGAGGCTTAATAATAGGCAATTTTGAATTTGTTCAAACCTGTAATGGCTTGTAAACAAAGATGACCATCAGCTGTTTCTCACATCTATAGTGACAATAAAGCGGGAAGTATAAGATTTAATAGGAGGGGTTAAGGTTCATGAGAACCATGGAAAGATGTGGTCTGAGATGGGTGCTGCAAAGATCATAATAAAGTCATTTTTATAGACAGTCTAAACAAAATGGGTGGGGATGTCATGTTTTTTGCCCAATTCAACTTTTGTTCTGCCTGAACATTAATGGCAAGTCTAGAACTCTCCGAATCCTACAGCTTTGTAATTTTTTTTCTACAAATGTCTAACATCCAAAACTGAAGGTTGGGAAAAGGACTTTCCTCCTGTAGTTTTTTTCATATTACTTCTCACTTTATATCATATATTCTAAATAGCTATCGCCTCAGCAGTCTTTTGCCTATTGGTTATGTTAGTATCACATTACTTCTAGCCTTTCAATTACTCCATGTTTTATTTAATATCCATTAAAGTCTATGAATTCTCTGTTCTGGTGGCACAGCTATTCATAACCTATATTCTAGAGTAGACAATCTGGACTATGTAATAAATAGTCTGCTGATTTTAAGTTCTCTCTCTCTCTCTCTCTCTCTCTCTGTGCGTGTGTGTGTGTGTTTGGGAGAAATAGAAACACTTCACTTTAAGTAGAGCTGCTAAATTTAATTAAACTTCTGGTTAAGAAATGAGTTATTTTGAGATAAAAGAGGGTAGGGTAAGGAAGCATCTAAGATAAGAAAGAAATGATAAAGTATGAAAAGATTTCTAGTTGGGACTTGCCTTCTATTAACTCTTTGAACTGAGAAACATCCAGTGGCCTGTGCATGACAGTCACTCATATGAAAGGCAGGGTGTCACACCTTTCACAGAAATGATAGCAATACTGTCTACCATTTACTGAGTACCTAGTTGGCTAAAGACACTTTACGTATGATCCCCACAATTACTATATAGTAGGTGTTAGGCATACAGATAACAAGTCAGGAATTTGGAAATGTTCTCAGGGTCACAAGGCTAGTCAGTGGCAGGGCTAAAATTGGAAGCCAGTTCTTCCTTGCTCTAGTCTATTCCAGATATCTTTTACTCTTTTGGTTCTGTTTAGTGATCATCACAGTACTTTTTATTCCACCCAACAGGAATACTTAAAATGTACAATTATAGATGCTGCACAGATAAGTGCATTTCTTTGGGTAAATAGGAAAACAAACATTTCTCTGTTCCTCATACACAAGTTTCAGACATAGGTTCTTTAATAACTACATGATTAGCAGTGCATTTATTTTCAACAAGAGCTTGCAAACCAGTTATGATTCAACTGGTATTGCTTATTTCTCATCATAGTCTAGAATCATCCTGTTAAAGGTCTACTTATATGAATTCAGCATTTCTTGTTATCCTATTTCACAGAGTCCAGGGGAAGGAAACACCACATTTATTTGAGGAAAGATGACTTTGAAATCTTCTACAAGGTGAAAAAATGCTTTGAGAACTACATAGAATGACATAGGTCATACGGGAAAGCAGATCATAGATCATTTGCTTTTCTTGTGACTTTAATACAGAAGTGTAATATTGCTGTATGACAGTAGACCTCAAATGCAAAAAAGGGGCAAGGAAGGGACGGAGCAAGCATCACTTTAGTTTGTGGTAAGAATTAGAGTCGAGGTATGTTCTGAGAATAAAGAAAAAAGTACTGGTTAACCAAAGTACAGGAAGGAAGGGTATGTCATGTTCTATATTTCACAAGCTGTAAGAAAATTAGCTTTTGTTTAGTAGAAATGTGGGTAAATTTCTCACAGTATAACTTTCAGACTAATTTATGACTTCAGTCGGGCTTTAGAAGAAACTTCTGGTGCATAGTGATTCACTCTGATATAATTTACTAGGAAAAAAATTGAAAATGTTTTTTTAACTTGAAAGTTCTCAAATATGTATTACTGGTGAATTCCATTAATTGGCAACCTGTTATGAAAATGCATTTTTCTAGAAGGGCATTTGATAAACCAAATTTGAATCAAGTAGATTGGGAATTACTTTATCATGTGGCTGAAGAACACAACCATGACAAACAGATTAGTAATATATTTTTGGAAGTGAACTTTTATTTATGACTTTCTACCTTGTAATAATTTTATATCTTAAGTGCATGATACAGATAGCATTTAAAATCCCAGTTTGCACTGAAGAGATCAAACTTGGAAATAGTATGTGTGTCTTGATTACCAAAGTACAGACATTTTTGAATGTATACATACTAAAAATAGTAAGTAATACATAACTATATTGAGCCCCTCAGATCATAAAAGTATTGTTATTTTATATCCATTTCCTTACATACCTATGGGCTACAAAATCAAAATTTGATGCCTTTATGAAATAAATAATGCTATTTTTCAGTGTCAGGACTTTCTCTCTCTTTCTCTGTCTCTCTCTCTCTCCCTACATTTCTCTCTACCATAAAGAAATAATTGTCTTAAAAGCAGATTTTTTAAAAAACCTAGGTGATTCTCAACATTTACTTCTTTGAGGACCTTAAAAGACACTACTTACTTAATTGAGACTTTGCACTATTAGCTTTTTTATTGCTATTTAACAAATTACTGCCAGGCACGGTGGTTCACACCTGTAATCCCAGCACTTTGGGAGGCCGAGGTGGGTGGATCACCTGAGGTCAGGAGTTTGAGACCAGCCTGACCAAGATGATGAAACCCCATCTATACTAAAAATACAAAAATTAGCCGGGTGTAGTGGTGCATGCCTGTAATCCCAGCTACTCCGTAGGCTGAGGCAGGAGAATCGCTTGAATCCGGGAGGCGGAGATTGCAGTGAGCCGAGATCACACCATTGCCCTCCAGCCTGGGCAAGAAAAGCGAAACTCCATCTCAAAATAATAATAATAATAATAATGATAAAATAAAAATAAATAAATAAATAATAACCACAAACTTAGAAGCCTAAAATATATTATTATCTCAAAGCTTCTGTGGGCCAGGAGTCTGGGCACAGGTTAGCTGGATCTGCTCAGGATCTCACAAACCTGCAATTTACTGCAATTTTGGTGTTGTTATCTGGAGGCTTGATTGGAGAAGGATCTACCTTTAAGCTCCTTCAGGTTGTTGTCAGAATCATTACCTGGTGGCCATACAATTCATGGCAGCTTGATTCTTAAAAGCTGGTAATGAAGAGGAAAAAGGGAGAGGCTACAAACAAGACAGAGTCTTAAATAATACAATGTTATCGCCTTTGCCATGTAACATAACCTCTTAAGTGACTTCCCGTCACCTCGCCTAATAATGTAACATTAAGATGGGAATAGTATCCTATCAACTGTACCATGTTCTGTTTGTTAGAAACATGTCACAGGCCCACCCACACTCAAGAAGCAGGGATTACACAATCATGAACATTAGGAGGTAGGGATCAGGGGACCACCTTAGTCTGTTTGTAACACCATTCAAGGAGTTCACAGACTTGATAATATAAGGGTATTGAGCTGTCTCTAAATCTCCTTGAGTAAAAATTAGTGACTGTCATAATAATTTCCACATAAAGAAATGGAAGCATTAGTGAATTTTGGAATGAAATAACCTGGTCAAGATTGCATAACTAGCCAAAAAGTTGATTAAGAAACTTTCTGGCCTCCTGACTTTGTCTCCTTGGTGCGTGAAATGATAAAAGAAGATTTAAAAAGAATAAGAAAGAATGAACTAGTTACTTGCTTTCAAATTTTACTTGAATCTGAATGCATTTAAGTGAATAGTGATTGGCATACTGAAGTTTGCCACTTCTAGGCAGGCGCATCTTTATAAGCAGATGATAGTAGGAACTTTTACACAGAAAAGTAAACAAAACACTTACCAAAACTACAAAGCAGAAAAGGAAAGATCAGCCATGAGCAAAAGTTAGAAGATATCACAAAATTATCAGAACTTGAAGGAAAAAAAGAAGTTTGAAAGAACAAAAAATGTATATTTTAGAAATAAAAGATAACTTCCATAGCTTGATAAAGAACATCTACAAAAAGCCTACAGCTAATATTATAATGGTGGCAAACTGGACACTTTCCTTAAGATCAGTTACAAAGCAAATACATTTTCTCTCACTTCTCCTTTCTACATTGTATGAAAAATCTTCGCTAGTGCAATAAGGCAAGGAAAAGCAATAAAAGATACACAAATGAGGAAGGAAGAAAAGAAACTCTTTATGATGATATGTTGTTTATGTGAAAAGTCTCAAAGAATCAACAGTGCAACAAAAAATCCTGGCACTACTAAGTGAGTATAGCAAGGTCATGGGATACAAGGTTAACATACAATAGTCAATTGCTTTCTTACATATCAACAATGAACAACTGGAATTTGAAAAAGGAAAAACAATATGTTGACAGCATGCAAAAATAAAATACTTAGATACAAATCTAACAAAACATTACAGGATCTCAATATGGTAAACTATAACCCTAAATAGAGAGTCAGTGTTCATGGATTGGAAGACTCCATAGTTTTACAATTCAGTTCTTCCCAACTTAATCTGTAGATTCAGTGTAATCCCAATCAAAATTCTAGCAAGCTATTTTGTAGACATCAACAAATTAATTCTAAAGTTTATACGGAACGGCAAAAGACATATAATGGCCAAGAAAATACTGAAGAACAACAAAGTTGGAGGAATTACAATATCCTTTTAAAGACTTAATATAAAGTATAGTCATCATTACAGCATGGTATTGGCAAAAGAATAGACAGATAAATCAGTGGAACAGAACAGAGTGCCTAGAAATAGACACACACAAATATAGTAATTATCTCTGACACAGAAGTAAAGTCAATTAAATGTAGAAAGGATAGTGTTTTCAACAAATGGTTCTGTCAAATATGCAAGCTCTTATATGTTTCACAAAAATTGACTCAAAATGGATCATAGACATAGGTATAAAACACAAAACTATAATACTTCTATAAGATAGCATAGGAGAAATTCTAGATTTCCTTTGGTGTGGTAATGAGCTTTTAGATACATCAAAAGGATGATTTATGAAAGAAAAAGTTGATACATTAGACTTTATAAAAATTAAAACTTCTGCTTTGTGAATGGCACTGTTCAGAGAATCAAAAGACAAGTCAGGCTGTGAGAAAATGTGGATATACAAACGGTTACATCTATAAGATGCAATATTATTCATCCACAAAGAAATAAACTATCAAGTCATTAAAAGACACTACGAATCTTAAATGCATGTTACTAAGTGAAAGAAACTAGTTTGAGAAGACTAATACTGTATGTTTCCATTTACATGACATGATGGAAGAGGCAATACTATAGCAATAGTAAAGATATGAGTGGTTTTAAGGAGTTAGGCGTGGGAGGAAGGCATGGAGATGGTTGAATAGGAGGAAGACTGGTGAGTTTTATATAGTGATGAAACTCTTCTGTGTGATATTGTAATCTTGGATACATGACTCTGCATTTGCCAAAACCCATAGCACTTTACAGAATGAAGAGTTATCCTTAAAGCATGCAAATTATCAAAAAGTCCACTTAAGTGGTTGGGGGATCCCAGGATAGAATGAAGAATGTGACAAAAACAATCTAACTGTATCAAAAATGTATAAAACAACTTAAGAGCGTGGAAAAAAAAGATGCTGAGCTAAGTAGCTCCGGAAATGATTGGAGTTTATAAAATGAAAGACAAAATAAAACACACAAAAACATTCTGCTCTAACAGAAAAACTTAACAGAAAAACTTGCTTTCCACATGAATACAATTAATAACTCTGACAGTGCTACATATGTATACTGCAATTGAAGAGTTAATAAAATCTTATGGCTGATAATGGGAGTCAGATTTCTTACCGTTGGATTCAAAGTTCACAGATAAGTAAGGGAGAATGCTAGATTAGACATCCATATGCACTCAATATTAGCTTAATAAAAGTATGGATGATTACATACATAAATATTTATAGATATCTGTGTATGCATGAATTAGTTTATACACATTTATTTCCTTGCTCTGTCAGCTGAGAGGTCAAGGAAGTAATGACACTTTAGCAGCAATGAACACACATAGCACCAAGATCTTGGCTTCTAATACCATTCCCCAATAAAATAAACCAGAGTTCCTTGGAGAAATGGCTTATTCTAGGTCTGGGGCAGGGAATGAACAAGAAGGGCCTGCAGCATCTTGTAATGTCAGAAAGTAATAAAATATTTTTAAAAAACCTTATAAAGATTGAGATATGTCAAAGGGAAATAGAAGTCAATCAGAAGGGCTCCTAATGGCCAAAGATGAAACACTTGGAGCAACAAATAAAACAGTATTAAATTATAACCCAAAATATAAAATAAGTATACATTCATGTGTCCATAGCGATATAAATAAATGACTGAGTAAATAATAAATGGAGTGAAGAGACAAACCTCCTGTATGGAAAAATTTCCCGTTACTTATGTAGATACTCCACCCTCAAGGAAGAGGAGCAGAACTCCTCATTCCTTAAGTGTGGGCTGAATATGATGACCTTTTTCCAAAGGGTATGGTATGGAAAAAGGGGAAAAGTAATTTAAGAGTAGTGAAACCTGACAAACACTACTCCAGCCAGGTGATCGAGATCAATATCAATTGCCATAGGTTTATGTTGCTAATATGTGTCCTTGATATTATATAGTGAGAATGACACTTTGTCTCAGTGGTCCTCTTGCCCAGTACCCATAGCTTCAGTCTAATCATGAGAAAAACACCAAACAAATTCCAATTAAGAGATACTCTATAAAATATCCGCCAGCACTTCCCAAAACTGTCAAGATCATTAAAAATGAGTAGAGTCAGAGAATCTGTCATAGCCAAGAAAAGCCTAAGGAGACATGATGACTAAATAGAACATGGTATCCTGGAGAACAACCTGGAACAGAAAAGGACACTAGGTAAAAAGGAATTCTGAATAAAGTTTAAACTTTAGTTAATAATGTGCCAATATTGGTTCAGTACTTGTAACACATATACCATAATCACATTAGATGTGAATAATAGGAAACTGGGTACAAAGTATTTTTGCACTCAGTTTCCCCTATTCACATCTAATATTGGGAACCCTGTGCTATCTTCACAGTTTTTCCGTAAATATAAAATTGTTCTAAAAAATAAAGTTTACTAAAAAATAAGCACATTTTAATTAACTAAAAAGAGTAAAACGAATAAATAAAAAACCACAGTGGAATAATAAAATATTTGAATTAATTGAGAAAATTTAAATACTTTTTTAAATTTTATGTAAAATTTAACATAAAATGTAAACAAAATTTTATTTTAAAAACATTGGCAGACTTGGGCCGGGCGCAGTGGCTCACGTCTGTAATCCCAGCACTTTGGGAGGCCGAGGCGGGTGGATCACTAGGTCAGGAGATCGAGACCATCCTGGCTAGCACGGTGAAACCCCGTATCTACTAAAAATATAAAAAATTAGCCGGGCATGGTGGCTGGCACCTGTAGTCCCAGCTACTCGGGAGGCTGAGGCAGGAGAATGGCGTGAACCCGGGAGTTGGAGGTTGCAGTGAGCCGAGATCGCACCACTGCACTCCATCCAGGGCGACAGAGCGAGACTCCGTCTAAAAAAAAAAAAAAAAAAAAAAAATTTGGCAGACTTGTGGCTTCTGGTCGGGCATGTAAGCAAGTTGGAAGTCACAACTCTGTCTTAACAGCAAGTAAAAAACTTAACAGCCGGGCGCAGTGGCTCATGCCTGTAATCCCAGCACTTTGGGAGGCCGATGCTGGTGGATCACGAGGTCAGGAGTTTAAGACCAGCCTGGGCAAGATGGTGAAACCCCGTCTCTACTAAAAATACAAAAATTAGCCAGGCCTGGTGGTGGGCGCCTGTAATCCCAGCTATTTGGGAGGCTGAGGCAGAGAATGGTTTGAACCCGGGAGGGAGAGTTTGCAGTGAGCCGAGATTGCACCACTGCACTCCAGCCTGGGCAACAGACTGAAACTCTGTCTTAAAAAAAAAAAAAAAGGAAAGAAAGAAAGAAAAAAAAACTTAACTGAAAAATCAACAGCTCTTTTTAGATGCATCAAAGAAGTGAGGTCACAGGGCAAATCACTGTCCCATTAATTGCAGACAGGCACATGCAAAGAATCATGATGGACTAGGGCAGGAACCCACAGCAGAAACTTATATATCTCTTTATAGAGAAATAAATATGTTGTGTACATGAAATCCACTTTAAATATAGAATTTAAAAGTATATGATGGAAAAGTACATACCATGTTTTCACTACTTTAAAGAAAGTGGGAGCATCTGTATTAATTTCAAACAGAAGAGACTTCAGAGCAAAGAAAATTATCAGGGATAAAGAGGAACATTGTATAATGATAAAGGGACCAATTCTGCAAGAAGACATAGCAATTTTTAATGCATATGTGCCTAGCAAAGCAGCAAAACACATGAAATGAAAACTAACTGTAGTCTGTTACTTTAATCCACTATTACAGTTGGAGAATTCAACACCCTCTATCAGAAATGGACAAATACAGCAGGCAGAAAATCTGCAAGGACATAGCTGAAATCAATAACATCATCAATCAACTGAATATAGCTGATATCTATCAACTACTTTATTCTAAAACAGAAAAATACACATTCTTCCTCAACTCACATGGATTATTCACCAACATAGACCACATACTGGACCATAAAATATACCTTAACAAATTTAAGAGAACATAAATCTTCCAATGTCTGCTCTCGGATCACAATAGAACTAAAGAAGTAAATTAGCTAGAAAATTCCTCAAATACTTGGAGATTAAACAACACACTTCTAAATAACACAGAGGTCAATGAAGAAATATCAAGAGGAATTAAAAAATATTTTAAAATAAATAAAAATAAAAACAACATATCAAAAATTGTGGTATGCAGCAAAAGCAGTGCTTATTGGGAAATTCAGAACATTTAATGCATGTATTAGAAAGGGGAAAAGATCTAAAATCAATAATATAAGCTTCTACCTTTGGAAATTTAAAAGAAATGCAAATTAAATCCAAAATATATAGAAGAATATAATTAACAACAATTAGAACATAAATCAATAAAATAGAAACTAGAAATTCAGTAGAGAAAATCATGAAACCAAAAGCTAGTTCCCTGAGAACATTAACAAAATTGAAAAGCCTTTAGCAAGGCTAACTTAAAAAAAAAGAGAGAGAGAACCATAAAAACCCTAGAAGAAAACCTAGGCATTACCATTCAGGACATAGGCATGGGCAAGGACTTCATGTCTAAAACACCAAAAGCAATGGCAACAAAAGCCAAAATTGACAAATGGGATCTAATTAAACTAAAGAGCTTCTGCACATCAAAACAAACTACCATCAGAGAGAACAGGCATGGGAGAAAATTTTTGCAATCTACTCATCTGACAAAGGGCTAATATCCAGAATCTGCAAAGAACTCAAACAAATTTACAAGAAAAAAACAAACAACCCCATCAACAAGTGGGTGAAGGATATGAACAGACACTTCTCAAAAGAAGACATTTATGCAGCCAAAAGACACATGAAAAAATGCTCATCATCACTGGCCATCAGAGAAATGCAAATCAAAACCACAATGGGATACCATCTCACACCAGTTAGAATGGTGATCATTAAAAAGTCAGGGAACAACAGGTGCTGGAGAGGATGTGAAGAAATCCTCTTTTACACTAGAAACACTTTTACACTGTTGGTGGGACTGTAAACTAGTTCAGCTATTGTGGAAGTCAGTGTGGTGATTCCTCAAGGATCTAGAACTAGAAATACCATTTGACCCAGCAATCCCATTACTGGGTATATACCCAAAGGATTATAAATCATGCTGCTATAAAGACATATGCACACGTATGTTTACTGTGGCACTATTCACAATAGCAAAGACTTGGAACAAACCTAAATGTCCACCAATGATAGACTGGATTAAGAAAATGTGGCACATATACACCATGGAATACTATGCAGCCTTAAAAAATGATGAGTTCATGTCGTTTGTAGGGACATGGATGAAATTGGAAATCATCATTCTCAGTAAACTATTGCAAGGACAAAAAACCAAACACCTCATGTTCTCACTCATAGGTGGGAATTGAACAATGAGAACACATGGACACAGGAAGGGGAACATCACACACTGGGGCCTGTTGTGGGGTGGGAGGAGTGGGGAGGGATAGCATTAGGAGATATACCTAATGTTAAATGACGAGTTAATGGGTGCAGCACACCAACATGGCACATGTATACATATGTAACAAACCTGCATGTTGTGCACATGTACCCTAAAACTTAAAGTATAATAATAAAAAAAAGAAATGAGTTTGCTAGACAATGCTATTTATTATTATAAAAATTGCTTAATTATAATAACTCTACCATTTTTGGTTATCAATAAATGATGTAAGTAAATTTTAAAAGTATTTATAAACTAAAAATAGGAAAAACATAGAAAATGATAATGAGTAGGGATCTGATCCCAACCAGCTGTATTTGAAGACATCGTTGTTATTTCCTCACCATAATATGTGACATTTTATTCTGAGTTTCAAAACTACAGACAGAACCACTGATTAAAAACAGGATGTGGGTGAATAGTCATGCATGAGACTACCTGGATGAGACATGAGCTAATCTAGCGGTTCTAAAACAGCAGCCTCCCATCAAATGCTGGCTTGCTGCTTCAGAATCACCTGAGCAACTCGTAAAGGTGCAGATTCTCAGGCATTGGGCCCCAGAGATTCTGTTGAATAGGCCTGGGTGGGTTTCAGAAGTCTTTGTATAAACAAGTTCCCTAAAAGATTATTGCATTAATAGCTAGGAACCATGTTTTGAGAAACACTACCCTGGAAGTTTATAATTTCTCTGTTAGCTCTGGTGTTGGTGAACTGTAATCGGGATGGAGTATAAGCAAAATGATAAAAAATGTCAAAAATATTAAAAGTGTCTTAAGAAGAAAGCTACCTCCTAATAACCTCCTCTTAGATTTTCCAACATGAATGTATGAAATTTCCACCCGTTTCAACATCATTTTCTGCATGTAACCATGACTCCTAGCCTGCTGAAGTGGAAGCCATCTAGAAGGAGTTCCCTCAATTCCCTTGCCTCCAATGATTTCTATCTCCTTTTTCTCTTTGCTGCTATTTCTAACTGAAATGAATGCATGTCTTTCCCACTTCTTACATCTTTACTTTCCCACAGACTTCTTTCTTCAGGCCAGCAAATACTTTTTATTTTTACCTATTCTGAGCTTAACCAGTAAAACCTGCATTATCAGCATGAACAGAAGATCATATCTCTTCAATATGTAAATTAATTTCCTAAGCCCCTGATTGCTAGATTCAGCATTGGAAACTAACCTTTATTGATCATGTTTCCATTTTCTGTCCTAAATCTTTTGAAAATGCTGGGATCTTACTTGGTGGTGCTTCCACACTTCTGAAAAGAGAAATGGATAATTGAAAAAGCCACAAGTCGGGGAGGTTACAAGACAGCCGAATAGGAACAGCTCCAGTCTACAGCTTCCAGTGTGAGCGATGCAGAAGATGGGTGATTTCTGCATTTCCAACTGAGGTACCGGGTTCATTTCACTGGGGCTTGTTGGATAGTGGGTGCAGCCCACGGAGTGTGAGCTGAAGCAGGGCGAGGCATCGCCTCACCCGGGAAGTGCAAGGGGTCAGGGAATTCCCTTTCCTAGCCAAGGGAAGCCGTGACAGATGGCACCTGGAAAATCGGGTCACTTCCACCTAATACTGCACTTTTTCAATGGTCTTAGCAAATGGCACACCAGGAGATTAGATCCTGTGCCTGGCTCACTGCTAGCACAGCAGTCTGAGATTGAATTGCAAGGCGGCAGTGAGGCTGGGGGAGAGGCATCTGCCATTGCTGAGGCTTGAGTAGGTAAACAAAGTGGCAGGGAAGCTCGAACTGGGTGGAGCCCTCTGCAGTTCAAGTAGGCTTGCCTGCATCTGTAGACTCCACCTCTGGGGGCAGGGCATAGCTGAACAAAAGGCAGCAGAAACTTCTGCAGACTTAAACATCCCTGTCTGACAGCTTTGAAGAGAGTAGTGGTTCTCCCAGTATGGAGTTCGAGATCTAAGAATGGACAGACTGCCTCCTCAAGTGGGTCCCAGACCTCCGAGTAGCCTAACTGGGTGGCATCCCCCAGTAGGGGTGGATGGACACCTCATATGGCCGGGTGCCCCTCCGAGACGAAGCTTCCAGAGGAAGGATCAGGCAGCAACATTTGCCATTCCACAATATTTGTGGTTCTGCAGCCTCTGCTGGTGATACCCAGGCAAACAGGGTCTGGAGTGGACCTCCAGCAAACTCCAACACACCTGCAGCTGAGGGTCCTGACTGTCAGAAGGAAAACTAACAAACAGAAAGGACAACCACACCAAAACCCCATCTGTACATCACCATCATCAAAAACCAAAGGTAGATAAAACCACAAGGATGGGGAGAATTCAGAGCACAAAAGCTGAAAATTCTAAAAATGAGAGCACCTCTTCTCCTCCAAAGGAACACAGCACCTCATCAGCAACGGAACAAAGCTGGATGGAGAATGACTTTGACGAGTTGAGAGAAGAAGACTTCAGAAGATCAGTAATAACAAACTTCTCTGAGTTAAAGGAGGGTGTTCGAACCCTTTGTAAAGAAGCTAAAAACCTTGAAAAAAGATTGGATGAATGGCGAACTAGAATAAACAGCATGGAGAAGACCATAAATGACCTGATGGAGGTGAAAACCATGGCACAAGAACTACGTGATGCATGCACAAGCTTCAGTAGCCGATTTGATCAGCTGGAAGAAAGGGTATCAGTGATTGAAGATCAAATGAATGAAATGAAGCGAGAAGAGAAGTTTAGAGAAAAAAGAGTAAAAAGAAACGAACAAAGCCTCCAAGAAATATGGGACTATGTGAAAAGACCAAATCTACATCTGATTTGTGTACCTGAAGGTGACAGGGAGAATGGAACCAACTTGGAAAACACTCTTCAGGATACTATTCAGGAGAACTTCTGCAATCTAGCAAGGCAGGCCAACATTCAGATTCAGGAAATACAGAGAACGCCACAAAGATACTCCTTGAGAAGAGCAACTCCAAGACACATAATTTTCAGACTCACCAAAGTTGAAATGATGGAAAAAATGTTAAGGGCAGCCAGAGAGAAAGGTCGGGTTACCCACAAAGGGAAGCCCATCAGACTAACAGCGGATCTCTCAGCAGAAACTCTACAAGCCAGAAGAGAGTGGGGGCCAAAATTCAACATTCTTAAAGAAAAGAATGTTCAACCCAGAATTTCATATCCAGCCAAACTAAGCTTCATAAGTGAGGGAGAAATAAAATCCTTTACAGACAAGCAAATGCTGAGAGATTTTGTCACCACCAGGCCTGCCCTAAAAGAGCTCCTGAAGGAAGCACTAAACATGGAAAGGAACAACCGGTACCAACCACTGCAAAAACATGCCAAATTGTAAGGACCATCAATGCTAGGAAAAAACTGCATCAACTAACGAGCAAAATAACCAGCTAACATCATAATGACAGGATCAAATTCACACATAACAATATTAACCTTAAATGTAAATGGGATGAATGTTTCAATTAAAAGACACAGACTGGCAAATTGGATAAAGAATCAAGACTCATCAGTGTGCTGTATTCAGGAGACTCATCTCACATGCAGAGACACACATAGGCTCAAAATAAAAGGAAGATCTACCAAGCAAATGGAAAACAAAAAAAAGCAGGGGTTACAATCCTAGTCTCTGATAAAACAGACTTTAAACCAACAAAGGTCAGAAGAGACAAAAAAGGCCATTACATAATGGTAAAGGGATCAATTCAACAAGAAGAGCTAACAATCCTAAATATATATGCACCCAATACAGGAGCACCCAGATTCATAAAGCAAGTCCTTAGAGACCTACAAGGAGACTTAGACTCCCACACAATAATAATGGGAGACTTTAACACCACACTGTCAACTTTAGACAGATCCATGAGACAGAAAGTTAACAAAGATATCCAGGAATTGAACTCAGCTCTGCACCAAGTGGACCTAATAGACATCTACAGAACTCTCCATCCTAAGTCAACAGAATATACATTCTTCTCAGCACCACATCACACTTATTCCAAAATTGACCACATAGTTGGAAGCAAAGCACTCCTCAGCAAATGTAAAAGAATGGAAATTATAACAAACTGTCTCTCAGACCACGGTGCACTCAAACTAGAACTCAGGATTAAGAAACTCACTCAAAACTGCTCAACTACATGGAAACTGAACAACCTACTCCTGAATGACTACTGGGTACATAACGAAATGAAGGCAGAAATAAAGATGTTCTTTGAAACCAATGAGAACAAAGACACAACATACCAGAATCTCTGGGACACATTTAAAACAGTATGTAGAGGGAAATTTATAGCACTAAATGCCCACAAGAGAAAGCAGGAAAGATCTAAAATTGACACCCTAACATCACAATTAAAAGAACTAGAGAAGCAAGAGCAAACACATTCAAAAGCTAGCAGAAGGCAAGAAATAACTAAGATCAGAGCAGAACTGAAGGAAATAGAGACACAAATCCCTTCAAAAAATCAGTGAATCCAGGAGCTGGTCTTTTGAAAAGATCAACAAAATTGATAGACCTCTAGCAAGACTAATAAAGAAGAAAAGAGAGAAGAATCAAATGGATGCAATAAAAAATGATAAAGTGGTTATCACCACTGATCCCACAGAGATAAAACTACCATCAGAGAATGTTATAAACACCTCTATGCAAATAAACTAGAAAATCTAGAAGAAATGGATAAATTCCTCGACACATACACCCGCCTAAGAGTAAACCAGGAAGAAGTTGAATCCCTGAATAAACCAATAACAGGCTCTGAAATTGAGGCAATAATTAAGAGCCTACCAACCAAAAAAAGTCCAGGACCAGGTGGATTCACAGCTGAATTCAACCAGAGGTACAAAGAGGAGCTGGTACCATTCCTTCTGAAACTATTCCAATTAATAGAAAAAGAGGGAATCCTCCCTAACTCATTTTATGAGGCCAGCATCATCCTGATACCAAAGCCTGGCAGAGACACAACCAAAAAAGAGAAGTTTAGACCAATATCCCTGATGAACATCGATGCAAAAATCCTCAATAAAATACTGGCAAACTGAATCCAGCAGCACATCAAAAAGCTTATCCACCATGACAAAGTGGGCTTCATCCCTGGGATGCAAGGCTAATTCAGCATATGCAAATCAATAAACATAATCTAGCATATAAACAGAACCAACGACAAAAACCACATGATTATCTCAATAGATGCAGAAAAGGCCTTTGACGAAATTCAACAACCCTTCATGCTAAAAATTCTCAATAAATTAGGTATTGGTGGGATGTATCTCAAAATAATAAGAGCTATTTATGACAAACCCACAGCCAATATCATACTGAATGGGCAAAAACTGGAAGCATTCGCTTTGAAAACTGGCACAAGGCAAGGATGCCCTCTCTCACCACTCCTATTCAATATAGTGTTGGAAGTTCTGGCCAGGGCAATCAGGGAGGAGAAAGAAATAAAGAGCATTCAGTTAGGAAAAGAGGAAGCCAAATTGTCCCTGTTTACAGATGACGTGATTGTATATTTAGAAAGCCCCATTGACTCAGCCCAAAATCTCCTTAAGCTGATAAGCAACTTCAGCAAAGTCTCAGGATACAAAATCAATGTGCAAATATCACAAGCATTCCTATACACCAATAACAGACAAACAGAGAGCCAAATCATGAGTGAACTCCCATTCACAATTGCTTCAAAGAGAATAAAATACCTAGGAATCCAACTTACAAGAGATGTGAAGGACCTCTTCAAGGAGAATTACAAACCACTGCTCAACAAAATTAAGGGCACAAACAAATGGAAGAACATTCCATGCTCATGGATAGGAAGAATCAATATCGTAAAAATGGCCATACTGCCCAAGGTAATTTATATATTCAATGCCATCCCCATCAAGCTACCAATGACTTTCTTCACAGCATTGGGAAAAACTACTTTAAAGTTCATATGGAACCAAAAAAGAGCCCGCATTGCCAAGTCAATCCTCAGCCAAAAGAACAAAGCTGGAGGCATCACGCTACCTGATTTCAAACTATACTACAAGGCTACAGTAACCAAAACAGCATGGTACTGGTACCAAAACAGAGATATAGACCAATGGAACAGAACAGAGCCCTCAGAAATAATACCACACATCTACAACCATCTGATCTTTGACAAACCTGATGAAAACAAGAAATGGGGAAAGGATTCCCTATTTAATAAATGGTGCTGGGAAAACTGGTTAGTCACATGTAGAAAGCTGAAACTGGATACCTTCCTTACACCTTATACTAAAATTAATTCAAGATGGATTAAAGACTTGCATGTCAGACCTAAAACCACAAAAACCCTAGAAGAAAACCTAAGCAATACCACTCAGGACATAGGCATGGGCAAGGACTTCATATCTAAAACACCAAAAGCAATGGCAACAAAAGCCAAAATTGACAAATGGAATCTAATTAAACTAAAGAGCTTCTGCACAGCAAAACAAACTACCATCAGAGTGAACAGGCAACCTACAGAACGGAAGAAAATTTTTGCAATCTACTCCTCTGACAAAGCGCTAATATCTGGAATCTACAATGTACTCCAACAAATTTACAAGAAAAAAAGAAACAACCCCATCAAAAAGTGGGCGAAGGATATGAACAGACACTTCTCAAAAGAAGACATTTATGCAGCCAACAGACAAATGAAAAAATGCTCATCATCACTGGCCATCAGAGAAATGCAAGTCAAAACCACAATGAGATACCATTTCACACCAGTTAGAATGGCAATCATTAAAAAGTCAGGAAACAACAGATGCTGGAGAGGATATGGAGAAATAGAAACACTTTTACACTGTTGGTGGGACTGTAAACTAGTTCAACTACTGTGGAAGTCAGTGTGGTGATTCCTCAAGGATCTAGAACTAGAAATATCATATGACCCAGCCATCCCATTACTGGGTATATACCCAAAGGATTATAAATCATGCTGCTATAAAGACACATGCACACGTATGTTTATTGTGGCACTATTCACAATAGCAAAGACTTGGAACCAACCCAAATGTCCAGCAATGATAAACTGGATTAAGAAAATGTGGCACATATACACCATGGAATACTATGCAGCCATAAAAAATGATGAGTTCATGTCCTTTGTAGGGACATGGATGAAATTGGAAATCATCATTCTCAGTAAACTATCACAAGGACAAAAAACCAAACACCGCATGTTCTCACTCATAGGTGGGAATTGAACAATGAGAACACATGGACACAGGAAGGGGAACATCATACTCTGGGGACTGTTGTGGGGTGGGAGGAGGGGGGAGGGATTGCATTGGGAGATATACCTAATGTTAAATGACGAGTTAATGGGTGCAGCACACCAACATGGCACATGTATACATATGTAACTAACCTGCACATTGTGCACATATACCCTAAAACTTAAAGTGTAATAATAATAAAATAAAAAAAAGAAAAGAATGGAAGAGAAGAGAAACAACAACAACAACAAAAAACTGGATTAAGAAAATGTGGCACATATACACCATGGAATACTATGCAACCATAAAAAATGATGAGTTCATGTCCTTTGTAGGGACATGGATGAAGCTGGAAACCATCATTCTCAGCATACTATCGCAAGGACAGAAAACCAAACACCGCATGTTCTCACTCATAGGTGGGAATTGAATGATGAGTACACTTGCACACAGGGTGGGGAACATCACATACCAGGGCCTGTCATGTGGTGGGGGGAGGGGGGAGGGATAGCATTAGGTGATGTACCTAATGGAAATGGGTATACATATATATACCTAATGTAAATATGAGTTAATGGGTACAGCACACCAACATGGCACATGTATACATATGTAAGAAACCTGCACATTGTGCACATGTACTGTAGAACTTAACGTATGATAATAAAAAAGAAAAGAAAAGAAACAGCCACAAGTGGGCCCAAGTTGCCCTTCTGTTGCTTCTGTTGCTATCACAAAGTGCCATTACTGAGATCCTGCCCTGCAGCATTCAAGGCATTTATAACTTTCATGGTCCAGAGCCTTCCATATCTTTGTATTTCATGGAAAAAAATCAATCTCAGTCATCTGGTATGTGTTCAGTCCTGAGAATATGAGCTCCCAAGATGGCAGTTCTAGTTTTCATTCACATTCTCAGTTTTTTGTCTTCAATCCCCCTTCTATATGGCGTGGCCAAATTGGAAGGCGCTGTGGTCTTAGGAATTCTTCTCTCAATAGCAAAATCATACTCCAAGACAACTTGCTGTCTTTACTTCTACACTTAGAAAAATTTGTCATAATTTTACATGCCTTAAATATAAGTGTATTTCTGCAGATATATACATGTATACATACCCAAACGTTTATGTGTATGTATACATATGTATACATGCATCTTCTCTTGACTAATTTTCCCTTTAATCTGTTTCTGTGTCTTTTTCCTTCTCTTAACAACCAATCTTCTTGGAAAAGTGTTCTACTCATTCACTATCTCCTCTGTCTTTTGACTCAGTTTTTCATTGGCTTATCCTCTGTGATCCAGTTTTTGCCCCATCACTCAATTATAAAACAATCTCGTAATTAGCAACTTTCTAAAGAACAATGCTATGGCTTTTTGTTAAATCTTGTCCTTATCAGGCTCTTTGTAGAATTTTACATTTTTTATTAGCCTCTTTCCTTTATGAAATAGTCTATTCCTGCGTTCTTGATTATTTTCAAATTCCTCTTTCCGTACCTGAATGGAGCCTTCTGCAAGTTCTATCCTCTTATCTCTACTTTTCCCCTCTCTATATATTCTTTTCCTTGTGGTTTTTGTCCTCAGTCACAACTTTAAATATCACTTCTCTATACTTCTTTCATTTTCCCAGACCAGAATTCCTCGCTCCTAATATAACTCTTTGACCCTATTGCTCTCTTTCTCCAGTATAGACCCTGTATTTCAGTTGTATTGAACAAACAATTTTTGCTGTCTCCATGACTACAGAGATAAGAGAAAGTACATAAAGGAGTGACGTGGGCCAGGTAAAGACAAATTATTTTGTAATACACACTCTGCCTCAGTGTTAGGACAACAGGGCGAGGTGGAGACTGTTGTAAACTGAAGAACTCATGCCCAGATGGTAAGCTGTTACTCAGCTCCAGTGAGTTGTTTTTCAGGTTTCTTGATTTTCATAAAAATTAATTTAAAAAAAATTTTTGAGACAGTGTCTCACTCTATTGTTCAGGCTAGAGTGCAGTGGTGTGATCACGGCTAACTTTAGCCTCAACCTTCCAGGCTCAAGCAATTCTCCCATCTCAGCCTCCCCAGTACCTGGGACTACAGGAGAGTACCATCATGCCCCGCAAATTTTTTTTTTAAAGTTATTCTGCAGAGATAGGGGTCTTGCTATGTTTCCTAGGCTGGTCACAAACTACTGGGCTAGAGTGATCCTACCACCTCGGCCTCCCAAAGTGTTGATATTATAGGCATGAGCCACTGTTCCTGGCCTGAAAAATAATTTTTACCTTGTCTCCTGGCTTCTAAATGTTGACAAATAAATTTTAAGGTTTAGATAACACTGTACAAACCAAAGAAAACATATTTATTAGGCATATTTAATCTTATGAACACCAGTTTGCAACTTCTAACTTACACCTAGATTACTGAGGAAACTCCCTACATAATCCATACTGTTACTCTAGGTGCTGCCTCCTCCCTCTCATTCTATGACAATAGCTTGATTAATCTTTTTAAGTCTAAAGTGAACCACAGATCATGCCATTTTCCAAGAAAAATATTTCATTGTTGATTAAATTAAGCACAAAACTTCAGCTGAACTCTAGAGCCTCTTCTCACTGTACTCTGAGCTCTCCTTTGCAGCCTTATCTTTCCCTGCTTCCCTACATGTATTTCATGCCTCTGGGCTGCAGTGGAGACTTAAAAGACCTCTGCTTATCTGCCCCATGAGCCTAAGTCATGCGCCCCATTCCCTTGTTAATTCACATTTGGTGTGCTCAGGCACCTCTGTTCTCTTTGGTTGAATTGTGTGTTACTCAAAGTTTGGTTGATTTTGTTCCCAGCTGTATTTGTGATTTAAAAGTTGCTTCCAAAACCGGGCAGGATAATATGAAAGACAGAAAAGAAATAGCAAAAATCCAAAATTCTGTACTAAGATTGCTTCACAAGGATATTTTAGTTCCTTTTTTACTTTAAAGAAACTGAGACTGGATGTTCTGGATAAAGGTTTGTATAAAGGTGATAATATGGGGATTCCAATTAGTGGACTCATTTTCAAAGGAGAATAGTTGGCCATATGGCAAAATGCTGGTGAATCTCCACCTGTACATTTTAGGTTAAAATAAAACATTTTCAGATATATACACCATTTCTATGATTACTTGCCTTGATAGACTTTGTAGATCGACCAATTATGTGTCAAAATTATCTTAGATTGTATTTGGTATTTTGCGCTCTCATTTCACTCCCAAGCTTCCTTGGCATTAGGGTTTTATTTATGCTGTTCTATCAGTCTACAGATCCCCTTCTCTTCATTTCTAAATTTTTGAAATTCAACCTGTTATGTTCAAATTGGCTCAAATGCCACATTCCCTATCATCCCACACATGTGTAAATGTATATACACATACACATCCATATCCACACTCACAATTTCCCTTTGATTTCTCTGCCTTGATATGAGTTCACCATCCTTACACATCCTAAGTCTTTATGATGTTCTTTCCTAAAAATATTGATTATATTCCTTTTTTATACTTAGTATAGAAATTAGTGTTCTTATGCTTCTGAAAATGCCACATTCTTTGAAGGCAGATTTGTGTACTTATTCATTTCTGTGCCATCCCACAGTACCTGTCATTGAACACATAGGAAATAAGATGAGCTTTATTTCTTGTCCCCCCAAACTCTAATGTCTTCTTTCACTTGAGATCAAATAATGCTGACTGGCGAGCTCAACTAGGCTTCAGACTTGGTGGGTACTCAAAACTGTTGGTAATTAGATGGTTTTTTAATGTATTGTATTTTGATACTCAGGAGACTTAGAATCTGTCTCAGAACTTAACAGGCCATTTGTAATAAGTGAATTTCTCCTTTCTCTCTGTCTTTGGAGATGGCACCTGAAGCAGCCCTTGGCAAAAAGATATACTGAAATTAGGAGTGGTACATTGCTAGACCAGTGCAATGAGATGATGTTTATGTTTATTATCATTGATCTTGGCAAAATTTTTGGATTTAATATGTGATTGTGTTTGCATTATCTATGCTGATTTTATAATTGTAGAGATTATAATAATCAATTTGCTTTATCTTTGTGTAATTAGAGGTTTTTGATTGTTACTATTTTAGGATGAAGAATATCCCAGTCAAAATAGTCCAAAAGATGTTTGACATTTTTGCCCTAGAAACAAAAAAACAAAAAATGTTGTATATGCATCACTAAGAATGAAACAGACAAAAAACTGGCAGTCATTTTAGAAAGCAATAGAAATATGTGTTCCCTTTGGGCTTATTTTGGAAACAAAAAAGAATTTGAAAATGTCAGGTTTATAAGAGCAAAATCTCCTTGTGAAGTGCCAGAACAGGGAACATACTTAACGGGAGTCAAGTATGGATTATTGAACGTCCTCAAATGAGAATGTTCATGAGCATAGTTGCCTGGCAGTGACAAAACAATTTTTATATATTTATTAAATCAAATTTAAAATGTTCTCAGTTGACTCCTACTCATTTCTTCAGAAATACTGTTGTTAACACTTTAGTGAGTTTTCTTATCAGCCTTTGTCTAGGTATTTATATATGCATATAAACCCAATATTTAGCATATATATTTAAATTAAATGATATCAGATATACAGCTGTACAACTTAATATTTTATATTTCATCAGGAGTATATTTTCTAAGTTTTTGATATCTGAAAATGTCTCTGCTTTCCCATGTGAATACTATACTAGTAGAAGAGAGCATTTTAGGATCACAGTCCTTTTCAAGATGGTAATAAATATCATTTGCTCTTTTGACTTCTAGTTTTATGGATGAATAATCCAAAGCCAGTTTATTTCTCTTGTAAAAGTGTTTTTTTTTTTCAGTTTATTCCTGGAATTAAAATTGTTTGCCAATATATCAAACTAAGAGTGTGAGTGGTGTGCATTTTTATTAAAGAAGTCTAGATTTGTCTTTTGATCTGAAAAATAATCTTCCTTTTCATCTAGATAATTTGTTTCTATTTCAAAATGATTACTGCTTTTTCTTCAACTATTTTTTTTCTTAAATTCTTACTTTTTATAGTTTAAAAATCTGAGTATTCAGCTAACAACACAATGCCAGGATCAAATTCACACATATCAATACTAACCTTGAATGTAAACAGGCCCCATACTCCACTTAAAAGTAACAGAGTGCCAACCTGGATGAAAAAACAAGATCCAGTGGTATGCTGTCTTTAAGAGACCCATCTTGCATGAAATGATACTCATAGTAAAGGGGTGGAGAAAAATCTACCAAGAAAAGGGAAAGCAGAAAAAAAAGCAAGGTTGTAATCCTAGTTTCAGACAAACACACTTCAAACCAACAAAGATTTTGAAAAGAAAGAAGGGCATTATATAATGGTAAAGAGTTCAATTCAACAAGAAGGCTTAACTATCCTAAATATATATGCACCCAAAACAGGAGCACTCAGATTCATACAGCAAGTTATTAGAGACCTACAAAGAGACATAGAATCTCACACAATAATAGTGGGAGACTTCAACACTCCACTGACAGTATTAATCAGGTCATCAAGGCAGAAACTTAATAAAGATATTCAGGACCTGAACTCAACAATGAACCAAATGGATCTGATAGACCTCCACAGAATTCTCCATTGCAAAAAGACAGAATATACATTCTTCTCATTGCCACATGGCACATACTCTAGCACTGACTACATAATTGGGCATAAAACAATCCTCAGCAAATGCAAAGGAACCAAAATCATACCAAACACATTCTTGGACCACAGTGCAATAAAAATATAAGTCAAGATTAAGAAAATTTCTCAAAACCAGGAAATTACCTGAAAACTAAACAACATGTTCCTAAATGACTTTTGGGCAAATAATGAAATTAAATAAGAAATCAAGAAGTTCTTTGAAACTAATGAGAACAAAGATACAACATACCAGAATCTCTGGGACACAGCTACAGTGCTGTTAATAGGGAAATTCATAGCATTAAATGCCAACATCAAAAAGTTAGAAAGATCTCAAATTAACAACCTAACATCATAACTGAAAGAATAAGTGAAGCAAGAACAAATCAACCCCAAAGCTAGCAGAAGATAAGAAATAACCAAAATCAGAGCTGAACCGAAGGAAATTGAGACACAAAAAACAATTTAAAAGATCAATGAATATAGGAGTTTGTTTTTTGAAGAAATTAATAAGATAGATAGTGCTAGCTAGAATAATAAAGAAGAACAGAGAGAAGATCCAAATAAACACAATTAGAAATTACAAAGGGAATGTTACCACTGACTGCACAGAAATAAAAATAATCTTCAGAAACTACTACAAACACTTCTATGCACACAAACTAGAAAACCTAGAAAAGATGGATAAGTTCCTAAACACATACAACCACTCAAGATTGAACCAGGAAGGAACTGATTTCATGAACAGAACAATAATGAGCTCTGAAATTGAATCAGTAATAAATAGCCTACCAACGAAAAATAGCCCAGGACCTGATGTATTCACAGCCAAATTCTACCAGATGTACAAAGAAGAGATGGTTCCATTTGTACAGAAAATATTCCAAAAAATTGACAAAGAGAGACTCCTTTTCAATTCATTCTATGGACCAGCATCATCTTGATACTAAAACCTGGAAGACAAACACAAAAAATAAAACTTCAGGCCAATGTCCCTGATGAACATCAGTGTGAAAATCCTCAGCAAAATACTTGCAAACTGAATCCAGCAATACATCAAAAAGCTAATCCACCATGATCAAGTAGCCTTCATTCATGGGATGCAAAGTTGTTTCGACACATGGAAATCAACAAATGTGATTCATCACATAAACAGAACTAAAGACAAAAACCACCTGATTATCTCAATAGACGCAGAAAAGGCTTTCAATGAAATTCAACACCTCTTTATGTTAAAAACTCTCAATAAACTGGGTATTGAAGGAACATACCTCAAAATAATAAGAACCATCTATGACAAACCCACAGCCAATATTATACTGAATGGATAAAAGCTGGAAGCTTTCCACTTGAAAACTGGCACAAGACAAGGATGCCTTCTCTCACCACTCCTATTCGACGTAGTTTTGGAAGTCCTATCCAGAGCAATCAGGCAAGAGAAAAAAATAAAGTTCATCCAAATAGGAAGAGGAGAAGTTAAACTATCTTTGTTTGCAGATGACATGATTCTGTATCTAGAAAACTCCATAGTCTAGGCCCAAAAGCTCCTTCAGCTGATAACTCCAGCAAAGTCTCAGGATACAAAATCAATGTACAAAAATCACTAGCATCAACAACAGTCAAGCCAAGAGCCAACCAGAAAGCCATTCACAGTTGCCACAAAAAGAATAAATTACCTAGGAATACAGCTAATGAGGAAGGTGAAAGATCTCTACAATGAGAATGAGCACTGCTCAAAGAAATCAGAGAGAACACAAACAAATGAAAAAACATCCTATGATCATGGATAGGAAGAATCAATATCATTAAAATGGCCATACTCTCCAAAGCAATTTACAGTTTCAATGTTATTCCTATCAAACTAACAATGACATCCTTCACACAAAGACAAAAGACTATTTTAAAATTTATATGGAACCAAAAAAGAGCCCAAATAGCAAAGGCAATCCTAAGCAAAAAGAAGAAAGATGGAGGCATCATGTTACCTGACTTCAAACTATACTACAGGGCTACAGTAACCAAAACAGCATGATGCTGGTACAATAAAAAATGATGAGTTCATGTCCTTTGTAGAGACATGGATGAAATTGGAAATCATCATTCTCAGTAAACTATCGCAAGAACAAAAAACCAAACACCGCATATTCTCACTCATAGGTGGGAATTGAACAATGAGAACACATGGACACAGGAAGGGGAACATCACACTCTGGGGACTGTTGTGGGGTGGGGGGAGTGGGGAGGGATAGCATTGGGAGATATACCTAATGCCAGATGATGAGTTAGTGGGTGCAGCGCACCAGCATGGCACATGTATACATATGTAACTAACCTGCACATTGTGCACATGTACCCTAAAACTTAAAGTATAATAATAATAATAATAATAAAAACAGGCACATGGAACAGAACCAATAGAACAGAATAGAGAGCGCTGAAATAAGGCCACACACCTACAACCACCTGATCTTCAACAAAGCTGAAAAAACAAGCAATGTAGAAAATACTCCTTATTCAGTAAATGATGCTGGGATAACTGGCTAGCCATATACAGAAGCCTGAAGCTCAACCCTTTTTTTTACACCATATACAAAAATCAACTCAAGATGGATTGAAGACTTAAATATAAAACACAAAACTGTAAAAACCCTGGAAGACAACCTAGGCAATAACATCCTGTACATAGAAACGGGAAAAGATTTCATGACGAAACACCAAAATCAATCACAACAAAAGCAAAAATTGATATATGGGATGTAATTGAACTAATGAGCTTCTGCACAGCAAAAGAAACTATCAACAGAGTAAACAGACAACCTACAGAATGGGAGAAAATATTTACAAATTATGCATCTGACCAAAGTCTAATATCCAGCATCTATAAGAAACTTAACCAATTTACAAGAGAAAAACAAGCAACCCTGTTAAAAAGTGGGCAAAGGATGTGAACTGACACTTTTCAAAGGAAGGCATGCATGTGGCCAACAAGCAAATGAAAAAAAGCTCGGTATCACTGATCATTAGAGAAATGCAAATCAAAACCACAATGAGATACCATCTCACACCAGTCAGAATGGCTACTATGAAAAAGTTAAAAAATAACAGATACTGGCAAGATTGCAGAGAAAAGGCAATACTTATACACTGTTGGTAGGAATGTAAGTTAGTTCAACCATTGTGGAAAGCAGTATGGCAATTCCTCAAAGAGATAAAAGCAGAACCACCATTAGACCCAGCAATCCCATTACTGGATATATACTCAGAGAAATGTAAATCATTCTACCATAAAGAGATACATATGAATGTTCACTGCAGCACTATTCACAATAGCAAAGACATGGAATCAATCTACATGCTCATCAATGACAGATTGGATAAAGAAAATGTGGTACATATACACCATGGAATACTATTCAGCCATAAAAAAGAACAAGATCATGTCCTTTGTGGGAACATGGATGGAACTGAAAGCTACTATGCTCAGCAAACTAATATAGAAACAAAAAACCAAATAATGCAGGTTCTCACTTATAGGTGGGAGCTAAATGATAACTTATGAGCACAAAGAAGGAAACAACAGACACTGTGGTTGGCTTGAGGGTGGAGGGAGGAAGGAGGGAGAGGAGAAGGAAATAGAACTATTGGGTACTGCATTTAATACCTGGGTAATGAAATAATCTGTATAACAAACCCCCATGACATAAGTTTACCTATGTAACAAGCCTTCACATATACTCCTTAACCTAGAATAAAAGTTAAAAAAAACTGGATATTCTGTTCTTCAAGTCTTATCTTTCTTTTCTCTTGATTTCCATTTTTTCTTCATTTTCGCTTTGTTTATAATCTTCACAAATGAATCTCTCTCTTTCTATTCAGTGTATGTTTGTTTTTATAAAATTCAGAATCAAGCTTTTAATATCTAAAATCTTTAAAAATTTACATTAATTATACATATTTGCATAACTCATTCAGCCATTCTATATGTCTTTTAGTTGGACAGATTAGTCCATTTACATTCAATATTATTATTGATAAGTAAGGACTCACTCCTGCCACTTTGTTATGTGTTTGATAGTTGTTTTGTGGTCTTCTCTTCCTTCTTTATTTCCTTTCTGTCTTCCTTTTAGTGAAGGTGATTTTCTCTGGTGTTATGATTTAGTTTCTTGCTTTTTATTTTTGTGTATCTGTTGCAATTTTTGATTTGAGGATACTATGAGGCTTGCAAATACTATCTTATAATCCATAATTTTGAGTTGATAAAAACTTAACACTGTTTGCATAAACAAGTAAAAAGAAAACTAATAAAAATTTACAATTTAACTTTGTCCCTCCGCCTTTTAACTTTTTTTCTTACTATTTACATTGTATTGTACGAAGTCTTGAAAAGTTGCTGTAATTATTATTTTTGATTGGCTCATCCTTTAGTCTTTCTGCTTAAGATAAGAGCAGTTTACCCACCACAGTTACAGCATTATAATATTCTGTGTTTTTCTGTGCACTTACTATTTTTTTTTACCTTCAGATGAGATCTTATTGTTCATTAAAGTCATTTTCTTTCTGATTGAAGTACTCCTTTTAGCGTTTCTTGTAGGATAAGTCTGGTGTTGATGAAATCCCTCAGCTTTTGTTTGTCTGGGAAAGTCTTTATTTCTCCTTCATGTTTGAAGGATATTTTAGCCAGATATACTATTCTAGGATACAAGTTTTTTTCCTTCAGCACTTTAAATATGTCATGCCACTCTCTCCTGGCCTGTAAATTTTCCACTGAAGAGTTTTCTGCAAGATGTATTGGAGCTCCTTTGTATGTGATCTGTTTCTTTTCTCTTGCTGTTTTTAGGATACTTTCTTTATCCTTGACCTTTGGGAGTTTGATTTTTAAATGCCTTGATGTAGTCTTCTTTGGGTTAGATCTGCTTGGTGTTCTATAATCCTTTTGTACTTGAATGCTGATATCTTTTTCTAGGTTTTGGCAGTTCTCTGATATTATCCCTTTGTATAAATTTTCTACCATGGTCTCTTTCTCTACCTCCTTTTTAAGGCCAATAAATCTTCGATTTGCCCTTTTGAGGCTATTTCCTAGATCTTGTAGGTGTGCTTCATTGTATTTTATTCTTTTTTCTTTTATCTCCTCTGACTGTGTATTTACACATAGCCTGTCCTCAAGCTAATTCTTTCTTCTGTTTGATCACTTCTGCTTTTAAAGAACTCTGATGCATGCCTCAGTATGCCAACTGCATTTTTTCAGCTCCAGGATTTCTGCTTGATTCTTTTTAATTATGTCAATCTCTCTTTTTAAAATTTATCTGATAGAATTCTGAATTTCTTCTCTGCATTATCTTGAATTTCTTAGACTTTTCCCAAAACAGCTATTTCAAATTCTCTGTCTGAAAGGTCACATATCTCTGTTTCTCCTTGCTTAGTCCCTGGTGCCTTATTTAGTTCATTTGGTAGGGTCATGTTTTCCCAGATGGTCCTGATACTGGTAAATGTTCATCTGTGTCTGGCCATTGAAAAGTTAGATATTTACTGTAGCTTTTGCTGTCTGGTGTTGTTTGTACCCGTCCTTTTTGGGAAGGCTTTTCAGATATTCAAAAGGACTTGTGTGTTGTGATCTAAGCTATATTTACTTTAGGGGGAACCTTAAGCCCAGTGACATTGTGGTTCTTGCAGACTCATAGAGATACTGCTTTGATGGTCTTAGAAACAGAGTGGCATCTGCAATTCAAGTCTGTCTTTCTTACCTCTTCAGTGTCCCTTTCAGTGATATATAGTTAAAACCAGGTACTGTGAGTGCTCATCTGACCTACTTATTGATTCTTTTTTTTCTTTTTTTAAAATTTTACTTTAAGTTTCAGGATATATGTGCAAAATGTGCAGGTTTGTTACATAGGTGTATATGTGCCAGGGTGGTTTGCTGCACCTATCAACCCATCACCTAGGTATTAAGCCCCACATGTATCAGCCATTTGTGCTGATGCTCTTGCACCCCCCACTCCCACTCAGTGTGTTGTTCCCCTCCCTGTGTCCACATGTTTTCACTGTTCAGCTCCCACTTATGAGTGAGAACATGCAGTGTTTGGTTTTCTGTCCCTGCAAAGGACATGATCTCATTCCTTTTTATGGCTACGTAGTATTCCATGGTGTATATGTACTGCATTTTCTTTATCCAGTCTATCATTGATGGGCATTTTGGTTGGTTCCATGTCTTTGCTATTGTGAATAATGCTGCAATAAACACACATGTGCATGTATGTTTGTATGTATCTTCATAATGGAATGATTTCTATTCCTTTGGGTGTATATCCAGTAGTGGGATTGCTCGGTCAAATGGTATTTCTGGTACTAGATCCATGAGGAATCACCACACTATCTTTCACAATGGTTGAACTAATTTATATTTCCACCAATGGAGTACAAGCATCTGTTGCTTCCTGACTTTTTTTTTTTTTTTTGAGACGGAGTTTCACTCTTGTTGCCCAGGCTGGAGTGCGATGGCATGATCTCGGCTCACTTCAACCTGTCTCCCGGGCTCAAGTGATTCTCCTGGCTCAGCCTCCTGAGTAGCTGGGATTACAGGCACCCATGACCACACCCAGCTAATTTTTTGTATTTTTAATAGAGACAGGGTTTCACCATGTTGGCCAGGCTGGTCTTGAAGTCCTGACCTCAGGTGATCCACCTGTCTTGGCTTCCCAAAATGCTGGGATTACAGGTGTGAGCCACCGTGCCCAGCCACTTCTTGACTTTTTAATAATCACCCTTCTGACTAGCATGAGATGGTATCTCATTGTGTTTTTTATTTGCAATTCTCTAATGATCAGTGATGCTAAACTTTTTTTCATGTATTTGCTGGCTGCATAAATGTTTTATTTTGAGAAATGTCTGTTCATGTCCTTTGCCTAGTTTTTGATGGGGATGTCTGTTTTTTCTTGTAAATTTGTTTAAGTTCCTTATAAATTCATTAACTTAATCCATCTTGAGTTAATTTTTGTATAAGGCATAAGGAAGAGGTCCAGCTTCAGTTTTCTGCATATGGGTAACCAGTTTTCTCAGCACCATTTATTAAATAGGGAGTCTTTTCTGCATTGCTTGTTTTTGTCAGGATTGTCAAAGATCAGATAGATGGTTGTAGATGTATGATCTTATTTCTGAGGTCTGTATTCTGTTCAATTGGTCTATATGTCTGTTTTGGTACCAGTATCATGCTGTTTTGGTTACTGTACCCTTGTAGTATGGTTTGAAGTCAGGTAACATCATGACTCCAGCTTTGTTCTTTTTCTTAGGATTGTCTTGGCTATATGGGCTCTTTTTTAGTTCTATAAGAAATTTAAAGTAGTTTTTCTAATTCTGTGATGAAAGTCAATGGTAGTTTGATTTAAATAGCATTGAATCTATAAATTACTTTCAGCCATATGGCCATTTTAATGATATTGATTCTTCCTATCCATGAGGATGGAATGTTTTTCCATGTGTTTGTGTCCTTTCTTATTTCTTTGAGCCATGGGTTGTAATTCTCCTGGAAGAGGTCCTTCACATCTCTTGTTAGCTGTATTCCTAGGTATTTTATTCTCTTTGTAGCAATTGTGAATGAGAGTTTACTCATGATTTGGTTCTCTGCTTGTCTATTGTGGGTGTATAGGAATGCTTGTGGTTTTTGCACGTTGATTTTGTATCCTGAGACTTTATTGAATTTGCTTATCAGCTTAAGGGGTTTTTGGGCTGAGACAATGGGGTTTTCTAAATACAAAATCATGTCATCTAAAAACAGAGACAATTTGACTTCTTCCCTTCCTATTTGAATATACTTTGTTGTTTTTTCTTGCCTGATTGCCCTGGCCAGAACTTCCAATACTATGTTGAATAGAAGTGGTTAGAGACAGCATCCTTGTCTTGTGCCAGTTTTCAAAGGGAATGGTTCCAGATTTTGCCCATTCAGTGTAATGTTGACTGTGTTTATCAAAGGCATTTGATAAACAATACAAGTATGTGATGTACATAACAATTATTGTTTAAAATTAGCCGAGATTTGTATTTTGCTTGTTACATGGCCACTTTTTACTGTTGCTTCATGTGCATTCAAGCAGATATATATTCTCTCATTTTGGATGCAGAATTATACATAATTTAATTTTTAATGCTTGGTCATTAGATTGAAATAAGTGTTTAGAAGTCTTCCACTTTGAGTTACATTTGTCAATTTCTCACATTTAAGTAAAATTTTGCTATATATATTCTGAAGCATAAAGATGCATAAAAGTTTAGAAATATATCTTTATGATGACTGGAAACTTTCATCACTATGTGATGTGAAAGAGAGGTGTTTATCTCTAATAATACTTGTATTCAAATCTACATTTCTAATATAAATATTATGGGGTTTCTTGTTATTTTCCTGGCATATTATTTTCTATGCTTTCAACATTTTTGGATCTTTATTCTTACATGTGTCTCTTGTAAATAGAATATAGCTGGATTTTGAAAGGTCATCCTCACAATGTCTGTCTTTAATTTGAAATATTAGATTGGTGCAAAAGTAATACTTAGTGCTATTTTATTTATTTTAATTATTCATTTATTAGTAGGTGTCCTAATATATTGTGCTATTTATTTTGCTTTTCTATGCTTGTCACAATTATCCCTTTTAAGATAATGAATTTTATTTTTTGTTTCTCACTCTATTGGGTTTATTTGGAGAGTATATATTCTATTTCTGGTCTTTAACTAGATACCCTAGAACTTGTACCTTGTGCATTTAATTACCTAGCAAATTCTGAAGTTAATAAAAACAATCTCTTCTTTTGAAGGAAGTAAGAATGTTACCCATTACCTCTGATCACTCTTCTCTTGACATACATGATATTGTTTTCTGATATTTCAACTCTGTTTTTCTAGCCATACAAGTTAAATATAATAATAGTTGTTACTTTATAAGGACAATATTTATTACCCTCATCTTTATTAATTTCTTACTGTTTCTTTTTGTATCTCAGACACTACTTCTAAGACCATTTTCTTTCTTCCTCATATTGATACTTTAGAACAAGCTTGTCCAAACTGCAGCCCACAGGCTGCATGTGGCCCAACAATGGCTTTGAATGCAGCCCAACATAAATTTGTAAACTTTCTTAAAACATTATGAGATGCTTTTGCGTTTTTTGTTTTGTTTTTTAGTTCATCAGCTATTATTAGTGATACTTTATTTTATGTGTGGCCCAAAACAATTCTTCTTCTTTCTATGGCCCAGGGAACCCAAAAGATTGGACACCTCTGCTTCAGAAGATCCTTTAGTGAAAATCTAGTGGTGAACCCTTTTTTAATTTTTATTTTCTTTAGTCAGGATCTCACTCTGTCATCTGGGCTGGAGTACAGTGATGTGATCACGGCTCACTGCAGCCTTGAACTCCCAGGCTCAAGCAATCCTCCCTCCTCAGCCTCCCGAGTAGCTGAGACTACAGGGGTGTGACAGCATGTCCAGCTAACTTTTGTGTTTTTTGTAGAGATGGGGTTTCACCAGTTTCCCAGGCTAGTCTTGAATTCCTGAGCTCAAGAGATCCACTTGCCTCTGCCTCCCATGTGTATATTAGGCACACATGGTGCATGGCCTAATATACAAAAATATTTATTTTATGTTTTCTTAAATAAGGATTTTCTGGGTTTATAACTATAGACATGTAGCTTTTTCTCACAACATATTGAAGATTTTATTTCACTATTTCTTTCTTCAGTTTTTGCTTTTTAGAAGTCTGATTTAGTTTATAATTCTTTCAAAGTGTATTTTTTCTGTTTTAAAATTTCCTTTTTTATATTGACAATAATAATTGTACAGATAATGGGGTACTTAGTGATTTTTTGATATATATTATGTATAGTGATCAGATAAGTGTAATTAGCATATCCATCATCTCAAACCTTGATCATTTATTTGTGTTGGGAATGTTCAATATCCTCTTTCTAGCCATTTAAAACTATATAACATGTTATTGCTCTCTATAGTCATCCTACAGTGGTATAGAACACTAAAATTATCTAGCCATTATTTTGTATTGTTCAACAAATCTCTCTCTATTCCTCCCTTCCCCCTGTCCTTCCCAGCCTCTAGTATCCTCTGTTCTACTTTTTACTTCTATGAGATCAACTTTTTTTAGCTTCCACATTCGAGTGAGAATGTGCAATGTTTAACTTTCTATTCCTGGCTTATCTTACTTAACATAATGTCCTACAGTTCAATCTATGTTGCTGCAAATGACAGAATTTTATTTTGTGAGGTATATGCATCACATTTTCTTTATTTGTTCATCTGTTGTTGAACATCTAGGCTGAGTCCATATCTTGGCTACTCTGAATAGTGCTGCAGTAAACATGAGGGTTCAGATGTGTCTCCGATATAATAATTTCCTTTTTTTGGATAAATTCCCAGTAGTAGGATTGCTGGATCATATGGTAGTTCTATTTACAGTTTTTTTTTGAGGAATCTTCATACTGTTCTCCAAAGTGGCTGTAATATTCTCCATTCCCATCAACAGTGGATAAGAGTTCCCTTTTCTCCCCATCCTTGCCAGCATTTGTTGTTTATCATCTTGTTGATGATAGCCATTTTAAATGGAGTAAGATCATACCTCATTGTCGTTTTTATTTGCATTTCCCTGATAATTAGTGACATTGAGCATTTTTTTTCATATACCTGTTGGCCATTTGTATATCTTCTTTTGAGGAATGTCTGTTCAGATCATTTGTCCATTCTTTAATCAGATTGTTTTCTTTATTATCTAGATATTTCAGTTCCTTGTATATTTTAGATACTAAGCTCCTGTCAAATGAGTAGTTTGCAAATACTGTCTCCATTCTGCAGATTCTCTTTTCACTCTGTTGATTGCTTCCTTTGTTTTGCAGAAGCTTTTTAGATATTAATCTCCAGTCAAATGAGTAGTTTGCAAATATTTTCTCCATTCTGCAGGTTCTCTTTTCACTCTGTTGATTGTTTCCTTTGTTGTGCAGAAGGTTTTTAGTTTAATATAATTTCATTTGTCTTCACTTTTGTTGCCTAGGCTTTGGAGGTGTTATTCATAAAAACTTTTCCAAGTCCAATGCCCTAGGCTTTTTGAAATATAAGATAAGATCATGTCATCTGCAAACAGAGACTATTTGACTTGCTCTTTTTCAATATGAATGCCATTTTTTTTTCCTTTTTGCCAGATTGTTCTAGTTAGGACTTCTAGTACTATGCTAAATATGAATGGTTAGTGTGGGTATCCTTATCTTATTCCAGTTCTTAGAGGAAAGCCTTTCAGTTTTTTCTCCGTTCAGTATGATGTTAGCTAAGGGTTTGTCATATATGGACTTTATGATGTTGAGGAACTTTCCTTCTATACCTAATTTATTAAGAGTTTTTATCATGAAGTCAGAATAAATGTTATCAAAATCTTTTTCTGAATCTATTGAATTGAGATGATCATGTGATTTTTGTCCTTCATTCTATTGATGTAATGTATAACGTTTAGTAATTTGCATAATTTGAACTATCTTTGCATTCCTGGGATAAATCCCACTTGACTGTGGTATATTATTGTTTCGATGTGTTGTTGGATTTGGTTTGTTGGCATTTTGTTTAAGATTTTTGCGAGGCAGCAAGAGGACCTGCGGCAGGCCCTCTTCGGCAGTCTCTCCGGCCCGGTTTCCCTCGGCGTGCTACTGTGCGCTCGATCCAGCACCATGGGGAAGCGGGACAATCGGGTGGCCTATATGAACCCAATAGCAATGGCGAGATCAAGGGGTCCAATCCAGTCTTCAGGGCCAACAATACAGGATTATCTGAATCGACCAAGGCCTACCTGGGAAGAAGTAAAAGAGCAACTAGAAAAGTAAAAGAGCAACTAGGAAAGAAAAAGAAAGGCTCCAAGGCTTTGGCTGAATTTGAAGAAATAATGAATGAGAACTGGAAGAAAGAACTGGAAAAACACAGGGAGAAATTGTTAAGTGGAAGTGAGAGCTCATCCAAAAAAAGACAGAGAAAGAAAAAAGAAAAGAAGAAATCTTGTAGGTATTCATCTTCTTCTTCATCAAGCTCTGATTCTTCCAGCAGTTCTTCTGATTCTGAAGATGAGGATAAGAAACAAGGGAAAAGGAGAAAGAAAAAGAAGAACCGTTCACATAAATCTTCTGAAAGCTCCATGTCAGAAACTGAATCAGACAGTAAGGATAGTTTAAAAAAGAAAAAGAAGTCAAAAGATGGAACTGAGAAAGAAAAGCATATTAAAGGACTCAGCAAAAAGAGAAAGATGTATTCTGAGGATAAACCTTTATCATCTGAGTCCTTGTCAAAATCAGAGTATATTGAGGAGGAAAAAACAAAAAAGAAAAAGAAGCATAAGAAACACAGTAAGAAGAAGAAAAAGAAGGCTGCTAGTTCAAGTCCTGACTCACCGTAACATTAAGAAAAATCAGGATTCCCTTATAAAGAAAGTGCAATGTCTGAGGAAATTTCAACTGTGAAAACTACAACATATTTACTAAAATGCATGAATTTTCTTGTTTTTAGAATTATTCCTGGACTATTCAGTAGCCACTCAGATGCCACTGTGTGAAAGGGCCATAAATGTTGCCTGCTGCTTGAACATCTATTTTTTTCTCTTCCAGTGCTTGATAACTCTGGGAGATAATACACTGCAGTTGTACTAGTGGTTAAGATATTTGGGAATAAAATTAATACTTTTGACTAGAAGTGTCTAAGGATAAACCAACAGAAATTGAATCTGGATACATCTTTAAGATGTAATCAGAAATGTCCAGATGACTCTAGTTAGAATTTTTGAAGGAGGGATTACATTAATATTTCAAAACCCTTACTCTGTAGATAAGTGTATTTTAATTTTTTCCCCTCGTATACTTTTATTTACCTGGGGAAGGAGCTTTTAGGGTTGGGGGGTGATTTGCTATCTCTTTAGCTAGCAGAATAGTGTGCCTTTGATCCTCACACATCCTGTATTATGGACACAGTAGCCATGCTTCACGGGGAGGTCAGAGCTGGCTACCAGCAGTCTTGCCCTTTACTGAGCTTAGTGTCATCTTTGGATGCTGTCATATGCTGCTTTGAGTGAACCAGAGAAACAGCCATTTGCAGCATGAGAAAGCCCCAAAAGCTCTGGGATTTACCTCCACTTCAGTAATAATGAATATTTTTTAGCATTAGAATGTGTTATGTCATTTGAATTAATTTTGACTACACTTTGGCTTGGGAGAGGAATTATTTTAAATAGACATTGGTACTTTTTGAACTTGATAGCTAAAGATTCTAAAATGCATGTTTTATACTAAGTTTTAACCAGTCAGGAAAATTTTATGTAACTAGTGATAGTTTATTTTTTTGTATGAATTTTGTTTAGGCTGCAATGTTTAGCTTTTGTTAACTCCTCACTCTTGCTGTCTTAAGTTCATTACTATGTTTAATGGCCTACTTGCCAAGATATTTAGCATGTAAAAAGCAGGGTTTTGATTAAAAAAAAAAAAAACGGCTTCATATTGAAGCTGAGACTTACAATAACAAGTTGAGTGGCAAGCCTGGTATGCTGTGTCTTATTGCCAGAATCTTAGTAAATGTAATGTTTTAAAAGTTTGTTGTCTTTGTATATTAATAACAAATTATGACAAGTTTAAAAAAAAAAAGATTTTTGCATCTGTGTTCATCAGGAATGTTGAACTGTGGTTGCCTTTTCGTTGCTGTGTCTTTTTCTGATTTTGGTACCAGGGTTATGCTGGCTTAATAAAATGAGTTACGAAAAATTCTCTCTGCTTTAAATTTTGGAATAGTTTGAGAAAAATTGGTATTAATTGTTCTTTAAAGGAATGCTACTTTACAACTTCTACTCATCAATTCAACATCGTTATCTGGCACATTTCCTTTCAGCATGATCAGGTGAACTAGTGAGAGTTTACCTTGGGTTTCAGTAGAGTTACTTGGCTTACAAGAGTTTTAGAAGTAATCATTCTGGATTTATTTCTGCTCAGCTGCATTCATTTTTAGCTGCAAATCTGGCCGGTGTTTCTCTTTGATTCTTCTCCTCCTCATATTACCTCCAGATGGTTTCTGAGGTCAAGTTATCCTAGCCTCAGAGGCAGTTTTTCTTATGCTATTTGCAGTGTTGACTTTGACTTATTTAGAGGTATCCCCCGAGTCTTTTGTGGACTTCACATACTCTCATTCCTCCTTATTTTACGTAAAATGTCTTTGGAAGAGTCTTTACAGATCTTTTGTGTTACTTTAAGATGTACTGGTTTGCTGCTTTATCCCTCATTTTGGTCCACATTTTATTGAAATCAGTAGACTGTGTGTATGTTCCCATAATTATTTATTTGTTTTGTCACTCATTTCTGAACTTGTAGATATTACATTATTTAAATTTTAAACTGTTCTTGGTACTTTTGGTAGATTCCAAGGAAGGGTGTAGAATAAATATGTCTTTAATATGATATATTTTCCTTAAAATCAAAACCCAATTTCATAAAGATAGCGCTAAATGTAAGGCCCAGGTTGTTTCTTTTTAAATGTAAACCTGGAGAATAGTCTTTTGATGTTAGTGTGGTATAATACGAGAAGCTAGCTGCAAAGTGGCCAAACCAAATAGCAGAACAAGAAAAAGAGTGCATGCACTATAAACTTCTCCAAAAAAACATCTTTAGAGGAATCCCTTTCCCTCATGTTATTTGTATCATGAAGTAACACCTTGCATTCCAGTTTTTATCCTCCAAAGTCTTATAGACATTTTGAATACAAAAACATTACATGAGCTTTCATTATACCTGACCCTCTCTGTAAAACTCAGACACTAGTTCACATTGAGAGTGGGATTTGAGCTAAAGGACAAACTCAGGCAAGAGTAATCTCCAATAGAAGCATTTTAACAATACGTGATCATGTTGAGGTCTTCTTAAGATGTTTCTCTGTCTTGTCACTATGGCAACTTGATGCTCCATGGGACCCAAGATATTCCTGACTATGTTTGTATAGAGTTGATAATTTCTATTCAAAGAACATTATTGGGTGGAATTAAAATTTTAGTCAGAATTTGTTTAATACTTACTATATATACTCCAGTACTCTTCAACTCTAAGATATATGTTATCTTGGCTGGGCGAGGTGGCTCACCCATGTAATCCTAGCACGTTGGGAGGCTGAGGTGGGTGGATCACGAGGTCAGGAGATCGAGACCATCCTGACTAACACAGTGAAACCCCATCTCTACTGAAAATACAAAAAATTCGCTGGGCATGGTGGCGGGCGCCTGTAGTGCTAGCCACTCAGGAGGCTGAGGCAGGAGAATGGCATAAACCCGGGAGGCGGAGCTTGCAGTGAGCCAAGATCATGCCACTGCACTCCAGCCAGGGTGACAGAGCAAGACTCCGTCTCAAAAAAAAAAAAGTGTGTAGCATATCCCTACTCTCTCTCTCTCCCTCTTGCTCTGGCCATGTGAAGTGCCTTACTTCCCCTTTGGCTCCTGCCATTATTGTAAGTTCTCAGGCCTCCCAAGAAGCAGACGCTGCCATGCTTCCTGTGCAGCCTGAAGAACTGTGAGCCAATTTAACCCTTTTTTTTTAAATAAATTACCCAGTCTCAGGTATTTATAGCAGTGCATGTGAACTGACTAATATAGAAAATTGGTACCAAAGAATGGGGCATTGCTATAAATGTACCTGAAAATGTGGAAGCAGCTTTGGAACTGGGTAACAGGTAGAGGTTGGAAGAGTGTGAAGGGCTAAGAGGATAGGAAGATAAGGAAAAGTTAGGAACTTCCTAGAGACTTGTTAAATTGTTGTGACTGAAATGCTGATAATAATATGGACAGTGAAGGCCAGGCTGATAACGTCTCAGATGGAAATGAGGAACTTATTTGGAATTGGAGCAAAGGTCACTTTTGTTATGCATTAGCAAAGAGGTTTGGATTGTGCTCCTGCTCTAGGGATCTGTGGAACTTTGAACATGAGAGAAATAATTTAAAGTATCCAGAAGAAGAAATTTCTAAGCAGCAGAGTGTTCAAGATGTAGTCTGGCTGCCTCTAACAAGCTAAGATAATATGCATGAGCAAAAAAACGACCTGAAACTGGAACTTATATTTAAAAGGAAAGCAGAGGGCAAAAGTTTGGAAAATGTGCAGCCCAGCCATGTGGTAGAAAAGAAAACCCATTTTCAGAGGAGGAATTCAAGCAGGCTGCACAAATTTGCATAACTAAAAGGAAGGCATTTCAGAGAGGTAGTTCATCCCATCATAGGTCAGAGGCCTAGGAAGGAAGAATGGTTTCATGGGCCAGATTCAGGGCCTCATTGCCCTTTGCAGCCTAGGGACATTGAACATCCCAGTTGCTCCAGCTTCAGCTGTGGCTAAAAGGGGCCCAGGTACAGCTTGGGCCACTGCTTCAGAGAGTGCAAGCCATTAGCCTTGGTGGCTTTCTCATGGTAGTAAGCCTGTGGGTGTACAGAGTGCAAGGATGAGGCTTGATAGCCTCCAACCAGATTTCAGAAGATGTATGGAAAAACCTGGAAGTCCAGGAAGAATCCTACTGGGTAGGTGGAGCCCTCAAGGAGAACCTCTACCAAGGGAAGTGTGGAGGAGAAATGTGGGATTGGATCCCCAAACTGAGTCCCCATGAGGGCACCGCCTAGCAGGGCATGAAACTGCCCAAGACCTTGGGAGCCCACCCTTTGCATCAAAGTGCCCTGGATGTGAGACATAGAGTCAAAAGAGATTATTTTGGAGCTTTAAGATTTAATGACTGCCTGCTTGGTTTCAGATTTGCTTGGGCCCTGTGGCCCCTTTCTTTTGGTTGATTTCTCCCTTTTGGAATGGGCATATTTACCTAATGCCTCTACCCCCATTCTATCTTGGAAGTAACTAATGTGTTTTTTATTTTACAGACTCATAGGTGAAAGGGACTAGCCTTGTCTCTGATGCAACTTTGGATTTTGGAACTTTGAGTTAATGCTGGAATGTGTTAAGCCTTTGGGAACTGTTGGGAAGACATGACTGTATTTCAAAATGTGAGAACATGATATTTGGGAGGGGCCAGGGCAGAATGGTATATGGTTTGGATCTGTGTCTCTGCCCAAATCTCATGTTGAATTGTAATCTTCAATGTTGGTGGTGGGGCCTGGTGGAAGGTGATTAGATGATGAGGGTGAATTTCTCCCTTTAGTTCCTTTCTCATGATAGAATTACAGTGAGATCTGATTGTTTAAAAGTGTGTAGTACATCCCCATTCTCTCTCTCCCTCCTGCTCTGGCCATGTGAACTGCCTTACTTCCACTTTGCCTTCCATCATGATTGTAATTTCCCTGAGGCCTCCCCAGAAGCCAATGTCACCATGCTTCCTGTCCAGCCTATGGAACCATGAGCCAATTAAACCTCTTTTTAAGAAAATCAATTACCCAGTCTCAGGTATGTCTTTATAACAGTGCAAGAACAGACTAATGCATATGTCTTTCCCCGGACTCACATAACTGGTAAAATTTGAAGGTAATGCTATTCTATGATGACTAAGATCTTGAGTTTGTAGTCACATGGCTTTGGAATCAAACCTTGTTCCTACTTTTTACTGTGTTTGTGATATTGGGCATGACATTTCTCTGAGCCTTTGTTTCATGGGCTATAACATGAAGATAATAACAGCAACTACCTGTAGGGATTTGTAAGGATGCAATGGGATAAGTTATTAATATGTATGGCAATTAGCACAATGGCTGGCATATAGTAAGCATTCAATAAGTGCTATCTACAAGGACTGTAAGTAATTTATTTATTTCTCTATTGAATGCAGGAGGTTATATCAGAGGAGGGAATTCTTGCAAATCAGTCTGACAGTCAAAGTTTAGTAAAATTGGTATCTAGTGATAGTGGTGAAAGAAAAATAAAATGGGAATAGTTTTGTTTATAAATTATTTTGAAAAAATACCCCCCAAAATCCCAATATAACTTTCATGTGCTCTTTAAGAAAATAATACCAAATAGTCAGACTATATCTCATGTAATACAGTTCCTTTTAAAGAATTTGATTCTGAAGGGTAAACACCAGGAGGCTGTAACTGGTAAGTGGAAATATTTGAGCAGAAGCTCATGAGATTTACCAGTCTTGGCAAAGAGTGCAGTAAAATAGTTGAGAATGTGGCCTTTGGAATCAGATGCCAGTATTCTCTAATAGTTGTGTGACCTTTGCCTATTTCCTCATCTTTAAAATAGAGGTTAAATTGTTGCATAACTCACAGAGTTGTTGGATGATTAAATAAGGTCATTAGTGGAAGCTCTCAGTACAGTGTCTGGTCCATAAGAAAGTCCAGCCAATGTTAATTACGTTTAGAAACTGCCATACTTTGGCTTTTGTCTTCCAAACTCTTTTAAGAGGATGAAAGTTGAGAAACTCTTTCACTAGTTCTAGAATTTCTGTATATTTATAGATAATCTCACTTGAGTTCCTGTAATGCAGATCATTATTTTCAACTAATAAAATTCACCTTATATAAATACACAGTTGGTGCTCTTCTCTAGAAACTCTGCTAACTTTTCCAGAAATGCCTTAGAGAGAAGAAATTTCCTGATTTTGCGAGCCTCTTACTTGAATATATTCTCTTTCTTTCTCAGCCTATAAACAAGGCAAGTTTCCTATTGTTACCTGAGATTCTAAGGTAGCAGGAAGAAGTGTATTTGTGTAAAGAGGTGGTTAATGCCCTGCCACTAATAAAATGCTCTAGATGTAATTACAGAGGAGGATGCAGTATTTTAAAGAAAAATTAAAACATACTTTTTTTTTCTTTTTGAGACAGCATCTCACTCTGTTGACCAAGCTGGAGTGCAGTGGTGGTCATAGCTCCCTGCAGACTTGAACTCCCAGTCTCAAGTGATTCTCCCACCTCAGCTTCCTGAGTAGCTGGGATTACGAGTGCATGCCACTAAGCCTGGCTAATATTTTTAAGTTTTGTAGATACAGGGTCTCACTATGTTGCCCAGGCTGGTCTCAAACTCATGGCCTCAGGTGAGCTTCCTGCCTCTGTTTCCCAAAGTGCTAGGATATTGGTGTGAGCCACCATACCCAACCAATTCTTGTAGTTTTAAAATTTCTTGAATAGATGTTGGTTTTCTTTGAATACAAATTGATATACCTTTGCTGTCTATATCAGTGAAGACCCTGTGAAGTAGATGTGAAGGTGTTCTACATAATATATACTATGGGTCAGGTACTTATAAGGTGGTATAGACATTTATAAACATCTCTAAGCTAGAGACATTTATTTCTTCTGATAACCCCATAAGATTGATTTTTGAAACTTTATTTTATAGTTAAGGACATTGCAGCTCAGAAAGGTGAAGTAATTGGCCCAAGATCAGTTTCCGGTGAGAGGTAGAGTATGGGTACAAACATGTCTTTCTTATTAGATACTCTGCGCTTTTTTTGCAATACCATATGGCTTTCCAGTCAAGTAGCCTACATACATGGATTAAGCTATAATGCATGGTCTTGCCTTTGATATTATTTTTTTCAGATTCCACTTAACCACTCATATATACTAGTTCTTTTCCCTCCATTGATGGAAAATATTATCTCCAGAGTAGCACACTGATACTTGCTGATGACCACAAAAAGAAACCTTTTTCTTTAGTTTCGTACCACAAAAAATGATGAGCACCATCCCCAGCCCCATTATTGAATTTACCTTGGTTATTTTACCATGAAACATTCTGTATAAATACTTATTTAGTGAAGCAATACCTTCAATTTTAACTGAAGTACCACTTTTATTTATTCATGTTGACAAAACATCTTCTGTAACTGGGTAAAAGAGTTTAGGGCTCTGACCTTTAAATTTCTTCTACCCTTTGTGCTGTGGCTAAATGGAGCTGAATATTTCCTAGATGCCATAGCTGGTAAAACGGGATGTTTACAGTTACATTAAGACATACAGAAGTAAACTTCGTACAGTTTTCTACAACTTAAGTCTACTTTCATGATGTCCTTATGGAAATTTGATTGCATCATTTATAAGGCTATAAAACTAAGTTTACCAAAATACCAAGGGCCATGAAATTCAAGGTAGACATTTTCTATCGGAAGCCTTGTACAATCATATTTGTACTTCAAGGACTTAGTCTGAGATCCCATGCTATTCTTCCACAAAATACAAAGAATCCTGGACATTATCCCTGTGATACAAACACAGATTGCAGACTTTTTCTCTTATTTGTTACTGTTCACCTCCACAAATACAAAGCCTTGACAAACATAATGTGATTATTTCAAATTCTCTTCACAAAGAGTTTAGACCTTTGCATTGCCTGGCAGCCTGGTAAACTGCTCCTAGATTAGCCAACAAAGAAGATAAAAAGAAAGAAAGAAAGGAAAAAAAAAAAGAGAGGAAAGGCCTGAAGTGTAGTGGCTCAGAGCTTCAATTCTCTGCCGTTTTGCTTTCAGTGTTCATAAAGATTGGCTCACTCAACTCATCTTTCACTAAGAGAATTAACTTATTGAACCAAAAGATTAGGTTCGGATTTTTCTTCCACTGAGGAGCTCATTAGAGCTTCTAAGTATGCCTCTCTTGAGAAGACTCAGTTTAAATTTTTCTATTAACAGAGACACTTCATCAGTCTTGGCCACCTTTTGAACTCATTCAGTTCAAAACTTCCGCAGTTCAAAAGTACACAGAAGCTGATAATTAGAAATGCACATTTTTTGCTCTTTTCAGGCATATTTCAGACCTTTATCTTCTATTTTTTTCATCATCTTTGCCTTCACATTTTCTTTTTTACTTTTATTTTGTTTTCTCTGCATGTTTTACATCTCTGCTGACCAAATTTTATTAAGATTAGATAATATGTTGGTGGGGCTTAGTGAAAGAAACACTGTGCAAAATCTATGGTCTTGTGTAAAATGTAAAGACAGAACTAGTCTGTTATAAGAAGGAGATGGAAAATTTTACATACCCTAGGATCCCTGGTCTTCCTACAATGATAACAAAAGCTAGAGACAATATTTACTTTTGTTCCTACAGGGGTCACAATGCAGTGCTTTGTAATTCTTTCATATCTGGTCAATGCTTCCTCATTCTCCTACCTTCTGCTGTGTAGATACTCCTTATTTTTAATGTTACCTTTGAACTCCTACCATGAAATGCAGTGAGCACCATAAGATAGACTGAGAAATAAAGTATGGAAATTGTTGCCTTGATTCCTTTTTTTATTTTGTAAATCACATCAATCAGTGGAGCACATTGGTTTTACCCCTATAGTATATACTAAATCTGACCACCATTTTTGCTACTCATCTGCCTGCAATGGTAATCTAAGTCATCAGCTGTTTTTGCCTATACTACTGAATATTTCAAATACCTAAATGATTTGCCTTATTTCATTCCTATTTCCACCCCCATCTAACCAGAGTAAGCTTTTAAAATATAAATTAAATCATATCACTTCTTTGCTTAAAACTCCCCAATTGCTTCTCTTTGAACTTGGGTTAAATCCATTCACTTCCACAATTATTCTTGAGGGATCTGTCTCTTGCCTACCACAGACCATATTTCTTGTATTCTTGAGGGACCTGTCTCTTGCCTACCACACTGGCCATATTTCCAACCACACTCTGACTTCTGTGCTTCAGCCACACTGGCCTCTTTTCTCTAAACATGACATGCTTACCATTGTGGTTCCCTGTTCTATAATTGTTCTTCCTGCCAGGGTTCGATTGGCAGGCTTCCTCTCATTCAGTTCTTCACTTCTTAGAGAGCTTGTCTTAGTTACCTAATCTAAATAAGCTCTTCCTTGTCCCCATTTTCCTTATTCAGTTATCATTAATTTTCTTTATAACTCTCATCTCCATCTGAAATTATGTATTAATTTATTTCCTTGTTTACTGTTTGCCATCTTAAAACAGAATTGTAGGTTTATTCAAGCATTGTACTCATTTGTCTTGTTGACTGCAGTATCCTGTGTCCTGAAAACAGTGCCTGGTACTTTGTGGATACACAATAAATATTTGTTGAATGAATGAATATCCAAAGAGAGTCATGCATTGAGAAAAAAAAGAAGATATGTGGCATCTCCTACTTAGATCATGAGATCTTTATGAGTTAGCCACAGCAGGAAGATTTGTTTCAACCCAGTCTATGTTATGAACATAAAGATATTTAAATAACTCATCCTCATGTCATTTCAGTAACCAAGAATTTACTGCAGCTTTTCAGCTGCTCAGTGAAATGATTCCCAGAGGCTAAATGTGTAACACATTAAAATAAACATTTTTTTAAAACACCTTGGATGTGTGTATGACAAAAACCACACAGGGCATCTATTTTTAGAGTAATATGTCATGTGATGCTTAATTATTATCTCTGCTTATGCCAGAGAACAAGAAGTGTGTCATGACAGTCTCCTGGGTGTTTCCCCTAGGATTTCTTTTCTAAGCTGTAACTCAATTTGGCTTGCACCGCTTAATATGAAATATAAAATAATTGGTGGTTCTATACTTATGAGTCATTCAGGAAAATCAAATGGTAGAAAAGTTGGGGAGAGAAAGAGGAGAACTGAGGAAGAAGAGCTAAATGGTAATAAGTCAGTCACCTAGGGGGATGCTGAAATTTTTTTGCCTACTTGAAAATTTTAAATGTCTCATTTTCTTCTGTGCACCAAACAGGTACTCTATAGTTGTTTGAAAAAGTCTATTTTGCTAACTGAGGAAGACAAAATCAATGATTTAAACTGCTTCTGGATTATTGGTTAAGAGTATTATAAAGATTTTGCAAGTTAAAAAGAATTAGCATACTGGTAAAATTTAATTTCCACACCTTGAAAGTCAAGTGATAATTTCTCAGTTTTTCAAATGGGGAAACTGAGTCTCAGACAAAGAGATTTGCTTAAATTCAGCATGTAAGAGCTACGGTGGAATATGTAAAACACTTAGTTATGTCTGTATATGTTTATATCTTATTGTCATTTCTCTTTGATCTCACTTATTAATAAAGGGTCTGGATTAGGGGTGTCTGTTGGAAGAAGTAATAGTATTTCAATTAGGCTGTATTAGTTTGTTCTCACAATGCTATAAAGAACTGCCCGAGACTAGGTAATTTATAGAGGAAAGAAGTTTGATTGACTCACAGTTCTGCATGACTGAGAGTGGGGGGTTCAGGAAACTTACAATCATGGTAGAAGGGGAAGCAAATATGTCCTTCTTCACATGATGGTTGGAAGGAGAAGAATGAGAACCAAGCGAAGGGGGAAGCCCCCTTATAAAAACATCAGATATCATGAGAACTTGCTCACTATTATGAGAATAGCATAGAGGAACCGCCCCCATGATTCAATTACTTCCCCCTAGGCCCCTCCCATAACACATGGGGATTATGGGAACTACAATTCAAGATAAGATTTGGGTGGGGGTGCAGCCAAACCATATCATTCTACCATTGGCCCCTCCCAAATCTCATGTCCTCACATTTCAAAGCACAATCATGCCCGTCTAAATGTGCCCCAAAGTCTTAGTTCATTCCAGTATTAACCCAAAAGTCCATGTTCAAAGTCTCATCTGAGACAAGGCAAGTCCCTTTTGCCTGTGAGCCTGTAAAATCAAAATCAAGTTAGTTACTTCCAAGACACAATGGGGGTACAGGCATTGGGTAAATGTTTCCATTCCAAATGGGAGAAATTAGCCAAAACAAAGGGGTTACAGGTTCCATGCAAGTTCAAAATCCAATAAGGCAGTCATTAAATCTTAAACTTCCACAATGATCTCTTTTGACTCCATGTCTTTGACTCCAGGTCATGCTGATGCAAGAAGTGGACTCCCATGACCTTGGGCAGCTCCACCCCTGTGGCTTTGCAGGGTACAGCCCCCTCCTGGCTGCTTTCATGGGTGGCGTTGAGAGTCTGTGGCTTTTCCAGGCACAGAGGGCAAGCTGTTGGTGGATCTACCATTCTAATGTCTGGAGGATGGTGGTCTTCTTCTAACAGCTCTATCAGGCAGTGACCAAGTGGGGACTCTGTGTGTGGGGGTGTCCAATCCCACATTTCCCTTCTGCACTACCCTAGAAGAGGTTTTCCATGAGGGCTCTGCCCCTGCAGCAGACTTCTGTCTGGACATCCAGACATTTCCATACATCCTCTGAAATCTAGGCGGAGGTTCCCAAACCTCAATTCTTGACCTCTGTTCATGCACAGGCTCAACACCAGGTGGAAGCTGCCAGGGCTTGGGGCTTGAACCTTCCAAAGCCACAGCCTGATCTATACCTTTGCCCCTTTTACCCACAGCTGGGGTGGCTGGGATGCAGGGCACCAAGTCCTGAGACTGCACTAAGCAGCAAGGCCCTGGGCCTGGCCCAGGAATCCATTTTTTCCTCCTAGGCCTCTGGGCCTGTAATGGGATGGGCTGCTGTGAAGGTCTCTGATATGCCCTGGAGACTTTTTCCCCGTTGTCTTGCTGATTAACATTCAGCTCCTTCTCTATCACATCACCAGGCTGCACACTTTCCAAACTTTTACACTCTGTTGCCTCTTGAATGCTTTGCTGCTTAGAAATTTCTTCTGCCAGATACCCTAAATTATCTCTCTCAAATTCAAAGTTCCCCAGATCTCCAGGGCAGGGGGAATATGCCACCAGTCTCTTTGCATAGCAAGAGTTACCTTTATTCCAGTTCCCAACAAGTTCCTCATCTCCATCTGAGGTTACCTCAGCCTGGACTTCATTGTTCATATCACTATCAGCATTTTGGTCAAAGCCATTTAACAAGTCTCTAGGAAGTTCCAAACTTTTCCGCATCTTCCTGTCTTCTGAACCCTCCACATCTCTAGGAAGTTTCAAACTTTCCCACATTTTTCTGTCTTCTTCTGAGCCCTCCAAACTGTCCCAGCCTCTGCCTGTTACCCAGTTCCAAAGTTGCTTCCGCACTTTCATGTATCTTTGTATCAGTGCCCCACTCTCTGTGGTACCAATTTACTGTGTTAGTCTGTTCTCACACTGCTATAAAGAACCCCTGAGATTGTATAATTTCTAAAGGAAAGATGTTTAATTGACTCACAGTTCCACGTGACTGGGGAAGCCTCAGGAAACTTACAAGCATAGCAGAAGGAAAAGCAAACATGTCCTTCTTCACATGATGGTTGGAAGGAGAAAAATGATAGCTGAGCAAAGGAGGAGGCCTCTTATAAAACCATCAGATCTCGTGAGAACTTGCTCACTATCATGAGAATAGTATGGGGGAATCCACCCCCAGTGATCAATTACCTCCCACCAGGCCCCTCTCATGACATGTGGGGATAATGGGAACTAAAATTCAAGATGAGATTTGGGTGAGGACACAGCCAAACCATATCATAGGCTTTGTATTAAATATGATGCCAGTAAACCTATGCTTTCCATAAGCCCTAATATTTTTTATCAATATTAAGAAACAATAATGGCTTAGAGCTATACATTCATGTAGTAGAACAGTAGTGTTGGAAGGGACTTTTGAGATTTTATTTAACCTCTAATACAAAACAGAAGCATCTTCTAGAGTATTTCTATGAGATGGTGGTCCTGGATAGTCCATTTATAGTGTCCACCATTTATTACCTCTTAAGGACTTCCTTCATATAGGTTGCAGTGTTTGCTGTCTTGTGACCGTAATGTTCTGGTCACGACTGAGGGGATTATGGCTGGGTAGCTGCTACAAAGGCAACTATTTGGAGAAAGAAATCTGTAAGATGGCCTGGTGAGAGGAACTTAATAGTGATGCACTGTATTCGATGTTGACAGGACAATTCAATAAGATTATCTAGTCTGGGTGTGGTGGCTCATGCCTGTAGTCGCAGCACTTTGGGAGGCTAAGGTGGGTGGATTGCTTGAGCTCAGGAGTTTGAGACCAGCCTGGGTAACATGGGGAAGCCCTGTCTCTACAAAAGTACAATAATTAGCAGGGTGTGGTGACATGCACCTGCGGTCCCAGCTACTCAAGAGGCTGAGGTAGGAGGATCACTTGAACCCAGGATGTCAAAGCTGCAGTGAGCCTGCACTCCAGCCTGGGTGGCAGAGTGAGACCCTGTCTCAAGAAACAAAAAAGATTATATAACAGGACATTTTAAAGTAAGTCATGGAGAAAAATCATCAGATAGCAGAGATGTCAGAAGAAAAAACACCATAGGAAAAAAAAAACTAGTGTGGAAAAGTCATGGGGCAGGAGAAGCCTAGAATAGGAGTAGCCATGAGAAGCAAAGACATCTGTTGCTTGTGGGGCAGTTAAATCATTTACAGCAGAAAAGAGAAGTGAGATCTCAAGCGTAGTTGATGCCATTGAGTCAAGAGAGCAGTTCTTTGATGACCAAAGATGCTATTGAATTACGGACATCCATACATACATTTCCATTTCTTCTTTAAATATGAGATTTCTGAAATTTCCTTTTTTACTAATAAATTTCCAGGGTAAGTAAGGTAAGTTAGGTAACTGGACAATGCCTCTTTTCTGTGGCAAGTTCTAAGAGACTATTTAATTTGATTGGATTTTCTCTAATTTTTGGTCAGTCTATTTTCTTCTGAGACAGCTTGTTGAAACATTTTATTTATGTTAAACCTAAACTGAATTCCTTATCATTTGTTAGTCCTAGTCTGGGACTCTAGAGAAACATGAGTTAAGTCTACATCCTTATTTTAATGATGATCTGTTAATTATAGGAACATAAGTATCACATCTTAGTTACCCTTAACAACCCTAAACCAGTCATATGTTTATGTCAATTAAAATATTATTTCTAGTTTCTCCAGTAATATTATATAACATCATTTCTATAACTTTCAACTTAGTTGTCAAAGTCTGCCACTCCTTTTATTTGTCAACACTCTATTTAAAGGCTTAATTCAGAGCCAGACATATACCTTAATCTCCCTTGATACAGACAGTACACTTCTATTAAATTAGCCTAAGATTTCATTAACCATCAGCTTCATCATCATCTTCTGACTCATGGTAGTCCACCTCCAGGGCATTTAAAAGGCACTCTTGGCCTGAATTTTGTTCTTGAATAATGGGACTTTAAAAATATCAATGCTAGATTTAAATTTGTCTCTATTAAATTTAGCCTTAGTGATTTGGCTCTATTATAGCTTTTTGCTCTCTTTTCCAAATTGTGTTCTGTGGAAGATTCATGTCCACAAAGGTAGTAATTACACACACACATTTATACAACACACGTACACATACACATATTTCCCATCGTTATAAATTTGATAAGTTTTAGGGTAAAGAAGGGTTAAAAAAGTTATCTCTGTACAACCTAGAGCCTAATCTCTAGCAGAGAGAAACAGTGTTGGCTGTTTCTCAAAAATTTTATTATGGAACTCTTTTGTTGAATGCCTACTAATATTTACAGGAACACAAATACCTTTTTGACCTTAAACATGTTATGAATCTTCCTGAATCATAGCCTCCTAATCCATAACATGGGAATAATATTTGTCTCATAAGGTTATTGTGAATGTTAAAGGAGATGATGTATTTGAAGTACCTCTTTTAGTGTTTGAGCCATATAAAGGGTTCAAACAATGTTTATTCTTATTACTATCTTTTAAGATTTTTATTTCACTGTGTGATTTTTCTTGCTATATTTTTATATTTTGTCATCAAAATTCACAAAAAATGCTCGTGTACGTCTTCATTTTTAAATAAAATTACCAGACCTCTTCTCTTCTAAATTATTTCTTTATTCTTCATATTATGTACTTTTATGTAGAATTATCTTAGTCTCTTATTCAAATATCAAACTAAAATTCCACTTTACCAGATAGTTTTGATTAAGTTAAATTCAACAGCTGTTTCTTGAGAATTCTTGTCATTCACACTGACCTTGGCTTTCTTTGCTATGCCTCATAAATCTTTCCTCTTTTCCATCCTTTTTCTCACTTCTCTGAGTGTCATCACATTGGGTCTAAGGGTTTTTAGACTTTTGTTGACTGTCTCAACCCAACCTCTAAATCAGACACACAGCTTTTGCCTGCTGAGCCTGTTGAGATGATAGCTGTTTATAATAAATACTCCAAATGAGAATTCAATCTCAAAATAATTTTTTCTGATATTTTCAAATGTTTTTCAGGTTAAAAAATTTTTGATCTCTTCCTATTTTGCCTGTGGCAGAAATTGAAAGAAGAATTAAATAAATATGTGAAAGTGACACCAGGATTAGGACCATATTTATGACTTCTCTGTTTTGGTGTGCCCTTTCTTCATACAAAATAGTAATGCCTCCCCTGTGTGTCTCACCACTCAGATGTTTGGGGGTAGTCCCAGAGAATACCCCAGCTGCCTGTTTTACCTGTGATGTGAAGTGATCCTGAAATGGAAAAGTCAGGGAAGAAAGAGAGCTGGTGGGGGAAAAGATGGGGCTTAGACAGAACATTTGTTTTAGGCATCTGTGTCAGGAATTGGAGCACATGGGGGACAGAGCTAATACTAAAGATGCTGAACAAATAGAGAGGGTGGGGAGAAAACTATGGCTTTTGCCTTTCTTGCTCTCAGTGTTCCAGCAAACCCCTATCTGTATAATTCAACTGACATAGAAGCCTAGGAAATGCAGCCCCAAGTAATCCAGAACAGGAAAGGTTGAATACATTTGAAGTCAAGTAGGTTCAGGACTTAGCACAGAAGTCATTGGCAGGGTACATAGGCCATGAGTCCTCAGGTTCCTCATCTATGAATTAGGAATAATAAAAGTACTTGCTCATGATTAAGTAATATTATATATAAAAAGGTTCTGAATAGATCATGTAGTCAGTAATGGTGATACAAACAATGTAATGGAGTACCTAGAGCAGACTAAATTTTAATTTTTGTTGTAGCAGGCTATTTGTTATTTGGAGGCTTAACTTTATTAAAATTGGTCACTTGGGAGGTGAAAACGGAATCTCTGAGGCAGAAATTGCATTTATTCTGGGAAGGATTGCCATAGTGAGCCAGGCAGACACGCAAGTCATGCATGCATCTACCCATTGCTTTGGGAAGACTGAACCAGTGAAGTCATCTGAGTGCTGATGTATCACAGAAATGCTGAATCCTATTTAGTAACATAGATTGCATACATTTTAGCTATATACCTAAAGATTTGGAGACACTCCTTTCCTAAGTCTTGACCTCTTCTGCCTTTTGACTAAAATATTTGTTTGTTCTATGGTGATATGTGGGTCTCTTCATTCAAGTGCTCAAGATTTGGTGAGTCTGAGCACCATCTCAAAGACGTGTTGCTTACCATCTCTCTATAAAACAATCAAGCTAGGTATAGCTTGACGTAATACAGCGTGACGTAATACGACTAAATGTTTGGTACATCTCACATGATTGTTTAAGAGTAAGACTGGGAAATGTGCTGTCATATATTATGATTTTCTTTTTGTCTGGCTATGGAGTAAAAAACACACTGTAAATACAGATAGTGTGGTGTGATTTCCTCTAAAGGAAATGGACATTCCCATTGTCAATCATCTTAGAGCAAGAAAGAAAGCAAGTCTGAAATTAGGATGTAGACTAACCTGCTTCTCTGTCTGAGGCTTATAGAATTATGATCAGGACACTAATGTGGAGGGATGTCTGGATATTCTCACTTGTGGGGACAGAGTGGACTCCCTGTGACTTGGAACATGCCAGATCCTAAGCCTGGAGAGGGAAGTTTGGTGAAGATTTGTAGTTCTCTAAGAGTACTTATTTTTTTTCTTAGGATATTAAACTTCAAGCATTTTCAAGCTTTTAATAAATATAGCCCGGGGAATTAAGAACTGAGCCTCATTCCATGTTTTGAAGGCAGGACAGGGCAAATAGCATTTGTTTGAAGACTTCATTTACAAAATAGCAAAGTGAGACCAGTGGGAAAGCTTGCGTTGGGTCTGAACGTGCTAATCAATCATACCACTCTCTGTGTCAATCTGTCCCAACTAAGAAACAGACACAGCAGTAAGACAGGCATGAAAAGATCTACTTCATTGTTATTATATAATGGAGAATGTGGCTTGAATCAAAGGCCAAATAAGCTTCTCACTACCTTCTTTTGAATTGAACTTATGTACCTAGTCAGAAGCAGAACAGCTGGACAGCAGTAAATTTCCTCTAATTACAGGAACAGAGAGAGCAGAGAGAGAGGTGTAAAGGAAGAAGGAGCTGGAAAGGAGAACATATTCAGTCTGCAGGAAGGGAAGGTCCCAAAGTAAGAGAGGAGAAAGGCAAGAAGAGATTGGGCTACACATGCTTAGTTTCATCTCCTCAATATCAACAATAAAGGCATTCCTGCAGAGTGAGTCATGGGGGAGAAGAGAAGGCCATCCTCCCAAACTGCTTTCTCTTAGGAGAGGTGTGGAAATTTGTTCTCGATGGGAACTGAAGAGTGGTGGTAATAAGCTGTCCCACTAAATGATAATGATAGTGGGCTTTCTTTCTCCTTACTATTTTGTTGGTATTTCTGAAAACTGTGTCCTAAGGACTTTTAGAACTTCATGAAAGCATTCTTGGGGTAGAAGAGCCTGTTGTGTTTTCTCCTAACACTTTGTTTGTTGGAAGAACTCAGGAAAGTATGGCACAAATGTAGAAAGAGGGTATGTTTCAGAGAGTAAACAGAAAAAGAATTTTGACTTACAGATACTATGAAGGAAGAAAACTTTGTTCAGAGACATGAAGACAAAAATAATCTGGATATAAAATTAACATACTCTAGACTGCCTCTATCTGCAATAAAGAGATTCCAACATGCATTGCTGGTCAGAAAATTTCAGAATCACTGACCTCCGTATGGAAGCTTTTTGCAGGCAGCCAATTATTCCAAACTTTGTTTTCCTCTAGATGGAATCTTGTCATCTTTGAGCAAGCCAAAAGGATCATAGGATATTTCTCCATGGCCTGATTATACATACATGGGGGAAGTGATATTTGCAGAGTGCTCAGGCTTATTACATTTCCAATTGCTGTTGGTCAGTGGGAAGTGTTGTTAAAGAGCTCCAGGAGGTATGATTTTCTTGAACTGGATAAAAAAGCAACAGTCAAAAGTTAGTGGTAAAAAAGAAACCACAGAAGGTGAATCGAAAAGCAGAATTTAAACAGCAGCTTAGGAGTCTGAATGACAGACCATCATAATTGGAAGCCCATTTATTTTTTGTGGTTTGTGGAGAAGGAAAAAGGCATAGTATCCACATTTCATTCTAATCATATATATATACAAGCATACCTTGGAGATATTGTGGCTTTTGTTCCAGACCACCACAATAAAGCAAATATCACAATAAAGTGAGTAGCACATTTTTTTGTTTCCCAGAGCATATACAAGTTATATTTACACTATCCTGTAGTCTATTAAGTGTACAAGAACATTATGTCTAAAAAATATACTACCTTAATTCAAAAATACTTTATTGCTAAAATGCTAATGTTCACATGCAACTTCAGCCTGAGTTATAATGTTCTTGCTTGTGGAGGGTCTTACCTCAATGTTGATCGCCACTGACTAATCAGGGTGGTGTTGCTGAAGGTTGGTGTGGCAGTGGCAGTTTCTTAAAATAAGGCAACAATGAAGTTTGCCACATCAATTGACTCTTCCACTCATAAAAAATTTATCTTTAGCATGTGATGCTGTCTGACAGCATTTCACCCACAGTAGAATTTCTTTCAAGATTGGAGTCAAGCCTCTCAAATCCTGCCACTGCTTTATCAACTAAATTTGTGGAATATTCTAAACCTTCTGCTGTCATTTCAACAATGTTCACAGCCTCCTCACCAGGAGTAAATTCCATCTCAAGAAACCACTTTCTTCACTTATCTAAAAGAAGCAAGTCCTCATCTGTTAAAGTGTTACCATAAGATTGTAGAAATTCACTCTCAACTTCAGGCTCCACTTCTAATTCTATTTCTTTTTCTATTTCCACCACATCTGCTGTGACTTCCTTCATTGAAATCTTGAATCCATCTGATACGGTTTGGCTGTGTCTCCACCCAAATCTCATCTTCAATTGTAGCTCCCATAATTTCCACATGTTGTGGGAGGGACTCGGTGGGAGATCACTGAATCATGGGGGCAGTTTCCACCGTACTCTTCTCATGGTAGTGAATAAGTCTCACGAGATTTGATGGTTTTATAAGGGGTTTCCCCTTTCACTTGGTTCTCATTCTTTCTTCCCTGCCACCATGTAAGAATGGCTTTTTGCTTTCTGTCATTCTGATTATGAGGCCTCCCCAGTCACATGGAACTGTGAGCCAGTTGAACCTCTTTTTCTTTATAAATTACGCAGTCTTGGGTATGTCTTTATCAGCAGTGTGAAAGTGGACTAATACACCAACTAAGTCATCCATAAGAGTTGAAATCAATTTATTCGTAACTCCTGTTCATGTAGATATTTTGACCTTCTCTCATGAATCACGAATATTCTTAATGACACCTAGAATAGTGACTCCTTTACAGAAGGTTTTCAATTTTCTTTGCCTAGATACATCATCACTATCTATGGTAGCTATAGCCTTATAAAATATATTTCTTAAATAATAAGACTTGACACTTTGGGAGGCCAAGGCAAGAGGATTGCTTCAGCCCAGGAGTTAAAGACCAGCCTGGGAAACATATGATGCCCTGTCTCTAGAAAAAAATTTAAAATAATTAACTGGGTGTGGTGGCACATGCCTATAGTTCCAGTGACTCAGAAGGCTGAGGAGAGAGGACAGCTTGAGCTTGGGAGGTCAAGGCTGCAGGGGGCTGATAATAATAATACTTCCGAGTCAAAATTACTTCTTGATCCATAGGCTGCAGAATGAATGTTATATTAGCCGACGTGGAAAGAACATAAATTTCCTTGTACATTTCCATTAGAGCTCTTGGGTGAGCAGGTACATTTTCAAGCAGCAGTAATATTTTGAAAGGAATCTTTTCTTCTGAGCAGCAGATCTTAACAATGAGCTTAAAATATTCAGTAAATCGCTGGGCATGGTGGCTCACATCTGTAATGCCAGCAGTTTGGGAGGTGGAGGCAGGCAGATCACCTGAGGTTGAGAGTTTGAGACCAGCCCGACCAACATAGTGAAACCCTGTCTCTACTAAAAATACAAAATTAGCTGGACATGGTGGCACATGCCTGTAATCCCAGTTACTTGGGAGGCTGAGGCATGAGAATTGTTTGAACCCAGGAGGCGGAGGTTGTGGTGAGCCAAGCTTCTGCCACTGTACTCCAGCCTGGGCAACAAGAGTGAAACTCCATCTCAAAAAAAAAAAAATTCAGTGAATTATGCTATAAACAAATGTGCTGTCATCCAGGCATTTTTGTTTTATTTATAAAGTACAAAAGGAGTAGATTTAGCAAAATTCTTAAGGGCCCTAGAATTTTTAGAATGGTAAGTGAGCACTGACTTCAACTTAACGTTACCAGCTGTATTAGCTCCAAATAAGAAAGTTGGCCAGTCCTTTGAAGCTTTGAAGCCAGGCATTAACTTCTCCTCTTTAGCTATAAAGTCCTAGATGTCATCTTCTTCCAGTGAAAGGCTGTTTTGCTTCCTTATCATTCATGTTTTGACTGAAGTAGTACTTTTAATTTTCTTCAAGATATTTTCTTTTATATTTACTACTTGGCTAAGTGTTTGGCACAAGATGCCCAGCATTTGTCTATCTTGGCCTTCAACATGTCTTCTTTGCTAAGTTCAATCATTTCCTCCTTTTGATTTAAAGTGAGAGACTATTCCTTTCACTCGGACACTTAGAAGCCAGTGTAGGGTTAATTGGCTGAATTTTGGTACCATTGTGTCTTGGGGAATTGTGGATGCCCAAGGATATGTTGTGGGGAGGGGAGAAATGGCCAGTCAGTGGAGTAGTTAGAATACATACAACATTTATCAATTAACTTCACCGTCTTATACAACATTATCAATTAAGTTCACCGCCTGCTCCTCCGTCAGTGGAGGAGTTAGAATACACACAACATTTATCAATTAAGTTCACTGTCATATACAGGTACAGTTTGTGGCACCCCAAAACAATTACAATAGTAACATCAAAGATCAGTGATTGTCCAAGTGTGGTGGTGCATACCCTGTGGTCCTAGTTACTCTGGAAGCTGAGGCAGGAGGATCATTTGAGCCCAGGCGGTTGAGGCTGCAGTGAGCTGTGATTGTGCAACTGCACTTCAGCCTGGGTGAGAGAGTGAGACCCTGTCTCAAGTTTTCAAAAAAAAAAAAAGCAAACAAACAGTCAAAAAAGATCACTGATCACCATAACGGATATAATAATAATGAAAAACTTTGAAATATTGCAAGAAGTACCAAAGTATGACACAGAGGCAAGATATGAAGTGAGAACAGTTGTTAAAGAGGTGCTGATAGACTCGCTCCATGCAGAATTTTCCCAAACCTTCAATTTCTAAGAAATATCTGCAAAGAGCAATACAATGAGGAACAATAAAACAAAGTACACCTGCATGAAGCAACAGCCGTAGCATTTGAACGTTGCAGTTGTTTTACTATCAAAAGTTGCCAGAGATGATATTTTACAGCTGTTAAGAGTCAAGTATCTGATTGGACAGATGAGGAAGAATAGTGGCTTCCTAAAGCAAGTGATAAGCTAATATTAAAGGCAAGTTAATATTTCTTTACTACTCTAAAGCTTTCTTAAGATTAGCTTTTTGAATAACACCATTGTGGAGCTGGTTGGTATAATAGAAACAAACGGATTTTCTCATCCTACAGAGTTGACTTTTAACCACACTCTGCCCTTCACTAGTTCCATGACCTTGAGCAACTTATTTAACTTTCTAATCTCAGGTTTCCTACTCCATATGATACAGTTAATAAGACCTATCTTATTGGGCTGCTTGGAGGATGATGAGAGAATTCATATATAAAGGGAAAATCAGGTTTTGGCTTTTCCCAGATTCCTTCTTGAGGGCAGATTAGATAGAAGACTGGTTGAATGTTTGAACCATCAGTTGGCAGTCAGCCAGCCTGATATTCAAAAGGTTCAAAATCTAGGCTCCAGTGGACAACCTAGCAAGCCAGACAAATGTTAGAATTTTGGATTCTAGCCAATTGTGTATGTATATGTATGTGCTTGTCAGTCATCTGTGTTACTTTTTAATTAAGGGCTTTAACACCAAGAGTCAGAGATAAAGGAAAAGTATAGAACAGGTTGAGAGGATTACATAGATTTAGAGAAGATGCTAATCAAATGGAATTGGTGTGGGTTCTACAAACACAGCTTCAAGGGCAGAAAATTTTATATCTAGTGTTAACTTGCCTACTTCTGCAGCCTTTGGGTTCCTCTTTAGATACTATAATGGTAAATAATGTTTCTCATGAATATTGGAATACCTCACTCAAGAATTCTGGAAACATTTTGCATACTGTATTAAGCTTAGGACTTTGAACAACTTTCTTTGTGATCAGAAGGTAAAGATATTATTTTCCCCTTCCTATTGGTTATATAGAATGTAAGGTCTTCAGACATTAAAATGTCAAGAACCAACAGGCAGAGAAAATGGATGTGGATAAGATCCCTGAAGAGAAATGTCAAAAGTCCTCATCTCATGACTATTTGTAAAGACTCTCTTTATAGGATGTGTGTTGTCATGGCATTGGAGAGCAGGGACTGAATTGGGAAAAAATTACAGACAATTATAGTGTGGTAAAGGGACTTAGCATATATAAGCTATGGAGAAAAGTGCAATTCCTTTATCTGGTCTTGGACATCACACAGCCAGCTTACAAGATGCTGGCAGACATTATGGAAATGACAAATAGCTAAAGATTCTGTGATTCAGACTGGTCGCCACATTATCTGAGCTATAACTTCAGAGTTGAGAGGGAAATTGGGTGGAAATTGCTCTGGTAGTATTAACAGCTGGAGGTACTTTGAGAAGAGCAGGGGAGGAACACATATATCAACCACAAACATTTTTGACACACCTAAATGTCAATTCAGCACATTTGAATATTTACTTAAAAACACTTGTGCACTCAGCCTTCTAATAGATGCTGTAGAGCATATAAAGAAGGTAGATATTACCCCTAACCTAGAGGAAATAAAAGTCAGATATCAAATGCAAACTTTCTTTTTATTATTTACTAGGGAATCTTTTAAAACTTCTGTGTGAGAGGCTTCAAGAATCAGGCTTAGGAACCTGTAAAGCACAAATTTTTCAGAGACTTATTTTTTAATAATAATTAATAAAAATATAACTTCATTGATAATAGGCAAATAGATTAAAATGTGTATATTACATTATCGAATGTTTCCTCAGTCTTTCATATAATAACTTCATAATTTTTGCCAAACTTCAAACCACCTGTAATACATTTAGTTATTATCTAAAACAAATTATTTCTTTTTATTTCAATTAATTCATTTGAAAAAGAAATGGGAGGCAGGATAATCGCTTGAACTCGGGAGGCGGAGGTCGCAGTGAGCTGAGATCATGCCACCTTACTCCAGCCCAGCCAACAGTGCCAGACTCTGTCTCAAAAAAAAAAAGAAAAGAAAAAGAAATGGAAACTTAAAGAAATATTGCTTGCCATAATAAAATATAATTGCAAAAATAAGTGCAATTAAAACAAAATAATGTAATTCATTTCGAGAGAAACACTTTTGCCTGCTGAAGGAAAGCCTGTCACCTACTCTTCCTTTGCTTAAAAGGGAGAATAACAAGTGCTAGAAGATGTGAAAACATACTGGCACCAAATAGGGATTTTCCTTTTTATGTAATTACAAGGGTTAAAACAAAATTGAAGTAATTTTCATACCATGTGATTTAATATTATTGAATACATGTCCAATAGTCATCTAAAATCATCACGTTCCACACTTTGGTATTCACTGCCTTAAGTCTTCCAAGGTCAAGTGTATGTACTTAATTTTGTTTAGCCTTACAAGAATAACAACACATTCATTTATTAACCCAGTTCTACAGATGAGGAGACAAAGGCACAAAGAGGTGAAAAGGCACCCCCCTGTGTTTAATCAGTGGTAGATATCGGCACAAACACAGATTTTTGAGGGAAAAAAGTTGTTTCCCTTTATACAAGCATTATATTATTATGTTATATACTATTATGTATTATATATTGCACAGCTATTATTTCATGCAATTTTATTATTAATGAACTCAAATAAGTGAGTAATAATAACAATTACTGAATTTTTTTATCAAGCTATAGGAAGCTGATTTTTCCATATTTTAATACCCTGATGATAAGCATTTTATACTAGAGAAACACTCAGCCTCTGCCAACGGTGTGCTTTAAGAGGGATGTAGTTTGGTAAGTAAATTTTGTTCATCTGTTTTTGTATATAGTAATAGACACATGGGGAGGAAAGAGATGTGACCCTGGGTGGCAGTATAGAGAATGCACTCTAGTGACCTCAGAATTAGAACAATGGAAATGGGGTCTCCTAATGTTGAATAATACAAGGCAATGATTAAGGGAGAAGCAAAGAACTGAAGATAAGATTTACAAAGACTAAAGTATGAAATGGGTTGCAACTTTTGATAAAGCCAATGATAACCAGAAGACCCTAGTTACATTACGGTAAGAATAAGATCATCAAATGAATAAACTCGGCGCTGTGGTTTAGAGTATAAAGTTGATGGTTGACATAGGAGAGAACTCTTTAATCTCTATTTTGCTTTGTCTTTTCTCTTAAAGAGACTGATTTCAACGCTAAGCTGTGTAGAATAAACATTGGGAGGAACAGAAGATGAAAATGAGATAAAATATTATAAGAGATAATCCTACTGCTAAAAATGAGTTCAAGCTTCCTCCTGTGAGCAAATTTAACCCCAGAATATAATATCCTAAGGTGCAAATGAGGACAGTGATATGTGAAGGAGAAAGGGAAAATGGAAAAGAGGAAAATGTAAATGTAGATTCACATTTTAGAGGAAAAAAGGATACATGCTGCTATTCAGGACTAGAGAGCTTTAAGTTAACCCTGGGCAAGGTCCTAGAATGAATTATTAAAGATGTGATTCATAAAAATCTAGAAGGAGATCCAGCAAGAGATCACCAAGATCACTTCACAATGGAGTAACATCATTTTGTTCTTTAGCAGGAAATAGTGACTGTTGAATGAGTGTATCTGATATTCCACAGGCATTTTGGGAACACTTTCATGATATTTCTGGGGAAATCATGAAGAATGGGTTTAATGCAATAATAAATACCCAATTGGAAGATGGTTCTTATGTATCTAAACAAGGGCTGCTTAACAAAATGATAGCATTCACAGAGGAGGTTCTTAATGTTGCTTCCCAGAATTTTTCCATGTTTAAAATTTGTTGCAGGCTAGATCTGCTGGTTTTGAAGCTTAGTTTTTGTTTGTCTGAGAAAATCTTTATTTCCCCTTCTTTTTTTTTTAATTTTTTTGAGATGGAGTTTCACTCTTGTTGCCCAGGCTGGAGCCTGCCTCGGCCTCTTGAGTAGCTAGGATTACAGGCACCCGCCACCATGCCTGGCTAGTTTTTGTATTTTTAGTAGAGATGGGGTTTCACCATGTTGGTCAGGCTCGTCTCAAACTCCCAACCTTAGGAGATCCACCTGCCTCGGCCTCCCAAAGTGCTGGGATGACAGGCATGAGCCACCACACCTGGCCTTTTTTTATTTTTATTTTTTTTTAAGATGGAGTCTTGCTCTTTCACCCAGGCTGGAGTTCAATGGCATGATCTTGGCTCACTGCAAGCTTCACCACCTGGGTTCAAGCAATTCTCCTGCCTCAGCCTCCCGAGTAGCTGGGACTACAGGCGTGCACCACCATGCCTGGCTAATTTTTGTATTTTTAGTAGAAATGAGGTTTTGTCATGTTAGCCAGGCTGATCTGAACTCCTGACCTCAGGTTATCCGTCTGCCTCGGCCTCCTAAAGTGCCGAGATTACAGGTGTGAGCCACCATACCCGGCTCTCCTTCACTTTGGAAGGACAATTTGACTGGATATAGAATTGAAGCTTGTTGGGTTTTTTTGCTTTCAAGACTTTAAATATTTTATGCTACTGTCCTTTTGTTTATATAGTTTCTGATGAGAAGTCTATTATAATTGTTATTTTCATTCATCTAAGGCAAAGTTTTCTCCCCCTCTAGCTTCTTTCATAATATTCTCTTCGTGTTTGGTTTTCTGCAGTTGGTTTTGTTTTTGGTATTTATTTGGCTTGATATTCTCTGATATTCCTGAATTTGTGATGTGGTGACTGTCATTAATTTTGGAAAGTTTTTAACCATTATTACTTCAGCTATTTCTTTTTCTCTGTTCTCTTTAATTTTTTCCTTCTTGTATTCCAATTACATGTATGTTATAGCTTTTAAAATTGTTTACAGTTCTTAGCGGATATGTGATTTTTAAAAAAGTCTTTTTTCTCTTTGCATTTCAGTTTGCTATTGATGATCTTCAATCTCACTGATAGTTTTTTTCTCAGCTGTTTTTGTTTTTTATTTTGATCATCTGTTTTGATTCTTAGAGTTTCCATCTCGCTGCTTACTTTACTCATCTCTTCTTTCATGTTGTCTACTTTTTCTATTAAAGCCCTTAATATATTAATTATAGTTATGATATTGTAAATTCCATGTCTGATCATATCATCATCTGTGTCATAGCTGAGCCTGATTCTCGTGATTGCTTTGTTTCCTTAGACTGTGTGTGTTTGTTTTTTCTTGGCATGCTTTGTAATTTTTTGTTCAAACCAGAGAGGAAAATAGACAAATAGGCAAGTAGGCCTTTATTGTGAGGATTTATGTTAATCTGGCTAAGTGCTGGGCTATGTTTACTGTTTGCTATTGGTGTGGGTGTCAGAAGCTTCAAATTCTTCCTTAATTTTGTCTCTCACCTTGACTTTAGGCTTCCCTAAGTACTTCTCAGAATCTCTGTTTTGCAGATTTTTCAACTGTAATCCACTGTCATATGGGAGCCCTATTGCTGAGGTGAGAAGGTTCTGGGAGGTAGAAGCATTCCATAATCTTGTTAAAACTCCATCTTTTGTGGGGGTTGGGGGCATGTTTCTGAACTGTCAGCTTCACAAGTGTTTCTCCAGTGGCATAGCTTTGAAATTTTTCCCTTAGTGGGGACTAGAAAGCTAGAGAAGACAGGGGAGAGAGAGGAATGCCTTTCCTTCCTTCCTTCTGGAATAAGGCTCTGGGAAAGTCTTTCACCCTGCAAAGTAGGCCTTTATTATGGAGAACGCTCCAAGGGGATTTCATCCTCTTTTCCTGTCAAATCCAGGGGAGGATCTTTCTCACATCCTTACTATGAGAATTTGGCCATGTTCTTGGAGGTAAATCTCACAAATGTGTGAGGGTACCCTTAGAACGGTGGCCCCCCTGAGCTTTTTTTCTCACATGAGTCCACACACAGCCTCCAGCAATTTGCCAACATTACCATGTAAATGCTCCTAACAATTTATGGCTCCAGCACCTTCTTTTCCAGGTAAGTAGATCCCAGCAGCTTCTTTTCCACGTAAGCAGATCCCAGCTGTGTCTCTAGATACACCTGTCTCTCCAAATTTGGGGTAGTGTTTTGCCCTGAAACTTCAGTTATTTGATGGGTCCAAGAAAAGTCATTGTTTTTGTTTATCTAGCTTGTTGTTGTTATTGTAGGAATGGAAGTGGTGACTTCTCATCTGATTACTGTTATGTGCGTCCATGTGAAGAGACCACCACACAGGCTTTGTGTGAGCAAGAAAGCTTTTTAATCACCTGGGTGCAGGCAGTCTGAATCCAAAAAAGGAGTCAGCAAAGGGAGATAGGAGTGGGGCAGTTTTATAGGATTTGGGTAGGTAGTGGAAAATTAGAATTAAAGGGGGTTGTTCTCTTGTGGGCAGGGGCAGGGGTCACAAGGTGCTCAGTGGGGAGCTCCTGAGATTCACTGTCCAGGAGAAGGAATATGACAAGGTCAATTGATCAGTTAGGGTGGGGCAGGAACAAATCACAATGGTGGAATGTCATCAGTTAAGGCAGGAACTGGCTATTTTCACTTCTTTTGTTGTTCTTCAGTTGCTTCAGGCCATCTGGATATATATGTGCAGGTCACAGGGGATATGATGGCTTAGCTAGGGCTCAGAGGCCTGAAATTCCTGTCTTCTTATGTTAATAAGAAAAACAAAACAAAGTAGTGGTGAAGTGTTGGGGTGGTGAAAATTTTGGGGGATGGTATGGAGAGATAATGGGTGATGTTTCTCAGGGCTGCTTCAGGTGGGATTAGGGGCAGCATGGGAACCTAGAGTGGGAGAGATTAAACTGGAGAAAGATTTTGGGGTAAAGGGTGGTGTTGTGGGGTTGTTAGAAGGAGCATTTGTCATATAGAATGATTGGTGATGGCCTGAATGCAGTTTTGTATGAACTGAGAAACTAAACGGAAGACACAAGGTCCAAATAAGAGAAGGAGAAAAAGAGGTATTAAAGGACTAAGAATTGGGAGGACCCAAGACATCCAATTAGAGAGTGCCCAAGGGAGTTTAGCATAATTATTTTGTTGGTTAGCGAGTTTTGGGGCTCTACCCTTGAGTTTTTTTATGTTGTCATATACCAGGCCAGATTGTTTTAGGTAAAAACAACACTCTTCATTTAAAAACATACAGAGACCTCCTTTTTCAGCAGTGAGTAAATTGAGGCCTCGGCAGTTCTGGAGGACAACTGCAGCTAAAGAGTCAACCTGGGCTTGGAGGACAGATAAAGTTTGTGATATATCTGTAATGCTAGCAGAGAAGTCATTATAGAGGCTGCGGAATGTTGTGACAGAAGTTGATATGCCTGCTATTCCAGTTCCAAGTGCAATAGTGGAGGCAGAAAGTTCTAGACCCACAAGTAAAGGGATAACTGGGATGACTCTTTTTGTTGTGTTGGTGTCATGAGGGGGACAGGCAGTTGTTCATTCCCATCTGCAAACTGGATTTTGGGGGTAAGGAAGACTACAGTACATGTGCCCACCCAGTTGGCAGGTAGGTGCATGTAGGTGGAAGAACCGCATAAAAGAAGAGACCTTGTGTCAGGCAGAACTGGAAATGTAAAGTGAAAAGGTGAGAGGGTGTACTGAAAGAGGAGTCCTGCACCCAAAATCCTAGAGCTCCAGCAAGGGCAGCAGCCATTAGAGGTTGTAATGGGGATGGATGGTGCAACTCATAGAGGGAGAGGTTTGGTTTCCATGGTGTATGAGAAAGCACATAGTGTCTATGAGTAACCTTTCACTGCTATTCACGGGGCTGGGTATAAGCAAGCAAGAGGAGGGGATAGGAGGAGGTTCAGATGAGCAGGGGGAGGATAGCCAAGGATGGAGAGAGATGCAGGATAAGTGTCTTCCTAAACAATAGTGACTGCCAGTGTTTTTTGGTTTGTCAGTAATGATAGAGGGCTCATCAGTAATGCAAAGTTGGAATACTCCCGTCTGTTTGGTAATGTGTGTGGCTGGGTTCTGGAGATAAAGGAACATTTGGATGGTGGAAGGTTGCCTAAAGGGATTCCAGTAGGCTATTGTCGGGAGATGCATAAAGGAGCAGCAACAGGGATAGTTCTTTGTGTGGTGAGGGGTCCAAATATTTGGGGGGCAGGGGGTAGAATTGACATAAGGAGAAAGTTGCCTTTCCTTCCTTCTGGAATAAGCCTCTGTGACCTGCACATATACATCCAGGTGGCCTGAAGCAACTGAAGAACTACAAAAGAAGTGAAAATAGTCAGTTCCTGCCTTAACTGATGACATTCCACCATTGTGATTTGTTACTGCCCCACCTGAACTGATCAATTGACCTTGTCACATTCCTTCTCCAGGACAGTGAATCTCAGGAGCTCCCCACTGAGCATCTTGTGACCCCCGCCCCTGTCCACAAGAGAACAACCCCCTTTAAGTCTAATTTTCCACTACCTACACAAATCCTATAAAACTGTCCCACCCCTATCTCCCTTTGCTGACTCCTTTTTTTTGGATTAAGCCTGCCTGCACCCAGGTGATTAAAAAGCTTTATTGCTCACACAAAGCCTGTTTGGTGGTCTCTTCACATGGACACGCATAACATTTGGTGCCAAAGACGTGGGACAGGGGACTCCTTCAGGAGACTCGTCCCCTGTCCTCACCCTCACTCCGTGAGGAGATCCACCTATGACCTTGGGTCCTCAGGCCAGCCAAAGGAACATCTCACCAATTTTAAATCAGGTAAGTGGCCTCTTTTTATTCTCTTCTCCAACCTGTCTTGTTAGCCCTCCACCCTTCAATCTCTCCCTTCCTTAATTTTGGTTCCTTTCCCTTTCTGGTAGAGACAGAGGAGACACGTTTTATCCATGAACTCAAAACTCCGGCAACAGTCATGGACTTGGGAAGACAGTCTTCCCTTGGTGTTTAATCACTGCGGGGATGCCTGCCTTGATCCTTCACCTTGGTGGCAAGTACCACCTTCCCTGGGTGGCAAGACCACCTCCCCCCACACTGTGTCTCTATCCTCTCTTTTCTCTAAACTTACCTTTTAACTATGGGCAAACTTCCACCCTCCATTCCTCCTTCTTCTCCCTTACCCTGTGTTCTCAAGAACTTAAACCTCTTCAACTCACACCTGACCTAAAACCTAAATGCCTTATTTTCTTCTGCAATACCACTTGGCCCCAATACAAATTTGACAATGGTTCTAAATGACCAGAAAATGGCACTTTTGATTTCTCCATCCTACAAGATCTAGATAACTTTTGTCGAAAAATGGGCAAATGGTCTGAGGTGCTTGACATCCGGGCATTCTTTTACACATTGGTCCCTCCCTAGTCTCTGCTCCCAATGCAGCTTGTCCCAAATCTTTCTTCCTTCTCTCCTGTCTGTTCCTTCAGTTTCCACCCCAAGCTCTGAGTCCTTTGAATCCTCCTTTTCTACAAACCCATCTGACCTCTCCCAGCCTCCCCAGGCTGCTCTTCACCAGGCCAAGCAAGGTCCCAATTCTTCCTCAGCCTCTGCTCCCTCACCCTATAATCCTTCTATCACTTCCCCTCCTCACACCTGTTCCAGCTTACAGTTTCATTCCGTGACTAGCTCTCCCCAACCTGCCCAACAATTTCGTCTTAGAGAGGTGGCTGGAGCTAAAGGCATAGTCAAGGTTAATGCCCCTTTTTCTTTATCCAGCCTCTCCCAAATCAGTTAGCATTTAGTCTCTTTCTCATCAAATATAAAAACCTAGTCCAGTTAATGGCCTGTTTGGCAAGAACACTTAGATGCTTTACCGCCCTAGACCCAGAGGGGCCAGAAGGCCGTCTTATTCTCAATATGCATTTTATTACCCAATCTGCTCCCAACATTAGAAAAAACTCCAAAAATTATATTCCGGGCCTCAAGCCCCACAATAGGACTTAATTAACCTCTCCTTCAAGGTGTACAATAATAGAGAAAGGCAGCCAAGCAGCAATGTATTTCTGAGTTACAATTACTTGCCTCTGCTGTGTGAGAGAGAAACCCCAGCCACATCTCCAGCACACAAGAACTTCAAAACGTCTAAACCACAGTGGCCAGGCATTCCTCCAGGACCTCCTCCCCAAGGATCTTGCTTCAAATGCTGGAAATCTGGCCACTGGGCTAAAGAATGCCCAGCCTGGGATTCCTCCTAAGCCATGTCCCATCTGTGTGGGAACCCACTGGAAACTGGGCTGTCCAGCTCACCCGGCAGTCACTCCTAGAGCCCCTGGAACTCTGGCCCAAGGCTCTCTGACTGACTCCTTCCCAGATCTTCTCGGCTTAGCGGCTGAAGACTGACGCTGCCTGATCACTTCAGAAGCCTCCTGGACCATCACAGATGCTTTGGGTAACTCTTACAGTGGAGGGTAAGTCCACCTCCTTCTTAATCAATATGGAGGCTACCCACTCCACATTACCTTCTTTTCAAGGGCCTGTTTCCCTTGCCTCCATAACTGTTGTAGGTATTGATGACCAGGCTTCTAAACCTCTTAAAACTCCCCAACTCTGGTGCCAACTTGGACAACATTCTTTTATGCACTCCTTTTCAGTTATCCCCACCTGCCCAGCTCCCTTATTAGGTCGAGACATTTTAACTAAATTATCTGCTTCCCTGACTATTCCCAGGTTTTGGCACCAAATGTCATGTGTGTCTGTGTGAAGAGAGTCTACCAACAGACTTTGTGTGAGCAACAAGGCTGTTTATTTACTTGGATGCAAGTGGGCTGACTCCTTTCTCGGACTCAGCCCACTTGCACCCAAGTGAATAAACAGCCTTGTTGCTCACACAAAGCCTGTTGATGGACTCTCTTCACACAGACGTGCATGACATTTACATATTAGACCTGAAACTGGAAGTCCTCAATTCTTCTATGTTTAACATTTATGATTGTCTAGGTGAAGATGTAAAGAATTTGGTCAGCCAGTTGAAGATGAATTAAACCAATAAGAACAGTGACAATATAAGGTGGCAAATTTTTGATACTATTAAACTGGATAATGACATGAATTTAACCAAATGTATCGTATGAAGGATAACTTTAAGTTCCTGCTTTGGTTTCAAAACATATCTTTCATGGATAGGAAAGAGGAGCGGATCCTAACAATGACATCCATGGAAATGATGTGGGGCTCTGAGTCATCATTTTGGTTATCATGAGTCAAGAGTGGGGATCAGCTTCCAATATAATTAAAGTATCAGTTTGCCAAAGTGCTCATATCAGAGGCGTGTGAACCAGAGCAACTACATCTTAAATAGGAGCTGGGTAAAATGAGGCTAAAACCTACTGAGCTGCATTCTCAGACGGTTAGATGGTTAAGGCTTTCTAAGTCACAGGCTTTCTAAGTCATAGGAGGTCAGCACAAAATACAGGTCATAAAGACCTTGCTGATAAAACAGGTTGCAAGAAAGGAGCTGGCCAAAACCCACCAAAACTAAACTGTCTATGAGAATGACCTCTGGTCGCCCTCACTACTACACTCCCACCAGAGCCATGACAGTTTACAAATGCCATGGCAACATCAGGAAGTTACCCTATATGGTCTAAAAAGGGGAGGCATGAATAATCCACCCCTTGTTTAGCATACCATCAAGAAATAACCATAAAAATAGGCAACCTGCAGCCCTCAGGGCTGCTCTGTCTATGGAGCAGACATTCTTTTATTCCTTTACTTTCTTAATAAACATGCTTTCACTTTGCCTTGAGGACTTGCCCTAAATTCTTTCTTGAGAGAAATCCAATAACCCTCTCTTAGGGTCTGGATTGGGACCCCTGTCCTGTAACACTTATAGGTATTAAACAAGAAAAAGACCCAATCTCAAATACACTGGGTTAAACCTTTCTTTAATGAAGGACTTCTTAGAAACTTTCATTGCTCAATTTCATCCATGCTTTTTCAAGTGGATAAAGAATCTGTATTATTTTTCAAATTTATTTGACCATAGATCTGTTTTGGAATTCTTGTTCTGGAATTTAACAATTATGAAAACACTAGGCAAGATACATAACCTCTGAGAATCTTAGTTTGCTTATTTATAGAATGGAAATAATGATTCTTATTTCACAGTCTTGCTGTGAAAATTAAATAAGGATAAGGTTAAAAACACGCCACAGTGCTGGGCAAATAAACAGTGCTGAGTAGATGTTGTTGGTTTTTTCTTAAGTTTTTTTTTCTATTGGTTTCTGGACAAAACCTTTAAAAGGATATTTAGGAATGAGTCCTACTTATTTAGCAACTGGTATGATTTGGGCATTTACCAATGAAAAAGGACATTGGTCCAGGAACAACCCTTGGTTATTGATCCTAATGATGTCAGGAGGGTCCCAAGTGATGGACACTTGGTGAGAGAATTAGAACTATAGCTTTTTATCAACTTTAGTAAAACCATTTCCATATTTTAATTCATATTATATCTATCCCAGTATGTATCTGTCCACTATCAGCCTTGTATATAGGCAAATAAGAGTATGTTCAGAGAAGAATGTTTAATGGGGTGAAGATACGCACTGTAAAGGTATATGAGGATCTGCTAAAGGAAACAGAGATGTTTATTCCAGAAAGGAGAAGACTTGGGGGAAGGGGGTGGGCATGAAAGCTGTCTTCAAATATCTGTCTTCAAATATTTGATTGTCAGGTGGAAGACAGGCTAGACTCATTCTGTGTGTCTCCAAAGGGTTCAATCAAGAACAATCAACGTGTGAAAGATTTAGGGCATGAAAGTTCAGCTCTACACAAGTAAAAGTTTTCAGAACTCAGAGTAGTTCAAAGAATAGCTGCCCCCATCAAGTGCTGAAGTCCCCATTACTTTAAGATGTTCAAAAAGGCAATAGTCAAATGCCTGGAATGGATGTTGTAGAGAAGATACAATTAAAGTTAGTCAGTTTTATAGACTCAACTGAAAGATCCCTTAATCCCTGAGCATCTTTGGTTCTATGACCAAAAGATGGAGGTTCTTAGTAGTAATTCTCTCACTTCTGTGAACTATATGCATTATGTTGAGTTTATTTCCATCTTTAGCCATAAAAAAGAGAGTTTTAAAATGCCGAGATTTGCCTTAATTCTACACATAAACATATTTTATTTACATATTAATACCAGTTACTTTAGTAAAGAAGGAACCAAAGGAGCATAAGAAAGATTCAGAGACATACAGAGAAAGAAGAATGAGAGAAACCTAGAAAAAGGAGGGAAGCAGGCAGAGAGAAGTTCTCTTATATTTTCCTGGCTCCCTTGACTAATCTTCATGCCTTCACTGCTGCCTCATGAAATTTTCCACCTCTATGAAATCTGGGTTTTTCATCTATAAAAGGAAGCAGTTGGGTGTGATACTTTATTTATTCATTCAACAAACATTTATGAAGTACAAACTTGATAAGCAGGCACTGTGCTAGCTCTCTGTGTGTGATGCAAAGACACAGGTCTTTGCTCACCCTCAGCTTCTCTAAGCCCGTGTCATGTCAATGACAACACGTCTGTGATCCTGGGCTGCCAGGTGTTGCCTTTGAACAGCTCACAGTTGCATTCAGCCTGAAACGGTTTGCTTCAATCATCTCAAATGAATGGCTGGTTGTGAAAGGGCTGTGAAACCTGGAACATGCCATCTGCATGCATATTATTATTATCCGAAAGTCTGTGCAGAAGGAGCATGGGGGCTTAGACATGGGAAAGAAAACAAATCACTTTTGAATTGCCACAAATTTTTTCTTAGGAATGACTGTGAGTTCTGATTCCTGCCATTCTCTTACTCCTTTTCCTCTCTTCCCTCAGGATTTTGGATGGAAAAAGTGGCAAGTCACTCCTTAAAATTGGTTACAAAAGTCTGCCGTAGGCATGAATTTTATTCTTAGCTATAAAAATCTCATGAGAACATAGCCTGGGAGATGCTACCCATTAAGTGATATTTCTTATTGTAGATGGTAAAAATGAGCTGTAACCTTTAGGCTTTCTGGTGCATGTTATTAATTTCTCTCAAAAATGGCCTTTTATAGAGGTTGTGATATTATAAAAAAAGAAGCAGAGACCATCCTAATTAAGATAAACTAAAACAACAACAACACACACACACAAACACACACACACACAATGGTAGAATGCATCAGAAAGATAGTCAGTGACTGCCATATTAGTTACCTTTTCTCCCAGGGCTACCATTAAATAGAAAAGCACTACAGAAAAGTTGGCCCCTTATATAGAAGAGGTCTATGTGATTTGGTGAGACAGTGAATTTTGCTATACTTTTAATGAAGTACAGATTTGTGTTTAGGAGCATAGGCTCTGAAGCTGGACTTCTTTGATTCAAATTCTGGCTTTGTCCCTTTCTACATAGATGACTTAGGCAAGGAGCTTAAACTTTCTGTGCCTCAATTTTATCATTTATAAAATGATGAGAATAAGAGTACCTGCCTCAAAAAGTTGTTGTGAAGATTAAAGCGCTGTTGTATGAAAAGCTCTTTGACCAATGCTTGACATATAATAAGTGCTAGATGTGTGTGTTATTATTAATTATTCTTAGAAGTTTATTGTCACAAGGCTTTAAGTTCTTAAGTAATATGAATGAAAAAATTTTGTCTTCCAAGAGAGTTGCTGTCTTTCATTTATCTTTGGATTGAAAATTATAAAGTGTAGCATTGCTTATTAGGATTTGTACTAGAATCACCTACGCACTTGTTTATAATGCACATTCTGGTCTGCAACAAAATCAGAATATCTGGGAGGGTAGTCTAGAAATGTGTATTTTAAATCAGATGCCCAGAGGATTCTGAGGCAAATTGGAGTTTGAAGACAATGGAGTAAAGCAAGCATGGCTGTGTTAGCTTAATCACAGCAACAATTCAGTTTCTGGAGGGTAAATTATACACCAGCCACTGGGCTCTTGGGATATGATCTTATTAAATCCTCACAAGAGGCCTCTGAGGGCAGGTTCTATTATGAGCTCAGTATTTCAGATCAGAAATTGTGGCTTTCACAATATCTGGGTTAAATGATTTGCTCAAGATCTGCTGGTGAGGGGCACATCAGGAATGGAATTGGGTCTACCTGTTCAGAACTGGTATTCCTAAACATTCTGAACATTTTACATCCTGTCTGAACCCAAGCTCCTCCTGTATTGAGGCTTTCTGTTTTGGGGAATGTGACGCATAATATTCACCTCCCAGTTAGTCAAGGATGACACAGATCCACCTCCACACGAATAATATAATAGCCAATGTATATTTTCCTGAGCAGGGGCTGTCCGTAAACAGCCAGGAGGGTGGGTGAAGAGCAAAGACTGGGAGAACCATCTTCTATTGGGTCATAGTTTATTTCATTTTCTAACATCAACTCTGCCAGTAGGGGGCGTCTGCTAAATCGACACCACAATTCTATGCCGTAGGAAGCTCGATCCTTAGACTCTGAATCCCTAATATTTTTTTTAAACAGATAGAAAGAGATTTATACAGGAAGAATGGAAAATAGGGCAAGGGATATGTTCAGATAAATGTACTGTCACACTCTAATGCTGGAAACCTCTAATTATTGCCAACTCAAAGCATATTTATATAACATAAACCATGAACCAGGTGCTATGCTTGTCTATACTGAAATGCAAAAATGAATCACACAAAGTCTGCAAAGACCTGAAAATATATTAATAAGTGGCACTGTTACTATTATTCACCTCTCACTAGGTGTCAGGCACTGTACCAGATGATCTACATGTATTTTGTCATGCAATTTAATCCTTTTAAAAACTCCACGAGGTAGGCATTTTTCAGATGCCCTGAGGCTCTGAAAATTTAAAAAATTGCCTAAGTTCAGGTAGCTTTTCAGTGGCAGAACTGAGATTTAATTTGAGGTCTTTCTATTGCAATATAATATTTTCTGGTAACAAAGTAAGACAATTGCATAAATTATAATGCAAGGCCAAATAATGAGGTATCATTAAAACAACATAAACGTAAATTACTAAGGTGGCTCAAAGAAAAGTACAAGTAGAGCCTTTGGGTAAAAGTGTCATGAAGTATATAGTAGAGGATGTAATGTATGAGCTGGGCCTTGAAATGTGGCCCTGGCTTTGGTAGAGACAGTGAGAAGGATCCTAGGTGATGGTGAGGAGGCAGGCATTCCAGACATGAGGAAATAATAAGCCAAGACATGGAAATGGAAACCATGTTTGGAGATACAAAAGAGTTCACTGTGGCAAGGGTAGAATAAAGGGACTGGACAATTTGGATGATAAACCTAAATGGTAGTTAGATCCTGTTATAAGGAGTTTGTACTTAATATGACGAGCAATGGTAGAAAGGAAAAAGCTGAGTTTTTAAGTGTGTCTGTGTGTCGGGGAGCGGGGAGGAATTTGGGCAAGTAGTGAATCTTTAAAAATTTTTTTTTTATCAAACACTATGAACCAGATAATGTGCTATCAGATTTATAATAATATCTTTATTATTCTTTTCTGACCTTGTTTAGAAGCTTGCTGTCAGAATATATTAATCTGGTGGTTGTGGGAATGATGGATGTAGGTGGGGAGAAGGGGATTAGAGATTAAAAGTGGGAGACCAGTTAGATGACTATTACAATGGTGCAGATGAGCAATTCTGAGAGCTTACATTTCAGTTATTGGGTAGATCCCACTAAGTGTGCTGCTCTTCCCACGCTTCTCTGAGTGGCATGACTCCTGAAGAGCATTTCTTTTCTGGCTTCAAGTTCTTGGTGGTGAGTAAGCTAATTATGGGGTATAGGTTTAAAAATCATTGTTCTCCTCATCTAAAATGTCAGTAGAATCTGCACAGCTGTCCAATGTTCCTTTCTTGAATTCAACACAAAATCTTGACAAGAGATCCTGATATATCTGCACTTATTTTACTCACGGAGATCGTATAAATTTTTCCTACTTACCCTGAGACAAAGTTTACTCAGCTAAATTTTCAAAGATATCCTAGGAGAAATTGTATTTGTTCATAGTCCTATTACTATCACTTTCTTACAAAAGCAGGCTCACAGCAGACTTGCTTTCTCTTTTTTTTTTTTTCCTTAAGGAAAAATGTGTTTAATTATTTTCTTGCCTTTCTCCTCTGAAAAACAACATGTTGCCTTAACTCCTAGTGACATTCAAAATAGTTTGGGAGGAATGACGCTGACAGTGATATCACTTTCCTACAGTTCTGCTTCCCCAGGCGGACTGAAAATGCTTTCAAACTACCAAAGAGCGTGTATGCATATATAATTCAAAATTCTCTTTCTGTGGTTTTATAAATACCCACACAAATTCCATTTCTATCTATTTAACACTTACGGAGTCTCCACGAATAGAGAAACCATTCTTTCTATTTAAAATGCATCAAGAAATATCCCATTGTAAGTAAAACAGAATTATAATTGCCTAACTAAAAGCTATAGAGAGCCCAGTCCACTGGGGACACTCCTTTATCCATTTAGGATGATATACTCTTAAAATTATGGCCAAGAGAGTGAGATGATTTTATTTTATGGGAATTTAGCCTTTCTTACGTGTACAATTGCTCTGCAACAGTTTAAAACACAACTCATTCTCTACTGCATGGATTCTTGTGAGATACAGATCTATAGGTCAAGGTCTACGGAGTCACCCCACTATTTTATACTCTCATAGGATCCGTTTCTACCAAGTCCATGCATTGGGATGTTTGTAGTGGTCACGGGCTGGTGCTCACACATGAATCTCAATCAAAGATGAGAAGATGAAGCTGTGTTACTTACCTGGGTGTGTATAATTAGAGGGAATAGATGCCACTCACCATTGTTTTCCATGAACCCCTACCACAAGCCATTCTAAAGGATGCCAATGACTGAAGCTTTCCCCAGGACTACAGGAAGGAACAGGACTGAAATCATGTTAGATGTGAACTCCATATCAATGGGCCAGTGTTGGGAGCAGGCACATCTCTGCAGCTACACTGCTTCTTACTGAGTAAAAAGAGCTCTTCAGTAATCTAACCCTAGACCATCTCAGAATTTGAATTTTAGAATTTGGCTTGTAAAAAGATCCATGAATATGTAGATGAGGCATGTGTATCTTATTCCTTCAGGAGACTTTCCTTCTCAAATAGCAATAAAAATAATATCATGTATCCACAGGTCTGTACCATCTGCCAGTCCTGTGCTAGGTACCTTGTGCCTATTAACTTTCATTGTTTTGCTGCAAGGTGTGTGTCATCAGCCATTCGAAAAGAAGAAATGAGTCAGGTGGGTTAAGTGACTTTCCAAAGCTACCTGACTAGGAGTAATAATAATAGTAATTAACAGTAGTAGTAACAGTAGCACAATAAAAACACTTATCAAAAGAACACCTACTATGCCACATTGTGCTAGATGCTGTCCCTGGACTAATTCATTTCATTTTTACAGCAGTCCTAAGAAGTATATCATATTATTATCCACCTTTAACAGATGAGGGATCTGAGTTTGTTAATGTGGTGGGCATCTGCTACCTTTTTGTTTGTTTATTTTGTTTGTTTGCCCTACAGTCTCTCATTTTCTATGCCCATTTTCCTGCTCAGTGGTGGACACTGTCCTAGACCTGGACAATTGGAATATTCTCTCCTTTGTAGTCACAGCATCTGGCTCAGGGATTAACTCATATCCCAAACTAGCTCAGTGAGGGCCATTCCAGGGACTTGGGCTGAAATTAATGAGAAAGAAAGATTCCTTTCTTTTGCACCACTAGTTATCTTGATAATGCAAGCTTAGGGTTGCCAGAGGAATATTTGCCATGACCTAGGGAGAACCTACTTGAGAAAACTCCAATATAAAAGAAAATAGAACACTGAAAGCGGTGAGAGAGAAAGACAGGCAGAGAAAGAGAGACAGAGAGAACTTCCCAGAAGCCAGATTAAGTCCCATTTCTGTTTAATCTGTTTTGGATTAAATCTCTTTCACTGTCAGCCAATGAAACATTGCATACAAAAAATGGACACCAAGGATGGGATGCAGATTATGGATCCAAGGATGGGTTGGCTCATTAGAGGAGCAATGGGAAGCAGTATAAATTCACCCATCCCTATTTGTGAAAGCTGACCATCATTACTATAAACTGTCTTCTGGAATCTTGATTCAAACCACTTCCTACTGAAGGTTAAATTTTAGAGACTTGTTAGAAAAATATCAGGATGCTGGAGGGTTTGTGATTTTCTTATACCTTTTATAAACTGTTACAAGTAAGTTTCAGTCAAACCTGGACTGTCAGAAAGCTGAGAGAGAAAATACAACCTTGCAAAGAGAGGTTTTTTCAGTGAACATAAAGCAATCCAAGATACTTGAGATTCAAAAATACATATCCTGTAAAAAGTTGGAAAAGCTAAATTTTCTGGCCTTTGCCAGTCCACGAAAATGAAGGCAGAGGCCGGGCAAGGTGGCTCTCGCCTGTAATCCCAGCACTTTAGGAGGCCGGGGCGAGCAGATCACAAGGACAGGAGTTTGAGACCAGCCTGACCAACATGGTGAAACCCTGTCTCTACTAAAAATACAAAAATTAGCTGGGCGTGGTGGTGTGCACCTGTAATTTCAGCTACTCAGCAGGCTGAGGCAGGAGAACTTCTTGAACCCGGGGAGGCAAAGGTTGCAGTGAGCCGAGATCTCACCACAGCACTCTGTCTCAAAAAAAAAGAAAAGAAAAAAAGAAAAAGAAAAAGAAAATGAAGGCAGAGAAGCAGGAAACTAGTAATTAGTTTCTTATTACTACTGTAACAAATTACCACAAATTTGGTGACTTAAAAGCAGCACCACCCCATTCAGTTCTGGAGGTGAGAAGTCTAAAATCAAGGTGTTGGCAGGGCTGCACTCCACACAGAGGCTTCAGAGGAAAACATTTCCTTGCCTTTTTTGGTTTCTAGAGCAAAGCTTGTCCAACTCATTGCCTGCAGGCTGCATGCAGCCCAGGACAGCTTTGAATGTGACCCAACACAGATTCATAAACTTTCTTAAAACACAAAATTTTTTCTCTCATCAGCTAGCATTAGTGTATTATTTTTCTCTCACTTATCAGCTAGCATTAGTGTATTTTATGTGTGCCCCAAGACAATCCTCCTTCTTCCAGTGTGGCCCAGGGAAGCAAAAAGATTGGACACACCTGTTCCAGAGGCTGCTGACATTTGTTAGCACATGACCACTTCTCGAATTACTACAACGTCTTGCTTCTGTGTCACATTTTCTACTACTCTCTTTGACTTTCCTGCCTCCCTCTTATTAGAACTCTTGTGATTATTACATTGGATCCCATCCTATAATCCAGGATAATCTCCCCATCCTTAATTTAATTAATCCCATTTGCAAAGTCGCTTTTACCAGGTAAGGTAACAATTCACAGGTTCTGGGGATTAGGATGTGGACATCTTTGAGGGTGGTCATCATTTAGCCCACAACAGTCAGCTAGAGGCATTAGGGACCCTCAGATCCACCCAGGTACCTCCTAATATGCACTTTCCTTGTGATCAAAAGAGACTGGTTACCTGGTACATTGTTTAAATCTTTGTTTTTGTTTTGTTTTGAGATGGAGTCTCACTCTGTTGCCCAGGCTGGAGTGCAGTGACACAATCTCAGCTCACTGCAACCTCTACCACCCAGGTTCAAGCTATTCTCCCCTCTCAGCCTCCTGAGTAGTTGGGACTACAGGCACGTGCCACCACTCCCAGCTAAATTTTGTATTTTTAGTAGAGGTGGGGTTTTATCATGTTGGCCAGGCTGGTCTTGAACTCCTGACCTCAGGTGATCCACCCACCTTGGCCTCCCAAAGTGTTGGGATTACAGGTGTGAACCATGGAGCCTGACCTTGTTTAAATCTTTGGATCCAAACAAGTACAAAGCCAATTCTGAATTTACCAGTCAAATTAGCTATTGAATTCAGTTTATGATTCTTTGAATTAAGTTTCTGTAATCTCTAACCCAAACATGCCTGATTTGTACACTTGCCCAAGGTCACACAGGAGCAGGCTGAATCTCTCCTCTTTACCCTATGAGGGTCACTGATGAGAATGCTCATTTGTCCTCTATTTGAAGGGGACTCTTAACTGTCAGCACTCTCCCTCCCAGCCTCCACTTCAGCCCATGTTGGCCACAGGGTCCTATGTTCAGGGCCACACTCTTCTCTAATCTTCACCAAATACTCAGCCTGTTTCTTCCAGTGCTTTTCTTTAAAATGATATTCACTGGATCACTAGAAGGCCAGGCTCTAGATGCTAGAGCCACAGAGATATACCTTTCCTAAGGTGTAAGAAATATTTTATATTTAGAGGGAGAACAGATAATTATCCCCTCCCCTGCCTCCAACATTGAAAAGCATGCTTCTTGTAAGATGCAGTTAAATTTTGAAATTCTGTTACATTAAACCCTTAATACTCATGAGCTACCCATAGACTTCACTATTGGTTTCCTGGGATAAACCATTATTTACTTCAGGAAACTGTATCATTAGAATGGCAGCCATTATTCCATTCTTGGCATAAAAGTAAAAGCAAAGCATGAACATGGCACACAATAATCAATTTAATCTGATTTATACCAGGTGGCAGGCAATTATTGTTTTGTGAAATAAAATATATGGCTGTTGATTGATTTTGTTGTGTTATGATAGTCTGTATTTCTGTAACAGTTCACTTTAGCTGGGACGGCCCTTCAATTTGGAATTTTAATCCCTGAAGTGAACCAATTGGGATGATCCTGTCTCCTCAGGCTTGTTTAGGGTTGCACATTCCCTGGGGCATTGCTCTATTCCTTATAGAAAATTCTATGGGTTATTGGTAGGATTGTGACGGTTGTATGTCAGTCTGACTAGGCTAAACTAAATTTCCCTGAATTTTCTTTCCTGAATGATTCCTGAAAAAGAAACGTGAGCCAAAGTAAACATTGTTCTGTGAGCTTGGTGGGGCGGAAGTGAAGCAGCTATTTTGTAGCTGGCACACACTGCTGCCCGTCTGCTGCCTCACCTGGTGCATGGGCAGCAGCTGGGTCTGCAACTGTTCCACCTCCCTGGATCTTCCTCCAGCTTCTATGATCCTGGGCCCGGCTTCTTTGGGAGGGCATTCCAACCGCTAAGGTCAGAGGCACTGAGAGCCGACGCGGGTTTCAGTTTGCCCCCGTGTGTCCAGCTTATACCTGGGAACCCAGTTTGTTCTTGCTCTCCCCCTTTAAGTTTCTATCCATCATCCCTTCCCAACTTCCTGCCCTGCAGACTTCAGGCTCCAGCATCAAATGCAACAGCAGACATATAGAGGCAGCTTCACTGGCACCCACCATTGTGTAAAGTCAAATTCCTTCTGATTGATCAATCAATTGATCGATCGATAGATGGATTGCTCCATCTCTTAGTGGTTCTGCCTTTCCCTTTCAACCCTAATTGAAACAATACCCCTGTCCCAACTATGTAAGTCAATGTTTGTTTAAGATTGACTTCAAGCTGCCAGGATCAACATTTTTCTTTTAAATGTATTTCTTGTTTTTATTCAGTGCTCTGTGACCATCTCTTAGCCATAACATTAGCTTGTGGCTTGGCTTTTCACATATGATTAAGATTAAAGATCAAGATTTTATGACTTTTCCCCAAATCCTGATTCTGGGCCTAAGATAGCCTTAACATTAAGCATTTGGTATTGGACAAATGGAATGTGAATATTTACATAATTTTATTTTGATTCTTTATATTCTTATATGAAAATCTTTTCATTACCTTTTTTTTGGCTTTAGATTTAATAATGGTTACATTTGTACAATGTCCTTTAGCATTAAGAATAATAACTAGGGGCCAGGTGTAGTGGTTTATGCCTGTAATCCCAGCACTTTGGGAGGCCGAGGCGGGTGGATCACCTGAGGCCAGGAGTTCGAGACCAGCCTGACCGACATGGAGAAATCCTCCCCGCTACTAAAAATACAAAAATTAGCCAGGCATCAAGGCGCATGCCTGTAATCCCAGCTACTCAGGAGGCTGAGGCAGGAGAATCTCTTGAACCTGGGAGGCAGAGGTTGCAGTGAGCCGAGATTGTGCCACTGTACTCCAGCCTAGGTGACAAGAGCGAAATTCTTCTAAGGAAAAAGCCACAAGATCCAGTAAACTACATAAAATAAAACAGTCATGTTTCATACAGTGAACATTCTGCAATTGTATTTGAAGTAAGGATGATAGTGCAAATTCTAACATACTTTCTAAGTCATAGGTTGTTACAAATAATGGGAGACAACTTACCTCTTTATGAACAAAATAGCCTATGTTTTATCTAGTAGTTGGATAGACTCATCTTGTTGCTAAATGTGTCTCATGTTGCCGTCTACTTGTAGGAAAAAATAATACACGTTACAAAACATTTACCCGACCTCCATTATTCCCTAGGGCAGCATAAAAGCATGTTTTTAAATAAATGTAAACACATGGTTAGCCAAGGATGACAGAACTCTGGATCATTTCTCTATCTTTCCAAATCTGAAATAATTTTAAGGCCATAAAAAATGTCACAGCATGGTTTTAGAAAGAAGGCAATCCAAAAATAAAGACACGAATTCCCATAAAAGCTAGGCTATAGGTATGAGGTGCCCGTTGCCATGGGGTAATAGAAATCTAGGAGTAGGAGAGACAATGAATCTGAACTGTCTCAACTTTGCTATGTCCCTGGATTGAGGTACTTGGCAGCCCCGAGGGAACGGAGTGATTGGAGGCATGTCCTTTGGAGCTAATGTATTTCTATACTCCTGTGTTTATCGCAGGGCATTTGGTTGAATTAGTGCCACTTCCTGCCCTAAGGAGCTCACAATCTAGTCTGTCCCCATTTGTTCCTAAGCTTGGTCTTAGTTTCTGCATCCTCCCATATGATTCCACTCAATATCTTCTCAACAGTAAGCTTGTAGTTGAATTTCTTGGGAGGACGCTCCCGGAACACCATCCTCAGCAGCTGCAGGGTGTCTCTGGGGCAGGTCTTGAGACTGCTTGGGCTCTCTGCTGCCCTCTCCTGGCCACAACTGTCTCTACTGCCAAGGTGCTAATGCCGAACCCCTGTGGGATCTCTGGTCCAAGGAAACATCTGCACACAGGCCAGGGATGGCGCTTAGCTTCATCTGTGCTGCAAACTCTCATCAGTAGGCTTGCTGGCTCTGTGACCTTACTAGCTGAACTCCTTAATCTCTCTGCACTTCATTTTTCTAGTCTATAAAATGGAGATAACAACAGCACCTACCTCAGAAGACTGTTATGAAGAGTAAGTGTATTACTATTTATGAGTCAATTAGGACAGTAGCTTGCACATAATAAGTGTGATATGAGCGTTTGTTAAAACAGTTAAACAATCAAACAAACATAGAATTAGAGTGCTGACTAGAGAACAGCTGGTGATGAGGAGGGAGGGAGATCTAGGATCTATTAGAGATGTCTTCCAAGGACAAGGGAGAGGGGATTATACAAGAGTGAGGTGTTGTCCCTGATATAGACCTGAATGGGCTCAGCCCTAGACACACTTTTAAAGGTGATATGCTTACTACAACTCTTCAACACCTATTCTTCTTCTCTTTAAAAATGATTTGACATTTATTCTCTTGGGGATAAAATTTATTGTATATATTATATATATAATATAATTCTTGTTATGTATGTGTATATATATAATTATTTGTGTATATATGTGTATATATATAATTATTTTTATTGCGTGCTACTATTTCAAGCCAGATGCTAAGTGCTGGGGACACATGTAAGCAAGTTAAACTGGCCCCTCGCCAGATGAAACTTAGTTTGCAGTTGGTGAAACAGACATTACAGAGATAATTGTGCAGTTGCTTATTTAGTTACAACCATGAAGAATACTCTGAAGGGCAAAGACAATGTGTAACAGAGTCCTGTCCTAATCCTGGCGGTTAGAGATAGTGTAGTTAAGGAGATGATATTTAAGCTTAAAAACAGAACTTAGGGAAGCTGGTCAGCCCAGGGCTTGGGCTTGAGGAAGAGAAGGCCATTTCACATAGAAGGAGCTGTGTGGGCAAAGGCTCTGGAACCATTTTGTACTATGAGAAATCCAAAAAAGAAAAAGATTTAAAAAGGAAGGGGTGGTCAGTAGCAGTCATTTAACATAATCACCTGTTTCTCCCAAGGGCAGATTGCATCGGTCCTCTACATTTTACCAGCATTGTGTAATATCAGTATGGAATAGAGAGGATTGTAATTCTGATTGGGGGAGGAGAAAACTTCATGGCAATAATTTTATTAGGGTTTTAAAGGATCGGCTGGGCTTCAGCGGACATAAACTAGAGGATAAGAAGCTATAGACTAAGTAAATTACTCTGAAATTATAAAACTTTTGGTATTAGCAAGTTGGTAGAATTTGTTTATTTCGTAGGTCCCTTCTCCAGCCTGCTGAAAGCACACCATCAAATCTGCAGCCAGAACCATTTACAGTAAAGTTGTCCTGTTTATAGGTTTTTTTCCATAAGCTGTTTTATTTTTTAATAAATAAGAAACAATGCCATTGTCCTTTACAAAATAGCTGAGGTTTTACTTGAACAAAATCTGTTTGGAAATGTTAAGCTGGTTACACAGAACTAATATGCCTCAAGGTGGTCATTCTCTCTGGATTAAAGCTGTGGGACAATTGTGGCTCCTGTTACAGGGAAAATTACAATGGGCCATTATGAAAAGGGACAAAAATCTCTGTTCCCAGAGGGGGACTGACAAGCTGAAAGTCCCTCTCTACATGCCAACACAAAAGCCTGATTGCTTCAGATTGTTTGTTTATGTAAATCAAAAGGATGGCTTTAACTCTGCCAGGGAACTGGCAAGCAACAAAGAAGGTGGTGATTGGCTGGATTCTTGCTCATGGCTCCTGGCAGATCTGACAAATCCTCTTGCTTTTGCTCTAATCTCTGTCTGGATACTTTTAGGAAAAGAACCTTGTTATTATGTACTAAAGTGAATAATTTGTGCTCTTAGAGTAGGAGTTGGAACTATAGGACTTGAAGGCAAGAGCAGGTATCTTATCAAGGATCTACTCACTCAGTTTCCCTAAAGCTCTCTCTCCAGATCGGATTCAACCGCACATCATGACAGATGTTCCGGCTACATTTACCCAGGCTGAGTGTAATGGGGATAAACCACCTGAAAATGGTCAACAACCAATCACTAAAATCAGTGAGGAATTGACTGATGTGGACAGCCCCCTGCCACACTACAGGGTAGAACCCAGTCTGGAAGGTGCACTCACCAAAGGAAGTCAGGAGGAAAGAAGAAAGTTACAAGGGAACATGCTGCTCAACTCATCCATGAAGGACAAAATGCTAAAAGGTAAAGTGTTTCCCTTCTCCTTAATTTTCTTGTTTTGACTTATAAATTTACCCTGGATTTTTTTGATAAACTATTATCAAAATGAGCTGGACACCCCAAAAATGTAGCCCTTTATTCTACTACGCATAGTATAAGGACTAAACCTCTGCCTCTGGTGAAATCCAGGCTGGTCTATTTGACAGCTGTGACCCCAGACAACTTTCTGTCTCCCGAAGCCTGAGTTTTTTTCACTAGAAGAAGGCGGAATAATAGTAATAACTACAAGTCTAGGGTAAGTATTGGCTAAATGTTAACTACTGTTATTTATTATGATTATGGACAGCCCCATATTATTTGAACAAAGAGAATTCAAAATTTTTAAATTTCCTTCTAAATATAACTGAAGTTCTCTGAATTTATGGTTCTATATCTTATATATATATCTTATATAAATATTAAAGGAGAGATTACAATCAATAAAGTGATCATTAAGTAAATATATCAAATTGATAAAGAATGAATCTGAAGAGTAAAATAGTAAATTTTAATGATCAGATTTAAAATTAAAGACTTCTACCTAGAGTTTAAATTGATAACTTATTAACTGTTGAACAATAAATATTTTAAATGTTAAAATACTGATTTTATATTTTTTTCCTAGAAAACCCAGAAGAGAAACTCTTTATTGTTCATAAGGCTATCACAGATCTTTCTCTCCAAGAAACTAGTGCTGATGAAATGACATTCAGAGAAGGTAACAAGAACTACAGTTTTGTACACAGAAATTGTTTGACTGAATATGGATGACAGTCTTTCCATGAAATGTTGCATGAGCGTGGGGTTGACAAAGCAATCCAGGCAATGACTTCAAATTTTCAAAGCTGCTGTAGGCAGATAAGAGAGTCTTAACTTATCTGTGGGTTCCACCTTATAAAGCATTCCAGACTGTTCAAGGCTGAGGCTGCATGGAATGGCATAGCTGATTGGCATACCAACGTGATGTCTATCTCTTAAGTTAGTCCACTGAGTCAACCCTACTTTTTGATTTGGTGTGTCCAAATCTGTGTGTGCACCTTGTGAAAGGTAAATGTTTCAAAAACGGGTCTTTCCTAAAAGTCTACAATTAACATACAGCTTTTTTTTTTTTTGAGACAGAGTGTCACTCTTGTTGCCCAGGCTGGAGTGCAATGGTGCAATCTCGGCAGACTGCAACCTCTGTCTCCAGGGTTCAAGCGATTCTCCTGCCTCAGCTTCCTGAGTAACTGGGATTACAGGCACCCGACACCACGCCCAGCTATTTTGTGTGTGTGTGTGTGCGTGTGTGTGTGTGTGTGTGTGTGTATTTTTAGTAGAGACGGAGTTTCACCATGTTGGCCAGGCTGGTCTTGAACTCCTGACCTCAGTTGATCCACCTGCCTTGGCCTCCCAAAGTGCTGGGGTTACAGGCGTGAGCCACTGTGCCCGGCCAACATACAGTTTAAAGTAATCTCACAAAATGATTTACTTTATAGGCCTCTAATGTAAATACAAAATTGTTAACTATTTCATGTCAAAGAAAGACAGGGTGATAAAGTTAATTTTAATTGTGTTCTTTAAGAAAATGGAAGAATAAAAAGAACATTGAAGTGATTATGTTAAATTTTAAATAAACTTAATAGACTAAGAGACACAAAATCCTTTAGATTTTTCTAAGACACCTACATTTAAACAGTTTCCAAATAAAGTATAGGATAAAATCTATTAATTAATCATTTCTTTCCTCTCTTGCAGCCATACACATCTTATGTCAAATTGAAGTCAGCTTGCTAAACCTAACCAATTTAGCTTTGTTAGGACTTTAACAGGCAAAATATTGAAGAGACTATTGGTTGAAATATTAGAACATCACATAAAATAGTAGATGTCAAGGAGGACAGGAATGTGATTGGCTATTTCCTACATCTGCTCCCTTTGCCTGAACACCTCTCATACTATGTCTGCTTAGCAGTGTAGCAATACTTAAGGAAATATGTAGCAAGCAATAGACGGTGTCAAGCTGTCACATTACCAGAGATAATTTTTAAGACTTAAGACTTCACAATATGAACTTAATAACCTCTTTGCCCTAATTTTTCTGCTTCCAATGTAACAAGTTCTCAGAGGCAGAATCTCAACCTCCTATCATCTAGAGCCCCTTTCAAATGTTTGATCAGGAGTCCATTGCAGGTAACGGTTGTCTAGATCTTTCATTTTCATCAAATGGAGAATGAAAGCAGGCTGTAGTTTTCAGCTAGATGGTCTCGCTGGTTAAGTTTTCCCTCAATGAATCCTTTCCTGTTTGATGGAGTATGTTTTTCCTCCATAATAGAGGCACAGATTTTGGTGTGTTTTATCTTCACAGTGGCAAACAGCTATAAAATCTTCAAAAAGAATGTTACTGGATTAAAACATATAAAGATGCTAAAAATATTGAGGAAAAACTATAATTTAAATTCAAGGAGTAATTTTATATGTGACAATCTCATGGCTGAGTCATGAATATAAACAAAATATCACTTACTTTGGTTCTGGTGGAAAACAAAATAAAACAAAGCATAAGATTATGGCAAACATTCTAATGTGTATTTATGGATAATGTTAGGAACATTGACGGGACACTAGCGACCTGACAGCAGCTGTGTGTAACAAATTAGGGTGATCACCCATCTTTACTTCTATCTCTGTAAGTTTACTATGTATTCCCTAGAGTGAGAAAACAACAAAAAAATAAGAGAACTGAACACCTTGGATGAAAATGGAATTGTGAACATCTTTCGGAGAGAGTAGAATATTGTGGAGGAAAAAGACAAAGAGGAACATTGCCTCTCACCTTACTTATAGACTCTCACGGTGTCAAAAGAAAATGGTGAACTCAGGCCTGACAAGGGGTGTAACCCAGACAGATTTCTGAGTTGTGTACACCACAGACTGAAACTTCCCACAGAAGCCTTGCAGGGCTGAAGGCTCAGAGAACAACCTCAGCTTCCTTATAATTAATTCTTACCATGTTCAATAAATATTGTTGAGGGTATGCTGGTATGATCTAGCTGTTTGAAAAGTGACCAGACATGGACAGTCATCATTTTCAGTATTGGAAACGAGAATTTTTTCTTTCTGAAATATTTTTCTAATTTTCCTTGAGGTGTGAGTGTGTGTGTGTGTGTTTGTGTGCGTGTGTGTGTATGTGTGAGAAAAAGATAAGTCCAAACATTTCCTTTTACATGTGCATGTATCCAGTTGTGACTGGCTAAACAAGAATTTTTTTTTTTAAGTGTGTCTCAGGGAACACCAGTCTCACTAAATACAGTAGTCCACAATAGAGTTCCATAGACAAATGAAGTTAGGTTGTTGACTTTCTTACAGATTTACAATACTCGTTAGCATTTCAAAGGCTTGTAAAAATTCTGAAGATGCTTATTTAACTGTATTTAATGCAGTGTTTTTGAAATTAATTTGGCTGTGTAGCCTGTTTGTGCAAAACATATTGGTAACCCACAGAATCATATCCCATAAAACATGTGTTGGGAAGTGATTAGCAAGAAAAATTATTTGGAGAATAACAGACTAATGGCTTGGTATTTTGGAATCTCTACACATCTCATCTACCAATTGATTTTGCTACAGGGCATCAGTGGGAGAAGATTCCTCTGAGTGGCAGTAACCAGGAAATAAGAAGACAGAAGGAGAGGATTACTGAGCAACCTCTCAAAGAGGAAGAAGATGAGGACAGGAAGAACAAAGGTCACCAGGCAGCTGAAATTGAATGGCTGGGATTTCGAAAACCTAGCCAAGCTGACATGTTACATTCTAAACATGATGAGGAGCAGAAGCTTTGGGATGAAGAAATTGATGATGATGATGATGATAATTGCAATAATGATGAAGATGAAGTTCGAGTGATAGAATTTAAGAAAAAACATGAAGAGGTTTCTCAATTTAAAGAGGAAGGTGATGCAAGTGAGGACTCCCCACTGAGCAGTGCCAGTTCCCAAGCTGTGACACCTGATGAGCAGCCAACCTTAGGGAAGAAGAGTGATATCTCCAGAAATGCTTATTCCAGATACAATACAATATCCTATCGGAAAATCAGAAAGGGAAATACCAAGCAAAGAATTGATGAATTCGAGTCTATGATGCATTTATAAACTAACTGGAACTGAGAAATTCTCATGCCCACTAAAGGAAAAGCTAATTCTATTGCCCCAGGGTGCATATTTCTATGCCTTATTTGAGTTATCACTTGGAGGGAGGTGGAAGTTGACTCTCTTTTTCACTGTAGAATAATGTGGAAATAACCCTAGATAAAAATTCAGTCTGATAACCTCAAATCAAAAAGCTTTAAATAAATTCTTGGGCGTTTGTCTTTTAAAACTTCACTAATATAGCATTGTGTGATAAGCACTAAGCAGTCAGTCCCCTGGGGGAATCTGGCATAATTTGGCTATAAATGTAGCACTGCTTGGAAAGGTAGTCATCAAATGAGACTATTTGAGGGGACTATTTGAAATGATTCTGGTATTTCTTTTGGTATCTTTCTTCCTGTAGATTGGAGTGATGGAAAGTCTGGTATTAAAACCTCTCTTACTTTTAAACTTGATTTTACAGACTCTGGCAATAAGCCTTCCAAAATTCTGTGCCTTTTCTATTATCACCAAACAATATTTTAAGTGGCTTTCCTTGGCATCTACAGAGAAAACATTCTATAGCCCTCCTTCCTAGGTGTTACCATTCACTGAATCTTCTCACAGAGGGAGATGAGCAATTGTCAGTCAGGATAATTCTGTTTGCTAAATGTTGCCTTTATGCTTTCAAACTGAATTAAACCCATTGTGAGGTTGACACTGGGAGGGGCTAGAAGATTGGTGGGCAGCAGACTAAAGAGTTATGTTGGATAGTTTTATTTCTGTGGCTGAAAATAAAATCTTGTCTAGCACAGTTAAAGTCATTAAAAATAAAAATGACAGCTTTAGCACAATTTTAAGAAAATGGCCCTCTCTATTACCACATTTTCTCTTATTAACAGTATCTCAGAATAATTTTCTTTCCTTAGAAACCTGAGAGAACGCTAGTCATAACTGTACTAGTTACTATGAAAATGGAAATAATTATCTTAGAATATTTTCAAAGTAGAGCGTGAGCATGTATTTTTAGTGAGAGAGCTCTGATAGTTGTTGGGAATATATAATTTACTGGACCTCAGCCCAAATCAAGATGCTTAAAATTGTACTTGTGGAGCTTCACTCAAACCAATGTGTCAAATAACGTATTGAATATTTATGAAAAGAGAGACTATATTTATATTCTTAGATAGTTTGTTCCACAATTTTTCATTTCATGCTTCCATATATATTACCCTGAACTTTCTATCACCACAGATAAAGATTTTGTTTTGCCCTGCAAATAAAAAGACAATTCCTTATTGTCTGAATGTAATACAGTCTTCATTGTACTATTCAACCCTTTGTTTCTTTCTTTTTCATTTTGTGAAAAACTCTGTGTTAGTCCTCTTAGATGACTGCTTATTTATGTGTAACATAAATCCCACATATTCTAATGACAACTTCTTTAATCCTTCCGGGTCATATATTATATTTCCATAGTATCACATACTATTATTTAGTTGTTTACAAGACTCCAGTTTGAATTCAGGATTACAGTGCTCCTTTCATTCTTTCAATCAGATAACATAAAAGTTCTGTTACCCTCATTCTATACAACCTATGGATTTCATGTGTTACAATATCAGTTTCCAGAATAAAGTGAGGGAAATCAGGTCTTTATTGATAAAGTTAGGGAGAAGATTGATGCAATAGGACAATTTCCAATTTAATTTAGATCCTCTAATCTTTCTACATGGACAAGCTGTTTTCTTTTCTAGGTTACTGATAACCCCTATAATTTTCGACTTAACTTCAAAACACAGTATTGTGTTATCTATCACATAACAGGACCATGTTTTTAACCTACCATCAAGAGCCTGTATTTTGAGTTATTCCAACAGAGATGATGGATTCCTGTAGAACTAGAGGTGGGTGACCTATGGTTATGTGGCACGGCAAAGCAAGTACCTCTTAAGGGACTCTAATATATGCTAACGCTGGTCCTCTTAGCTCTGTGCTCTCACCAGACAATGAATGAACTATGAAAGATTTAGTCAACAGAAACTATTTTAGGGTATGTTTAGTTGGTAAATGCTTCATGTTCATGGGTGACACAATGTTTTTGCAAAAAAACCCTGAAACTATTCTTTGGCATTGGTGTCCATGGCCCTATACCGCCATCTTACACGAAAGCCACAGAGTTGAAAGCCACAGAGTTGAAAGCCACAGAGTTAAGTGACCTCAGGTAACATAATGGTGATGGTTGGCCATTTGAGTCTTTGTAACCTAGGAAAGACAAAGGTCTGATTCAGATTGCGTGGGGGATTTTTAACATATTTGAAACTCAGGGGGAACATGATTAAGAACACAAATTGGTAGCTACACATGAAGGTTTACTTGAGCTTTTGTGATTCAAAGTTCAGGGGTGGTAAGGACTCTGGTACCAGGGAAGAGGGAGAATTAATTTATTGTGCAAATGCTGGTATTTCTTACATGATTTTTTGTTTTCCTCTGTTGCTAGATAAATAGAAACTAATAATAGCTCTATTTCTCTGCCAATATAAAATCTACCTTTCATATAATGCTACATTGAACGCACAGAATTTGCTACCATCTCTCTCTCCCCCTACCTACCAAACTATCCACAATTTAAATAAAGAACTGCTGTGTCTGACTTACTCTCAATAAAAGTTTGTGTCTTTATTTCTGGTCTCTAGACTTTATTTTCTTTAGCTGCCTTTTAAACTTTAGAAAGAATCCTTGTATATCAGCAGCTACTATGATAATTAATGAATGCCTCTTCAGAAATCAAGAGAACACTTTATTTTAGTTCATTTGCATTATTTATTTCAAAAAGGTCTTAAAATGATTGTATATAAAATTGTAAAAAGGATTTCTGGTAGGTAGATATGTAATATACATGAAAAATTTTTATCATTTTTTAAGGAACTGAGATAATGTTTAAGATGCATCTTAACACGAACAACTTGAAGAAATCTCTGTAATCATCAGAGTAATACATTTAAACTATGCTGACATTTTCATAGCAATCGTTTCTGCATATTTACATGGGATCATACTTTTGGCATATTTTCAAATGGAGAACGGACATTTAAGTTTTTCAATGTGATAGGGAAAACATTTAAAATAAGTAATAATAGAGAATTATGGAGAAGGATAAAGCACCAGAGTATAATAAAGAAGAAATATGTTTGACAGTATGAGAAAGGCAACCACTTCTCTTAAAACTTGAACTTTCATCACTCTAAAAAACAATAGGATTGTAAAATGCAATGTCAAAAACTATATTTACCAATATTAAAGTATCAGACAGAAACATACCACAATGAATATGGGTTTCTGATAACCCCTACAATATTCTACTTAACTTCAAAACTCACTATTGTTTAAAGACAATGAAAATGTGTACATAGTTCATGAAGAACATGAGATAACTGAGCCAGGCAATCAATACAAACACAATGACATGGGTAGTAGTAAGCAGCTGAACTCACTCAGAACATGGCAAACTACAAAATCAAATGATGATCTCTAGTAGCTAACTGCCAGCACAGGAGAATTTTGGAAATGAATTTAGAAAGTAATTTGGATGTTTACCTAGAATTTAAAGTTACATACTTGATTCCTTCTTTATAATAACTTCAGTCGATCAGATGCAAAAAAAAAGTACTTAAAAATGTTTAATTCCAACATCCTTTATACTCCACAGTTATAGTTTTATTCTCCCCTTAGCAAATGTTTTCAGGCAATCTTTAACACAATTCACTTACTTAATCTTTGGCTTCTCTTGTTTTTAAGCTAATATGTATAAAACTAGCAAATTTGGGGTAGTTGTTTGAAGCAGAAGACATGTGTGTAATCTTCAACTAAATAACAAGCACCCTGATAATTAAGAACTTGATTACTCCTTCAAGTTTGGAAAATGGTATCCAGAGTGTAAGTTCACTTGAGATACTTTTGTGCAGAAGGCCAGATGCAGACAAAGCTATACACCTGAAAGAGTTAAAAATATCTAAAAACATTTTATTTTCTTTATGTTGTGAGTAGAAACTCTTGATATTTCTTTCTTCCAGATCAAAGCATCAAAATATATATATATATATATATATATATACACACATACAGTATATTTACAAAAATTGCTATGTTTTTGAATGGTCACTTAAAAATCTATTCATGCTATGAAAAATTTTAATTTAACATCTAATATAAAGGGTTTATTATATAGATGCTTATGACCAATATCCTTAAACTGGTAAATATCTGTCAATCAATAATAAAACAGAAAGCTCTTGTTTTTGAAAAAATTATTTATTACTTATTTGATGGCGACTCATTATTAGAAAGAGCATATTAGAAGTTGCTGTATTTGCTGGAAAATGAGAATTTTCCCTTGTGTTTTGTTTGTGTTTTTACAAAGCAAAGATTCACATAAACTTGCAAAGCGACTCTAATTGAAATGATAACTATTGTTCCATTAGGTTGAAAACAGAGGCATTAAATCTGTTTAGTGTGATGTTATTTTTTTCTTTCTTTGAGATACAGACACCACCAACACCTGGAATACTATCCATTAAGCCTCACTAGGGATATATAATACTTTATATGGCTTATTCAAAACTGTCAAAAAATAAATATTTTGTACAATATCTCTGGTTAATTTTTTTTTTCTAATTGTAAGGCATTTTGTCTTGTAGCAACTATTGAGTAACCCATGCAAAAGTTGTTGCAAAAGCACAGTAGTGACAATCTACACAATGAGTAGAAATAAAAAGTCATGGTTTGTATTTTAAAGGACTCCAACTTTTTAACTTTTTATTTCTGTTCAAGATGAGCAATCTGCTAGCTTTGATTAAAGTTTGGAGGGATCAAGGGTTGGTAATATTAATACAGGAGTCATTAAAAATTTATTTTAGGCCATTAGAAAGGGTAAAATAGTTCTCGGTGGATTTTTCCTTTAATAAAAAGCAGCCCCCAAGCCACTTATTTTCTAACAAAAAGCAGCCTGAAAAGTCAAGTTGCAAGTATAGATATGCAAGCTAGAGGCTCGCATATGTAAAGCTAGCAGCTGTACCTGGAAGCCAGGCACATTCAATATGGTGATTCCTGCTCCCTTTTCCTTGTCACCAGGTGTGTGAGTGACATGGCACTGGTGAAGTGAAGCCACGTGTGCAAATGTCATGGTGACAGCCAGGTAGAAGATGCATTTGCATAATAAAAGATTAGGGTGGGAGTGCCAGTCTTTTCACTGGCTATGTAAGTAGTATACCTGGTTAAACCAATCCCCGGGCCCTATGTAAATCAATCACCGCCTCCTCAAGCCTCTGTATGAAATCAATCAAATCTTGCCCCAAACCCAGAAAACCCTCTCTTGAGCAACTGTCTTTCTCAACATGAGGAAGCTTTCTCACTCTCTTCTTTATCTATTAAACTTTCCACTCCTAAACCCACTCCTCATGTGTATCTGTGTCCTGAATTCTTTCTTGGCATCAGACAATGAACCATGGGTATTTCCCCAGAAAATGGAGCTTTTTCAATATTATTCACAGAGAAAGAATCCTCCACATGTCCACTTCTTTCTTTCACATTTGGTCCAGGAGATGAAAAAGAATAGGTTCTGCATGAAGTCAAAGAGATAGATCACAGCAAAACATGTGGGGGTAGCCATGTTTATACCTACACATCAATTGTTTACCACAGAGAGAGAGAGACCATGCTTCTTTTTTCTGTTTATACAACATCCAAAAGAGGCCAAAGGAGTTTAATTCAATCTCATCTCAATACTGTGGCATCAGTAATCTGAGACCAAGAAACTTTTAAATGCACCCACCTGAGATGACAGCCCTATGTAAAGAAGAAAATTAATTATATAGCAGCATGGTATAGTGAGAGAAATTTTTTTTGAGCCAGATAAAATGGAAACTGGGTTTTATCTCTTACTTGTGGGATGACCTTGGGCAATTTACCAAATTCCTCATCTGTATGTGGGAGTTATCCTTCTTGTTCATATAACAGGGAGAATGAGAGTCATTTGATGAGTTGTACCCATTAGTGAGATGGGACACATATAGCACCTACACAAATAGTACCTACACACACTCAATGATAATTAGTTCCTTTCTTTTTTCCCATCACCCACTGTCATTTTTTTGTTTTAATCCAAGATTTTGGGGCTTTCTTCTGAGGTAAAAATTATTATTATTATTATTTTGAGATAGAGTCTTGCTCTGTTGTCTAGGCTGGAGTGCAGTGGCGCAATCTCGGCTCACTGCAACCTCCACCTCCCGGGTACAAGCAATTCTCCTGCTTCAGCCTCCCAAGTAGCTGGGATTACAGGCGCCCACCACCATGCCCAGCTAATTTTTGTATTTTTAGTAGAGACGGGGTTTCACCATGTTGCCCGGGCTGGTCTTGAACTCCTGACCTCATGATCCACCCACCTTGGCCTCCTAAAGTGCCAGGATTACAGGTGTGAGCCACTGTGCCTGGTTGGTAAATTTTTTTTCTTGTATTCTGAATATAGGAATTCAATCAGAGATGTTAAAACAAAGAAAGATGGTACTCTCTGGCATGTTTCAATCTTATTCTATTGCATGAGTGCCTGCTAGAAATAATTACAAGCCATTCATGAAATCAAGGTTGGTTGGGAATATTGGACTCCTATATACTGTAAATGGTATCTTTGCCCCTCTGCAGTCCCAAACTAATATTAGAAGTAAGGTGTTTTAATATCTAAAAGAATGTTTCCAAATTAGTGTGGCGAAGCTAATAATACATCGTGATCATGGCACATGCTGGTTTGCTGTGAATGACAGCTGAGGGGATGTCAGCAAGCAGTATTAAGCAAATTTGATGCTGGTGATAGAACACGATTGTACCAACAACAGCTGTGTCAGCTTACAAGAGAGTAGGGCAGAAGCGCTGGGTAACTGTTGAAAAGGAGAAAGAAATTGTGCAAACTGAAAAGTCTCAGAAGCACATAGATGGCTTGGTAAGTTGGTTAGTGCTGTCAAATATTATCAAGACCACCCTTGTATTCAAGGTAACAAGATGCATAGACTTTTTTTTTTTTTAAAGTAAAGGCAATGACCTAAGCAAATCCAGGGGAAAATCTGTAGCTCCTGTAACACAGCCTCCTATTGAAGAATTCAGTGCCGATTAGGACCTGTCTCATCCAAAGGTTTATCACTAGAATTACCAGAAGACTGAGTAGCATGTATACCTTTATTCTAATCTCCTGAAAAAATTTAGAAGGCTATGCTTAAGAAAATGTTGGTAGTAGATTTAATAATAAATCAATACACTCAAGTTTAGGCCCATATAGATTCCCAACTAGTGATCAGTTCCTTGCTTCTTAGAGTAACTGAGCAAATATATGATAAAAAGCAATGTATAAAATTCTATCCAAGAACAAATTTGTGATGTTCAAAAACAATCCTTTGTTATATTGACAATATAGATTTAAATATAGCTTTATATAATAAGTTTGTCAAGGTAAAGTCAGAAAGGATGTGAACTGAGAGGACTGCAGAAGTTTCTGTTAAGGAAAAAAATCCAACTTCCTTTAGTTGATATACCCAAAGATAAGTGTATTCAAAATGCAATTCATTTTTTTTCAGAACAGAGTTGACTTCTTTGTGGAAACTATTTTTGGATAAAAAGAGAGCCTATATACCCAGGGGGAAAAAAACCTCTCAACATTTTTTAGTTACATGAAGAATTACATGAGGCACCTAGCATGTTCAGTTTGTCAGTAACTCAATTAGTCTTTTGACAACTGACTTGCATCCCCCCATCCCCCTTGCCCCATATGGCTCTGTTTTGAAAAGAATTAGAGTCATGCATCATTTAATAACACAAATACATTCTGAGAAATGTGTCATTAGGCAATTTCATCATTGTGTGAATATCAGAGTGTACTTACACAAACCTAGATGGTGTAGGTAGCCTACTACACACCTAGGCTATATGGAATCCCTGTTGCTCCTAGGTTACAAACTTGTGCATGTTACTGTATTGAACACTGTAGGCTATTATAACATCATGGCGAGTATTTGTGTATCTAAACATAGAAAAGCACACTAAAGATACCATATTATTAATATAATCTTTTGGGACCAATGTCAAATATGTGGTTCATTGTTGACTAAAACATCATTATGTGTCATATAACTGTATCTCATTTTCTAGTCATTCTCTTACTCATCTGCAGTTTTCAATTATTTGAAGAAAACATCTTAAATATGTTACAAATGTGCAGAAATAGTTCTTTTTCCCATTCTTATAGTTTTGCTTTTACGTAACTCATTGGGAGTCAAAATTAAATGTTAAACTAGGAGTCAGAATGAAAGATACCTAGTTTCACAATCATCTCAACTGAACAAAAGTTTAAATTTAAAAAAAGAAAAAACATATTAACAAGAATATACTATGGTTGTCCTCCAGGGACCCAATCCCAGCAAAGAATTGTGTATCTCTTTCTAAGGAATTCTGTGAAGCAGATTTGTTCGGGCCAGTGACCTGAGGCAATAGAATGAGCCCTGTCTCTGGAAACCTGAATTCTAATCTTGATTCTTCGACTAACTTGCCTGGGTTTTAAGATTTTTAGGTAATTTATCCTCTCAGCATCAGTTTTCTTACCAAAATGAATGCAAAGGCTATCCTGATTTCTAAGGCATCTTCTGGTATGCCAAAGTATTGGTATGCTTAAGATTAGAGGCTTTATTTGGATGAAATCAGTATTTAACTTTTCCCAAATTTGTCAGTGTTCTCACTGGGTTCACACTGAGGGCTTTACTCTTTTTTCCTTCATAGAGATACTAGATCCCCTTCTTTCTTTGGCCAAGTCCAGCGGAATTTTTTCTTAACTCTCTTCCTAAGACTTGTTTACCTCATTCCTTTCCCCTTTCATGATGTTTCCTTCACTTTATTTTCCCTTTGAAATATTTTAGAACCCATTTTTCTCATATTTCATCCCTGTGAATGCTACTATATCTAAAGAAGTATTTTATTATTTTTATATAAAAGAAACTTTCAGCAGCTCTATTTCTGCTTTACTCATTTCAACTCCTCTTACTTGGCCCTGCACTAGAGTGCATTCAATGCTTAAATGCATTTTTGGTTACTACAGTGTGTTATAATCCAGCCTTTTTTCATTGCCTTTAAAAAAAAATCCACATGAATCTAGGAAGTTATTGGTATCATAAATCTTTAAAACTGTAGTTTTAAAAGCACAAAATGAACTGAAACAGTGTTCATACCTAGAATTAAATAAGTATTTGAAGGCCTCTTCTTCCTCACTTAAATTTTTTTCCACTGATTCAGATTGGGAAAAACCATTATGTAATTTAGATCAAAATGCTGCCATCAAGCAGGGTTACCAGCAGTAGATCAATAAATACTATTTCAAACTGTTAGGTAAGTATGCATGTAGTCTGGAGGGATTTCACGAACGTGATAGCTGTGGGCATCTGAGGTCTTCTAGCCATAAGAACTCAAGAAATTTTTGTTTGATGAAAAAATCCCCAAATAAAGGAGTAAGTTAAGTTCTCATTGATCATTCCTACTTGTGGGCCAGAAGAGCTGATTATTACCAAACACAGTCATTGGGAATATCCTCATGCTTTCTCAAGTCCTTCTGTCTTCATTTCCAGTTACCTATTAGCTTTCACAGGGAAATTTGCAGGATGAGGTCTAGCATAGGGTGGAAAGCAGGCAATTCAAAGGCCACCCAGTTCCGAAGAAGGACTTCAGTCCAATGTTGGACTGTTTTCCTGAGTTATCTTTTGGTATTCCAAATATGGTGATTTATAAAAATCTTCCATTCAAATGCTATTAAAATTGAAAATTTAAACTACCGCTGAGAAATATAGTTACCAAGTTCAGTGTTATTTTCACAGTATTTAATGGGTTTACTATATAAAAACATCAGTTACACTTCAGGCTTCATAATATTTTTCAAATTTCCACTTTTGATATGGCTTCACTGGGTCACAGGCAGCTACTTTCAGGATCTTTTGAGAAAAATTTCCTTCCAAGCACAATAATTGCTGATTGTTTTCAAAAACAATGTGATTCACCTGGAGAGAAAGAAGAGCTGGGAATGAGCCACAGGCTGAATTTGATAACTGCAATAGGAAGAAATGAAAACCAATTTAAAAAAATGGACAGGCAGTTATATTTTTGATTTTTAAGAATTCTTCTGAACTAAATTATTAACATAAACACAGACTTTGAAAAGTATTAAATTTGTCTCTGTCTCAGACTAAGTAATCATCCTCCACCAAGCTATAAGACTTTTAAGTCCTCAGAAGGCAAAAGAAAAATTTTTTGATGATATGGCTGAGAACTATACTCTTTAAAGAGAAAACATTACAGGTGACATTTATTGGATTTGATAGATGATAACTACTTCATTGATGGTAAAGAAAGAATACATACCGTAACAAAAAGTTAATTAATTTTTAAAGTAGGTGTCTTTGTGAGTTTGGATTACAAAATTCTGGAAGTGATGTATTTTATTTTTGAGCTCCTTACCATAATCTCTGACAATTCTTAACAACTGATGTCCAAAATCCACATTAGGAAAAAGTCAACAGCATTAAAGAAAGTTATATTATTGCTTAATATTTAGTGAATATCCTAGAAATGGTAGATAAATTAGATAGACCTTACTAATGGCTTATACATTTTTTCATCTATAAATTTTCTTAATTACTTATGACTATGACAAAGACAATCTTAATTACACATGTTGTTTTTAAACTTTAAAAAGTTATCAAAAAGGGGTGACTTTCATAATAATTTATTTTAAAGATTGCTCCTACAAAAGTATTGTCACCCTTGCAGGATTTTGGAAATACGATGCTTGAGTATTGTCAAGGATTTGTAAGGAAGTCTCATTTTACACTTCTCTTGTTGTTTAAGACTTACATATAATGGGGGACCTAGTAGCAATAGCATGAAAACTACTGAAAAACTGAAAAAAGAAGAAAGCTGATCACCAAGCTACTCATCTCCAGGACATTTGGTAACATCAAAAGGGAAACCCAAGACAGAAGGCAGCTGTGTAAAATGTTCCAAAGTCCTAGGTACAAACAAGGTAGGGAAAAGGCTTTCTAATTTTTGCTATCTTAACTAAATTACCTCCTTTACCAAATCAGCTTACCGCTTAAGAGAAACTGCTATGCTTGAACTCTTTCCCAAGATTCAATTCTGGAGATGAAGAATGTGTTTTAGTTCTCGTCCTTATTCATATTCTCTCTCTCTCACTCTCTCTCTCTCTCCTTACCACATCCCCCCCTTTCTCCTTCCCTCCCTCCTGACTTTGGCACAGGGAGAAGGTAAGATGTAAGTTATTCACTACACTGCATGTTTATGGATTTCCTAACACTATGCAAAATAAAATTAGCGGCATATATGCTAATAATTCCTAATCTTTCTGAATAACTCAATAATAACCATTATTACTAAAGAGAAAAAGCTGTTCAGAAAGAATTGAAATACAACAGAGAAGATCTAATGGGAGAAATGTTGGAGAATACATTACTCAGGCCCCAGTTTTGGCTCTGAGCAGGAAGAAAAATGTTGAGAAGAGAATAGTCACTGGCTGTGTTGTTAAAAGGAATGGAGGCACCTAAAGGAAGCAAAGGTGCTTACTTTGGGGATAGCCCTGGACAAACTGAGAGTCTCCAAATACCCAAGTATTTACTGTAGACAGTAGATTTGGTGGCTACCTGCTGGAGAGATGGTAGAAAATTTAAGAAGGCAATTCTGAGACTATTCTCGCCAATCCCAAGCTCCTACACCAAGGCTTATGACTCCGTATTCTGTTAAAATGTAATTGGGACAAATAGAGAGGACTTTGAGAATGAATACAGTAGACCAGGAATGTTCTGGTAAATGGAACAACTGGACCTTCAGAAAAGTATCCCTGATCCAGTAACATCTTCCAATTTCTGTGGTATAAATACTCCCAATATGGCCAGTTTCAAGCTACCAATGTGGTATGATGAAATGCAAAGCTGGCAAGGGTGTGCACAAGTGGCTCCAGCGAGCTGGTGAGAGTTGGCTCCAGCAGACCCTTAGAAGCCCCGGTTTCTGGGTACCACAGGGGATGGCAAAAGTCTCCTATGGAAAGGGGGCAGAATGAGGAACCAGATTCACTCTAAAGTGCAGGACTTGTAGGAGACATGCTGCTTCCTGTGTTGCCCATATCCTCTCCTTATAAGCATTACTGATGACCAGTGGGGACCAGTTCTAGCCTTTAAGCCTGACTTTCGGTGTTGTTGATTGACTGAAGCAAATGATAGCAATGCAACTAGAAGAACTTGGTGATTTCTATTTAAAATAACTCATTTGAAATAAATTTTGAAAAAGAAAAAAAAAGGACTTGTCAACTTTCGAAAGATATCCATGCATCTCTGTGAGTGAACTTTTACATAATCCCATGGTCACAAACACACAAAACTTCTGATTGAGGAAGCTGACAATGAGAATTTTATGTCCTATTTGATCAAAAGTCAAATTTGTGGTAAAGAAGAGGTACCAATCTTTTGCTTACCAGTTCTGGATGAAAGACTAATGTTGATTTATGCAGCCATTTTAGCCCTTTGTTTCTGTTATCACAAGGGTGCAGCCTTACGGCTCCTTTATCAGGGTTGGGGGCTATACACCATTCTCCACATTTAATAAGTCTTAACCAGGTGTAATTAAATTGTTGAAGCTGTGGGGGAAATGAATAAAGAGGTCACTTCAGGCAGCAAACACAGGCAGGGGCTTTGTCAAACATTTTTGTTAGCAACAGTTAAGAATATAGGAACTATGATCTGACATTTTATATTCAAGTCCTGGTATTATCATTTGTAATTCTGATAGTATGGGCATATTATTTACCCTGTCTAATCTTATTTTTCTAATTTTTAAGTTGGATAGCGATTGTATCTATCTCAGAGGGTTGGGGTAATGACTGTCAAGTGTTTAGCACACAATAAGCCTTCAATAAATGTTAGTTACAATAATAAAAATTATTCAGTGCAATTAATTCTGTCTGCATATGGATGTCATTTCAGTGTTCTGAATCCCGACAAGCCTGGTGCTTAAAGGATTGGAATGTTCAGTCTACCACATGATTAAGGTTCTAAGCCACGGGTGGCTACAGGGAGATACCAGTCACAGCCCTAAATTTCTTGGGTGGAGATTTTATGCTTCCTTGTATAAAACCATTATAAAGGCTTTGTCTGATTGTAGGAAAGGTGGAAGTCCTTCTTTGCTACTAGCATGAGGAATCATCAGGTTGCTACCAGGTTGGCATCCCCCAGTTCATAGAAACTGCTCTTGGAGAAATTGCCAGTGTCTAAAATAAATACCAATTCAGGTAATGAAACCATGTTTTTAATTCTGAAACATTTTTCTTCAGTTGTTTACAACCTACTATTGTCTACCTGGTCAATTTACTCTAATGCTCTGGGTCTGTGGGAAATTTATTGTTTTGTACTAATATAAACATATTTGAAAAAAATAGGCTTCTGGTAAAATCTATCTAAATGCCTTTACCTAATGAATCATTTGTATTGTAAGTGAAGTTTAACTTTGATTAACAGGTTAGATCAAAGTCATTGTGTTGGACCTTGCCATTGGAAGGGTGGTCCTTGGACCAACATCCGCATCAGCTGGGAGCTACTTAGAAGTGCGGAGTCTCAGCCACATCACCGACCTACTGATTCAGAATCTGCAGTGTAACAAACTCCCCAGGTGATTCACGTGAACATTAACATGTAGGAAGCATGGAAGTATGGCATAATATAAGGAAGTTATGTGCTACTAAGAGAAGCTAGATATTACCTTGAAAAAATACGTTTCAACTGCTTTAAAGGTTAATAACTAAGGAGACTTTTTAGGTAAGGTAAGGGATAGAGCTTGATGATTCAATCTAAGGGTCTTATTCTTTTTGAGCCTTTTTGGATGAATGTTGTAGTCACTGGCTTGGTATTAAGCCTCATTAATTCTGCTGAAAATGAGTTAACTTCCTCCACATTTCTTTACTTTTTATTACCCAAGCAAACCACAAGAGGCAGAAGCTAAAAATGAGCAACAAAGTCTAAAAGGGAGCTGGGGCTTTGTGGAAGTCGAAGGCTGCATAATTTATACTTTTGCCTCTCAGCATCCAATTGAGAAAGACTCAATGGTCATCAAGAATAGCATTTGGGTTTTCAGATAAAATGCTGGTTACTCTGGCACAAAAACTCCCTGCTATGATGATTCCTAAAAAAAAAAAAAATGCATTATTTAATACTTTCCTTTCATATAATGTGAAATAATTGTGGTTTTGTTTTTACAATTTATGACTTTATTTCCTCTTTGTTAGTAAGTGAAAGTTATTTCTTTTAATGAGTTTTAACACTTCTTCACTTCCCTTTGACTCCTTTCTTTCCTAATTAAAAAAGAGTGGCCTTGGCTTCAGGTTTACAATTCACAGCTAAATATAGCAACAGAGATACCTTTTCTTCTAGTAGTAGCTCTGAGTTAAGAGGTAGAGATGGGACGCACCAAAAAATATAAACAGTATCTTGAAGTCAAAGCAAAGATGTAAGACTTAACAAGCCTAGATTACCATTGCAAAATAATCTCTGTACCAAAGAACAATCTGCAATTTTGGGAACTGATTTCTATTCATGAATCCATTTTCCTCTGAGTCCTATTTGCCACTCAAACCAATAACTGTTTCCACAAACACAGAACTGTTAAGGAATGTATGTTAGAGAGGGAAGTGTAATCACTCAGAGCTCACCTCCAGCACTGTGGAAGGAGTCTCTATTCCCTGCTTCCTGGCCCGACTCCCTCTACTAACCATTGCGCTCTGAGTTTCGGGAGTTTTCCTATAGGAGTTTCTACCATGGATCATGGATTTGGTTATTTCCATTACTCCCTTAAAATGCGGGAAAATGAGGGGAAAGAAGAATGGAATCAGACAGTAAGACTGCTTCCTTAGAATGATTATTTAGAAATATGTTGTCTCTTTAGTATCTTTATCTATGTTATGCATTTTTTACATTTTTATCTTTATTATTATTACAGCAAACATTTACAGAGCAGTAAGCATTAGGTATTGTTCTACATGCTTCATATGTATTACCTAACTCCAGCCTCACACCAGTTCTAAAAGTAGGCGTGATTATCACTACCATTTACCCAAAGGTTAAGGAATCTGCAGACGTTAACACGCTTTTGCAAATGATGGTGCCAGGACTGGATTCATTCTGGACCCAGTGAGTTGACTGCAGGACCCACACCTTTATTCCCTTAGTCACTGTCTTTGTGTTTAGTGGTGGACTCTCTTTTTACAAAGAAATTTAGAAAATTATTTTTCTGTTGGGCAAAGATGAATTTCTCAGTTGAGCAATGAATGTGTCATACCCTGCACCTATCAGCTACCATGAGATAGAAAACAGTTTAGCATACCTCTTTGCTCCCATCGCAGTCTTCCAGAATGACTGTAGTGTTTTCAATGGAAATGCATTTACCCAAAGCCACATTAATAAGCTAAGAAGCAAAATACAAAACAGGAATTACAAAATATTTTAAAGTAGAACAAGACATTCAGACACATTTAGAAAATACAGAATATAAAACTATAATAAGGTTAAAAGATAGTTAATAGCTTAGCATTACTTAGCACTATCCAGTTTTATTGGTTGCTATCTCTAACAGAGACATAATGTAATCTTGTAATGGTACAGCTTCAATCTGTTAATTTTGGCCTGTGATCAGCCATAGAGCCAACACACAGAAGCTTTTAATTAACCCTTGCCTGGAATGCTAAATAACAAATGAGCAAAGGTGGCAAGAAAAGTAATTATTTTCTTGTCTTAAGTTTATCTAATGCATATACTAAAAGTCAATGCACCTATAAGAGTTATGATCTATGTTCCCTGACTGACCCCTTCAAGCCTTTTGACTGCTTAAGCACTGAATCATAGATAAATTGAGTCCTTCAAAGAACAGCAGATTCCAGCTGATTCCCTGTCAGAATCTTCTTAATGACTCAAGCAAGCTACAATTCATTATAGGAAAGTCACGAAAGCTAATACAGAGCCAAGCATAAAGGCACTTTCTGGCAGGCCCCCAGGATTTTAATGGATTTACAGGGTCAAATATGGAGGTAGCTTTCTTTAAGTCACCATTTAATGCAGAAAAATGTTGATTTCCTTTCCCCCTTTGACATCCTGGGCAGGGCTAACAAGATGATGGGTTAACAGTGCAACTTAGGGTTTTCAGCTTTCTAGAACAGCTGTGCAGAGCCGAATCTATATGACACGTCCTGGGAGAGCCTCCTGAGCTGGGAGGAGCTGAAGTCTTTGTTGACAGGGACACTATTTGTGTCCTTCCTGTTCTATGATGCCTAACAAAGAGCTCTAACTCAGGGTGCTGCACTGATGCAGACTGGATGCTCACAGAATTGCCAGACTTCATAAAAGGGGGCTCAGTACATTGGTCCTCAATTTTACATGCTTAGCTTAGTGAACAAGAAAGTAAGGGACATCTTCAGGGATCAGAATATGCGGAAAAAATTAAAGGCTACAGGGAAACTTGCAAAGGTTGGCAAGAAAGACTTGTTCCCTCATATGGATGGAAGAAAAACAGAGGCATGGGTAAACCAAAAGGCTGGAATTCAGGTCTTCCACATAACAGCGGAAAAACAGATCTTCAATTGAATGCTGCACTGAGAAAAACAATTTGCCCGTTAGCAAAGGGAGAAAACAAGGAAGCTGGATTCTCCCTGAGAATCTGAAACTTTACACCAGGCTTCATTTGGATTTGAGATGAATATTTACACCACCTGCCTTGGATAGGAACCATCACAGACTTTCAAGGCATAGAAACAAACATTAAAAATAGTATCAGGTTGTTAATTACTTCTGAGGTGCCTGGCACAGGCAGAAACAAAGCAACTATGGAAGGATGGAATCTCTATCAAAAATCCTCAGAGAAAGCTCTATTAGCAATTTAAAATGACAAATATGGGAGGAGACAGCTCACTGTTAGTAAATGTGGGCATCACAAGGCACAGAAGGATTCAATGCCCCCTCAGTCCCACCCCCGAACTTCAGAGAGGAAGGTGAATAGAAAGTCATGAAGGTAGAATAATCTCGGGGCTTAAAGGAAGGAAAGCATGCTGCAATTGCTCTCTGTACTGAAGCAGAGATAAATATTATGTAAGCTCCTGTATTTGTGGATCATGCAGAAATATTCTATCTTCAAACAAATTTGGAAAATTCTGGTTTCCACAGAGCCGAACAGGTGGTTCTACTCCAGAACTTCTCAAAATCTTCAGGGTGTTAATGTTCAGCTTGCTGTCAGAATGTTGTACAAATGTTTCTCAAATGTGCTTGACCATGGAACCCTGAGACAGCGCAAGTAACATTGGTCAGGACAGTGTTTGGGAACCCCCTGTTTAACTATTTGTGTCTATTTTGTATAATCCTTCCAAGAACCGAAAAGCATTGGAAGGAAAGATAAAACTTTTCTGTCCCTTACATGTCCCTCCCTCATTTGACCTGAAGATTTTTTTTTCCTTTTTCTTAGAAATTACTGAGGAAACTATTTAATTGAGGTTTTTGCCATGGAAGGTACTTTTACACCAACCTAATACTTTTCTTCATATAGACATCATCTCTGAAGTGCTTTGGAATTGTTATTCTTCATTTCATTATTAGTTGTTTTCAGAATTTTCCTTTTTATTTAAAAATAATTGATCCATGTTTTTACTGTAAACCATTTTAATCTTTAAAAAAATAGGCAGTGTATGAATTTTAAATTATCCATGTTGTATTATTTCATTTTCCAATTTAGGAAGTAGACATTCCGCACAATTTATGACAGAATTGTTAAACATTAGGCTATTTGCCAGCGATTTAATCCAGTGTAAAAATACATTATTGGTGAGATTCTTTTATTAGCTTCAAATGTTGTCGTTTCAATAAGAAAATATTTCTTCTTATTACAAAAAACCAAAACTTTCACTGGATTTAAATTTCTACATGTGGAGGTTGAAAAAAGGGAAACGGAGCTATAGACTGTTTGCCAGCAGTTTAATCCAGTGAAAAATACATTATTGGTGAGATTATTAGCTTCAAATATTGTTGGTTCGATAAGAAAATGTTTGTTCTTATTACAAAACACAAAACTTTCACTGGATCTAAATTCCGTAGTGGAGGTTGAAAGAAGGGAAACGAAGCAAGTAACAAAAAGAAGTTGTGGAGTTTATTTTCTTGGAACTTTCCAAGATTGTCTATCTAAAATAATGATCTACTTAATTTGTTGTAAATTACCTGGAGAAAGGTCCTAATTTTTTAAAAATGTTAATAACGCTCCCTGCTGGTTTGCTTCAGAAGGGAGCAAACTACATCTTCACTGAAATTTGTTTAAGGAAGGCAACAAAGGAAAATAGAAGGAATTTGTTAAAATCACTTTTTAAAATACTTGGTGCATTTTGATATAGTATAGCGGAGGCATCAGCAGAAGGCTGTTTCATTAGGAGAGCTCTCCAGAAATTTCATAGGAACTCACTCAGGTTAGCGCAACAGCGGAGCCCAAAGGTAGTTTTCTAGTGCCCTCTGGTGGTTAAAGCTTATTATTACTCTGACTGAGATTCTGCGTTGCTGGAATGGGAAATATTAGAATAGTGGAAATTCCTTTCTTTTTTTTTCTGCTCAGCGGTTGAAATTAAAAATTGTAAATTTATTTTACAGTTATATTTGACATGTTGTTATTTGAACAGTGTATATAAATCCAAATGTCTGATAAGTTACCAGGTTGAGCCACTTAAAGTAGCTGCCATTCTATTTGGACCCATAAAAATGGCAATTTTATAATACAGTGCGTTACCTAAAAACAGGTCACATATACTTATTTATCAGTTGAATTTTGTAAAAAACAGAACCATTTTTTAAGACTAGTTTCTTGTCTTTCATAGCTTTCCTGGATTTCCCGAATACTTTCAAGGGGGAATATTATAATAAGTTTTTGCTATCAGGAGATTTTCCAGACGGAAAGCATGGTATAATCCACTCTCTAGAAGAACTGAAAAAATTTGGCCTAAAAGGGCAGGATAACTAATGGTCACATTTTAAAAGAATTTCTTGGATGAAGAAAAAGGAAGCTGAAATAAAACAAAAACACTGGGGTTAGTTATAAGTCAAATTAAATTAGAAATAAAAGATTAGAAATAAGCATGACTGTCTAAGAACCCCAGCTGAAGGCTTGACTAATCATATCTAAACCCACGTGTCTTACCATCCTCTTCAAATGCAGCTTCACTCCTAGAAGGGGTTTGAAATGGCTTTTCCCCAGCTTCTCCTCTTTCTTGATGTTTTCTCAGCCTTGTACTCTGGCTACCTTATCTGGCTTAGCTTCTTCCCTTTGGATACCATCCTTCATGCCCTGGAATGTTACCTGCTATTCTCTGATATTTTCTGTTATTTTAAGTTCCTCTTTGAAATCTTTACAAACCCTAATTAAATCTTATCACCCCCTTGCTTAACTCTGCTCAATAACTTCCCACTGCTTTCAGAAGAAAGAAGGAAGCAAGGCAGGAAAGAAGGAAGGAAAGAAAGAAAATCCTTACTTTGCTTACAAGGGCCTGTGTGATCTGGCTCCTTCCTTCCTCTTCACCTTCATCTGGTGCCATTCTTCCCTCCTTCACACCCTGACAACATTCGTCTTCTTTCCAGTGCTTGGATGGAGAACACTCACCTGTCTTAGGGCTTTACGTGACCTTTACCCTCTGCCTAGCACTCTTCTTTAGAGCTTGGCTGACTGACACTTAGTGTTTTAGGCCTGAGTTACAAAGTCTCCTTCTCAGAGAGGATTTCTCAGCCACTCTAACTGAGGAGTCATCAATTGTGGCCTGTTCCCTAAATGAGAGCTATTATATTTTGTATTTACGCTTGACTTGCTTATTTGTTTATAATCTTTCTTCTCTACCCAAATTAAGCTCCACAAGGAAGGAACCAAGTCTACTTCATTCATCACCCTGTAATCCAAGTCTGAAATACTCCCAGATCTACGGATACTCAATAGATATCTGTTGAGTTAATCAATGAACGTGACCACTTGGTAGCCTTCCTCAAGTTTACCTATATTTAATTCTCAGCCATGCTTTGTCCCATCTTTGCTCATACTTGGTGTTTATTTATAATGTAATTACTCATTCTTTCCACACATTTTTGAAAGAGATTTTGTGTTTTGTTTTTCTGGAGTAAGATTTTAAATTGCCACTTGAACTTACCACACCACTAGCTCTCACAATGGGAGCCCTTAAGTCAGGAAAGACATTCTCCAAGTACCATTTGAAACTTTTGCACTTCAGTTTCTTTCGCAGCTCCCTTTGCTGGGTGAGGTTGCCAACATCTAGCCCTTGGTCGATGAGGTGGTCTCCATGGCCATAGAACAGCTCCTTATACTCATCCAGCCAGACCTCGGCAACCCGCACCAAGTTCCGCTCCACTGTCTTCATCCGGTCTTTGGGGAAGGAATATGGATTGTCATTTCTGAATATATGGCCCACTCGGGAGCAGGGAATGATCTCAATTTCACCACCACACATCCACACCTGGAAGAATTTGATGATAAGCATCAATTATCAAATGATTATCCACAAATCATGGGCACTTAACAATGACAAGAAACCACCTTGTTTCCCCCTACCTGAAGTAATACTCAACTTCAAAAACACTTTTGCAATAGAAAATCAAACTCAACAGGCTTATTTAATTTTGTGTATTGCTGTGGATCATTTTAGGATTAGCAAAATGTAATTTTTTCATTTCCTTTCAATGTAAATTTTTTTTAATTTGTAAATAAATCTTCACAGAATCCCATTTTGTAAAACATGAGTTCTTGTTTTGATTGAATCAGGGAAAGAAGTATAGATGTCCATTTGTTCACGTTCCTCTACTCTCATTTTTGGGAAGAACCAAAAGGCTTGTGGAATACAACTCAAAACCATCCTTCATGATCAGCAGCTCCAAAATTACACCCTTTTACATACATACAGAACACCCACCCAATAGGAAAGCAATTACTTTTTGGACACTCTCTACTACTGCTGTTGCCAAGGCTTTCTCAGAAGTTAATCAATGATTGTATAATAGATTGTATAAAGTGCCCAAAGGAGCTGTACTATAAGGCACACCTGACCTGTTGGTGACTTGCTTTAGAGGTATTTTAATGTACTTCTGTCATTTGTGTTCTCTAAGATGATCCATTACAGATTGAGTCTATTCCTTCCAACATTCTAGACAGATGTTCCAGGAGAGTTATTTTGTAGCACGTATGACTCCCACAGCATTTACTCTGAGTGGCAGAAAGTCATTTCCCCCATATTTATAAGTGGAAATGGTGTTGTGAAATATTAGGGAATGCTAATAAATTTTATGACAGCAATTGATTCTTCCAAATTCAATCTGAGATATGAAAAAATTAATCCAGAGACCCTAAAATTTCTGTGAAATTTCCTCTCAGTGGCAGTCACATACCTGATTATGGTAGTAAAATCAAACCATTTAAAATTGATTAACTCATTATCGTAAAGAAAAGTTGGGAAACACCTGGTAATACCTTGAATGAGAGCTCCATATTTTCCCCACCCCAAACATCAAGGCCAGGGTCGTATGTTCCAAGTTCAAAAAAGTAACTTTTGTCAATAGAAAACAATCCACCAGCCATGACAGGGCACCTACAAAAAGAAAAGTTTGTTTTTTAAACTTGCATCTCATGAAAGCTCGACTTTTAGAGTTGTTCCTCTGTACATCTGTACGGGAGGTAGGAGGCTTCTCAGAATAGCTACCTGTTGCAGGGAAGCCCTGGGATGGAGTCACAAATAGGGCTTAAGTGATGTGATCCCTGGATCATGGTGGCAGAGCTAGATTAGGTTCAGCAAAGATGCATCCTGGAACTAGTATTATTTGTCCTTTATACTGTGACACAAACTGTCCAGGAATGTTATTTTTAACACTTATTCAGGGCTAAGGGAGTATCAGGCACTATTGTAAGTATTATATATATATTCCAGCCCAGACTTCACAAAAAATCTTGTGTGTGCAATTATTAAGAATCTGCAACACTGGATGTGAGGGCGATCTGGCTGCAACATCTGTCAGCCCATTGATTGCCAGGGTTGATTCGGCTGATCTAGCTGGCTAGGCGGCTGTCTCCTTCCTCCCTCACCGCTCCATGTGCGTCCCTCCCGAAAGCTGCGCGCTCTGTGGAAGAGGACGACCACCCCTGATAGAGGAGGGCCGGTCTTCCGGTCTTCTGGTCTTCCGGTCTTCCGGTCTTCCGGTCTTCCGTCAAGGGTATATGAGTAGCTGCGCTCCCTGCTAGAACCTCCAAGCAAGCGCTCAGGAATTGGCAACACGGAGAAGGTAAGAAACTTTCCCAAGGACAGTAGACACCTTGGGTTTGCTCTGGGCAGTCTGAGGGGACGCTGTGCCACTCACTCCACTGTACTGCCTCTCAGCCGTTACTGGGAGGAAGGCCGTGAGTGTGAGTTGTCCAGGTTCTGGGTATTTTGAACAAAGAGTTGAACAAAACACACCAACAAAGGAACGAAACACATGAACGAAGCGGCACAAGCAGGGATTCGTTAAAGCTGGAAAGCGCTCCACAGGGTGGGAGTGGGCCGAAGCAAACGGTTCAAGGGCCGGGTTACCAAGTTTTCTGGGTTTCAAGTACTCCTTTCGAGGTCCCTACCAGCTGCCCCTTATCTGGATGGAGGATTTGGTTGGCTAATGACAGGCTGAGGTGAATTGGCGCCCTGTGCAGATGAAGGGAAGGTCCCTGCTTGGCCAGTCCAAGGCAGAGACTCTCCCTTTCCTTCTGAGATGTGGTGGAAGGGGAGGGCTGTAGGGAGAGTAGCCTTTGATCCTTTGTTACTCGGGTGTGGGGAAATGGGGTTTTCCTTCTGGTTTAGCTTTAGGAAGTGGGTGTTAATCGGCCTTAGAGCCCCTGCCCCTAGACCCAGGTGTTTTCCTTTTGATCCAGGTTTGGGAAGTCAGCAGGAATTGGCCTTAGATTCCCTGCCCCCAGACCTTCGTGTTTTTCCTTGATTCAGCTTTAGGAAGTCGGCATGAATTGGCCTTAAGCTTCTTGCCTCCAGACCCTATTCTCCTGCCTCACAACCACACACAAACTTTACTGACAGCGTGTTATATGGCAAGCACCTTTCAAAGCACTTTATATGTTATCTGATTCAGTTCTTAAAACAATCGAAGTAGCAGCTACTTTTATGAGTCTTTATGTAAAAATAAAAAAACAGAGGCTCAAGATGATAAGTAACCTTTTCAAGCTCATACCACTTCTCAGTGGTACAGTTGAGATTCAAACTGTCTCCAGAACCTTCACTAATAATATTGATCATGGAGGATAGATACTACATTTTAGTCAGCAGTTAGCCAAGACTGGAATCACTTCCTATGGTGGTCACCACTCAGCCAGCTAAAGTAGTTTCTGTGGAGAGCCTGCTTTGTGCTTAGGGTATACAGTGATCTCAAGGGGGAGATAATTCCTGTCCCACACCTCTCTCCCCTCCGCCACCATTTATGTTCATTTTCTTTCTGCTCTCCAATTTTCCTACTAGACTATCCAGAACGCATTCTCGTCCTAACATTATGTTGAATATAGTCTGAACTCAACCACTACATTGGCCCTCAACATGAGAGTATGGAAAAAGCAGAGGTTCTTTAGGTGTAGGTTCAGAATAAGAGTGTTAAATCCAGGTAATTCTGGGTTTGAGTCTCAAATTCTTCTTTGATTAGCTGTGTATTCCTGGGAAAATTACTTAATGCTTTTAAGTCTAAATTTCCCCATCTCTTTAAGGTGAATACTTCCACCTCCCTCCTAGAGTTAGGAAGAGAGTTAGGTGCCTGGCACAGAGTGCTCAATAAATGGTAGAACCTTCACTCCTTTGCTTGGTGGAATAATTCTGAAGGCATCACACCTGGCAAGGAAGGCGGGTATGACTGATTGAGGGGTAAGTTTGGGGAAAACACGCTTTGGTGCACGGTCTGGGCTTGGCTTTCTGTTGGGGCTGGCTTACTTGTGTCTGCTTAAGTGGTCACTACAACAGGGAAAGTTTAAGCCCCCTGCAGCTCTTCCTGTGGCTGGCTTAATGCTTGTGCTGCAGGCTTATATTCTGAAGAAGTAATGGGAAGCCTCCACTTCAGCTTCAAGTCTAAGCTGTGTTCTTCAATGCAGTTTCTTGGAAATAAAAGCCCAAACTTGAATTCATATCCAGCTTCTGAATCAATTTTTAAATTTATTCATATAATTTGGCACTTTTCTCATGGAGGGGGTAGGATTAGGCTGTAAAAGAAAATCCTAACCATTGCTATCATTAGAATGATATTTCTATTACCATTATTTACTTTTAATTTGCACTTATGTTTACTTTAATATTACATGTGTTTATATAGTATGTATGCAGCACATTTTGCTAGTTTGTGTTTCTTAGGTTGCAAATCCTAGGGGACAGGATAGCATTAGTGAATTTTTCTGTGTTCAGGCCTGAGTAGGGTACAAATGACCAGTGAAGAATGAGTTTTGGGAATGAATTTCTCAAGAACACTGTGTTTGCTTTGGTAATCTATTGGCTAGAACTGTGATTCTTAATGTTCTATAGAATAACAAGATACAGCTGTTTTGTAGAATTTTTTAATGCTTTTACAAAAAGATACATGACTGCTTTCTAGTCTTAAATATCCCACACTTACCTTATTGTATCAGTTTCTTTAATTCTGTTTTTTGCAATGACATCTGGAGGAATTGTTCTCCAACCAAAGTTCATGGGCCACACAAAGATGCCTCTTTGAAAGTTATCCACTGTCATGTAACTAATCCAGGAAATGAAAAACAAAGTGTTATCTGGGATTATATACATCTTTATATACTTTATCGATTTGGCTTCACGATGTAATCAAATGAATGAAACAAGTGCTTTTGATGAGTTTAGATCACCACCTTTTAATAATAGTTCAAGAATGTTTACAAGTACAATTTGCATTAGTAACTGATTGGCTTATTTGTGCTTAACTTATACTTTTATAATAACAATATGCTAGCCAGTTTTGAAGAAAAAAAAATACAAGAGCAACTTAAAAGCACATATACGCTTCCCACAGAAATAAGAACTAAATTTGAGGTAAATAAATATTTGGGGTTCAGCTAAATATAAAGGGGAAAAACTAGGTCATGAGTATTAGGATTTATTGGTATTTAGAGTTAAGAATTTGTAGTGACCAGATAGATTATTGCATCAGCAGACTCTGATCCCAAGATATCGACCATGTTTTTCCATTTATTTAAGTAGATAAACTGCATATGTCTTGGATTTTGAAAAAACACACGTATTAGGCATATACTCAACACTTTCTGCTGCTTGTGATTAAAGATGTGCTTGAAAGTATCTTGTGGAATGTGTAAATATTACCTCATATCCTTATCATTGATGACTTCGATTACTGGACAGGCCACTTTCTTTCTACTTAAATAAACTCTTTCCAGAAGAGGTTCCAACCAACCAACGTTACATTCCACATGAGAATCTAAAAATGTCAACACATCACCTAGAGGGCCAAACACACACAAAAAACTTAGAAAATACGATATATTGAATGTGTGTACTTCATGTTCAAAGGTATTGATGATTGCTCCAGAAATGTGGCTATAAATGCAGTGACCTTTTTTTTTTTTCTGAATTCGTGGTCACTATAATTTCATTTCATACTGAAATGAGAGAAACTTTGCTCCTAGGAGTCCTGTGGTGCAAACATAATTTATGTTTGGAAAAAATTGATAAGCCATTTAGAATGGGCAAAAGAATCTGAAAAGAATACTTGGTATTAAATGTAGTTGCTGAAGTCCCCTCTGAGAGAGTGTGCCCATTAACGCTGGGGGTGCAGGATTTGGGACTTTGTTTTTAAGAAGCAGACAGACTGAGATGACAAGTTTGGCCTTAGGAATGATGAAGAGGAAAAATTACTTCACACAATAGGGATGAAAGAAATTAAAGTGGACAAACCAGCAAGGCTAGGAGGTAATGAAAAGAGTTATAGGAGACGGGAGTGGGGAATGGGAGGTTGCTGATTAATGGGTATGGAGTTTTATTTTTGCAAGGTAAAAAGAGTCGTGGAGACTGCACACCAATGTGAACGTATGTAACACTATGGGCCTGCACACTTAAAAATGGTTAAGATGGTACATTTTTATATTCTATGTATTTTATACAATTTTTAAAAAGACTTAGAGGAGGAAAAAAAAAAGGAAAAGAAACTTGGAGGCCAGAAGTAGTATTAAGAACTCTTTTATTTCCCTGTTAGTTGTGTGAAGTAACACTCTCTCTCTCTCTCTCCATTGAAACCTCAGTAGCATCTACATTGCTCCAGAGGATCTTATACAAGTGAAGTGTGTGTGTGTGTGTGTGTGTGTGTGTGTGTGTGGTGTGATGTGTGTGTGAGAGAGTGTAACAACCCAGGAAATAAGCTCCTGGTCCACATCCTATGTGTGATCTTTCAGGCCCAACCACAGGTAATACAAAGGCTCTACCTACTGGGGCTCATGGGGGAAACCTGCTTTCTCACTCAGACTTGGTGCCCAGCCAGTGTGTTGAAGTCTCTAAAGGGAGTTGCGGTCCAGGTCTCAGACCCTCCACTCGGCTGCAGCACTTGCTCTTCTGTCTGTCTGCATTCCTAACTCAGGTGCCTCCATTCAGGCCAAAACCTCTGCCAGGACCACTTTATTGGAGATGGAATGGGTCTTGAAGACACTTCGCTCGACTCTGACTCACTATTCAGTGCTTTCCCACTCCTAGCCTTTCGCTTTCTTACTCTGGATCCCAGGGCCACATAACAGAAGGAGCCTTTTGTGCTGGGTTCCTTGGGCAGGCAGTGAGATGCCCCTCTTGTCTGCTCTGTTCTGCTCTGATCCATCACTCAGCAACATTCCAGGGGGAAAAATGGAACATAGGAGGAGCCAGTGCCTTCTCCTGTTCAGCCTCCTGCTGATACTGTTGCAGTAAGGGATTAAGGCTTGACTACTGCTTTCATTTTGGTTTATCATTTTAATTGACTACTTTGATACCTGGGTGCTCAGCTCAGCTCTTGACATACCTGTAAGAGCAACCATCATCTAAGTGCTTGTTCTATGCCAGTCTCTGTTCTAAACATTCTTCATGCATGTTTTATGTAGTCTTTACAACAACCCTGCAGTGTGGAACTAATTTTTATTCCCACTTAAGAGACAAGGAAACTGAAGAACAAAGACCCTAGGTAACTTTTCTATGGTTGCACAGCTAACAAACAGCAATGTGATATTAGAAAATAAGTAGCTCATTCCATAGATTACATTCTTTAAAAAATGCTAGAAGGAGGCAGAGCTTTGGGTATGAGAAGGCTTAGAGAACAAGATGAGGATAGTTATTTAGATGACAGATCATTATCACTGAAATCTGCAAACTACCTCTCAATTAATAGAATTTAGCATCATATTAATTACTTGGTTAACAATGGCATTTTTGCATGAGGGTAAGGTATTGGTGTGGAGTGTTCTTGAGGATTCTGTTTAGTGAAACCATCTGTGAGAAACAAACCCGCTCCATGTAGTCTTCTGTTCTTGGAGATAGCAGTTTCATCTCCTGACCAGGCTGGAAGGGTCCTATTTTCAGGGCATTAATGCTTGTTTGACAATGACAGGGTATTGTCCCCTGCATGGTCTGAATGTACGTGTCAATCCAAAATTCATATTTTGAAACCTAACCCTAAGATGACAGTATTAGGAGGTGGGGCCTTTGTCACAAGATCATGAGGGTGGAGTCTTCTTAAGTAGGATTAGTGCTCATATGAAAGAGGCTGGAGAGTGTTTGTGAGCTCCTTTTGCCCTTCCACCATGTAAGGTCACAGTAACAAGGTGCCGCCTTTAAAGCAGACAGTGAGCTGTCACTAGACACCGAATCTGCTAGTGCCTTGATCTTGGACTTCCCAGCCTCCAAAACTGTGATCAATAAATATATGCTATTTATAAATGATCTAGTCTAAGGCATTTTGTTATAGCAGCCCAAAAGGACTAAGCCATCTCCTAAGGGTGTCCTTTGGGGATGGCACCTTTGGGACAGCCGTCTCCCCTGTCATGGGAAGACTCACAGAGTCATGTAGGTGTATGAAGCGTGGCCTGCTAAAGTCCACTTGGCTAGTGGTATACAATGTAGTAGAAGAAGATTCCTGGCCGGGTGTGGTGGCTCACGCCTATAATCTCAGCACTTTGGGAGGCTGAGGTGGTAGGATCATGAGGCTGAGAGATCAAGGCCATCCTGGCCAACATGGTGAAACCCCATCTCTACTAAAAATACAAAAATCAACTGGGCGTGTGTGTGTGCCTGTAGCCCCAGCTATTCAGGAGGCCTAGGCAGGAGAATCACTTGAACCCAGGAGGCGGAGGTTGCAGTGAGCAGAGATCACGGCACTGCACTCCAGCCTGGTGACACAGCAAGACTCTGTCTCAAAAAAAAAAAAAAAATACAATTTCTACTTGTGGTCCATTCAGACCTAGAGTTTAAAGAGCATTCTTTACTACACCACCTGTCCCTATCCCCATAGCAGCCTTATGAAGTCAAAGGGGCCTGGATTATCTTTCTCAGTCCCCAGTGGCAGCAGGATGGGTCCCCAAACCTGCATTCACTTCCCACCTGGCCCAGATCCCTACAAAAATTCTCATTCATTTGCTGCCAGGACCTAAGGGAAGCAGCATCTGCTCAAAACATAGTCTGGAATTTTATATTGTTTTATTTTGGGGAAGAGGAGAATCCTCCTGTGCATGCATGCTATTGCTCTACTTTCAGACACTTTGTTTTAAAATAAGATCCTAGGACTATGTTAGGTGAGAAAACAGGGAGCTCTCTGTGTAGCTGACTCTTGGTGGGATTTCTGATTGGCATGGTTATTGTCTATGGACATTGTACGCACTGTTCCTGATTTGGAGAGGCGAGAGGCACAGTGAAATAAGCATAGCATTAAAGTTACATACAACAGCCTTCAATCCGAGCTCTGCTTTTCCTAGCCAGGTTAGATAAGTTACTTAACCTTTTTGAGCTTTGCCCTATGAAGATATTTCTAAGAGCTACCTGATATCTAAATTCTTTAAAAATTGCTAGTATAATTTACTGTCAAAATAATCAACCCAGTCACTTAAAATTTTTAAATGACACATAATAATTGTATATATTTATGGGGTACATAGTGATATTTGATACATAAAGTGTGTAGTAATCAAATCAGGGTAATTAGCATATCAATCACCTCAAACATTTATCATTTATCTGTATTGGGAACATTCAAAATCCTCTCTGATAGCTACTTGAAAATATATAATAAACTATTGTTAACTATAGTGACCCTATAGTGCTACAGAGCACTAGATTTGGAAAGGGTAGGAGAGAGGGGATATAGGGAGAGGTGGGTTAAAGAATATAAAATTTTAGTCCAACCTTGATTGCTACCTGGTAGGATTTTCTGTTTTCTAAGGATAGGTCCCAATAATACTGGATTGTTTACAGATGGGTTTCATTTGTAACTTAAAAATCTGGGGGGTGGGGGGTAACATAAAACTGTTCAATGTGCCAAAAATTTTGGGTCCTTGTTGAGCATGGACCCCCAGTTATATCCAGTGTACCAGCCTGGAATATTGCTGCAGTACCAGTTAATGCTGGATGGTTATGTCTAGGATTCCTTGAGGGATGTTGGCTTGGCGTGCCGTTTAATTTTACATAATGCCTCCTAAGTAATGCTAAGGAAAGAATTTTTACCTGCAGCAGATACAAGTTATAAAAGTTTGCAGACAGATGTCTACTGTTGCTTTTTAGGAGACCTTGGAGTTTGCTAGGAGTTAGATGTCACTTGTCCAGTTACTTAAAGTTAGCCAAGTGATTATTTAGAATGCTCATAGAAATGTCAGGAATTTTGCCAAATGCCATGTCATGAAGGAAATGAAAACCTAATATTTACTTTGACTCTCTAATGCCTGACTGTAACTCCTCTTGGCAGGGCAGTAAATCACTTGGTCTGTTCCCTACTAGGAAGGGATATGGGTGACCTACTTCTTCCCTGATATCTCATTTACTCTATCTTTTTAATTCTGTTGGCTTCATATAGTGAGCAATTCTTAGAGATCCATTGCCCCGGCCTACCTGTCAAATTTTAAAATCCTACTTGGGCCTCTCAACCTCCTCATTCACAGCAAGCAACTGATTGGACCTAATCTTTTTGCCTGAATTAGATTCAGATGAAGAACTAACATGCCCTGGAAACTGAATGCATAGTAGACATTGCTAATGGTAAGGCAGATCACTGCTTGGCCCCTTATTATTTTGTAGATGATTGCAGACTTTCAGAGAGCCTCTTGCAGAACTTCAGAGAGCCTCATAATACCCTGGGACCAAAATAGGCCATCTGACTTCTATTTCTGCATGTCTTTGGATCTCTGGATCTCACCCTTGCCTGTTACTTCCCTTTTCTTTGATTCCTAAAGGGCAAATTTTAGGGAACAGTAGCATCAAGGCCTGTCAGATTCTGGACTCAGATTCTTATCTTTAAACTCCTTGTTTGGCGAGGCATCCTAGAGAAAATTTTTGTCTGCTGTCTTTGCTGATCTCTAATTTACAGGAACTCTTCAGGAGGCCCTTAGTCTCTTACTTATCTCTACTCTTGAGAGCTGTGGCACACCCAGGGGAGTTTGAGAGGACCCACCACGCCTGCCATCTCTGCTCAGCGCCAGTCTCTGAATTACATTCTCTGCTAAAACTGATCCTGCATTGCCTTGAATTCCCCACAGGGGACAGGTGTACTTCCCAGCATTGGATGTATCCTTGGGCAAGGATACATCGAGACACACCTTTCTTCTTTCCAAACTCTCAGGCACCCAAGCTCCACTAGTGCTGCTCCAAGTGTAGGCCACAGACCCTGCTGTCTACAGGGTGATAGCAATAGAAATTGAGAACAAATATTTTGAAACTTTATAGCAATTTGTCAAATTTATAAATTTATTATTTACTGTTTTTATATACATGTAGATACATATGCATATATATGTATATATGTACATGTGTGTGTGTATATATATATGTATATGTATATATACATATATATATATATATATATACATTTTTTTTTTTTTTTTTGAGACAGAGTTTTGCTCTTGTTGCCCAGGCTGGAGTGCAGTGGTGTGATCTCGGCTCACTGCAACCTCCGCCTCCCAGGTTCAAGAGATTCTCTGCCTCAGCCTCCTGAGTAGCTGGGATTACAGGCACCTGCCACCACTCCCAGCTAATTTTTTTGTATTTTTAGTAGAGACAGGGTTTCGCCATGTTGGGCAGGCTGGTCTCGAACTCCTGACTTCAGGTGATCTGCCTGCCTTGGCCTCCCAAAGTGTTGGGATTACAGGCGTGAGCCACCGCACCCAGCCATATATATTTTATATATAATAAAAATGGGTTTGTTTTTTATATATCTACTTTCCTTTTTGGGTAATTAATATTGATTATAATTTACAAAGGGGTAGGTCAATAAAAAATTGGAAATTAGGGGAAAAAAGTCCTTTTCAGATAGTTTGGGAAGCATCACTCTACTAGGCAGTGGCAAGCAATTAAGATACACCTAGCTGGGGTTTTTCAAACTGAGAGCTGTAGATTCCCTTAGTGAATCAATCACTAAATCAATTTATTGAGATTGGCCAGGATCTAAAACATAAATAACATAGAAAAGAAGGTATTAGAATCTATTCCACATGTTATTTGATAAAATGTCTACTGTAGTTATATGTGTGATTACACATGTACTGAGTTGTGATGAAACATTTATTTCTACACAAGCCATTGTCAAAATGGTTTGACAGTTACTGAGCTAATATTCTCAAGGCTGTTAATGAATCTGAATTTACATTCAGATTTGCTAAATTCAAATAAATTACACTATGGATGTTAACTGCAAGCACTTGAGCAAGCAGTTGCAACTGCTTTAATCAAGCTCATAACACCCCTTCTAAGACACTCCACCCATGTTGTCTAATAGTTTGGACTGTGTTGGAGGCCGTTACTAGCATACTCTGTGCTCCCTGCAGGCAGAGAGAAAATTTTTAAATAAGTAACCCATATTTGGTTCTGTATTCTACTTTCTGTGCATGAGTATCTAATTTTCATCTCAAATTTGTATGGACAAAATCAAAACTCAACTGCAATTCCAAACCTGCTCCTCCAGTTTTGAGCCTACCACCCACCAAGTTGTTCAGATACCAGTCCTAGGGTTTGTTTCTGATTGGTGTCATTCTTATTCTCTTCACATCTTATCTGATGGCAAGTCCTATACGTTCCATGTGCACAATCTATGATGAAGCTGACCATTTGTCCCATTTACCCTGGCACCTCCCTGGTACTTGGACAACTATAGTAGCCTCCTAACTGGCCTCCCTACTTCCTTTTTCATCTTCCTAATATCCATTCTCTACACAGTGGCCAGAATGAGCTTTCAAAATGTACATCAGACAGTTTTGTTCCTATTTAATATTCTTCATTGGCTTCACCTTATACTGAGAATAATGCCTACAATCTTTAAGTGCTGCACAAAACTTTAGAAAAACTTGCTTTTTTCTTTCTCCCCAAATGAATCTTTTATGACTCTCCCCATGGTCAGCACCCATGAGTCAAAATGAACTTATTTCTTTACCTTGAATATGCCAAGCTCATTTCTTCATTAGGACATTTGTACTTCTTGTTCCATTTGCTTGGGAATATTCTTCATCCAGACCTCAGCTCAAAAGTTACCTATTTAAACTAGTTCTTGAGTATCCTATTTTTACATCATTTATAGATAATTACTTTCCAAAGGAAATTAAGCATGGAATGCCATTAAATTTTTCTGAATGCAGTCTCTCATCAAGAATCTTAACTGTCACTGCAATGCCAATTTTGGTGTGATGTATTTGTTGCTCACTTAAAATTTCCTCTACAAAGAGAAGACATTTGTTAGCAAACCAATGAAATGAGAAGAGCTTCAAATATGGGGTCCAGTTATGAGAAAATTAAACTCAGGTAAGCAGAAAACTTCCCATCAGAACATGCTTGAATTTAAGCTGGTGGAGACCTGTAAAAGCAGGGCTTACAGGGCCAGAGTGGTGGCTAAATGTCTAGAGGCCTCAAGGTGTAGTTGATAAGAGGATGGACTCTGGGGTCAGGGCATTCAGGTGCCAGCTTTGGATTTACCACTGGCTAGATGGGGGAGCTTGCATAAGGCACAGCCTCACTGTGCCTCTATATTCTCATATGTAGAATGAGGATGTGATTGTACTCATCTCATAGAGTTATTGTGAGGATTCAATCAGTTAATACACAAAGTATTCAGAATGGCACCTAGCATATAAATCAGCTAGTATTACAGGGCACAGATCCTTCCATAGAAATGTATGAACATGAACCCAAATGTTTGATGTTGTTTTTAGAATACTCATAAAATAGATTCACTTCTCATTCACTCACCAACACCTGCACACTAAAAAGGGGAGAGGAAAAGAAGGCATACGGCCTTTGGGGAAGGCAGAAAGAACCATAGGAAGAATAGACATGGGTCAGAGAAGAGAGGGGTGAGGATTATAGAATTAAAACATTACGAAATCTTGAAATACTGATGGGTCAGGTCAAAAGGGCACAGGCTTGAAGAAGCTCCTAGTGGTCAAATTTGGGACAATTTGAACACCAACAAGAATAATGGTGATATAATACACATTTAATTTCTGAGCCATAAATCCATATCGGTGAGGGGATGAGAGGGAGGGGAGAGGGAGATTGAGGGGAAAGGGAGGAAGAGTTAGAAAGCAGGAGAGGGAGAGATAGAGATTTTCTCCTTACACATGAATGCCAGCTAAATAAAAAAGAATGAATTATAGAAAAGCAAATTTTCAGTCCTCAGTGTAATAATTGATTTAAGTAAGGATGATCAATGGATACTAAAAACCATTGGGTAAAACATTGTAAGAAAAACAGAATATTTTCATGGATCAATGTGTCATTCCACAAATTACTTCTTAATCCCAAAGTAAAGGTTTAGCTGTCAACATCTTAACTAACCTCTCAAAGTTAGTATCAACAATACTGGTGATATTATGTTATATTATATGCCTCTTGATGAGATGTATACCATTTCTATCACCTATGTAGTAGCATTGTATATAATATTTTCACTCCAAAAACATTTATCCTGCAGGTAACAAGAGGAAATCAAAAATTTCAGAACATGGTCACTGGTACCAAACAAATGGCATGAACTTAAAATACACACACACACACACACACACACACACACACACACACACACACTGGTGTTTAAACAAAGTGTGTGAGGAGTTGACTTTTCAGACTAAGAAGACCAAAGTATCAAATGCAGAGTATGAAACTTAATTAGTTCCCGAATTTAAAAAAACATTTTGAGGCCTGTAATCCCAGCACTTTGGAAGGCCGAGGCGGGCGGATCACGAGTTCAGGAGTCGAGACCATCCTGGCTAACACGGTGAAACCCCGTCTCTATTAAAAATACAAAAAATTAGCCGGGCATGGTGGTGGGTGCCTGTAATCCCAGCTACTTGGGAGGCTGAGGCAGGAGAACGGTGTGAATGAGGGAGGCGGAGGTTGTGGTGAGCTGAGATGGCACCAGTGCACTCCAGCCTGGGTGACAGAGCGAGACTCTGTCTCAAAAAAACAAAAAAACAAAAACATTTTGGGAACAATGAGAAAACTTGAAAAGAGCATATAGTAGGTATTATTATATTTAGTTATGAAAGCTGTGCTTATTTAAGAGAATGCTCCTGTTCTTCAGAGCTGCCCACTGAAGTACTTAGGGGTGCAGTATGATGATGTCTGTAACTTCTTTTTCAAAGGTTCAGGAAAAAAGTATATACAGTAGGTGTCTATGTGTGTTTATGATAAAGCACATATTATAAAAACTGTTTAAAATTGATGGAACTAAGTGATGCATATATAGGCATCATTGTGCTGGTCTTTCACATTTGCTGTATGTTTGAGAAACATTTTAAATTAAAATAAAAATGTAACAAACAAAAAAATGAGTAACTTCTTACCTGTTGCATTCTGTGCTCCTGCCAGCCTGGCCCTTATTAAGCCATGTCTCTCTTTGAGGCGAAGAATCCGAACTTTTGGAAACTGGGACATGTATTTATCCAAATTATCTTTTAGATAGTCTACACCAGAGTAAAGATAAACCAGGAAATACTTGAATTAAGTAAGTCCGGATAGTATCAGAAGTGCTCCCCAAAGTCAAATGCCAAAAACTATGACATTACCATCATCACTGAATTTTATTCCTTGGGTCATAATTTTATTTTCTGATGTCATTTTCTTGGAAGGATTCTATCTGGTTTCAATATTCAAAGCTGTCTGATTTTTCAAACCCCAAATGTTTGTTTTCAGTTTTGCAAGGTGATGCAGTGGAGGGCACACCTTTCTGAGTATTTGTCAAGGTGGGGGCAGATTTGCCTTAAAATATATGTAGCTCAGGCTTCTGCACAATTCTGCCTCTACTCTCAGCCCCACCTCTTGCAAAAGCCCCTTCCGTGACCCAAGGAAGAGGCTAAACAATGTGTGCAAATAAGACCCTTTCATTCTCTACTCTGACATCCCTTTCCATTATACTTTTTCTCTCTTATTAGATGGCCATGGAGGGATCCAGCTAAAGGAACAGTTTTCCAGGGGCTTTATGAGCTATGTTTATGTGACTTACAGTCACTTCTGTGTGTAATCAAGCTATTGACAGCTATCCTAGGTTGGAATGGCTTCCAGAAAACTTTCTAAGAAAGTTTTTCTTAGACAGGACCCTGAAAACTGAATAAGCTTCAGGTCCCACAGAATCTGGACCTGCCCCTCATGAAGGGACTCCTATCTACTTACTAATTGGGTACTATTTCTGTTTATGCTTCCAAGGCCACATTTTATGTTTTTCAGCCAGTTTTTCTCTGTCATCCCACAGCTTCTTGAGCTCAGTGTGATTATGGCAGAAACTCTGAAGCTAAAGAAACTTCCCATGTGGCTGTGGTCACAGCTCAAGGGTAAGCTGTTCCATTAGCATTGCCAAGTCTTTGCTATTTTCTAAACTTTTCTGAAAAATGGGTTCCATTTTGGGAATTTGTAATGTGGCTGTCAGACCACCTACATACACAGGTTATTTAACAACCCAAAGAGTGAGATTCTTCACTGTAATAAGCAAAAATGAACATAAAGGCTATGGTGGATTCTGCTTTTGAACTTTGTTGGAATCACCTCATCTCTCTTGTCCTATTGGCAATTTGTCTTCTTAACACTTAACTGAACACATCATGTGCCTTGCTCTCAAGGAAGAAGCCATAAGATCTCAATTTCTTTGCCTTCCGTAGAGTCTAACTGTAACTCTAGTTATTACCAGTAGGCAAGGCCTCCCGTTAATTGTGATTCCATTAAAAGGGATTTGTGCAATTGTAGAGGACATCTAAACTCCAATACTTCAAAGTGCCCATCTCCAAGGAGCCATAGTTAGATCATTCCAACATGGTAGGAGAGTTACAACTGAGACAACTAACTGAACAGAGCTCCAGATGACTTTTAACGTCCATAGATGCTTAGACTTATGTCTCTGAGGCTCCACGTAAAACAAAGCATTTGTACGATGTTTATGCTTCATCAAATTATCCTATAATTTTGCCATCCAAACTGCTACTAAACTTTGCTTCTGCCAAACTTTGAAATTTCAAGAGATAGCCTGAGTGGTTTTCTTACCTTTGGTGCTGAAGTCATCCACCAGCAGAATCTCCTTGATGAGGTGTGGAGGAGAGCGATTGAGGACACTGTGAACAGATCTCAGGAGAGTGGACCACACTTCATCCACAAAGCACATGATGACACTGGTGGTTGGGAGGTTATTGTGAACTAGCTGCTCTGCACATCTGGGCCAGAATATAAGCAGAGCACAAGAGATGTGCTAAGGAGATCCACAAGATAGTTTTAAAAGTCACAGAGTGTGATGGTGTGCATATACACACACACTTAATCTGTCATCGATCTGTCTGGTCTATCTATCATCTATTTATATATACCAATGATGATTTTATTATTTATCATGTGCCTTTTTTTGGGGAGGGGTACATGCAAAATAAAAAAGCAGAAGAATTACCCGTAACTGTGGTTGTTATAAAAGGACTAGAGATGCAAGACATGAGAATGTCCCATGCAGACATCACACTGCAGTGGAAAGGACAGGGTTTACAGGTAGTTAGACTCTATTTCAAATCTCATGGCCAATATTTCTCAGGTCTTTAACCATTAGTGCCTTCTTTAACTTCTCTGTGCCTCAGTTTCCTCATCTGCAGAATGAGGTAATAAATGGTTCTTATTCAATAGAGTTTTGTAGCCTAGTGATAATGTACATACAAAGCCTAGCAGGGTTCCTGGCACAGGAATTTATGAAATGGTAGTTATTGCTATCATTACTAGATTATATGCTAGAAGATAGCATTCTGACTTATTTAATGTTCCCAAGTGGTTTATGATTGCCTTTCCAACTGGCTATCTGCCAAGTGCCATGGGATTTATTCTTTTCTCCCATTCTGCTTGTGTATGTACTTATGGCATAATATGTATGTGCCAAATAATTAAACTCTTTTTAGCTTCCGTATCTGGGGCTTCCTTGCTGATACTCTGCTACAGAATAGCCACAGTTGAAAAACCATTTTGCTGGCATAGGAATGCAATCCAGGCTACAGTGGGAGTTAGTATTCAGGTGGGTTGCAACTGGCCTGGGTTTTTTCCCATGCCCTGCAGAATACACTGCCTCACTGCTGGCATTCTTTCACCCCCTGCCTGTGCCACTCTTCATAGGCAGTGCCCAGTGGAACCTCACAAAATGTATTTGCCATCTTACTAACACAGCTACTGTCAGTAATGTGATCATTAATGATGATGATCATAAATATTATAAGCATTCTCTATTATTTCAATGTCGACCTCAAATTACCAGCATCTCTTTCCCTTTTTATTGGTGAATAATCAAAATCATGGAAAGACTAGTCCATGATTCTACAGTTAGTAAATGGCAGAGCTGGGACTCGAACACTGATCCAGTCTGGCTCCAAAAGTAACCATTGAGGAAGCCTTAGATCCACAAGAATAGAAGCAGCTGGCAGTAGATGCGACATTTTGTGAGAGCTTGCACTTCTGCCAAATAACATGGTTATACTTTACTTATTCCATAAATAAGAAATAGGTAAGAGCAAAAACCATAGTAAAGCAAATCATTTGCATGACACTCTAGTGTTGCCAAAGTGCTATTCTGTACATAATTGAATTCAGTCTTCATAACAACTGCTTGAGATACATATTATTATACACTTCTTCAAATCTTGGGAAGTTAAATGACTTACCCACATCATCCACCTAGATAGGATATATAAGGAAATGTGAACAAATAATATTTTTACTTCACTGCTGGTTTTTTTTTGGTAGAATGGGCTTTGGAAATAGATATGTGCTCAAATATCAGTTTTTCTAATTACTGATTTGGAACAGCTTTACTACTTCTTTGAACCTCAATTTGCCAACTACAAAGCTGAAATTAAACATGTACCTGTAAGATTACATATAAACGTTATGTAAAACTCATCTAATATATATCTGACACATAGGGGGTACTTAAGAAATGGTAGACAAAGCCAGCTATGCTTCATAATTTCAATGGTTTCCTAAATGGTTGTTTATCATAATAATTGACAAAGCCTTAGAAAAACATAAATATCCAATCCTCAGCCCCAGAAAATCAATTTACAAGGTTTGCTGAGGGCCCAAGAATCCTTGTCTTAAAATACAAACAAATAAAACAAAACACAAAGAAACCAACCAACCAACAAACAAAAGAATGACTCACAAATCATTGATTGGTGAGTTTAAGAACTTGAGCTCAAGATAAAGTTAATTTATTCTTATTATTTGAGGCTAATATTAAAAAAAATAAATTGACGGCTGATAGGAGCATGTCCTAAATGTTCAAGTGACAGAGAATTAAAGTAACACATTTTGATTCAGTATCTTCATGTAGTGATCAGGTATCTAATGCTAACTTAAAATATCAGACTGTCTAAACTAATATTAGTCTACACAAAGGATCCATGCATTAGCACTTCTGAATAATATGAGAAGATATTCCTCTCTTCACTTAAGAGCTTTATCAGTTTACTTTGGCCGCCATAACAAATTACTGAAAATTCTGCTTAACAGTTCCTTCCTGAATGTATCTATTTCCTCTCACATTTGTACTCTGAACAGAAAGAAGATATCAGTATGCACCTTCAACATTTTGCTTGGTACTCTCCTCAGCTAAATATCCGATTTCATCATTGGCAAGTTCTGCTAATTTTCACATGACTATAGGACAGAGTTAAGCCAAGCTCACTGCCACTATGTAACACGGATCATTTTTCTTCCATTTCTCAATCATGTGCTCTATATTTCCTTCTAAGCCTGCACCAGAAGTACTTACAATGCTCATATTTTTGCCGACATTCTGCTCAAGATAGCATACATATTTTCAAAGATGATTGATAGAAGCTTTCTTTCTTTCTTTCTTTTTTTCTGAAATAGAGTCTTGCTCTGTCACCCAGGCGGGAATGCCATGGCGCAATTTGATAGGAGCTTTCTCTACTGTGCCGCTCACTTCCTTCTGAGCCCTCACCAACAGCATCCTTGATATTCATATTGCTACCAACAGTGACTTCAGGGCATTCTAGGCTTTTTCTATGATGCTTCAAAGAATTCTTCCAGCCTCTACCTATTAGCGAATTCCTTGGTGTATTAGGCCATTTTTGTGTTGCTACAAAGAAATCCACCTGGCTGGGCACCTGTAATCCCAGCACTCTGGGAGGCTGGGGTGGGTGGATCACTTGAGGTCAGGAGTTCAAGACCAGCCTGGCCAACATGGTGAAATCCAGTCTGTACTGAAAATACAAAAATTAGCTGGGCATGGTTGCGGGTGCCTGTAATCCCAGCTACTTGGGAGGCGGAGGCAGGGAGAATTGCTTGAACCCTGGAGGTGGAGGTTGTAGTGTGCAGTGAGCTGAGATCGCACCACTGCACTCCAGCCTGGGTGACAGAGTGAGACTTCATCTAAAAAAAAGAAAGAAAGAAAGAAAGAAATACCTGAGACTAGCTAATTTGTAAAGAAAAGAGGTTTAATTGGCTCACGGTTCTGCAGGCTGTACAGGAAGCATGGCTCTGGCATCTGCTCAGCTCCTGGTGAGGCCTCAGGGAGCTTTTACCCATGGCAGAATACAAAGTGGGAGCAGGCATGTTACATGACAGAGCAAGCAAGAGACAGTAAGGTGAGGTCTCTGACACTTTTAACCAACCAAATCTTATGTGAACTGAGGGAGAACTCACATATCACCAAGCAGATGGCACTGAGTCATCCATTATAGATCTGCCTCCGTGATCCAGTACCTCCCACCAAGTCTCACCTCCAACATTGGAGGTCACATTTCAACATGAGATTTGAAGGGGACAAACATCCAAACCATATCACTTGGCTATTCCTTGGATGATACTTGTGTATTTTTGGGTACTTGTTATAGCAGCACCTCACTCCTTGATACCAAAATTTATATTAGTTTCTTCTGACTGCCATGACAAATTACCACAAACTTGGTAACATATTCTGTCACATTTCTGGGGTCCAGAATTCTAAAACCAAGATGTCAATAGGACCTCAGTCCCTCCATATGTTGTAGGGGACATTCTGTTCCTTGCCTCTTTCAGCTTCTGCTGGCAATCCTTGACTTGTTGAGTCACTCAAATCTCTCTCTCTGTCTTCACATCACTTTCTCCTCTGTGTCTCTCTGGGTGAAACCTCTGCCTGGCTCTCTTTTATAAGGATACATGTGATTTAGGGCATTTGGGGCTTATCTGGGTAATTCAGGGTAAATGTCTCCTCTCAAGATCCTTCATCACATCTCTTGCTTCAGAAGGTAATATTCACTGTTTTTCCAGGTGAGGTAATAATCACAGGTTCTGAGAATTAGGAAGTAAATATATTTTTGGAGAACCATGTCTTTTAGCCTGACACAAGGGCTTAATGAGTTAAGGCCAGAAATAGGCTGGGTGAGGTAGCTCATGCCTGTAATGCCAGTGCTTTGGGAGGCCAAGGTGGGTGGATCATCTGAGGTCAGGATTCGAGACCAGCCTGACCAACATGGAGAAACCCCATCTCTACTAAAAAATACAAAAAATTGCGGTCTGTTCCAAGATGGCCAAATAGGAACATCTCCGATCTGCAGCTCCCAGCGTGATTGACACAGAAGATGGGTTATTTCTGCATTTCCAACTGAGGTACTTGGTTCATCTCATTGGGAGTGGTTGGACAGTGGGTGCAGCCCACAGAGGGTGAGCCAAAGCAGGTTGGGGCATCACCTCACCCAGGAAGCGCAAAAGGTCTGGGGATTTCCCTTTCTTAGCCAAGGGAAGCTGTGACAGATTGTACCTGAAAAAATGGGACACTTCTGCCCAAATACTGTGCTTTTCCCACAGTCTCAGCAACTGGCAGACCCGGAGATTCTTTCCTGTGCCTGGCTTGGCAGGTCCCACACCCATGGAACCTTGCTCACTGCTAGCACAGCAGTCTGAGATCAAACTGGGAGGCGGCAGCCTGGCTCGGGGAGGGACGTCCACCATTGCTGAGGCTTGAGTAGGTAAACAAAGCAGCTCAAACTGGGTGGAGCCCACCGCAGCTCAGCAAGGCCTACTGCCTCTGTAGACTCCACCTCTGTGAGTAGGGCATAGCTGAACAAAAGGCAGCAGACAACTGCAGATTTAAATGTCCCTGTCTGACCGCTCTGAAAAGAGCAGTGGTTCTCCCAGCACGGCGTTTGAGCTCTGAGAATGGACAGACTGCCTCCTCAAGTGGGTCCCTGACCCCTATGTAGCCTAACTGGGAGACACCTCCCAGTAGGGGCTGACAGACACCTCATATAGGCGGGTGCCCCTCTGGGACGAAGCTTCAGGCAGAGGAAGGATCAGGCAGCAATATTTGCTGTTCTGCAGCCTCCACTGGTGATACCCAGGTAAACAGGGTCTGGAGTGGACCTCCAGCAAACTCCAACAGATCTGCAGCTGAGGGCCCTGACTGTTAGAAGGAAAACTAACAAACAGAAAGGAATAGCATCAACATCAACAAAAAGGACATCTACATCAAAACCCCATCTGTAGGTCACCAACATCAAAGACCAAAGGTAGATAAAACCACAAAGATGGGGAGAAACCAGGGCAGAAAAGCTGAAAATCCTAAAAACCAGAGCGCCTCTTCTCCTCCAAAGGATTGCAGCTCCTAGCCAGCGACGGAACAAAGCTGGATGGAGAATGACTTTGACAAATTGATAGAAGTAGGCTTCAGAAGGTCGGTAATAACAAACTTCTCTGAGCTAAAGGAGCATGTTTAAACCCATCAAAAGGAAGCTAAAAACCTTGAAAAAAGACTAGACGAATGGCTAACTAGAATAAACAGTGTAGAGAAGACCTGAAGTGACCTGATGGAGCTGAAAACCATGGCAAGAGAACTTCATGATGCATGCACAAGCTTCAATAGCCGATTTAATCAAGTGGAAGAAAGGGTATCAGTGATTGAAGATCAAATTAATGAAATGGGGTGAGAAGACAAGTTTAGAGAAAAAAGAGGAAAAAGAAATGAACAAAGCCTCCAAGAAATATGGGACTATGTGAAAAGACCAAATCTATGTTTGATTAGTGTATCTGAAAGTGATGGGGAGAATGGAACCAAGTTGGAAAACACACTTCAGGATATTATCCAGGAGAACGTCCCCAACCTAGCCAACATTCAAATTCAGGAAATACAGAGAACACCACAAAGATACTCCATGAGAAGAGCAACTCCAAGACACATAATTTTCAGATTCACCAAAGTTGAAATGAAGGGAAAAATGTTAAGGACAGCCAGAGAGAAAGGTTGGCTTATCCACAAAGGGAAGCCGATCAGACTAACAGTGGATCTCTCGGCAGAAACTCTACAAGCCAGACGAGAGTGAGGGCCAAAATTCAACATTCTTAAAGAAAAGAATTTTCAACCCAGAATTTCAGATCCAGCCAAACTAAGCTTCATGAGTGAAGGAAAAATAAAATCCTTTACAGACAAGCAAATGCTGAGAGATTTTGTCACCACCAGGCCTGCCTTACAAGAGCTCCTGAAGGAAGCACTAAACATGGAAAGAAACAACTGGTACCAGCCACTGCAAAAACAGACCAAATTGTAAAGACCATCGATGCTATGAAGAAACTGCATCAGTTAATGGGCAAACTAACCAGCTAACATCATAATGAAAGGATCAAATTCAAACATAACAATATTAATCTTAAATGTAAATGGGCTAAATGCCCTAATTAAAAGACACAGTCTGGCAAATTGGATAAACAGTCAAGACACATCAGTGTGCTGTATTCAGGAGACCCATCTCATGTGCAGACACACACAGAGGCTCAAAATAAAGGGATGGAGGAGGATCTACCAGGCAAATGGAAAGCAAAAAAAAAAAAAAAAAAGCAGGGGTTGCAATCTTAGTATCTGATAAAACAGAGTTCAAACCAACAAAGATCAAAAGAGACAAAGAAGGCCATTACATAATGGTAAAGGGATCAGTTGAACAAGAAGAGCTAACTATCCTAAATATATATGCACCCAATACAGGAGCACCCAGATTCATAAAGCAAGTCCTTAGAGATCTACAAAGAGACTTAGACTCCCACACAATAATAATGGGAAACTTTAATGCCCCACTGTCAATATTAGACAGATGAATGAGACAAAAGGTTAACAGGGATATCCAGGACTTGAACTCAGCTCTGCACCAAGCAGACCTAATAGACATCTACAGAACTCTCCACCCCAAATCAACAGAATATATATTCTTCTTAGCACCACATCGCACTTATTCTAAAATTGATCATACAATTGGAAGTAAAGCATTCCTCAGCAATTGTAAAATAACAGAAATCACAACAAACTGTCTCTCAGAACACAGTGCAATCAAATTAGAACTCAGGATTAAGAAATTTACTCAAAACTGCACAACTACATGGAGACTGAACAACCTGCTCCTGAATGACCACTGAGTAAATAACGAAATGAAGGCAGAAATAAAGATGTTCTTTGAAACCAACGAGAACAAAGACACAACATACCAGAATCTCTGGGACACATTTAAAGCAGTGTGTAGAGGGAAATTTATAGCACTAAATGCCCACAAGAGAAAGCAGGAAAGATCTAAAATTGACACCCTAACATTACAATTAAAAGAACTAGAGAAGCAAGAGCTTACACATTCAAAAGCTAGCAGAAGGCAAGAAATAACTAAGATCTGAGCAGAACTGAAGAAGATAGAGACACAAAAAACCCTTCAAAAAATCAATGAATCCCCGAGCTGGTTTTTTGAAAAGATCAACAAAATTGATAGACTGCTAACAAGACTAATAAAGAAGAAAAGAGAGAAGAATCAAATAGATGCAATAAAAAATGATAAAGGGGATATCATCACTGATCCCACAGAAATACAAACTACCATCAGAGAATACTATAAATACCTCTATGCAAATAAACTAGGAAATCTAGAAGAAATGGATAAATTCCTGGACACATATACCCTCCCAAGACTAAACCAGGAAGAAGTTAAATCCCTGAATAGACCAATAACAGGCTCTGAAATTGAGGCAATAATTAATAACCTACCAATCAAAAAAAGTCCAGGACCAGATGGATTCACAGCCGAATTCTACCAGAGGTACAAAGAGAAGCTGGTACCATTCCTTCTGAAACTATTCCAATCAATATAAAAAGCAGGAATCCTACCTAACTCATTTTATGAGGCCAGCATCATCCTGATACCAAAACCTGGCAGAGACACAACAACAAAAAAAGAGAATTTTAGACCAATATCCCTGATGAACATCAATGTGAAAATCCTCAATAAAATACTGGCAAATTGAATCCAGAGGCACATCAAAAAGCTTATCTACCATGATCAAGTTGGTTTCATCCCTGGGATGAAAGGCTAGTTCAACATACACAAATCAATAAATGTAATCCATCACATAAACAGAACCAATGACAAAAACCACATGCTTATCTGAATAGATGCAGAAAAGGCCTTTGACAAAATTCAACAGCCCTTCATGCTAAAAACTCTCAATAAACTAGGCTTTGGTGGAACATATCTCAAAATAATAAGAGCTATTTATGACAAACCCACAGCTAATATCATACTGAATGGGCAAAAACTGGAATCATTCCCTTTGAAAACTGGCACAAGACAAGGATGCCCCTCTCACCACTCCTATTCAACATAGTGTTGAAATGGCCAGGGCAATCTGGCAAGAGAAAGAAATAAAGGGTATTCAATTAGGAAAAGAAGAAGTCAAATTGTCCCTGTTTGCAGATGACATGATTGTATATTTAAAAAACTCCATTGTTTCAGCCCAAAATCTCCTTAAGCTGACCAGCAAATTCAGCAAAGTCTCAGGATACAAAATCAATGTGCAAAAATCACAAGCATTCCTATACACGAATAGCAGACAAACAGAAAGCCAAATCATTAGTGAACTCCTATTCACAATTGCCACAAGGAGAATAAAATACCTAGGAATCCAACTTACAAGGGATGTGGAGGACCTCTTCAAGGAGAAATACAAACCACTGCTCAACGAAATAAAAGAGGACACAAACAAATCGAAGAATATTCCATGCTCATGGATAGGAAGAATCAATATAGTGAAAATGGCCATACTGCCCAAAGTAATTTATAGATTCAATGCCATCCCCATCAAGCTACCAATGACTTTCTTCACAGAATTGGAAAAAACTCCTTTAAAGTTCATATGGAACCAAAAAAAGAGCCTGCATTGCCAAGACAATCCTAAGCAAAAAGAACAAAGCTGGCGGCATCACGCTACCTGACTTCATACTATACTACAAGGCCGCAGTAACCAAAACAGCATGGTACTGGTACCAAAACAGATATATGGACGAATGGAACAGAACAGAGGCCTCAGAAATAACACCACACATCTACAACCATCTGATCTTCGACAAACCTGACAAAAACAAGAAATGGAGAAAGGACCCTATTTAATAAATGGTGCTGGGAAAACTGGCTAGCCATATGTAGAAAGCTGAAACTGGATCCCTTCCTTACACTTTATACAAAAATTAATTCAAGATGGATTAAAGACTTAAACGTTAGACCTAAAACCATAAAAACCCTAGAAGAAAATCTAGGCAATACCATTCAGGACATAGGCATGGGCAAGGACTTAATGACTAAAACACCAAAAGCAATGGCAACAAAAGCCAAAACAGACAAATGGGATCTAATTAAACTAAAGAGCTTCTGCACGGCAAAAGAAACTACCATCAGAGTGAACAGGCAACCTACAGAATGGGAGAAAATTTTTGCAATCTACCCATCTGACAAAGGGCTAATATCCAGAATCTACAAAGAACTCAAACAAATGTACAAGAAAAAAAACAAACAACCCCATCAAAAAATGGGCAAAGGATATCAACAGACACTGCTCAAAAGAAGACATGTATGCAGCCAACAGACACATGAAAAAATACTCATCATCACTGGTCACCAGAGAAATGCAAATCAAAACCACAAGAGATACCATCTCACACCAGTTAGAATGTGATCATTAAAAAGTCGGGAAACAACAGATGCTGGAGAGGATGTGGAGAAATAGGAAGGCTTTTACACTGTTGGTGGGACTGTAAACTAGTTCAACCATTGTGGAAGACAGTGTGGCGATTCCTCAGGGATCTAGAACTAGAAATACCATTCCCATAGAAATACCAGTGATCCCATTACTGGGTATATACCCAAAGGATTATAAATCCTGCTACTATAAAGACACATGCACACGTTTGTTTATTGTGGCACTATTAATGATTGTAAAGACTTGGAACCAACCTAAATGTCCATCAATGATAGAATGGATTAAGAAAACATGGCACATATACACCATGGAATACTATGCAGCCATAAATGATGAGTTCATGTCCTTTGTAGGGACATGGATGAAGCTGAAAACCATCATTCTCAGCAAACTATCACAAGGACAGAAAACCAAACACCACATGTTTTCACTCATAGGTGGGAATTGAACAATGAGAACACTTGGACACAAGGTGGGGAACATCACACACTGGGGCCTTTTAGGGGGTAGGGGGCTGGAGGAGGGATAGCATTAGGAGAAATACCTAATGTAAATGACGAGTTGATGGGTGCAGCAAACCAACATGGCACATGTATACCTATGTATCAAACCTGCACATTGGGCACATGTACCCTAGAACTTAAAGTATAATTTAAAAAAATACAAAAAATTACCCTGGCATGGTGGCGGGTACTTGTAATCCCAGCTACCTGGAAGGCTGAGGTAGGAGAATCGCTTGAACCCCAGAGGCGGAGGTTGCGGTGAGCTGAGATTGTGCCATTGCACTCCAGCCTGGGCAACAAGAGCAAAAATCTGTCGCAAAAAAAAAAAAAAAAAAAGCAAGAAATATGCTGTTTTCAAATAAAAAATTTAAAATGGCTTCCCTATCCCTCAACAAAATGTAGGTTTATTTTGAATTTACAGAATTGTTAGTCATGCTGTTTTTTTCCCTAAATTTGAAGCTTCTTTTAAGTTTGAGGAATTTGCACATTGAAGTCCACGAAAGTGTTAATTGGTGATACCAAATTATGAACTATCATATTGAAACTCTATTTTAGAAAATAAAGATAATTAGAAAAAAAGAAGAAAGAATATAAATTGAGGGATTTCCAAGAAGTACTAAAAAATTGGTCTATTTGGTTGCATAATTACCAACAATTCCAACAATTAGAGGACAATTTTGGAACTGGACAAACTTTAGACTCTGAAATGTTTTTCATAAGGCAAAAAAGGGAACATCTCCAAAATAAGATTTTAATTCTCAGAATCTCTTGTGATGACCATTAAAGACCAGAGTGATGAGACTAAAGTTTCCCAGCGAGAGAATTGGTAGGGCTAGAGCACAATGAACTGCAAAGTAAAAGGTAAATGAACAATGAGACACCATCTCATACCAGTTAGAATGGCAGTTATTAAGAAGTCAAAAAACAACAGATGCTGTCAAGGCTGTGGAGAAAAGAGAATGCTTATACACTTACATACTGTCGGTAGGAATGTAGTTCCTACCAATTAGTTTAGCCACTGTAGAAGGCAGTTTGGAGGTATCTCAAAGAACTTAACACAGAACTACCATTTGAGCAAGCAATCCAATTACTAGGCATATATCCAAATGAAAATAAGTCATTCTACCAAAACAATTCAGCACTATTCACAATAGCAAAGACGTGTAATCAACCTACGTGCCCCTCAATGGTGGATTGGATAAAGAAAATGTGATACATATATACCATGGAATCCTATGAAGCCATAAAAAAGAACAAAATCATTTCCTTAGCAGCAACATGAATGCAGCTGGAGGACATTATCCTTAGCAAATTAACACAGGACCAGAAAACCAAATATCACATGTTCTCACTTATAAGTGGGAGCTAAGCATTGGGTACTCATAGACATAAAGATGGCAATGATAGACACTGGGGACTACTAGAGAGGGTAAGGAAGGAGGGGTAACAGTTGAAAAACTAACTGTTGAGTACTATGCTCAGTACCTGGGTGACAGAATCATTTGTGTCCTAAACCTCAGCAGCACGCAATATACCCTGTAACAAACCTGTACATGTACTTCCTGAATCTAAAATGTTGAAATTATTTAAAAAAGGAGTAAAAGGTAAATGAGGGAAAGGATAGTATTTTGCGGGCAATTTTGGGAGAAAACCTAGAAAAGAAAGAAATAGGAGGGTAGATAGGTGGGATACCAGGAAAATTCGTCATTCCTGTTCTCCCTTCCTCTTTTGAGTAGACATGGACAGAATCATATTTATGAGCATCAGAGTAGGTACAGATAGAGCTGAGAGTTGAAAAAAAAATCAGTAATCGATAGGATTATCAATGAAGCAAGGTCTCTTTATGTTAACCCACCTTACAGTGGCAGTTGATGCAATTAACAAGTCTAGTTTCCTTTGGCCACTCTCCATTTTTAAATTTTTTGTCCCATGAGACACTACACCCTCCGTTTTCACCCATCACTCACTGGCTTTTCACCTTCAGTTTCCTTCTCAGCTTTCCTTTCCTCTTAAGAAACACAAGTTTCTCAGAGCTGGGTCTGGGGCTTTGTTTTCTTCTATGTGTGATATGATTGTATGAGCCCATCATGCTCACAGTTTTAAGTGTGATAATATCTTCCTAGTTTATATCCAGGTCAGATTTCCCATCTGAATTGCAGACTTAACTTATATCCAAACAATTTCTGAACATCTTCTCTGCATGTCTCACAGGCATCTCACTCATAGTGTGTCTGAAACAGAAACCTTGACTTCACCCCACTCAACCCAACCAGCTCCTCTGCATTTCCCTCATAATGGCATCACCACCCACCTTGCTGCAGAAATATGGATTCTCATCTAGACTTCACCCTCTTCCTGACCATAAATACAATCAATCCATCAACTTCTATTCTGTGTATTGCCAACAGATATCTCAGTTATAACATCTTTATACCTCCACAGTTGCCTCCCCTAGCTCTTGAGCGTCCACTCTCTTTCTCCAGGATTATTGCTGGAGTCTCCTAACGGGACACTACTTCCACAATTTGTCAGATCAACACCACTCTTCTGTTTAAAATCCTCAGTCAATTTCTATGGGACAAAGTGAAAAGGAAAAAAATCCAAATTATTTAGTGTATAGGACCCCTGCTCAACTTTCCAACTGCCTGTCATTCCACTCTCCCCTCACACACTCCACCTTGGCCTTCTTTCAGTTCCCTGAAGAACACTCCAGCTTTTGTTATTTGCTTAACTTCTAGCATTTTTGCTACCCTTCCCATGTCTTCGCGGCTGGCTGCTTCTATTCATTTAGTTCCTATCTTAAATATTCCCTTCATAGAGATGCCGTCTTTGACAACCCTTTCACATTTTTTTTTTTTGAGACAGAGTCTGGGCTGTAGTGGAGTGGCGTGATCACCGCTCACTGCAGGCTCCGCCTCCCGGGTTCACGCCATTCTCCTACTTCAGCCTCCTGAGTAGCTGGGACTACAGGCACCTGCCACCACGCCTGGCTAATTTTTGTGTATTTTTAGTAGAGACGGGTTTCACCATATTAGCCAGGATGGTCTCGATCTCCTGACCTTGTGATCCACCCGCCTCGGCCTCCCAAAGTGCTGGGTTTACAGGCGTGAGCCACTGCACCTGGCCTACCCTCTCAAAATTTAGCTATTCTTTTATTATTCCCTATTATTGTGTTTCTGTCACAGCATTCATTTATCAATCTTATTTCCTTATCTTCTGCATCCAAAATTTTCTGAGGGCAAGACAAATCTGCCTTGCTTACTACAGTACCACAAGCTTCCAGCACAGTTACACAATAAATATTTGATAAATATGTATTGAATGCATGAATGAATGGATGGAGATGAGATGGAACTTAAAGCTTAAATAGTGGAAGAAATATTTCCCTTTGAGATAGAAAGTACAAAAAGGTGGTAACGTATACAAATATATTTATGCACATGGGATGAGAAGTTGAAAATATTCATAGCTCATACTGGAGGAAGGGTTATCTGTTAATGTAATAGGCTAGGGGCTTGAGGAGAATGGAGAATATTTTGGACAGATACTATGGGCAATGGGAGAGAATGCTAGCCAGCTAGCTAGGATTTCAGAGGGGCAGTGAGCACTTTCCTGAAACTGGAGATGCCAAAATTTTATGAAATTTCAATATATGATTTGCTCCACCAGTGCCTGCCAGCCTGCGTGTAAGAAGAGATAAAGCAAATTGCTGGATTAATATGAGTCTAAGGGATATCAGAGCACATGAGGTAGAAAGAGAATGGGTAGTGAGGTTTGAGAGGACTGGTGTAAGGTGGTTGAATGTTCCGGCATGGGCTCTGGGTCAGGGAAAGAGGAAGTAAAGCTAAGAGGAGTTTAATAGCCTGAGTGAAAGGGAGGGTACAGAAGAAAACAGCTACGGCCTATGACTTCCTCATCTCTAACTTTATAATATAAATTAATGAGAAATTCACATTTCACAGTTACATTTTTTTAATGGTATTTGGTGCTGAAAAAAAAATCAAATCAGTTCTAAAAAGAAAGGATCAATTACACAAATTCGGCATAAACCAACAAGCCCAGCTGTGAAGTCGTGAGAGTTGCTTTATGGTTAAAATTTGGTTGGTCTGAGAAACATCCAGTGACAAAAGGAATTGTATCAGGAGGAGTTAACTAAGCAGGCTCATGCAAATGACTCTTCCTGTATTTTAAATTAGTAGAGTTTTTGTCCTTTTTAGAAGGAAGTTCTAAAAAGTGCTAGACAGTCTAAAATTGGAGGTAAGAAAAATTCTCAGAAATTTGAGAGATTTGGGGAAGACACCTCTAATCACCAAATATCTAATCCTCTATTCCCCCGATTGTGTCATGGTGCCTTAATTTCACCATTAGTACCCTACATGGGCAGATCATGAGAGATTCCACTAGATGCTAATATCCCAGCAAATAAGTAGTACCTCTGCCAATTGTTGACAAATATATATCTTAGATGTGTTTAAAGAATTACAATGAAGAAATTCTGTGGAAGATTATATGGTACAGATCATATTAGTGCCTGGTAAAAGCAATATTACAGGATGGGAAAGAGGGACCCAGAAAGAAATGCCTGAGATTTCCAATACAGAGTTTCAGGGTGTGCCTTGATTTGGGGTGACTGACATGTCAAGGCACTCTGACATTTACAGAGGCCTGTTCTCCTGCATTACTAAACAGATTAAACATGTTTCCGGGTATCTAGCAAAACTAGTGTGCTTGTTTTGTTCAAAGGAACAGTGGGAAACCCCCGCAAAGCTTTCAGCATTTTAAACTCTTACTCTAGTCTTTCATACTGGAAGAAAGGTTACTTGCTAATGTAATAGGGTAGGGGCTTGAGGAGAATGGAGAATATTCTGGGCAGACACTATGTCATCTAGTTGGCATAGGTTGTAAAAACCATTTCAAGTTATCCTACACCAACCTAATTCAAGCAAGTTTCCTTTATTTCAATTTTTCCTTAATTTCTGCCTATATCATGGGAGGAGAAATTGCTGCTAAAGTCTAATTTGAATGCCAGATATTTCTAGGTTTGTAACTTTTTTGAGGCTAAGAAATCACATTTATATTCTATATGCCTATTTATTATACAAATTAGGTATTTAGAGTCTACTGGTGCCATGCTATACTTAAAAAATTAATCCAATCTCTTTGTCTGGGGTGGAATCTAGGCTTAGATTACTGCAGCCAATCCAAGTTCTAAAAACAAATGGGGCCTCTAATGTGGGGAGTTTCACTATCCTGCACTTAGCTGACATACTACTGTGGTGGACAGAAAGACTCTGGACTTGAGAAAGATGACAAGAGACTAAGTTTTTAGTTCATTCTAGCATTTATTGGCCCTATGGCCATGGGCAAGTCAGTTAGGCCCCTAGAACCTTAGTTTCCTCACTTTTAGGATGGAGATTACAATGCCTTCATCACAGAACAGTGGTGAAGATTTGATGAGATAATGGATGTAAAAATATTTTGTGAGCTTCATGCTGAAAAACTCATGTGAGAACCTACGATTACCCATAATGCAAATAAACACATTTTGAGGGAGCACACTGCCCTTTTCTGAAGCAGTCCTTCAATCTGAATCTATCAAGTGCTCAACCATTTATCGAGAGACCCAGAAAGTGATGCGTCCCACCCTCCTGGCTTCTGTGTGCTGAATGCTGAGCCACTAACCTGATTTGAATGTAGCCTATCAAATAGAGAAGGTTCTAAATCATAAGATTGAGGGAATGATAACATTCTCTCATTTCTATGAATTTTTCATTTTATTCCGAGACAGTCAAGATGTACTATGTGGGTCAAGTCTCAGCCTTCACAGGTTTGAACAGAAGGTCAAGGAGAATATTTTCTTAACTTCTATTTGCAATTCAACTACTGCCTTCATGTGAGCCTTCAGGGGCCTTCACTCACCAAGCACTGATATCTCAGGAACATCAGGAGGAGAATTGAGCACACAGCTGAAGAGCTCTGTCTGGGATTTTATTCTTTTCTCCCAGACCTTAGAATTGTTGGGGCTGCTTTCCCTCTCACTGATAAGAAGGTACAGTGATATAAAAACTGTATTTTCATGTTTTGTTCTTTCTAGGGTAGACTATCCATGACATTCAGTCAAAATCACCTGGCTACTAATTCAGAAAATTTAAGTCACACTCATCACTTCTACTCCAAAGTTCTTAGCCAGCTGCGGCTGTGGTTGCCATGGTAAATGTAAAGTCATCAAAGTGACAGGACTCAGGCTTAGAAATATAAGCCACCAGCATAAACATTCACCACTTCAACAATAGTCTGTTTTGAGCAGGAAGCTGTCACAGTGAAATTGGGATGGCAGGGAGAAGAGGAGGAGGTGGTGTGATGTGGCAGAAATAATACTAGGCGGGGATGTTCTGTCTTTCCTGCTGTGTATGACCTTGGGCAAGTCATTTTTCTCCTGGAACGTTGTCTGTAACATAAAGGACTAGATTAGAAAACTTTCAAATCTTCACCTAGTATTAACATTCTGTGGTTTTCTATGCAACTTTAGCATTTACCTGTAAGTGCTTTCCTTTGGGGCATAAGTCCCCTGAGAAAAGGCAAATTAAATTGTTATTTCTATGGTCTTAAATCATTTAACGGTTTCCCACTGGCCCTTGGAAGAACCTGAAGGTCCTGAGTGATCTGGACTCTACTTACTTCTATGGCCTCATTTACGTCCTCATTGCTCTCCTGCAACCCATGTCAGATTTCCCTCGATTTCTCAATGGATCATCCTTTTTACTGCTTTCTCCATTTCTCTGACTCTCTACTCTTTCAGGTTGCAGCTCGAACATTTTTGTTCTCTCCCAGGACAGGTTTAGCTTTTTATCTCCTTTTTCCCAACAGTCCCCTGTGTTTCAGCATCACATTTTGCTGTATACGCCTTGAAGTCAATGACCATGCTCTGATGCCATACTTTGCAGTAGCAGCCCAGAGAGATTTGTTCACTGCAGGGCTGTGGTTATGGCCAAGTTTTAAAGAATCACCTTTGCTTAGTGCTATATAGGAAATGCTTTTCTATAATTTTTTTCTCTGATGAGGTACATGTCATGCAAACTTAATTCCCATCATGCATCTCTTACCCATGTATAAGGAAGAGAGGTGTTTTAATTTCTGCCAATGTCATATGACTATAAGGAAACAAAGGAAGGAAAAGCTGTCACCTGTGGAAAGAATACTAGAATTAAAAATTGGGAAATTTTCTTTTGAATCCCAAATTTGCTATTAGTTTGCTGGGACAATGGATAAATCATTTATTCTTTTACAGTCTCACTCTTCTCAACTGTAAAACATATGGAAGTTAATATCTCATAGTGTTGCTGTGAGGACTGCTTAGATACAAACACACACACAAACACACACACATAAGTCTACATGCATACATATATGCATATACACACATCACTGACTGAAACAAAACTAAGCATTTTCTTTGTGTGTGAAGCTGAGCAATGGAGGGATTCCGCTTTAGCACAGGGCCTTGGCAAGCTAAGGAGACTTGCAGGTGATGATGGTCACTATGTGGGGAGAGTTGCTGGAGGTGGAGAGGGAACCAGACTGGTGCAGTGGAATTATTACTGAGTGAGGAAGAGTCAGAAAACTAGAGGTTGGGTCCCAACATTGGCACTTGTGAGCTGTGAGGCCTTGGGCAAATTACTTTACCATTTGCTCTTTTTTCCCCCCTCATCTGTTAATAAAGAGAGGTAACACTTTGCTAATCTGGCATGGCCACAAGGATCAGATGAAATAATATGCCTGAAGGATGAAAGGCCTCAACTGCCTGGCATGGCGCACCGCTCCTGATTGATAGGCAATGAGCAAATATCACATGCAATGAAATGAACTGCCACTGTCTGAAATATCTGCTATTATCTGAAACCTCAGCTTCCTCTGTAAGTCTCAGTTTTTCTATAGGTAAAGCTGGGATGATGATAGTATCTACCTTGAGGAATTGTTTTAAGGATTAAATGAGAAGGCAAGTTGTGAAGCCTTTGTAAACACTGTTTCCTCATATTGCTGCTTCTCACACATGTCCATATTATCAACATTTTAGAAGCAAGGCCAATTGAGGTGGTACTTGAGTTTGGTATAATATAGCTGTTTTTCCAGGAGACTCTAAAAAGCTCCTTTCATTTCGAAAGCAAACAGCAAAATACAGCTTCTAAACATTGCTATTTTCCCTGAATTTTCTGAACCTTGAGCAAAAAAGTTGTTTCTCTCTTGAGAGGCTCTGTTCTGATTGGATCAGCCAGAAAAGCCCAATAGGAAGTTATTTTCAGGGCCAAGAGTACCAGGGCAATATTACAGCAAAAGTTTGATATATTATGCTGATGGTTAAATTGGGCCTTGTGTTCCGTATATGAAAAAGTATACTTCTTTCAAATTCCTGCATTTACTAACTACTCTCTCCCAGGAGTGTTTCTAGGGCTTTCACAGTATTTAGGAGGAAAAGTCAGGAATTCGCTTTAACATTTCTGTTTTCTATTAATTAGGCACTGTTTAGCTGTTTTCTTTTTAGAAAGAAACTAGTAGCAGAATTTGAACTAGTAGCAGAATTGTGCTTTCCGTTCTTCTCCTCTAATCTTTGTTGTCTTTGTTATTCCCTTTGTTATAAGGAGAGTGGGATAAATAAAAGTATTCAAAGGCCCAGTTCATTGTCCTTTGGCCATATTTCACCTTCATTATGTTACAGTCTAGTCTGAACCCTTTTAACAAGTTTTCTTTTTTATGTCCTGCTCTCCTACATGACTTTTGAGTGAAAAAGAGTACTGTGCTCTAACACACAAACACAAATGCTCACAAATGCACGCACGTGCACACACAAATGAACACATACACACTATTCAAAAGGCACCACTGCACTGCTTTTACCCATAGAGGTGAAAGCAGGAAGTAAATCCTTTTGAATTCATCTCATGAAGTTTTTTTTTTCCTGCCTCCAATTAGTTTCTCAAGGAGATCTCATAGCTTCTCCAATCAATTTTAATTAATATTCTCCAATCACTATTAGTCACAAAATCACGTTCATTTCATCAATTAAGATTTGTGTCCCATGTAAAAATTAAAAATTTAAATTTAATTTAACTTTAAAGTTTCTTTTTTTCTCTCAGCCTGATAAACTTTTAGAAGCTCAAAGTTTGGGAGGATACCTGATCACTTTATTTTCTCTCTTCTGTCTCCTCCCCCTCCTCCTCTTCCTCCTCCAGTAACTCATTCGTTATAGTTTTTGACCCTACTAGGATCAAAATTAAGGTTCCAGAAAGTTTTTCTTTCCCCTCAGTAATTTAGATTGGTTTGTGGCAAATGCATGGTGCTATCTTTTGCTTTTCAAATGTGCCAAAAAAAAACCTTTCTTTAGCTGTGTAGGAAGGAATCAAATTATTGGTTGACAGTCCTGGCTCTGGGCTAAGAGAATAAAGACCCATTTTAATTGCTTTATTGAGGGGCTTGCCAGAGTTTTGTAGGGAAAGCAAAGCATTAAATTAAGCAATTGAGTAACATTACGAGGACACAGCAGTGGTAGACAAGCACGCCAGAATTCTTATTGTACTTTAAAAACTAAATGCTGGCAGCAAAAATTCCTTTGAGTCATTTTTCTCTAAATTCAGATTCAGGAAGTGCACTCTTAAAATAAGTTCATTTTTGGAGTTCCATCTTAACTATAGCTTCAGGCCAAAAGACAGACTTCTCCAAGTAGAACTGCCCTGCATAGGATCACATTTTAGCAAAACCTGTGTGTATGTGTGTGTGTATGTGTGTGTGTGTGCGTGTGTGTGTATGTGTGTTGATTGTTGCTGACAGAAACAAACTTCAATCATTAGGAGCAAGAACTGAAAGGATTAGCTTTTAATTAAAAAAAGATTAAATATGGAACTTTAACTGTCAAAAAAGCATTTTATTTCAAGCAAATTTTATAGGCAAAATTTCTAGGCAACAATGAAGTTGTATTTTACATACGGACATAAAACATTCTTATAAATAAAATAGGCTTTCCTCTCTTGAAAGCCAAAACATTAAAATTAAGAACCAAAACAATAACAAAAATATAAAATAAGGAATAAACACAAATTAATGAATAGATTATAGTGTTAAACAGAATGTATTTGCCTTAAATCAGATTTTAATATCTTCTATATATTCATAATGAAAAATTAAGAAGCCATTATTAATTTATAAACAGACTTGCTGCAGGTTTCATTTGAATTGCTACCTTTTGATTATTTTTAAAGTAATATCAATTTTCAAAAATCATTTCAGAGAAACAAATATTAAATTCACACTGTGTAAACCTATTGCTTCTGAATGTACAGCACTGTGATCAGTGTTAAAGGAGTACAAAATAAAGCTAAAGACAAAGTTTCCTTCAGAAGCTTATAATTTCACTAGGAAGGAAAAACAGACGTTCAAGGATTCAGTTAATGAAGAACACAGAATAAACAGTGTTTCAGTAACTAGGATGCCTGTGTACACTAAGAGTAATTGCAATTTAGAGGTCACAGCTACCTCATGGTCCAGGTGGAAGGAAGCCCCAGTTGGATTCTGAGCAACATTGAATTAGAATGTGTGCAAGAGAATGGTGAGGATGGAGGGAGGCTGTGGGAAGGGACCAGTGAATGAAAACCTCAGTGGATGGTTACAACTGTAAAGGGTGGAGAAGAGCAAAGAGATTAGCTTTTCTTATGCTAAGGGCCCAGCTTGGAGAAAATGTCATGTGCAGGGTGCTATTGCTATACCACAAAGGGGAGAAACATGGGCAGACAGAAAAGGACAGTGTGAGTAACCCTGAGAACAGAAAGGAGTTCTTGTGCTTTAGAAAAGAGGTGTGGGCCGGATGCGGTGGCTCACGCCTGTAATCCCAGCATTTTGGGAGGCCAAGGCGGGCGGATCATGAGGTCAGGAGATCGAGACCATCCTGGCTAACACGGTGAAACCCCGTCTCTACTAAAAATACAAAAAATTAGCTGGGCATGGTGGCAGGTGCCTGTAGTCCCAGCTACTTGGGAGGCTGAGGCAGGAGAATGGTGTGAACCCGGGAGGCGGAGTTTGCAGTGAGCCGAGATCGCACCACTGCGCTCAGCCTGGGTGACAGAGCGAGACTCCATCTCAAAAAAAAAAAAAAAAGAGGTGTGAAATTGAATCTTAACATTTTAGCAATGGTCCTTTGGGACTCCAGAGAAAACGGAGGAAAAAGCAGGTTTGGAAAAGAGAATCTGATTTTAGAACTAAGAGTAAGAGAAGTTGTCCTGGAAATCCCTGCCTGTCTCCTCTACCTTTTTATTGTTGTTGTTGTTGTTGTTTTCTGAGACAAGGTCTTATTCTGTCACCCAGGCTAGTGGCACAATCTTGGTTCACTGCAACCTCGACTGCTCAGGCTCAAGTGATCCTCCCACCTCAGCTTCCTGAGTGGCTGAGACTACAGGCATGCACCACCACCCTTGGGTAATTTTTAAATTTTTTTGTAATGATGAGGTCTCACTATATTGCCCAGGCTGATCTCAAACTCCTGGGCTCAAGGGATCCTCTAACCATGGCCTCCCAAAGTGCTGAGATTACAGGCTTGAGCTACCATGCCTGTCCTCTACTTCTTAATGGTAATCTCACCCTAGCACATCAGCTCATTCATCTTTAAGATGATGTTAACTACCGACTAGTTATTATCTTCACTGGGTGAAGTTGAATTTAAATGATTATACCAAATCTGTGCGCTTTTTTTTTTTTTTACATTTTTTGGTTCATTCTGTATCAATGAGCAGTTGTGATATGACAGTTATGTATGAATTCATCTATAACAGTGGATTTTGGGGAAATGAATAGGTCGATAAGGAAGATATTCTCCAAAACTCTTAAAATTTAAAGGTTGTGGTAGGATGCTACTCCAGCTAATTTTAAGCTAGCCCTCCTGTATTCTTACAGTTAGTTCTCTCTCTCTCTCTCTTTCACACACACGTACTCATTTTCTTATTCTATTTTATAACAATTTCCCCTTATGCTGACTTTGAAAACTTATTATCTTAAAAAATCTTATTGCATGCATTCCTGTAAGCAGCTACCTCAAACGCTTTTTGAGCCAGGCTGAAAATAAATAAAGCCAAATTTAAAAAAACAAAAACAAAAAACACTCCAAATCTTGCCAAACTGATGAATCAAATGTTTTTTTATTGTATTTTCTTTAACCTTTATCTATATGAATACATAATTTACACATATTTATAGTCAAGGTGTTTGGGTAAAAGAACAAAAAATGATTTATCCTCTTTCAAAGAAGAGGGCTACAAAAGGACTGAAAAATACTTTGGGAGGCCCCAGGTCCGGGATCCCTGGTGGTAGACCCCTGAGCGGAGCGTAGCATCCGCCAGGCAGCTTGAGACACACCTATATTTAGCCAAGGTGGGTTATGTGATAAGAGGGAGGAGGCCTGGCCACATGCTCTCTGACTCATCCTCTCAAGCACATGTGTCAATTTTTCCTACAGTTGGGACAACCTCCTTCAGAAGACAGAGCCTGACTGTAACTTTCCTGGGCTGCAATGCTTAACTTCTACAGAACAAAGTATAGAAACTAAGAAGTACTGGGAGTCCCCGAGCTTTCAGTGAGCCACACTAGTGATAACATCGTTATTACTTGCTTTGAGCACCCCCACCCCCGCCACACACGTGCCTTTTCTCTGGTTTGGAATTGGAGCTTGTGCTTCTGTGCAGTGTCTAATTCCTCCCCAGACTCCCTAGCAGCCTGCCGGGTCAATAAGGGCATGTTAAAATGAAACTGCTTTAACGGCTACTTCATTTCCTTGCACTTTGTGTTCAAAGCTGGCATGTGTAATCCTGTGATACACAGGACTTTAGATTAGAGGTGGGCCAACACAATTTTTAGGATCCTTTTTGAGGGGAGATTGGCAAGAGATGGAAGAGAGTGCAGAATAATTTTGAGCATGAATTTTAATCATTTCTCTACAATGACTAGCTTTGTGACCACAGGCAATCTAGCATCCCAGGGCCTCAGTTTCCTCATCTTTGAGTATGTCTGCATTCTCATCAAGGCTGTGATTATCACCAGGGTGAGAAGCGTGAATGGCACAGTGCTTGGTATAAGCAGTGCATGGCTGATAGCTGTTTGCTGATGGCTAAGAGATGGAAAACGACCTGGTTGTAGCCGACATCACAATGAAGAGACTCTTCTTTCTAATATGGATAAAGCTTCCCCTGTATCTGCCTTCTTCCTAGTAACACTGACTAAAATGTAATGCTGACTACCTAGATCACAAAGAAGAATTTTCTGCAGAAGCCAAACAAGGCCATTGTTTACATGCCACATGTGCTAAGTCTCAATCTTGACATTCCCCAATCCAACTTCCTGGCAAATATTGTTTGACTTAGGGAACTGAGTTAACAGTTATTGAACATACGGCTGTTGAGTACCTTCACTTATCAGTGGGCCAAGAAAAAAAATGCCAGGAACCCAATTATATTTGAATCAGATTAAATATCTATGTTTTGATCCACATCTGGTGATATAGTTATAGGAATTTAACTTTTTGAAGGACTGGTTCCTGAAGGCCCATTGGGCAGCTTTAGAACTGCATCACCTTGAGAAAGTGTTGTAACTTCTGAGCGCCCTCGCCAGCTTGTTAAGTTGAACCATAATGACTGCCTCCTCCTTTGCAGGGCTCATATGGAGTTCATCTATATGTATGCAGGCTCTTTGTAAATAGTGAATGTCTACAAATATAAGTGATTATTATTATGCTTTTTATACCTCCTGTAGGTGTTTGCTGGTCATGGACTGATTGACTTTTTCCAACATTATGATTCCTATGTAACTGATCTCCTGAAATGTCTACCATCTCCACCTATAAAGGAGATTAAATTTTAGGGAGTAAAGTCACTTCTTCTCTTGCTATCCTGGTTATCATTACTTATGATTAGGCAGAATTCTGCTGGTTAAGATATGATTCCAGGGAGGCCTGGAAGAGTCCTTCTGTGTGCTTCTTTCCCAAATGTATTCCTGACAAACTTGCTAATAATGAAAAGTTCCAAAATTGGGAATTCACTTCATTGTCACTATTCTAATGGAATTACACTTTAAGCTCTACCATTTATATTCATGTTATTATGAACTGAGTTCATCTAATCATTTTAATAGGTTTTCAACAGAGGGAAGAAAATTGAACATGAGCTAATGGTAGGGACCAAAGTCTCAGAGAATGAGAACTCTGCAACTGCTAATAAGAGAATTTTTGTCTGTGTAGCTGGTGAAATATTTGAATGATATCCAATGATTAATGTTTCTTTAATTCTCTAGGTGACCAAAAATCACACAAAATTATCTAGCAATAAATCCTCTCTATATAACAGCCAAAGCACTTGGGGTTGAGGAAAGAGAAGAGAAATAGGTCTTACCCAGCAGGTCTGGTGTCTTCAATGGCTCTATCCACTGGGATCAAATCGCTAAGGTAGACATTGAAGTTTCCTTCTTTCCATCTTCTTTCTGCCTCCTTCTCCTTTCCATGGGGGACAACTACAGGACGCCCAAACTGCCCTGGAGCTTTGGGGTCCCTTGGAGAAAGTGTCACATCAATTCTTAACACCTGGTGCATTCCACTGTCTTCAGGTAAAAGGGCTTTTATATGACTCTGGTTGTATTCTGTAGGGGGGGCTTTGGCAGTTATGTTGATTTTTGCTGGCTCTAGCCCTCCAGTTAAAGCATGGTTAGTTTGGGACAGTGGTACTCTATGTGGAGCAAGTGAAGAGAAAGACATCTCACTTCTATTCCTGGAAATGTGTTTACTTTGGCTTTTACCCAATACTTTAGGAAATATTGTTTTGGTTTTAGAATTAGAGACCTCTTTGGGGTCTGCCTTTTGCTCTTCCTCTTTGGTTATAATCACAAGATGGCTTTCAGAGAAATTGAGTTTCTTCCCATGAGCCCCTCTAGCTCCATCATCCTTTGGCAAACTTCCCAAAGGTGTCTCATTAATAGATTGCTTCCTTAAGCGATTTGAATTGACAATGAACTTAGGAAAAGGAAGACTCGTATTGGCTTTGTGTTTATTTGCATTGACTTCTTTGCTCTGAGTCTTAGTTTTGTTTAAGGCCATGACTTCCCCAGACTTCGGCACTGCTGTGCTGGCAGGGTGTGCCCTCTCTTTTGCTACTGCCTGTGGTCGCTGCTTTGGTCTATCAGTACTAAGACTGATGGTCACATTCAAGTCCCTTTCAGCTGCTAGTTTTGATGTGTCACTGCTGGGACTATGACTCTTCCGGGGCTCCTGTTTTAAACTGACACGTCCCATGTGTACTGATATTTTGACTACCTGAGTTCCTTTTGCTGCTATGAATGAGGTCTTTGGAGCCCCCTGAGCTGTCATTTGCTTTGGTGTCCCCTGGTGAGAGGAGGCTTCAGGTTTGGTGCCTCTCCTGTCTGTCTTCTGCTTGTTAGGAGTCACAGGGAGGGTCTGCAGATGTGCAGGATGCCACAACGGCACAACCTTGCCCCTTCCCAGGGCATTCTGCATTTTTCTTTCCCTCTGGGTTTGGTCCAAGTCCACTTCAACCTTGAGCACACTCTCCTCAGTTTTTCTAACATTCTCTTTGCCCCATGCCCCTTTCCCATGTCCCCTTAGGGGAGGTTTCATCTCTTTTATGCTGCTGTAAAAAATTTTCCCTTGGTCTGGCTGAACTCTGAATCCTATCCGCTCTCTCCTCACAATGTCTTCCTTGATGACCCGAGTGTTGATCTCACTGAATGAGAGGCGGAGAGCTGCCATGTCAAAGAGGAGCCAGATGACAGAAGCTACAAAGATAAATGCCAAGACTCGCCCACTTCCTCGGAAAAACTTTCGGATCCTGTTCATGGTACAAAGCTTTCCCTAGCAGCCTGCCCTCCCTTAGCCTGCTTACCTTGAGTGGAGAGGGAGCTGAAGTAGCAGCAGCAGCAGCAGCAGCAGAGTTGCCAGAAAGTGACCCCCTCCCCTGAACACAGCAGGAAGCAGCAGTCCAAGGGGAAAGCTCAGTTCCTACCGCTTGTCAGTCTCTGCCTGCGTGGCATTTCATAGCAGAGCATCTGTGCCTGCTTGGCTGGCCCTGGCTAAGTTCTGGTAAACACTGGCCTTAGGTCACTTCAGGAGCAGTTGATTCCAGCCACCGAACAGTTCAACATATCACTTGTCTTGTCTCCGGGAGCCCATGTCCACCTTCCTACAAGCCCAAGAAAAGGTGGGGGCCAGATTGAGACTGCTGTTTCTCTCCTCCCCGTTCTCCGTCTGCACGCTGTAACTCAACACCACTTCTCATAAGGAAAACATTTCATGCCATTACCCAGAAAACTTCATTCAGCTCTCACCTTCTGTGTTATGTGAGAGCATGTGTGTTTAAACGGCAATTAAAGAGGAAAAAAAGCTATCTAACTTGGAGGGCATGTGTTCCTGGTTTGTAACCCCACCTACCCTACTCCTGCTCATTAACCCTGTTGTAGCCAGGTGCCAATGCTCTGCCTGAGGAATTTATCACTGAAGTTAACATTTCAGCTTTAAGACATAACAGCTTAAAGAAGGGGCCTGGTATATCCTCACTTCCAGAGATGTATATGTTTAATTATTTAGATCATTCATTCAAGGGGTTTCAATGTATTTCTTTGTAATTAAGCCAACTATTTTTTTTTCACGAATCCATCTGTTTTTATTATTACATTTGATTACAAATAAACTTAATTTGTCATACTGCTATAAAAGTTTCTAAACACTTTGTTATGGTCTGAATGTTTATGTCCACCCAAAATTCATATGTTGAAACCTAATCATAAATGTGATAATATTAGGAGGTAGGGCTTTTGAAGGTGATTTCATTATAAGGATAGAGCCCTCATGAATGGGATCAGCACCCTTAAAAAAGAGGCCCTATTGCCTTGCCATTCCACAAAGTGAAGACATAATGAGAAGGTGCCATCTATGAACCAGGAAATGGGCCTTCACCAGTCAACGAATCTGCTGGTGCCTTGATTTCTGACTTCTCAGTCTCTAGAACTGTGAGAAATAAATTTCTGTTGTTTATGAGTCACTTAGTCTATGTTATTCTTCTATAGTAGCCTGAACAGATTAAGACACACTTACTCTCAGTTTCAGTACTTATCTCGTCATAAACCAGCAAGCAAAAGTTTCAGGACCACACCAGGACTTGGACCAGATTTTGAGTGATGCTGGTTGACTGGTAGGGTAGCGGTTCCCCCACAGGCTTTTCATTAGAACCACTTGAAAGAAGATCCCCAAAACTCTGGTCAATTGATGAGAGAGGAGGTGGAGATGACAGTTGGGCTGATATTGTATTAAATATATATATATATATATATATTTTTTTATTTTATTTTATTTTATTTTATTTTATTTTTTTACAAAGCTTCCCAGGTCTTTCAAATGTGCAGCTAAAGTTGAGAAACACTGGTCTAGAAAAAGTCTCAATTTTTTTTTTGTTTGTTTGGTTTTTGAACATTGCCTATGAGACATTTAATCTTAGGTGTCTACTTGACTGGGCTAAGGAACACCCAGAGAACCAGTAAAGCATTATTTTTAGGTATATCTGTGAGGGTGTTTCCAGAAGAGATTGGCATTTGACTCAGTGCACTGAGTGGGGAGGAGATGCCCTCACCCAATGTGGGCAGGCAGCACTAATTGGTTGAGGGCCCAGATAGAAAAAAAGGCAGAGGAAAGGTGGATTCTCTCTCTGTTAGTGAGCTGGGACATCTTTCTTCTTCTGCCTTTGGACTAGAACTTTAGATTCTCTGGCTTTGGCCTCTGGGGCTTGTACCAGTCTGCCCCCACAACCTCCACATCCCTCACTAGGTTCTCAGGCTTTTGACCTCAGACTGAGAGTGATGTTATTGGCTTCCCTGGTTCTCAGGACTTTGGACTCAGAATGTGCCATGTTACTGGCTTTCCTGGTTCTCCAGCTTGCAGGTGGCCTGGACTGAGGTTTCTCAGTCTCCATAACCACATGAGCCAATTCCTGTAATAAACTGCCACTCAGTTATCTATCTCTATGAATCCTATTGGTTCTGTTTCTCTGAAAAATCCTGGCCAATACAGTCTACAACTTGTGTGACATTCCTTCCCTGTCTAAAGTACAGTCTAATAAAATCTATGCATTCCCATAACAACTAAATCAGAATACACATTTTGACATTGCCAGTTGTAAAGATTGTCCATAGAGTTTCAGAAGCACTTCTCAGGACCACTGTCCTTCTCTCTGAGGAACTCTGAGTGATTTGTGGACAACACTGCTGTTCATTACTCTAGTGTGGGGAGGGTCTAGCTTCCATGCTTTGAGGTAAACTTATGTTCCCAATGACTTGGGAGGGGAAGGAGAGATTCCAAATTCATATATATATCTCAAGCACTTTGCTAAGTTATTTCCATTGACTATCTCACTCAATCCTCACAAGAATCTAATGTGAAGGAGAAAATTACAATATGTATTTTGTAGTCAGCAAATGAAACCTTAGAGAGGTAAAGCAACTTCTGGTAGAGATTGGAGGGGTTTGGTCTTGAATACACGACTGTAGTCCCTGTGCTTCAATATCACACAATACTGCTCTCTAGCTATATGATCTTGCAGGCTAGTTAATTTTATGTGGTTACTGAGCAATAAAAAAAAATTCTGCTTTGCAGATTAATGTGAAAATATTTAAAAATGGTTAAAGTTATTGTTATATTGAAGGTACTCTTTAAATGTTAGCCATTCATATTGTTGCTAATACTTTGCTGTAATAGGAGTGTCGGATGCATGTGGGAGACAATGTACCAGCTCTTCCCAAAAAAACAAGTAGAAAACTAGTGACTAACATGATTCTGGCAATGGGGAAGAAACAAATCTGAGTATTTTATTTTATTCTTGCCATTCTTATTTCCTCTAATTATAGATTTAACAAGACCATTGTTCACTGAGAACTCCCTACATGCCCAAAACATGAAGTAGGTGACATTGTCTCTGCCCCTAACAACCTTAAAACTCCCCTCAGTAGAACGCCACCAGTATAATAATAATAATAATAATAATAATAATAATAATAATAATAATAAAAAGAACGCCACCAGCAAAAAACATAGCACACATCTTTAGCATCCACATTCGAAAATAAAGTGAGAATTTTTTTTAGCATCATGGATAAATGGTTTGCATTACAATATTGTTTTAAACATGAAAATAGAATGCTTTAAAATTATTTTACTCTGCATGATTCAATCTTGTCCAGCCACCATCCCACCCCAAATGGCAGTTGGAATTACTCAAATGTCTTTTAGGAAAGTCAACGCTTGTTATATTCTATGCTTGGCAGTTTAAAACACTGCTTGAAATATATTCTTGTTTCCATATAAATTTTATCAAAGAGTACTGATTTCTTTTTATCCCTCTCTGGTTTGTCCTTGCGAATCAAAACACAAATTACTTGCAACAGGAGAGCAACATGTTAAGAAAATTAAAAGGGAATCTTGGCTTATCTATCATGGGTAAAGCAACACATTAACTCTGGCTTAGTCTTCGGTCTATTTGACATACAATTCAGAATGAAATGTGAAGAGTGGGTAGGAGAGTAAGGAAACATTGATTAAATATCCTAGAAATGGAGGAGTAGATTTGTTGTCAGACCTGGTCTAAAGTACTGACTTGGCCACTAATAGCCATATGACTATGGATGTGTCACACATGGAAAAGCTTGTGTAAGGTTCTCTTCCCAGCCTCTTCTTGGTCTTTTCCCTTGTGAGTTTATGATAATCTGTGATGATGGTAGAAGTTGGTTATAAGCCATACCACTAATTCAACACTATGTGTCTTCAGGCACTCAGTAATAATTTCTGTGGCCCTCATAGCTGTACATCTTTCTCCTTTTTCTTCTCTTTTCTGACATACATGCTGTTTCACATCTCAGATCAATGAATTGCATAGGTAAAAGGAATAGAAAAAAAAGGATATTAGGAAATTCTACCTTTTCATCAACACACATATTGCCCAACACATGACATTTGTATATTGGTAAATGACAGTGCTTCTAAAATTTTAGTTGTATTAATTTCCATGTTACCAGCAGGAAACTAAATATGTAAGTGGGTTGGTTATTTGAGGTAACCCACAGTCAGGGAGCCTGGCTTGTCATCCCAAGTCGTAGAATGCAGGTACCTTTGGCTGGTCAAATTTCTCAAGAATCTGTACATACTTAGTTGGAGATGATATCTGTCTGAAAATCTGGAGTTACGAATTATCCTTGGGAGACATTTGGAGGGGTTATTCCAATTATCAGTCTGACTCCAGCTTGTACTAAACATTTAAAAACAGATTTTAGTTTCTTCTTCTGTAAAACGGGTATAATAGTAGGAGGACTTGCCCTGTATTTGGTTGTTGTCAGGATAATCATATTAATAGCAACCTTTCATTGGGAATTTACTGAGGGCCTGCCACTAGTCACTTCACGTTATCTCATTTAATCCTCAACATTTAATTTTCTCAGACTAGATCAAAAACTGTTCAGCAAAACAGATCTGCATAAAATTAGAGTGGAAAGTATATTTGTGTTATATTCTCATGGCAAATGTCTTTGAATCATCCTCATTGTTAATCAAGTAGGAGCTCAGTAAACACTGTTTTATATCTAGCCTTAAATCTCCCTGATGGAAGTACAGAATCTTAGAAACACCAGTTCTAGCTCTCTGGCTTTGCATCTACAGTTACTTTATCTGGGTATTTGAAGATTTCTTGACTATGTGAGTATATCCTAAGTAACTAATATCTGTTTTATTTTATGATATTTACTCAACTACTCACTCCTAAGTAAAAAGAAAGATGTAAAAGGAAAATTAATTTAAATGTATATTTTACAGAGAATAATGATTATCCATGGATGCATCACTGAATTTCTTTTTCCCCAGTTTTATTGAGCTATAATTGACTAATAAAATGATACATATATTAAATATTTAAGATGTGCAACATGACTTTGGATAACCTTATACATTGCCTCAATGCAGCTGATCTCCATTATCTCACATAATTATCTTTTTGTGTGTGTGGTGAGAACATTTAAGATCTACTCTCTTAGCAAGTTTCAAGTATACAATATATTATTATCAACTATGGTCATCAGGCTGTACGTTAGCTCTCCAGAACTTACTAATCCTGCGTAACTGAAACTTTGTATTCTTTGACCAATATCTTCCAACTTTCTCCATCCCCCAACCCGCAGTAACCACCATTCTACTCTCTACTTCTATGAGTTCAATTTTTTAGCTTCCGCATATGAATGAGATCATGCAGTATTTGTCTTTCTATGCCTGGCTTATTTCACTTAGTGTAATGTCCTCCAGGTTCATCCACAGTGTTGCAAATGATAGGATTTTCTTCTTTTTTGAGGCAAAATAACATTCTAGTGTGTGTGTGTGTGTGTGTGTGTGTGTGATATATGTATGTATGTTGCACTTTCTTTATTTATTCATCTGTTGATGGACACTTAGGTGAATTCCATATCTAGGCTATTATGCGTAATGGTGCAATGAACATGAGACTGCAGCTATCTCTTCAAGGTACTGATTTAATTTCCTCTGGATATATAGCCAGAAGTGTGATTGCTGGGTCATATGGTAATTCTATTTTTTAGTTTTTTTGAGGAAACTCCACACTGTTTTCGATAATGGTTGTACTAATTTACATTCCCACCATCAGTGTACAAGTGTTCCCCTTTCTCCATATCCTTACCAACACTTGTTATCTTATATCTTTTTCATCATAGCCATTCCAAAATGTATGAGGTGATATCTTATTGTGGTTTTGATTTGCACTTCCTTACTGATTAGTGATGTTAAGCATTTTAAAAATATACCTGTTGGCCATTTGTATGTCTTCTTTTGAAAAAGGTCTACTCATTTTTATTCCCTATTTTTAAATCCAGTTGCTTTCTTGATATTGAGTTGAGCTCTTTGTCAATCAGTAGGAGCACAATAAACATGGTTATATATTTGAGATATTAACTCCTTATTGGATGTATGGTTTGCAAATATAGTCTGTCATCCATAGGTTGTCTTTTCACTCTGTTGATTGTTTTCTTGGCTGTGCAGAAACTTTTTAATTTCATGCAGTGTCATTTGTCTATTTTTGTTTTTGTTATCTGTGCTTTCGGAGTTCCAAATAATCACCACTCAGACCAATGTCAAGAAGATTTTTCCCTGTGTTTACTTTTAGTAGTTTTACACTTTTAGGTCTTCTGTTTAGGTCTTTAATCAACATTGAGTTGATTTTAAACCACAAAGAAATTAAGCAAACAAGCCTATTTACAATAGCATAAAAGTACTTAGGAATAAATATTTTTTAACCAAGGAGATGAAAGCATTTTTAACCAAGAAGGTGAAATCTCTGTGTACTGAAAACTATAAAATATTGATGAAAGAAATGGAAGACATAAACAAATGGAAATGTATACTGTGTTCACAGATTGAAATAATTAGTATTCTTAAAATGTTCATACAAACCAAAGTCATCTATAAATTCAATAAAATGTCTATCAAAATTCTGGCGTTTTTCACAGACATAGAAAAAAATCCTAAAATTTGTATGGAACCATAAAAGATATTGAATAGTCAAAAAAATCTTGAGAAAGAAGAAGCTAGAGGCACCGTAGTACCTGACTTCGAAAATATGCTACCAAGTTATAGCAATCAAAATAGTATAATACTGTCTTAAGACAAGCCTGGGCAACATTATGAGACCCCCATCTCTACAAAAAATAAAAAAATTAGCAGGGCATCGTGGTGCACCTCTATGGTCCTAGCTACTTGGGAGGCAGAGGTGGGAGGATAGCTTGAGCTCAAGAGGTCAAGGTTGCAGTGAACCGAGTTTGTACTGCTGTTCTCCAGGTTGGGTGACAGAGCAAGACTCTGTGTCAAAAAAAAGTATATGATACTGTCATAAAATCAGCCACATAGACCAATGGCACAGAACAGAGAGCCCAGAAATAAATCCACAAGTTTACAATCAGTTGTTCTTTGACAAAACAGCCAAGAATGCATAAAGTGGAAAAGGTAGTTTATTCAATAAATGGTGTTGGAAAAATTGGATATCCACATGGATAATTAATTTCAACTCATTGGGACTTCAGACAATACAGGGTGAAGATACTAATCATTTAGAAAATTTAAATGGGAAAACCAAGTAAATACTAATTACTATTTTTTTCAGATTTTAATGTGATTTTTTTTCTTTCCAAATTCTCTCTTTCTCTTTTTTAGAGAAGAGACAAGTTGTAATCAACTGGATAATAACATCCTGTGAAACAAATCCATAAAAGGAAAGAAAAGTTTTAAAATCATATACTAAAAGGCAGGCATTATTGCAATATCAACAGGTAGAGTAAAATGCAAATGGAAATATTATTCCATTTTAACTAATTCTTCCAATGAAGATGAATAGTTACAACTTCTGGCAGTCATTAAACATTGGTGTATGTCTCTTTTTAAATAAAATTTGGAAGCTGACTAACAAATGACCTTATTTCCTAAGACCAAGAGAATCAGTATACCCTTTAGACATTTGTTCTTGAAAAGGGTTGCCTGTATTAGTGATAAATCATAATTGGTTAAGCCTAAGTTTAAAAAAACAAGAACCCTATTATTGAAAGACAATTTATTGTGTTTAGACCTCAGTTTTCATTGATTTTTGAGTGGTGAGGCTAAGCCAACATTTGTACTATACTACTTTACAGGTCCCTAGCCAATTTTTACTTAAAAAATATTTTAGTTTAATTAGGAAAAATTTAATAAATTTAAAAGCAAAACATTAATTGAGTATCTTCCTCGGACAAAGAACTGTGCTAGTCATTAAAATGGAGAAAGTGAGCAGGTTCCTGAAGGACATATTGTCAATGAGCCCCAAACTGGCAACTCATAATCTTAGTTAACTGAGTTATTAGTATTGGTTAATTATAGCTTTGGGGATAAAAAGAGAAAATAGCTCAGGGTGGTCTGTAAGAACTTCAATAACTTAAACAGGAACGGTAGGGGGAAAATGATAGTTTGAGAGAAAAGAAAAGTTCAAATTTAAATATGTTGTATTTGAAATAAATGAAGATTTTGTAACTAGGTGCATATTTAAAAAATATTTATGGAGTACCGACCACATACTAGACTAGGCCCTGTGCTAAGCTTTGGGAAAATAAAGAAGCCAAAGCCCATAATTTAGTGTAGTTGTTTTCATTTATATGTGTGTCCATCAAACATTTCATGAGGAAGGGTTGTTAAAATATAGACTCTGACGTTCTCCCCTCAGAGATTTCAAGGTTGGTTGTAGGGCCTAGCAATCTGGATTTTAACTGGAGTAGATAATGATTCTGATAGAGTTGGACCACCAACCATACATTGAGGCTCACAGGTTCAGCAGCAGAAGCATATTAATATTAAAATAAGAAAACTGGAATAGCTTATTTGGAGGGGTGTTTGGAAAGGTGTCCTGGGGGTGATGACTGAGTGTGAATTCCTCTTATGAATAGGGAGAGGGTAATTTAGGAAAAGCAGTCTATGCAGAGGTAAAAGCAGGCTCAAAACATTGAGGGAGGAAGGCATGAGAATAACATGAATGGATAATTAAGATTTGTTTGATAGTACTAGATTTTACAGTAGATTGGCAAGCAACGAGGTAAAGATTGTTGGCTGAGCTTCGGTTGTATTTGTTCAAGATTTTGGATTTTTACTGTTCAAGGGCTAGAAGCTTTTTAAAGTTGGAGTGTGATACTCTCAGGGTTTTGGATAGAGAGCGGGTGGGTGTATGAAGAATAAATTGGTAGTAAGCAAGCTGCAGGCTGGGAGACCAATTAACATAAGTGCTACATATTTATTGCCCTTCTTTTGAACAGTCTAATCACACATGGAATAAAATCTGAACTTTAATTGTACATGTTAGTCTATTTAAGATATTTTTCTAGATCAAGAGGGAAGACTGGAAGAGGGATCATTTCTACTAATAGAGTGGGTCTTCATTAAAGACACAGTCTCTTAAAGTGCACGTAAGGCACAAATATACAAGCTATGCCCTCTGTTTCTAAACCTAAGGTGTGTTTAACTTCTAAGAAACTGCCAAAATGTCCCCAAAGTGCTTATATCATTTCATATTCCCACTGACACTTCCCCACATTTTCAGTAACACTTAACTTTTTAATTGTAGTCATTTTTGTGGGTATATAGTGGTATCTATTTGTGTTCTAATTTACATTTCCCTAATGACTAACAATTTTGAACAATTTTTCTGTGCTTATTTGCCAACTGTCTACATTCTTTGGTGAATTACGTCTTCAAATTTTTGATCCATTTTTTAATGGATTGGTTTTCTTATTTAGGGACATAAAGAAACCTTTAAGGATGATAGGTATGTCTACTGTCTTCATCCTGGTGATGCTTTCATAGATATGGACACAATATCAAAATGTATTCAATTGTACACCCTAGAAATGTGCACTTTATTGTATATATATTATACCTAAATAAAGCTGTTTTTTAAAAAACAAAAATCTAAGGAAGCCACTCTCAAAATTAGAGTTCGTCCCATTGCCTCTACATTCAAATTGTTATGTTATCATTGAGTTGTATAACATTTAAAATGAAGGCCTATAGGCTTCAATTACAGTATTGTTTGAAGAAAATCTTTATAAAATATGATATTTTTGGAGCAGAGTTGGGTAGGAGCTCCAGACTCCAGGTCTAGAGTCAAGATTGTGCCAGGGGTTCTTTCTAAGAATGACGGTGAGGGCTTTGGTACTGTAAAGAGAGTGGATACGGCCTAATCAGATAAAAGTGTGTCCCCAGAGGAGACAAGAAATGAGTTTACAAATACAGGCTTATTATTTAATTATAAAAAAAGATTAGAGACACCTTTTGTTTTGAAATTGTACCAGTTCCAGGACAGATAAAAATGAGTGGAAGAAAGCAAAGTTCAGAGTTCGGGCCTGGTGACTTCTGATTTTCTCAGAGAAGTACAAGATAGACTAATGGTGAACAGTGAAGAGTTGAGGGTGAGTGATGTCAAAAGACAACACTGTAACAAATTTAGTTTAAAGATTTAACAGGAATTGGGGCAGTATCTCCTCCACAAATTTAGAAAAGGTGCTCTGATGGGCATGGTAGAACAGTTCGTTTTTATAGGACAGTCTAAGCAGGACTAAACATATAGCATAATACAAAAAGCAGATGGGTTACCATCAGGTTACTTCAGGTTACTTTCCTTGCAGGGTTAAAAGGATGTTTCCTGACTCTACCAGCTAAAACTGGCCTGTTTGGATACTTGGCAATGGTCTTTCTCTCCTGATTTCCTGAAAGGTGAAATAAGCAACTTTTTTAGTTTGGTACCAAGGAACTTTAGCACGAGTGATTCCATTTTGATTTGGTCGGTTGGGGCCTAGTTCAGGAGCTCAGTCCAACTCAATGACTTCCTATAAATTTTATTTAACAGTGGGTAGGGGTTGGATGCACTTGGTAAAGTTTGGAATCAGCTGTTAAGAGGAGAAAGAAATGTGCTACCTCAGAACAAGAGTAAGGACTTCTCAGAGAGCTTCGAGAGTCCTGCTGGCATTTTAACCAATGCCTCTAAGCAAGGAGAAAACACAATGAGTGACAGTAGAACAAAGAAGGCATGTGGACACTCCCACAGCATTCCTGAGACAGAGTGATAAAAGGTGACAGGGAAGCAGATATGGAGTAATGATTTCTGACAAACGTGGAAAGAAGGGGATATCATGAAAGGATTTTAGAATATGGAATTGCCGTATCTAAAAGCATTAGGAGAAATTCTACAGGCGAGAATAAAAAGAAGGCACTAGAGATTTTTGTTGTTTATTTTATTTGTAGAAAGAGACATTCTTTAACAACTGCAGGCATGTTAGGACTTTGCCCTTTGAAAATCTATTAGTAATGATATAAAAATCCTTCCGTGGTCTCTTTTGGCAGAAACTGAATTAAATCTTCAGCTGCTCTCTGAATCACTCATTTAAAAGTTTCAATGATTCATATGCAAAGCTTGAGTTAAGAGAACAAAGACCTGAGCGAGTTTCTGTAGGGCTCGGCCTAAGCAAAGTTGTCAGGCAGAACAACATGAGTGCTGGGTCCCCTACCCTTGGCCCTGACAACCTCCATCCCAGCAGCAACCCCTATCCAACTTACTGCTGCCCTGCAGCCCCCCAGGTGCTGCCCTGGGAATGCCCTCAGAACGGGTCATGTCCTCTGATCCTGACTCTCCTTCCTCTTCTCATCCATCCCCCTGAAATGATCCTATCCTCTTTATGGCCTCCATTATAGCAAAGAAAAGAGAAGGAAGAAGAGAGGAGTAGAAAAAGAAGTCTTGTGGGAGGGGCAGACAGCAGGTGCTATGTAGGGCACTTGAGGGCTCTTTTCATGTGCTGTGAAGAAGTGGGATGAAATGAAAATCTTTTTGAAAAAGCTGGAAGCTGTTTCAGATCTCCCCCTGCCCTGCTCCCCACCAATTCAATTCCTGCTCCCAGGGGAAAGTGCAAAATAACTTTCTGTGGAATGAAATGATGACAATGACTTTGGATCCAATAATGTTATCATAACCTGGAAATAACCTTTCCATCTGAGGCTTGCAAAGGCAGTGAAGTGTGAAACTCAGACTACAGTTAGAGAAACGAAAGAGACTTGAACTCAGGACCCTTTGGACATTTCTTTCAATATCAAAGAAAAGTTTTTATTTCTCTCCTCTGAAAATAGGGTAGGAAATGGATAAGTGATAAACAGAGAAAAAGGCAGAAGCAATACCTAATTAGAAATCAAACTAAGAGAGGAAAAGAAAAATGGGTTCAGATTAATGTCAGGTTTGGTTATTCCAGGCTCTCAACTTCGTTGCTGTTATCACATACTTTCAGAGGCATTCAGGTCTTGTGATGCCGAGTGCTTGAGTGTTTTTCTTACTCTTGGAAGCTGAGGATTAATACTCAGGGCTGGGCACACAGGAGAAAAGGGTTTGTTAAGCATCCACTCCTGGTTAAGCTAAAAAATGTACATAGAACTTGAAAGCACCCAACTCAGTTCCAGAGGGATGAAATAAGCCTAAAAATAGGTGAGCTCTGGTTGTATTGGGGCTGGCCTGAAAACACACAAGAAAGGAGCACTTGAAAGAGAAGGAAAGAGGAGCAATGTGCGTATTTTACATGGATGTACACATTTGTGTCTACATATTTATATACAAATGTACAAACTCCATGTGTGCTTCATGTTTGTGTGTGCATATTCATATTTATACATATGTATATATGTAGAGTTCACAGAGCATACCCACACACACACCAGAGGTGCTGACTTTGAGCTCTGTAAGAAAAAATTTACTACTCGGGAAGAAATGAAACAGGCCTTTTGAGGACATTGGCCATACACTACCAGGTATACTACCTTTTGGAGGGCAGATCATATGTTTTGCATATGTTTATTTTGGGTAGGAGGAGACTCAGGAGCAACATAATAACCACTTCAAAATTTTAGAGGAATATCCTGTGGAAGAAGGGTTTAACTCATTCCGTATGGTTCCAGAAGAGAGAACTGAGACTGAAGCATAGCAGATTTCTGTTCTAAATGAGAATGACTTTCTAACAATTAGTACTAAACAAAAGACACGTGTATTTCTTCTAAAAGTAGTTAACGATATGCCTGCTCTTGTAAATGACATGTGGCAGAGGATGAATGGCCATCTGTCACAGAAACGGTAGGGGGTATTCTTCCATTAGGTGGAGGTTTGGACTACAGCATTAGCTGGACCAGCTCCATTCTGAAATTCAATGGTTCTCTGAAATACATAAACGAGTTTTGAGGCAAGGCAAGTCAGATAATGGTTTTGATTTACTGATTGCTTTTACTTCATTCAGTGACTTACGAGCAGAAAACTCCTATCTCAATAGTTCCTATAGATGTCTATTTTTTTTGCCTTCTGTTTGATTTCTATTCTTCCTCCTTTTCTCTTTACCTTTAATTTTTGTGTTTCTATTATCTTTTCCTTTTCTTTTCTTCTTCCTCCCCATGCCCTCTAGATATAAGGATGGAGTAAAGGCAATGTTTGTCAAGAAAGCAACAAGGAAGAAAAAAGAATAGAGAAAGGAAAACTTTGAACTCAGTTAACTTTTAATTTTCACTTCAAATTTTGGCTGTGTGTGAGTATGTGAATGCATGTATGTATACTGGATTGTGTGTGTGTTTGTGTGTGTGTGTGGAGGGGTGGGATAGAGACAGAGAGAGAGAGAACGTGTGAGTAGGTGAATAGACCCTCAGATGTTTGGAAATGCTGGAAGTTAGGTACCACTTCTTGTTGTCACGATGCCTAGGGGGTGCTAGTAGTAATTAATGGCAGAAGGGGAGGAATGCTCTATGTCCTGCAATATGCATGTCAGTGCCATCCAATCATGTATTATACTACCCTACATAACAGGGCCCCATTGAGGAACACTAGGGAAAGGCTGTGGAGACAGACTGTCTGGGTTTGAATCCTGGTTCTGCCATTTTTAGCTTTGGGATCTTGGATAAATACTTTAAGCTTCATGGGTGTTTGTTTTCTCTTCTGTAATATGAAGGGTAATAAGAGCACCAACCTCACATTACTGTCAGAATTAAATGAATTAGTATGAGTCAAGTGCTTAGAAAAGCACAGACACATAAAACACATTCAACAGTGTCATCTATGATTTTAATTTTTCTGAAATGGCTGGAAATGGACTACTTGGATTCATCTTATGTGCTGAGTGTATGAAAGTCTCTATATGCTTTAACTGATTTTTAGGGAACTAGATAATAATGAACCAGTACTTATGAAAGTGCGGCTTATGGACCCCTTGATGTTGTGAAGCTTTTGTGATATCACATGAACACACCTAAGCTTTGGCAAGATAAAATTAATTTGCCTTGTTCTTTTTCTCTTCCTCACACATAAGCAAACATATAGTCATATACCACATAACTATACTTTGGTGAGGAACAGACCTCATATATGACGATGGTCCCATAAAATTATAATGAAGCTGAAAGATTTCTATTGCCTGGTGATATTACAGCCATCTTAACTTCACAGCTCAATGCATTACTCATGTGTTTGTGGGGATGCTGGTGTAAACAAACCTACTGTGCTGCCAGTCATATAAAATTGTAGCACATGTAATTATGTACAGTACATAATACTTGATAATGATAATAAGTGATTATGTTTCTGGTTTATGTATTCACTGTAGTAAAGTTATATTTACTATAATTTATTATCATATTTACTATACTATACTTTTTATCATCATTTTAGAGTGTACTTCTTCTACTCATTAACAAAAGTTAACTATAAAACAGTCTCAGGTGGGTCCTTCAGGAGGAATTCCAGAAGAAGTCATTGTTATCATAGGAGATAAAAGCTTCATGTGTGTTCTTGTCCCTGAAGACCTTCCTCTGGGTTAAGACGTGGTTGTGGAGGATGGTGATATGGATGATCCTGGCTCTGTGTAAGCCTAGGCTCATGTGTGTGTTGTGTCTTAGTTTTTAACAAAATGTTTGTAAAGTAAAACAAAAAATTTTGAAAATAGAAACAAGACTGTAGAATAAGTATATAAAGAAAGAAAATATTTTTGTACAGCTGTACAATGTGTTTATGTTTTAAGCTAAGTGTTATTACAAAAAGTTCAAAAAGTTAAAAAATTTAAAAACTAATAAAGTTAAAAAGTTATAGTAAGCTAAGGTTAATTATTGAAGAAATTTTAAAATGAATTTGGTGTAGCCTAAGTGTACAGTGTCTATAAAGTCTACAGTAGTGTACAGCAACAGCTTAGGTCTCCATATTCACTCATAATTCACTCACTTACTGGCACAGAACAACTTCCAGTCCTGCAAGCTCCGTTCCTGGCAAGTGCCCCATGAAGGTATACCATTTTTTATCTTTTATACAATTTTTTGGTGGTATCATTTCGATTTTAGATATATTTAGATACACAAATACTTATCATTGTATTACAGTTGTCTACAATTTTCAGTATAGTTACATATTGTATAGGATTGTAGCCTAGGAGCAATAGGCTATGCCATATAGCCTAGGTGTGTAGTAGGCTATGCCATATAGCCTAGGTGTGTAGTAGGCTATACCATCTAAGTTCATGTAAATACACTGTATGATATTCACACAATGACAAAATTACCTAAAGATGCATTCCTCAGGACATATCTCTGTTGTTAAATGACACATGATTATATACCCAACCGTTCCCCTAATCTACATACACACACACACAGACACACAGACAGATGCATTTGTAATAATAAAATGTAAGTCCTAGGATTTTTGTCACATGTATTTGCTTAATAAGTAGGCACAATACATGCATTTACAATATGTGGGAGGCTGTGGAATTTTGAAAAAGTTTTTTCTTTAATTCCTTGCGCTTGATAAGGTTCAAGCTTCATACAACGGACCATTCTTAATCCTACATTGATACTGAATATTATTTTATCTTTTAAAAGATTGATTTAATAAGCGTTTCAAGATTTTGCCACAATCCAAGTACACAATCACAGACTGTAATGATCATTCTGTCATAAGTCAGTTCTAAAAGGCACATCTGATTAAATGGAATCTGTTAAAACATTGTAATGCCATAGAAATTGCTTTTATAAAAAATCACCAACATTAGCTTGTTTGCTTTTCATTTTTAATTTATTTTATGAAAACAGAATTAAGATTCTTCATAATAGTGTGTGCTTTGTATGGTGAAGAGTATTTCCAATTGATTTTGTCCCATCTGTTTAAATGCTTTCTCTTTCCCATTTGACCAACTCATTTGGAGGGAAATGCAAGTACATATGCAACATGTGGACAGAACCATATGATTCCCCCATGATATGATTATTAAATTTTTCTACTAATACATATTGAGAAGTGTTAAACCTTTTCCTGCCATTCGTGGATACATTCGTTGATGAACATCTGGCTCATGTAACCTGCATATGCTGGATGCCATAAATTACATGGAAAGGCAGGAGACATCTCGCAGTTTTTTAAAATATGTATACTCATGCATTTTTCACTATTTGTTCTAAGGATTAAAGTACTTCATATGGGTCAAGTGCTTAGAAAAGCTCAGATGCATAAGGCATATTCAGCAAATGTCAGCTATGATTTTGATTTTCCTGAAATGACTGGGAATGGGATATTGGGATTCGTATTACCTGTTGAGTATCTCAGAGTTTCTATATGACTTAATAAGTTTTTAGGGAACTAGAATTAGCACTGAAAAGTCCCATGGAGAAGAAGGAGATGTAACTTATTTACCCTTTTTCCGTTTGCCCCAAGAATACTTGCTGGCAGAGCTTGTGGCTGCAGCGTTTACCCTAAGACAACTTTGCATTGAAATATCTCACTTTACTTATTGTTTTTGCATCATTCTAATGTATCAGTTTTGGAAACAAAAGACATCATTCTATTTACAGCATTCTGTTTTTAGTAGTGGTATTTCCATTTACAAAATATAGTAATTCTTGATTGCTGAAAATGTCAAATCCTAGAAAACGTAGCATTCCTATGTGTGATGTTAACATTGTTCACGAACGGTTGTTGGCCGAAGATTCATTTGATGAATCTGAGTTTTCTGAAATAGATGATTCTGATGATTCAGACGATTCTGATGTTAGTTCTGTTTAGAAATAACTCCAAGAACAGTTTTTATATTTTAGTTTCACATTGAAAATCAGTCAGATTTGCTTCAGCCTCAAAGAGCATGTTTATGTAAAATTAAATGAGCGCTGGCAGAGAGCAGCACTTTTTTGTTTCTAAACAGGAAGAGGGTTAAAATATGAGTGCTCAACTTACCACCTCACTGCAGGATTTGGGGACAGGGAATACATTGGTACTCTGTATTTTCTACTCAATTTTGCCGTGAACCTAAAAATTCTCTAAAAAGTAAAGTTTATTAAGGACTCAGAAATATACTATTGGGATTATAAAATAATAATCATAATAATATCTGAGAAAGTCAGGGTCCATATAAAAACAAACTTTAAATTACAGCCTTTCTCTCATTTATACCCCCACCCACAACACCAATAGGTGGGTTACCAGAATTTGACTTTACAAAGAATTTCATTTATCGATTTGTGTTTGTTTGCCTTTGAGGTAGCTCAACCTAGAAAACAAAGCTGACAGTCCTTTGTGGCAGTGTGATTGGCCTACTCAGGCTACTACTAACTTGCCTAAAGTGCTCCTGTTACATTAGTTTATACAGTAATGATCTGGGTTATTTTCTTTTGATCTGCGTTATTTTCTCTTGTCTTAATTCTTTTGTGTTTTGTGTATTAAAGATTTAATCACATAAAAAATATGAGTACTCACCACTCATTTATTCCTTGTTAGCAAAGACACAAAAGCATTGAATAGAGAACCACATTTGTAAAAAGTTCTGTACAGGAAGGTAGTCTGGTGTAATAAAAAGTAGAGTTTGAGACCACCAAATCTCAAACTCAAATCTCAACCCCATTATTTTCTTGTAATGTGACTAAGGCACCCCAGCGTCTTCACTCAGCTTTAGTTTCCTCACATGCAAGTTAGGGACTTTAAGCCTATTTTGTTAGAGTTGTGAAAACAAGAGATGAAGAGGGTAAAATCACTTAACTTGGTGTCTGCTATATAGTAGATGCTTATAAAATGTTAGGTAGCAACTAACAGCCATGGCTATTATTATCTTTATGCTGAAATTACTTTTTAATTTTTCAATTTTTAATTTTTATAGGTACACATCAGGTGTATATATTTGTGAAGTACATGAGATGTTTTGATACAGGCATGCACTGTGAAATCATCACATTATGGAGAATGGAGTATCCATGCCCTCAGGCATTTATCCTTTTTCTTACAAACATTACAATTACACTGTTTTAGTTATTTTTAAATATACTATTGAGTTATTGACTACAGTCACACTGTTGTGCTGTTGAATACTAGGTCTTATTCATTCTTTCTAATTAATTTTTATACCCATTATATGTTGAAATTTTTGATAAATGAATACTGTTAAAGCATTGTCATTTGTTTTCAATTACAATATTATGAAGTAGTGCCTGCAGCAATAATAGCAACGAAAAGATTGAGGACTAGGCCCAACGATTTGCTGTACAGTTAGCAGATAGAAACCTACAGTCTTCAACAATATAGGCTACAGACTTTAGGGACAAGATATCAGAATGCCCTATGTGACTGAAATGTACACAAAACTGCTCAGCATGCTTGGAATTAGTGTGTGTTTGAAAGTTTCCCCAAAGTAACCAATATGGGTTTGTGATTTGGATATAGGTTACAAATGAGTGTTAGGTGTGTGTATATGTATGTGTGAATGCTCCTTAATTTATAATTAGAAGGAGCAAGGCTAAAGTGTAATACAGATAAATTACAAACTAGGACATTATGAATTTATTTAACAACTATCCATGCCACAAATGTTATGTGACAGATACTGCGGTATATGCTACAAGTAGAGGTGTGGAAATTTGTAAGACATAGTCCTTAAAATCAAGTTTTTTAGGCCAATAAACCAGCACTTACAACACAGATAAATGATAAATGCTATAGAGAATTTTGCCACAACTAATAATGTACACAGAAGGACATCTGCTTTGCTTGAAAAGGTCAGGGGAAATGGAAATGATTCTAGGAATGAATAATAAAGATTAAATAACAGCTATCCAGGAAGACAAAAAAGATTGGGTATTCTAGTCAGAAGGAACTGTGTGTGCAAAGGCACAGACTTAAGAAAATGTGGGTAAGTGATAGGGCAGGGAAATGCAAGAAATAAGCCTAAAGGGGTAAACAGGGACCAGATCATCACATTGTTTGTATAGGATATTACAAAGCAAAAGAAGAGGCCCAACAATCATCAGTATCAGGAAGAAATTTATCAGTTGCCCTTACAAGTTAGTGAACTAAACATTTCAAGGGCTCTGTATCATTTGGGTTTTTATTACAGGTTCTCTTTTACAAGTTCTTCTTTCTCTATCCTAACCCTTCTCCCCAAGGGAGCCCACACGTTGTGACCACACTGATTGTATATTTGTGTGCTCCACGTAGGGCACAAACTCCTTAGAAGTGGAATTTTTGGTGGGAGAACAAAGGAGCTTGTATTTGTGTAATGCAGTGGAAGATCTATTGGTGAGCTGACAATAGTTACAGCTTGTTCTGCAAAATGATCCTGGAGCCCCCTCACCCACCAAATAACAACTTTACTTTGATATCTAACTTGATTCTTTCATTTCTTACATTTATTTCAGGAATTAAGAACCCTTATGATGTCTTTCTGTGTCTCAAGTCTTGCCCCCCTGTGATTTCTGACCTGAGATGACTGTTCTTGCATGATTGGGTTCCCCATGCTGGGTTTCCCCAATCTTTCTCAACCTTTCATGACAACCCCTAGCTGAAATTATCCTGTATACCTTAATGATGACCAGTTAATTTGCCCTCAGATACTAATGGCTTACCATGGCTCAATTGATCGACCTTTTCCAAGAGGAAGATTATTGTACTTAATGTTTTCATCATTATATTTCCATTGCCTCACTTTCTTGCCATACCCAATTTATGTTCTTTTGCAGTATTATATGTGTATTTGTAAATCCTTCTCAATGTTTTCTTTTCTTTTTTTTTTTTTTTGAAACAAAGCTACTGAAATAAAGAATGGGCAAAAAGCAATCCCTTTACTATTAAAGGGTCCTTTAAAGTTGAAACTGAAGATGGGCCTTCATGGTGAAATGGTATGAAAGTAGGCTGACTTAGGTGACATTTTGAGCAGAAGAGTCTTTGGTCTTTCCTTAAATTACATAGCCCAAGGATGTTACTGATTTTGATACACCAAGGAAGTTCTTTGCTAAAATTCAATTGTTCTCACCCTTTTTAATTTTAGAGTTTGCTAGAAATTTTAAGGGTTTGCTTTAAAGAGTTATCAGAGCCACTATAACACTGGACAAACCAGCAATCGCTACTGCAGTGTAACAATGTTCCAATATGTCTACAATATCAACTGCATTTATTGAACTCTTGATTTTGTCACTCTTCTTACTCTTTTTCCTTTTAGATGTAACATTTACTGTCTTGACCATGATTTTGAAAGAGATAGTTCCCTTGACCTTTCATGGGACTTGTGAAGGGGTTAGCTCATTTATTCAGCCCACTGTTCTTAGCCCCTCATGGGAGGGGGAGCATGCAGGTGAGTGAGTGCAGGGGCCAGGATGAGTGCTTCTGGGCACTGGCAGGAGTAGAATTTTGTGCCACCCCACAGCAGCATCTAGGGGGGTATCCTTGATCCCCGGAGCAACAGAGGGCTTGTGTTACAGTGTGCTCTTTTAGATTTGCCACCCATGGATGGCTTAAGTGTTTAATAGCTCAGAGTGACAGCCCTCCATATCCCGAGCTTTTGTTTGGCGTCCAAAAATAATCAGGTCACACGAACGAATTGAAGATGATAAAAGTGGAGGATTTATTGCTGATGAAAATGGCTCTCAGTGTGTTGGGGAGCTGCAAAGGGGAAGAAGTGGGAAAGTGGTCTTCCCCTGGAGTTTAGCCATCCCCAGCCAAACTGTTCTCCGAAGTCCCCCCAGCAAGCCGTCCCTCTGAAGTCAAGCTGCTCCTCTCTGATGTCCTGCTGCTTCTTCTCTTCTCTCGTCCTCTGCTACCCTACTGCCAGTGGAGCATGGGGTTTTTATGGATGCAGGATGGGCGGCAGGCCAGGCCAGGGTGGTTTTGGAAAAGACAACATTCAGGTGGGAAAACAAGAATGCATGTACTTACTTTGGGCTGCAGGTCCAGGCTTGAGGTTGGGGCTTCATTAGGGACCCTGCCCTTCTCTGCCTAATATTTCCCTGCCTCCCATCCACATTAATTTCATATATCCTCACCAGGCATAGCTCTTAGGTGAAATGCATTGCATAATTCCAGCAGGCACAATTATTCTTTGAGAAGTATTATCATACTTAATGTTTTCATCATTATATTTCCAGAGGTATTCTTACGCCTTTGGAGTTGTGCAATACTGCAGCTTTGCACATGTGTAAGCACACAATATTTTTCTGACTTGGCTTAGTTATTACTCTGTGCTTCCTTAACCTGTGATTTTCACCATCTCCTTATAGTGATGTTCATCTCAATGTTCATTTTGACAAACCACAGTAAGGTTGTCCAAATTAACTAGAATAAAATGAGAGTTTCTTCTTGATTTAAAATCTATCTTAGCATTGAGTCTTAGAGAATGGGACTGGGTGGGTGGAGAATGCTATGACTATTTGATAACTTTGTCCTGATTACACGCTCTCATTTATAGCAAAAGTAAATTTTACCTGTAGATTAAAAGCTATTTATATTAGTTTTAAAATCTTTTGGGGAGCATGATCCTCTTTGCAGTCAGAGAATTTATACTCTAGGATACCAGCGTTACCACTGATGATCATAAACACTTTAAGATACATGGTCTCTTGTTCCCTTTGTGTTACATAAACTACTGGGTCACCATTTTGATTTCCCCTCAATCATTAGCTATAGGAGTTTTCCGGCAACACAGAATAATTTGTCTTGTTCTGTATTGTCACTACTTTGAAGAGTATCTCAACACTTAAATCAGAAATTTAAATTTCTCATTTTCAAATGTTGAAAATATAGCACTTTATGCTATTTTAAAGAAGTTAGAGTGGTACAGACTTAACAAGTCAACTTGTCCATACAAAAGTCACTGTCTTCTCAAGGGAGGAAGTGCTGTTCAAATAGTCAGGAACATGTGTATTTGTAGAGAAACTTAGTCTAGTTTGTAGTGCTTGGAGTAGGAATATTTAGCCAGGCTAATAGAAATAATTTTCAGGTTCAGGTCAAGAGCACAAGGTTTAAAAGTATAGAATGTTGTCTTGGGAAATCCTTGTGAGAAGCTGTGGATGATCATCTATCCAGATGAGCTGTGACAAAGAGTGGACTTCATTATTTCTTTTCTTTTTTTTAAAATTGTACTTTAAGTTCTAGGGTACATGTGCACAACGTGCAGGTTTGTTACATAGATATCCATTTGCCATGTTGGTGTGCTGCACCCATCGACTCATCATTTACATTAGGTATTTCTCCTAACACTATCCCTCCCCCAGGTCCCCACCCCCTAACAGGCCTGGTGTGTGATGTTCCCCTCCCTGTAAGGACTTCATTATTTCTAAAAGCTTCCTCTATCTCTTCCAAAAATAGCTTTTTTTTTAAATGAAAAGACAGTGACATAAAAACTAATTGCTACTGGAAATTTAATTTAGAGATCTTTATATTGGCAAAAATGGGTATATATATTTTTTTCTTTTAAAAGATCCTCTTGTTTCATTTTAATATAAAAATAGCTACCTTGATGTCAGGATGTTCCAGGTTGTAATGAAGCCAGTTTTAAGCCTCTAGTCCCTGAGTATTCTACCACTAAAGAAGAGAATAATTTTACAGTAGAAGATTATTTCATGATCCCTAAGTATCTGAAGTATTTTTCTTCCTTTTTCTCTTTTTCCATTCATCCATTCACAGTATCTATGTACCTGGTACCATGGCAAATGCTAGGAATATCAAAATGGAATAAGTTAATGTCCTGGCTATCCAGAAGTTCTTGAATAGCAGGGAAAGCAGACATATAAATACAGTTAAATAAATATCAAGAAAAATGAGCATGAAAGGGCTCAGGGGAATTGCTGAGGAAGGAGAGGTCAACTCTGTCTCAATGGTTGACTTTGCCTTTCTGCTTACTCTGTGACCAAGAACTCCTTTATCATCCTTGATTGTGAATTGGCCACAGGGCTTAACTTTACTTTTTCCATGAGTTCTTCTCTGGCTCTATAAATTCTGGCTTCCAATATGTCATCCTCTATCATCTGTCTACTGTCTGAAGTTTAGAAATTAGCACACAGAATGCAGTGGTCTAGCTATTACTTGATTAACTGAGACACTTAAAACAAATATTGAGTAGATTGACTAGCCTGAACTTATTAATACAATTACCAAAAAATATAGAATACTACTGAAGAGTTAAAGCTTTCAAAAAAATGTATAATTTTAAGAAGTCATGCTCCCACTCTTCATGTCTGTACATAAAGCATGAACTCAAATGTCAATGGTTTGGGTTTGAATCTTGGCTATGACATTTTGGAATTGAGTGACTTTGGCAAGCTGTCATTGGGTTTTTGTGAAAAAGAAATAAGACAGTGCATAAAGGATACAGCACATTACTGGTCATATAGTAAAGGTTCAATAATCATTAGCTACTATTACTTCCTAATTGGCATCATCCTAATCTTACTCCTGCTGTTAAAAGATAGTACTTTTTCTTAGGAATGGACTGAAGCATTTACTTAAGTGATGTGATTTGAAGGAACAATGGAAAGAAACATCAAAAATATTATTTCACAAGTCTACAATACCTTGAAGTTCTAATGACTATTATTCAATAAATTATTAATTCTGAAGCTTTCCCCACATTTGGTATTCTAATCCATTAATGTCCTTATATGCAGAGAAAAAAGAAAACTGGCTTGACCCAAGGTACCTCCTCCAACCTTCTTTGACATAATTGACAACTGTGGACATTGGAGGAGATAATCCAAAAGGGCACTAAAAACAACTTCACCTATTTTACAATTTTATGAAAAGTTGGATACATTTGCCTCTACTATTTCACATTGTAGTCATTAGGTCTAATGCAAAAAACCAAGGGCATCAACCAAAAAATACAATTTAGATGGTTTTCCAGTTTCCTGATGTGTATGTCTTCTCAAAGTTGAGGAAGATGATTCAGCCTGTGGGAATGTATTGCTTAAGAATGTATTAATTTTTCTTTTACATACTATAGGCACAAAGTGATGATGGTTGAGATATATCCAATCCATCATTTTGCTGAGAAAAAAAATTTGGATAATATATAAAAAAGAAACATTTACTTGAATTCTTTTGAATTGAAACAAGACAGAGAGAAAGCCGAGCAAAATGGATGAAAACAGGGGTGAGGCTGAGTTCAGCGAGGCAGTGGTTAGAGATTATTTTCCCCTAGAATTGCTAAATTTAGAAAGAGGCCACAGTGAGGCTGAGCGGCTGAGAACTTTAGACATCCATGCTCAGAGAGGTGGAAGATTAGAATATACAGAAGGGAGGGTAAGAGACACAAGGAATACCGTGAGAAGGGCTAACATGTTTAATCAAAGTCTAAGAGGAGAGAAGAAAAAAATGGGGCAGAGGCAACTGATAAAAGACAGTAAGCCAAAGATTTAAGAAGCCCTACAAACCCCAAGCAATAAAAAGAAAAGAAAAGAATACTTAAGAAATTTTTAAAAAAGAAAAGAAATCCAGAAAACCAAAGATGAAAAAAAAAATTTTTTAATGTAGCTGAAGAAGAAATGCTGGTTGTCTTCAGAGAAGCAATAATTAGACTGACAGCTGAATTCTTCACAACAACAACAACAAAACAAAATAAACAAACCAGAAAGCAATGGAATTAATTCTTTAAAGTATTAAAATGAAAACAATTGCTGATAAAAAATTCCACAGTTGATGAAAATATCTTTCAGAAAACAAAAATAGGCCAAGAAAGTGATGACCACCAGACTCACATTCACAGTTAAAAAAAAAAAAAGTCGAGGGTATTCTTCAGGGAAAATAGAAGAAAAATCTAAATTGAAGCTTTGAGATTCAGAAAAGAACAAGGAACAATAAAAATAGTAAAATTCTAAAATATATGTAAATCTAAATGGAAATTGACTGCATAATACTATAGTAATAATAATGTCTTACAAAGTTTAAAATACAAAGAATTAACATATAAAATAAAAATGGCATATAATGTGGGGATTAGGCACTTGGATTAAAGCGTTGCAAGTTTTTTACTTTGTTTGGAAGATGGTGAATGTATCAAGTTAGATTTAAATTTGTCAAGAATGTACATTGCAATTTCTAGAGTAAGTGTAAAAAAGTAAACATATATAAAAATTTCATATTGATAGATGGGAAAGCAAGAATAAAAAAATCGTCAATCCTTTAGGAGAAATTAGAACACTTGCACACTGTTGATGGGAATGTATAGTGGTGAAGCTGTTATGGAAAACAGTATGCCTGTTCCTCAAAAAACTAGAATTGCCATAAGACTCAGCAATTCTATCTCTGGAAATATACTCCAAGAGGATTGAAGACAGGATCTATAAGTGTTATTTGTACATCAATATTCATAGCACCTATTCACATTAACTAAAACACAGAAGCAATCTAAGAGTCCACTGACACATGAAAGGATAAGAAAAATGTGGTATATATGTACAATGGAATATTATTCAGTCTTAAAAAGAAAGGAAATTCTGACACATGCTATAATATGAATGAACCTCAAGGACATTATACTAAGTAAAATAAACAAATCACAAAAAAGACAAATTCTGTATGATTCCACTTATATTAGGTACCTAGAATAGTGAAAATCATAGATACTGAAAGTAGAATGGTGGTTGTAAGGGCATAAGGGGAGGAGAGCAGAAAAGTTATTATTTAATGGGTATAGAGTTTTAGTTCTGCAAGATAAGAGTTCTGGAGATGGATAGTGATGAAGGTTGCACAACTATATGAATGTACTTAATATCATTAACTGTACACTTAAAATGGTTATGATGGTAGATGTTATGATACATGTATTTACCATGATAAAAAAAATTTAAAGAAATGAATCCATCAATGCACTTGAAAGTAAAGTGTGAGAAAAGTAATAATAGAATGGGCAAAACAAACAGAAAAACAATTAGTAAAATAATATACTTGAACCGTGAATATCAGTACTTGCATTAAATAAAAAGAGATTAATGTATCAATTAAAAATTTTTCAGATCGTATGCTATTTACAAGAGACACTATTTTAGACTATGATTCAAATATTTCAAAGGAATGTAAACATACAGCATGTTACTGACTTCAATACAGTTGAGCAAGAAATCAGCCACAGAAAAATAACCAGAAAATTCCCATATATTTGGAAATTAAGTAGCATACTTCCAAGTAATTCATGAGTTAAGGAAAAAAATCACAATGAAAAATAGAAAATGTAGATGTAAATGATGATAAAAGTACTGCACATCAAAACTTGTGAGATGTAGCTAAAGCTGTGTTTGGAGAGAAATTTACAGTTTGAAATAGATATATTGATAAAGTAAAAAAGCTAATAATCAGTGAAGTAAACATCTAACTTAAACAATCAAAGATAACATATTAGTCCTAATAAAAATAGCAGTAAAAACTAAAACGAATCTGAAAATAATATAATAGAAAATACTCATAAAAATAAAGATTGGCCAGGTGCAGTGGCTCACACCTGTAATCCTAGCACTTTGGGAGGCCGAGGCAGGTGGATCACCTGAGGTCAGCAGTTCAAGACCAGCCTGGCCAAGATGGCGAAACTCCGTCTCTACTAAAAATGCAAACACAGCCGGGCATGGTGGCACGTGCCTATAGTCCCAGCTACTAGGGAGGCTGAGGCAGGAGAATTGCTTTTACCCGGGAGGTGGAGGTTGCAGTGAGCTGGGATCATGCCACTGCACTCCAGCCTGGGTGACAGCAAGACCGTCTCAAAAAAAAAAAAAAAAAAAAAAAGAGATTGACAAGGGGCTTCAAGATAACTAGAGGCATCTAGCACTTGCCTCCTCCACAAGAATAACCAAAATATTATGTAAAATAGAGCACCTAATAGAGAAAACTGGAATTTAACACAGAAGTGACAGGAAACACTTGAGGTGTGCAAGGAGAAGGAAGCAGGCAGCCAGCCTGGCCAGGATTGGGTGGGAACCAGGAGCGGTTCCCCAGTGTAAGGAAAGTATAAGTAAGAGACCCCTAGCAGTCCACATTCCCTCTGTGGACTTCTGTAATCCTAGCCCCGCTGGAGAGCACCTCAATCTTAATGGGCTCTGAAACTAGCATAGGGAGCTACCTGGAGATTTTGTGATGGCATTGCTCCAGAGAGGGAGCTCACACCAGGTTCCACCCTCACTACCCCCTGAGTCCTAAGCAGCTGTAGCACAATGCCATTTTCAGAGCCCAGTCCTCACCAGACTGCATCCTGCCCTGGGGTCCAATAGTCCCTACACACCCACATCCCTAGAGCCACATTGACATATTTCCATATCTACCTGAAAGGCTGCAGTGATTCAATATTGGTTAGATGAGTAGAGTCCTCACATACCAATAATAACCTTAAATGTAAACAAGTTAAATTTTCCATTTAAAATATATAGATTGGCTGAATGGATTAAAAAATGACCCAACTATATCTAATGATACACCACAAGGAACTAGAAAAACAAGAACAAACCAATATCAAAATTAGTAGAAGAGCTAAATAGAGACCAAAAAATAATGTAAAGTGTATCAATGAAACTCAATAAACTGCTAGCTCAACTAACCAAGAGAAAAGAGAAGACCTAAATAAAATCAGAAACAAAAAAGGTGGCATTATCACTGATATCACTGATAACATACAAAAGATCATCAGAGACTATTGTGAACAACTGTATGCTAATACATTGGAAAACCTGGAGGAAATAGACAAATTCCTCGACACATACAACTTCTAAATCAAGTTTAGCTGAAAGCTGCCTCCTTGCAGTCTGGCCTAAAGGTTTCTCTGTATATCATGAACTAACCTAAATGGAGTTGTAAACAGACAGTAGCATACTCTTGTGACAATCAGAGTTTTGGCTAATTAAAGGTGGCCAATTTTTTAAACTGTGTTAAAATAAGGCCAAGGCTGAGCTGTAATCAATCCAGCTATTTCTGTACTTCACTTCCATTTTCTGTACGTCACTTTCCTTTCTCTGTTCATAAATCTTCTTCCACCACATGGCTCTGTTGAAGTCCTGAGCCTACTCTGGCTTGGGAGGCAGCCCAATTCATGAATCACTCTTTGCTCAGTTAAACTATTTAATTTAATTCAGCTAAGCATTTTCTTTTAACACAACTTACCAGGGAAGAAAAAGAAAACCTTAATAGACCAAAAACAAGTAACAAGATTGATTTTAAAAAGTTTCCCAACAAAGAAAAGCCTAGGATTGGACGGATCCATGGCCGAATTCTACCAAACTTATAGCTAAGAATTAAAACACATTTTCCTCAAACTACTTCAAAAACTTGAAGAAGAAGGAGGTTTTCCAAACTCATTCTCTGAGGCCAGCATCACCCTGACACCAAAACCAGACAAGGACACAACAACATCCTTCATGATTAAAACTTGCAACAAACTAGGCATCAAAGAAGCACAACTCAATGTAATAAAGGTGATATATGACAAACCCACAGCTAATATCACACTGAATGGGGAAGATATGAAAGCCTTTCCTCAAACAACTGGAGCAAGGCAGTGATGCCAACTTTCACCACTCCTATTCAACCTACTACTAGAAGTCCTAGCCAGAGCAATCAGGCAAGAGAAAAAAAGAAAAGGCATCCACATTGGAAAAGAGGAAGTCAAGTTATCTCTCTTTACAGACTACATGAACTTATATTTTGAAAAACCTTAAGACTCCACCAGAAAACCACTTAGATTTAATAAACAAATTCAGAAAAATTGAAAGACACAAAATCAACATATAAAAAGCAGTAGCATTTCTATACATCAGTAATGAAATGCTGAAAAAGAAATCAAGAAGACAATCCCATTTATAACAGGTGCAAAAAGAAATATCTAGGAATACCTTTAACAAAGGAGATGAAAGACGTCTACAAGGAAAACTAGAAAACACTGATGAAAGAAATTAAAGAGGACACAAATAAATGGAAAAACTTCTCATGCTCATGAATCAAAGGAATTAATATTATTAAAATGACCATACTAAGCAATCTAAAGATTCGATGTAATCACTATCAAAATACCAATGTCATTTTTCACAGAAATAGTAAAAATAAACCCAAAGTTTATATGGAACCAACAGAGAGCCTGAATAACCAAAGCCATCCTGAGCAAAAAGAACAAAGCTGGAGGCATCACTCTACCTGACTTCAAAATATATTACAAGGTTATGATAACCCAAACAGCATTGTTTGGGTATAAAATGGACACATACACCAATGGAACAGAATAGAGAATCCAGAAAGCAATCGACAAATTTACAGCTAACTTATTTTTGACATAGTTGCTAAAAATATACAATGGAGAAAGGACACCCTCTTCAATAAATGGTTCTGGGAAAATGACATTCACGTGAAGAAGAATGAAACTAGACCCATATCTCTTGCCATATATATAAATCAAGTCAAAATGATCAAATATCTAAAAGTAAGATGCCAAACTGTAAAACTACTAGAATAAAACATAGACAAAACACTATAGGCCATTTGTCTAGGCAAAGATTTTATGGCTAAGACCTCAAAAGCACAGGCAATGAAAACAAAAATAGACAAATGGGACTATATTAAACTAAAATGCTTTTGCACAGCAAAGGAAACAAGAGAGTAAAAACAACTTGGTGATTGGGAGAAAATATCTCAAAATGATTCATCTGACCAGGGACTAATATCCAGAATATATAAGAAAGTCAACCAATGCAACAGCCAAAACAACAACAGCAGCAACAAATAATCCCACTAAAAATTGGGCAAAAGATATGAATAGACATTTCTCAAAAGAAGACAGAAATGGCCAACAGGTATGAAAAATTGCTCAACATCACTAAAGATTAGGGAGACACAAATGAAAATCATGATGAGATATTATCTTATCCCAGTTAGAATGGCTACTATTAAAAAGGCAAAAAAAAAAAAAATAACAGATGCTGGTGATGATGTGGAGAAAAGGGAACCCTTATACAGTGTTGGAGGGAATGTAAATTAGTACAGCCATTATGGAAAACTGTATGGAGGTTTCTCAAAACACTTAAAAGTAGAGCCAGCACAAGATTGAGCAATAACACTGTTGAGTATTTATCCAAAGGAAAGGAAATCAGTATATTGAAGAGACACCTGTACCCCACGTTTATGGTAGCACTATTTACAATAGCCAAGATATGGAATCAAACTAAGTGTCCATCAGCAGATGAACAGATAAAGAAAATGTGGTAAATAAACACAGTGGAATACTACCTGACCATAAAAAAAATAAAATTATGTTATTTGCAGCAACATGGATGAAACTGGAGGTTATTATGTGAACTGAAATAAGCAAGGCACAGAAAAACAAATATCATGTGTTCTCACTCAAATGTGAGAGGTTAAAAAAATAGAACTCATGGAGATAGAGAGTAGAAAGAGGCTGGGAAGGGTGTGTGTTGGCGGTGGGGGGTGGGGGGCATTGGGGGAATGAATAAAAATTGTTTAATGGGTACAAACATACATACAAACATGCAATTAATAGAAGAAATAATGTTTGATAGTACAGTAGATTTACTATAGTTAACAACAACATATTGTAGATTTCAAAATAGCTGGAAGAGAGAACTTGACATATTCCCAACACATGGCAATGATAAATATTTGAGGTGATGGATAGCCCAAATACCCTGACTTGATCATTCCATATTCTATGCATGTAACAAAATGTACAAATATTATGTATCAATAAAAAGCTAAATCTAAACGTGCTTCTCTTAAAAATATAGAAATTGACGAAGCCAGAAGTCTAATAGGCAAATAAAATAGATTAATTTGAAAAGGCTAATAAAATGGGTAAATGTTTGGTAAAATGATCAAGAAAAAAAGAGAACAGATAACAAATATAATAAATGGAAAAAATGACATTATTATAGACCCTTCAGAAACAAAAAATATCAAAGGAGAATATCATGAATGACTTACAGTAATACATTTGAAAATTTTGGTGACATTGAGAAATTTCTAAAAAATCAAAACTTACCAAAACTGATGCAAGAATGGAAATAAGAAATGAGTGTTAATGTAAAGTTTTAATATGAAATAATAAGAGTATATAAACCATCAATATCTTTTGCTATTAAAATATTGAATTCTGAATTCAAAAAGTAAACAAATTAACCCAAATAAAACCAAACTAAGCTGACCAATCAAACAATATCTCTTCTTTCCACAAAGAATACTTCCAGAAACGTTTGAATTCTATCAAACGTTTTAAGAACAAAGACATCAATTTAGAGCAATTCTACTAGAAAATAAAAAGAAAACATTCCTCAACTTGTTTCATGAGGCAAGCGTAACTTTGAAATGAAAACTTAAGAATATTTTAAGAAAATTGACAAGCCAATCTTACTCAGGAACATAGATATAAAATCCCTAAACAAAGTATTAGTAAACCCGGAATGGCAATACACAAAAAGGATGATACATCATGATTAAGTTAGGTTTATTATAGGAATGCAAAATTGGTTTATCATCTTAAAAATCCGTGGACTTCACAAATTAAAAAAGAAAAATCATATAGTCTTCTCAATATATACAGAAAAAGTTTAGACTAGAATTCAATTCCCATTCATGATCAAACATCTTAGCAAACTGTGAATAGAAGGGAGCTCTTAATTTAATAATGGGTATCTACAAAAACATCCAGAAATATAATACTTTATGGGGAATGCCAGAAACTTTCATCTGGATTTGAAGAATGGAACAATATGGCTGCAAATTTACTACATATTCTTCAATGCTGTCTTGAAGAGCCTAACTGAAAGTCAACCAAGACAAAGGAACTACAAGAATTGGGAAGGAAAAAATACAATTGTCGTTGCATTTCAGAAGATATAACTGCATTACTAAGAAATCCTCAGGCATCTATAAATAGATTATTACAATTTAAGTGAATTTAGCAAGATTACTGAATAAGAGGCCAATTAAGATAAAAATATATAAATTGCGTATCTACTACACTGTAGAGTCTGAAATAAGCTTCAAATATGAGTGTTAGCTAAGTCATCTAGCTAAATCCAAAATTTCAAACTCAGAGGTGACTCTTAATCTTATTTTTTTCTTTCACCTCCCTAGTTATCTGTATTCCTAGATATTTTATTCTTTTTGTGGCAGTTGTGAATGGGATTGCATTCCTGATTTGCCTCTCTGCTTAGATGTTGTTGGTGTATAGGAATGTTGCTAATTTTTGTATATTGATTTTGTATACTGGAACTTTGCTGAAGTTGTTTATCAGCTGAAGGAGCTTTTGGGCAGAGACGATGGAGTTTTCTAGGTATAGAATTATGTCGTCTGCAAATAGGGATAGTTTGACCTCCTGTCTTCCTATTTGGATGCCTCTTTTTTCTCTTGTCTGATTGCTCTGGCTGGGACTTCCAGTATTACGTTGAATAGGAGTGGTGAGAGAGGGCATCTTTGTCTTGTTCTGGTTTTCAAGAGGAATGCTTTCAGCTTTTGCCCATTCAGTATGATATTGGCTGTGGGTTTGTCCTAGATGGGCTTTATTATTTTGATGTATGTTCCTCCAATGCCCAGTTTATTGAGGGTTTTTAACATGAAGGGATATTGAATTTAATTGAAAGCCTTTTCTGCATCTATTGAAATAATCATGTGGTGTTTGTTTTAGTTCTATTTAGGTGATCACATTTATTGATTTGCATATGTTGAACCAATCTTGCATTCCTGTGATGAAGCCTACTTGATAATGGTGGATCAGCTTTTATATATATATATTTTTTTTTTTTTTTATTATACTTTAAGTTCTAGGATACATGTGCACAACGTGCAGGTTTGTTACATATGTATACATGTGCCATGTTGGTGTGCTGCACCCATTAACTCGTCATTTACATTAGGTATATCTCCTAATGCTATCCCTCCCCCCTCCCCCCACCCCACAACAGGCCCCAGTGTGTGATGTTCCCCTTCCTGTGTCCAAGTGTTCTCATTGTTCAATTCCCACCTATGAGTGAGAACATGCGGTGTTTGGTTTTTTTGTCCTTGCGATAGTTTGCTGAGAATGATGGTTTCCAGCTTCATCCATGTCCCTACAAAGGACATGAACTCATCATTTTTTATGGCTGCATAGTATTCCATGGTGTATATGTGCCACGTTTTCTTAATCCAGTCTATCATTGTTGGACATTTGGGTGGGTTCCAAGTCTTTGCTATTGTGAATAGTGCCCCAATAAACATACGTGTGCATGTGTCTTTATAGCAGCATGATTTATAATCCTTTGGGTATATACCCAGTAATGGGATGGCTGGGTCAAATGGTATTTCTAGTTCTAGATCCCTGAGGAACCACCACACTGTCTTCCACAATGGTTGAACTAGTTTATAGTCTGTGGGAGGAATTTACCCCAGATTTCTTTAAAATTGTCCAGAAGTTTTAAGTCTTTTTTCAGTGGAATTCTATTGGTATAGTGATAGTTATTTGAAGAAATGAGTCTATTTTTTTTTAATGGAATATCAGTATCTGTGTAACTTTTTCCAGGATAGTAATGACCAGCAAAACCTCATTCTGGAGAAGCCATCATCAATAGTTAAATGGGATTTTGTTCTGTTATATTTCCTCAGCGCTTTTTTTCCCCAAGTGTCAGCATCTCCTTGTGAACAGCCTCTCTTTCCAAGTCCTCCCTGTGGTGAACCCAAATGTTGTTTATCAGACAGGCATAATTCAACTCACTAAAATACATCCCTGCCAATAGGATTCGTGCTATGAACCCCAGCCCCCTCTGCCTAGTAACATATGCACTTTGTTCTCAATCTGCGTCATGAAGATCTGTAGGCAGGTGTAGGTGGTACTTAACAGATGCAAACGTTTTATTTTTCTGGCTGTTTCCTTTGTCATTTGGACACGATGACAGAAAAACCATCATGCCTCCATTACAAAGGGTTAGGACTGAGAGTCAGCTGTCATGGCCACCCCCAACCTAGTCTTCCCCAATGTGACCTGCCAGATCATGGGAGAGAAACAAAACCACTCTGCAGCTTATTTTAGTCCAATCATGCTTTGTTGTGTTTCTATAGCTGGGCCATGCTTACTTATCATACATACCTAACTAGCTTAAAAAGATGCCTAAATGGAATCTAGACTTAAAAACACAGTACTTGCTTTGACTCCTGTATTTAAAATGTGGTTGATATTATTTTCCTCCAACATTGAAATGTTTTAAAACAGAATTCTAGGATTCAGAAAATGGAAGTATGTTTTATTCACTTAGCAACCCTCTATAGATTTAGTAGACATGAAAATATGAGAAGATACGGTTCTGGTACTAAATTTCATTTTTTAGTCTCTTTTTTAACCAGGAAGAAAAGCAGGAAACTCCCTACATGTGAGTTTTTAAAAGATCCTGAATTCAGTTAAATCCTGAGATAAACAGAAACAAAACCCCAAAATATGTAACTTATCTTATTCCCTCTTGATTTTTCTAAGTTGTTGGATCTAAGGTTAATTTCAAGGTCACTTGTTGGTCTTTCAGTTGGATACCCCAGGAATTTGTTTGTTTGTTTTCGATTTTTTGAGATGGAGTTTCGCTCTTGTTGCCCAGGCTGGAGTGCAATGGCGTGATCTCGGCTCACTGCAATGTCTGCCTCTCAGGTTCAAGTGATTCTCCTGCCTCAGCCGCCCAAGTAGCTGGGATTACAGGCGCCCGCCACCAGGCCCGGCTAATTTTTGTACTTTCAGTAGAGATGGGGTTCCGCCATGTTGCCAGGCTGGTCTCAAACTCCTGACCTCAAATGATCCACCTGCCTCAGCCTCCCAAAGTGCTGGGATTACAGGCATGAGGCACTGCGCCTGGCCGCAGGGATTGTTTTTAAACTCACTGATAGTAGTTCTAATAAACTTAAAAGATTTTGAAAACAAGAAGATATGACTTGGTATCTGTAAATAAGATCATTTCAGAAATCAAAACTGTGACATTTGAGAAGGATCTAAACTTGGCATCGTTGTGTGTAGAAAAGGAACAGTGGATTTTGAAAGGATTAGAAGCTATGTGGTTTATTAAATCACTTGTTTATTCAAAATCTTTCCACCTCTTCTAAACAATGTACATGTTTATTTCTATCTTTCTGTTTTTGCATTTGAAACTGAAAATCACTTTAGCTTCAGGAGTATTATTTTTAATTTTTGTTCAAAAATAGATTTTGGTTTGTCTTTCATTTATTCAGTGGATTTGTTGTATTCAATAAGGAGGGCTATTTTTAGAAAGGAGAGGAAAAATTCATATTTAGCAATCAATTGTAGTATTTAGATTGATGATGGCGTAAATCCCAATCTTTGTACTGTCAGTGGATAAGTGAGGATGGTCACTTCTGGTAGGTCCTTGTCTTTTAGTGGTAATAGTCTAACAGTGTGTAAGTATTGCCCACATTACCACAGGAGCCCCCCTTAATGTCTTTTCAAAAGGCCAAGTCATTACTTGAAACATCTCTATTTGTTAACATTAAATCAAGCTCCTTTATCATTGTTAAAAATTACTTAGGGCTTTCTTACTCACATTTCCTTCTTTCTTTCCACTGCGCAGGCATAGAATATTGATAGTACAAAATTTGTTAGAATGCTCAAACATAGGGTTTTTGGTGCTATTTTAAGAATAAACCTGTTTTTGCAGCATAGCCTATCATGGAATTTTTTTTAAGACAAATTTTAGAATCATTCATGATCCACTATGAATTCATGCTGAATGTTCAGAATTTTTAAAGCCCTTTGGCAAACAGTCATCTGCTTCTTTCCCAGAACATATGATGATTTCTCCAGGAGATTACACTCATACATGACAAACTCTGTTTAGAGCCTGCTCACATTCAATGACAGAGCAATGAGCTCTGAGCTCTGCCGGACCCCTTTTACTTTCTGACATTGGGGGAACAACCCACTTAGCCACTTATATTGGAGCTTCTCAAGGCAGAAGGCAGCCATCTTGGACAAAATTGCATCAACTTGGTTTGAGCCCAGCTGTTGTAAGTAGTGATCATTTGGCTTAAGGGGACTTAGGATTTCTAACCACACCAACTGCTGTAAGGACAAGCTGACCTTACAGCTGAATGGTCTTACCCTGCCCATCTCTGACACTCCACTCATATTGCTGCCTTCAAAATTTTCCAAGCAGGAAGCAGATGTCAATCTCATTGTTCATATGCTGCCAGTCTCCCTAAGACAAACATTACAAACTGTCCAAACACCTAATCACCTCACTCACTTCTGGTTCTCCAAGATTGTCAGAGCTTAGCAAATATTCATGTGGAAAGTTAAATGCTTGTCTCACTGGCAAGCATGCCAATCTTTCTTTGCTTGTGGGTGGGGAGCAGTTCCTTTCTCTCCTTTACAGTTTGGGGAAAGAAAATGAATTGACACAGCACTCTCTATCTGGATGATCTATTTCAATCTCCCTTTCTAATTTATTATCAATTCTCCTATAGGCAGGAAATAGTTCAGTGTGATTGATGGAATCACTAGATAGTTTCTATAATCTTAATTAAGTCTAGCATAGGTGTATCTACTTTTGTTTGTTTGTTTGTTCAGAAAGTGAATGTACTTATTTCCTACTGTTTTCATTATTGGAACTTCAGCAAAATTTCCAAGACAATAGGAAAAGACTTCTTCAACATCCTGTTGCTTTATCTTATGGAGTAGTTGGCAGATTGTTAAAAATTGTGGCTGGAAATTTTCATGATTTTGAAAAAGTTAAACAATCTTATTAAGTAATCACTAACTTTCTATTCATGTTTCTGATTACATTTCTGCACATTTAATCCTGAGGTGGTTAAATGCATGTGAAAAAGAAAAAAGTCATGAAATAATGTTTTCCATTCTCCCATTTCACATGCCTTTCACTTTGCCAGAAGATATAGGATAACTTGCCTCCTATTGATGCAAACTATCAATAAGTGTTGAACTTGCTCTAATGCACAACGACCTTGAGATTGGGAGTCTAAATACTCTCTCAATACAGAGTGAAGGGTAGATGTGTGGGTTCCTGTGACTAGATGTGTGTGTGTGTCTGTGTGTGTGTGTGTGTGTGTGTGTGTGTGTGTGTGTGTGTGTGTGTATTTCCTGGGGCTGTAGCAAGAGATTTCTACCAGATGTAACCAATGGAGTAAAAAATGGGAATAGTAGCCAAACCAGATTCACTGGCAAAACTGAAGCTCAAATACCATAAGCAGAAATAAAGTCAGGAGTCACAGATCCAGAAGATTGAGGCTTAGTAGAAATAAAATGAAGGAATAGATTGGGAATAAGTAAGAGGAGGTTCACAATAAAAGCTATAAACCCTGGTGGATACCTAAGTCTTGCTTTAAGGATCTATAGTATATGTATGCACTTGAGTTGGCCTAATTTAAAGAGCCAGAGCTAGCCACCATGGAAATAGCTATGTTTTTCTTATTTAAAAGTCATTTTTTGGTGGAAACCAAAAATGCCTATGAGAACGAAACTTGTCAAAACTGCTTGCATTTTTCTAAGGCCATTAGGCTATATATTAAACTCCTGGCAAGTTCTTATTTCTTATTTATGGTAACACAAGCCAATCTATTTTAAACATATGATGCTCTCTGGGAAAACAACAATAACATATACAATATGGCGAACCTCAATGGGTCCAGAAGGCAGATTTTAGTTTGTGGTGTGAAACCAAATTGTGAACCAGGGAGTAAATGAAAAAGCCCTCTAAATGATAAATGATAGTCCAGAGCTTACTCCAGAGAAGAGGTTGGCACACTTTCAAAACCTTACCCAGACAATTGTACATAGAGTAAGGGAGCAGATGAGAAGCAGTAACATATTGACAATGGTGAGAAATAACAGCCAATTTAGAGGAAGGACAAAGGACTCTATGCAAAAGAGAAGCATATCAGGGACAATTTATCAGAGGAAAGGGTTCTACATGTCTTGTGAGTTATTAGGGAATTATTTCATTATAAACAGTTCGCTAATTAACAATCAAAAAATAACTCAAGTTGTTATTACAGCCTAAATAATTAATGGTTAAATAATTTTCTTAAAAATATGGTTTTCAAAAGTGACATTGTTGCCCAGGCATGGTGGCTCATGTCTGTAATCCCAGCACTTTGGGAGGCCAAGGCAGGTGGGTCGCTTGAGCCCAGGAGTCTGAGACCAGCCTGAACAATATGGCAAAAGCCCTTCTCTGCAAAAAATACAAAAAAATTAGCTGAGCGTGGTGGCACACACCTGTAGTCCCAGCTACTCAGGAGGCTGAGGTGGGAGAATCACCCGAGCCTGCAAAATCGAGGCTGCAGTGAGCCATGATCATGCTGCTGCACTCATGCCTGGGAGAGGGGAGTGAAACCCTGTCTCCAAAACAACAACAACACAAAAAAAACCCCCACAAATCGACATTATTAAAAGAGAAAAAAAACCTATACTAAACAGTTGATTTTCCTGAAAATGTTAGAGATATTAGATTTTGCTCTTTGTATTCAAGATAATACATTTGAGTCTTTGAAGGCTTGGTTGAAAAATGACTAGTGTACTACCAATAAGCAAAGTTGTCAATGACTTTTCTCATTGGAACTTTTCTGCTTCACCTTTACAAAGGAAGATGGCTGCTGAGTGGCCACGTTTAGAGTGGTAGTCAAAGAGAGGGTAGGATATGGGGTGTTTATTCATAGGAAGCCTGCAGAGTTAGATATCTCTGGTCTACGGAACCTTTAAGACCAAATTTCCCATTACCAGTCAGTGAGTGGTACTTGTTGAATTTATGATGTGTGTCTTCATCTTTATCTGCTGCCAGTGTTATCAAGGTCAAAGTTGAGAGACTATTTTAGGTAAGGGGAATGGAGCCAGAATTGAGATTACCTCAGGAGTTAGTTCTCCCTAGAGTAGTAGCTAATTTGGGGACCCTCTGTGGTGATTGTTGGTGCTTCTCACCACAAGAGGTTCTCGTCTCAGGATTCTGAAAAGAAAGAGTAGTAGAAACCATTATTTTTGTCGTCTTCTTTTTGCCGTGGCTGCAAGGGAATTCACAGCCTTTCTGCCCTTTCACCATGGAATAATACAGCAAGAAGGCCCTCACCAGATGACCCCTTGATCATGGATTTCCCAGCTTGCAGAACTATGAGCCAAATAAACTTCTACTGTTTATAAATTACCCAGTATGTGGCATTCTGCTTAGTGACAATAAATCAGACTAAGATAGCTGGGTGGAATTATTCTCCTGTGATTTGAAGAAGGCAGGGTTTCTCAGTATTTTTATTGCTTCTTTGGTTTAGGGTATTTTCAAACTGATTATTTTAATTAAGATATAGTGTATCCATTGTAAAATGTAAGTTATTTATACAATAAAATTGGGGCAGGTTTAAAGGAGGACAAACTATTCTGTCATTTTTGCTTAATGTTTTTAGCAATTCATTTTTCCTCATTCTTCCAAGAATCTCATTCTTGTCATTTGCATTATTTTGATTATTATTCTTTGGGTTATCTCAATTCTCTTTTTTTTTTTTTTTTTTTTTTTTTTTTTTTTTTTTTTGAGACGGAGTCTCGCTCTGTCGCCCAGGCTGGAGTGCAGTGGCGCGATCTCGGCTCACTGCAAGCTCCGCCTCCCGGGTTCACGCCATTCTCCTGCCTCAGCCTCCCGAGTAGCTGGGAGTACAGGCGTCCGCTACCACGCCCGGCTAATTTTTTGTATTTTTAGTAGAGACGGGGTTTCACCGTGTTAGCCAGGATGGTCTCGATCTCCTGACCTAATGATCTGCCCGCCTCGGCCTCCCAAAGTGCTGGGACTACAGGCGTGAGCCACCGCGCCCGGCCTCAATTCTCTTTTTATAACAATAGTAAAGTAGTAATAGTTTCAATAGAAATTTCTTTGCTGTGCATATTTTTATATGCAAAACACAAGGGAACCAAGACTGCTTAGCATCTCATTGTGCCCCTTCAACCCTTGCTCCTAACTAAACCATACCAATATGCACTTGTTTATTAGCATTTTGAAGATCCTTAGGGTTTTTTTTTTTTTCTTTTGGAGAGAGAGTCTTGCTCTGTCACCCAGGCTGGGTGCAGGTGTGCCATATGCTCACTGCAACCTCTGCCTCCCAGTTCAAGTGACCCTCTCATCTCAGCCTCCCAATTAGCTGAGACCACAGTCATGTGCCATCACACCCAGCTAATTTTTGTATTTTTGGTAGTCACGGGTTTCATCATGTTGGACAGGCTGGTTTTGAACTCCTGATCACAAGTGATCCACCCGCCTCAGACTCCCAAAATGCTGGGATTACAGACGTGAGCCACCATGCCCAGGCTGAAAATCCTTAGATTAGGTCTATGCTGTCCACACAACTTATTGGGGGGGAGAATGTGTAGAATCATCCACATCTTGGAGCTTTGTAAAAATGTCCTGGATGTCATGATATCCAGGATTTTTTCCTCTATAATAATATCATAAATGTGGTTATCGAAGCAAATGTAGTGGTTACAATAGAGAAGACTATGATTTTGAATATGAGTGAGTGTGTGTGCACTCACATACCCTTGGACAGAGTAGTGGCTAAACAGAGAACTACAGAGTATTGATGAGTTGAGCTTTCAGCACTTACTCATCAATACCGTGTATTTATAAAACATATTTTGAAGGAATGTTCACTTTTTAAATTTTTTTAAGTACCAGGAAAATAAATACCAAATCTTTGGCAAAGTCAAATCATATTTTATATTTTTCATTTGTACAGGAGTAACCAGATCCATAATGCTATTGAAGTTTAAATTAGATAGGACTTACTTTGTAAAAGCCATTTATTTTTTGTTTTTTGGTGTACTGTTTTATTTTTAAAAGATATTTGTAAAAGATATTTATAAATTAACCTCATTTAAAATTAAAATTATTATATATGTGTGTGCATATATCATTCTTTGAATATAGTGCAAAAACTGGATAATAGTACAATTTGCCTTTTTATGCATTGCACAACAATTGAAAAAGTTCTTATGAAAAAGCACAATGAATGAAAATAAAAGCAAGGCTCAGTAATTTGCAGGGAAGTTATGTTTCATTAATATGTGCCTCATATAAGCAGTCAGCATGTAAAAATAGATGGCAAAATCTGACCAGGAGTTTAAAATTACAAATTATACATAGAATGTGCACCAAATTAATTAGATAATTAATTGAGAAGCATAAATTTAAAAAATCTAATTGATGTTGTACATTTGATAATCAGAGTCATTTTTCTACAATTGTTAAATATAATTTGTCTCATAATGCTACCCTTTGGTAAATTGTTATAACAGTGTATGATATATGTAGCTTATTAACAGTTTCATTAATTGCTATTAGAGGAAAGAAGCTATGAAAGCTGGTACACATAGGAACAAATGTTGAGGCAGATGGTTGAAATTAGTGAAACATGATCAGTTGCTGAACCAGTTTACTTAATTAGCTTTCTGCATCAGAATAGTTAAAATAAATTTGTCATATTGTCTTCAGGAAATTGAAATTCAGGAGATGATCATCACATATATTTTTAAAAATTAATAAGACAAAGAGCAAAGAACTGTGGGCTCTGACCCATGACCAATAGTTTATTCTGTACTGAGAGTCTGCTCAACTGTTTAGAATGGGAGGGGAATTTTGCTGTTAGGGAATAGCCAACTGCACTGACATCTTTTTACTGTTTGTAGCAGGGAAAACAGAGGGAGAAGAGCAAGTGGAAATTGGCCACTGCCCACAAAATTAACTTGATGCTGTTACTTCTTAGTTAATAATTTTCAGAGGAGTTGAAATGGATCTTTAAAATAACAGTTTCATAGAACAGTTTCCTTTTCAGCAAGATTCCAGAAAATCTCAAGAGATCAAAATTGTAATAATTTTCATGCTCGGGCATTTCTGGCCAGATTGCTTTGTATAGGGGAGTGGGAACTCAATTTTTAAGGTACTTGTCTTGGTTAATTCTTATAGATTTCAGTTTGGCATCCACACCAATAGCATGAACAACAAATAGTCAAAAATGGGGGAGAATTTGATAGAAATATGGTTTATATGTTGGAGAAACTCTGATGACATTTGGAATTGTTTAATGGAATGCTCTAAATTGTTAATGGAATGCTCAGCTTTTACAGGATTTATACCTGCCGAGGTTTATATAGATTTGGAACAATTTGCTATCCCTTCTCACAGGAATGTTTTTATATATTTGCCTTTTAGGACACATTTTTCAACTTTGTAGCAGAAGTACAGAACTTAGCTATCAGTATGAAAAGTTTCCAATGATACTGTCTTCATCTATTTTTTCAAACATATTACAAGTGAGCTGTAGATGATCACGTTTAACTACATGAATCTAAATAACTATAAACATGCATGATCCGTTATTGACACAGCTACCCTTTCCCCTTTAGGGTGTATAATGGGGTTATTTCTGTTAGTGTTAGTGTATAAATTATTTCATCCAGAAACTATGGAGCTGTGGCCACTAGTGGTTTGGCCTCTGTCACCTTTTCTGTCTTTACCATCACTCTTGGCCTTGATTAAAAGGATGAGAGTAAGATCATTTTGTTAATAATACATTTATAGGCACTGTGTCAAGAGGGTTTGAACATTTCAGGGTCCCACAGATATGTTTGTATTCTAAACTTTAAAAAGTTATTTGTATAATATGATATTAAAAATGCAAAATTGAAATTAAGAAATATTTAGATCTCTCTAACATAATTTTCAAAAATAGTAAATTGTTATTTTAGTAAACTCTTACATAGTCATACATAAATAATATTTATTGTGGGAAGTGGGTCTGTTTTTATGTTTACCATGAGGGAAACATTAATATAAAAATGTTGTCGATCGCTGTCAAGCTACCTTTCTATGTCCATGCTTTTATTCAGCAAAGAAAACAATGCATATCTTTACAACTTGTTCAAGGCCATCATATTTTAGTTCTCTAAACTCTTCATAAAAGAAAAGATTTAGTTAAGCATGATGTTAGCTTGTTAGAATTTAGGAATGAAATTCTATGGCTTCATTCAGAGGAGCCAAGCATGATCATTCAAAAAATAAAAAAGGTCAATTTTATTCTTAAAAGTAATAACAGGAATAAGATAAAAATGCCATTATAAATGTTTTGCATGTGAAAAATATAGAAATAAAAGTATATCATAAAGTGAGTAATGAGGCAAGTGCTACTACTGTTTTAAATATTGAGCAACATAGAATTGGTTTAAGCAAAATTTGAAGTCAGAATAGTTTTCAACATTGTGATGTGCCTTGGTGACGTAGGCTCTTAGCTAAAATAAAATTATTATTAATTTATTCTCACTAAACTGTCAGTATTATTTAGTATATGTCCCATCCTATCCCATGAACTAGATTTGTAATGCATTAAGATTAGAGACATTGCATTGTTAACTCATTTTTTTTCAGTTATTGAAAAAAATCAAACAAACTGACAGATGCTCAATGAACATGACTTGATTCAAAAGTTTTTTACCCTGAATGTTAAGACTATTTGGGAAAGCTGCTTCTACTTTGGATATAAAAAGCTCCTACTCTAATGATAAAAATAATTAATCTACAAAATTATGTCTTATTTGTACTCATCAGATAGTTGAGGTTGCAAAGCAACTAAGAACAATGAATTTCAGAGGATGTCAAGACCCTCCAGGAGAGGTGGGCCACATTAAGTTTGCCTTTGGCAGAACAAAGTAGAAAAAGATGGCAGCTATAAAATCAGATAAAAAGAAAACAACTGTGTGATGGTTAATTTTATGTGCCAAATTAACAAGGCCAACGAGTGCCCAGATATTGGTTAAACATTATTCTGAGTCTGTCTGTGAGAGCGTTTCTGGATGAGATTAGCATTTGAATCAGTAGACTGAGTAAAACATATTGCTCTTCTCAATGAAGGTGGGTCTCATGCAATCTCTGAAGGCCTGGCCAGTGCAGTGGCTCACACCTGTAATCACAGCACTTTGGGAGGCCAAGGTGGGTGGATCACTTGAGGTCAGGCATTTGAGACCAGCCTGCAACATGGTGAAACCTTGTCTCTACTAAAACAACAACAACAACAAACCACAAAAAATAATCTGTGAAGGCCTAAATAGAATAAAGTGCTAAGAAAGAATTATTTCTATCTGTCTAAATGCCTCCAAACTGGGACAGCAGTCTTCTCTTGCCTTCAGATGCAGACTGGCACTGGAACTGATATGACTGGCTCTCCTGCTTCTCAGGCTTTCAGATTCAGACTGGATCTATACCATTGTCTCCCTTGGGTTTGGACTTCTCAGTGCCCATAATCACATAAGCCAATTCCTTATAATAAATCATTTTATATACATCCTATTGGTCCTCTTTTTTTTGGAGAATCCTGACTAATGCAAATTGAACATTTAAAAAATACTTAAAGGCCCAATAGGCCAGCATCATAGTTGAGAACCCACGGAAACCCCATACAAAGGAGAATCTGCAAACACTCACCAATGCTTGTCCATGGGCCCTAACCAGGTGCTCCTGAGTAGGACTGGAAGCATGGCAAATTCTTTGGTGATACAGGAATGTAGATATGATTGGTTGCTGTTGAGGGAAAGGTGCAATGTCTAGCCCTGTTCTGAATCCTTTCCTCACGTGAAAATAAAGGTGTTGCCACTAAGAGAGAAGCAGGCAATGTCCATACACCCCTGATGCCAGTTTGGAGTAGGAGTAGATGAGAAATGCTGTATATCACTAAGAATGGAATAGAAAAGTTACTTAAGCACATGATCTTGCACTGATGAAAAAGCAAGGCAGATCTTGGCTATCATGATGAGAGAGGAAGGAAGGATGAGAAGGCTAAAACAAGAAACTAAAAATCCCCTGGCACCTGCAAAAGCCTTGTACCTAGAAAAAAGCTAATGCAGGCAGTATATTCTCTGGGAAAGGGGAAAGATACTGAACGGAGACCCACTCTGTGGCATGGGGATGAAAGGTCTGCTAAAAGGTGGGATGGAGCAGAAATACTGTTAAAACCCTCCAGCACCCTAGGTGCCTCAACCTAAGCACAAGGTAGTAGTAGTCTATGACTGGAGGAATTGGAAGTCTATGGTGAATCAAAGGTAACAACCACATCCAACTGAGTTCAACTACTACTTAGAGTGACCTAACCTCCATATTAACGAACTGACATAAGAAATGTGCCCATTTCCTGTTGTAAATTTACCTCACTCTCAATTTTTCTTTAGCCACGATGTCTACATTCAAAGTATTATTATACAATACACACAAACAGTAACAACGACTATGACAAATTGCCCATTATCAAGAGATAAAGGAGTCAACAGAATCAAACCAAGATGTGATAAGATCATGGTACTTTAGAGGAAGTATTTCAAAACAACTGTGTTAAATATGTTAAAGAGTGCAGTAAAAAAGGTTAACACATGTATGAACAAATGAGAAATTTCAGCAGGTATATAGAAATTTAAAAAGAAATCAAGTGAGAATGCTAGAAATTTTTTAAAAACATGCTAAACAGAGAAGAATAATTTATTTGATAAATTTTCTGCTGAATGACTTATCAACAGTCTGGATATAGCAGTGAAAGGAATTGTTGAACTTTAAGTTAGACCAATGCAAATTATCCAAACTAAAAAAGACAGAAAAATGAAGAAACAATAATAACAAGAGAATAGAATATTCAGTAGCCATAGAAAAATATCAAATAATCTAACATACATATAATTGAGGTTTTATGAGGAGAAGAAAGAGACTATGGCACAGAATATATTAAAAAAGATAATGGCAAATAATATTCCAAAATGAATAAAAGAGAGCAAATAGCAGATTTAAAAAGCCAGGGTTTAAAGCAGAAAAAATAATAAAAAAAATGCTTGGGCATATGAAAGCTAAACTTCTGAAAACCAAATATGAAGATAAAATCTTAAAAGCATCCAAAGGAAAAAAAAAGATTATATATAGAAGACCAAAGATAAGAATGTCAGCAGTCTTCTCATAAGGGACTAAATAAGGCAGAAAGCAATAAATCAATATCTTTAAAGTACAAGAAAAAAAAACGGTTAACTCGCTCAAAATTTTATACCACACAAAACTATCTTTTAACAATGAAAATAAAATAGAGTACTTTTTAAGCAAACAAAAGATGAGAAAATTCATTGGCAGTGAAGTTTTATACCATAAGAAATGATAAAGTTTTACAGTCAGAAGGACTATGATACATGATAAATATCTGGATCTATACAAAATATTGATAAAATACTCTAAATAGTAAAGATATGAGAATATAAAAATTCATTTAAAAATACTTCTGAAAGACTGAAGAAAAATAGTAACAGTACAGTGGGGAGACTGTAACATAATTAGGAGTAAAACATAACAAAATAATAGCACAAAGAATTAGTGGAAGGAAGTGATGTGTGGCTGTTACAACATATTGAAGTGATATATTCCTAAAATTTAGACTGTAAGAAGTTAAACATGTATATTGTAAATCCTAGAGAAAACAGTAAAAAAATTCAAAAAGCTCTATCTTATAGGCCAATAGTGACGATAGAATTGAATAATTAAAATGCTCATTTAACACAAAAGGACAGCAGAAAAAAGAAGAGAAAAAGAAGAATATATACTAATGCAATGGAGCCTGGTGGACAGAAGTGGCTGTTGGAGGCTTTAAGTTTGCCGTGGTTTACAAGGCCAGAGATAAGAATACCAACCAAATTGTCGCCATTAAGAAAATCAAACTTGGACATAGATCAGAAGCTAAAGATGGTATAAACAGAACAGCCTTAAGAGAGATACAATTATTACAAGAGCTAAGTCATCCAAATATAATTGGCCGCCTTGATGCTTTTGGATGTAAGTCTAATATTAGCCTTGTCTTTGGTTTTATGGAAACTGATCTAGAGGTTATAATAAAGGATAATAGTCTTGTGCTGACAACATCACACATCAAAGCCTGCATGTTGATGACTCTTCAAGGATTAGAATATTTACATCAACATTGGATCCTACATAGGGATCTGAAACCAAGCAACTTGTTGCTAGATGAAAATGGAGTTCTAAAACTGGCAGATTTTGGCCTGGCCAAATCATTTGGGAGCCCCAGTAGAGCTTATACATATCAGGTTGCAACCAGGTGGTATCAGGCCCCTGAGTTACTATTTGGAGCTAGGATGTATGGTGTAGGTGTGGACATGTGGGCTGTTGGCTGTATATTAGCAGAGTTACTTCTAAGGGTTCCTTTTTTGTCAGGAGATTCAGAGCTTGATCAGCTAACAAGAATATTTGGGCACACCAACTGAGGAACAGTGGCCGGACATGTGTAGTCTTCCAGATTATGTGACATTTAAGAGTTTCCCTGGAATCCCATGGCATCACATCTTCAGTGCAGCAGGAGACGACTTACTAGATCTCATACAAGGCTTATTATTTAATCCATGTGCTCGAATTACGGCCACACAGGCACTGAAAATGAAGTGTTTCAGTAATCGGCCAGGGCCAACACCTGGATGTCAGCTGCCAAGACACAACTGTCCAGTGGAAACCTTAAAGGAGCAATCAAATCCTGCTTTGGCGACAAAAAGGAAAAGAACACAGGCCTTGGAACAAGGAGGATTGCCCAAGAAACTAATTTTTTAAAGAGAACACTGGACAACATTTTACTACTGAAGGAAATAGTCAAAAAGGCAAATAATGAAAAAATAGTAAACATTAAGTAAATGCTGTGGAAGTGAATTTGTAAATATCCTACACATGTAAAATATATAAAACTATGGGTTATTTTTATTAAATGTATTTTAAAATAAAAAAGAATATGTAGCACACATTTGTAAATACAAATTGGTAAATTTAAAGCCAATCATATTGGTAACTATATTACATGTAAATTGTGTAAATTTGTCAGTTAAGAGCTAGGTATTGCCAAATTGAATTAACAAGGGCAAGACAAGTATATTCTATCTAGAAACATCTCACTTTAAATATAAGGCTATAGATACATTCAAAGTTAAAGGACTTTGTCACTTTGACACTTGTCAAAAGAAGCTGAAGTAGGTATATTAGCATTACATAAAGTAGACTTGAGAACAGGAAAGTTTACAAGAGACATAAAGGGATATTACATAGTAATAAAGGGGTAATTTAATCCAGGAAAAATAGCAATTCTATATGTATATTCTTCTAATATTAGAGTTTCAAAATATATAAATAAAAACTGATAGAATTGAAAGGATAAAGGGACAAATCCACAATTATAGTGGGAAAACTCAAAATTCCTGTCTCTATAAATAATACATGTGGACAAAAAATCAGTTAGAAGACTTAGAAAGTACTGTCAACCATTTTTACCTCATTGGTAAAATATTAGAATATTTTCCATAGAATATTTTCCAACAAACAATAGGAAAAATTATTTTAAGTTTACGTGGAACTGTTTAGTTAACATTGAGTATTTTCTGTGCCATTAATAATGCTGCAAACATTAAAAATTGAAATTGCCGGGTGCGGTGGCTCATGCCTGTAATCCCAGCACTTTGGGAGGCTGAAGCAGGCAGATCATGAGGTCAGGCATTCAAAACCAATCTGGCCAACATGGAGAAACCCCATCTCTACTAAAAATACAAAAATTAGCCAGGCATGGGGGCTAGCACCTGTAGTCTCAGCTACTTGGGAGGCTGAGGCAGGAGAATCGCTTGAACCTGGGAGGCAGAAGTTGCTGTGAGCCCAGATCTGGCCACTGCACTCCAACCTGGGCGACACAGCGAGACCCTGTCTCAACACCAACAACAACACAAAATTAAAATCATACAAAATACATATTCAGACCAAAATAAAATCAAACTAGAATTTGATATCAGAAAGATATGGAAAATCAATAAATATTTGGCAATTAAACAATAAAGTATTAAACATTGTATTAAAAAATCAGAAAAATTAAAAAATATTTTGAATGGAATGAAAATATGGCATATTAAATTTGGGGTAATATGACCAAAGAGCTGCTTAATTGCAAATGTGTAGAATCAAATGTTTATATTAGAAAATATTTTAAAAGGGTAAAAACTAATAATCTAACCTCCATTTAAGACTGTAAAAACAGGGGTAAATTAAATCTAAACGAACAGAAGGAAGAAAACCAATAGAAAAAAATAATAAAATTACAAGCTGGTTGTCTGAAAAGATTATTAAAATTGGTAAGCTTTTAAACAGACTAAGTAAAAAAGAGAAAAGGTAGAAATGGCCAAGGTCAGAAATAAAAGAGGTTACATTACTACAGAACCTACAGATATTAAAAAGGTAAAGAGGAAATATAAACAAGTTTATGGTCATAAATTCAATGTTAGATAAAAAAGAAAAAATTCTTAAAAGTTAGAAGCTTCCAAATATCACTCAAGAAGAAATAGATAACCTTAATATTTCTATGTCTATAAAAGACATAGAACTTAAAAAACCTTTCAACAAAGTTCTGGGCCCACACGACTTGACAGGTAAGTTTTACTAAACATTTAAGGAAGAACTAACACAAAATTTATGCAAACTCTTCCAGAAAAACAAGAGCAAATAAACTTCCCAATTCATTTTATCAAGTTAATATTATCTTATATCCTGATACAAAAATTATACAAAGACATTATAGGATAAGAAGACCACAGAACAGTATCTCTCATAAATATAGAAAAAAATGCTTAATAAAATATTAGTCAAATCTTGTGATATAAAAAAGAGTAGTGCATAATTATCAATCTAGGTTTATCCCAAGAATGCAAGGTTGGTTGAACCTTTAAACAGCAAATGACATAGTTTACTATATTAAAAAACTAAAAAATAGGAATAACATTATGTTAATGGAAATAGAGATAGTATTATATTAATGGATATAGAAAAGGATACAAAGTCAACCTATAAAAATTAGCTATATTTCTATATAATAGCAACTAACAACTGAAAATTGAAATAAGAAAAATGCCATTCATAATAACATAAAAACCATCACATAATTAAGAGTAAAATTATATATATATTCATATACATATATGTATGTGTATATGTATACACATACATATATATATAGAGAAAGAGAGATAAATGCAAGGCTATTATACTAAAAATCACAAAACATTATGCAGCAAAATAAAGACATAAATCACTGGAGAGAAATACTGTTTTTATGGATCAGAAGATTCAATACTGATATAATGCCAATTATCTCCTAATCCATCAAACTTCAATTGGGCATTTTCTTGGTAGAAATTGACAAGATGATTCCAAAATTAATATGAAAATTAAAGGACCTAGATTATCCCAAATAATTTTAAATATACAAAATTTAGAGGTCTCACACTATCTGATTTCAAAACTTGCTGTAAAGTTAACCTAAATGAAACAGGGAAGTATTGATTTAAGGATAAATGTATTGAGTAATGGAATAGAATTGAAGCCAGGAGTAGATCCACACATGTATGGTTAACTGGTTCTTTATAAAGGTGCCAAAGTAATTTATTGGAAAATGAATAGCTTTTTTTTTTTAACACATAGGATTGAAATAACTGGAATCTAGATGCCACATAATGAAATTCAACACCTATCTCACACCATATTAAGAAAATGAGATTGAAATAGATTATAAGCCTTAATGAAAATTCTAAAACTTAAAAAAAAACTCTACATAAGAAAACATAGGAGAAAATCTTTTCTGCCTTAAATTCATCAGAGATTTCCTAGATAGGACACACACACACACACACACACACACACACACACACACAACCATAAAGGAAAATTAATAAGTTGGACTTTACATAATGAAAACATTTGTTTTTTGAATGACACTATTTAAACAGTGAAAATTCATGCTATAGATTGGGGAAAATATTTGCAAAACACATCTTTTGAAAGACTTGTATCCAGAATACATAATACAATCTTACAACTCAATAATAAGACAAACATCCCATAAAAAAGCAAAAAGACTTGACATTTCATCAAAGAAAATACACAACTGTCAAATAAGCTCGTGAAAGGGAACTGAACATTATTATTCATTGTGAAAATGCAAATTAAAACCACAGATACAGCTACGTACCTATTAACTTGGCTGAAATTAACATGAAAATAAGTATTGGCAAGACTGTAGAACTAACGGGAATCCAGAGCTAAAGCAAAATGGTATGGCCATTTTGGAAAACAGTTTGGTAGTGCCTTGTAAAGTTAAATATATATCAGAACTCCTGTGCCTAGAAAAATAAAATTAAGAACTAAGAGAAATAAGAACATATATCTCTGCAAATATATGTATGCAAACCTAGCAATTTCATCTGTAATAGCTAAAACCTGGAAATAAACCAATGTTCATCAATTGATGAACAGATTAACAAATTGTAGTACAACCCCACAAGAGAATACTATTCAGCAACAAAATGAACAAATTGTTGATACATGCAAAACTCTAAATAAATCTAAAAGCATTATGTTCAGTGAAATAAACAAGACACCAAATAATACATATTATATGATTCCATGTGTATGACATTCCAGAAAGGGGTTGCCAGGGACAGGTGGTGGTAAGAGAGGATTAACTGCAAAGGACCCCTGGGAAACTTTTGTGAGTAAATAGAAATGTTCCATATGCTGATTGTGATGTTGATTATATGAATGCATACATTAATCATAAAACTATAAACTAAAAAGGGTGAATTTTATTGTATTTAAATTATACTTAAATTGATGTGTGTTTAATGAAAAATGTATTTGTTTATAAAAATAGAATTGCAGAGAATTCGGGGAACATAAAGCCAACAGTGGCAGTCTAAGGTTTTGAATCTTTCTGAATCTGCATTTAAATCAACAGAGCAGCTAAATATCAAAAGTCAAAACCCATGAACAGTATTTACCACAAAACTAGCTGACAAAGTATCAAAACAAACATGGATAAGCACAGCCCATCAACGGCCATAAATTCATCAGGCTATTGAATGTGCAGGAGAAAGACACAATAACTGGGAATCGGATGGATTTGAGAAAGGAGATCCAAACAGCCAGTCATTATTCACTGGAAAGCACAGCATGTAGTGGAAAATATCAATCTCAGATGGCCAACAACAATTCTTGTAAAACTACTGGACTCAAAAAACAAACAACAGTCTTTTTGGTATTTGGACCAAAAATGTATATATTTTTTAAGGGAAGGAAAATGAGATTCTTATCAGATTTTTTGCTTACAGTCACCTTTATTCTGCCTTCCCTGTAAGAACTGCAACACAAATAGCCAAAGAGTAGATGAAGGGGAAAATGTCTGTACAAAATTATTCCAGCTACTCAATGAAAACTCAGTGATGAAATTAGAATATCTACATGTTGCAACTGGAGTGAATTAATGGATCTGGGCATTGAACATTAACAGCTGCTAACATTACAGAAAGAGCAAAGACCAGGCATGATATACTTCCTGATTAAAGAACACACCACCACATACGGCTTTGCCAAAGGCATAGGCTGAGTCTGATGGAACCTCAGTATCCAGGAGTTAATTTGAAGGAAATTCAGAGTGCAAAAGAATGTGTTGAACTACATCGTTAGTGTAGTATCATCAAGGTCCAAACTGTGGAAACCTCTCAATGACCCAGGTTATTCAAAAGTTATGTTATAAGGAAAAGAAAGTGATGGAGGAGTAACCTGTAGATTAGAAGAGACGGGAGGCCGGGCGCGCTGGCTCACGCCTGTATTCCCAGCACTTTGGGAGGCGGAGGCGGGCGGATCTCGAGGTCAGGAAATCGAGACAATCCTGGCTAACACGGTGAAACCCCATCTCTACTAAAAATACAAAACAATTAGCCGGGCATGGTGGCGGGTGCCTGTAGTCCAAGCAGCTCGGGAGGCTGAGGCAGGAGAATGGTGTGAACCCGGGAGGCGGAGCTTGCAGTGAGTCGAGATCGCGCCACTGCACTCCTGCCTGGGCGACAGAGCGAGACTCCATCTCAAAAATAAATAAATAAATAAATAAATAATAAAAAATGAAAAAAATAAAAAAAAAGAAGAGACTGGAAAGACATTTTTCTTATTTTTTACTAGGCAAGATGAAATGGTAGTGTATGTAGATACATACTTTCATGAATAAAACCATAAAAAAAACAACAACAAAGCAAGCACTATAACAATCAGAATACTTGTTACCCTTGAAAGCAGAGAGGTGGCTATGATTGAGATAGGACACATGGAAGGGCTTTTGGAGTGGCTGGAAAAATTCTATTTCTTGTCCTGGGTGGCGGTTCAAGGGAATTTGCCTATAATAATTCACTTGCTTTGTTTGAGTTTCTGTCTATGTTTTATTTTACAGTAAGAAGGTTGAAAAAATGGTATAGAAGAGAACGACAATGATTTTTTAAAAATTACTGGCTAAGATAGAAGATTTAAATATGAATAGAGAATTATTTTTGGCAAGCAGGGAGCCTCCATTTTGTCAGTAAATTGTAAGGCTCTTTTCATTCATCCAACAGAAACACTTATTGCGTGCCCACTAAGCAGCTGGGACATACCGGGTGCTTCTGCTCTTGTAGAACTTAGAAGACACAGCAGTTATTTTTATCAGTTGGGGTGCAGTCAGGGAAACAAAATCACACAAAATCTTTCAACACATAGGATTTAATTCAGAAAATTGGTTATGCAAGTGATATAAAAGCTAAGAAGCTAAAGAGGTGTCCCAGAGATTAGCAACATTAAGAAGCTGCTATTGCCCCAAGGATTGGAACGACAGCAGGGGGGGCTGTGTTGTCAGAACCTAGAACCTTGGAGCAAGGATGGAGCGGCATTCTAATAGCAGTGGAGCCAAGGAAGAGCTAAAGCCTCTGGTGGATATTCTCCATGAGTGAGAGAGAGACAGGAGAAATAACCTGACATCTTCTTCCTCCCCTCTCCGATCTTATCTCCAGTCTTTAGAAAATTATACTAGAATTTAGTACTAAACTTTTTCTTCCTTTTTACTTATAGTCATTTCTGGGAGAGCACGATAATTTGTTATGATAAAGTCTTGAATAACAGCATATATATATATATATATATATATATATATATATTTGACATGGACATTAAAATGTATAACCGCATACTAAAACATGATGTGAGAAGATGGCTTTTAGAGAAAAAAAAATTTTTTTTTTCTGTCATATGCGCACCTTAAGCTATTGGTAAGCACATTGCCAGAGCAGTGACCCAATCTTTCTCTTCTTCACTGACTAAAGAATCTCATGGACTGACAGCATTTTTATTTTGGCTCCCGTTGATCACGACTCTAGCAAGTGAACAGAAGGACTTATTTGTTAGAAATTCTGGTGAACAGCTTGCTGCAAGTTTAATCAAAACAAGTTTTGATTTAGACCACGCTTGTCACTTTGGCACACAGGGTGACAGTAGACAGTGACCTTCATGAGGTCTTGGAGGAGAGGTTAGATCAAAAGAAGTGTTTATTCTTAGGGCCCCTCAAAGGTTCTTTGAGAACTCTGTGCACATTTATGCAGAACTGATGGAGAACTTAAGGGGAACTGATCAATTTTGTGATCCTCAAACTATTCCTTGAAAATTTGTCAAAACACAACGTGAACGCTTTATACTTTGCTATTTAAAATGATTATTTGACGCCACTGCACTCCAGCCTGGGCAACAGAGTGAGACTCCATCTCAATAAATAAATAAATAAATAAAATGATTATTTGAAATATCTTTGCACCACAATCTAATTTTAATGATTATATTCAATGTTTAGTGAAATAATCAAATTAGAACATATTTATTCTACGTAGTATCATTATCACTGTAACAAATCACCAATAGTAGAAGAAGGCAAAACTAGATGTGAATATAATGATTCAAAATAACTTAAACCTAGTTTTTTGTCACTTGCACTTCCAGATAATTGAAAACCAGGAAACATTTCAAAGAAGGGCCACAAAGTCAGTTCTGGTCAAAAAATCCTGTCAGAAAAAGTAGTATTGAGGACAATTATTCTTAAAAATGAAGGTTGAGGTGCTTTTGCCCTTTACTTTTGAAGGTCACCACTCCTCTATAGCTGGAAGTGATTTTGTCCACTCTCTCCATCCCAGGGACATTTGGCAATGTCTGGAGAACAATTTTGGTTGTCACAACTGTGTGGTTAGGGGATTTGCTATCAACATCTAGTCTGTAGAGAGGCCAGAGATGCTGCTAAACACCATATAATGTACAGGACAGCCCCCCACAAAAAAGAAGTATTGACCCCCAAATGCCAATAATGCCAAGGCTGAAAAACACTTATCTATAGTCTCTGATTATTTACTTGTCTTTAAAACAAAAGTGTCTGAGATTTGGCCTATAAAAATAGAGTGCTTCCTACCAATTAAGAGCTACTTAACTTGTAGTTACCTAAGAAAAGTTATTTAAACATTCTTGACTAACTGTAAACATTTGATAGACATTTCCCTCTTTGGGCTGTTTCGAAAATTATAGTCCCAGAGGCAGGGAAAATGAAGTAGATTGTCCCATGGTTGTGTATCATGAATGAAAGTCTTCTTTGGTAATATATATTTTTTTGGCCAACCACCAAATGTTTGAGATCTATGATGTCTACTATTCATAAAAAAGTATTATTAGGCCTATTTAACAGATAGAGAAAGTAAAATTAAGAGAGGTTAAGATACAATCTCAAGGTTACCTGACCAACTAGTGCCACTAGCATTTTGAATATAGGTGTTATGGCAATGTTCAATTCCTGCTGTATCCTTCCATCAAGCACTTTGAATACACATGACAAACTATTCCAAAAATATAACAATACAAAATAATGAGTTTTAAAATTTTTTATGTGTCTGGTTTACAGAGAAAGGGCATGGATTTTTTCTATTATATATTATTACCCCATCTTTATATTAATATTTAAAGAAGATCAGTTAACCTTTGAAGGACACAAGAGAATATCTCATTATTCTGAGAATTTGTGAGTAATAGGAAAGAAAACATGTTTATCTTGTTTATCTTGACTTTGTTGTGTGAATTCTATCTCAGGATAACCAAATTGTTGATGAAGAGAGGGATTTTTCTCATTTCTTTTTTTAATGTATCTTTTAAAAAAATCAGTAAACTTTATTTTTAGAGCAGTTTTAGGTTCAGAGCAAAATTAAGTGAAAAGTACAGTTTAGTTACACCCCTATCACCACACACGCACAGTCTCCCCCACTATCACCATCCCACACCAGAGGGGTACACTTGTTACAATCAATGAACCTACACTGACACATCAGTATTACCCAAAGTCCACAGTTTAAATTATGGTTCACTCTTGGCGTGGTACATTCTATGGTTTTGAACAACTGTATAATGACATGTATCTACCATTTTAGTATGATACAGAATAGTTTTACTGTCCTAAAAATCCTCTGTGTCCTATCTATTTATGCCTTCCTTCCTCCAAAACCCTGGAAATCATTGATCATTAACTGTCTCCATAATCTTGCTCTTTCCAGAAAGTCATATAGTTGTAGTCATATACTATGTAACCTTTTAAGATTGGCTTTTTTCACTTAGTAATATGCACTTAAATTTCCTCAATGTCTTTTCATGGCTTCATAACTCAATTTTTAGTAATAAATAATATCCTATTGTCTATATGTATCACAGTTTATTTACCCATTCACTTACTGAAGGATATCTTGGATGCTTCCACATTTTGGCAATTATGAATCAAGCTGCTATAAATATCCATGTGCAGACTTTTGGGTAGAAATACATTTCAGTTCACTTGGGTAAATACCAAGGAGTATAATTGTTGGATTGTATGGTAAGAGTATGTTTAGATTTGAAGAAACTTCCAACCAGTCTTCCAAAGTGGTTGTACCATTTTGCATTCCCATCAGCAATGAATGAGAACTCCTGTTACTTCACATCCATGCCAGTATTTGTTTGTGTCAGTATTTTGTTTTTTGGTCATTCTAATAGTTGTATATTTGTATATTGTTTTAATGTACAATTTTCTAATCACGTGTGCTGTGGTTTGATTGTGTCCCCTTCAAAATTCAGGTGTTGCCAATGTGATAATATTAAGAAATGTGACCTTTAAGAGATGATTAGGCTGTGAGGGTTTCTTCCTTTCTAATGGGATTAAGGGGATTAAGGCCCTTATAAAACAGACTTCACAGGGCATTTGGGTAGGTTGCTATCTTGACCTTCTACCTCTGCCATGTGAAGATCCAGCAAGAGGCCTTCACCATACACCAAATGCTAGTGCCTTCATCTTGGACTTCCAGCCTTCAGAACTATGAGAAAATCCATTTCTGCTGTTTATAAATTGCCCACCTTGAGGTATTGTTATAGCATCACAAAATGGACTAAGACAACATGTGATGATGGACAACATTTCATATGCTTATTTGCCGTTTGTATATCTCCTTTGCTAAAGTGTCTGTTCGGGTCTTTTGTCCATTTGTTAATTGGATTGTCTCTTTCCTCGTTGAATTTTAAGAGTTTGTATATTTCGAATAACAGCCCTTTGTCAGATGTGTCTTTTGTAAATAGTTTCTCTCGGTCTGTGACTTGGCTTCTCATTCTCTTGACATTGTCTTTCACAAAGCAGAAGTATTTAATTTTTATGAAATCTAGTTTATCCATTATTTCTTTCATAAATTGTGCCTTTGGTGGTGTGTCTAAAAAGTCATTGCCATAGCCAAAGTCATCTAGGTTTTCTCCTATGTTATCTTCTAGAGTTTTATAGTTTTGCATTTTACATTTAGGCCTATGATGATCCACATTTGAATTAATTTCACCAATGCCACACCGTCTTGATTACTGTAGCTTTATAGTAAATCTTGAAGTCAAGTAGTGTCAGTCTTCCAATTTTATTCTTTTCCTTTAATACTGAGTTGGCTATTCTGGGTCTTTTACCTCTGCATATAAAGTTTATAATCAGTTTGTCAGTATCCGTAAAATCACTTGCTAGGGATTTGATTGGAATTATGTTGAATCTATAGATCAAGTTGGGAAGAATTGACTACTTTACAATATTGAGTTTTCCTACCTATGAACATGGAATGCCTCCACATTTATTTCTTTCATTAGAGTTTTATCGTTTTCCTCATATAAATTTTATACTATTTTGTTAGATTTATACCTCAGTATTTTATTTTTTGAGTGCTTATATAAATGGTAATATGTTTTTAATTTCAAATTCCATTTTTTATTGCTGATATGTAGAAAAATAATTGACTTTTATATATTAAACTCATATCCCACAGCTTTGCTTTAATTGCATATTAGTTCCAGAGACTTTTTTCAATCATTTCAGATGTTCAACATAGATCAAAAACAGTTTTTTTCTTAAAATCTCTATATCTCTTATTACTTTTTTATTCTATTGCATTAGCAAGAACCTCCAATATGATGTTGGAAAACTGCAATGAGGAGAGATATCTTTCCCTGTTTCCTGATTTTAGAAGAAAAGCTTTGAGTTTCTCACTACTAAGTATGGTGTTATCTGTAGTTTTTTTTTATTTTTGTAAATGTTCTTTATCAAGTTGAGAAAGTTCCCTTCTATTTCTAATTTGCTGAGAGATTTTATCATGAGTGGGTATTGGATTTTATTAAATGCTTTTTGTGCATCTATTGATATGGTCATGTGATTTTTCTTATTTAGCCTATTGATGTAATTGATTATATTACTTGATTTAAATGTTGAACCAGCCTGGTATAGCAAATTCCTACTTACTTGTGATGTGTAATTCTTTTTATACATTGTTAAATCCAATTGCTAATATTTTTTGAGGATTTTTGCATCTATATTCATGAGAGATATTTGTGTGCAGTTTTCTTTTCTTGGAATGTCTTTGTCTTGACTTGATATTAGGTAATACTAGACTCATAGAATGAAGTAGGAAGTATTCCCCCCTGTTTCTGTCTTCTAGAGGAGATTGTAGAGAATGGATATATTTACTTCCTTAAATATTTAATAGAATTCACCAGTGAACTCATCTGGGCCTGGTGTTTTCTATTTTGGAAGATTATTTATTATTGATTTAATTTCTTGAATAGAAATAGACCTATTCAGAGAGTCTAGTTTTTATTTTGTGTGTTATGGTAAATTGTGTATTTCAAGGAATTGGTCCATTTCATCTAGGTTATCAACTTTGTGTACATATAGTTGTCTGTAACATTCATTTGTTATCCTTTTAATGTCCTTAAGATTTGTAGTGATGCACCCTCTTTCATTCTGATATTAGTAATTTGAGAGTTTTTTCTTAGTTAGCCTAGCTAGAGGCTCATCAATTTTATTAACCTTTTCAGAGAAACTGCTTTAGGTTTTGTTGATTTTCTCAATTGATTTCCTAGTTTCAATTTTATTGATTTATTTTTATTTGTTTCTTTTCTTTTGCTGAATTTTGATTTAATTTTCTATTCTCTTTAAAGCTTATGTGATTGATTTTAGATTTTTATTCTTTTATAATGTATGTATTCAATGCTATAAATTTCCCTCTAAGCACTGATTTCTCTGCTTCCTACAAGTTTTGATAAATTGTATTTCTTTCCTTTCCTGCTCCCTACATTCTTTCCCTCCTTCCTTCATCTGTTCTTCCTTTCTGTTTATAGACAGTCCCCCTCTGTCACCCAGGCTGAAGTGCAGTGGTATGATCATAGCTTACTGCATCCTCGACCTCCCAAGTTCAAGTGATAGTCCTGTCTCAGCCTCCTTAGTAGCTGAGACTACAGGCACACACCATCATCCTTGGCTAGTTATTTCTTTTTTCTTTTTTTTTTTGTGGAGATGGTGTCTTGCTATGTTGCCTAGTCTGGTCTCAAACTCCTGGCTTTAAGCAATCCTCCCATGTTGGCCTTCCAAAGCACTGGGATTATAGGCATGATCCACTGCGCTCAGCCAAGAAAATGTATTTTCATGTACATTTATTCCTAAATGTTTAAAATTTCTATTGAGGTTTCTTCTTTGATCCATGTGTTGTTTAGAAGTGTGTTGTTTAATCTCTGATTATTTTAGAATTTTCTAGCTATCTTTCTGATATTTTTAGTTTAATTCCATTGTGGTTTGAGAGCAGACATAATATGACTTATATTCTTTTAAATGTGCTTAGGTGTGTTTTTTTTCTTTATCTTTAATTTTCCAAGGTTTGAATATAATATGCATAGGTGTCATTTTGTTTTATTTTTGTTTTTGTTTTTGCATTTGTCTTTCTTAGTGTTCTGTGAGTTTCTCAGATCTATGATTTGATGTGTGCCATTACTTTGGTGGGAATTCTCAGTCATTATTACTTCAAATATTGCTTCTGTTTCTTTCTTTCTTCTCCTTCTTGTATTCCCATTATGCATATGTTACACCTTTCATAGTTGTCCCACAGTTTGTGGATATTGTGTTCATTTTTTTCTTTTAGTCTTTTTTTCTTTGCTTTTCAGTTTTAAAAGTTCCTATTGCCATATCCTCAAGCTCAGAGATTCTTTCCTCAGCTGTGCGCAGTCTATTAATGAGCCTATCAAAAGCATTCTTTATTTCTATTACAATGTTTTTTATCTCTAGCACTTCTTTTTAATTATTTCTTAGAATTATCATATCTCTGTTTACATTATCTGTTTTTGCATGTTGTCTACTTTTTGCCTTAAAACCTGTAGCATATTAATCATATATATGTATATTTTTAAATTCCTAGTTTGCTAATTTCAACATTCCTGCTATATCTGACTGATTCTGATGCTTATTCAGTCTCTTCAAATTGTGTTTTTAACCTTTTAGTATTTCTTGTTAAATTTTCTTTTAAGGTGGATTTGACGTACTAAATAATACAAATTGATAAATAGGTTTTTAGTAACGTACTGTAAAGTGTAGGCAGAGAGAAGCATTCTGTAGTCCTATAGTTAGGTCTCTGACTTCTGGTAAGCCTATGCCCCTGAACTGTAAACTTCACCAGTGCTTCTTAGACCCTCCTCTTGCATCCAGCCCCACCCCTCCCATGCCGGCCCCTTTGGTGTAACAGAATGGCTAGAGTTGCTTGGAGTTGGCTATTTCCCTTCCTCCAGGTAGGTTAGGCTCCAATAAACCCCCTGTAGTTAGACTCTGGTAGAATAGTTTCTTCTGATGGCAGGCCTTGTTAAGAACAGAATATTCTCGTTTATTTCAAAATGGTTTGTTTTCTCCTTTCCCTGTTGGAAGCGTCAGGGGACTTTTCTTAAATATTTACTGTGAGGACCTGGTAGGGCTCCTGGAGGTAAAATTTACAAAAGTGTATGAGCCTTCTATGATTCTTGGTTCTCTAGGAGTTTTTAACTGTCTGTTGTCCACACTAAGCCTCCAGTGCCAAGATAAGTCCTTTAACTTTTTAATTTCCTTTTGTCATGTAACAAAATTTTGAGAATTTACTTATGCTTAAAAATAAGTCAGATATTATGAGAGATTTTAGAGGAAACAGGACCCAAAATTCAGGTTACCAAGAAGAATGAAACTTCACACATAAATATGTTCACAAATATTTTAACTCAAGATGTAAGTAAGAATACATTAATATAGCAGAAGCGAACTGGGGAGGCAGGTAGTATAGCAACTGGGCACGAGTATCAACTGGAATTGAAGAGAACTGGATTTGAATCATGATCTGCTTTTTATTTTCTATAAGACTTAAGGAAAATCAACTACTTGGATTATTCAGTTTCCTTATCTGTAAAATATGAATGATCAGAGGTATGTTGGAGCCTACTCCCACTGGCTTACAACAGCAAATTTGTTTGTTTGTTTGTTTTTTGAGACGGAGTCCCGCTCTTTCGCCCAGGCCGGACTGCAGTGGCGCTATCTTGGCTCACTGCAAGCTCCGCCTCCCGGGTTCACACCATTCTCCTGCCTCAGCCTCCCGAGTAGCTGGGACTACAGGCGCCCGTCACCGCGCCCGGCTAATTTTTTGTATTTTTTTTTTAGTAGAGACGGGGTTTCACCGTGTTAGCCAGAATGGTCTCGATCTCCTGACCTAATGATCTGCCCGCCTCGGCCTCACAAAGTGCTGGGATTACAGGCGTGAGCCACCGCGCCCGGCCACAACAGCAAATTTTTAAATTTTAAGGAATTTGGGAATCCAATTATTAAAAATTATCATTATTAAAAATTAAATTGTATAAACTTTTGAGTAAGTAAATTGTGTTAAAACCAAAGGAAACATATGCTCAAAACTCATTTCCTAAGTGTTTTGCTAGATTCTACTACAACCTATGCTTTTGAGATTATTTACATCAATGATATCTAAAGGTTGAAAATAATTAATAATAATACACTGCATACCAATTGGCAAACAGTATAAATTGGGCTTAATTTATACTATTGTTGATTTTTATATATAAGAATGTGATGATAAACATTAATATTGCAGATTAAATCTAAAAGTGTATTGTGTTCGTAATTTACACTGTGAAAAATACAAAAATTGAGAAAATATTTTTCTACTATTTGAAAATAATGTGATTCAGCAAAATAATCACTCATTCATTGATTAATGAATGAAGCCCACCATATGTCTTCTTTTTTTCACTTTCATTTTACTCATTAACCTTAATAAAACGTCAACTTCCATTTGTGTTAAAATTATACTTGCTTCTCAGTTGTGACTATGGGTTGGCTATAGATACAAGTCATGGACGAAATTCAATGAAAGCATTCTGTGAACTCAGTTGGCTATATAAAGGGTACTGTGTATTTGTTACTGTTTCAACATGATAAAACACCTAGGGCATCCAACACAATTTCTGCTACATGAATGGTTATTGTTAATGTGACTTTTAAGTGTGTGTGTGTGTAGTGAAGAAATAATTAAAGAGTAGAGTTTGATTTATAAGGAAAAGTTTTCAGAGTAGGTGTGTTTTGTAGTAGATTTTGAAGTGAGGTTGTAAATTGAGATAATCTAAGGCTGAAAGGTAAAATGAAGATAATTTACTGATGTTCAGTTTTATATGTCTGTAATTATCGTGCCCATTTTCTTTAGCTTACATAGGCTAGTTTTCTTTACTAGAATCACAGGAAGTTTTTTAAAAAATACCGATTATTGGATGTCATAACCTATCTACTAAATCAGAATCCCCTGGCATTTGAAATGCATTCCTTGCAATCCCAGTGCAGTCAGTCCAGCTATGCCTGTGGACTGGGGTTTGGAAACCACTAGAAAAATAGAGGAGGACCTGGAGTTTTTCTTCAAATTCTGCTCTGCTTTTTCCTAGCTCAGTGAACTTGGGCAAGTTACTTGGCCTTTTTGTACTTTAGTTATCCCATCTCTAAAGTGGGAGCAATAATAAGATAGTAATGAAGTTGTGATATTTAAGAAGACAGATGATATTCAGTACTGTCAAACAGAGAAAAAAAATCCTATGGTTATATATAACATATTTCTTTTTTTAAAAATTCTGTAAGCCTATCTGTTGATACTTAAATAATTCTTACCTCATATACAAATAGTAATTTCTTAAAAACTTTATTTGTATTAATTCTATGAGAAAAATTGCTACTTCTTACTGGACAAATAACTGACATTTCAATTTAAAATGATCAACAGGCAATGTTTCACTAATAAAACACAAAGACTAAATTTTCCGTTTATTAAAACTAAATTCTATTTTTATTTCAAATTTGATTAAGGAATCTCATATAGTACTGGGATTTTTGTTTGGAATCAGATCTGTATACAAATGTATTAAAAATATATTCAATGCTAAATTGTATTAAGTCACTTGGCCATCTGTTTTAGAGAAATATACCAAGTGCTTAGAATTAATCTTGACAAACATTTCATCAAAAGTATGTGTGAAAAAATGTGCCTCAGAAGGGCTTGCGCCGAAGTACTTTCTCGTTTATGCCACAAGATGGTGCTTTTGCACTCTGTATATCCATTGAGAAAGTAATGTCTAAAATGGTTGACAAAAGATTTTAATTTTAGAAGAATCATTAGAGTTCAAAGAGCTTACCATTTCCAAAAAACACTCCCACTACACTCTTGAGTAGAAATGTTAATATGAAGGTGACAATGAAGAGAAATTTTTTAATCTAAGGGACAATTTGGTATGTTTTTAGGCTGGGTTGTGGCTGTCAGTGTTAATTTCTATCCATAACTGAGGAAAATTCCTCCAAGTAACAAACATCTGTATATCACTGTATAATCTCTGACATATTATCATATTTATTATGGCACCAAAACTGGAGCTTGTGAAATGCTAGTCACAGCAAATTCTCTTAATGCAGTTGGGTCCAAATGTGAGAAGGTAAAGAGAGTCCTCTAAAAATAGAAAAGCTGTGCTTCATTTCTAAGATTACTTATTTCCTTTTGTATGTATGCCATTGTTTTATTCTTTTGCTCTTTATTCTAAAAAGACTGCTTAGCTTGTGCCATGTTGAGATTTCATGGAATCTTAAGTTTTGGGAGTTGAAGAGTCTGTATGTATCTTTCATTCAACCTCTTAGCCAAAGAAGGCATTCTTTGTATACCATCTCTTGATCATCCAACTGTTGTTCCATCAATAGGGGCCTTTCTGTGCTGGCTTTTTTTTCTTTCTTTCTTTTTGCCAAAGCCTCTGTCATTAAAACTAGTGGAGAGCTTATTTATTTTTTTTTTAATTCCCTAACTTGTTTTCAGACTGTATTGACTTCAAAGCATTTCCTGAGGATCAAATATCTTACAGTTTCACTATATCTTGCCTTTCAAAATGTAAGCTAGGAGCAAATTATATTTGAAAAAAAATCATTATTTACCTGCCTTGTAGGGTTTTTGGAGATATTGTATCCCAACATTTTTCAAGAAGCTTTCAGGAAACTAGCTACCGTTATGAAACAATTCAGAGTTTTTACCCACAAATAACATCTGTGCTTTCATCTAACTTGAAATTTCAACCTCAGACCACATAGAAGTTTCTTGTTGCAACTGACCAGCCTTTTGCTGGTGTCTCTCAGTGACAGTGCATAAGAATGAATGCTGTCTATATGAAGCATAGTCTTTTTTTTCCATTCAAGTAGAATCATTATTGTATATTCTGAAACTAAAGTTTTCACGACATTTATAACTTTTTGCCTTTGTGTATGAATGGGGATGTGGGTTGAAGGGAAGTGAAGCAGAAGGCAGAGGGGGTGGATATGGGGTTATCTGATTTCCATGGAGGCAAGGTGACACCTTCACAACGGACTCACCTTCTATAAGTAGCTCCCTGTCGAAAGCAACTACTTAAAGCTTCCCAAGGTCTCCAGAACAATTTTATTTGACCTTTTGTTAAAGACCGCCTCTACTAAGGAACTGATTATTCTGTTCCCAAGGGTGGAAAGTTGAGTCAGGTTTTACTACACTGTATATTAAAATTGTATCTACTCATGTGGTTTCTGTGTAATACCATGGAATCCTTGATAATCTAAAAATGGAAGAGGAGAACACACAGCCATAATGCCTGACCTAAGGATTAAGTTACCTTGGTATGATTGCTGCCATCTTGAGTGTCATTACTCTCAAAGATAAGAATTTAACAGTTACAGCCCTCCTACGTACTCTGGGACTAGGACTGAAGCATCTATGACAATGGGGTGATTTACAGTGGAGTTACGAAAGGAAACTTTGATGTGATCTGCATCTATCTTGGTTAGCAATGCCTGCAGCTTATAAACTCCTTAGGGCTACATGGCAATGAGAGGGATGCCTTCATGCCTACTTGCTCGGGACTACTTGGCACACATTTCTGAGGTAAAAACAATTCATGCGACTTTGCCAAGTCTGCCATGCTCATTGTCCTGTCAAAATTGAGAAGGGAATATCTATCATGCTGTACAATACGTTTGATGGATATCATGATATATTTTTATGGGAAAGTGTACTGCACTCCTCCTCATAATCGTAAGAGGCATTTTGATATGAGGGTGAGAGAGTGATTCTGAGGACTGTACCACCTAAACCTACATATTTAAGCTTTATGAGACTTCAGTGGGACTCTGAGCTAGAAAGCATCTGACCTAGTTGAATTTTTAATGCTTTTCGTAAAATGAAAGTCTGCATCATGATTCTACTTAACTGTGTTCTTTCTTCCTCAAATTACTTAAAGTGACCCATTTCGTAGTTGGCATAACTGAAGGATGCGTACTATGTAGGAAGGTATTGAATTACCTTCCTTGTCCATTTTAAAACGTGGAGGAGAATGCATTTCCAGGTAATGCTTCTTACCCATTGCTAACTTAGGTAGATTAACCAATTATCAGTCATTTAGTTCACAAGTATTTTTAACCTGACCAAAGGTAATAGTGTCAAAGGAAGAGGACAACAAACACCTAAGAAATCTCTCCTCTTGCCAAGAATTGGGATAAATGTTAAGAAGCTGTCCTTGTGTTTTGATGCCACAGACAGGATTAAAATCATGCTGAACAAGGCAGGGTAATATGTTTAATCAATCCATTACTTGGGCACATCTGAGTGTGGTATGAGGATTCAGTATGAAGGAAAGAAAAAGCTGACCTGGAAGACTGGGTCTGAGTGTGGGATGCGGGGAGGACAGCTGGATATTCCCATGGGCAGGAAAATGCGATACTGGTGGCTCATCACCTGACTGGGGCATCTTTCAAGTTCTATGCAAAATGTAGCCACTGGTAGCTTTTAAATAATGAATTGTGGCCATTGACATCAATTCCAATGGCAATTTCTTCTAACATCTGACTAAGTTTGTCAGAGGATAATTATTTACCATTCTGATGAGTCCAGGCGGTCTGCTAATTAATTCTTCAATGGGATGCTTGCCATCCTTGTTGTTCCTTAATACTGCATGCTGAGGGTTGTGCATAAACGGGATTGGCACAGGGCCTACCATAATGATTATACAGGTTGAAAGCCTGGTGCCAAGTGTTGTTTAATTCAGTTTCCCTGAGGTCAAGGAGGGAGGACTTCTGCTGTGCCATGTATTTACAATTTTTGGAAAAAGAGTAGGTGAAAATGTCTACATTAGACAGTTTTAAATATTCCTATCTCAGTGAATATTGAAAACAATAATTAGGACTAGGTGGAAATGTATTACAAATCTGAAAATTAGTGTTAAGTACATTAGACTGAGAAATTGGTAACATATTAATATTTTTAATCAGTAAATATAATCACAAGACAATTTATCTGTGATTCTTCCGAGGCAAGGACATAGGGATCAAGCAAATGAAGTGGAAGGTCATAACACCTGACTAATAATGAAAATAAATGAGAAATCAGGTTAACATTTTAGACAAGTCTTTCTTAAAAGATGGGACTGAGACAGATTAGACTTGCCTACTAGCACAGGACTAATTAAAATATGTTTAATTGATAAAGATTGTTGATTAGTTATGTTTTCTTGTAACCTCTGCTAGAAATCTCAGATCTGAAGTTATACTATTCAGTTTCTATACACTGCTTTTTTTAAAAAAATAATTCCAACTTATAATTTTATGTTAAACTACATCGGGGGATGCCAGTTATGAGCAATATTTCACTTAGGATAGACACCCAATTAAGTTGACCTTGTCATTAAGAGAATCATGTGTTTCATTGCTGAATTTAAATCTTTGATAATCATTTTAATGGTACTTCAAAATGACCAGAAATCCCTAGCAATAGGGATTACAAATTCTCACATTTCCCCAGGCAAATATAGGACAAGACAGGCCACCTAGTCATGTTCCAAAAGGCTTTTTCCCTTCTGTATCAGATAAGTATTTATGGCAGACAAGCTACCTCTAGGCTTTATCGATGATGATGATAAACTGAGAAGGAATGACAGCTGAAGGAGAGAGGAAATACACGAAGGCGAGCAGGAAACCTCTACTGGGGCATCAGTGTGCATCAGCAGTTCCACAAAGCATCCGCGGGAATGTAGGGGTGGGGAGGTCATGAGGAGTATATGAACTGACTCACTTAGCAACAATATAGTTTTAAAAATCCCAGGAATTTGAAGAAAGTGAAAGAACCCTTAAATCCCACATTGGGTATTTTCCGAAAATTGATCTGTAGTTTTGTTCCAGATAGTTCATGGGCATTATTATCCTCCCATCTTTGGAATATCGTAATTTTTGAACATCACTAAGTTAAAACAAATATGGTCATGTAGTACTAGGACTCAAGCAGTGCCTGTCTTCCAGGGAATGCCAAGCCTTTTGCAGATGCTTTCTTCCTCTGCTATGCTCTCCCAAGACTAGGAAGACTCTAAAAACAGTTGTTGGGTTGTTTCCTAATTATCTTAGATGCCTACAAGAAGATTACTTTCTGCAACTATGATTTGTCTGAACTAACCTCATTTCCCATCCACTAAGGCAGAAGCTGAAACTTTCATTTTATTTCAACTCAAGAATAATTTAATATCATATTTGTAGTTTCATCTTTTTTTTTTTTTTTTTTAAGTATGGTTCTGGTTTATTTTCTGAACAGACCTGAAAAGGAGGCAAGGTACAAGGCCTTTCAGTTCTCGGTTTTCATAGTAGGTGTATGGCAAATGGAGTTCTCACTGATGTGCTAATGTGGGCTTTTTGTACTTCCCTCTTCCATAAGAACTACAGACACTGTGACCTATCTACTCTTTTTGATACGTATAATTTCTTTATGCTTGCTTTCCCAAACCAAATCAAAATCCTGCTTACACTGATGACTGGAAACTTGTATGTCTTAATCATACACTTCTTGAGAGAGACAGGCCAACAAGGCGCTTGGGAGGCATGCACACACGATTGCTCTTTCTTCTTTCTCAACTAGACACTTTCAGGTGTTCCATACCCTTCTTAAAGTAACATCCTCCATCCATATTAATTAGCAAAATTGTCTCTGTTGACCACCCTCCAACATGCCCTATTAAAATTCCATTTCATAGGTGTCAATAGTGAAGGCAACACCGTTATCCTTACTCAATGTGCTCTTCTACATTTATATTTTTACTTGTGTGTTGTTGATTGAATCCTTAAGCGTCACACTGCAGCACCAGTGGTCTCCAAACTGATTTTAATAATAAACTCCATAGCCAGTAAATCTTTTTAGCATGCGTTTGCCCTACAAACTGTGAATATTTGTTTACTAGATTATATACATACAGGACTACACTACATATTTCTTTTATAATTATATAGTATATTAACAATTTAGTAATAAGACAGTAGTAGTAATAACAATAAAGTGTATCAAAACTAGTATGCTTATGTAGACTAGAGCAAACTAGTATCCAATATATTATAAAATACTATAATTTATTTACTTTGCATCACATACACAAAGGATGGGAAACAAGGAGTATGATATAATAAAGCCAATGTAAATATAAGTACAAGGCTAATTATTTTCCTTCCAAACCTAATTGACTGTCTTGTACAACACTCTGGGGTTCGTGCATCACCTTTGCCAAATGCTGTCATATTCTAGCAGAGAACATGAACGGAATTGTTATTACAACAAAAATATAATTTAAAATTATTTTATATCCATCTTTAGAACACATATTATGTAACTCACTGAATTATTCTTTGGCTTCACTTTGCAGTTCTTAAGATAATATAATAATAAAAGTAATTTGCATCTCCTGAAGGGGTATTTGCATGGTAGTGAACAGAATATCTTGAGTAGTTATGAAAAACTGGCCTGATATTTAAAATTTTCTCTGAATACACTAAAAAGTAAATAATAAACAAGTGGTTCTGTGACTTTATGGGGAAAAAAAGGAGATATAAAGACTAACACATCTTTTCAAGGTGCATGGAGAGAGACGAAGACCAAAGCAGGAACAGAAAATAGGTCCCCCAGCCTGTGTTCTGAAACAGTCACCTTGGTGGTACCTTGATACAGTAGTATTTGTAATTTCTACAATGAAAGAATACACTTTCATTCTTGTGCATGTATATAGTGATTTTTTAATAGTATGGTAAGGTCACTGGTAAAGTCACTAGTTGTAGCCTTCTATATAACTCTCATATGCCCTTAATTGTTCTCTTTTGGATAATCTTTCATTAAAAAATACATAGTTAATAATGAGAATACATATTTGTTTTTTAGTTGGAGTTTTCAGACTTCTTAATTGGCACAGAATTTTAATCAATCTGTTAAGTTAATGTTGACTGATAGTCTCTTTTTTAATATTACCTATATCTTGAGCAGGTATACATTGCCTTCTAAATATCATTGCAGAAGGCTCTTTATCTTGTTAATTCATGTTCCTAAAAAACAGTTCTTTGGTTTTTACTATCTTATTTTACAAATATAGTTGATTCTCTTGAGAATTTGTTGAAAACTATGGACTTTCTCCCTGTGAAAATGCACATATTTACAAAATGACACTAGGTTAAGGCCTTTATTCTAGTATGATTATGGTATTAAAAAACTTTCACACCCCTCAGTTCATAGGAAAATTATTTTTAATAAAGTTTTTTTATAAAGTAAAACTTATTTTGCTGTAAACTTTATATGCAGAATTGTAGATGTGCTGCAGAGATAACAGTTTAAAACAGCAAAATAAGGAAACAGTGAGGAGGGGAGTTAAATAAGGGGCAGCCTTTCCCTATCATGACTGACTATTTTTTTTTTTTTTTTTTTTTGAGATGGAGTCTCACTCTTGTCACCCAGGCTGGAGTGTAGTGGCGCAATCTCGGCTCACTGCAACCTCTGCTTCCCAGGTTCAAGCAATTCTCCTGCCTCAGCCTCCCAAGTAGCTGGGATTACAGGTGCCCGTCACCACACCCAGCTAATTTTTATATTTGTTTCAGTAGAGACGGGGTTTCACCATGTTGGCCAGGCTGGTCTTGAACTCCTGACCTCAGGTGATCCACCTGCCTCGACCTCCCAAAGTGCTGGGATTACAGGCATGAGTCACTGTGCCCGACTGACTATTTCAACCTTTGCAGATGGTTGGGTCAGTGAGAGTGGCAAGATAATTTCCAAAACCATGGGGTTGATTTCAGAATCAGGTGGATAAAGTCTGGACTCTAAGGCTCAGGCATCTCTGGTGCTCTGTCAAGAGTATTTGCCATGGTGGTAAAGAAATAGATGGTCCACGAGGTTTGGGAGCTGGGGGTCAGAAACAAAGCATGTGAGAATGGAGGTCAAAGAGTTAGCACCATTGAGAGAGAAGAAGGAAAATTCTTTATGAATCAGGAATCATTAGCATTAGCCTGTGAACTATAAAGAGACTTATTTACCAAACCATGTGAAAGATTGATCTAAGGGTAGGTCAGTTTGAGAAGAAAAACTAAGACTTTCTTTCTTGGTCTGACTGAGCCTAAAGGAATTTTCCCCACTTAAAAATATCAGCCCTGACAGAAATTGTAGACTTTACAGGGCAATATTGAATTTGAATTTTACTGAGTTGATAGAGAATGCTTTGGAATTACATTATCTTAAATACTTAGAGTCAATGTCTAAATTCCTTGAGTCTCTTTTGTAAATTACTTTAATGCTTTACTTATTTTATTGAGTCTCCTAGATCAATTCATTGTACATTATTCTACCACATCCTGGGAACTATTTGTAGACACTGAATGCTTTCAAATCCTTTCCTGCCCAAGGCCTTTGTGCTTGTGCTTTTCTCTGTACTCTGCTTTTCTCTGATATTTATGAGGCCCTCTCCCTCATCTCCTCAGGTGTTTACCTAAATAATATGTTCTCCGTGAGGTAACCACCCTATTTGAGGTTACAGCCTTCCTCTAAGATTCCCTGTCCCCTTTCTTTGCATTGTAATTTCTCTCATCATTTATCGTGATGCAACAAAAACAATGTCTTTTTATTTTTCATGTTTGTTTTCTGTCTCCCCCCAATATAATATAATTCTATGATGGAAGAGTGTATGTCTGTGGTTTGCTGCTGTTTCTCAAGTGTCTGGAACAATGCACATAAACAGGCATTTGATAAATACTTAGTAAACAAATAAAGGAAAGATGGAAATACGTACTTTCATTTATTCACCCAACAAACATATGCAGTGCCTTCTGAGTGTAGATCACCATAGTGGTCACTTGGGATATGATAGTGAATAAAAAGGACCTGGTCTGTGCTCTGAAGGAGCTTACAGTATATCCAGAACACAGGCCCATAAGTAAATAAATATAACATGATATTATAAATGCCATAAAATACTGAGAGACGGCAGAAGAGGGAGCTGTTAACTCTTCCAGGAGTAGTCAGGGAAGACTTTGCTGAGAGGTTGACCTTTGAAATGCATTCTTAAGAATGAGTAGGAATTCACTAGGGAAGGAAGGGTTGGAAAGAAGAGCAGGTTTCATTTAGCATGCATAGATATGTAGTTACAGTGAAAGAGACTGATGCTGGGGCAGTATTTTCAGGCATGTGAATATAAATGGGAAGAACGTGTGACCATCACCCCTTTCTGCACTGTACCTCTGAAGATCACTCTTGGCTAGCAGCATTAACTGCTGGGTACAATATTTCTATCTTTGTGGTCCTCTTCGCCTCAGCCAGTATGATGCTTTTGCTTGAAAAAAGCCACCTCATTCTCTGATTGTTTTATGCCAAGTTGGTGTGTTGCCTGTGATTGTTTCCCAGCGTTCCACAGCTTGAAGTTTGCTTTAGTGTATCCTTATGGTGTTTCTTATGCCTGCCCTGCTTGCAGGCTACATATGTTGTACCATTTTACACTTGGAGACCTTCCAAAATGCGTGAGAGAGAATGAGACCAAAGTGGTTGCCTTTAACCAGAGGGGGTAGACAGGCAAAGAATCCTGGATTCCTAGAATCAAAGAGTTGAAACAGCCTTGAGAAGTCAACAAGACAATTTTCTGGATGCTTCGCAGGACTGCAGAAAGGGTTTTCCAGGAATACCACTAATATTTGTTCATATATATTACTAAATGAACTTTTAAATTAATTCTAAGTAGCAATTGACTATTAAAAATTAAGCAGCAAATTCACAGATCTTATTTTCTCAGAATAATAAAAGTTTTCATTTTGAGTGATGTATTTATTCATGCAAATGATAGATAGTATGATGTTTAAAAAATGAAATAAATGTAATAGTGGCCTTCCATTTCCTGGCATATGTAACTAAAACTATTAAGAAATTAAAACCTTCACTCTTTTATAAAACATGATGTTTGGAAGGAATTCATCTTTGAGAGGTCTATTATTGAGATAGAATTCTTTTTTCCTCATATTGATACTGATCTTTCAGAATGATGCAAATAGGTGGTACTGGTTAGAAGGTAACCTTTTGTAAAGTGATCACATCTAAGTTTGTAATTGAGGCCTTATGAAACTCAAAACTTTCAAAAAGAATCACTCTCAAAGAGTACAAATCTAGAAATACAATGGTAGACACAAATTATTGGAGACTGTTCAAGACATGGCTTGTTCAAGAAATGTAGTAGGTATTATGACATACCACAAAAATACAGGCATGATTTATTGTTTCAAAGAGATTGGGGAGATTATACATACTATGCTAATGGGGAGATTACACATCTGAGAACAGTGCATGGTATATGCTCAACATTCTGAGCAGCATTGCAATGACAGTATTGTTGAGCATTCTGAGCAAGTGATACCTTGGCAAGTGCTCCAGAGATTTAGTGGTTGGGGAAATTGCTGTGAGATGAAGTGGATAGAGGGGATACTCATAGTAGAAATAGAACCTGAGATGTTTTGCATGGATAAGGAGAAATAGCAAGGACACCACAGACTAGGAACAAAAAAATCACACAAGTAAATGTGTAAAGATGGTCAAGGGTAGAACATACAAGACCAAATTGGAAGAGTCAGCTTGAAAGGTTTGATAGAAACCAGAATATATTTGGTGTCTTGAATGCCAAGATGGTAATCTAATTTTTTGTTTGTTTGTTTGGAAATGAAGAGCTGGAGAGGATTCCCAGGAGAGCAGCAGCATGATGAAATCGTGCTTTAAAGTAGCATGATTCTTGGTCCTTAAGATACAAACAAGGAACAAGACTAAAGAATTGTTGGAGGTTGGGCGCAGTGGCTAATGCCTGTAATCCCAGCACTTGGGAGGCAGAGGCGGGTGGATCACTGGAGGTCAGGCTGCTGTCGCCACCCAGCTCTAGTCTATTCTAGGTGGAAAATGAGAAACAAGGGCGGAAACAACACGTATTTCCTGTGTGTGTGTGTATGTACATGTGTGTGGAGGTGGCTCACTAGAGACCAGCCTGGCCAACATGGTGAAACCCCGTCTCTACTAAAAATACAAAAAAAAAAAAAAAAAAAAAAATTAGCCAGTCATGGTGATGCACGCCTGTAATCCCAGCTACTCAGGAGGCTGAGGCAGGAGAATTGCTTGAATCCAGGAGGTGGAGTGAGTGAGCTGAAATCGTGCCACTGCACTCCAGCCTGGGAGACAGAGCAAGTCTCAAAAAAAAAAAAAAAAAGAATTGTTGGAGAATGTGTATAAGTATTACCTAGAATAATTAAAGCAGTGGCTAAGAACAACAGCTCAAGAGTCAGACTATACAGGTATGAATTCTGGTAGCTCCACTTACTAGTTGTGACCTTAGATAAATCAGTTAACTTCTCAGTGCCTCCTTTTCCTCAGCTATACATTATAGATATTGACAGGGATTCCCTCATGTCTTTGTAAATGAGCCGAGATGCATAGGATTTTTAGAACAGTGCACAGTAAAATTTTAATAAATATTAGCTATTTTTATTATTAAAGAACAGCGCTAACTAGCTATCATGCAGAGATTATCGATCAGATTTCTATACCACCTCTAAAATGGAAGTAATGCCGACTCCTACATTGCAGACATGCTCTCACGATAAAATGAGAAAATTGCTCTAAAAGTCCCTGGCACAGAGCAGGCAGGGGTAATAATTAATTAGTTGATCCATGTCCTCAACCCCAGGCCACAATTTAAATTTAATCTCTTAGTTCAGATGGGTTTGTTTGGTAAGATGGAAGGAGGAATCCCTGTAGTCTCTGGTCTCAGAAGACAGACTCAGACTGACACCTTATTTGGGTTTCCTGTAGAATGATGAAGACACAAAGACATGAGGAAAAGTCTTTGTTTGGGGAAACTTGATACTTTTCTGTTATTGCCAAAACAAACTCATTTGGACAAATAAAAATTGATTTGGAAATTTTAAAATAAAAATTGCAAACCAAACAGGATGTAGCCTGGTTAGGGAGGAAATGATTCACTGGATTAACGTAATCAAACAGCTCTATTTGTACAAGACTTAAACAATCACTAAGTTCTATCTTCAACACTTAATGCTGCTGTGGCCACCCAGCTCTAGTCTATTCTAGGTGGGAAATGAGAAACAAGGGTGGAAACAACACGTATTTCCTGTGTGTGTGTGTATGTGCATGTGTGTGCATTTGCATGCATGCACACACATATACTTAATGCCTTTGCTGGCTATCAACTTTTCTTACAACTGTGTGCTTCCAAATGATTTTTAAATTTCAATGTGTTTTTGGCAGAGGATAGATTTCCTCTCCATGAATATAAGGTAGTGAGAGCAAAGGCACTAAGTAGAAACAGTCTGAAAGTCAAAGGAATACTGTTAAAGATCCCTCTCCTTTTCCTTTTCCTGTAAAAGATAGGGTAGAAAGTGGCATGTGGCTAGAGGATTTACAGCCACATGATGGAGGACGGGAGAGCTGTCACCTGCTTTGCTACGCAGGGTGCCCAGCTTAACCCATCTTTCTTTGGCAACTGTGCCCCAGTGAGAAAAGCTAGCAGTCCATATGTTGAGTAGGCACCATGCCATTTTGACAGGCGTGAGTGTCGGCAAGAAAGGGACCATGTATGAGCATCAAATGTGTTTGTTGTGGGAAGGATTCTAGGCCAGGAATATTAAAATAACTGTCTGTCCTTAGCTCTAGCACATATGGTTAAGGAGATATGCTATGATGACTCACATTAACGTTGGAAAAAATATATATAGAATACGCAACCATGCTAAGTAAGTTTCTGATGTTGATAAATTGGGCCTGTAATCTTCACAAAGAAAGGTTGTAGAGAAACATACATAGCAATAATAGACTCTCTTTTATGTATTAAATAGAATTTACTAAAGACTAAATTCATACACTATTATAGTTCTCCTGAACTGGTGAACAAATTGGAGGATCCTATTAGATTTTTGCTGAGAAGTCCTCAGGTATTTCCTAACACTATTTGAAAAGTAAATGGGATAAAATGGGTTCATTTAATATTTCAATTCCAAAGAAATTAAATTAATGTTAGCAATGTTAGTTCAACTATTTTTCTGCTACAGGGACCATTTGTTTTAAAATCATTAAAGGATTTTAAATGACACTGTCCTGACATTTGGTGTGATTAAATTAAGGGAATTAGTATAAAGACATTTCATCTCTCCTTAGCTTTCTAAATGAATAGTACATCTTCCCAAGTAGTAAAAAGGAATTACTGACCTATTTCTGTATTTATATTGACTTGCATATGTGTTTGTTGACTTTCTAAACATTTAGGCATATCACTGCTTCAATTCACAATTGTCCCTTCATAGATTCCAACAAGCTTGCTTAATTCCTTGGAAAGGCAGCATTGTATGGTGCTAAGGATATAGGATTTAGAGCTTAAGACATGTATGTGAGATTTGATAGTAGTCCATAAGGTGTTTAAACTTAAACCTATATGCATACATACACATTTCCCTCTCCAAACCCACACAAGCTTGGCATTTGTCATTTTTAAGTCTAGAAAGGCACATCTAGTTTATCTCTAGCTCTAGTAAGTTGGCCTCCTAGGGAAATGCCCTAGTAACAATCTAAATATGTATCAGGGAGGCGTCTCATTAAGCAATGTGTTGTTTCTCAAGATCATGTTTCTCAAAGATGAAGAAAAACTTTTAACGTAGTTTATAATTTCTTATATATTATGGTTTTTTTATTGCATGCTTCCCCTAACTAGAATGTAATCCACAGAGAAGAATTTATTGCCTGTTACTATTATTATTTATTTTTTGAGACAGGGTCTTGCTCTGTCGCCTAGGCAGGAGTGCAGGAGAGCTATCTCAGCTCACTGCAACCTCTGCCTCCCAGGCTCTAGCGATCCTTCCACCTCTGCCTCACGAGTAGCTGGAATTACAGGTGCATGCTACCACTCCAGCTAATTTTTGTATTTTTTCAATAGAGACAGGGTTTTGCCATGTTGCCCAGGCTGGTCTGGAACTACTGAGCTCCAGCAATCTACTCGCCTCGGCGTCCCAAAATGCTGGGATTACAGGCATGAGCCACTGTACCCAGAGCTTGTTGTTATTATTATTCATTATTTTTATTACTGTGTCCCAAGAACATATCTCTAACAATGTCCGGCACATACTGGTATCTCAATAAACATTTTGTTGAGTGGATGAATAAATAAACTAGGCTTTTCTATGGTGATGGTTAAAAAGGCAGACATCTGGGTTAAACTCAGTGGTGGTGCCAAGGGCAGTAGCCAACCCAGTCTCCATCAGCTCCCTTCATTCCCAAATAAAAATCTTACTTTTAATATGGCCAATGTAATCACTTTTATATAAAGTGTGAATAAAAGTTTAGGAAACTTTTATATTGATATTGATCTGTAACATACACACTAAGTTAAAAAGAGTGTGCTTTCTTTACAAACATAGCCTCATGGCAAACCTCCCAGCTTCGTCTTCCAACCAGATGGCCTCCCCTAAGCCCTACCCTACATAGAATTCTCAAGATGAAGCTGGCCCTCCTCAGATCCAAGTCAGAGTATCTATGGTAGGACCAGGAATCAGCTTTTTCCACAAGCTGTGAGGTAAGTCTAGGTAACACTAAGGTCTTAGTATATACAACCTCAGAGCTTCCTATTCTTACATGGATTCTTTACTCCTTGTTCTAATTCAAGGCTCTTACAATACTCACTGACTTTGCAGTGGTAGCTGTAAATCTCAGAGTTTTGTGATTGCCTGAAGTTGGATGAAAGTTGATTTCATTATCTCTTTTGTGAGACTGAATGAATGAAGAAGAAATTACACCACAAGCTTGGACAGGGCAATAACAGTGAAACTGCATGTTACTTTGAATGCAGACTTCTTGTTCTGCAAAAACTACAGAACTATTCCTGGAAAAACAAGGCAATAGCTTTTATTTATTTATTTATTTATTTATTTATTTATTTATTTATTTATTCCTGAGATGCATATAGGTAGGGCCAACAGGCATATACAGTGCTTTGATGCATATGAGAGAAATAGCTTTCCCCAAGGGGACAGATTTGAAAAAAATGCCCCCCACTGACAATGCCAATTAGAAAAAGGTGTCTGCATCTTAAGTTGACTCCAGGATGGCTGAGAGAAATCTGGCCTTCCAGCTACTCTGGTGTCTTCTTGGCTGAAGTCTTACGTGGAGTGCAACAGCTCAACTGCACAATTATATGAGGTAGAATTCCTGATACTGGGAGTCAAAACCTGGTCTCTGGTGATGGGGCAAGAATGAAAGAGAAAAGTGAGCCTTTAAGGGGATATCAGCGGTTTGTGGGGTCCAAAGATGAGCCCTTATCTTTGCTATACAAGAAACATTTTTGTTTTAAAAAGTGCCTTTTGGTAAAATATGATAAATCTCCACTTGTTTGAATGACAGAGAGTTGTAATTAATACTCTTACTTTTGAGAAAACCATAAAGTCATTTATACAGTACTGATGGTACTGAGGGGAGGGATGGACACGCTCTTATAGTGAAAACAATGAATCTCTTGGCAGCTGGACAAGAGGTTAGAGAAAAAATATTTACTTTTGAGTGGAGAGCTCCTATGGCTACCTACAGATCTCCATCTCTGCTACATACAGGCTACGTGATTCAGGGCAAGTCATGTCACCAATTTAAAATGCACATCTACTTCTTGGGAGTTGTGAAACGCTTTAACTAGTGCTTTATAAATTGAAGAGTGTCAATGGTAGTGATTATTTTGGAAGAATATTTTATCATAGTAGGGACTTTGAAAATTTTTAATGCCTTTGAAAGCCCATGTGTACATTACACATTTCAAAGAAGCAAATGTAGACCTTTAAGATCTGAATGTTTGTCTTTTTCTGCATTGACTGCCTTCCTGAGGAACTAATTCAAAAGTATTTGTGCAATACTGTCACAATATAGTAAATGTGGTTAAATGAGGGAAATTGCTTTTTCCCAAGGGGTCAGATTCAAAACAAGTGCCCCCTGCTGGCAACACCAATTAGAAAAAGGTGTCTGCATCTTAAGTTGACTCAAGGATGGCTCAGAGGAGCCTGGCCTTTTAGCTATTCTGGAAGAGGTTATTACAAAGAATAGATATTAAGTTGGTGCAAAAATGATTGCAGTTTTTGCCATTGAAAATCATGTCAAAAACCACAATTACTTTTGCACAAACCTAATAATTCAACCCTCTGGCAAATTAACATCAAAGATTATGGGAAGAGTAAGCATTGTTTTTGTTGTTTATTTGTTTGTTTGTTTTTGCTAGATATGATTTTTTTTTTTTTTTTTGGACGGAGTCTTGCTCTGTCACACAGGCTGGAGTGCAGTGGCACGATTTCGGCTCACTGCAAGCTTCACCTCCTCCCGGGTTCACTCCATTCTCCTGCCTCAGCCTCCCAAGTAGCTGGGACTACAGGTGCACACCACCATGCCCAGCTAATTTTTGTATTTTTAGTAGAGACGGGGTTTCATCATGTTGGCCAGAATGGTCTCGATCTCTTGACCTCGTGATCCGCCCTCCTCAGCCTCCCAAAGTGCTGGGATTACAGGCGTGAGCCACCGCGTCCGGCTCAGATATGACTCTTAATGGGTCAAAAGGGAGTACGTAAAGAAAAAAAAGAAAAAAATTCAAGAATTTTTTGAATAGGGCATCTGACTGGATGGGATTTTTGTGATTCTCAAAGTTTAGAGTTCATTGGTATATGTTAGAATCATCTGCAGTCTTGTTTGAACTGTCATTCTTGAGCTCCATACCAGAGGTTCTGATTTCTTAGATCAGAGATCTGCCCAGAAATTTTACTTTTAATAAGCACCTGGTATAGTCAAACTCCTGGTGAAGGGATCTTCCCACATTAGCCTTTCGAGTAGCTAGGACTATAGGCATGCACCACAATGTCTGGCTAATCTTTTTATTTTTATTAGAGACAGGATCTCAGTATGTTGCCCAGGCTGGTCTTGAACTCGTGGCCTAAAGTGATACTCCAACCTTGGCCTTTGAAACTGCTGGGATGATAGGCGTGAGTCACTACACCTGGCCCAAAGCATTTCTTTTAATGACTCAGAGTTGTAGACAGGAAAACATCTTCATTAAATTTGCTCTAGATTTTTTTTCATATGCTTTCAAATATGGAAAAAAACTCTTTGATGTTTGAATAGCCATTCAATATCTTTGATGCTATAGCTAATTGTTTGCAAGTGATCCTGTAATGCCAAGAACTATTTGAGGCTTTTGAAAATATATACAAAAAGTAGAAATGTGTTATACTTACATGGAAACACACTGACGGTTTACCTAAAGCAAAAGAACAATTTAGCTTTGAGGTTTCTTCTTACACAGCTTCAACTACTGTGTTATAATCTGGGCTGTAATTAAAATCACCTGAAAACTTTAGTCAACTAATTATCTCTAAGTTCCAGTCTAAACCAACGAAAAATGAACTTCTGGGGGTGCAGATGAGGTAGAGATATTCTTTAAAAGTTGTGCAGATAATTCTGTTCTACCAGGGCTGAGAATCATGATTAAACTAAAAGATAATAATTAATACAATTTCTGGTTTGATTTTTTTTCTTTGGCGTGTGATTAAGAAAATTTATCTGGTTTCTGTTCTGAAATACTTTTGGGAGACCGAAAGTATTAATTGCATTTGAAAAATATTTTAAAAGATGATTTCTCACCTCATGGAACTTACTAATTGACAGAAATAAATATTTTTGCCTCCAAGGACAAGAAGATACAGCCACAATGCTGGCACATTGATTTAAATTGTGGGAAATATTCCTTCGCTGGCTATGGTTGAAATTAGTAGGATAATTTTGCAGAGGCTGTTTAGGCTCTGTTTAGATACTATGGGCTATATCTGACCACAAGGAAAATAGTAGTAGCTGGGCCATAGCCATGGGATCTGAGTGCTTTGGTTTCCTATAGACAGAGTTAATAGAATGAACCAATATATTGAATAATTTTAAATTCTACAAGTATTTATTAATCATATAGTATATGAACACTACAATTTATCATTTAGAAAGATTTTGACTATAAGTAACTGTATTAGTCTGTTTTCATGCTGCAGATAAAGACATATCCAAAACTCGGTAATTTTACAGGAAAAATGTTTAATGGACTTACAGTTCCACATGGCTGGGGAGACATCACAATCATGGTGGAAGGCAAGGAGGAGCAAGTCACATCTTACATGGATGGCAGCAGGCAAAGAAAGAGAATGAGAGCCAAGCAAAATGGATTTTCCCTTATCTAACCATCAGATCTCATGAGACTGATTCACTACCATGAGAACAGTATAGGGGAAACCACCACCGTGATTCAGTTATCTCCCACTGGGTCCCTCCCACAACACGTGGGAATTATGGGAGTACAATTCGAGATCTGGGTGGGGACACAGAGCCAAACCATAGCATTCCACCCTGACCCCTCCCAAATCTCATGTCCTCACATTTCGAAAACAGTCATGCCTTCCCAACAGTCCCCTAAAGTCTTAACTCATTTCAGCATTAACTCAAAAGTCCGCAGTCCAAAGTCTCATCTGAGACAAGGCAAATACCTTCTGCCTATGAACCTGTAAAATCAAAAGCGAGTTAGTTACTTCCTAGATACAATGGGGGTACAGGCATTGAGTGAATACAGGCATTGGGTGAATACAGCCATTCCAAATGGGAGGAATTGGCTGAAACAAAGGGGCTACAGGCCCCATGCATGTCTGAAATCCAGCAGGGCAGTCAAATCTTAAGCTCCAAAATGATCTCCTTTGACTCTATGTCTCATATCCAGGTCATGCTGATGCAAGAGGTGGTTTCCCATGGTCTTGGGCAGCTTCGCCCCTGTGGCTTTGCAGGGTATAGCCTCCCTCCCAGCTGCTTTCACAGGCTGGCATTGAGTGGGGACACACAGCCAAACCATATCAGAAACAAAAAACACTGATGATAGTATCGTGGTTTACTGTCTCATAAAACTAATGACCAAGATGTTTGGTGAGCTTTGATTCAATAATTTCATGCAAACCTTCTGTTATTTCTGACCTTCTCCTCTGCTATCTTAGGTGTCGACCTTATGCCGAGACTGGTTCTTCTTGCATTTTCAAGGGGAAAGTAGTTCCTCATGTCAATTGACCCTGCAGGTCTTCTTGTTCCCAGTCTGCAAAAGCCAGAGATGAACGTTTTATGTCAAGCACAGAATGCAAGTCTTTCCTTTTAGTCAGGCTACATCCCTGTCCCTAAACCTGTAGGAGACACCAGGAGGGAGCTATTTGTGGATGAACCAGGACCCAACTCTGCAACTGGGGATGAACTCAACTTCCCTATCATGATAGGAAGGGGTGAGAAGCTAGCAAAATTGAGGTTCTGGTAAAAAGAAAAGAAAGACAATGGAAATTGGCTAGTCTACCCAAAGTTTTCAGAATGTTACATTATTTGAATTTCTAAGTGAATGAGACATTTTTATCTGCCTTGATAAAGAGAATCTATGCTTTTTTATGGACCCCTGTGCTTTTTCTAGAGCTAATTATTTATAAGTGCTATCAAATAATTCTTAACTAATTACAAATTACACATATTAAGTGATTCAATTTATATCAAGTTAAGAGATTTAAAGTTATATAAGTGCATACAAAGAAGAGACATTTATCTAACTTCCAGAGATTATCATGCAGTGTTCAGAGCAAATCTGGATTTTTCCTTCCAAGTTTAAAAAAGAAGCATTTACCTTAAATTGCTTAGGGTGGTCTTTTGCAGTAAGACTAGAGTACGTTTCCTCTTTGTTAAAATGCTTTTCACAATCCCAAGACCTTTATTGCTTGGAACAAACTCAAATATTAATTTGAATATAGCATATTTTTTGATTTATTGTAATGGTAAATAGTTCAGATGCTATAGCAGGAAGCCTTTGAATCCTTCCCGGTCTCCCCACAGCCTTTTATTATTTGTGTCATCTTGGGTTGGATAATAAGCCATGCTGGTCCTTAGTTTTCTTGTGTGTAAAGTGGAGTTAATAATAGAACTTCCTTCATAGGATTGTTTTCATGATTAAAAGTGTCAGGACAAGATCTGTGCCTATATTATAATGAGAGCTCAATAAATACAAGCTAATAGTATTAGTTTCCTTAATAATCTTTATAGGTTTATTATTAAAATGATCCTGAAAATTATACTAATATAAATAGTCATAATTTATTAAGTCCCTACTACATGCTAGGAACTATGTAATTATATAATTATAAACTACATATAGGAAAGGAATATTCTCACCGTTTCACAAACGTATGTTCAGAGGATTTGAGTAACATCTTCTAGTTCCCACAGCTAGGAGACAGTTGAGCCAAGATTTTAACTCATAACTTTCTATCTCTAAAGGCCTCCACTCTTTCCCTGTTTCATAAAGTAAAATCACTTTCTTGACATTTTATAGTCTTGTGACAGGGTTTTACAGACTTTTTAAGGAATCTAAGCTCCATTTAATTTTTCTCCAAAGTATTTACAACAGTTTTAAATGAAATAATAGTAAGTAGAGCTAGAGGTCAAATTTTGCAAATTTGGCATTACCGGCCAAATCTGGCCTACAGATGTGTTTGTTTGGCTTATACAATGTTTACATTTGTCTGAATTAATTAGCGATGTTTAAAAGTGGGAGACTTCACATAAGAATGAAGGTTTATGGCTTCTGTTGAATTTATGAAAGTTCTGGCAATTCTGGTTCCATGTGCTTCCTTAAAAATCATTGAAATTTAGCTAAGTAAGGACTGTACCCTTTTAGACTGGACCAAGTCTCTGGCTTGATCATTCCCACTTATTTTAGTTGCCAGCCTCTCCCTGTAGATTGCAGTTTGTTTTGTGATCTTGCTGTAGGTGGTGAAAGTGATTTTTAAAATATGGTTTATTTTTCTTGGAGGAAAATGAAATGATAACATTAACCTTTCACTTACTTTTCCTGGTGTAGACTTAAATATACTGTTGTCAGCAAAAGTCTATTTCCCCATTTTGACACCGGAGCTGAAATGCTCTTTAGAAATGTGAGTCTCAGAAAAGATTCTCAAAAAGGGGACACCGTCATGTTCTCTGCTTGCCTAATAGAGGGCTTTCTGATTTGGGATTGAGCAAGGATAAACAACCAGCCTTAGAAGCATGTCCCTAAAACAGCACAATTCCTTGACGTCAGATCAGGTTTTCAAGCCATTAGGTCCTTCGTTCAGTGAGTATTTAAGATCTTAACACATGAATCATTCATAGAGTGAAGGAAAGAGCCTGCGGAATGTCTTCCTCTGTGGCAGGCATATGGATGAGATGTGGTATTGGAGGGTGTCCAAAACTCAGATTTCCAGAGAGCTTGGCAAGAATATGGAGAGAGGGATTAAGAAGTAGGAGGTTGTTTTAAAGCTTAAAGCATCTGTGCCAGTGGGACAAAAACACCACTACCTTTACGTTTTCCGCCCCTAAACTAACGAAGTTCTGTGGTTGTTTATTCTAGAAAAATAGGCGTGCCTTCCTTTAGGGAAAAATCAAAATGCAAAATTCTACATTTACAAAAAAAGAGAGATTGGGAATTTATGTCATAGAGTACTGTCCTTTATAGAAAGATCTTCTGCAGTTTTTTTTTCCCCCAGAAAATAGCCTTCCCTAGGACATTTGTGTTATTGTTGTAGTTATAAAGAATTATAAGCAGATGAGAAAACTAGGGTTTGAGAAGTTGCCAAGTGTTCGTAGCAATCTCTGTGAGACCCGAGTTGAACTGGTCCTGGTGTCCTGGGTTTATCTCATCCTAGAGAACACACTCAACACTGTGCCCTGTGCCTCTCAAACTGCCAGTGCACCTTGTTTTCACAAAATAGTGTCACCCAAACCACAGACCTGTAGCTAAGACTATGCATCCTGGTTCACTTGAAACTAAGTATCCTTTCTATATATTAAAGATCTTTTATTTAGAAGCAAAGGAAGAAGGTACTTGAGAATTATTAATAACAACATTTTGGCACCTTTGTTCACTGAATTGTGGGGAGGTAGCTAAAATGAATAGCAGATGTGGGAAGGACGGTAACAATAAGGCTTCTGTAAATGGAAAAATCCACAATATCTTTCAAGCATTTTCCAGAAGACTGAACTTTTGTACACTCTTTGTTGTTTTAAAATGTGCTCATATTGCTTGGGTGTTTTATTCATAATGAGACAGGTCACATTCATGCCAATGTACATGTGTGTTTTGAAATCCAGTAAAATAAAGCAAAAAAAAAAGTTAGGTATGGTAAAATTTCACATAAAATAGGCTTTTGGCTTATATTTACCGCTGTAGTATCTTCTTTAAAGATCTTATGTGAAGGGAAAAACACCTTAATAATATGTAGTTCCTTTTAGTCATATAACCTATTTGATTGCTTCAGAAGTTTGAGGCGGCATGGGTTTATGTCAACCCTTAATAAAACCATGTTTTAGTAGACAAAAGATACCTGGGTTGTTTATTTTTCAATTAAAAACAATATTCTTAATACTTATTTGAAAAATACTTGTTTGGTGAAGAGGTAGGTTAATGACTAATAATTCTTTTAGATATGGCCACAAAATGGTGAGCACTCATGTCTGTGGAGTAGGAGGTGAAGAAAGAACCAAACACATGAGGTGATGATGAATAATTCCCCATGAGCAACCAGCAGTAATCATTTCCACAGCCATATTTAAAGTGCTGCATTGTGTTTGTCCAAGATCCAACCATGGACAGTAGACAATTTGGTATGTTTAAATTTTGCTTTTTGACTCATGGAAATAAACAGTCAGCACCTCAATTCAAGAACAGAGGCTCTCCAGCAAAACCAACAGCACACCAGGAAGAGGTTTACCTATCTATTTATTCATTGGGCTGAAAGTAAAAAGACTCTTACAATAAAGAAATCAAGTAAAGTTTTTCAGCAAATGATAAATATGGAATATTTAAAGGTTTCAATCAAGGCAAACATTGCAAATAGATGGCATTTGAGTTTGTAATATATTATTAAATAAAACCAGTTAACCTATTGATCAGCACAGATAACAGGATTTATCCCTTTGTTAGAATGCTATTACACATGTAAAATTGCACTAACTGTGCACTTAGGCATGTTTTCTTTATGTGGCATGAATGGTCCCAGTTTATCCAGGTGTCTTGTATGCCTGCCCTTTCGTTGTACCCTTCACTGCCTCGGTGATTGCCCATGTGACTTGCTTGGACCAATGGTTGGTAGCAAACTTGAGACAAGTAGAGTCTTGAAATAGCACTTGTAGGTTTCTATTTTTTTCTCCTCAATTTTGCCATGAGAACATGCTTAAGCTCACCTGCTGAATGATGAGAGACACATGGTCTAGTCACTTCTGTGACTATAGCCATCAGATATGCGAGTGAGCCCACCTGAGACCAGCCCAGCAGAATTCAACTTGATTTGCTGACTTGAAGGCTTGTAAGCTTAGTAAAGGCTATTTAAGACATTAAATTTTGCGGTACTTTTATCATGCAGCATTTATATGCAATAGAGAGGAATACTTTTACTGGGGCAAAGAAGAAAGACGTTTAGAATAAAGACATCAAGAAAAATAGATGTAAATAACTATGTTATTGCAATTGATACATAAGAAAAAATTTTTAAGGTTTCAATCATGGAAAACATAGTAATTAGATGGCATCTGAATTCTAGTTATTGTTAAAAGAAAATGTGTAATTAGTTGACCAGTATAGATCTGTCAAATATTTCTTTCTTTAATTAGATAAGTTGTTACACATGTAAAATTGCCTGACTTGGGTACATATGCATGTTTTCTCTGATTGCCTTATAAATGTGGCATGAATGTGCTTATATGGTTAATGCTGTTCTTTTTATGTGTCTTTCTTCATTTTATGCTAGAGTTCTCAGCAATTGGATTGATGTCAAAATTGGAACATTTTCAAAATACTTGGGATAAAATCAAGGAGAAAGTGAGGTGAAAAAATCTGTAGAGGTAAAACAAGAAAAAAGGTTTTACATCAGAATATGTCTATCAGAGAACTCTTGTGATATGGATCTACCCAGATGGGCAAGTTTCAGTCCTATTGAAATAGCAGCCTTCTTGAATAATTTCCACTCAGCATAGTACAAATCAGTGAAGCCTTTTTTGAGAGCAATATGATATAAAATGAGTCATATCTTAGTCTTCTTGCAAATGTAAATTGTCAACTATGAGGCCCTTTGGAAATAGGTGGATGGCATGGAGTTTTATTTATATTGGTTTATATAAGTATACTTAAACTGAAGACATTTTGGAACTTTCTGATTCAGGGGTTGTATATTCTCCTGCTGCTGCTACAGCTGACCTGGTTGCAGAGACCTGGGTAAGCCATCCATTTTTCAATTTGGAAAAGATTTTGTGTATTACCCAGTTGAGCTCCACAGTAGAACAAGAGTCCCTTGAAAATAGACCTGTGGTCTTTGCTTGGCCATTTTCAGTTACTGACAACTCAGTCTTCATGAGGCAGCCTAGTCATCCTTGTTTGTTGGAAGATTCTGTTGTTTATTCATAATCTGATCCTCCTCATTGCTGACCATAGAACAACATAAAGTGTGTCTGTTTGTTCTTCAACATGACTGCACTGTCAATGGTCAAGATGACTCTTACACCCACAGCCCCAAGCCCTTTTAGTTTGCATCATGCAGTGAGATTTCAACACTCAGGATCATCACAGTCCCTCCTGCTGTGCACACTCTGTTTTAAAATATCCTTAAAGTTAATGAAAGCAAATAATTTAGGTATGTGTGATTACTGCAGAACTCTGGTACCACTTCTTCTCTTAATCCAGTCTCTCTATTTGCACTAATCCATCACTACTCCACAAATTGATTTAGCCATTTTTATCAGTTAGAATACAATAAGAAAATTGAGACTACCTTAGATATTTCCAACAGAGAAAATTCAATAGAAGGAATCAGTTACATAAGCAATAGACAAGTTGAGGAAATGGGGAAGCAACCTAGAGAATAGCCACACCCCAGAATGCTTCTGCCTCTAGAGAGCTGGAGGAACAAAAGTGGGTGGTGTAACAGAGCCTGAGATCTGAGTGGACCCAGTGGAAGGTAAATCACAGTGGGTCTTCCGGTAGAAGGTGAGATCATTAGGGGAGGGACTATCCAGCAGGACCCAGACCCATGGACCTGGAGCCGAGGAGGAAAAGTACCCACCACTGGGGATACCACCTGTAGGAGTAAGGAAAAAGAAGAGGGAAGAGAGGAACCTATAAAGGAAGGTAAAAAATGGGAGCTAAAAAGCATAAAAACAACTAAGAGGCTGGGTATGTGGCTTACACCTGTGATCTCAGCACTTTGGGAGGCTAAGGTGGGAGGATCGCTTGAGTCCAGGAGTTTAATACCAGCATGGACAATGAAGTGAGACCCTGTCTCTACAAAAATAAAAAAAATATCCAGGCCCAGTGGCATGCACCTGTAGTCCCAGCTACCCTGAAGGCTGAAGTGGGAAGACAGCTTGAGCTCAGGAGTTTAAGGCAGTGGTGAGCTGTGATCCTGTGATCATGACAATGCACTCTAGCCTGGGTGGCAGAGCGAGACCCCATATCTAAAAAAACAAAATAAAATAAAAATAACAAAGTTAAAAACTAAGACAATGTGGTATTAAGGGAAAAAAGAATTTAGCTTTTGAAAAGTAAAGATAGGAAAAGGACTAACAATATTAATTGGTTCTGGTTTTAGCCAGAAGGTCTCTGATGATATTTTCAGTAAAGTGATGGAGAGGAAGATAGATTACAGGCTGTTAAATAAAGAAAAGGAGATGAAAGAGTGGAACATGGTATAGATAACTCATAAGAACTTTGACTTCAATGGAAAAGTGAAAAATATGTCTAATAGGTATTAATATGTAATAATAAGCTAGATGTAATAATGAACTGTTGTATGTTCTTGGTCAGGAAAGGAGTGAACAGTATCTCATTAAGAAACTCTTGAATGCATATACATTTATTTTAAAACATAATAAAACTTGGCACTTTATAATAATTGACAATATTTACCAAGTTCTTGACTCTATGCCAGGCATTGTGATTTGCATTTACCTATATGAATGCACTTAGTTCCCACCAAAGGCTGATTTTTTCTGGACAACTCTGAGTTTCTGCTGTCTTTGATTGCTGCTGGACACATAAGTTATTTCAAGCACACCTCTCTTCTTATAGACTCATCTTGGTATCAGTTATCCAGGAAATAATGGAGAGCAGAGAGTACCATTCACTTGGCTGTAGCCATTATTATGTTCCCTAGTATTTCCAGCTATTTATCTGCCTTCATGGCACACAGCATGTTTGCATTTTCTGACCACTTTGCTGTTAGTCATGTGACTGTTTATGGCCAATGAGATATGAGAACTGCTGTGTGTTACTTCTGGGCAACAGCAATTCATTGCAAATGCAAGTTGATCCAGGAGTGTCTGTTCCTCTGTAACGTAGGTGAGCAATATTCTATACACAGTGGTGGCCTCACGAGCTTACTCATAGGGAGGTGAGCTCCTAGGCAACTCATAATTAACATTTAATGAAAAGAAAAAATAAACATTTGTGGTTTTACTGAAATTTGGGGCATATTTGTTATCTCAGCATAACCAAATGGATATATTTTCCAAATTGTTCTTCTTTGTCCTCTGGAAGCTATACTACAAAGCAAATAAACTCCCTCCCATTATTGGCCTGGGAGGAAGCATAGAACAAAAGGTTTGGTGTGTATACTTTGGGCTGAAACTGCTCCATTTAAAATGTTGGTTCCACTGCTTACTAGCATGGTGGTCTTCAACAATTTATGTGATCTCTTAGTGTTTTACTATTCTCATTTGTAAAATGGATATACAAATAGTATTTATTTCAAAGAATTTCTGAAAGAATAAAGTTAAATTATTATATAAGGTGCCTAGCACAAAGTTCACTCATAGTGATCATTCAAGAAGTGTTTGCTGTTATCATTGATCACTTACCCCAAATTCTTCCAATTTTATACCTTAACTGAAGTTTCCTTGTCCATATATACAGATATATACATTTTCATCTGTTGCTCATTTTTTAAGCATCCTTAGAGTCAGGAGTTCATATTGGGATCTGCATGCTTCTCAGAGCCACTTCTAAAATCTCTACTCTTTTGTACTCATGCTATTTGGATATATCACACTTGGTTCATTTCTTATTTCCATCATCTAGTTATCTCCAAGAGATTCCTCTTTAATTTACTAGGAAATGTGGAACCTCGCTCAGCTTTTCCCCTTACCTTTAAGTGCTTCCACCATTATCCCAGATTTCATGTTGACAAATGATCAGAAAAGTCTAAATTGAAAACAAAATATGAAAACAAACTCAAACCCAGATTTTCACTTCTCAACTACCTTGCTGCCTCTGCTTCACTTGAGAATGCAAATTCATTGTAGTAAATAACATCAGACAATATGCTTTTTTATTTTTTTTTCTAGACAAGCTCCCATTCTGTTACTCAGGCTGAAGTGCAGTGGTGCCATCTTGGCTTACTGCATCCTCTGCCTCCCAGGCTCAGGTGATCCTCCTCGCTCAGCCCCCAAGTAGCTGGGACTACAGCCATGTGCCACCATGAGCAGTTAATATACACACATATATATGCTACTAATGTGTATATATACACACACATACACACACACATATGTAATAAACTCCCTTTTATATATACATATATACACAAAAATAAAAGGGAGCTTATTAGAGAGAATTGGCTTACATGATTACAAGGTGAAGTCCCATGATAGGCTGTCTGCAAGCTGGGGAAGAGAGAAGCTGGCTCAGTCCAAGTCTGAAAGTCGTAAACCAGGGAATCCTGACAGTGCAGCCTTCAGTTTGTATCCAAAGGCCCGGGAGCTCCTGGCAAGCCACTGGTGCAAGTCCCAGTGTCCAAAGGCTGAATAACCAAGGGCAGGAGGGATGGGAGGAAGCATCCAGCACAGGAAAAAAGATGGAAGCCAGAAGACTGAGAAAGCCAGCTTAGCCCACCTTCTTCCTCCTCCTTTGTTCTAGCCACACTGGCAGCCAACTGGATGGTGCCCACCCACATTGAAGGTTGGTCTTCTTCTCCCAGTCCACTGACTCAAATGTCAATTTCCTCTGGCAACACTCTGACAGACACACCCAGAAACAATACTTTACCAGCTATCTAGAGATCCTTTAATCCCATCAAGGTGACAATATTAACCATCACAGTGTCAAAGTAAGAATACAAATGTCAAAGTAAGAATACAAAGTAAAAATACAAACCTTCGCTCGGTACCCAAGTCTGTATTCTAGACAGACTTTATGGTATGCCACAGAATAGCAGTGTTAAAAAGAAAATGCAGATTTGTAAGGTTCTATAAGATATTATTTTTTTGTGGACCAGCTTCACACTTTATATCTATTGTATTCTGCAATGTGTCCAAAAAAGTGTGATTTTTTGGACTACTTTGTGTCCAATTATTATTTGTTAAATTGATTTTAATATGATTTAAATGCAAAATAGAAGAAAATCACTTGAGTCTTTAATAAGAATTTATATGTCATCAAAGGCCAGTCAAATTCAGTGACTGAAGCAAAGGTGATAGGAAATGGTGAGCATTGTAATAAAATGGAAAGCATAGATCTTGCCTAAAGATATTTGCATTCATGTTTTAGAACAATATTTATACCAAACAAAATATATAAGTGGGGTAATATTGACTCCCATTTTTTCCACTCTTGCTTCAATAATAGCCTTAATTAGAAGGAGCTTTGGCTGGAGATAGTCAAAACTGTAGCAGAATTTAAATTTTATAGCAAATCTTACACTTCTTGGTTCAAGTTGAGAATTAATTAGAGTTCCCCACTCCACAAATACTTTATGAAAGCAAAAATAACCTATTTGTTTGGAAAGGATACCAAAAAGAAAAAAATATGAAATTATGTTGTCTAGGTGCATTCCTAAAACCACCAGAGAGAATGTAGAGAGAGAAGGGGAGAACTTTTCTGCCCTACAGGCTACATGATTTCTTTTTCCTTCAGTATCAAATCTAGATTTGTCTGGGGGACTTTCAAAGCCCTCTAAAGGAAAGCAGCAAAAATAGTAACTGCTGAGGTTCAGAACTAAAGACTTACCATTATGCTGTAATCTAGTCAAGGGAAACCAGTTCATACAAGGAGTATCAGACACAGGGTGACAGTGGTGGCAGCCCATCTGGAGCAGCCACTATGGGGACACCAGCTGCAGTGGGGGAGGTGTGGCCAGAGCTGCACACTCCGTGGAGTGGCAAAGGCTGGGAGCAGGTGGGAGTCCTGCCCCCTACTGTGTTGGCAGAATGGGAGCCCTGAGCTCTTGGGTACAGCTGCAGCCACCTAACCATGGCTCCAGACGTGGGCATCCCTGCAATCTCAGGGGTCTGGGAAGCTCCCCCTGCCCCCACAGGCTCAGAAGTGCCTGCTCCCACTCCCTAATGTCTCCCCACTTCCAGTGCCCACTCTGATTTCAGAGCAATGTTGAAGCTAAGCCCAGGTGCTCTCGTGACCTGGCCAGGTGTGCATGCACTCAGGGTGGTGCTGACATGCTAGCCCCCTGCTGCCTAGGTCCTCTCTGAAGCTTTGGGCAATGATGAGCTCAGGGAGGGAGGCCAGGAGTGGGTGACCGAGGGTGGCTTGACTGGGCCTGCAGGCGCCCCTAAGCACAAACAGCCTGGGCACCATGGCTGGCATGTTGATGATGGCAGGAGGCAGACAGGTTCCTAGATGGGAAAGGGTGGGTCCTCGGTGAAGCCCCACCTTCAAATCAGGGATGGCCTGAAGCCTGGGGGCAGGCTGCCAGTTCCATGTGGAGTCTGTGACCTGGAGTGAGAACTTATGGTGCTTTCTCCAGGCCTGCTCATGGCCACCCATGGACTAATCAGCATGCACTACCTGCCTTCTGAGCCCATAAAAACCCTGGACTCAGCCAGATTCACACACTCATTGGGCTGACTTGCTTGCAGAAGGGAGCTACCCACTATGGGTCTCCTCTCTGCTGAGAGCTGGCCACTCATCAGGATGACCTACCTGCAGAAAGAAGCTATCCACTTCAGGTCTCCTCAGAGCTCTTCTGTCACTCAATGAAGTGCCTCTCCATCTTGCTCACCCTCCAGTTGTCCACATACCTCAATCTTCCTGGACATAGGACAACAACCTGAGACCTGACAACTGGTGGGACGGAAAAAGCCGTAACACAAACAGGGCTGAAACACGCCCCCTACTTGCCACATTGCGGCCAACAAGAAGGAATGAAGAGCTGCGACGCTTCTGGGACCCCAGACCTGAGAAATCCCCAAGCCAGGACTATGACACACTGTAACAGAGCCTCTTTGGGGCTCTGTGGTTCCTGGCATCTCCAAGCTTTTTGATGCCATCATGTTCCTCTTGTCTAGACACTGGTGCCTATGGTGGAAGCTGCTTGGGGTACGTCTGGTCCAGCCATAGCCTCACACAGAGCTGAAGCCTGTGCTGGCGCCTGGAGCTGCCCACCCTGCCACCACAACTGGCATGCCTGGCTGGGTGTGGTGGCTGGACCCTGTGCTTGTTTGCTCACACACTCCTCGCCACTGCACACCTGGCTTGCCCTTGTCAAGTGTGGGATCCAGAATGGTAGCACCAGCCGAGTGAAGCCTGCTGGGCAGAGTGGGTGGAACAAGCCCAGCAGGAATAAGCAAAACCCAAGCAGAGGTACCACTGGCCACAGTGCTTTTCTGGCTGGTGAAGCAACACCCTGAGGATCCTGTGACAATGCTATGGCAGCTACCATCGCCCACCCAATCCTCTATGTCATGGCCAACTTTGCTAGTTGATCTGATATTCTTTCCGGGTGGAGCCCTTTCCAACTCTCAGAATTGTTCTCAATACAGAGATTACCACTATTTGAGTTTTATATTAGTTAGGTCAAGGTCTACCTGGAAGCATTTTTTTTTCTTTAGAGACATGCAGTCTTTGAAATGATAGCATAGAGCCTAGTAAGCACTGACATTTCTATTTAGAAGAGTGTAATGAGTGAAAGCTGATTCAGTGATACAAACAACTCACCATGGATATGAGTCTTTTTAGTTTCATGACTATAAGCTTAATTTTTATGCTTTATCTTCCAAATCAAGCCTTTATATATTAACTATAACGTTCTCCTATATGGCCTCTTCCTTCCTATCTCTCCCACATATTTACTAGATTAATCTATCATAAACTCCACTGTCATCATATCACTCTCCTGTTCAAACAATCAATTGTGGTTTTCTACTATATCCAATTGCTCTGTCTATATATTTTGTTTATTAAAATAAAAAGGACTGTGATTCAGAAAGTTTGGGAACCTCTGAGTTTCCCTATTGCCATAGGGAATATCAATAGAGAAGGAGTCTCTATTTACATGGCATGGAGCAGTAGTGTTCTACACAAAAATCAGTTTGGGAAATGTCGACATAATGCAGGCATAGACACATACTCACTTTATGGAGCATTTCCTGATTACAAACAGCCTGATAAGAAATAGAATTGCATAGGTTGATAACAAAAATACAATCGAGAATAAATACTCTGGAATAATGCTGTACATGGAATCCATGCTTTTGTTTGCAGTACCACCATACTTAATTCATGACTTGCCTATTGTCGTTATAAGCTGGTTTACTTTTGATTTTCTTATTATTTCCTGTTTTTCTCCGATGCTTTAAGAATGGCTTCCAAGGCCTTATTTATATTTCTAAATTAATGGATTGTGTAGGGAAATAGGACCAAACAGTGAAAGAAAAAGAAAGTAAGCACTCAAAAATGAGTCCGTAAATGAATTTCAGAGTAATGTTTGCTGACAAAATTGTATTGTGATTTTCTTTTCTCCTGGTTTTCCAGCCGTAGATAACAATGCCATACGTTTGTTTTTATGGTCTTTACTTTGTCTTTTATAGGGTCTGATAAGCAATTTGAAGTCTGAAAATAAAGATCAACTTTTTGCATTTCCAGGGTGATATTAGGACTTCGTGGTTGTTTGTACAGTTCCACTTAAAGATCACAATCTCGAACGCATTGATGAATAAAAATGTCTTCTCCATACCAAAGTAAACCTGTAAATACTGAACTGTAGAGCAAGCTAGGGAAGGGCATCACACAATTCTGGCCTTTAAATAAAAATATATATGAATCCAAGTGTATTTCTTTAATGTAAGAAAATGTGCAAAGCAGTCATGTGGAGATGTGAAGGTGGTGCGGTCTGATACTGCAGATGTACTACCCAGCATCCTTGGTCCCCAGTGTGGTTGGCAAAATGAGGGGCCATAAAGATGTCTCTGTCCTCATCCTCAGAACCTGTGGATGTGTCACCTTATATGAAAAAAAGCATCTTTGCAGCTGTGGCTCGGGTTACAGACCTTTAGATAAGGAAATTATTTTAAATTATCCAGGTGGGCTCAATGAGTTTTTAAAAGTAGAAGAAGGAGGCAGAAGAGTGAGTCAGAGGTATGTGACCTGAGAAGGACTCACTTACTGTTGGTTTCAAGATGGTGGAAGGTGGCCATTAGCCAAAGTATATGCTTCCCTCTAGATCTTGAGAATGACCCTCAGTTTTCAGGCAGCAAGGAATATGAAATTTTCTCTATGCTGGCAACCTCTATTCTAGGAAAGGAGCATAGCTGGCCAATACCTGATGAGACCTATACCAGACTTCTAACTTGCAGAATTGTAGGATAATAAATTTGTGAGGTTTCAAGCTATAGTTTGTGGTCATTTGTTGCTGCAGCAATAGAAAAGATGCACCAAGTAACAAATAACATTAAGTAATCACAATGGAAGGACATAATGGGAAATAAATACAGCAGAGATTTCTATAGCTGGGGTCTGTCTTCAAGCAGCTTGTATTCTCCCCTGTTTTATTGGAGAAGGCCTATGTCATATGCACTTTCTATACGTATCTATTGATTGTCTTCAAATTTAGGCATCAGGACATCCCTGGAGAGTGTTTTCCTTGGAGGGCATGTGATTAACAACTACTTTTGAGTACTTCTCCTAATATCGTATCCTAAGATATTCCTTTGTATATTGGCATTTTGCCGTTTGTAACAGAGTGACAATTATAGTTGAATTGTAAATATTTAAAGTTCTAAAAAAGTCAAACTTGTTACCAGAACTGATTTTGTCATATAATAATGTAATTATAAAACAATATTAATAATAATGTAGTATTGGTGTTTTCCTCATACACCCACTCATTTTGAATTCTTATTACATTGTTAATTCAACTGTTATATGATTGTGATGTTTTATTTTACATATGCTTAGAAAAGTCTCAAAGCCAATAGGGCAAACCCATGCATTATTGGTATTATAGTAAATATTTACACATTTGCTGATAAATATTTAACACATACTTATAGGCCTTGAACTGACTGTAGATTTATTTGACATTTTCCTCTCTTGTTGTAATTGAAAGATTTAATCAATTTATTTAAATTCATCCATTGAAATTGTACTGAATACTTGCTGGATACTACACACTGCTATAAGAACAGAGAAGATAAAGTTAAACCTCATAGGTCTCGTAGCCAATCTAGGGAGTCATAGCAGTCAACAAGCGGGAGAAGATTCCTGCTGAGCCAGAGAACCAGTTGGGATAGGCACCATCTGTGAGTAAAGCAACCTTTTTTTCACATCTAATTATATCCCCTAAGTTTTATGTGGCTAGAAATTACTTGAAAATGATCTTGAATTTTGATCTCATCACAGATTAAGACATTCACGTCAATTTATTTGAATTAGGATGAATAATTAAATTGTAGAGGTTTGACTGAAACTACCTAGGAAAATATCTAGATAAAATATCCCTTAGAGGGAAACTGATGGCTGGCCAGAAATTTCGGAGTCAGCAGCAGAGCCTGGGAATTAGAGGAGAAGAACATATGGCTCTTAGGAGACCTTGATGGCTCAAACACTTGCTGGGTAGTATAGTGGTTATGAGTACAAGCTTCAGAGCCAGACTGCCTGGGTTCAGATGGGGGCTCTGCCATTTAGTAGCTGAGTATCCTCTGGTAAGTTATTTCTATGTGAAAAATAGCACCTATATTAGAGAGTTTTCATAAAGATTAAAATGAGTCTATAGAGTCACTCCTTGGTATCTGTTGGAGATTGGTCCCAGATACCAAAATATTCAGGACCTCCCTCCCTGGATACCAAAATATCCACAGGTGCTCAAGTTGTTTATATAAAATGGCATAGTATTTGTATATAACCTAAATACATCCTCCTGTATACATTAAATAATCTCTAGATTACTTATAATGCCTAATATAATGTAAATGCTGTGTAAATAGTTATTATACTATATTGGTTTTTAAATTTGTATTGCCTTTTATTATCATACTTTTTTACTGTTAAAAATATTTTTTCAAGTATTTTCAACCTACTGTTGGCCAAACCCGTATACGTGGAATGGAGGCAGAGGGCCAACTGTATGTCTAAAGCACTTATACAAGTTTCAGACATGTATTTGGTTTTCAGTAAGTGTAGCTACTATTAATATCCTTAGGATGAAGAACTGCAGGGCTTTTCTAGAGAAGCTGAGCACATTTATATCTATTGTGCATTGCTATTTGCAGATGAGCAGGAAGCCCAGGAGACCCAGTAGGCAGTAAAAATATTATTTGGTGGCTTAGAGATGAGAGTCAGAGGGAAAGCAGGCTCGTCCTGGAATGCAGTGGCATTGATGGTGCAGGAAATAGCCCAAGGAATCTTGGTGGCATGATGGACTGCCCTTAGGCAGTAACGGGCAGTGATCCAAGCAGAACAGGAAGACCATGACATTGAGTGGAGTGACAAGGGAGACTGCTGCTGAAAAGACGTTAAACAAAAAGGCTGTCTGTCTGAGCAGGTTTACAATCAACCTATTGTAGGAGCACCTGTTGGAGAATCTGCCCCATAGAGATTTCCAAGGACATTCTGGAGGAGAGTAAGAAGATCTGTAAAGAGAAGGCAGCAGGGGTTTTGTGTTGGGAAAGTAAGAGGTGCTTTCAAAGCAATAGGTTTGCTTCTTATAATGTGACCTTATGTGTACCTACAATTTGGTGAGAATTGGGGTTCCTTCAGGTTGTATAAACTACATACTATATAATGTGATATCTAAAGGTCAACTGGGAGCTCAGGGAAGGAACACATTTGGCCTGAACATACTGAAAAGGTTGAAGTGACACATGGAAAAACAACTTTGGGAAAAGTTAAAATAAGATACACTAAGGCTGTGGGTAAGGAGGGAGCTTAATTCATTTTCTTTTTTGCATTCTACTTATGTTAATGCCTTAACTTATAATGGTGCCTTATATTTTGGTTGCCGTATAAGGAAATAATGTTCAAGTGGCCTTTGACGTCTTGTTGCTTACAAACTCAGATTATACTGGCAGAGTCTGTCAATTATTTACATTTATTATGCATAGTTTATACACTTGATTCTTTCATAAGCAGTGAAAAATTGTATGCACACTAAAAACTCACATATTCATTCTTCAGAGAGCATATTTCCAAATGGTTGTAGCACATCAGAGAAAAATGTCACAAATCAACTATGAAGATTATATATGTATATATATGCTGGCCACTATAATGCAGCAAACTATGTACACAGTAATTAAAGGGAACATAAGGATACACATGTGTGTATGTGTGTATTGTTTTTATACGTGGCCCCTACTCCCATGATGTAAAACAGTGCCAAAGGAACTCGTAGTCCTAGTAAGCTTTCATATCTGTGCCTACTTATACAAGCTACATTTCTGAATTCATTAGTTAATAGTACAGATATATAATAAAATACAGTGTTGAAGTCAGATTCAATCAAATTCACTTCACATTTTGCTGCAATAATTGATCATAGTCCCTAAATCAGAAAGAACTCAGATGTCAGATACTTTAACCTTTCTCCCAATGCACAAAACCTTTCAACAGCATTTCTGAGAGACTACATCTAGTATTTGATTGCCACTTCCATGCCATTGATATTTTGATACCTTTCTCTAGTTTCTGGTTTGCTTCCAGTCCCTTAAATAACATGTACCAGATTGATGTACTTTCTCATCTCTTTTCACTCCTTTTCCCTTAATGTCTTTCCTGCTCTTTCTTCTTTACCCTTCTTTCGTATAGTTTTCAAATAACAACTATAAATATGACTTTCATCCGTAATTTTATCTTGAATTCTGACGTTCAGTCACAAATTTTCATTTTGTAGTCCCATTAGAATTATAACTGAATATGTCTGAGAGTTTGGGTTCTCTATTTTGTTTGATGTCACTACACTACTCGGGTTTAAAACTCCAGGCATTTCTGCCCTCCTTCTCCCTCATTCTGTATTCCAATTTAGTAGAGAGGGAAAAATGAACTGGAAACTCATAGAACTTAGTATTGGTTTTAGCCTCATAGTTAACTGCTTCCAGAACCATTGAACAATTCATTTAATTGCTTTGAGTTTCAATTTATCTAACAAATGCGCTGATTGGAATACATAATTTCCAAAGTCGTTTCCAGCTATGACATTCTTTTCTTATATACCCAAATCCTATCAAGTCTTTTGCATTAATGTTTCTTTGCAACTATCCCCTTTATTTCGACCTTACCTCCACTGACTCTACCTGCATGACTTCACTTAGGCTTTCCTGTCTTCAATGGATTTTCCTCATTTAGTTATTTAACTTATTTTTCCAATAAATTCTTGCCAGAGTAATTTTTCTTAAACATAGCTATGGTGATATCACTTTTTTGTTCACAGCCATGCAATGACTCACTATTTCCTAAGCATAAAATCTAAATCCTGTGGTCTAACTCCAAACTATGGCTTCATCTCTTATGTACATTATGTACAGTTCTAGAGGTAACTTCAACTGCTTGCTCTTCCTATACATATCTCTCAATTTCTAGTCCATGTTCCTTTGCTCAATCTGTTTCCTCTGCTTGGAATTCTTTTTCTTTCCATTTCCATACGCCCACATCATGTTCATTCTTCAAACCTCATATATTTGTTGTGGGAATCAAGTAAGATACATGGAATGTACTTTGCAGGGTTCCTTCATGTTATGTTCTTAGTAAATGTTGACTTTATAGTTTTTGGTATTTTCTAGGTTAGAGTACTAATTTGTGCACCTTCTGGACTCAGTATTTAGGAGTGAGTTTTAAACAATAGTTGGAGTACTTTATTTGAATTTTGTTTATAATTTTACAATTTTAAAAAATTGCGTTTGGAAGTGTATGCTGAACAATTTCTGCTTTGGAGAATTTATTTCCAATTTCTTCATGTCCTTGAGAATTGCCACTTTTTAAAGGAGTCCATGTGCATTTTCTGTCTGGAAAATGTGAATTTTAATATACCTTGAATTCTCCAGGTCCTTATTCATTTGTGTTGAATTGATTTGACATGGCTTGATGTAATGCATTGAGGTTTCATACTATGATTATGATTTTGTTAAAAATTATTTATATGAGTTTTTCTCCTTTGTGTTGTTCTTTGTTACTTGGCACATACATTTGATAATGAATATAATTTCTTTTAGATTGCTTCTTTTATAAAGACAATATAATCCTCTTTGCATTGTTCATAGTTTTTATTTTGAATTTTACCTTGGCTGATGTGAATATTGCCACTTCTGCTGTCTTTTTGTTTGCATTTTACAGATATGTCTTTGCCTATCCTTTATTTATAACCTTTCCAAGTCATCTTGTTTTAAGTTTGTCTCTTGTAAACAGCATATTGTTGGATGTTGTTTTCTACTCCAATCTAAGAGTCTTTGCCTTTTAATTGGGGAGTTCAACACATTTACATACATTGTCATAACTGATATGTTTGGTCCTGCTTCTGTCATCTTGTTTTATGGATTCTATTTTCTGTGCTTCCTTGCCATTTTCTATGTTTCCTCTCTTGATATTTGGACCATATTTTGTTTGCTTTTATCTTTTGAAGGGATTTAAAAGAGCTTTAAAAGAGAGAGTTTTAAATTCTACCAATTATATCTTTAAGTTTATCTTGTATACATTTAAACCAATATTTCTCTAATTAGGATATTTAAGAGCGAAATAGTATCTTTGGTCTCATTTTGACATACCATGCTTTTATTTTTCCTCTTTCCCTGTGCCAACTCTTAGTTCATAATGTGTAGTCTTCTCTTGTCTTCTTTTTCAGTAAAAATTTTCAATAGGAAGTTGAAAATGGGTCTATGAAATACTTCTGGCATATCATCAACCCTTTCATTTTTCTTGATAAGCATCTTCTCACTTTGTAACACTGGAGGAAATTAAGAAAGGTATTGAGATCAAAGCTATGTCTACTCAAGTTAAAAACAAATTTGGTGAAATGTGTCACTAAAGTCCAGCTATTCTATCCTTATTTCAGTTCTCAGGCACGCTAATCGTTTTTTAATCACTATATCTTTGACCAAGGCTTGATATTTTTCTTTCAGTCTCCCTTAAATATCACATCCTCAGAAACACCTTCCTCAACTAACTGAACAAGAGTGAATCTCAATACCCCATTCTTTTTTTTTCTTAGTTTTCTATTTTCCTTCATAACATCTATCACAATGTTAATTATATGTTAACTCATTTATTTGCTTGTTTAATGTGTATGCACTTGATCAGATGATGAGCTCCAAAAGTACAAAGACCATGTCTGTTTAATTTACCACAGTGTATCCTAGGCCTACCACAGTGAGTGCTTAGTATATAACTGATAAATAAATGAATGAATTGATGACAAAGTGTGGCAGTTTAAGACTGCTATACTATTCTATATTTTTAAAAAAGTCTCTGCTTAAGCCAAATAGCACCAACTCTTGCTCTCATCTAGTACAGTACTTTAAGCACCCTGTATTAAGCAATCCTTACCCTCAAGTATTTTTTTTGAAATTAGATAGTTCACAAACACATTTTAGCACTGGGCTCAACAACTGTAATGCTATATATACACCCATTAATTCCTACCACGAATATGCTGTTTATTCATGGCTGCTGTGGATCTGCCATCTCAGAGATATCCGGAGGGTACCATCACGTTTGTTGGACACTAAGGTCTCTTTCATGGCTCTGCTTGTTAGTGGTGGCAGAGATTCGAGTTACCCTGAATTACCAGCAGTGTGTCTGTATGGGTCCATAGCAACTTCAGTCCTTGCCTCCTGAGGAGAAAGAATTGGACTGAGGGGCATAAAGCAGAAAAAGAGACCAAGGCAAGTTTCAGAGCAGGAGTAGAAGTTTATTTAAAAGGCTTTAGAACAGGAAAGAAAGAAAAATTTGCTAGGAAGAGAACCAAGCGGGCGCCTAAAGGTCCAAGAGAGAAAAGAGAGCAAAAACAAAAGAAGACAGCAAAAAACGGAGCCTTTAACCTTGATCCTAGGACTTTATAGGCTTTGCTCTTTCCCATGATTGTTGTTTTAGGGTGGGCTTTCTACATGTGCAGTGCCCTCCTTACCCTTGGGAACTGAGCATGACCAGTGTGTTTAGGGAGTTATATGCATGTCCATCTGAGGCTTTCTTCCCTTTTCCGGTGTAGTGTGCCCCTAGAAGATCATACTTCGCTATTTTTGTCTGTTAACACACATGCCCAAAAAGTTGCTTCTCCCTGGGGCCTGCATTCAGTTAACATTTTTAATGTTAACCGGTGTGGACCATCAAGAGATTGTCTCTCCTTGGCTGCCGAATTATTATTTTTGGAGAGGCAATGTGATAATTGCCAAACCATCATTTGACATTCCTAGTGGGTGCGGGGAGAGCTCTCTCTTGCCCTGCTCATTATCTACCTATCTGTAACATGCTGGTTGTTGATGTTAAAATACTGGAGCCCATTTTGTAGAATTCTACTATGTTTTTCTCTTTCTTTTCTCCTTCCTTCCCACCCTCCTTCTCTCTTTCTGTCTTTCTTTCTTTCTTTCTTTCTTTCTGATGGAGTCTCGCTCTGTTGCCCAGACTGGAGTGCAATGGTGCGATCTTGGCTCACTGCAACAACCTCTGCCTCCTGGGATCAAGTGATTCTCTTGCCTCAGCCTCCTGAGTAGCTGGGATTACAGGCACATGCCACCATGCCTGACTAATTTTGTATCTTTAGTAGAGATGGGGTTTTGCCATGTTGGCCGGGCTGGTCTCGAACTCCTGGCCTTAAGCAATCTGCCTGCCTCAGCCTCCCAAAGTGCTGTGATTATAGGCATGGGCCACCGTGCCTGGCCTCTGCTATGTTTTTCAATGCAGCGAGAAGAATGTGTATGTTTTCTAGTCTGTGATAAGCTTGTCATGGACCAGGCAGCAATGTTATGGTTGCCCTAGGTGCCTCAGGTCCTTTGTGAAAATAGTTCGTTGTCTTTACGTGTAAGAACAGCTCAGGTGCCATTCAATGGGGTTGAGTGTGGAGCAGAGACCATTCTGACCTTTCCACTTATCATCTCTATCTGTGGACTAAATACAGCAAAACATCCTCTCCTTTAGTTACAGGAATGTCAACTACAATCTGTCTTCCTCCCCTATTTATCAATTTTGCTCAGATATGAGAGTTAGGCTTAGGATAAGATCTTTATTATATACTTAAGAGACAATAATTGATGCTATACTTTATTATAGTTAGACATTTACGTAAGTTATCCTAGATTTCCCCTGAAAAGATTGTTTTATTCTCCCCTGAGAAGCAACTTCATTCTAAGGGTTAGCTAAAAGGAAATAGAAATTTTGTGGTTTACGACAATGAATAAGATTCTAATAAAGACAGTTGACTGATAGGCAAAAAACTGAAATCACCAAATCTTTCCATCTAGGCCAGTGTAAAACTCAGTCTTTGGCTTCTGATGAGTCTACCATGATACTGACAACCTACCAGCTGAAGAGAAGTCTCTACATGGACTGTGCGAAAGAGATTCAGAGGCGTCTACTGAATTTCAACCATAAATTGTCTAGTATAAAGGAAGATAAGTGTCCCTGCTGAAGAAGAATGGAAACATAATGGAATCAATTCAGTGTGTCTGTGGAAAGAACTTATTTCTCCATTCCCCCAGGAACCAGGCAAGTGGCAGTTCTCTTATTTATGCTAAATAGTCGAAGGCATCCTCACCACTTACTCAGAATAATCCTTTTTTAATAGCAGAGAAGTCTCATCCAGAAAAGTGTTGTAAGAAAATATATTGTGGGAGCCAGGATTCTCTTCGGGGCATAGAGAATTTTGTAACAAGGGAATTTTATCATCTTTCTCTTGAAAACAATTCCTTTACTGTCTCTTGGGCATATTGATGACCACATAATAGTTATAAAATTCCCTATTTCCTTTCCAAAAGGGAAAATGGGATAATCAGTAGAAGATAGGGGATGACAAAAAGACACATAGGTGGCCTCCTTTGATATGATGGGCCGGTTAAAGGGTAAATTGTTGTGGGGTATTAAACACCACCATCCATGATGAGGAGAATTAACAAGGGAATTCCCATGCAGTAAGATAATGAAGACCTGGAAGTGTAGAGAGCATTTGGTCAAACTTCTTTCATTATGCAGATGAAGGAAGAGGGTCCCAGAAAAGAAAACTGTAAGTCACATAATTAATTACTAGCGGAATCAACATCAGAATTAAGGTTTCATCACCTCTTGCATAATCCTCCTGAAACTAGGTACAAATTGAAATCATTTACAAAATATGCATCTCTCTGAGTAATTATGACACTGTGTTTTAATTGTGTACTGTTGAGTTTATCTTCTTAAAGAAACTGTTGATTTCTGTAGGGAGGGGCTTATAAACATCTTTGTATTTCTTGGATATAGCACAGTGTCTGATACATATGTAATATTCAATGCTAATTATATATGGGAAAGAATGAATAAGTAAATGGAGTTCTTTGCAATCAAGTTGATCATTTTTCTTTCTTTTTTCTAAGTTTTGAAATTTTCTGATCTGTAGTTTTATTCCTTTTGAAATGAAAAACAACTCTAAAGAGTAATAACAAATGTAGCCAGGTCTGTGTTGTACATAGATAGGTTTATGTGATGTTTCTTTGTGTCACTGACTCTCAATTATCTCCTCATATATTTGAGACTTATTCATTTTAGAGGAGAAAAGGGAGGCCTCTTTGATTTATAGGTAAGCTTGCTGCTTTATTCTTTTGGTATCCTCAGTCAATTATTTCATCTCATTTTGAATGTAATGAAGATTCATTTAACAACCTATAAGGGCCTAATATGAGAGTCTAAGTTTCTTTGATAACCCCAAGGAAGTGCTCTTGTTTGTTCCCTTAGGAAAGGTATTAATTCTGACACAAATCACTATTTTCTATGTCCCTCCAAAGAGAAAGGTTGCAGTATAGTAAAGGATAAATGTTCTTTTCCATTTTGGGCCAGATAAAATCCAAGACCTTTTAAAGGTGGATATAGTGGCCTTCTCACAATTGCCTGGAGTATGCTAGGGAGGGCCATGTTGCTTGGGAATGAGAGGTCCCTAATAGTGAGAATCAGGTTTAGCAAGAAGTATTCTGGGCTTTCAGGAGTCTTTGAAGTTTACCCTGGCTTTGACCTCTGTCCTTTCATTTTCTTTATCATTGTTTGCATGGACTGAGAGAGAAATGTATTACGTTTTGGCATAGGTTTTTACTTTGGTCTCTGATCTTTCCTAAGTTTGGAGTTCTGAAAATACAATGTCCTTGTACAAGCTGTTTGGTTTCATAAACTATTTTGTGATTGTTTAGGAAGACAAAAAGATTAGTTCAAACATTGACTAACACCATATTTTGAATAGGCAAGGATTCTAATTCAGGCTACAAAGGTTGACGTCTTTGTCTTTTTAGGA